>NC_046285.1:100044025-101315900 GCF_004115265.2 Rhinolophus ferrumequinum | reverse complement strand
GCTAAATATCCTAGTTTAGTATACTGCATACTAGGGTTTCAAAAAATGGGAACTAGACTTTTAAAAGAACATTTATTTATTCTACAAGTGGTTTTGAGTATCTGTTACAAATCAGTCATTGAGCTATGCGCTTTCTCCCTGTTATCTTCTTGAATAAGTATTCTAGGCCAGCCTTCACAAGCTGGGTGGTTTAGAACAACAGAAGTTTATTGTTTCACAGTTCTGGAGGCTAGAAGTCCATAAAATTGACCCATCCCCAGGTGATCATTAGAAGAAATGGCTGCAAAACTTGTGAAGACCAGAGGAGAGAAAATGCCTAGGACTAATTGTGACAGGATCCTAAGATACTCTGTGCAAGTTTTCTGAAGGATAAAACTCCTTCATTCTCTTGTGGCATTCCTGGAGGGTGGCCCTAAACTGGGGCACGTCTGTGTTTCAGTAGACTGTGACTTGCTCATCTTGGTAATCCAGCACCCAGCCTAATGCCTGGTTTCTCCTAAGTGCTCAATATCTTTGAGAATATATGATTGAAAGAACGAAGATGAGAATTCTATCATCTATTAATGTCCTTGTAACATAGTTGGAGGAATCTATGCTTTGATGGTAATACAACACATTTTCTTCCCTGGGATTCACTCGTTATTCAGCAGGCACTAGCTTTTAGGAATTTTTAATACAAATGCAAAATATCATGGCATAATTTTTTGAACAAAACACAATTTTTGCCAAAGTAACTGACTAACAGATGTTGACCAACAGATCCAGAGGAATTCTGATGGATTCCTCTCCATTTGACATAGGAATTTTAAGGACTGGTTTGTTCTGTGTTCTCTACTCACTGGTTGAATCTGTCCAGACTACATTTACCACAACGTTAGGCTCAATCAATAAATGATGAGGAGTGAGTATTTTTGAGTCCTGCAGATTGTACCTCTCTGAAGCTATACTAGCACTAAGGATAGTGTCGGAATGATTCGAGCATGATTTTATCATTCACTCTGTAGACAGTTTCTTACTGGAGAAACAATAAAGACAACTATTGGAGAAAATAGAAAGACAAGAAGAAAAATCATAGTAATAATTTGTACACCCATGTTCATAGCAGCATTAATTCACAATAGCCAAAATGTAGACATAGCACAAGTATCCACTGATGGATGAATGAATAAATACAAAGTGGTACATCCGTACGATGGAATATCATTCTGCCCTAAAAAGGAAGGGAATTCTGACACATACTACAACATGGATGAATCCTGAGGACGTATGCTAAGTGAAGTAAGCCAGACATGAAAGGACAGATATTGTATGATTCCACTTATATGAGGTCCCTAGAGGAGTTAAATTCATAGAGACAGAAAGTGGAATGGTGCGTGCCCGGGGCTGGGGGGTATAAATGGTAAGTTGTTTAATAAGTAGAGTTTCAGTTTTTCAAGAGGAAAAGAGTTGTGGAGATTGGTTGCACTTTACACTACTGAACTGTATATATATATATATATATATAAAAGGGTTAAGATGGTAAATTTTATGTTATGTGCATTCTATCACAAAAATTAGCAAGTAAAATAGTAATAATTTTATCAATGGTTCTCATTTAGTCTGTTTACTATATACCAGGAATTTTATGAACATCTTTTAAATAATATTATGAGTTAAATATTCTTATGAGTCCAAGATTGTGATGAGTGATAAAGTACCAGAGCAATTAAGTAACTTGACAAATGGTTCTGTGTTCTCCACTCATTGGCTCCTAAGTGGCTGGGGTAGCCCCAGGGCCATCTGTGCGACCACTGGATACCTATCAGCTTTTAACCAGAAAAGGATTTCAAATAAACAGGGCTGGGGCTTGGGTGAGGTGAGTTGAGACATTTGTCCCAGGCACAAAATTTAAAGGGGCACCAAAAAATTCAGGAATCAAGACATTGTAATGCAAACTTTTCAAAACTAAAAATTAGTTCAACATCTATGATGAACGAAATATAAAAATTTTAAATAAAGACAGGATCTAACAGGATGAATGAGGGATGTCGTGCAAATACAGAGTCAGTCTGTAAAGAAGTTACTACAGTTGGAATAAATTCACATTGGTAATTGAATATTAAAGTAGTACTTCCCAACCATTTAAGATGATCAGATATTCGTAGTATTTAAAATGTGCAGCAGCAAACAAATGAAGAGGAGACGTGCGAACTTGTGGAAAGAGAGAGGCGTGTTTAAGCACAACAATGTGAAACACGGTCTGGAGGAGCCAGAGCTTTGTAATAACTTGGCATCACATTCAGAAGGCTTAATTTCAAGAGATATTTATCCTAGCAATAGCTGATAATAATGCTCTAATAAGTCCTGTACTTTGTGCTAAGACAAAATTAATCAGGGTTTTCTGAGGTGGTGTGATGTGCTGGAACCATCACACTACAGGGACTCTGCCACTTGCCAGCGAGGGACGGTTGGGAAGGTAATTAACCTCGCTGGGTCCTAATTTCATAATCTTTAAAATGAGGATAATGCCTGCTTTGTTGACTTCACAGAGTTCTTGCGAGGATCAAATGAGATAATGGCTGTGAAAGTGCTGTATAAAATTGTGGTGATCTGCAAAGTTGGCCATTGTTATTTTGCGGTGGATTCATTTTTTTGAAGCCAGAGTAGGAAGCCAAAACTAGTATCCACCTTCTATATGTCATGTAGGATTTTCCTGTGTGTCAACATACTTGGGTGAGTGGGGACTTGATTTGACTCACAGCCTCTCTGAATGCATGTATTATTGAATCAGAGACACACAAATCAACAAGTTGATTCAACCATGGGTAAGGATGGTAAGAACGAGAACTGGCAGAAAAGTGTAGCTTTTAGGTGTTTTGTAAAGGGAGCTATCTCAAAATGTGGATAAAGTTCTTTGATATGACTAAAGGTTGAAATGAGAAATAAGAGCTTACATGTTGAATGACTGAGAGAGAAAAACATTCTTGGTTCAACTGACCTCTTTGTTGAGATCCAGCTGGTGCTGGGTACCTGGGAGCTGGTGGAGTACCTGGCTAGAGCTGAACGTACCAAAGAAGATGGCTGGTCATATAGTCATCATCTCAATGTCTGATCATTCACTTGTATGAGCAAAAATGTACCAATCTACCATCTATTATGGACATTTTAAGAGTATAGAGAGTGTGTTTTGGAAAAAATGTACTACCTCTGCTAATACGTTATAAGCATATTTATGTGATAATCAGATATTGAAGAAACACATTTCAAGCCCTTGAAACTTACAAAACTCTGCTTGGTGAGAGTATAAGGAAACAGGCCATTTCTCGAAGGAACAATATTGAGACATCTTTAAGCAACGTCCCTTTGACCTTCCGTCTAAGGCATCCAGCTGAATCCAGATTGGTATTTGGCTGCTGGAAATACTTGGCAAGGCAGAGTGTTTTGGTTTTATTTGATCTCTCATCATATTAGGCACCTGATTTTTTTCTCCTGAACTATAGAGCCTTAGATTTGGTGGGCCCCACCCAAATTTCAACACTGACAGAGCTTTTATATTAAGTTCAGAGTGAGAGATTGTTTGGACAAATAATTCATACCCTTTGATGGGAAGGGAACGTTTGTTACGGGAAAGAGATGATGTCTTCATGTGCCAGGTGCCGGGTGTAGGGGCCCTAAACCTCAGTTGGCCAGTGCATTAGCCTGCCCATTAAAAGAATTGCCTTTCCTCCTCTTCTCCAGCCTCCCCCTGGCCCCCCCAACTCGGGTTCAAGCTGTTGTTTCTCAGTCTAATTGTGTAGGACACAGCTCCCTGGTCCACGCTGGTGTTATGAGCCTTGCACTTCCTCCGGCTGGCGACCTTGGCGTTAGGAGCATGGCACTCCAACCACCTGAGCCACCAGGCCGGCCCCAGAATTGCCTTTTTATTGGATCATGTCAAGCTGTTTATTGGAAAAATAAAAGTGGCCCTTTAAATTTTTCACCAGCTGTGACAGGATAGAGATGGCACATCCAAAGAATGGGCTGGAAATGGTGAACAATTAATGACACCATTCTTTTCTCAGCCCATCCTATAAGAAAAACCATCCATTTCCTCAGTTCCTCTGACCAGGTTTGGCTCTGTGCACTATGTTAGGTGGAGTGTGCCTCCCTGTTAAGGTCGACGGGCCTTAAAATGCTCCTCTTCTAAATTTTCGTTGTGCTCTCCTGTACGCCTCTATACATAAAGGTACATTAACATAGTGATGGGGTGGAGGGGAGGGCAGTGATGACTTGAGGAAGATGCAGATAGTTTGCCTTTAAAGAGACACGCCTTCAAGATGGCCTGGGCTCTCGATGATAAACAAAGACATCAGTTAGGTGGTTGTGCAGGGGTTCTATAAAGAGCGAGTAGCCATGGAGTTGGGGAGGAGGTGGACGTTAAGACAAACAAACATCATCTAGTTCATGGCTTACATATGACAAGGACTTTTCACATTTTTAAACCAGAAGAGCCATTGGTGAGCACCCCCAGGGTCGTTGTACTCCTCAGGATAAAGGGCTGACCATGTACGAAGTTAGTCTTTTGCAGTGCTTAGGGGATTCCCAGCACTCATGTGCCTGTGCCACCTTGAATAGATTTATACACAACATGCAATGTTCTAATTTTTATCTTTTCTTTTTCCTCAATGCAGTGGCTTGGAGGCAATTTTTGCAATAATCATCTCTAGCACCTTTTTATAAATAGGAGCAATCTATTATAAATCTGGCTGCCTTCCAGTTCTTTTTTTGTTTTGTTTTGTTTTTTTCAGTAAGTTATTTTTCTGTTGTCAGTGTGAAATTTATTTTGACCGGAGGTGGGGATTGTGAATTGATATTATCCTAACAAAAACCAAATAATTATATGCATGTCTTAATTACAGGATGAAACTCATAGGCAACATGGTTCTCCTCTGTCACAATGGCTTTATTTTGACTTGTGGTACATATAAGTGGAACGATTAAATTGAATCTGACCTAGAATTTCTGATTTAAATTCTTTCAACCTGTTCTGTCTATAAGAAGTGGTTCTTACACAAGGTGAAATTTTCTTTGAGCCTGAGAATGAAATAAACACCATAAAAATCCAATAATCAAGCTCCTTTTATCTTAGCTTCTATTAGTGAAAAATGTCGGTGCTTTTGAAAGAAAAATCAAGTCACCAATTTGATCATTTGTTTCAAAGGAGGGGTGGGGGACTTCTTCTCGTAGGTCTTCGCCAATGCTGTTGCTGTAATAATTAGAACAAAACCAAAATAATTTATAGATTTATAAAAAGCCCATTTTTATAGGCACCAGAGAGCTGGGAAAGCAATGAGAACTAGATAAAAACTCAACTTTTAAGGAGGGAAGCTTTCTAGGGTGAGCTGCTTCCCACCCACCTGTGGCCATTTACCAATTGTGGATATGAGGTAAGAAAACAGACCCTTTCCTGGGAGGAGAGAGCTTACATCAGATATGTGCTTAGTCTCTCTCCATCGAGACATTTTCAAATTTTGGGGTTGCATTGAGTGGAAGGATAGAGAGCTAAGTTGAAAATCTCTGAAGGGCAAAACTGAAACTCTCAGAATCTCTCAGGGCCAAGTAGACAAAGGCATCACCAAGATCTTGAAAGCATAGGATGTCCATGCCGTAGAAATAAAGAAACAACAGAAGTATTATGAACCTTACTAAAACTAAAACCTAGCCCATTTCCAGCTTAACCCTTTGTTAGGTTGAAATGATTAGTCCTTTGCACTATCTAGCTAAGAGAAGGAAGAGCAATTCTCTTTGGTGGAAAATAAAAATCACATGAAGTCACTGCAGTTTTTTTATGTCTAGTGTACAGTAAAAATTACAAGACATTGCAAAGAGGCAAGACTATATGATCAAGGAAAAAAGCCCAGAGAATAGAAGAAGACCCACAGATGATCAATTTATTGGAATTAGCAGCCAAGAATTTAAAAATAACTATGTTCAAAATAGAGAAAAAATGTAAAAAGATGGAGAATTTTATCAAACTGTTGGAATCTATAAAAAATATAAAATAGGTATTCTAAAATGTGACTATACAATATATGAAATTAATATATCAACTATAATTTTATATATATATATAGTTATAAGAAGTGGAGTACAGCATTAGGAACAGACAGTGGAAATGTAATGGCTGTGTGCGATGTCAGAGGGGTAGTAGATGGGGATGGTTATCACTGTGTGAGGGATGTAAATGATAAATGTCTAACTATTACATTGTTTTGTACACCCAAAACTAATAAAAAAAAAAAGAAAAAAGGAAAGCTTCTGAACAGAATTGAAAAAAAAAAGAATATATTGAGCTTAGCAGTCGATTGGAAATAGAACATAGGACTAATGAACTGGAAGACAAGTCAATAGCATTCAAGTGCAGATTTTAAAGAGATAGATATGGGAGACCCATGTGGAATATGCTAAAAGATCGGATATACACATAATTTAATTCCCTGAATAAATGGAGGAAGAAAATAGGGCAGAAGATGTTTTCAAAGTGATAATGGCTGAAGATTTCATTGAACCGAACCCCTAGATTCAAGAAACTCATGGAATTCTGAGCAAGGGGAATACAAAGAAAACCATACATAGGCGCGTGATATGTAAAATTGAAGACTGAAGTAAAAAATCTAGAGAAAAAAGACACATTACCTTTAAAAGAGCCACAATAAGATGACAGCTGGATGCTCAGGAGAAACACTGGAGTTCAGAGGATAATAGGACATCCTTAAAGTGTTGAAGGAAAATCACCGCCAGCTTAGAATTGGGAGTATTTTTCAACAGTAAAAGTGAAATAAAGATATTTTTAGACAAAAATGGAGAGAATTCATTGTTAGCGTGTTTGTTCTAAAAGAAAAAAAAAGTATTTTTCCAGGCAGATGGAAAATGTTTCCACATGGTAATATGGAAATGCAGGAGGAAATGAATGATGGTAGGAGGGATAAACATGTGGCCAAATAGAAATAATTCTTGATTATACAAAGCAATAACTATAATGTCTTGGGAAGTTTAAAATATACGCTGAAAAAAATGTATGATAACAATAAAGCAAAAAAGTGGGAGGGAGGTAAATGGAGTTCAGTAGTTCTAAAGTTCTAGCAGGATTGGGATGTTAAAAATTATAATACGTGTTAGACTGTGATAAATCAAGAAAACATGTTGTAATCGTCAGGCTAACCATTAAAAGAATAGTAAAAAATACATATCTAACATGCGAATAGAACAAAAACAGAATAGTAAAAGTATTTAATAACCAAAAAATGAGGGAAGTAGAACGAACATTTGACAACTGCTTTCTGCTTACGTTCCATATGCCATTCCAGGTAATCATCAACATTGTTGGGATGCCATCTTATTTCCGTTTCATAAATGGAAAGCCTGAATTTGTTGGGGTTCTTAGTTGGAGGCAGAAAAATATACTCCAATTTGCTTACGTGTAAATGGAATTTCATACAGGATTTATTGGGGAGCTCACAGACTCTTGTAAGGGTGGAAAGTCTCTGTGAAGACCACTCTGGCATCTTCGCAGGACACAGGTGTTCCCACTGATTCTGGAAGCCTCTTCTGCTGATGTTTCCTGAAGCTGGAGGCTCCCAGTGCCTTCCCCGAGAAGACAGAAATTGAAGGACTCTCATGCCTCCCTACGCCGCTCTCTACATATTAAAGTCTCTCGAGAGTGCATCTGATTCACAAAGCCTAGGTCTCAGATCTGCACCTTCACGGCAAGGAAAACTTGGAAATTGAGTTTCTAGCTTGTTCCCCTGGGGAAGTTGGACTAATACAGGAGAAATTTCTCTAAACAAAGCAACAGTGTTCAAGAAATGTGTTGGTGTGTGTGTGTGTCTACAAAGCATGACAAATATCCACTACAGGAAGTGAGGCTAATGGATGCCAACTACCACGCAGTGGTCTCAGAACTCTGAGTGGTGGCCCGGGACTGTTGGCTCCAGAGTACGTGACCTGCTCTGAACTGTCATTCATTTGATTCCTTCTGGGTCTTTGTGAAGCACACTATTCGAGTCTGTAAGACTATTCAGAGGATGCTGGTACTTGCTGAATGGCGTTTCAAGACTGACAGGCTTGGGCGTGAGATGGACAGTGGACCGGGATTTACCCAGTCAATCCCATGGTAAATTACATTTACATTTTGTTCAATGGTGGTGATGTTCTCAGCTTGTGCTCCCGCTGCTGTCTGACATCCTACGAGCTACACCTTTACAGACTTCCACATCAGTCGACTGACAGTTCCTCACATCTCAAGTGCCTTCCATTTCCTACCCATTGGCTGTGTGGAAAAGAGATTCTATAGGAAAAAAAAATTGTAGCTATCTAAGAATTAACAAGTTAACCAAGGGATAATGGAATATTTTATGTTTTTATGGCCCAAGAACAAAACAAAACCGCATCCCAGATTAAACCAATAACAACAAAAGAAATGCTGTGGGATCCAATTCTGTGCATGATTATTTTAACCCACAGCACATAGTTTAGAACAGGAACTTGAGATCTTTTAGGTCACACAGATAATCTCTCTCTTTGGAGAGAGAGATTTTCAAACTAATGGATTTTACTTCTCCTGCCTTTTCCGTAATAATAGTAATGATTTACGTTTGCTGAGCGCTTGCTATTTTCAGGGTGCTTTCCCAGTGTCTCTAAGTTGCAGCTCTCAGTTCTGGCAGGTAGGCACTATAATTCCATTTGACACAGGAGGAGACAGGTGTAGGTATGAGAGACTGTTGTGGTATTATGTATCAAGGGGACACTATTCTCTCATTTTTATAGTGTATTTTCATTTTGGTTTCTGTGTTTGTCCCATGATAGGAAGGGGGATTAGAAGATATCATTCATAAGCCATTGGTTATTTATCAGCCTCTCAATGAATATATTTATTATCATAACGATCAAACTTGCATGTTCTATGTCAGACCTATATCCTAGTGTTTTCTTTTACCGATCTGATTTCCTAATCGTCATAATATGCTGGTTTTAATTAGCACTGGTATCAAACCAAGAGCTGATATCAATTAAGGAAACTTTCTGAGATTAAAGCATAAAAGAAAACATTGGAGGCGTTGTTACTGTAAATTGATATTCTGGCTTTCTTACGTAGCTAGAGCGTCTCCGATGTGTATATACTGGACACCTATTCTTGCTCTCAGAGAACTGTGCTCAGAAGGCTGTGTGAAAGACATTGTCTCAAATGATCTTTCAATGAATGATAAGCCTTGCTGCCCTCCACTTCCTTTTATTCATTTAGTTTTCGTTGAGTTGAAGCAAGAGAAAAAGGGACAGAAACGTTAAACATGGGTGGAAAAGAAGGGAAGTGAAAGAAGAAGGATGTGAATGAAGTTGATTCAACACTGATAAAAACAGGAGATGCCCTCACTCCTTGGCTGAGCTTTGCATGAATTATTATTGCTGTATGTTTCTAGAGCCCGGGAAGTGTAGCTTGTTTTCAGTCAGTGAAGATGTTCTGCCAGAGTTCCTTACCTTCAGGGAAATAACCCAATGAACAAAGCCTGATCCAAGAGGGAAAATTACATGGCTTTAAAGAAATCAGTCACAAAGGTTTCATTTATGAAACTGGCTGGAAGACATTTTTTTTTTGTATTTTAAATCATAGGGACCACATCGCTTGGGCAATCTCAGCTATACTTTCTGCTGTGTGAAAGTCCAAATGTCAAAAGAATGTTTTTCTCTGGCGTGAGATAATGTCTTTCATGCCTGCACATATGCATACCCAAACCTGTAGGGCCTCGGGGTGCCTCCCTTCAGGTGAAGCCATTTGTCCTGCTCACCTGTGTGGGTCCGTTCAGGACCATTCAAGGACAGTGCCAATCCTGGCACCGTACAGTGACATAGTGCAAACTGGAAATGCGTTAAGATGAACAACAGAACTCAGTTTAACACTGAGAGTGACAGTCGTGTTATCTGAAGTCAGAGGCCGACAGGAAGTGCTGGTGATTGATTTTGGATAGCTGATAATGTTTTTCTACATTTGGAGTGAGTCTAGAGGCTGATAGCCTTTAAAAGCAGACCCAGCCCTCTGCCTGTCTCTGTAAGTCGTTTGTAAATGATTGAAAACACAGGCGCACTCACTCGTTTATTACCTTTGACTACTTTCATGCTAGACTGTAGGGGCTGTAAAGTCCAAAGCATTTACTATCTGGCCCTTTAAAGGGAAAGTTTGCTGAGCCTTTCCTAGTGTGTCAGGTTGAGAGACCACATACACACAGGGACAGCCATGTGACGCTGGCTGTTCCTGGGATTCTTAATACTCCTTTTCTGCATTGCTTGCCCTCCTATGGGCTGACTTTAAAAAAACCATTTTATTTTTTAGAAAAACTGCTTCAAATACCCAGGTTATCGTGCTTTCTTGGGATTCAGTGGAAAGACGTCTCTCTCCATGTAAAATGGTCAGTGGTTCGCAATGCTGAAGAAATTTATCTCAGAATATTATTGGTAGTTCAGTGTAATATTCTCGCAATTTTTCTGTAGGTCTGGAATTTTTTTCAAACTGAAGAGTTTAACAAAGAATTGAGAAATAACAAGGAATTTATCTACAGGTGTACACACATGATCACAAACATGTAGAACAATCTTCATTATATAATAGCACTCCTTGCAATGGAAAAGGTTAATGGACATAAATGTCTATTAGTGCGGGAGTGGTTAAATTGTGGCACATTCATTCATTCATTCATTCATTTGTACAATGGATGACTATGCAGCTCTAAAAAAGAAGGAGGATGTCCCTTTTAACTGCTAGAAGATTAAAATGTTAAATGCAGAAGAGTATGTATGTTTTTGTTGGTATGGAAAGAAGGATAAGATGGAATATATAGATATAGCTATAGATTTTTTTCCCAATAAATCTTCAATCTCTGGAAAGTTGCATAGGAAACTGGTAACATTGGTTACCTCAAGAGAGGTATACAGAATGACTGGGGAATGGGTTAGGAGGGAGACATTTTTTCGTAAAATTCTTGGTACTTTTTGAGTTTCTGATCATGCAAGTTAATTACCATTTCAAAAAATAAAAACCAGAATAGAGAACATGTTTTTAAAAGAAAAAAATGTAGGGGTATTGCTTAAATCGAGTTACCCAAATGGCATAGCTGGCCAAGGTCAACATCCTGTTGGTAAACACCAGACTGAACCCGTGTCTAAACCAGAGCCCAGAAACTACTTCAAAGGGAGTGCAGGGGGGAAGGAAGGCTTGGCTGGTGGCAGAGTGAGGCAGTATTTCTCATCGTTTTTAAATCCACTGACTCTGCTGGCAGACAAACAAACACACTTCATTCAATCAGAAGCCACCATCAGCTCGTTAATGAGTTTGACCGTTTCCATTTTGCTCCTCTCATGGCTGCTTAACCTGACTGGTGAGATTAATGCAATTACAACCCCTGAAAATTTCAGTGGCGTTAAGGGATATAGAAATATAGTGCTTCCATTTAAATTATTAAAGGTTATATTTACCAGTGAGGTGTGCCCCCTGGTGGGTTTCCACTGCCCAGACCCCAGGGATGTTTTCAGTACCTAGATACAGTCATCGGGGGAGGCTTTCCTTGATACGTGATCTTGCAAGCTTCCTCCCCCACTTCTGCTGCCATATTGACAACAGTTCCCCAGAGTGGCATGTTATCTTTGATGGGCTTCCTTGTTCTTTAATGTCCTAAACTTTTTCTAATGCGAATTTTTTACCTAAAGTAATACTCACCTGTGCAACTTGAAACTAATTATTTTAATCAAGTTTTTGTGTTTTTTTTTTAAAAAACTCTTTATTGAAGTCGAGTATAGCCATAGGAAAGTAACCATGTTACAAGTCTACAATGAATATTACGAGCTCAGTGAATTTTCATAAACTGACCACAGTGGAACCAACCCTAGATCGGGAAACAGAACCTTAATCCCGTCCCGAAACGCTCCTCAGGCCCCATCAGTTTCCACCCAGCGCTCTCTCCCAAGCATAATAACCATTATGCTGACTTTCCACAGCAGGTTTGTTTTTGCGTGTTTTTGTACTTTACATGGATGGAATGACACAGAGTGCGTTGCTTTGTGTTGGCCTCTTTTGTTCAACATTACCTATGTGAGGTTCATCTGCATTGTTGCATGAAACTGTAGATTATTCATCCTCACCGCTGTATGGATTTCTGTTAAGACTGTACATTCTACCATTCTACCGATGATGGGTGTATAGCTAGTTTCCAGTTTTTAGTTATTAAAAGTGGTGCTACTCTTGTACATGCTTTTTGATGAATATTTGTACACATTTCTGTTACCTCTACCTAAGAGTGCAACCTGGGTTAAAGGGTATACGCATATGTTTGGCACAGCGGTTCTTTGCACGAATCAGAATCACTGGGAGGGCTTGTTAAACCACAGGTCTCTGGGACGCACCTAGGGTTTCTGATTCAGTAGGTCTGGGGTGGGGCCCAAGATTTTGCAGGGCTGGCAAGGCCCAGATGATGCTAACGCTGCTGGTCCAGGGACTACCCTTTGACAAATCTCTGCTCAGCAGATACTGCCAAACAGTTTTCCAGAGTATTTGGAAAATACAATATAAAATATGCAGCAGCGTATGAGTGCAGGTGCCCTCCTTCTTTTAGGTGTCAGCCATTCTCATGGAAATGTACGGTATCTCCTTGTGGTTTTCATTTACATTTCCCTAATGACCAAGGAAGTTGAGCTCTTTTCCATATGTTTCTTGGCCATTTGGATATCTTCGTAGAGGATGTGTGTATCCAAGTCCTCTGATCCTTCTTTCTGTTGGGTTGTCTTTCTTACTGAGGATCAGTTTTTTGTTACCATTTGTATTGCAAGCATTTTTCCACTCTGTGTAGCCTTTTCACTCTCTTAACAGTGATGAACAGAAATTAATAACTTTGATATAATCTGATTCATCTTTGTTTTCTTTTAAGGTTCGTGCTTTTTGTGTTATTTAGGGAGTCTACCTATTTTAGTGTCATGAAGATGCTCTCTTACATGTTTTTAAAAGATTTATTTTTTCCCTTCTTATATTTAGATTAAAAAATCATCTGGAATTGATTTTTGTGTTTTGTTGAGTTTCAGTAAGAGATTTACATATACTAAAGTAATCTTTCTTAAGACCCTGTTTAAAATTCACCTCTTTGTATCTATTTTTAGTATTTTTTTAAAAAGATCAATGCCATATAGCAACTTTTAGAAAAGTCAAGAGATCTTTTTTAACCTCCAATTGTATTAAAAGCAATACTTCAAATAATAAATGCTTTATATTTATTTGGGATAGGCTTACTTTCGATGGAGCCAAATTTAAGGCAGTTATTGAAACTTTTAAGTAACATAAGGCACTTTTTTTCATCTTGTGCCAAAACTATAATGCCCAAAATAATTTATATTTAATTTTTAATACAGTTATCTATCATGAGTAATTATGTGGGCTGCTCCCAGTATTCCATTCTCTGTTATGTGGTTTTTCTGAAGACTGTGGTTTCTTTGTGTAGCTACTGGGAATTATTACCTTGCTGATGAATTTCTCTTCTGAAGAGATATCAACTACGAGTTTCAGTGTTGTATTTTTTCACTTTAACTTACAAAACAGGCACAGTGTCTGGGTGCTCCCTTTATTTCTTGGAGGTTTAGAAACAAAGCACTCTTTGTGTTTGAAGAAGTGTTTTAGCAAGACTGTGCTACTTTGTGATAAATACCTTTGAAATTGACTGAGAGAATTGAGTAAAATTACTCTACATGTTTTGCCATGTAATTTTGGAGCATGCTTTCTTTGGCCAATAACTTAACTCAAATAGTTAAGAAAGCCTCTTGGTAATTGGTGGTAAGACTGGCTATACCATTTTGCACAGAAGGAAATTTGGCTTAGAAATTAGACTTGGGGACAATTAAGAACTTTTAGGAAGATTGAAAAATGTATTGTACATCAACTGTAAGGTTCGTTCCCCACTTTGTCTCCATCATCAAAAGCAAAGCAGTGCCAGGCACTTGTAGTTGCTCAGTTAATGTTTCTGAATTGAAACTAGGAATGAGTCAAGCCTTATGCCTTTAAAGGATGGGATGCAGGTGTGTGTGGAGTTAGGGGGCTTCCATCTTCACCCTTTCTCATCTTTGATCCATTCGAAGGGTCTTCTGTAGGCGGTGCTCAGTCAGTCACACTGGGTGTTTCCTTTTTGACCTTGTGGACTACAGAGGTTGGGGATTGCTCCCTTCCCCCACCACCTCCTCCATTTCCCCACCCCTGAGGGTGAGGAAGGGTTGAAGATGAGCCTAAAGCTGCAGTCTTTCAGGAGCAGGAAGATTATGGTGTTTCTGCTGATTACCAGGGTGATTTAGAAAAGATAATGTAAAATAAAAGGACGAGTAAATTTATAGATATAATTAGGGTGTTTCAACACTGTAAAATTTAGCAAGAAGGGTGTAGTTAATTCAGCTGATCAATTATTTAATCAGAAAACAAATTATGAACTGGTTTGTAAGTTACAAATGATTAGGATTTAACTTAAATTTTAAAAATGTAGGTGTATTTAGGACTTGCGTATGATTGTTTAAGGTCATTGTGAAACATCCAAAGGGAAATATCCATGTAACGGAACTGGAGTTAGAAGGAGAAATGTCAAACATACATTTGCAGACCATTCAGAGGTAGGTACTGGTTGAAAGCACACGAGTGGATGAGTTGACTGAGGGTCATTTTGTCACTGGGGCTTGGGAGAGAGGGAGAACGAAAACGAGATGGCGTGCCATCTCCCGTCTGATTTTTAGAAGCTAGATATATGTGGCAATTTGTATTTATTTTAGGTTAGCGCACACCATTGTAGTCCAGTTATTGAATTGAGAGCAATGGCCTATGCCCTCCACTATCTTTTCCTTTTCAAGTTTTCATCTGCTGCTCATTTCTGGCTGTGCATTTCTTACATGATCTTCTTGTACATAGTTGTGTCTCTGTGTTTTCTGTGTTAGTCACTTCTTTAGTCCTTTGAGGGTCACAACCCATTTCCTTTTAGCTACCCATGAAGCCTGAGGTAAAAGAGTCTTTGCTGAGCCCCTTAAACTTGTATGTATCCCTTTAATCATATCCTAAGGTGAAAAGTAGCTGGGTGGGGCATGGAAACTTCTAGAAGAGCATTTGACCTTGTCTCTATACTTCTCCAAGGTAAAGGTCAACCCTACATTTATTGCAATGAGGATGTGTATGGATGTATGCTACTTTCTCCATTGTATTTTGTGATCACTGACAGGTTGTTGACTTTGGGAAAATTACAACTAGTTTGTAATGGATACACACACACACACACACAAATATATATGTAACTATAAAACATTATATAGACTACTTAAGAAATCTCTAGAGAAATTTGCATCCAAGAAATTACATACTTTAGTACTTATCCCTGGACATTACACAAACTAAAGCAACTGTGTTATGATATTATACAGTACAAAAAGCCAGTTTATATTGTTCATGAGCAAGAAAACGTCTCGGTTAGATATACAACAGTATTTCACTTATAAAGCATGCTATAGGATTATCCTAAAGTTTCATGTCTTACTGCTACCGATAAAGTAGTCATCATAAATAGACTATTTATTGGAAGGCATCTTTCTAACTTTCATACATATTTATTTAAGTCATAGATCGCCTTGTGAAATAAGCATTACAATGCTTTACAGGTGGGGAAAATGATGCTCGGAGAAATTAAGGTGCGTTTTCAACCACACTAGACAAGTGGCAGAACCGTGTGGTTGGACATGTCTGACTTCGAAGCCCCTTGTCCTCTGTCACTAGGCTGAGCCTTTGTGTTCCAGACAAAGCTCACCTGTGGGCATGAGAGAAAGTTACTAGTTAGGTGAAGAAAAGTTGCTTTGGAAAACTCTGGAATAAAAATCCTGGCTTTGTACCTTTTAAAAGATCTTTGTTAGAGCCTTGATTGTAGGGAGGGGCAGAAAAGCTGTAAATTACTCATTGGAAAGAGTCATTTAACATATAGCAAGAAAATTTGCTAAGCAACTATCATGTGCCAGGTAATAAGCTATAACCTGAGTAGAACACAGGCCTGCTCTCATCTTCTAGCCTGGAGAGTAAGGACTTCTCTGTGCTTTTCTCTCTTCTTCCCTAAGAACTCAAAATTTTTCTTTCTCTTTTTTTTTTTTTTGAGAGAAAGTCATTAAAACGCAATGTCTGCGTGACTTTCCAGCTTTATAACTAATTGGTTTCATGAGAAGAATGGAAAATTTTTGTCCAAGACAGGAAATACATAGGGCATGAGCAGATAGGCATCTTTGAAGTAATGTTTCCTTTTTTTTGTTGTTAATATTGGAACATCGTAGATATTTTCCTAAAATGTTGAAATTGGTATAAAATATTTTTAGAAGCCATCCGGTACCATTCTGCTTGGCTGGAGAAGCCTGAAAATTGGATATGTTTCCTAAGAATGTGAGAAAGAGTGACAAGAAAGAGAAGAGTGAGCAGAAATTCCAATCAGCCCTTTTCTGATATAGGCAAAAGTGTTCAATAATACTGAGCTCCCTGGCGTGGGCCATCATGGGAAATTAGAGCCGACAGCTGGGAACTGTTCATATAGATTTTCTATTTTTTCTTATAAGTAAACTGTATTAAATCACACCAAAAAGAGCTGACATTTAAAAAAAATCATGCTGTTCTATCACATTAAATCTGCTTGATTTTCACAACTCTGGGTCACATGACTTGGACACTTGTGGACGTATCAGAATTGGCCATATTCCCCGGGCGCATGAGGATGTTCCTATGCCTGTCTTACGTTTCATAGTGGAAAGTCTCTTGGCTTTTAGTTCTAAGCTTCTCAGTCCCACGCATCAGCGGCCATAGCAACTAGTGATAATGTAGATCTGCTTCTTGGTTTCCACTGCTACTGCCCTGGGTTCTGTTGATGACTGAAAAGTGGTCATCAAGAAAGTAAAAACTGACCAGAAGAGGTGAGAATACCAACCTGAGAATATTCACTAAGAGAATTTACCTATGAAATAATACGCAGATCAGTGTTTCTCATATCCTCCTATTTTAAAAACCAGAATGGAATTCTACCGAAGTCTCTGGAGACGGAGTGGATTTGCCCATAGCCAGATGTCTATTTGGAGTTGTCCTCAGATGTCCCCAGTGGCCATTTTTAGTGGTATCAATGCCAGTGATGGGGGCACATGGTATCACCCACTGAAAATCAGTATCTCTGGGGCTATATTAGTACATTTAAATTTTTCCACTGGTGTTTTTCATAAAAGTCATTAAAAATATTGTTTATTTAAAAAGGACATTTTATATCTTATTTTTTTGTCATAATTTTCGCCTGCTTTTTTTTTTTTTTCCGGGATCATTTCCATTTCTTTATTTCTTGTCATTGTTGGCATGATGTGCCATCCAAGAAGGAAGAAAATGACAAGTAGAAAATATAAGCATTTAGCAAATTATCAGATGGATCATTACTGCCTAAGAACCAGGCCTCCTGCAATTTTCTGACCGCATGTAATTTTTTTGTAGGAGCCACTTGACACTTGGGAGTAAATGAAGCAATTGGGAACTTTGAGAATGATGAGTGTTGCCATGTGTTTAAGTCTGTGCTTTGGAATAAAACCACATTATCTGTTACTTTGCTTCGTAAATCTGAATCTACACTTAAATGTCCTTAGGGGATGTAATTCTAACTAGATTCTATTCAAGTTCAGTTTTGGAAAAGTTAGATTACATATGGACTCCTAAAAACACGCATGTGACTTCTAAACTTTGCTCTCTCGTTCTCAGAAATGAAAGCTCAAGTTATTTTTAGAGATTACAGTTGAATAGAGACAGTGATCTATTGGTCTGATTCCTCTTTTTATGACATTACCCCTGAAATGTTGCATATTTCTGTGCTTAGAAATACCCTCTAACTTTGTAATGTACTCTGAGGATTCTATTGTACCTATTCTTCGCTCCGTAAATCACATGATGGCCGTTGTCCAAAAGCAATAAGCTCTGACCTGATGTCTGATCTGTGGAATAAATGTCACGTGGTTCATCATAGGCCCATGAAAGGCTGAAGGGGGTTGTTCTTCACAGGTCAGCATTCTGGGCATGAGGCCCCAGCAGTTCTTACTCCTCAGGAAAGGTAGCCTGTGTGTATAAATAGCACTAAAGCTGCCTGTCCCTTCATGTTTTAGACTTTCTCCGGCACCCAGACTAAAAACCAAAGTGCAGTTTTCACGTGAAAGTAAGGTGATTATTCACGTGGGAATTCAGCCCACTAAGCGTAGGGCCACAGCATTGCCCAGTGCCAGGGGCACTGCTATTCATACAGGAAGAGTGTGGTGGTAGGGCTGATCAAACAGCGCCCTCTTTAACCACAGACAAGGATACTGTGCTGTTTAAAATTCATGTTCAAGTCCATGATTTTTAATATGAAGCAGAGAACTTGGATAAATCACTTGTGCCTGTAGCCCATTATGCCAATGGTATTGGAAAAATTGGCAGCAGATTATTTTCCAATCAATGTCAATGTCTAAGGCCAAGGCTAGAGGGGTATGAGTGACAGCACATTCAACAATCTTGATTAAAGAAGCTTGGAAAATCAGGAACACCAGCTGCAAGTAGAAGTATTGAGGTGGGTGTTGGGGGGTGGAAGATGTTTTGAAGATAGACACCAGCTAATTTTATATATTTCAATTCCCTTCTTCTTGTCTCTGAGCTCTTCCCCCTCTCTCCCCTTCCTCCTTCCTCTTTCTCCCAGAGGACAGAGATTGAAAGTTGATCCCCATTATCTAGTTTCCCTTTTCTCAATTTTTATAGAACCCCAATTTTTTTTCAATTAAAGTTTATTGGGGTGACAATTGTTAGTAAAGTTACATGAATTTCAGGTGTACAAATCAGTAATACATCATCTATGAATCCCATTGTGTGTTCACCACCCAGAGTCAGTTCTCCTTCCATAACCATATATTTGATCCCCCTTACCCTCATCTCCCACCCCCCAGCCCCTCTCACCCTCTGGTAACCACTAAACTATTGTCTGTGTCTATGAGTTTTTGTTTCTCATTTGTTTGTCTTGTTCTTTTGTTGTTTTTGGTTTATATACCACATATCAGTGAAATTGTATGGTTCTCTGCTTTTTCTGTCTGACTTATTTCGCTTAGCATTATATTCTCAACATCCATCCACGTTGTCACAAATGGTCCTAGTTCATCTTTTCTTACTGCCGAATAGTATTCCATTGTGTATGTATACCACAACTTCTTTATCCATTCATCTATCGAAGGACATTTTGGTTGTTTCCATGTCTTGGCCACCGTAAACAAAGCTGCAATGAACATTGGAGCACACGTGTCTTTATGGATAAATGTTTTCAGATTTTTGGGGTGGATACTTAGTAGTGGGATTGCTGGGTCATACAGTAATTCTATTTATAATTTTTTGAGGAACCTCCACACTGCCTTCCATAACGGCTGCACCAGTCTGCATTCCCACCAACAGTGTATGAGGGTTCATTTTTGTCCACAGCCTCTCCAACACTTGTTACTATTTGTCTTGTTGATGATAGCCATTCTGACTGGGGTGAGGTGATATCTCATTGTGGTTTTTATTTGCGTTTCTCTGATGATTAATGATGTTGAGCATTTTTTCATATGTGTATTTGCCATTTGTATGTCCTCTTTGGAGAAATGTCTCTTTAGGTCGTCTGTCCATTTTTCAATTGGGTTATTTGTTTTTTTTGTTGTTGAGTTTCATGAGTTCCTTGTATATTTTGGATATTAGCCCCTTATCGGAGGCACAGTTTGCAAAAATCTTCTCCCATTCACTTGGTTGCCTCTTTATTTTGTCGATGGTTTCTTTTGCTGTGCAGAAGCTTTTAAGTTTGATATAATCTCATTCATTTATTTTAGCTTTTACTTCCCTTGCCTTTGAAGTCAAATTCATAAAATGTTCTTTGAACCCAAGGTCCGTAAGTTTAGTACCTATATTTTCTTCTATGCAGTTTATTGTTTCAGATCTTATGCTTAAGTCTTTGATCCATTTTGAATTAATTTTGGTACATGGTGACAGATAGCAGTCCAGTTTCATTCTTTTGCACGTGGCTTTCCAATTCTCCGAGCACCATTTATTGAAGAGGCTGTCTTTTCTCCATTGTATATTTTTTGCTTCTTTGTCAAAAATTATCTGTCCATATTTATGGGGGTTTATTTCTGGATTCTCAATTCTATTCCATTGGTCTACGTGTCTGTTTTTCTGCCAATACTATGCTGTTTTGATTATTGTTGCCCTGTAGTACAAGCTAAAGTCCGGGAGTGTGATACCTCCAGCATTGTTCTTTTTTCTTAAAATTGCTTTGGCTATATGGGGTCATTTGTGGTTCCAAACAAATCTGATGATTTTTTGTTCTATTTCTTTAAAAAATGCCATTGGGATTTTGATGGGGATTGCATTGAATCTGTATATTGCTCTGGGTAATATGGCCATTTTAACTATGTTGATTCTTCCAATCCATGAGCACGGAATGTTTTTCCATTTCTTTGTGTCTTCTTCAATTTCTTTAAAAAATGTCTTGTAGTTTTCAGCATATAGGTCTTTCACATCCTTGGTTAAGTTTATTCCTAGGTGTTTTATTCTTTTTGCTGCAATTGCAAAAGGAATTGTTTTTTTTTAATTTCTTTTTCTGAGATTTTGTTGTTAGTATATAGGAATGCAATGGACTTTCGTATGTTGATTTTGTAGGCGGCCACATTACTGTATTTGTTGATTGTTTCTAATAGCTTTTTGGTGGAGTCTTTAGGGTTTTCTATATACAGCATCATGTCATCTGCAAAGAGTGACAATTTAACTTCTTCATTCCCAATTTGGATGCCTGTATTTCTTTCTCTTGCCTGATTGCTCTGGCAAGGACTTCCAACACTATGTTGATAAAGCTGAGGTGATAGGGGACAGCCCTGTCGTGTTCCTGAACGTAGAGCAAAGGGCTTCAGTTTTTCACCATTAATTATGAGATTAGCTGAGGGTTTGTCATATATGGCCTTTATTATGTTAAGGTATTTTCCTTCTATACCTATTTTATTAAGTGTTTTAATCATAAATTGATGTTGTATCTTGTCAAATGCTTTTTCTGCATCAATTGATAAAATCATATGATTTTTGTCCTTTATTTTGTTTATGTGATGTATCACATTGATGGATTTGCGGATGTTGAACCATCCTTGTGCCCCGGGGATGAACCCCACTGGGTTGTGATGAATAATCTTTTTAATGCATTGTTGTATTTGATTTGCTAGAATTTTGTTTAGGATTTTTGCACCTGTATTCATCAGAGATATTGATCTGTAGTTTTCTTTTTTTGTGTTGTCCTTACCAGGTTTTGGTATCAGGGTAATGTTGGCCTCATAAAATGAGTTAGGGAGTACTGTCTCTTCTTCAATTTTTTGGAACAGTTTCAGCAGGATTGGTCTTAGATCCTCTTTGAAGGATTGGTAAAATTCACTAGTGAAGACATCTGGTTTTGGACTTTTGCTTTTGGGAAGGTTTTGGATGACTGATTCAATTTCATTACTGGTGATCGGTCTGTTTAGATTTTCCAGTTCTTCATGGTTCAGCCTTGGAAGGCTATATGTTTCTAAGAACTTGTCCATTTCTTCTAGGTTATTGAATTTGGTGACATATAGTCCTTCATAGTATTCTTGGATGATCCTTTGTATTTCTGTGGTGTCCGTGATAACTTCCCCTTTTTCATTTCTGATTTTGTTAATTAGTGTCTTCTCTCTTCTTTTCTTAGTGAGTCTAGCCAAGGGGTTGTCAATTTTGTTAATCTTTTTAAAGAACCAGCTCTTTGTCACATTAATTTTTTTCTATTGTCTTTTTGTTCTCTATTTCATTTAGTTCTGCTCTGATTTTTGTTATTTCCTTTCTTCTGCTGACCTTGGGTTTCACTTGTTCTTCTTTTCCTAGTTCTTTAAGGCGTAATGTGAGGTTATTTATTTGGGATTTTTCTTGTTTCTTGAGATAGGCCTGTAATGATATAAATTTCCCTCCTAAAACTGCTTTTGCTGCATCCCAAAAATTTTGGTAGGATGTATTTTCATTGTCATTTGTTTCTATGTATCTTTTGATCTCTCCTCTAATTTCTTCTTTGACCCGGTCGTTCTTTAAAAGTATGTTGCTTAATCTCCACGTATTTGTGTTTCTTCCTGCTTTCTTTTTGCAGGAGATATCCAATTTCAAAGCCTTGTGATCCAATTTCAAAGCTTGGTATGATTTCAATCTTTTAAAATTTGCTGAGGTTAATTTTATGTCCCAATATATGGTCTATCCTTGAGAATGTTCCATGTACACTAGAAAATGGAACTGGATGTCTATTATTTCTGTGTGGTGGTATTCTATGATCTTTACTTTGTTTTTTCTTTTATTAGAGTATATATTTTCAGTTCTGGATTTTTTTTGAGTGGTTACCATTAAGTTTATGTAAAAGAAAGTTTGATATTTAGAGTATTCCATTTTCTTCTGCAGGCTTACTTTCTCCATTCCCATATTCCGGTTCAGGCCTTTACTCTCCCCCTTTTTATGTTTTGGTTGCCACAGATTGTCCCTGTTGATGGTGGTCAAATAGCCTCCTTTAGTATTTCTTGTAGTGCAGGTCGTGTATTAGAAAATTCCCTCAGCTTCTGTATGTTTGGAAAGGTCTTTATTCCTCCTTCATATCTAAAGGATATCTTTGCTGGGTATATTATTCTTGGCTCATAATTTCTCTCTTTCAATAGTTTGAATATTTGGTTCCACTCCCTCGTGGCTTGTAGAGTTTCTGCTGAGAAATCTGATGATAACCTAGTGGGCTTTCCTTTGTAGGTTACCGTCTTCTTTTCCCTGGCTGCTTTGAGGATTCTTTCTTTGTTGTTGATTATTGACAGCTCCAATACAATGTGCCTTGGAGAAGGCCTGTTGGGATTGAGGTAATTAGGTGTTCTATTTGCTTTTTGGATTCGAGGATCCAGTTCTGTCCACATGTTTGGGAAGTTCTCATCAACTATTTGTTTGAATATATTCTCTGTTCCCTTCTCTCTTTCTTCTCTTTCTGGTATGCCCATTATTCTTATATTGCTCTTTCTGATGGAGTCAGAAAGTTCTTGTAGAGTTCTTTCATTTCTTTTAAGTCACAAGTCTCTTTCTTCGTCCATCCGTGTCATTCCAGGTTTCTATCTTTGAAGTCACTGATTCTTTCCTCCATCTGGTGAACTCTACTTCCTTAGCTGGCTATTTCATTCTTAATTTCTTCTATTGAGTTCTTAATCTCCAGAAATTCTCTTTGGTGCTTTTTAAAAATTTCAATCTCTTTGGTAAAATGCTCATGTCGTTCTTTGATTGTGTCTCTCAGTTCATTAAACTGCCTTTCTGTATTTTCTTGCATCTCATTGAGTTTTTTCAGAACTGCAATCTTGAATTCTCTGTCATTTAAGTCACATATTTCCATATCTTTAACTTCATTTTCAGAAAGACTTTTCACTGTCTTTCTGAGCTGTCTTGTTGCGTTGGTTATTCATGGCAATTACTGATTTATTATTTCTCTTCCTAGACATCTACAGGAGTGGATTCTGCAATAGGTTGATAGGAAGAAGTCTTTTGTTTTCCAGTACATGTTGGTAGAATGTTTTATTTTCTCTCTGACTGCAGCCTTTTTTTTCTCTCTCACACAGTAGTGCTATGTTTTCTCTGCACTATTCCAGATTCTTACACAATGGGGGGATTCCCTGGGAGATGGGCTTCTCTTCTGTTACCAGTTTGCCTGGGTCATAAGGCACCGTGTCCCTGTGGGGATGTGGAGAGCTTTTGAAGTTCCAAAGCTCTTCCTGCACCAGATTCAGAGCCCGTGTGTTTCAGCAGTTCTGTTTACTCCTGCAGGGATCCGTCCAGATAGGTGGGGCCAGGGGCGGGGTGAGTTGTGAGAGGTGGCCCTGAGCAATGGCGGTGACCACCACCACAGCCGGTCCTGCTTCCACAGCTCCCTCCCCTTTGCTGGAACTAGTTGGGCTGCGAATCTGTGTCTGTGGTCCACAGTTCTCAGAACAGCAAATATTCTGTTCTTTTGATCTGACACTGCTACTGTTCCGCTTCTAGCACTGGGCAGGTGGGGGTGGGGTGAGCTCTGGGAGGGTAGGGAGGGGGCGGCTAGTCTCAGTGCCTAAGGCTTCCGTTCTCTGCAGCAGTGAGGGCTTAAACCACTGTTTTCAGCCTTCTTCCCTCAGTCTTTTCTCCGAAGTCTCTGCCATGAGCGTTGGGTTCAACCGTGTTATATGCTGCCCCCCTCAGCCCAATGGGCCGTAAACAGAGCCCTAGCAGTCCGAGTTCCTTCCTCTCCCGCAGCTGCGGTAGTTTCGGGATGCAGTGTGCTCGGAGCATTGAGCTAGGTCTGCGTTCTGCACCCCCGTGGCTCCGTCTCCGCACTTCTCTCTTCCTTCCTCCCCGGCTCGTGCGATTCGCCCACCGTTAGGTGAATTCAGTAGTGGGCCTCTTCGTCTTGCCTGTCTGCTGTGCAGGGAGTCCTTTGTGGAGTTATAGCCGTTTAATTTGTCGTAAATTCCAGGGGAGATTTCCAGAGGCTCACCTCACGCTGCCATTTTGATGACATTAGAACCCCAATTTTAATGGGGCACATAGACTTCTTTGTAGCCCCACTACATTTCTCAGTCTCCTTTGTGATTGGGTGAAGCTACATGGGTAAGTTCTAGAATATGCACAGGCATGATGAATGCACCTTCTGGCTTGTGCCTTTAACGGGAAGCACCCTCCTCCTTTTCTTCTCTTCAGGTTGAAATGAGAATGAAGTAATGAGCCATCATAGACCATGCAGTTGAGAGAAAGATGGGAAGGATGGCAGGGCAACAAGGTAGACAAATCCTAGGTCCCTGACACCTCAATGACTGTACATCGGTCTCAGACTGTGTATGCCCAGACCATTATGTGAAATAGAAACCAACTATTTTTGTTTAAACCATTACTATTGTGTCTCCTTATCACAGTAACCATCCCTGTATCCTAACTCATCACCCTCTCTTCCCACTTGACCTTTCTTACTCCCTCGTTTTTCTACTCCCCATCTTTTTCTTACACCTTCTGTGGGATGGTCCAAAGTGTAGATTCATGGCTCTCATACTTTAGTTTGAATAAATATCTATAAGGTGGACCTTCTTAAAATGCAGAACTTCCAGAGTTTCTGGTTTAGGACATCTTGGATGGACTGTAGGAATCCAAAATTTTAGCAGACCCTCAGGTGACTTAGGTGGAGGTGGTCCATGGGCTACACTTGGAGGACGTTGGTATAATGTCTATGTCTAGCATGAAGTAGATGCTAAAAAAAGCACTTGAGAGAATGGCTTGCAGGAACTCAGTGGGATCTCCATATGCTGCACACAGATTGAACCTACATGATACTTAAACAACAACTGTTTCATTGACTCAGCTGCCTCAAAAGTATCAGATAGTATAATGGTTTAAATAACAGCTTTCAAATCAATTATTTGGTACAATGTAGGAAAAAACAACTGGTTGACCCCAATTTTCCATGTCCTGCCAGTTGTTTTGTATGATATATGTAACTTTAGAATGCAGATTTCTGTTATTGATAGCTTGTTTTTGAGGAGCGAAGTTTGTTGAATAATCATATGTTTGCTGATGTTTTCAACTATTCATTCTTGAGTGGCAACAAGTTTGAAGCTCCACAAATGGCATTAATTAAGATAATCCACAAACTGTTGAGTTCTTTTGTGATGAGCTTTGTGCTAGCCATGATGGATGGAAAGATGAACAAAACACAGTCCTGCCCTCAAGTTTGCACAGCCAGTTGGAAGCAGACAAATAGTCCAACCAATGCTGAACAATGTGAAGAATCCTCCAGGAGAAGCATGCACAGGGAGCTAGGGGCCAGTGAGGGTGACCTGACTTAGCCTGAAGATATCAAGATGGATTCTCAAAGGAAGAGGTCACTGAACTGAGTAGAAGTGAGACAGGCAGAGAAGGTGATCTGTTGGTGGGAAAGGAAGGATACTTGGGCCAGAGAAGACAGAATATGTCAAGGCACAGGATTGAGTGCTGTATGAGCAGAGTTCTGTGTTCTTTTTAGGAGAAACAGGATGGTGGGTGAGAAGACCAGCTTATGAGGGATGTGGAATTTATCCTGGAGTGCTGAGGCACCATTGGATGATATTAATCAGAGAAGCAAAATCAGTAGCTATCAGTTACACAACATCATTTTGGCAGTGCATGGAGGATGAACTGGAAGGGAATAAGATAGAAGATGGATACATGGTAAAACATGATCATAATATCAACTAAGACTGTGGTTGTGGAAGAAGGAGAGGACGGTGAGATATTTAGTGGAAGAGGCAGGGTTTAGTGACTAGGATTAGTGAGCAGAGGGAGAGTCTGGGATTATGTATAATTCCAATTTTAGGTGCCTGGGTGAGTGGCTGTGTTATTCACTGAGAACACAAACTGGAGAAGATGAAGAGGTTTGGGTTAAAGGTGGGCGGAGGAAAACGTTAATGAGTTTGGACTTAGGCATGTTGAATATGAGGAGGCTGTAAGTTATCCAGAGGCAATTGGCTGTGATTCTGGAACCCAGGCAGGAGGTTTTTGTCTCAAGAGGTAGTTTTGGAAGTCATAAGCATAAAGATGGTGGCCAAACCCGTGTATGTGAGGGGCTTACCTGGGAAGAGTGTGTAATGAGAGTTAAGCAGAGAACCGAAGAGGGAATTCTACATGAATGAAACAAGTGACTGACTCAAGATGGTGATGCCTTCACCTAGATACTTGCTCAGATGCAAAGTCTGCAAAACACGTGCCTCCTCCATGAGGCTCTCTTGATGACAGTCCCCACACTCTTCATCACACACTCTTCACTGTTCCTGAACCACTGTTTCCTAGGACTAGTGGAACACACATCCTCCTGTATTAGGCTTAGTTGTAGAGATAGGTGTCTGTCACTTTGCAGGCTAAGTGGTGAGCACCTTAATGACATAGACCATATTTTATTAAACTTGTGTCCTTGACATAGTTCACTGTATCAGGCCTTACGGCATTTGCATAATAACAGTTTACTGAGGGAAGGAATGATTCAATTTTTCCTTCCTCCCTTCCCTTCCTTTCCTTTCCCTTCTCTTCCTTCACTTCCTTCTTCCCTCCCTTGTTTTCTATTCTTTTTTCTTCTTTCTTTCTTCCTTCCTTCCTTCCCTCCCTCCCTCCCTCTCTCCCTCCCTCCCTCTCTCCCTTTCTCTTTCCCTTCCTCCCTCCCTCCCTCCCTCCTTCCTATCTTCCTTCCTTCCTTCCTTCCTTCCTTCCTTCCTTCCTTCCTTCCTTCCTTCCTTCCTTCCTTTCATCAATCATCTATTAATCATCTATCTATCTATCTATCTATCTTCAAGCTTTTCAATACTGGCCACACTGTTGAGCTGTTTCAATATTCATTTCCTTGCAAAGTTTTTACATAATGTTTCCCTTTTATGAATTTTTTAAAAAGCTCAGTGAAATATTGAAGAACATAAGTTTCCTATTCCTACTCATTCTCCCTGCCTTTTCAGTTCACACCATTCTGGGCTTGTCTCAAGCCTTGATGTCTTTTTCTAAAGTTATTTGCTGATCTTTACTCATAAACAAGGTGTTTTGGTTCCAGTAGAATGTATGGCTTTGGAAGTTTGTTTTCTTTCACTTGTGACTATTGATAACATTGGTTTTGAATCAATATTATGTGAAAGAGAAAAATTAGATTTTGTGAAATAGTTATTTTTTCAAGTTGCCTGTCATTTAAAAATGGCAAAAGAAAACCAAAAAGTTGATTTGAAGGTCACGGTAAAAAAACCTGTTTTATCTGTGATTTTGCTCATATTTTGAAGCTGATTTTATTTCTATCATGAATTGTTGGCAGTATTTAGCTTTTGGTTTAGCATATTTCTTACATTTAGGTATTTATTCATGCTGCCTAAAAGGTGCTAATGACTATTTAAAAAAAATCAAATTATAAATGAATGCTCTTTTTTTTGTTAACCTAGAACATGTATTGAAGTTAGATACTAAAACTACTCCTTATAAATAATTCAAATCTAAGGATTATGAACTTTCTTCTATTTTCAGAATAGTTTTGCTTCTTAGTAGTACCTTTTGGAGGCAGGAGAAGGTATAATATGTGAATATTTGTGCATATTTTTGAGACATTCTGAAATGACTGTATCCTATCAATTAAATTATGTTCTTAATTTGTCTGGGTAACTAACATTAGAGATTTTAGTTTATTCACCTCTAGGTTACAGGGTTTCTCCGGACAGTTCACCTGTTTATTTTAGAACCACTCAGGTGGGTTCTTCAAATATGGCATAACTTCCCCCAACATAGACCTTCTGACTCAGAATACCTGGGTGAGGCCAAGTATCCGCACTGTAGTCCCCCCAGGTGATGCCTGTGCTCACTACAGGTTGAGAACTGCGTACTGCTTAGTAGAGTGGTTCTAGGGAGTGGCGAGGATGCCATTCTGAGGCGACAGGGTTGTCCTCATGGAACTGAGACAGGCATTTGCAACACCCCCCAATATGAGGATGAGACTTATAACCCTTTTCACTGCAACAGTAGATGCTGGATCTGTAGACCAGAAAAGGAATCACTTATAGAGCAGCTGTGTACACTTTTGTCTTGAACTTCCAACTATACTTCAGTCTACACAAGTCATTATTTGTTATGTGTTTAATGGCCATCTAGATTCTAAGCACCTGAAGGGCAGGGACTCTTTCTGCATTATTTGCAGCTTTATCCTCATCATGGAGCTTGGTCCACAAGAAATACTCAATATGTCCTAAATTGACAAAGTAAGACAAGTAAGAGACAAGTAAGTGATCTCGTTAGCTTGAGGCGAGAATTTGATCCTACGTATATGATTGTGCACACACACTTGTTCCCACCCCCACACAAGCACACACCCCTCACACATAGCTTGCAATGCCATAGGACTTATTTCACAAGACCCCAGAGGGATCACATGATGAGCCTGACTCGACTGAGAGCCAAAAGCAAAACCGACAGGACATGAGTTCACATGGACACAGTTCTCATTTGCAGATGGAGCAGTTTTGGATGTATCTCTTCTAAGTGTGACCCCAGGGAGGGATGAGTTTACTGTGAACCAGGGTGGTTTCCTCTGAGAAACCATCCAACTGGATGTGAGCTCTCCTGTTCTTGATTCCCCCATCATGTTGCACCTTTCTTCGGTGTTGGCCAGTCTACTGTATTTTTGTTTAATTATCTATCTTATTAAATTATGAGTTCTTTGAGGACAAAACCTTCCCTAAGGTTCTATAATCATCACTAGGACTTGAACTCTGGATGTGTAGCTCCCCGTCACAACCTGACGCAATGCGAAATGCTGTTGTTCAGTATTATTAACCCAAAGGGAATAGTATCAGACAGATCTGAACAGACAGGTACTTGACATCAGGTCTCCTGAGAGTGGGACATGGCATAGAACCTTTTTATTTGGAAAGAGGAGAAAGTTTTGGAGAGTTGGGCTTGTGAGTGAGGATGGTCTTGGGGAGAGGCGACCATGTGAGAGGGGCTCCACGCAGCAGAGGCCAACATCCAGACAATGAATGTCCTGATGGGGAATCACTGCTCTAGTGTGAGCGTGAAGGAGACGTCGGCACTCAGGCTGGGGGAAGAGAAGGAAAACCCCACTGTTTCAGAGTTTGGCCTCTTTTAATATTCTTGTTGCAAAGAGGAGATCTGGGCAGATTAAAGATCATAAATGGGCTGAAATATTTTTTAAGACTGGCCTTGAGAAGCAGAATTAACAGATATTCCACAATAAGTAGATCACCTGCTATAAACCAGTGATCCTCTGTACAGGAGTTCATGGCCCACACCTCACTCATACGTATGACGGGTACCTAACGTTTTAGAGAAAATGCGAGCAATTAGAGAAGTGATGACAACTTGAAATGTTTTCTTCGGGATGTCTATTTATGTCAAGATGGTGGGATGAAATGCCAAGCAAATGAATATTTTAATATTAAATTTAATATTTAAATTTAAAATTTAAAAATTAAATTTAAAATTTAATGCTGTAGTATCTTGATATTCTGTAGTACCACTAACTTTATCAAAATGAATGTTATCCTTTAAAATTGAGGGGGAATGAGCAAGCAGTTAAACATAAAATTATCTGCAGTTCAATTAGAGTATATGTCAATGTGGTTGGTAAATTAGGCTTTAACTGGATAATAGGACTAAGTTTCTCTGGTTGCAGAGAGACCTGTGGCATGTGATTCTATGAACTGGATAAAGTATTGTTTCATGTGAAGATTCTCAAATTTTGTTATGCTTAAAAATCACCTAGAGAGCTTCTTAAAATACAAATTCCTACGCCCCACAGCCAGATATTCTGATTTAAGAGGCCTGGGGTAGGGGCCAGAATATTGATTTTAAACAAAATCCCAAGGGATGCTAATACTGCTCATTTGTGGTGCCCCCTTTGAGTCACAAGGGTCTCGTGGAGTTGGAAGATGCAGTTTCAGAGGAATAGAAGTTGGGTGCATGTTTCATAGGCAAACTTCTGACCACTAAACCAAGCAGTATGATGATCATTAAATTAATTCTCCTTTTAATATTATTTTTCCTAACCAAGAAAAGAAAGAGCATGAATTCCTATCAAATTTCTTTACAGGACAACTTGGCATTGACTCTTGACTTCTTAAAATTATAATTTTATTGATTCTTCATTTTATTAAATAAATGTTCCTTGAGCTTGCTTTAGCTGGGAAGGGAAATGAATTTTCAGTGCAATTTTTCTGCCCATCCAATTCCTGCTTGTTGAAGTGCAGAAGAAATATTTATTTCTGCTGAACCAAATGGACAAAAAGAATCATCACAAAAAAAGGATGAACAGAAGTTATATTATCTTGTATGAAGACAAACAAAAGGAAAAGTGCATTTGGTTAGCATGACGAGGTTACTGTGATGGTTAATTTTACATGTCCATTTGACTGGGTCATGGGTGCTCAGATATGGGGTCAAATATTATTCTGCTTATTTTACTGATACTGTTTTTAGATGAGATTAACACTTAAAGTGGAAGACTAAAGTATATTGCTCTCCCTAATGTGGGTGGACCTCATCCAAACAATTGAAGACCTGAAAAGAACAAAATGCCTGACCCACCCTCAAGTAAGAGAGAATTACTCCTGCCTGATAGCGTTTGAGCAGGAACATTGGCTTTTTCCTGTTTCCATTTGAACTGATGCACTGGCTCTTTTTGGGTCTTCAGCTTATTGGCCATCAGCTCTCCTGGTTCTTTGACCTTCAGACGTGGAATAGAACTACACCATTGGCTTTCCTGCGTTTCCAGCTTGCTGATTCATCTTGAAAATCTTGGGACTGTCAGCCTCCACAATCATGCGAACCAATTTCTTACTCTGTCTTTCTGTCTCCCCCTCTCTCCTATTAGTTCTGTTCCTGTGGAGGACCCTGATTGACACAGTGTCACTACTGCCTTTTCTTTCTTCTTTTGTCTTTTTTTGAATGCTATAATTTCTATGGTGTTTGGAAAGGTAGGATGTTTGAGGCCCTATTTCCATCACATTCTGTGCCTCAGCGACTTCCTGTTTATCAGATTGCATGCAGAGGACAGGAGTGAGATGCAACTTGCACAAACTGGAATTAGCACAGCCCAGTGCAAATCAGAGCCCAGTGTGTGGCTTAGAGCATCATACCCGTTTTATTGTTTAATCCCCTGGGAGCACGTCAACCCAAGGCATCATGTCATAGATCTTTCATCAAGACATGAGAAAGACAGGGAAGGTCAGGGGAGGGATGGAGACCTGGCAGTAGGTGTGCCGGTCACATAGCTACATTGTGGGCTGTCTGTCCATTGTGGCGTCGTATAACTCAAGTCACCTTCTGAGAACCCTTCATCAGGACAAAGACGGGCAGTTTCCACAACTCACTCCAGTCTTAGAGAGCCATCATGCTTCACTTTTAAAGTAATGGTGCCCTTGAGTGATTATTATTTCAGTCTTCTTGAAAAAAGAATTGGCTTAAAAAAGATATGGCCTCATTACCAGCATCAAATATAAACATATACACATATATTTACACAGAATCCTGTATGAAGCATACATGGTACAAATAAAATTTCTCCTTTCTTAAAAATACTGACTTCATTAGTAAAATGGAGATGTTATCTTAGTTGCAAGAAAAAAAATTCTTTCAGCTGAAAATGGGAAAGAATTTACTAAGTTTGAAGAACTAAAAATAATTTCTGGCTGGTCTTATTTCTGTCCTCTGTATTTAGAGGAATTTACTTCTGGTACTATTATTACAGGAAATTCCAAAAGCGTGAACATTTTCTGGTATTTTCATAAAAACAAGTGTTTATGTTTTATTTAATTTCGACATGGAGGAATACAGTTTTGCTTTGTATGCAGTGAAGTGTCTGGTGGATGCCAATGTGACATGACAATGTGATTTTGTATAAAATTTAGATAACGAAAGCATTTAAGTATTCACAGAAGAGAAACAGAATATCACACTTACATAAAACATCTCTCGAACTCGATTGAAGTCCATTACAAACAATGACTCTTAACACAAACGCAATGCCCACTTATGCTGTTAAGATGGTTGTTATGGGCAATGGATGTTAATGTCTTTCCCCAGTATCAGCTGTTAGGTCATTATGAAAATGATCAGTGCTTAATCCTTATGAACAGGTCTGATTCCCATGAGATGTCCAGCTATTTGCTGGCAGCTAACTAGGTAAAGGGATTGAAGAGTGAGGAAATATTCAGATGTCTTAAAAATGCATAGACCAAAGTTTGGTAATTAGTGTCTCTCTTGCTTCTGGTCTCTCGTCTTTCTTGTCTATAAGTTCTGGAGCATGCGAACACCCTTCTCACGTGTGTTAATATTGTACATAGGTAGGACAAGGGTGAACATACTGAAAACATTGACCTTCAGTTTGGAATGTTCTTGGACCAGAACTCTGAATTTTCAAGTTCACTCTGCCTTTCCAAGGTCTTATAAAAATTCCACCTTGGTTTATAGCAAGGGTTTTTACTGCACTGTAGGTGGGTTTCTGGAAAGGAGAGCTATGCAGTGACGAAAAGCCTTTGCATGCCCATGAGTTTAGTTCTTGTGAGTTTTATACAATCACCACCAAGGGTCATGTCAATAACTCACTAAAGAAAGCTGAAAGAAGCTCTATTCAGGGAATAAGCCCTTGACATTTGCCTGAATAGGTTCCTTAACTCCGTTTTTAACTATTAACTGAACAAGTACATTCATTACAGCCTCTGATGCCACAGGTAACTGTATAAAAATCTTATTCAACAATTTTGGCTTAAATACACATTGGACTAGGCCTTTGTACTGTCAGGCCACATTAATTTTTTTGCATCAAACAAAGTCATTATTGAGAAATTTGGCATTGCTTTGCTAAAGTGGGTATCTACTGAATATCCCCAATCCAATTCTTTCCTCTAATATGGTAATCTGTTATCTGTATTCAATTATGTGGAAGGTGAAAGTTGCTGGGCTGCCCAATGGAAAATTTTAAGTCCTTTCACTCTGGGTCTGCTGTCTTTTCAGATCAATCTTTCTGCTAATGACAACCAATACTTTCATATGTGATTACAGCCCTGCTCCATCTTTTCATGAGCCGAGACTCTTTGGAATCATATGTATTGATCTTTTTAATAGAAGTCAGGAAAAATAAAATTACTCTGGCTTCTTGCGGCAAAACGATGATAAATGAGAACTTAGAAACTTATGGGAGAAATTTTTTCTGCCTTGGATTATTTTAATCACTAAAAATGATTGTCTTTTTAATAATATTTGCTTTCCATTATGCACATTTGCAGCAAAGCCAAAAATTGTTTCTGGATTGCTTTTTGAAACCACATTGAGTCAGGGGCTTGTCAGTATTCCCGTACCTGCTGGTGACTCAGGTACAGCGGCCCCTCACAGAAGGCAAAGAGCCAGCCCGAGTCTCTGCAGCAATCTCTACTTGGGTTTCAGTAGAGCACCTTCAGCAACAGAACTTGTTGAACTATGTATTTTTTTTAAACACTTGTTTAAAAGTTCATTGTTAATGCTATTGTCTTAGAAGCAAGCTTATATTTCTATTACCAGCCCTCCTTTTTGATTTCTCCTTGGCCAGGACGGATTATTTCCCAAGTGGGTTTCCTTTCTTGTTTAAGATAAAGTATATGTAATTTCTTGACTGTGGTTTTGGTTGCTTTCTCTCTTTGGAAAACGTGTCTGGTAGCTGCAGGTGGTACCAATGCTGATAATTGGGAAGCAAGCACGTGGGGTCATTGTTCTATCACCTTTTCTCTGAAACTTAAAACTAGAGGACTCAGTTTGGAATGTGTGCTTTCTGTTTTACATTGGAGTCAAGTCCCCAGTTCCAAGCTTAAGACGGAATTGTTTCCTTGGCTTTGGGGGAACATGTGGCCAACACAGAAGATCAAAGAGAGTCAATGACACTACACGCAGAGAGCAGATCCCTGTTGGTATGAAGAAATGGATGAAGATCAAAACATTGCAGATGTCAGGACAAAGGACAGCCTTGGTTTGCTTTGCTTGGCCCTTGGAGACCTATGTGTAAGAAGGAAAACTTGTCCCACTGGGATGACATGTAAATAGCCTCCATGGCCCAATAGCATTGTTTCACTATGAGGCAGAGATGAATTTCTCTCTGTCTCTCTCCCTTTCGCTCCCTCCTACCTAAACATGACAAAAGGAAAGATCTCATTTAGGAAACAAATTGCGTTCACTAAGCTTGTCGTTTAACTTGATTTAACCCAGTTTCATGAAGACTTGATGGGAGTGTACTAGGTGCCAGGCAATGGGAATCTAGGACTAAACAGAGGAGACAGGCTTTTAGGTTGTGCGCGTAGAGCTGATGGTCAGTCAAGGGGGATGACCACCAAACCTCATCACAAGCCTGAGGAGTGTTGCTGAGCCCCGAGTGCAGAGTAACACTGGCGATTATGTAGAGTCTGATCTGGAGGTTTGTGGAAGGCTACGTTTAAGCTGAAAAACTGAAGAGTAGGGATGAGCCAGATGGCAACTGGAGAAGATGGGTAGGAAAAGGGTTTTCTAGGTTGGGGAAATTGCTTGCGTGAAAGCTGGAATTGGAAGGGGTGTGGCCTTTGTGAGGAACTGAAAATATCCCATCATGGTGCAACACAGAAAGGGCCCAGGGATTTGGGTAATGTTTCCCGATGTCCCCTGGGGGTACAGGTGGTCTCTGGGTGTAAATCGACTCACACCTGGAGACAGTGGTGATTCTAAGGCAGATCAGCTTCAGCTGCCACATGAGCCATATGTTGTGTTGCCTTTGTCCAGATTACTCAACTTTGACCGCTTTGCTATTTTTGACTGAAAGGCAGTGTTTGTACAATTGTTTGAGTATTTCTCGAGTTTTGGTCTTAATTTATAAAAATGAGTGGGAAATATTAGAACCCCAAAACTGATACCTGTGATAAGAAGAAGTGTAGGTTTTAAAGAATTCATAAAATTGGACTAAAAATGAGAAGTTTTGTGATGAATTAGCCTTAGGTATGCATTCATTTTAAGCTTGTCAGTTGTGTATTCATGTGTGAAAAGCAAAAAAAAATATACATATATTAAGGGGCATGCTTGAAATACTAGAAATAAGCCTATGAAGAGTTGAGTATGTGTCTAAAGGTGAGTTATAATTAAAGACTTTTTAATATGTCTTTCTCTGGGAGTCCTTTCATAATGAGAAATACACACACACACACACACACACACACACACGTTTATTTTGTATGAAAGTGGAGGAGTTTTTCCCTCTTGGGGAGTTTGTTAAAGATGGTTAGAAATGAGAATCAAAATCTAGTAGCTTACGTATCAATTCTTCTGTGCATTAGATGAAACAATGGAATAATGTGAAATTAAAAGCAACCATAGACATCTGTTTGTACATTGGTGAGTACTTCTGCAGATACCATTAACTCTTCAGATTTGCAAAATCTAGATTTTGCTATTAGAAAGTGGCAACAGCTCTTGGTAATGGTAAACATTACAGAGCTCAGTAACAATTTGGATAAGTGGAAATAGATTGATAGCTAAAGATGACTAGCCATGGAGGCAAAAACTCAGGAGAAAGAATAACAGAATCTTTAATTCTACTGAATTAGAAATTCTTAAGATATATTGAGGTAAATTCTGTAAACAGATTTTTCCATATACTCATTCAAAGAGTACTAGAGGGTTATTTTGCTTTGCTTGATGCTTGACTATCCATAGAAGGTTTAAAGACCTTCAAATACAAGGGTGCCACAAACATCAAGAGTTTTTAGCAACTGACTATTATTCCACATGCCCACCTAACATTATGCCTTCCTGAGGTTGTTCCATTGCAAGCCAATCTTTGACTTGATCTTCTACAGGATATGGTGGTTGCATTAAGAGGATTCCAGAATCATAGATAATTTAAAAGTCCTTCTGTGGGCTGAAGAATCAACAGGTGGAATATGGACTTGAGAGGTTATCAAGCTTTTAGTTCATAATTAACAAGCTAAAATATGTACAAGGAAAAGTACCTGCTCTGTCTGCCATATAATATTCACTAGAGAACTTTCCAATTCCCCACCCTCTACTGAGGTTCACTGGTAATTTATTTCTAGTTTGGCCTTCTCTTCATTTATTGAAAACAGTGAGGCCTCTATCATGAATTTGGTTGCAACTCCACCAATACACAGTGTAGCTAAAATGACCTTTAATTTTCCACAACTCAAGCTTGCAGACAAACACTGTGGGTCCCTCTCTTGGATAGTTATGCCCACTGCATCTGACTTGTTACTCTTCCTCACAACCATCTGTCAGTGTTTTGACATCCCAAGGTTCTTTGTATTCCTTGAAGGTTGTGGAGCTAAGATAATGATCACAGTCCTGTAGGTGTTTACTCCAAGCTATTTCTCAGAGAGACTCTGAAAGCTGGTGTTTGCTGAGCCATCCATCTGGACAGCTCTCTAAAGTCTGCAGGTGAGAGATTCCCACCAGTGTGAGTATATAATGTGGGCATTGCATGACCTGCTTGTGAGAATGTTTTGGCCCTTGACTATGTGCTCTCCTTTGCATTTCTCTAATGTTGCCTCTTTGGATGTTACACATACATTTAATCAGCAATCTTTTTTTTTTTTCCCTTCAATTTTAGATCCAGTGCCCTTTATGCTCTTTAAAGTACCCATTCCCTCTGGTAACCCTTGCTAATCATCTGGGCATAGCAGTTTAAAGAGTCTGCTGATTAAGACATTGTTAAGTGGAATATCCTGCATCCCATTGCTGAATCACTGTAATGTGAACAGATGAACACATCAGGGTCCAGGAAGTCTTTTGATCCTAATATCTGAAATCAGAGAGCTCAGGGTTTATTTAGAGTAATCAAACTAAAATATGCCATGCATTGACAGCAGGAGATACGAGATGTGCTAACTGAAAGTGTTTCTGAATCTTTCATAGGGGTCAATCTAGGCAGCTCCTTGACAAGCTTTAAGAATTTAAAAATACCCTTTTAAATTCTATAATTCCTTCATTTGTTTGCTCATTCACTTCAAAAGTGCATACTTAGCACCAATGAGGTGCCAGGTGCTGATGCAGGCACTGGACCTCCAGAGATGTATTAAGTGTTTCCTTCCCTTGGAGCACAGGGTCCTTTGGCGGATCCAGGTTCTCCACAATGATGACAACAATGGGTCCCTAAGGCTTTGAAGGAGGAATGCTTAGGTGCTGAGAGAGGAAGGTGGTGCCCTCATTCTGGCTTGGGGCTCATGGACTGGTGTGGACATTGTTTTTCTCAGGGATTATATGAACCGGGAAGGCAGGGTATATAGAGGTGGTGATATTTGGGCTGAGCCTTTAATAGAAAGTAGGAGTTTTCCAGACAGATGTGGTTCTTTGAAGATTAGTTCTGAAGGCCCAGAGAACTGTGGAGATTTGAAAGTCTACTCAAAACAGTGTATTTCTGTATGTGTTATTTATAATAAGAAAGAACACCTTTTCCCCCTTAATGGTATGTGATTGTTCAGTATTTGCTGTTTGTATTACTGCTTGGTTTCTACCTTTTGAAACGCTGAGCCATATTTTGTGTTTTAAAGCGCAAGTCAGTGAGAAAGTAAGATTCAATACCAATTTTAATTTAACACAACTATTTAAGAATCCATTTGTAAATTGAGATTGGGTTCTGTCACATCTATTTAAGCATATAAAAATAACATATTTTTTGGTGATTCATTCTAGATATTCTTAACTTGAAAATTATTTAAAGTTGATATGCTTTTTCTACCTTGATGGAAATTGGTTGCCTATAAATGTTTACACTTGATATGGTTGGGTATGGATGTGCTAAGGAGTCACCAGTCCTCTCATTCCTAAATTTGGGATAACAGAATTTTCAAAGTGCAAATTGGATGCTTGACAGCTGGCAAGAGAGGAACGAAGATAATTTGTTTCCCTTTGGGATTTGATAACTGTTAATTCTTCATGAACTTGGCTTCTGCCAAACATATATTGTACTTTCCTCTGATAGGAAATTCATATTGTTAAACTCTATGTGAACTCAAGGTATTAATGTAGAGTGCTTATTAGCAAAAATGAGTTGCAAATGTCAGATAAAATTAAATAACATGGCTTAATAAAATAAGCTTGTTTCCGAAAATCTGTTTTTCATATTTGTGAAAGAATTATCTGTCTTGTTATTGAAACCCAGATATTGCCAGGACAGGGAAAAGAAAGGCTCTTTTATCAATTATCAAGGGAACCATTGATTTCACAAAGGCAATTAAAGTATTTCTGGGGGAACAAGTAAATATTAGTTTTAGAAGCATTTTTTTTAATTTTTTTTAAATAAAGACTGGGTGACTAGGATGAGAATGCTCAATAAAAATAAAGACATCCGATTCATTACTGTAGCTAGGGCACAGTGAGCAGCTGGGCATGCTTGCAGATCACTTGTTCTCAGCGTTGTGAATTTAACTGACTTACATAATATGGACAGTTCTCTTTCACTTAGGTGTGGACATGAAATAGATAGACTTCATGGCCATTGAACAAATGTCCCGTGGTTTGACTAGATAGTTTGTGAGCGAGAAGATAATCATCAAAAAGCAAGTCTGAATAGTAGGTACTCTCTGTGGGTGCTGCCGGGCGCCCCCTTTGTTCGTTGTGGTCCTTGCTGGGGTAAGGTGTGAATAACTCTTTGTCCAGCATAGTGATCTGAAGCAGATCAGAAGCAGGGGAGCCGGAGGAGCTGGGACAGGCAGGATGGGCTGTTTCCGGAACATATTGGCTCCTGGTTGGAAGACATATTAGGGAAAGCATGTTAGATTTGTTCATGGTGGACATGAGTAGGGGGAGTTTCTTGAATAAATGTTCTTCTTACGCGATGCTGACTTGATCTGTGGTGCTCTAGAAGAATCTCCTGGTAGGACTGATCTAAGGTGATTCTTTAACTGTGGTGCATTTATCTATGGTGAGAAACCCATCTGGAATCTTTGTTTAGAACCAACTCCTTCAGAATAAAATGTAATTAGAATTATTACCATGGGTGCAGGTCGAGGTTTATCTTCTTGGAGGATATAATACCAACCTCAGGACAAAGAATGTGCTAATGAAAACCTTTTAAAATAAAACTTCGTGGTGCTGTCAGCTGTGCACGACCTCACAGATCTCCTGCAGGCTGGGAAGGGTGAATTGCATTAACTTCTCCAAATGCACAAAGTAGTCCTTGATTTTATTTAGTTTCATTTTTAAGTGGTCTATTTTATGTTTTGTTCTTCAGTTTAAGGAGATGCTACCAAGTTAGAGTTCACTGGAATTTGGTAAAGAGCCAACAGTAGTTGGGAATCGAAGAGCAAACAGAGATATAATTCAAGAATTTTTCAACTATTTTCCCCTTCTGTAGACATTAGCTACCCATCAACCTTTTCATACCCTAATGATACATTCAAAGAAAGTATAAGTACAACCCATGAATTTACGAATTCTTCTCTCTTTAGACTTTTAGCTGATGTTTGGTTATTATGTGAGTGTGTTCAGGACTGCTATAACAAAATATCATAGACTGGGTGACTTATAAACAGCAAAAACTTATTTTTCACCCTTCTGGGGCTTGGGAAGGCCCCAGAAGGTGCTGGCAGATTTGGTGTCTGGTGGGAGCTTGCTTCCTGGTTCATGACGCATCCTCTCATGGTGGAAGGAGTGGGGGAGCTTTGTGGGATCTCTTTTGTGAGGGCACTGATCCTTCTCACGAGGGCTTCACCCTCATGACCTAATCACCCCACAGACCCCACCTCAAAATTCCATCACCTTGGGAATTAAGATTTAATAGATGAATTTTGTGACAACACAAACATTCAGTCTATAGCACTTCTTAGTAGTTTTAGGGGAGATTAAAAAAATTCTACTAAAATTCTTTTCTACTATATTTTCTTAAACACTAGATCTAGTTTTTAAAATTTCACAGAGAAATTAGAATTTTAATTTTTAAAATCGAACTATTACTGTTTTGATACGTATATTTGTATATATCTGATATAATTTATTAACAGGAAGTATTAGAAAGGCAGAAAAATATTCCTACAAGGGACAGCCCCCATGCACTGTGACCCCAAGTCTTCATCCCTGGCTCTTGTGTAGGAGATTCAGGAGTTGTGCTAACCTTTGTGTTTGGCTCCTTTAGTTATTACAGAGAAGCTTTGAAATGAGGTGACTGGGTCCTCCCTACAAAAATGGCCGTGGTGACAACACACACCACAACCAGTGAGGTTGTCTCTATCCTTCTGTCTTCATTAGCCAACAAACTCTGCGGGCTTCTTTACTCAGGAGAGTAAGAGTGATTATTTTCTAACGTGACAACCTACTTCCTTTCAATCCTCATTTAACCTAATAGACAGAAGATCATTTATCCAGGATTTCTAGGTCCTGAATTGTTCCAGATTTAGGATAGTTTTGAAGTTCCTAATAAGAAAAGAAAAAGCGCAGTCTTGGAGGTGGAGGGAGATGTGTATCAGAAACAAATTTTAGGGGAAAAAAAATTAGTTATGCACAAAATGTAGCCTTCTTTATTTTCCTGTAATTCTTTAATTCTGTTTAGAGTTGCTATTCTGCTAGAGGGTAGAAACTAAATTTCTGTTAATTCAGAGTCTTTCCCCGTTTCCCTGAAGTTTCATCCTCATCCTGAGGCCTAATTAGCAGCCAAGATATCACGGGCATGAGACCATTGGGCTAGGGTCATTGTCAGGTGTTTGGCCTGCAGGGCCATCTCAGGTCCTTCCGGTGCTTAGTGCTGAGGGTAAAGTCCCACCAGGCCTGCATGTGCTGGGCTCAGGGGCTCGTACTAAAATCTGTGCAGGTGTCCCATGCAGACATTTCTCTCATTGCTGTACCGAGTTGGGTATGAGAAAACTTTAGGGTCTTGCTTCTTTTCCATACATTCTAGCTGGAAAAAGGCGTCTCAGAGTCCCCAGACCTACCTGGAGTTCTGTGTGAACTCTCAGGTCCTCGTCTGGGAGTCAAGGCCAGGAGCTTGCGTTTCAGGACCCCCATTGAAGTCTCAACTCTTCTCCTCCCCCTGGCTCCCGTCCCCCAGCTGAGTGATGATTTCCCTTATCTGAGGTGGGACAGTCTAGCTCATACTTCATTTTATCTTATCTCTTGTCTACTGCATACATTTAGGTCTTGAACTTTTTTTGTGTGGTAGCAGAGAGAAGCCACAAAATAGATGTACACATGACAATGTGGATAGATAATTTATTGTTATAATAATCACTTAATAATTAATTTATTTAAAACACATGCACATCGTGGGTCTGCATACTTTAAAAGGACACATGCATATTCAGGGCTCAGCAAACACTTCAGAGTGGATTATCTACAATGAACAGGGAGTGGAGTGGAGATCATGGATCAAAGGAAAAAATAAACCAGAGAGGAGCTTTGCAGGCACTGATGCTGGTAATAAAGTGCTCAGAACTTAGGACCACGATTAACTTGATTTCTGTGTCTGGGACCCATAAAAATAAACCAACTGGCTTTTATTTTCTGAAGCATTTAGGACATGGGCAATTCAAGCTCAAAAGCATGGCCTCTGGAAATGCAAAGACTGTAGATTCTGAATAAAGAAAGCCACATTCAAAGTCATATTTTAAAAACCTCTCTTTTCTGTACCATATTTTAGTATAAGGTCCCTTCCCTGACTCAATGGCTGCTTCTTCCTGACTCTGAGTTGCGAAAGGCCTGGGAGAGTTGCCATGGGTCCAGGATATGCAGAAAGAAACCCTTAGCTAATATTGCAAGTTGTACCCCACTGCATTTCTTCCCCTAGTGCAAACAGGAGTTACTTGTCATCCTAGTGTCCCTTTGAGAGCAAGCCACGGCTTGCATGGCTTGGGTGATTGGAATTCTGGACCTCCCACTATCTGGATAATTAAGTAACATGACCTCCTGCAGTGGGAGAGTAAACTGAGTCCCACTTCTGTCCCATGAGAGACTCAAAGCAATGGGGAAACATACTTAATGGATCAAAGAGGTTAATTCTAGGTGTAACACATTAATTTAACATTTTTCATGAGTTCCCGTGGTAAATAGTTCTTTGGAATCTTAACGAATAACGTATTTCAACCTTTTTGTCAGCACCGCTAGGCATACGTGCAATCCTGTTCACTAACTCCATCCTCAGAGTTAAGAGGTGTAGCGAGCAGAAAGTATCACATATCATACATGTCAGTCATTAAACGGGAAGCCTCTGATAGTGCACCCTCCTTTTTTGCAAAACCTGGGACACCCTGATTTTTGCAAAACCTCTGCACCTCAGGAACAATTGTTGGTATTTTCATTTCTGTCTAAGAATGGGCAACAGCGCGCAGTTGTGGTGTTCTGGTTTCGTGCATGGTCCGAGACTCCACACAGCTGACACCTTTTCTCTCTGCTGGCATCTGCCCTACTATTGTGGGACCCCAACTAGAGTAATGGCTTTGCTTCTAGCCACCCCGAAAACCACGGGCCTGGTAGTTGCTACATCTTGCTTCTCTAATCTCTGCCGAGTCCCACGGTTGTTATAGCCCTTTGCTGAGAGGGAGGGGGAGGTTAACTATATCTGTTGGTCATTACTGTGTTTTTCATTCTCTCTGGCTTTCTGATATCTGTTAGGCTCTCTAATGGTCTCTCTGTCCCTTTGGGTTCTTTGATCTTCCTTCTAGATTTCCTTCTAGATACCCTCCCCGACCCCCATCATTTTTTAAACCTAGAGTGGCATTGAATGGAGAGGCTCATGCAAAATTCTGGAGTTTTCCATGTTAGTAAAATGCTCAGGCCATAAACCCAGGAACCCTGTTGACCCTGCCATCTCCTTGCCCTCCACAGCTCCCACCTCTGCCCAGCCCTGCTCGTGGTCACTCAGCAGTCCATTACCTAGTCTCGTGGCTCCTGCTTCCTGACAGCTCTCACAGCTCCCGTTCTCCAGCCCCACCCTCCAGCCTCCTTCCTCTGTAGCCACAAGCACTCTTGTCCCCTCCATCTCTTCTCACCCTGCCGCCCGAGCCATCTTTAAAAACCCAAGCCTCGAGCCCTCTCCTTATAATCACTTTGTGGCTTCCTACTGCCTTCAGCGTAAACAACAAGCATGGCCTGGAAGGTCCCAACTGCCTCATAGGGCCCTTGCTGACCTCTGCCACCGCCTGGCCTGTCACTCTCTCCCAAGTCCTCTCCTCTTCATTTCTCAGAGTTCCTTGGAAATGCCATACCCTGTGCATCTTGGCCCTGTTGGGCAGTGTTTGCACGGCACTGTTTCTTTTCTCTTTACCTTGCTGACACGCACTCATTCTTCCTGTCTCAGCATGACTCCTTGGACCAGGCTACACTCCCATAGGACACTCCCATAGCAGCCTGTACTTCTCCTTTGCAAGTACCCTGTTTCCCGGAAAATAAGACCTTGCTGGACCATCAGCTCTAATGCATCTTTTGGAGCAAAAATTAATATAAGACCCGGTCTTATATTATATTATATTATATTATATTATATTATATTATACCCGGTCTTATAGTAAAATAAGACTGGGTCTTATATTAATTTTTCCTCCAAAAGATGTATTAGAGCTGATGGTCCGGCTAGGTCTTATTTTCGGGGAAACAAATTCTGTCATAATTTGTAACCACTTATGCCACTTCTCCCGTTAGGGCATCAGCTCCACAGAAGGGAGCAGGTTTATTTTGCTTCCCACTGTTATCTCCACAGTACGTGGAAGATAGAAGTGCCTCGATAAATATTTGTTGACTGGCTGATTTTTCTAAGTTGGTGATTGCTTACCCAAAGTTCAAGGCTCTTGAACAGCGCTGAGAAAATTCACCTTTGAAACACAGCTACTACTGTGTACCTAACTTGATTCCTCATTCCTCGCCCGTGCCTATAAATACTGCATTTTGGGTGAACTGAGACATTTTCTAGTTCAGCACAAGACTGTGTAATGTTTGTATTCCAACGATTTCCTTATGTCTCGGATGTTTCCTTTGAGCCATGTCTGAGCTTCAGGCCTGCCGGAGTGATTTCTCATCTGTTTCTTGTACTAGATAACACCATATTAGTCTTGAATAAATGTGAAAAAGTTCTAGCCAAATTCATCATCCTAGTAGAAACCAATGCCCAGGATTTCAATCAGATGGAAAAAGAAGAGATAAATAGGCTCTTCTGAATTTATTTATGAATTACGTGCTCTCAAAGTTACAGCGTACAAGGGCTGAAATGAAATAATGAGGCTGCCATTTCTCTCTACCTAGGAATACGTCCAAGCCAATTCTGTCTTCTCTAGACAATAGAGACAGAGGAAATGCCATATGCAAAAAGGTCTTTTTCTCACATGGATCAGGAGGCCGGAATGTTCTAGTAAATGGCCCCCACCATCCACTTTGGCTCACACCGAAAAGTAGCAGTCACCCTTGATTCCTTTCTTTGTCTCAAAACCTACGCTCAAACTGTTATCGGTCCTATTGCCTCAAGCTCCCAAACCCTCCATATCTGCATGTGCTGCTCGATGGTTCTATATGCCACCATCTCCTCTCTCTCCCCCGTAGCACTTGACTTCTACTCTTGCCCCCCAAAACTCATTCTCTACACAGCAGCTAAGGTGATCCTTCCAAGCTACGATCAGATTCTATCACTCCTTTGCTCACAACCTTCCAATAATTTCTGACAACTTAAGAAAAGAATCTGAATTTCTCACCCTGGCTTATGAGGCAAATGCTCCCTCCTTGGGGAGAGATTTATGAGACCCCCTTTTCTGAAGCAGCAGCTGCCACCAGCGTCTATCTCCTTATCTGGCTTTGCTTTTCCTCTGCGCACCTATTACTACCTAACGTGATCCTGGGTACTTAGCTGGTTATTTGTTTTTCTGTCTCCTCCACCAGGATATTATCTCCTTGTGGGCAGGGGATTTGAAGATCTTCTTCAGAGTTGCATATGCAGCATCTATAAGAGTGTCTGGTGCAAAATTGAATGAGTTTTGCACCAGAATGCTTGCACTCAATGAGTGCTTGTTAAGTGAATGAACGAAATAAGCAAGCAGATGGGACTTGATGTTGTTTGTGTCCTTTCCTCAGGAAAATGTCCCTCAAGTCAAAAGGAAAAGTGGCATAAGGCAGTCATCGTCTAGCTATTACTACTGTTAGTGTGTTTCTTTCTGGCTATCTGCCTTGATTGGGAGAACCTGGCTAGCAGGGCCTTCCCCTGAGCCTGTGGAATGATAATTAACCCAGCCACCTAACAATCAATGCAGGACTGTGCCTCCTGCCTGGTACCTGCTGGGCACAGAGCTTATTTCCCTCCGTGGAGCTGCTGACTGGAGCTATTTGTCCCTCAAAGCGTGCTAAGCCCTCATTAGCAGCTTATAAACTTTGTCCTGCTCTTCAAGACTGGCTCTTTAGTAAACAGTGGGGGCATTTACTAAGAGCTATGGAGAAAGGAGCCTAATTTTTGGTAATGTGCATATTGAAAGGGTTTGGAATAAAAGTTGACTTATAATAATGCACATCGTATGTTTCTTTGTAGACATAATCACTAGGCTTCAATTAGGTGTTTTGGAAGCATTTTTATTTTATTTTTTTCCCCGTGACTTATCTCGGTGGTCCAACTGCGGAATTGATTCCTCAAACCCCTGCTTTTACTTGCTGCTCTTGGGCATAGGGAGCCAGTGGGGCGTTTCTTTTCCGCCCTGGGATCCTTCTCCTCCCAAATGGAGACTGTCTGCTAGAGCAAGGGCCACAGAGATAGGCGTTAGTGTGGGGGTCTCCTTCCGGGGGTAAAGCTGGGTCACGTGGTCAGAGGACCTTCTCTCAGCATCTACCCCAGCTGCTGATTCTCCTCCAGAAGCACCTGCTGGTTTGTTGGGGCTCGACCCAAGCATCCTCTTGATACTCACTTTTCCATATACCAAGACTTGAAGGAGACCCTGTAGTCAGAATTGGAGTAAGGGCTGGGCCAGCTGGGCAGCTGCCCTGGGCACCGAGCTGTAACAGTGAATTGAATCATCTCTCTAAATGGTGCACCAGTTAACTCTGGTGTCCCCCATTGTGCAACTGACATAGCCACGGAAGTCTAACTTGGTCCATCAAAGATAGCGCCCTCCAGTGGAAATAAAAAACAAAAACAACAAAAAAAGAAACTCAACTACTTCCCACCTGCCCAGACCTGTATTTGTGGATTATTATTGCCATAGGAACTTGAAGTCTTCGATGCTGAAATTCTGACGCAAACAATGCATTCTGCAGTGCCAGTTATCAAGAGCAATGGGTTCAATTTGTTCTATAAATTTAAAACCCTTTACATGCCTCCAAAAGATCTGTCTGGTTAGTAAGACAGAAAAATGAAAGGTGCTTTGCCGTCATTCCTTTTAGAACATGGATGCTGCTTTGGACTTGGGTAGTGAATTGGTTTCTGTCCATAATTTTTGTATTAATGTAAATAAATTCTTGTCCCCACTGAAAAAAATGTAGGAAAAATACTTGAAGAATATTGTTGAAAGGGGTCAGATTATTGGCTGGCTTGAAGCGCCCACGTGCTTAATGTGGTCTTGTCTGTGAATCTGGCCCTCTCTGCTGTAGACCCCCAGCCAGCCCGAGGGATTTGGGGGTGGGAGAACACTAGCTCCGTGACTAAAGGACAGGAGTTAAGCCCTGGGGCCCACGTGAACTGGTCGTGTGGTCTTGGGTGAATAAGGTCATCGTCTTGGTCCTTACTTTCCTCATCCAAAAGAGGAAAGAATTAAATGAGATGATTCTGAGGTTCCTTTGAGCTTTGACAACCTGTGAAATAGTGTGAACTGTTCTGTGCAGGCAATTGTATCTGGTCGTGAATGGACATGGGACTTTACGAAGCACCGTATGTGCCCAGTGACTCAGCCCTAACAAACGGACTGTTGCAACTTGATTGTTCTTTACTCTTTTCCCTCCCTTGACTTGTCAAAATGCCTCACTGTGCTAACCAAGAAAGTTGGTATTAAACCTACTGAAATTAGATGCATAGTTCTTGATGAAATGTGTGATTATCGAAATACTCGTTATTAGCTAGCTGGCCTCTCAGTGCTGAGAATCACTCACTGAATATTACAAAATAAGTAAATCTTGTGCCCCTTACCTCGGAGCTCATGGAGTGGCCTCTAGGAGAAGCAGCTCCATTGCAAGGGTACATCTGTCCTTGTGACTGACGGCTGCAAGTCCAAAGTCCACATTTGACTCTTGCTTGTTCTTTTTTTTTGTGTGTCTGTGAAATCTTGATACATGTGGCTCATCTCTCTTGATTGGCAGGCACGGAAGCTGAGGAACTCCTGAGAAGGAGACATCAGCCAGTGACCCTGTCTCTTTAAAGTACTCCCAAGGCCTTCTGGCCTCTCTCACTGTGAATTTTACATTTGTGTATTGTCTCTATTTGTATTAGTTTTCTATGGATGCTGTAACCAATTATCACAAATTTAGTGGCTTAAAACAGCATGAATTTGTTATCTTACAGTTCTGTAGGTTAGAAGTCCTACCTGGGTCTCACTGTGCTAAAATCAAGGAGTCACCAGGGCTGCATTTCTTTCTGGATGCTTTAGGGAAGAACCCATTTCCTCGCCTTTTCCAGCGTCTGTTGGCTGCCCACTTTCCTTGGCTTATGGTCCCTTTCTTCATTTCAAACCAGCAGTGTTGCAGCTCTCTGATCCTTTTCTCATAGTCATATTTCCCTCTGACCATAACTTAGGTTCTCTGCTTTTAAGGATTCAGGCGATTAGTTGGGCCAACCCCGATAATTCAGGACAGCAACCTCCCCGTCTCAAATTTCTTAACTTACATACATCTGCCAAGTCCCTAATGCACAGGTTCTGTGCATTAGGGCACAGATATCTTTGAGGGGACATTATTCTGCTGACCCAAGTACTTTATATCAGAAAATTGCGAACATCTTCTCCAAGTCTGGGGTTGTCACGGGTGGCATTCACCCAGAGGCCACTCTGAGCTGATATTAGCAGGATATTTAAGGAGGGTCCTTAGAAGCAACACCTACTGGAGGGAGGTGGGGAAGCAGGAACAAGCAGGGCAGAAGTTGAATTATAACCTCAGTCACCCCCACAAAGGGCTTTGGACTAGAATGTCCCTCAGAGTTGTCCTGATTGGGCCTGCGATGGTCTCAGAGTAAAGAAACTAGCTCATGGTAGACCTTTTAGTTAATGGTAGAGCCGGTATTATATCTCATGTTGTTTGAATAGAAAACCTACATTCTTATCCCTTGTACCCTAATGCAGTCAAACTCCAGGATGGGGGTTGGCAAACTTTTCCAGTAAAGGGCCAGATAATATATGGTTTTGGCTTTGTTTGCCATATGGTCTCCATCTCAACTACTCCACTTTGCCCTTGTGCTGTGAAAGCCACCATATCCACGACGTAAAAGCATGTCAGTGCTGTGTTCCAGTAGAACTTTATTTACACAAGCGGGTGGCTGGCTGGGCTTGGCCAGCAGGCTGCAGGTTACCAACCCCTGCTCTAGGAAGTCATTGGCTTGAGCTGGTGCCATGGACTCAGTCAGTGCTTCTCACATATGAGCTTGCATCTCAATACCCTGAAGGACTTGTTGAAACACATGTGGCTCAAACCCATCTCCAGAGTTTTGATTCAGCAGGTCTGGAGTAGAACCCTACAATGTGTAGGTTCAACAAGTTCTCACATGAGGCTGATGCTGTCTGGGGACCACTTTGAGAACCCACCGGCTTAGGTTAACACGAGTAAGAGTCACTGATGCCCTTTTCAAAGAAAAGCCCTGAAGTCATCCTTCAACAGAACAGTAATGCACCATTATCTTCTGAATGTGTAACTAAAGAGAATACAACTTAAATGGATTTCTTTCTTCTTGTCTCTGGCAGAGGAAGAGCCAACACTGTCTTAAGTTGTGTAACATGAGGGATGTCAGAAATGTCTTCCCCAAAATGTTCTCTGTAATCTACTGCATGATTTAATGTGTGAGTTTTTTGAGCAGGGCCAGTCCTCCAGGAATATAAATTCCTTTTTCTGAAATGCCAATACCCTGGATGAAGAGAAACTTGAGGGGGAGGGGAGAAGTGTAAGATTTGGAGTTGAGAGACCACTTAGTAGTTTAATGACCATAGAAAAACTTTTTCCTTTCTGAACTACAGTTTCCCAATCTGTAAATGGGAATATTATTTCACAGGTTCTTATAAAAATCAAATGAAACATAATGAGCTAATACACCTAAAAATACTCTTCCTGTTCATATACCGGGGGGTGCCAAAAACATGTATACACATGACTTGTATCCATCTTTTGTTATCGGTATATATTGAGTATTACAATTTTAATACAGTTTTTTCCTTTCTTAAAATGTGTATACATTTTTTTTTGGCACCCTCTGTATTTGTTCAAATTGGTTCTATTCGTTTTTTTCCCCCTCTTTGGGACAGGAAGACTGGGGAAAGCAGGAGAAAACAGTCTCAGAGACGGTGCTGTATGTGTGTGGGTGAGGGCAAGATCAGGGTGGGCAGGGAGGTTGCTGAAGACAGACTACTTATTTTATAATGTTATCTAAAATATAATGCATAATAATATCTAGGCTAACCTTTGTTAAAACTAGATGTATCAGTTAGCTTTTGCTGCATAACAAACAACCCCCACCCCCAATTAAATGGTTCAAAACAACAACCATCTATTTAGTTCATAATTTTGCCAGGTGGCTTTTTTGTTCTGGTTTGAGCTTGGCTGGTCTTGGCTAGGCTTGTGAGTCTGTGGTCATTTGGTGGGTCAGCCAGGTGCTGGCTGGTACCAGACAGCCTCATTCACGTGACTGGTTGGCTAAAGGCTGGGGTGATGCGGTGACTGCCAAAAGTCTCTTCATCTTCCAGTAGGCTAGCAGAGTCTGTTCACTTGGTGGTGGCGGGGCTCTTAAAACAGCAAGCAGAAGCTGCGAGCCTCTAGGGGACTAAGCTGAAAAGTGGCCCAATATCATATCTGTTGCCTTTTATTTGATAAAGTAAGCCCCATGGCCAGATTAAAGAGGTGAGGATATAGACTCCACCCCTGATGGGAGTGGCTACAAAGATTTTGAATCATATTTGAAATTGACCCTACCAGTTATCAACTCTTCCAAGTATGTAGTCTGCCAAGTACTTAGTCTGGTTTTGTCATTTACACTTCAGATTTTTGTCATGTGAATTCCAAAACTCAAAATGAACTCAGAATCACCCAGGTCCTTGGAGAGAGAAGCACACCCCGTGTACCCTGATACTTTTATTCTGATTTGTAGGAAAACGTATAGAAAAAACACAAAGAGTTTATGCAATTCTGAACCAGGAATTATGAATGACCCTTTGTACCCCAGAAGGAAGAGAAGAGCATTTTTGGTAATTACAGTTTCAAAGAATTTGAGAACAAAAATTATTTTTATTTTAATTTAGCTTAAAATTTTTTTTGTGTGTGTATGTAAAGGAAAGATACAGAAACTTGTACCTCAAGCGCTGTGGGTAGAGGAAAAGGGCAAATCGATAAATCATATATAAATGTTCCTTGACCTGATTCCGAAACCTGAATAAAAACAAAACCTTAGTATGGAAACAAAATAAAAGCTTACTATGGATATTTGACTTGAAACTAGTGGGATAATCTCTAATATAGGTGACCTTCAAGGAGCTTTCTAACCCTGTGACTATTCTTTACGTGTTGAAGTTTGAGAAGATCTTTAGGAAATTGTGGCCCAGAGTGGCTCTGAATTGTTTTGGGAAATCTAGCTAGTTAGTGGCAGAGTCAAAACTAGAACATACACACCAAGGTCCAAATCCAAGATTTTCCCATTACTCCACTCTCTCCATCATAGATGCTTGGTTCAGAGGCCCCCACCTCCAGGGAAGACACCCACGGAACTTAGAGAGAAAGCTGATGAAATGCTGCAAGTATTAGTCACGGGAAGTCCGTAGAGTGGGAAGTTAATGGGTGAGGGCATCCCCTGTTCGTCCTATTTGAAAAGGCAGCTGTGTCTTCCAAGGCATCTCTGAGGATGTGTTAATATTGCTACTTGCCTAGGTTTTGGTTGGGCATGTCTACATTACCTACTAAGTAGGTGAAAACATTTTCCTTGGTGGAAAGTGCATTAGGTAATGATAATTTTAGGTAATGATATTTTTCCTATGCACTCATCAACAACACTGTCCCTGTCAAGACATGGCTGTGAATTAGCTCATGTTGTGTCTATAGGGGCACAGTCACACCTCTCCAATCACCCCATGTTGATTTTAAGCTACTGAAACTACTCTTTGTGTTGCTGGGTGACTATTAACCATATTTGACAAAAAGTATGTTTTCCATGTTCTGCTAAGGAAATCCTCTGTCAAGATAAACAACCCTTTCCCTCCTCTCCTCCAACGTGAGTCTTGCCAGGAAGGTCTAAATAAGTCCTCTGTAGTCATTTTCTTTTCAATATTTCACACTGGAGTTCACTTAGAAACTCAAAGCCAGAAAAGTTAACTTTTGCTGAAAGACCACAGAGTCCACAGAATAGAGAGCTATTTTAGGTTTGGGTGTCCTGCCCAGGGCTCTTTTAGACGTTTTTGTAATTAGGGAAGTGTCCTTTCTCCTGCCCTCCTTTTCTATCATTTTTTTTATGCAAGTAATTTAATAAACTATTTAAAGAATTTAAAATTCTCTTGAATTTTTATGAATATATTTTTCTCCTTCATTGTTTACCTCCTCCATTTTTCTGCTCCACGCTATTTTATGAAGTATCGGGTTTTCGAAACAGCTGAAATCTGTATTCACTCCTTTGTGATGATAGTGAATGTTTGGAGATGACCGATTTATGAAAACTAGCTCCTTGGCTGGCATAGAGCTTTTTGTTACAGCAAATAGATGTTACCGCTCCTGGGTGGGGTGGGGGTTCCCCATGTCGCTGCTGGTAGCTGGGCTGTAACTCCACACACAGGTGGTGTCTCAACTAACATGACAAATAGTCCAGGGCTCATTTATGCACGTATGTGTTACCATCCTCACTACACTTTTTTCTCCTTTCACCCCTTCCACTTTTTGTGACTCCTTGTATTCCTCACAATAGCCATTAATGTTAAATATTTCTTCGAGTACACCAATATAAAAATTGTGGTGGTGGTGATGAGATGGGGGAGGGGTACGAGCTGTGTTTGGTCTTCAGATTGACATATCCAAAGAGTGACCCTACCTGCAGATTCTTGCCTGGAGACGACTCAATTCTCTGTTGCCCCGGCCAGGCGTGTTTGGTGAATTCTGTAATTGGAATCTGACTTGAATGCTACATGTGGCTGCAGGAAGTGACCTTATTCCACTCAGGAGGTGCGTTTTACTTCCGGGTCAGGAGTAACATGAAGCCTTAGGCCCCCATAGTATAATACTACCCTTTGTGACTCTGCACATCTCAGGGGTGGTGCCAGGAGACTGGCGGCCTGGATCCACTCTCAATCCTGCTATTTCCTCATCATATCTTTTGTGACCCATTTTGTGCTTCCTTAAGCCTCCGGAAAGCATGGGATTCTGTTATTGTCCTGAGCTGCCTACAGTCATACCTGAATGTGTGTTGCAAGAGGAGGAAACTCGGCCACTGAAAATTCCTTTGTGTTTTCCTTGACAGTAACTGCCAAGGAAATGGACGCGGAATGTTAAGATTAGAAGAGCAGAAGTGGCGCCACCATCTGTCCCCTCAACACACACTTATGCTTTCATTTAAGGAATGTTGACTGAGGCCTTTCTCTGTAGTGGGCTGTACTGGGTGGATGCGCTTTAAGCCTGGAGGCATCTTTCTTCTAGTCTCCACACCATCTCAGTTTAGCTGTTTAGAACATATACATGTATGTTCACACACACGCACACCTAATTATTGTTATAATTATTTGAATCTGTCCTCTACATCCCTAACCCCTTCCTTTTAGGCCATTATTATTTCCCTACTGTAAAATTTAAGCTGCATGAGAGCAGGAATTTTGCTTGACTTGTTTTCCAGTTTATCCCTGTTCTTGAAATGCTTGGCACACAATAGGTGGATAATACATATTTGTTGAAAGAACGAGTAACAGGGACCATCCTGGGTGGGCTGGGGGATGATGGCAGGGAGAGGTTTTGGAAGTCTGGAGAGAAGTGGGAGATGCTGCTGTGCGTGGGAGCTGTTGAGAAAGACGGAAAAGTAAGATTTTAGGTTTTGCCATAAGTTGTGAAAAATCCTTTCTTGGCTTTTTTTCTTTCCTTAGGTGCCAATAAAGTTTTGAAAGAATCTTGACAAAGAGTTCTTAGATGTTGGACTGACATTTCACTTGACAGAGTAGCATCTTATAATCTCTTGTATGGCTGCCATCCATGTATTAATAATTAAGTTCTGTACATTTTTTTTTTTAAAGATTTTATTGGGAAAGGGGAACAGGACTTTATTGGGGAACAGTGTGTACTTCCAGGACTTTTTTCCAAGTCAAGTTGTTGTCCTTTCAGTCTTAGTTGTGGAGGGCACAGCTCAGCTCCAGGTCCAGTCGCTGTTGCTAGTTGCAGGGGGCATAGCCCACCATCCCTTGCGGGAGTCAAGGAGTTGAACCAGCAACATTGTGGTTGAGAGGATGCGCTCCAACAAACTGAGCCATCCAGGAGCTCAGCAGCAGCTCAGCTCAAGGTGCCGTGTTCAATCTTTAGTTGCAGGGGGCGCTGCCCACCATCCCTTGTGGGACTCAAGGAATCGAACTGGCCACCTTGTGGTTGAGAGCCCAGTGGCCCATGGTGGGAATCAAACCAGCAGCCTTCAGAGTTAGGAGCACGGAGCTCCAACTGCCTGAGCCACCGGCTGGCCCCAAGTTCTGTACTTTTGTTAGATAAATGGATGATCTTCCATTCTTCCCTGAGATAGAGTGTGCTACCCAGTACATGGTGCCAGCTTCCATATGGCCATAGATGGATTGATTCCTAGGCAGTAGTCTTTCAATTGTGTTTATAGTAGATATAAGAGCGGTTGAATGGAGAGTCTCTATGAATGTGTACATGGTAGTTGTAAGTGATGAAAACCCAACTTAAACTAGCTTAAGCCAAAAGGAGAATTTGTTAAGTGGTTGTTGTGATGCCTCATGGATGCCTCAAGGAGTGACCTTCAGACATTTTCTTTTCCTTTTTTCCCTGGATTTACCCCTTCTTCTCCTCCTTCCTGCCTCCCTCCCTGGACAAGATTTTCTTCCCTTAGCTTCTTTGGTACACAGTGTGGGAAATGGGGCAAAGTGGTCGCTCCATTTCTCAGTTTTAATTTTCCCAGGGAGCAATTCTGATAGGGCTAAAATGAGGCCACAGAAGGTCATTACCTTTTAGTCATAGCTCCTTCTCTAGCAGCCATGTGGATCGAGTGGATGAAGAGAGGAGAATTCCCAGAAAGGAGGTGCAGGTCTCCACAGGAGGGATGCTGAGCTGAGCAGAGGGACCAGGAGGGGTCCACTTCCTTTTATACACTTTCACCACCAGAGTGGAAACACCCCAAGAAGCAGCCTCAGCCATGGGAAGTCAGTGGGGTCACCTTCCTAGACGAACGAGCTAAATCTGAGGCGCTGTTGCTCAGTGGCTATTTTGCATACTTCCAGTCACTGGTTCTGTGACTTAATGGTCTGCCATTTGTAAAAAAACTAAGAACAGTGGAGGTGGCTTTTTTTCTTGCATTTTAGGTCAAGGGATCAGAATTTCAGTGGTCAGAAATATTTTGTACAATAAAGCAATTGTTTGAATGTAAAAAGTGGCCAGATGTACACCGATGGGACTGCTCTCTTCAGGAAAGAGAGATGCATCTTTTGTCCCTCACTCATTCATGCATTCATTTTGCAAATTGATAGCTATTGAGGGTACAGTGGTACCGTGTTTCCCCAAAAATAAGACCTAGCTGGACAATCAGCTCTAATCTGTCTTTTGGAGTAAAAATTAATATGAGACCCAGTATTATATATTGTATTGTATTATATTATATTATATTATATTATATTATATTATATTATATTATATTATATTATATTATATTATAGATGCAGTCTTATATTATAGTAAAATAAGACCAGGTCTTTTATTAATTTTTGCTCCAAAAGATGCATTAGAGCTAATGGTACGGCTAAGTCTTATTTTCAGGGAAACACGGGAAACTGGAGAACCCTCGGCTATGCCCTCTAGAAGTTTGCAGTTTAGTGGGGAATAGAGACATTAAGACAAACAGTGTGATGTATACTTGGAACAGGAAAGTAGAGGGCGCATGGGAGCCTCCAACATGAACAGACTGAGGAGTTCTGGTAAGATCTCTTTGAGAAAATGGCCTTAAATTTGAAGGTTGACTTTGGGGATTGGAGTGCATCAGATAAAGTAAGGGAGGGTTCCAGGAAGTGGGAATAGTGTGTTCTAGCCTCAGAGGGGAGGAGTGTAGCCCCTTTGAGAGCTGAAAAAAGTTCACTTGGTGGCAGTAGGGAGAGGAAGCGAAGGTGGCCAGAAGAAAGGCTGTGTGTAAGGATTCTGAGCTTTATCCCAAAGGCCCCGAGAAACTAGTGAAGAATATTGTAGTTTTTAGATACTATGAATATTGTGGCACTGTGATATTAGTTTCTTGTGGTTGCTGTAATACATTACCACACACTTGGTGGCTTACAGCAACACAGTTCTAGAGGCTGGAAGTCCAAACTGGGACTAAAATCAGCATATTGACAATGCTGTGTTCCTTCTGGAAGCTCTGGAGGAGAATCCCTTTTCTCGCCTTCTCTGGCTTTCAGAGGCTGCCAGCATTCCTTAGCTAGTGTCCCCCTTCCATTAAAACATGGACATCTTTGGGAGCCATGTGCTGCTGACCACAGATATTAAACCTGGTGGTGACATGGTCTGATGGGTGTGCACTCCACGAGGGCAGGTGTCACAGCCCTGTTGCTCATAACTGCACATAAGTATGTGCTTGGCTCTGTCCCTGGCACATGGTAGGTGCTTCATAAATATTTGCTGAATGAATGAAGAAAAAGATAGTTAAGAACTTCTGGCTGCAGAGGGAAGAATGGGTTAAACTGGGACAAGAGTGGCTGCAGAGAGGTCAGTTAAAAGTTACTGTTGTCCAGAAAAGGGATCAGAGTTGCCTGCGTAAGGTGGTATCTAGCAGTGGATGGATTTGAGAACCATTTAGAAGACAGTCAACAAGACTTGGTGGTTGATGAGATTTGAGGGTGGGTGATGCCCGGATGTTTAGTTGGAGCATGATGGAGGGCCTCGGACTGGCACAGGGAACCTGGAGGAGGAGCAGTTTGGAGGACATGATGAACATCAGTGGGGAAAGGCTGAGTTTGACATGGTTGGGGTTGAGATGCCTAAGTGTCAATGGCATATGTGAGTCTGAGGCCTAGGAGAGAGCTTGAGACTGCAGTTTGAGATGTGGAAGTCAACTTAGCATCTTTGTTCATGGCAGTCACGGCCTGCTATGTGTCATGTGGAGGGAAAGCATAGATGGTGAAGGAGAAAGAGCCTGGACCAAGTCCTGAAACAGTTTCACAAAATCTATTTCTCATTTCAATATCACAGCTACATGGGTTGAGACTAAGGCTTGGGAAAGAATCATTGTTTGTGGTAAGTGTTTTAGCCATTGTGTTGTTTTTATGAACATTTCTCATTAGGGTGAATCCTGGAGGGTTGGCATGGAATGTGGCAGTAGCATATTTGTAGAAAACCCACTTGGGGATTACTTTCACTGAAGTCCTTTGTATGAGATTTGGGATTGGGTTCAGTTACATGCATATTTATCAAGTTTGACTGGAGAGTGTGGTAGGTGCCGGAAAAGTCTGTAATGTCCAAACAGGCACTCCTTGGAGATGGAGGGGACTGGGGACTGTATCTGTCCTCACTTTATTTCCTTGTTTACCTGCTTACCATGAATGATTGGACTGAGCTGGAAGCGTGGGTCTGAGTATCCCACGGGGCCACATGTGAGAGTATTGGGCCTCAGAGTGACAGTTATGAAGAGTGGAAAGGCCCAGGGAATTGGCAGAATCCAAAGACTTCACCCTGGGGAACGAGATGAAGCCTAGTTACCAAACCTAAATGGGACAAAGGAAGAGAGGGCGTTTGGGGCACCTGCACGTAAGGGGACAGCCCTCTGCTGGAAGAGATCACAGCGCAGAGAAAGGAGCCCATGAGAGCAGCTGACTCTGATTCCAGGGGCTCTTCCTTACTCTTGCTAACATTCCTTGAGTCTGAAGACTTGAAGATGATCTCCCCTCTTTTGGTTCCTCTTGCACTTAAATTTCCTACTACTTTTTGAACAAACCCTATACATATTGATATTTATTTTAATGTGAAAATAGATTGAATTTTGTTATAATTCATTACATGGAAATTATAAGCAATTTTAATGCAAAATAATGACCAAGTGTCTCATCCTTTGTTGTGAAGTCTGTAGGATGCAGCCCTGTGCTTTGCATACTCAACAGAAAAATTTTTGCTGGTTGATACTTTTTGATATTAGGGTCCTTTTTAGACAATAGTTTGAAAAGACAGGTGCAGACACTGCTAACTATCCTCTAATAGTAGTTCTCCGGTTCTGTCTTTTAGTCACAGAAACTCCATTGTTTCAGGGGACAATGGCTGCTCAGCTAGAGACTACATTTCCCAGCTTCCTTTGCAGTTAGGTGTGGTGATCAGAGCTAAGTTCAGGCCAATGGGACAAGAGAGAGAGCCATTCCTGCAACTTCTGGGTTGTGCCCTTAAACAGAAGCTTCTAGTTAGTTATGGTAGCTATGATGATGTCTGCTTCTGGCACCGTGGGAGAAAAATCTTTTACCTCGCCCTGACCTACGCCGAGTGCATGTATACATATTATCGTATCACGTATCTTGCTCTTTTGTGCGAACCTTCTTTACTTGCTGGGCTCACAGTGGAGCTTACTGAGCCTTTAGTCCTATTTGCCTCCCCAGCACTGAATAGTGGTTGGTATTCCTGCCACATTAGAGGGTCCCCATAAATGTTTGCTAAAGAAATGAAAGAATTAATGGATACCCTATACAACATCAGATTTCCCACGTCGGTGAGGGTCAACTTACAAAATGATGCAAGGATCACAGGAAGCGTCTTATTCGGTTTTGCTAGTCACTCAAAAGAGTTGATAGCAATTGGCTGTATTTCCGCAGTTAACCGCTCAGTCTCAGCCCCCCCGCCCGACACACAGTACGGACTACACTCATGTCTTCATGCTCCTATCATCCATAAAATGCCCAAACGTCTAGCCAACAGTGACAACCTTTGTTTTCAGTAAATAGTTCTAAGTGAGTTACCGCGTCATTCAGCCAATGGTTAAATGCCAATTTCAGAGAATTTGGTGGCTACTTTACAGGAAATTAAGCTGTAAAAAGAGGCTGATCATCTATGTTTCTTTAAACAAAGTTGGTTCTTTGATGACTGGAGGAGGGACCTTGCCTTGTGGAATTGCCAGGACAATAACATCACGTTTTGGAGCATCTCTGGGAAATGTGACATCACGGAGCCATGTGAGACCTGCTAGTGGCCATCAGTGCCATCATCCACTTTCTGAACTACTCTGATTTCCCCGGATTTGGGAATCCCAGGCCAGTTTTGCTTGGGCTCTGAAAACTGTCCCGGAAAACCCTCCATCAGTTACTACTTGCATGGCAAGGGCATAAACAGTAAGTCAGGGGGGAAAAAAGAAACACATTTATTGTGCTTAAGTATTACCAGGAGCAGCAGTCACTGATCACGGTGGAAGTACACTTTGTTTTCCTTTCCTCTTGTGCATTTCTATAAACAGCAAAACACACTGAATCAATTTTGCAAACAAACGTGTAAAACCAGAAAAAAACAACGACCTTTAACAGTTGGTAACATGAATTATCAGGGGCTACAAAGAGGTTTTTTAACTATTGAAACAGGTTGGCAAGGTGACAGATGAGACTTGCCCCCCTTCAGAACTGTTAAAAATAGCTTTTATAAACTCTTTAACTCCCTTCGACGGTGAGCTCACCATGAATCACCTTTATGACATTTTATATTTAGGCCACGGATAAATCCGTGGGTCCTAATCAACCACTTTCCTGAGGAAATTGGCCAAATCCCGACTGGAGCGGGAGATGAATCACAACAGCCCTGCTATTCAGACAAATCTCTTTTCAAGTGCCCTTAAAGCTTTTTTTTCATACACCAGTGAAGACAGCCACACAGGAAACAATAATAGTTTAATCTCTTGAAAAATTTCCTTCCTGCATTGCAGCGCTTTTAGACAGGTAGTCAGAGCCAGCCAAAGAAAATTAGCAGCAGCCTCTGCCAAGAGCACGCTGCTACTTGAGCCTCTGAGCTCGCCGGCCCCTTCCTCCTCTTCTCTGCCCCAGCGCAGGGGCCTGAAATGGGGTGGCCTGAAATGGGGTGCTGTTCTGTGCAGTTGTGGCCCTGGCGGACAATGGGAAAGAGAGAGCGACCAGTGCCAGAGCCATTGCTGCCTCTGGTGTGACTAGGTGTTTTTAAGGCCTCTCCTCCCAAGGTCTCTTGAGCTTCTGGTTGGAAGGACACGTGTTGTGTGGTACATTGGTGCTCAGGAAAATGCACTTTCTCACAAGATGGAGTCACTGTAAACGCGTGTCTGTCCTTTGCTTATGGAACCTCGCCGTCTTGTGAGCAGTGCGGCCGAGTTCTTAAGATCACTGGGAGGTGCTGTTGTTTTAACAGGGCTCCCAAGATGCTGAGCCAGTTCTGAGATCTGTGGTGTAGGCAGGACAGACTCTGTAGGTTCGCTTGCTTTGTCCTCTGAAACCGTGCGTAATTACGTCCAACACTTCCTTGTGGGTTTGGTTCGGGCTATCATAGAGACTTTTCCTTAGCAATTAGCTCACCGTTCTCATGATGGTCTCAAGCCACACTTGGCTTCAAAACGGCTGCTTCCAACTAGCAAATTCACTGAACTGGGGACAAAAAGAGACCACCTGTCCTCCATGGACCCCCAGCGGCCATTGACCTCTGGCTCACTTTCTGTTCTCCTGACACATTGGCTGCCAGCTTTGCTCCCCACTCACCACATGGGTGCCTCTGCACCCCATCTAACTCTCCTGGCTCTCAATTCTGGCTTCTCACCCGGCAGTCTTTTTGTTTTGTACCCCTTGACTTGGCAATTGCATGAGCAACTTGCCAGGCCTGGACAAAATTAGTTGCATTTTCATCTCTTGTGTATTCCTCCTCCCATGTGTGTGACTTGTGTAAAGAATAAAAAAGCAACAAAAACTCTCTCTTTATAGAGACTACAGCATTGCTAATCTCTCAGATGAGAAGAGAGGGGCAAAAGGATTCATTGGCCAAACTTGTGATTAGCACAAAAGAAAGTGAACAAAATTAGTTAGCATAAAAATAGCCCCGCCCCTCGAGGCCAGGGTGTCACAGAATTCCCTGGATCTGTTCTCACACGTTTTCAGGCCATGCAGAGAATACATGAAACAGTGCCTAAAGCTTTTCATCTCTGTTTTCCTCCATTATCAAGGAGAACTGAAAGGAAGCTTTGTGATATTTTCTTTAGACAAGTGCCTTAGCCAGCCAGGAACATTTTTTGAACTGTCTAAGCCAGAAAATCAGCAATCCATAGTAGCTAGGAGGGGCCACAGCTCATGCCGTTGTAAAGGATATGAACAGCTACTTAACATGGCACCTCAAGATGTTCATCACAGTGTTATTTATAATATTAGGTTTGTGCAAAAGTAATTGTGGTTTAAAAGGTTAAAAATAATTGCAAAAACCACAATTACTTTTGCACTAACCTAATAGTAGCAAATTATTAATGACATATTTTGAACAATAAGGGAGTGCCGAAACCAATGTTAGTACCATCCATGTAACAGGCACTTATCTTAGCGGTGAAGTGATTTTTTTTAAAGAAAACTAAATTAATAGAGATGTGCTTACATTGTATTAAAGGAAAAAAGTAAAATATACTATTTGATTCCAATTTAAGTATATTTATTGCAGAGAAAATCATTGTTTTTGGTTAGTGGAATTATGAGTGGTTTCAATTTCACTTACAAATTTCATAATTTCTAAAATGTTCTTAATGCAGAAGTGTTGTTCTATAAACCAAAAACCCATAGGCATTATTTTGGATTATAATGCTACAATCAGTTTTACTTTTTTTAGAACCTTGAATCCCTCTTGAATTGTCTTCTTTCTACACAAAGTCTTTGCCCATGAAATTCTATGGAATTTTTTTCTGACTGTTTTTTCTTAGGGTTTTTCAAATATATTCTCTTGCTTGGCTATAAAACCCCAAGGAGATACAGCAATTCTCTTTTGGATTCCTGTTACTTTTCTTCTCCCAGTTTATTTTGGTTCATCAGAATTTGGTCCTGGGTAGGACTTATTATTTCTGCTATATTCTGTTAGATGAAATCACCACTGAGGTGAGGGAAGAATGTATTGTATGTGCTGCTCTCTAGAAGTGTCTGCAAGTATGTTCCCTTCTCCTTGCCAGTTGCTGGGCCTCTGAGTTGAATCAAGACAGACTCTTCCACGCTTTCCTGCTCGCCTTTGGTCTGTTGACGTACTCCCACCATGACAGCTCTTCTGATCATTTTTTTTCTTCCCTCATTAAAATGCCCTTCACTCTGCTTATACCCTTAGGTTGGCAGTTTCCTCTCACATGTCACAGACTGTCCCAGTCCCTAGGACATGGTTGAGGTCCAGTCCTCCATTCTTCCTTCACCCGTGCGTGTCTCTGTCATCACATTTACCACCTTGCAAGGAAATTAAGCGTGCATCTCCCTCCTCAGAGGCAAGGACCATGTCTTTATTTTTCTCTCCAACCCCAGTGTGTCACACGACACCTCATTTTAGTAGGCACTCGCAACAATTAAGTGAACTGTATTATGCCAGTTTTAATGTCTATTTCCTAAGCTACGAGATGGTTTATTTTAAATGATGCCATGTTCTTGTTACAATTCCTGTCACATCAAGATGCCATGGTCTTTTTAACTCCTTGAAATAAAATCTCATGTTTCCTTTATTGGCTCTACCAGGTCCATTACTTTCTAGCTGGTCCTTTCTGTTTATCATCTCTAACTCTGTCAGGTCATATGTACATAATTATATTTATACAGAATTATGCAGATATTATGTCTGATGGATCTGCTTACATAGTTTTATTTGGAAAGTTTCCTCTTTTCTCAATTTTTATTTGAAACCTCTTAGAAGGAGGAAGGTGGGGTGAAGCAGAGAAAGGGGGCCTAGAATTATTATTTTTGCATTTTGTCTTTAAACATTTTGTGCTATATATTTTCAGTGAACACTGCAGTGGTTCTTAATTAGACACTGTATTTTTCCTGGAGGTTTGATAACAGGTGGAGGATAAAGACATTGAAGTACCACCTGGTCAGCGAAAAGTTATGTTGACTTACGTGTTCTAAAGGAATGTTGAATTAATCATGCAACACTAAAAATGTTGTTGGATAGTGGCATTGTTATATAAATGACCCCTGAAACAGTATTTTGGCAAAGTCAAGATATTGGAGAGATATTTTTAAGACAACAGTCAGTTTTATCATCTGGACCAATGAAAGACTGTGGATGTTTGGAATGTGATGTTTGATAAGAAATTTCCCTACTATACATAATGAAAAGGGAATGTCTTAAGAGACTGACTGATGAACCAAAATAACATTCAGAATAAACAGGACACAATTGAATGGCAAGGATGGAGGTTGTCAACCCTAAACAAGCATCTCTGTCTTGTTACCTCTGCTTTTCCTGGATGGCTGTAACTATAGTTAACTATAGTTAAGCCCCGATTTGCCTGACTTAACTTCATGAAAGTTCTGTGACTTAATGAAAAACTAAGGTGTGGTGAGAGCCAGAGTGAGATCCAGCCTGGCCGAGCCCAGCCTGGGCACTCAGAAACAGGCTCATATGAAACAATGCCTTACCCAGGTCAAAGCCAAGTCATTGTGTCAGCACTTTGCTTACTTCAGGCCAAAGTTCAGGTGAATGAGAAAGTGTTCTCGTGTCTCTGGCCCTCACCCCACACTGCTGCTTTTCTTTAGTTATTCAGGGAGACCCTGGCCTAGAAGACTCAAAGGATCGATTGCTCTTGAAAGCACAAGAAATCACAGTATGATTTCCTGACTCTAGAAGGCTTGTGTGGATGTCGGATTTCTGTGTGGAGCAGGTGAGGGAGGGCGAGTGGCGTGCCACACTGGATAGGTGGGCAGGGAACAAAACTCTTCTCTTGCTCACTCTCCTTTCTGCCACGTAACCCAGGCTTCTGTGACCTTTCCAACAGCAGGCTAAGTGTTTGCTCCTTTTTTTCCTGGTCACACAGAAGACCACATTCCAAGTCTCCTCATTCTCCATTGTCTGGATGTGGTCCAAGGAGAGCTCCAAGGACCAGAGGATGGTGGAGTTACCAGGAAGAAGGGTCTAAGGTCCCTGAATCATCTTGTAGAAGGCTACGATCTGATCAGACTGTGATATGAGCAAGACATAAACCTTTACGAGGTTAAGCTACTGAGACTTAGGGTTGTTTATTGCAGTAGTTAGACTGTCTGACCAATATAAGGTAGTTGCAAAATCTGACTTTCCACTGGCCAGGATACCGTCCTTGTTCTGGGCTTCCACTTCCTCATCTATAAAACGGGCCCCTCCGAGGACTTACATCACAGGGATGTTCGAGGGAGAACCACAGAATAGTGCCTGATACTCAGTGAAGTGTTAGCCGCTCCCCCCATTGCTAGTCCTAGTGCTGCTACTACCATTACCTTTACTAGAACACCACCCCTATTATTACTGGGGAGCTTTCTTCGGGAGGAAGAAACCCATGAAGTAAGTGAGTGCTCATTCCTAGATCGCTACCTGAGACGGGTAAATAGGTTTCTTGATGAGAACCTTTGTGAAGTCTTAACTAAACTAACAAAACAAGTCTTAGATCATCTCACTCAGGGATTATTTGCAAGGAACTGGTACATTTCCTGTTGTTATAGAATTGAATGCCACCTAATGAGTCACAATGGATTGTGAGGGGAGAGATCCTTTTGGGTTGTGAGAATATTGCTGAAGAGTTCATGGAGAAGCAGTTAATTATTTAATCTTTCTAGCTCAATTGGGAGTGGTGATTTCACTTACTGAAAAGATCACACAATGAACGTGACCGTAGAAATTTAATAGTGGCCATAGAGTAATTTTGACTTTTCAATAGAGGTTTGCTTTATGAAACTCAGGTAATGGGATTTAAAACAAAGACACTGTGGTATCTACAGTGGCATCTCAACCAGCCAATTAGGATAATTAGAACTGGTTCAACTAACAAGCAGAAAAAGACTAATGTCGGAGACCTAAGAGGGTGTAGTTGAGAAATCACGTGTGGTTGTTAAGAATGTAGGCTTTGGAGTCTGATCGCCTGGGTTCAAATTCAGCAACTTACCAGCTGTGTGACCTTGGGCAAGTTACTTAGTCTCTCTGGACTTTAGTTTCTTCATTTGTAAATTGGAAATCATCATTACACCTCTCTTATAAGATTATGAAGATTAAATGAGTTAATACATTTAAAAAAGCTTAGAATAGAATGATACAAATCATTATCATCATTATTAGAAAACATTGTTTACTACTTTGATCTGAAACATAGCCATCTATTTCAAAGGTGTTTTAAGTTTTATAACATTGAATGTCAATCCCAAGGAACTCCTCCCCACCCCCAGGATTTAGGATCAAACTGTGTTTCCCTGATTCGGTGGATGTTTCATTAGCAGCAGGAAGAGGATTCAGTGCCAAAATGATACTGCACACCGTACACCAAGATTCTCATTTTCATACCTTTTGTTTGTAGATATTTTTGAGCCAAACTCTAATGCTTTAGAAGGCTGTTTACTGATGAGGAGGACTAGAGACAGAAGAATGAACCCGGTAGACAGAAGTACGCTGAGCACTTATAGTGTTTACCCATCTCTAAAGCTGGGAAGAAGCCGTCATCTTCCCATCTGGTGGAGAATTATTTTCCAATAATTCTTCTTCTCTTTTGTCTCCCCACTTTCCAACTCGTCTTCAAAACAAGTTCAAGCCATGAGGCATATTTCAAAACCTTTTGTTTGGAAATAATTTCAAACATATAGGAAAACTGCAATAAGAGTTTTTACAAAGAACAGCAAATACCCTTTACCCAGATTCATCTGTTGTGAACATTTTACTTTATTTGCTTTCTCATTTGTTCTCTCTTCCTATATACATACATACACATACACACATAATATTTTTTTCTGAACATTTGTAAGTAAGTTGCATATATCATAGCCTGTCATCCTCTGTACTTCAGTGTATTTCCTAAGAACAGTGTATTTCCTAAGAAATTATTCTCTTGTATAACCACAATACACTTATCAACTGTAGTAAACTTAACATCAATATAATATTTTTATCTAATCTGTCTGTATTCCAGTTTTGATAATTGACCAAATAATAGCCCTTATAACATTTCCCCTTCAATACAGATCTAGTCTAAGATTGCATTTAGTTGTATGCCTGTTTAGTCTCCATTAGGCATATTTTTAAAAAGACCATACACTTTAAAGTACTACAAGCTTAACTTTACTTGATTGCTCTAAATAACAGAAGCAAACCAACTTGATCTATTTGTGATACTTGATGCTGTAATGAAAAAGAAATAAATTGTTCATCTCTTAGAATGGTTAACTTTTTTGGGTGCTATTTAGAGGTAAATGTTTAATTTTTCTAAGTTATCTAATGGTTCTATTTTGGTGCTTCTGTTCCCATAAACTTCTCAAGGATAAGCACTTTCTTCCTCCTCAGGTTTAATTTGATAAATGTATGGGCATCAATAAAATGAAATTCCAGGAAAACCTTTCAATGTATAGATGAGGAAATGCGTCTTTTTGGAATTCAAATTGAATCTGTACTTTTTCAAGCTTAAGTTTGTTCAGATAAATGCAACATATTTTTATACAAGAAAAATTCTATCAATATTTTTAAGTGCCTCCCAAGTTTCTGGGACAGTAAATAAATTACTGGGGAGAAAGTGAACCAACCCATAAAATCTCTTCCAAGGAATTGAACAAAGAAATAGGAAATAGTCCCTTTTTTCATTAGTAATGGGTGATAACTTCTTTAGCCATTTCTTCTGCTCTTTATAACAGACTTTTATAAGAGGGAACGTCATGTTTTTAGAGTCAGCTTGTTGCATGTTTTTATGAATTCTGTAAGAAGAAAGTTGTGTGTGTATGGGGGGTGGGAGGGGCAGGAGGAGGTAGAGTGAGGGGGTAGAGGGAAGAACAGCAGTCACTTGCCATCTCGTTCTTCAGAAGGCAATATATAAATTGGCTTAGTCACATCCAGTGGTGGAGGAGAGGGAGCTGAAGACAGCAAGGGAAGTGCTAGGCTCTGGAAAATAGGATGAATGGATAGATAGGAGATGGTGAAGGGCAGAGAGGAGGGTTTTCCTTTATAAGCTTTCAAAATTTAAATGTTTTTGGAAGCCATCATCAATTAACCATTTGAAAGAGAGTAAAGCTACAATAGGACCAAAAAAACCAAGCAAACACAGAAACAAACAAACAAAAGTCTACTCGTATGTGGAAAGGAAGCTGTTTGGCTTCTATTCAGAGTAAGTGGAGTGAATGGTTGAGTCCTCCATCAGGGAATGTGTTTCTGAGAATGAAGAAAAAGAAACATCAGGGAAACCGGTGTTTAAATCTTGGATCAGTATGAGGGAAGTATGAGATAAAAGGAAAGCTTTGGAATCTCAAGTCTAAGGGAGTGGAGAGCGAAAATAAAATCCGAAGTCTAGGTGAAGAGGGAGTCTTACTATTGACCATATTATTGTCCAGTGACCAGTGGGTAGGGAGTAGGCTAGTGTGGGGCAGAGAGCTGAAGCATAGCATTTTTGGATTCCCTGAAAGATGCTGAGGTGCTCTATCTAATTCTCTAGCTGTAGAAGTTAGCCCACTGGGATTTAACGTGGATGAATTCCTACCTTTCAGTGCATGAGCTCACTTTTATTAGAAAGGAATGACAGCTCTTAATTACTCCTTGTGAGTGGTCATTTTATATGCATTGGAGGGTCCAATTCATGGATAACAGAGCGCTTAGATATTTGCCTTAGAAAATGGACCCAAAGCAGGGCTTCTCACCTCTGTTTCAGGGGCTCACAGACTGGTTTGGTGTGGGAATAGCTAATTATGCTCTTCCTCAACAAATGACTCTGAGAAGCTGCAACCTGTTGTGGAAGTTAAGCATGACTGACTACGTTAAGCAAGTGAGATTAAGCATAGTGGTCACACTCTTTCCTGTGTGACTTCTGCAAATTAATTGATTGTTTTATAGACTGATTTCATAAGGAATAAAGATCTGGAATACAGTCCAAGTTTTTCTTAATATGTAAAGCAAGTGGGATTAAAGATTAAACTTTAAATGGTTTTAGTAAACATTGAAGACTTCGTTAGATACCATTTGATGTTTACCAGTGATGTTTAATGATCCCTGGCATTTCTGCCGTCTTTCAGTATGTATGTGAGAGGGAACTATGAGTTAAAGGTAAATAAAATCTACCTGCCATATGATACCTGACAGCACCCATCCATTTCCAGAAAGGTAACTTTTATGACTTATTTTAATCCATAAAAGAGGCAATGGTGTGGTTCCTTAAAAGGCAGGTGAAGTGGGCCTTCATCGGCCTATCAATTCTTTTTCTTGCTGGGATGTAAGGCTATGGTGAAACTCCCTTAATTTCATAAAATATAGTTAGATAATCATGGTTGTTGTTTTTGACCTTTTTCTTTAGAATTTTTGTGGAACAAATAAATAGTGCACATAAAATAAAGTGAAATTAAATTATTTATATAATTGATCAACACATAAAGACCAGTTACACATACATGCATATAATAGATTTAACTCTGTGAAATTGACATTTTTTAGGTAAAAATGAACACATATTTCTAATTTCATAAGATTCAAATTAGGCATATTGCATTTCTACTCATCAAACAGTAATGTAACACAGTACAATTCCAGGAAAATATGTTGTGAATAATAACCTTTACATTTAAATATTCAACAAAATACTTTATAGGGTGGCCAAGTCAATGGAAATAATTATACTACTGTATGCAAGTGGTGTGTTTCGTTCTTTGAGGGAATTTGTGGTTTGGGTTAAGGCTGAGGCAGTCAGGAGTCAGAAAGATCTCAGAGGCTGTGATATCTGACCAAGCTTGTAAATACATTTTTCTCGATGAATAACAGGGCAAGGGGTTAGTATGGGAATATAAGGATGTCGGGGGAAGATCTTCCTGCTGGGAACATATGTACAAAGATTAATGGCTTTGGTGAACAACAAGCAGTCCAGTATTGCTGTAAATGCAAATTCAGCAGAAGTCAGAGCTTGGAAAGCCTTGTATGCCATCTTAAGAAATGTGAAACAAGGGCTGGCCTGGTGGCTCAGGCAGTTAGAGCTCCATGCTCCTAACTCCGAAGGCTGCCGGTTCGATTCCCACATGGGCCAGTGGGCTCTCAACCACAAGGCTGCCGGTTCGACTGCTGCAAGGGATGGTGGGCTGTGCCCCCTGCAACTAGCAATAGCAACTGGACCTGGAGCTGAGCTGCGCCCTCCACAACTAAGACTGAAAGGACAACAACTTGAAGCTGAACGGTACTGCCCCTCCACAACTAAGATTGAAAGGGCAACAACTTGACTTGGAAAAAAGTCCTGGAAGTACACACTGTTCCCCTTCCCAATAAAATTTAAAAAAAGAAAAAGTGAAACAGCTTCTGCTGTAATCCTAACACCTTCCATTTCTTTCTAGCAGAAAGAGGCATCAGTCTATCGTGTATATTTTGAGCTAGAGAGCAAGCTAAATGGAGCACTGAGAATATTGAGGCTCTGCTTTCCCCCAGATCCCCAGTTCTAGCCTGGACCTCTCCACGAGTTTATGGTGTAGGTAACAGAGAGCTGGTGAAGGGTTTTAAACAAGCCCAGGGTGCAGGTTCAAAGGCAGTGAAGGCACTGTGATGCCATTTCTAGTTCTGCATTTAGGAAGGACTAATGCGGCCAAAGGGGAGAGGACAGATTTAGGCGACTTTAGGTAATCCATCGAGCAGGACTTGGGTGATGTCAGGGATGATAAAAAAGGAGGAGTACAGGGTAATTCCCAAACCTGTTGCCTGGTTTCAGCTGGAGAGGGGAGCAAAGAAGTTGGCTTTGGTAGTGACATTTGCCTCTGAGACACTTAGGTGGACGTTAAACTTGTGGGCTAGACAGAGGCGTTTGGGGACAACTGGTGCTTCCATTCCCATTACGTCGTTTTAGCTTGCTCTGTAGCGCAACATGTACCCAGAACACCGACATAGCTTTCTGGTAGATTCTATGAGTGGATATTAACTATTAGGACGACAGCAGAAGCTAACTCTCCGTCATGTCTATTAAGGTCCCAGAATGTGCATTATATTTTCCTTAAGGCAAAACCAGCGGTATAATGTGAGGAGGGTGTGGAGTGGGAGGAAGGGACTATTTACTCATTAGGAACAAGTCCACCAGAAATGGTATTGTAGGAGCAGAAATTAAAATTATACTTGCAAACCTTGCCACTCTGGGCTAAGCCTTCAGTGTAAATGCAGACTGACTTTGACTCAAAAATAGTATGTTTTGTAGGCAAGGAACACCTATGAATGTGGAAGGTATGATTATGATTTTTTTAATTGCGTAAGGTAGTACATCAAATAGTCCCACCCCCACAAAAGATGTAAAAGTAAAAGAAAAATTAAAACCACAAGAGAGAAAAACAGACAAAAATGTGTCTTATTAGTAATCAGGAAATATAAATTAAAACCACAATGAGAAAACATCATGTCCTCACAAAAATGGCTAAAATATATATATTTTTGTTTATTTTGTTATTTAGATTTCACATATTAGTGAGAACATACGGTATTTGTCTTTGTCTGAGTTATTTCTCTTAACATAATACCTTCCAGGTTCTTCCATGTTGTCACAAATGGTAAGATTTCATTCTTTTTTATGGCCGAGTAATATTTCATTGTATATATGTAGCACTTCTTTTTCATCCAGTTCTCAATTGATGGGCACTTATGTTGCTTCCATATGTTAACTATCGTAAATAGTGCTGCAGTGAACATAAAGGTGCACATATCTTTTTGAATTAGTGTTGTAGATTTCTTTAGATAAACACCCAGAAGTAAAATTGCTGGGTCATATGGTAGATCTATTTTTAATTTTTTGAGGAACCTCCACACCATTTTCCATAGTGGCTTCACCAATTTTCAATCCCACCAACAGTGCACAAGGGTTCCCTTTACTCCACATCCTCGCCAACACATGTTGTTTGTTGATTTATTGAGGATAGCTGTTCTGACAAGAGTGAGGTGATATCTCACTGTGGTTTGAATTTGAATTTCTCTGATGATTAGTGACATTGAGCATCTTTTCATATGTCTATTGGCCAGGCATGATTATGATTTAATACATACATACCCCAGTTTGACAGTTAAGTTCACGAACTTTCCACCAGGTATGTGCACGTTAGAAGGTTCGTGAACTTGATTGTCTGATCTTTTTGTATACAATTGGAATTTAATGTTCACTTGTAGTAATATAATTTATTATGTACACATAGTGTCACCAAGACTAAAGAACTCCTGTCCTTAGGAGCTTAGAAAGACCAAGCAGAAAGGTGGGGGTGCAGTATGAAGCCACAGATCCCAAGTCAGAACCAACTTATGGAGGCTGGATCCCCTAAGTTGTCATTGCCACAGCCGATTGCAATGCAGCGAGGTCGGGGAGTTCCCAAATTGGATGAAGAGCACCTTGAACATTGACTGGAAATACTGCAGAAGCCTTACAATGGTGGTTAGACTGGGGAGGACAGGAGCTGGCAACGTGGGATGATGGAAAAAGAGTCCCTGAGGAGGTAGGGAAGGGAGAAGGTATTGGTGGTTTTGAGCTGTGGATGGAGAGGTCAGGGGAGGAGGGCAATGGAGAATGTTCATGTTCTGAGGAAAGTGTCGGGGGTCCTGACACCTGAAGAAAGGAAGGGGGTCAGGGTAGATGCTGATTACATTGGGGGAAGGCAATAGAGCAGGGATATGAAATCTAACCAGCCCCAGTAAATTGGGCTGGCCATTCCTAGTCAGTCTGCCTAGGAGAAGGGTGAGAGAGCGTGCTGGGCATATCTGGTGGGTAAGCCAAGGGAAAAATAGGGGACATATTTTTAAAGATGTGGTAGAAGATCAGTGAGATTGTGCGTCAAGGATGGAAAAATGTGGGGCATTTTTACTTTCTCTTTGGAAAGGAAAAGAAGAAAAAGAAAACCCATTGGCCTTTAAATTTTTGTCTGTTTGCTAAATGAAGTGACAAAATGGCCTCTGGGAAGAGACCTTTGAGACTCACCGATTGAAAGTGGAATGGTGGGGAAGAACCATTAGTATTTAAGGGTACCCTGAACCCTGGAGAGATAAGATTGTGTTTGCCCCAGGACGGAGGACAGAAAGACAAAGATCTGGGGACCACTGAGATAAATACTGCCATTTTTATGGAAGAGGAGGAAAAAGAAAGAAGTGGGCCCCCCCAAATAATTTAAAAATAAGCATCTAAAAAGTGAAACAACCAGAATACAATGTAAAGGGAGCCCAAACCCTGGATTTGAATCTAGGTTTGGCAATTTCTGTCTGTGTTCCCCTGGGGAAGTACTTGCCTCTCCAAGCTTCAGTTTTCAGTTCTTTCATCTTAAAGCAGAGTCTAACATACATTCTCTGAAGGGTTATTGAGCAGATTAACTGACGTAATCTCTCATTTCCGTTTTTATTTTTTGTGCTATAATGGAATCTACTTGGAGGGTCATGGAGACAATGTGCTGACAGAACAGCAGGAAAGACACAATACACGGGTGTAGGACACACACATGGGGGTGTCTTCACGTCCATCTTGTCCAGTGGGAAGAGTTAAGAGCTCCCTTGGGCTATAGTTACAGGGCCTGGAGGTAGGAACACATAGAGGACGGAAGGCAACACTTTGCTGACCATCTTCCCACCTCTGTTCTGGAGTTTCAGTTTGGTCAAAAGGCAGTCAGGATCCATGAAACTTGATCTGAACTCACCTAAGTCTGTGTGTGAAGGGCTTCCTTCTCCCGTCATCCCATGCGCGGTGCAGCTATTAATTACACTAAGTGACAAAGATTCTCCTTGTTGCTTGATGGACACAAGGATGAATCTTTGTTACTGACTGCAAATAATAGAAGTCTGGTGGTGATTGGTAGTCAGGCCCAAACAGCACGTCTGAGCTATGCAATGGGCATATGGCACCTTCTTCTCAAATTAACCCAAAAGGCTGTAAGGGAAACAGAGTGGATATTACATGGTCAAGTTCCTCTTTGAAAATACAGCCTTGTCCTTTCCTGCTTGTTTAATTCTGGCACTAGAACAACCTGTCTCTTTACATTAGTTTAGTTCTGTAGAGAAATGGTCATTTAGAAGGAAATCCTTGGAAAATCCAGGCACGAACCCATTTTTAAAGGCACAGCTGACTGATTGCTTTCTTATTGTGCTACATGCGGCTGGAAAAATCATTCCTTTCTGTACATATTTTTCTTTTTTGCTTTTTGTGTTTTCATTCTGCTTAAAACTCACGTATGTGCCAGAAATGAAAACATTTTCAAAGGGCATGTTTCAAGGACTTCTAAAAGTAAAACCTGTTGCCAAATATACATTTCCCCAATATGTAAATGACTGAAAAGGAGCACAATGAAAAGCATATGCTATTCACATTTTCTTTAGGAAAACAAGGGCTAGAGGATTTCACTTCTAGCCCCCAAACTCTTTAAATTAGTGTTTTTCATTTAAATTTCATCTTAAGTCCTCAGACGTCATTTTTACATCTTTTACATCTATCTCTTAATCAAAACTGAAGACAAGCTAGTAAGAATAATTTTATTCTCCAAATGGGAAAATGTTATTTCCTTACATCCATCTGGGACTTCACATGAAACTTTCAAATAGTTATCAAGACCTAAAAAGGTCTAAGACACCCAGCATATCTAGTTCATTAGTGGCTGCTTCATAAACTCAAGAGTTGGATAGTGAATGTGAACCTTTTGAGGTAAGAAGCCTTTAATTTCTTGCCTTCTGCTGTCTGCAACAGGAATTACCTCAAATTCTTTTTGGAAAAGAAAAAGGCAGAGCATAAATACACTAATTAAACTCAAAGAAATCAACGCTGATAGGGATTTGCTGGGTTTCTGTGGTGGTCACCCAGTGGGAATGAACGCTCTCGACGTCATTTAAAAGAATTATCATTCATTATGAAAAATCCCACTGGTGAGCTAGTCTCTCAAATGCCTTGTTTTATGAAAAAAAATTTTTTTGGCTCAGGAATGAGTCAACACTTATAATTATTATATGCCGGCTTGTCCAAGCTTTACAAACCTGAGTGGCTGTATCCTTCCTGGGAAGGCTTGTCACGGGGCTGGAATCCTCTGAGTTCCCTGCAGCCCTTCTCTCCTTCCAAGGGGGCTGAGGAGGTGGTGCTGGTACATGAACTGTGACTAAAAGTCTAGACCTTTACCCTTGGAATTATCTTGCTTTCCCAACTCTGGTTAAATTTTGCCTTCCATATCTTCATATTTCCATGATAGAGCATGGAAAAAGAAACTTAGAAAAGGTTTCACCTTTGCTGTTAAAAAGTTATGACCTTTGCTCACATTTGCCAGAGAAAGTGCCTTATAGCACCAATTAACATGAATTATTAACTCCCAGATTAATAATTTATGAGAGACCTAACGGCCCTAAGCGCTGCCAGATCCCAGTATTGAAAGAAAAACGAAGAAAACAACAGAGCTCTCATTATAACAATTCATTGATGATGCTTGGACTAAGTAATGGCATTTAGACTTTCTAAAGGATTTTTAAAAATTTCCCCTCAATACCACATTGGCTGCAAAGTCAGACAAATTAACTATTTGGTTGGTGCAAAGATAATTGCAGTTTAAAAAGTTAAAAATAATTGCAAAAACCACAATTACTTTTGCACCAACCTAGTAACAATTCCTGTAATGACTTTTTTTATTTTTTTATACATTTTATTGGGGAATATTGGGGAACAGTGTGTTTCTCCAGGGCTCATCAGCTCCAAGTCATTGTCCTTCAATCTACTTGTGGAGGGCACAGCTCACTGGCCCATGTGGGAATCGAACCGGCAATCCTGTTGTTCAGAGCTCACTCTCTAACCAACTGAGCCATCCGGCCGCCCCTGTAATGACTTTCGTAGGTGTTGATTTTTTAAAAAAATTGTATTTAACAAATTCTCATATACCTCTTCTTTTGTGTCAACTTTTATTCAAATTCAAAGCACTTGTGCATATTACTTCATCTAATTCTTCTAATAACCATCTGAGTTTGACGCTGTTACGGTCATCCACTTGTGCTCAAACTGTGTCTAGAGTCACAGAGATAGATGGTAACTGGGTGTCTTGGTTTTCCAGGGCTGCTGTGACAAAGCACCACACACTGGGTGGCTTAAACAACAGAAGCTTGTTGTCTCACTGTTCTGGAGACCGGAAGTCTGAGATCAAGGTGTGGGCAGGACTGGTTTGTTCTGAGACTGTGAGAGATAATTTGTTCCATGCTTCTCGCTGAGCTTCAGGTGGATTTTCTGGCAGTCTTTGGTGTTCCTTGGCTTGTAGAATCATCACCCCAATCTCTGCCTTCATTTTTCACAAGGAATTTTCTTTCTGTGTGAGTCCGTGTGTCCAGATTTCCCCTTTTTATAAGGTCACCAGTTCTGTGTTAAGGGCCACTCGAATGACCTAACTTTGATTGCATCTATGGAGACCCGATCTCCAAATAAGGTCCTATTCTGAGGTGTTGGGGTGGTTAGGACTCCAACATGTGACTTTTGGGGAGTAGACAGAATTCAGCCCATAACACAAATAGAGGGGGATTCCAACCAGGTCTGTGCTCCTAACCACCGTGCTAGGCTGCCTTCCATTTGTTGGTCTTTTTGAAGACAAAATGCTTATTAAGGCAAGTTCAATTTAGAGCAACTTAGAGATTTGTATCCAAGAATTGTCCTCAGTGTGGGTGCTCTTGGTGACAATGTCTTCTTGAGCTCAGGCAGGGATCTGGTTAATTTAGGGGATCAGACTGGTTTATAGCTCCAGGCTCTCTAAATCCCCTTCAAGCTCCAAGCCCACTGTGTTTTGAAATCTAAGAGCTCTTTCAGCTTTCTGTTGGACTCTGGAGCACATATTTTCTTAAATACACATTTTAAAGGCATTTTAGGAGGGAGAGGCCTAATTACTTCCTTTTTTCCCTTCCAAATTCCTGTTCTTGGAGCCATGGTTAGGTAATGCAACACCTCTGCTACTACCATGTATATCTCCCTGACCTACCTCATCATATCTCGAAATGGAAAGAGAGAAACCAAAGGACTCATGCATTCTGGGCCTTTTGACTTGACAAGGAAGCAAAGCTTGAAATCCCCGTTCTTGAACAGAGGACATTCTTTAATGGAGGAGAAAAAAAGAGAATCAGGAAAAGTGAAAGAGCAGAGGGAAAAAAAATTGCAAATAAAAGTAAAAATAGGGTTCGGGGTTCAGGAAATTGTGCTGTGCTTCATCAAATGCCAGTTTTCAAAGGAGACAAATGAGCGCTCACACGTGGTTATTGTAATGACGAAAGCCAGGGTGGAGATTTACACGGCTCACTTATCACTTTATTCCCCTCACCACCTAGCTCCCTCCAACAGCGACAGCCGTCTGGGAGATGCATTGTCAAGATCAGGTTCCCAAAACATGTACTATATTTGGCTTCCAAACTCAATATTTTTAGGGTTTTCTCCTCTCTTTGTTTGTGTTTCTTTGCGAGTGCAGATTTAATAGCATTTTAGTGCCATTTATGTGTCAGAGCACTTCCTTGTTTTTCTTCTTTTTTGAAGCAAAGAATGTGATAAAATCATGGAGGAGGATGCCAGGTAAATGATAAGAATTTGTTCCTACTTTGCTTGAATAAATAAATTGTCTACCCCTTTCAGTATGTTTACAAATTTGTTCTGTTCTGAAGGCACAGGTCATGGAGTCATTTCTAAATTGACTCTAAAGAGGATAGGAGGCACAGAATGGTCATTTCAGAGATGAGTGAATCCAGAGTGAGGCGAAGCAAAGGTTAGGGCTTGGTGCCCTTGGATTTCTAAAAGAGGGACATCGGATATGTTTAGGAATTTTTGATTCTTGACTCGAAGTGACAGTTTGATCAGGTTCCTACTTCCCTCACTCTCTTAGGGGCTACTCTTCCCTGGGAGCCCCAATAGATGGTAATTCATACAGAATCTGGCAGACTGATAGATGGCAAAAATGGCCACACTCCTTTACTTTTCCTTGTATCCATGTTCACTGTAATATGACTTTGTAACGCTCCCACCAAGGGATGGAGTCAGAGTCCGTTTCCCCTACCTCTGAATCTAGGCTACCCTGGGACTTGCTTTAGACAGTAGAATGCAGCTGAAGTACTGGTGTGCCATTTCTGAGCCTAGCACAACAGCTCAAGAGGTCTCAAACATCGCTGTTCTTTCTTGGAACCCTGCCCAGCTACCCTATGAATAAGAGCAGGGTAGCCTGCTGGAGGATGAGCAACCACATGCAACAGAGGTGGGATGTCTCAGCAGAGGCCATCCCAAACCAGCCAGTCCCTGGCTGACTCAGCAGCTCAGCATACAGGCATGAGTGAGCACAGGCAACAATCGAAGGAACCATCCAACCGAGCCCAGGACCAAACTGTTGACCTGAAGAATCATGAGCTAAATAAATGGTGGTTGTCCTAAACCACTACGTTTTGGTATGGTTTGTTATGCAGCAATAGCTAGCCGATACATTGGCCTGGAAATTTGATCCAATTTTATGTTTTCTGTTCTCTTTTGTTGCCGATATTCCTCTGAGAGTTTCAATAAATATTTATGTGTACAGTGAACCCAGCATTGTTGGTAATCACCTCTTTTCCTCATGGCACAATGATCATTACTGGTGGAGACCATCATAAGCCAATCCTAGATGTCACCTTTGGACTTCCTTCTTTGTGATGGGAGATGAAAGAAGCAATAGTTCTTTCTTAGGATGTCCTGCACACCCCTGACCATTGGACCCCTGAGATTGTACTGATTAGGTTGTACTGACTTAGATTGTACTGAGTTTTCGTAGGGTTTTCCTCTCACCCTCTGGAGTACATGTGTCTGACTAAGGCCTCAAAACCAGTTCTTGCTCATGTGGCCTGACAAGCACGATGCTATCAGTGTGATGTTCTGCAGGAGGCCAGGGCGTCCAGACATCTTCATAGAAGAGCTAACACAGTCCTGGAGCAACACTGTAAAGGAGTATTTTTGTTCTTTCAGTTTGAATGCAAACTATTTCTGATTTTCTTTTCTGATGGAGTTAGAGCAGAATGCCTTTCCCAAATCAATGACTGCAGAGCGTGTTCCTGAGACTGTTGATCACCCCAGCTAAGGCACCACATCTGGCATGGCACTGGGTAATATTAAGTTGGGTGTGAATAGTCTGCTGTCAACCTCCAGGATCCGTCTGGTTTCTACAGGGGCCGGATAGATGAGTTAAAAGGAGATACGATGGGGACCACTACCCCTGTGTCCTTTAAATCCTTGAAGATCGTACTATATTCTGCTATCTTTCCCTGGGATGTGATATTTTCTTTGATTTAGTATCACACTTGGGCATTGTGTGAGGGGGCAGTCTCAGAAGTTTCCACTTGGCTTTCACCACTATGGTATTTCTTATCTGCAGGCAGAACTCAATGTAAGCTGGTTGCTTTGACTGTCAGTATGTCTGTCCCAGTTGTACATTTGAGGACAAGGTCAATAATTGCCTGGTGGATCTCTAGAACTGGTGGATGCCCCCTGGACTGGGTGTTGGTCAGGAGGCCATTACTCCTGGTCCCATTTTAATAGAAGGGCCCTGATAATGCTTTAGTTTTCCAGCTATCAGTGTAAACTGAGACCCCATGTGCCATATTCCTACATGTATTTGGGTACTCGCCTGCCCCGTATACCTGAGTAAATGGCTGAGTTTCCTTTGGAAGACGACAAGGGTAATCACTACTGTGTTCATTTGCCATTATGTCACAGACTCTGTCCTCCTGGGGGCTCAGTCTTCTCTTTAATTAATGGAGTTCAGTCTGAAAACTGGCTCAGATCTGGAAATTGCAAAAGGGGTCATGACCTTTTCTGGAGGCAACTCTCCTTAGTCTCCTGGTCAAGCTTCTGCTGGTGCTTCTGCTGGTGCTTCTGCTGGTATAAGGGGAGCTAGTTCAGTGCTGGTCTTCAGTGCCATTCTGCCAATAGCTATCTCTTTTGACCACCCTCTCCTCTCCTCTCTCCTTTGTCTTGTGGTTCCTGTCATCCCACACCTACAAGAGGAGACATCAGAATGTGGTCAAGCAAAACACTCAGCGTCTTGTGGTCAGCCCAGGGGTCTTCATGGGCCTTCCCCAATCTAACCAGAGTGCCCCACGTTTTTGTGCCCAAACAGCCCTCCATCACGGCTTGTGTGCTGGACTTAGGCCTGTCCACCCTGCACCATGGGCTCCTTGGGATGGGTCCTCTTTATTTAGGTTTTCAGCTTTTAGCACAGTGCCTGTATATGGCAATGCTGAGTAATTCTTTGTCAAATAGAAGAATGAGTGAATGGATAGAATCTGAGTTCAGCTTCAAACAGGGCTGATAAAAGATTTGAGTCCAGGAACTGAGGTTGGTAGGTAGGCAGTTGGTGCCCACAGGTGCCCACGACTGAGGCCTGTTATGGGAGAGCCTTTTCTGAAGCCCAGTATCTGCCCCCACAGGCTTGTGCCTGACTGTCCTGAAGGTGCCAGCCTGGAGCAGAGCTTCTGACAACATGAGGGGACTTCTGCTGGCAACACTGTAGACCGTCTGTGACACGGGGCTGGGGCGGAGGTGGGAATCTGTGTGGTTCATAGGAGATGACAAGAAATCTGGTGCCACTGTTAGTCACTTTTTACCAAAAAACCAATCTCTGTTTAGAACCTGGGACAATTTATTTAAGCTGTATTATGGGTTGAATTTAGCACCTACAGATTCATAGGTTGAAGTCCTAATCCCCAGGATCTCAGAATGTGAACTTATTTGGAGACAGGGTCATTACAGAGGAAATCAAATTAAAATGATGTCATTAAGGTGGACCCTAATCCAACATGGCTGGTGTCTTCCTTAAAAGGGGAAATTTGGACATAAAGACAGACACGCATAGAGGGAAGATACGTAGGTATGAAGACACGGAGCAGACGGCCATCTGTAGGGAGAGAAGCTGGGAACAGGTCTTTCCCTCACAGCCCTCAGAAGGAGCTGACTCTGCCAACCAACTTGATTTTGGACTTCTAGGCTCCAGAACTGTTTAAGCCACTTGGGTTGCGGTTTTGTGATGGCAGCCCCTGCAAACTACTACAAGCCAGAAACCTGAACCTGTGCCTTCACCTCTAGGAACCGGTGCTCATTCCTGAAAATGTTGAGACTTCTCAATCTCAGAGCCCAAATGAGAACGTCCGCCCTGTTGTCCTCTTCCTGTTTGTGACTGAGGTTTAGTATCAAAGATCCCACCTTTGTGGGTTGTGCTTGGGACGTCGAGGCCAAGAGGAAATCATGTAAACGCGGCGGCCCCTCCAGGCGTGGGGAGGTGGAGGAAGGTCAGTGAAAAGCGATCCATTATACTGTTCACTTTCTGAGAAGAGGAATTAAAGGAATTAATCTCATTTTCTCCCAAGACAAGTAATGATTATAGGGCCCCGAAATCTTGAAAGTAAGATGCTTCAGCCAATGTTTACAAGGATAAACAAAGTTAAAGAACAGGTTATAAATGGGGCCTGTGCCTGGGGCCCGTGACTCAGTGACATAGGTTGTGTCTGTCACTCTAACTGGATTCCCCCAGACCTGCCCTCCCCTGTTTCTACGACTTTCTCGGATTCCCAGCATCGCTCTGCCTCAGAGACTCTGAAAGGCGGAACCTAGGAAATAAGAGGAAGAGATTTTCCTCCTCTGTTTCTGATAAGTCTTGGAAATCCATGTGTTTGTGGTTTTTTTTTTTTTACATTTTTTTCCCCTTTATTTTCAGTCTGCGTACTATTCTCCCAACATTCATGCAGCCTCACTCCCATTGTCACTTATCACAGCACAGGTACAGCCTTGTCCTGTGATTTCCCACCTACGTACATGTTTTCCTTTTCCTCCCTTCCTCTTTCCCTCCTTCCATCCCTCCCCTCCTCCCTCCCTCCTTCTTCCCCCCTCCCTGAAATCCATGTCTTAATGACAGAAAGTTTACAGCCTGCATTCTTAAGTGTTTCCAAGTGCTCATCTGTTGTTTCTCCTCTGCAGATGTTTCATTTATTTACTGGAGTCCTGTAGTGAGGCCTGTGTGGGTCTGACCTGGGGAACTTGGCCTAACGGTGACTTTCAGTGCTGCTGTCTCACCCGGACCCTTGTGTAGGGGAAGTCATTCTGTTCTACGTGTGAAAGGGAAGTTGATTTCCACTCAAGAACCCCTCAATTCATCTCTTTAGGCCCATTCATTGGGGACGAATAGCAATACCTTAAGTTAAAGCTACAGGTGGGTAATTGTGCTGGGAAATACTAAATTATAAGGACTTACATTAGGAGGCAAGATGGGTCTTCACAGAGCGTATCTTATGCCGCCTGGGTACAATTGTGGGGACCTCGGAATGGGGCAGAAAGAAAGAGGAGAGTGAGGTCAAAGTGCACACATCTGGGGAGCCTGGAAGCCACCACGCTCTGATAGATTTGCAGGGGACAAGATAATAGGCAGGGTGGCCTTGGGTTCCAGACAGAATGAATTAGACTGCATACCAATGGCCTTAGGAGAAGTAAGGTTCAAGTGAAGGGCATCACCGAAAGTAAGGGTGGTCCTGGAGGGAAGGAAGGACGCAGCCAGGGCTGAGCAGTATTACACACCTCCAAAGCCCTGGGCCAGGCTCACCTGTGCAGGTGAAGAGGTCTGATCAAAGGGGAACGTCCACTCCTAGCTCCTAAGCTCGTGGAAGCCGGTTTGCCCTTACATATTCAGAATGACAAAGGACATGTTTCTGAGCCATGTAACATTTGGGAAGGGATAAGAGGTGAAGGGGCACACAGATTTTTTGCCTCACATGCATGGGAGCTCCATGTAGGAGACAGTCCGTGCTCGTAGGGTTATAGGGCAGAGCTGTTATTGGCGGGATGGCCTGGGGGTCCCTGGGACAGGCTGCGGGGCAATACTCAACTGGAGCTCTCAAGGTTTAACCCGTTTCTTTGGGTCCTTTATTCTTTCACTATAGAGTCTTAGAAGCGTTACTGAACTTCTCTGTGTCTCACTTTACTCATCCGAAAAAAGGGAAATAATAATATTCACTCCACTTGTCTCCAAGCATAAATATGAACATCAAACTTTGAAATGGTTTAAAGATTTTTTAAAAATTGTTATACTGTTATAGAAGGAAGAAAGGAGGCAGGGAGGGAGGGAGGGGAAAGAAAGGATGAAAGGAAGGAACAAGTGAGGGAGGGAGGATGGGTGCCTTCGTCTGTCTGGGCTGCTATAACAAAAATTCTATTTACTGGGTGGTTTATAAAGAACAAACATTTCTTTCTCATTGTTCTGGAGGCTGAGAAAGCCAAAATCACGGTGCTGGCAAATTCAGTGACTAATGAGAGCCCACTTTCTACATGGCCATCTTTTTCCTGTGACTTCACGTGGTCGAAGGGGCCAGCTGCCTCTCTGAGGTCCCTTTGATAAGGGCACTAATCCCATCCCAGAGGGCCCCACCCTCATGACCTAACCCCCTCCCAAAGGCCTGACTCACTGGGGGTGAGGATTTTGACACACAAATTCTGGGGGGGCACACAAACATTCAGAACATTGCAAAAAGGATGGAGGCAGGGAAGAAAGGAGGAAAGGAGGAAAAGTCACTTGGATCTCATCTTTGTTCTGTGTTGAGATTTCTGAATTAATTCAGTGAAAGTTGGGTGCTCGTGAGGAAATGCAAGGAGAAACTCTCAAAATCTGTTTCTCGAATACGTAAGTTAGAAAAATGTTGAGTAGTACAGTCACCAAACTTATATCCTGTATGAAAAACCCCAAATTCCAGTCTCTGAAAAGTTAATTTTTTAGTGTCTTAACTTTTGTTGTCGTTGGCTGCAGCCTTTCTTAAACACTCAGAATTCTCTTTCAAACTGCAGAACTGTGAAATATGCTTTCACCATCGGGTCCTAACCACAAAAGCCATCACAAAGCATGGCAGAGCCGATCAGCAGTAAGACGATAACTTTGAAAGACTAAGATGAACATTAAATTAATCAACCAATGCTCTGGGGGGAAATGGCCACTAATTTCAAATTTTTCATCTCTGGAAAATCAATTATTATTATGTTTATTGATGTTGTATTTGTCACTATTTTCAGCCATTTCCCCTGATGACATGGGTTAAAATAAGAACATTGTTATAAAAGAGATTAGACATGTTCGATTCCATTTCTAGACTTTCCACCTCTCAGCCAGCTACCTGGGGTTTGAGAGCGAAATCCAATGCCATAGAGCAAAGGCTGAGCTTGCTTTTCTTTGTTCCTTCTGTGGCGATCCCTTTTGCCTCTGTATGATTTTAAATATCTAGTTAAATGCCCTTTACTGCTTCTTATTCACTGGGTAGGATTTTGCAACATGTTTATATAAAGTCAAACACTCTCTCTCCAGTCAAGTGGGTTGGGTTTGGAATTTGCTTCCTTACCCCCCAAAGGATTCTGAGGCCTCTACCTCCATGTGTGGGGGAGCTCCCCAACGTCAGCCACACAGAAAGAGGCTTCCTCATGATGTGCTTGATTCTGAAACTCACCCTGACTCACAGGGGAGCCAGTTCATGCCAGCCTGTGCCACTCCTTCTAAACCTAATGATCCATTCTCTGTTGAGTGGCTCTTGTCCTTTTTGGAGCTCTCGGTGATGTGGCATTCTCACAGCAGTGAGCAAGACAGGTTTGGCAACAAAATAACAACATGCAGATCATTCTCCCATTTGGTTGCCTAAATATTTGCATATGCAAAACTACAGTCATCTATAGGGCTTATACAGAGAATAGAAGAATAATTCTAGAATCACAGTTTGTGTGCCATCGTGTGCCATTAGCTGGGAAAAACTGGTAGCAAATATATATATATATATAAAATCATAATACATGCCAGGCATTATGCAAAGCATTCTGGGAAAACACAAAGATGAATTGGGTGCAGACTCTGCCTTCAATGAGAACACAGTCTAGTGAGTACCTTATGTTGTTAAATTTTAGGTTTATACATATACGCATGTTAATATACCCCAATCAGCATACAATGGGAATCATTTCTAAATGAAGTCCTTCAATAATAAATACATTTATAAACCCTCCATTGGCTTTAAAAGTAATATCTGCTTGCTGTAACATATTTAAATAACATGGAAGCTTATCAAATCATAAAATAAGAGTAGAGCCCCCTTTCTTCCCTAGTGTTGCTCCTCAGTGGCAGCTATAGGTTAACTTTTCGGTACGTGTTCTTCCCAAATTTTTGTTTGTTTATAAAACGTACATAACAATAAGGCACATATGGTGGGTATCTGTGTAGGCCACCATCTCATTCTTGCAAAGGACTGCCTAATATACCGTATCTTGGGTGTTTTAGAATTTATTTAACATTCCCTTGTTGATGGGCACTTAGATTATTGCCAGTTTTTTTGTATTACTCTAAATGGATTCTGAATAAGCAAGAACTTGTTATAGCAGAAATAGTAGCATTATAAGTTGTAGCTAAACAATCTTTTGTGGTTGACCACTGAAGCTTTCCACAGAGGAACAATATGATCATGGGTGCTTATCAGAAAGACTCCAGATGGGTGCTGAATCGGAGTAGAGGGAGACTCTAAGTAAAGGAGACCAGTAGGCTATTTAAGCAATCATCTAGAGGAGAGATGTTGAAGATTTGAATGAGCGCTGTGGTACTGATAAAGGAGAGGAATGTTTCTAGAATTACAGTCCATATTCCATTAGCCAGGAGAAATTGGAAATGAAGAAGAAGATACTAATTCCTAATTACAATGAATTCAAAACTACAGTCAGTTCTTGATTTTCAGGTGGTTGAACAACTATGGCTAACATGCAGAAGACAGCTGGCACGTGCTTGCAGTCAGCTGATGAATGCCGAGTGTCTGCTTAGGGGTTAGTCACGACTTGGAGTGAATGCCACATGGGGGAGAGGCAGGAGGCTGAGGCACTGAGGCCACGCGGAGTTCTGGTCTCTCTTCCCTGCTGACATCAAAGGAAGCTCTACTGTATTTTGGTTCTTTCTTTCCCAGTGGGCCAACAAGGAATGCCCCCAACTCAAGCTGGAGAGGTAAAGGGGTCCCAGCTCACCTTAACTATGGTTATTTCAGTAATTAAGATTTGACCCTTTTGAAGGCATAGAATTGATAGGAGTTGGTGATCGCTTAGATATAGGAATAAAGAAGAGTCAAAGACGGTTATGAGATATCAAACCCAAATGAGTGGGCATTAACTAACTGAGAGAACTTGGAAAAGGGATCAGATTTTTTTTTTTTTTGGTGGTACTGGGGGAAGGAATGTATTCAGATTTTTAAAGTGCAAGATGGAGAATATATAATTGGAAAGTGAAAATTTTGTGCTGCATCTCTATAAGAGTCCCGTCAGAACCATCATCACATGGATGATGGTTGGATCTATGAAAGATGAACTTGGCCCTGGAAAATCTATGAGGACAAAGCCAGTGAAAGCACCTGGGCAGAGAGCAGCATGGCGTCGTGAGTAGATGAAAGAGTGGTTAGAAGGAGTTAGCCCAAAAGCCAGAAGAGGATGCAATTTCAGGAGGAAAGTGTACTTTACAGCATGAATGCTGCACAGGCCCTGACAGGACAGTGCTGAGAAGGAGTCATCGGATCTGCTGACTGACGATGGCAGGTGCCCATTTGCAGTGCAGTTCCATGGGCGGGGCCATGGTGCCAGCCTCGTAGGTGTCTCTCCAATTTTTTCATTCTGGCTGTAGAACTAAACATTGTTATACACGATGGTGGTGAGAAAATGCTCATTCCTTTCATTGAAAGCATTTTCTTTGTGATTGTGTTGGGCTTTTGGTCTTCTCATCCTTCAGTTGTTTATAGCAATGGAAAGCTGGAATGAACTATTAGATTGGTGCAAAAACAATTGCAGTTTTTGCAATTATTTTTAACCTTTTAAACCACAATTACTTTTGCACCAACCTAATAAATGCCCAACAGCTGGTAGATTGCCTAGTTAGATACGGTGGGTATTCCAGTGTTGTGTGGTCAGTGTTAGAACGTTTTCCTTTTTTGGTAGAAAATCGGTAATATATGGATACATAGAAATGGCCAAACATTTGTTCAAATGTACCCTGCGACACCAACCATGTCCCATAGCTGGGAGCCTTGCAGAGTAGGAAAAGCTGTATCTTATTTTCTACAGATTAGAGAGTTAGAAAAAAAGAAAGATTGGATCTCCCGACGTTCCCTAGTTAGAGGTGGAAAGTTCAGTCATCAAAGTGTGAGATTTTTCCAGGTGGGTCTGACAAATGATTAGAAGCGTTAGGGAAGCTGTACCTGGCTTGCACTGTAAGAAATGAGCAAACTTTTTTATAGCATGAGCCTGACGAAATGCTGTGTGCACACAAGATGGAAGGTTAGCCCCCAGAGATGCTCTCACCTGTAAGACTGTCATTTGGGCTTGATAACAAGACTCGGAGCCATCGTACCTCCCTCTGGTGAACTGGCAATGTTATAAACGTCTAATAACCTTAAAGTATTTAAGGATTCATCTGTTCTGAGTAGAACGCACAGGAGCCTAGTTGGATCTTAATGGTCACTTGTTAGAGTCTGAAACCAGTCCAGCTGTTTACCAATTAATGGCATTTAAAGGACGTATTTGAAAAGGAAAAGCCAATTCACAAATAACATTTTTCACTTGGTAGTGAATTTCAATTAAATTCCCTTGCTGGGTTCAAAATGTGTTTCTTAGCTATTCTGGTACTATGGGATTCTAGGAATATAATCATATATTTGAATCACAGGCTATTAAAATGGGGAGGGTATTAGAAACTAGCTAGGAACTCTTTTTTTTTTTTTTTAAGAGGAAATTGGAGCTCAAAGAGCTAGGATGTCACATTGCTAGTGGCCCAAATTCAGCTCTTCTCTCAGTCAGTGCTCTTTCCAAAGCACTGGGTGCCCCTTATATAGACACACTGAATTTTCATGGAGACCTTGGAGATTTTCAGGATGTTCAAATGTGGACCAGCAGCTCTAGGTCACTTGGGCTTGCTAGATAGTATAAAGTGCTATTTTCTAAATCGTGTTTTTGGGGGTGGAAGAGTAACATATATTCACAGACAGAAATTACTGTGGAAAGAAGACATATGCCGTGGGGAAATGAAAGGGAGTCACAGACGCTTTGCAAACCTGCACCTTCGCAGACCCTGTGATTTCCCCAGGTCTCAGTGAGTCCATTTCTTTTCCTCTATCCCCAGGGACAATCAGCACACTCTTCCTGTCAGCAGACATCCCATCCCTGTGGGTGGTGTCATGAAGAGTGTCTAGAGAGACATAGCCTTTTGGAAACTCATTTTAAAATGAAGACGTGATGGGTTGATGGGGCCCAAGCAGAACTGGAGTAGATCTCTGAGTCCAGAAACCAGTCTCCTTTGGAAGGATTCATAGCAATTGCGACTTTTTAAAAGTTTAACTTGAATAACCATCACGGTAACAATTGAAATAGTCTGACAAGAAATCACTTACATGACAAGAAATAATTCATGGCCCAGCTCTCACCGCCCCCACTCCCAGTCCTGCCCCTCCCCACCTCCAAGGGCTTTGCCTTCCACTGCTTCTGTTTTCAGTTTCCTTTGGTGGTCAGGCCCGTCTCTCTAAATAATATGCCATGCCACTGTTGTTACCCCCTTTCGTCCTTCCCCCGCCCCAACACAGCTGTGTCACTTTCTTCAGTTGCTCCTATGAAAACTTCCTCTTTAGGTGAATGAAAATAAAACCAAATTCCAGTTTTCTATCACATGCAGAGGTGGGCTCCAGATAAATTAGCAACCCAAGCATGAAAGGTAGCACTGCAAAAGTAATAAAGAAAGTACTCTTGTGCCTCAGGGATAGGAGGAGACTTCTTAAAGCAGACAGGCTTCAACATCCTAGCTGGATGTAAAATCTCAGTAGGTTTTATTACATCAAGTGTAAGACTCCAATTCATTGCAGAATCTCATATAGGTGTGGTTACTAGTCAGATGGCAGGTTGGGAGAAGACATTTGTAACATCTAAAACTGAGAGGTATGCCTACATACCAAGGAATACCTACGTACTAGCATGAAAAAAAGAAATGCATGTGATACATCAATTCAGAGGAAGGGAGAACTGAACAACTAACAAGTGTATTAATAAATGTTCCAATTCATGAGGAAGGAGAGAAATAAAAGTTCAAAGAACAAGGAGATACTATTTTTCATGTAGCAGGCTGTCAAAATGAGGCAACTGAGTGGTGCCGTTGCAGGTTGGGCTCTCCAGGAGACAGAGTTTGGCTTAAGATGGACCTCAGGGACTAACACCTGAGACAGGAGTGGGAGGATGCAGGACTGGCTGGAAGGAGAAGCTGAGAGGTGATGCAGGCAGCGCAAAACCCCAGCCAACACAGCCGGGGCTCTGGCGTGGAAGTTAGCCTTCAGGGTTGCTGGCCCTTTGCACCCCCAGATGCGAGCTGCCCTGGGAAGGGTGAGACCTGGGACCAGGTCTTTATCTATATGTGGCCTCGGCCAGATAATGAACTCCAAGGTTAGAGATCATGTGTTCTGTAAGGGAGGCAGACCCTGCAGGAGCTGACGGCTGGAGGCTGACTGGTGACCACACTCCCTGCAGCTGGGCAGCCAGTCCTTCCTCGAGGAGGGACCTGGGCAGTGCAGCCCTGCATCTGTCATAGGCACAGGGTGGTGTGGTGTGGTGTGTGTATGTGGGTGTGGGTGTGCAGTGTGTGTGCAGTGTGGTTGTGTGTGTGTGTAGTGTGGTGTGTGTGTGTGTGTGTGTGTGGTATGGGTGTGTGTGTGGAGTGTGTGTATGTGTAGTGTAATGTGGTGTGTGTGTGGTGAGTGTGTGGTGTGGTATGTTTGTGGGGAAACTGCTACAACTCTCAAGTATTGTTGATAGAAGTGAAGACTTATGAAGCTGTTTTTAAAAGCCACGAGCCACCCTTAGTCAGTAGTTGTGTCTCTTCTAATCTTCTATACCCCCTCCTGGTGATAAATACCAGAGAAATTATCCTCAGGGTCCATTTGTGGACGTGCAAAAGCGTATCCGTTGCAGCAGTGTCTACGGTGGAGTTGAACACATCCAAGATGTTTGTTACTTGACGAATGTGTAAGTGAAGTATACTCTGGGGGTACCAGACTAGGCACACACACACTTCAGAATGAAGAGACTTTAAAAACTGTGCTGAGTGAAGCGGGTCAGAACAGAATGTCATGTTTAGAACACTACCATCATTTATCTAAATTGAAACTGTATAATTTCTCCAGGATACATCCAAACTCAAGAAAACTAGTCAAACACAATGGGGTGACTGCCCATGGTGGGAGAGAGAGACGGGGGTGGGGATGGAAATGTAAGGTGCTCGTCAGTCAGTCCTCGGCCCATCTAATCGCCATCTCATGAGGAGCGTGTGTCACCACAGGACGGTACCCCATGGCGAGGAGTATGATGAACTCAGCTCTGAATCTGAGGCTCAACGGATAAACTAAACAAAACGTACCGAACCCTTACTAGCCTCAGGTGTGTGCTCGCATCTGCTGCTGAGGCCGGGGCCGTTTGGACACTAGTGTCACTTTTCAGCCCCTCATGGTCCCAACTCTAGGCTGCTTCAGTCTTGTTGGCCTGTTTGCCACTGAGGCACATGGGAACTTCTGGATCTTCCTACGTCTTGTTGCTCAGGCTGTGGAGACGTGGGGTGGGAACTATGGAGAGCCACCAGAACCCACTCTGTTGTTTCTCCTTTCTGGGGACCAACCACCTCATGTCACCTTTGGGCATCCCACACAGTGGTCTTCTGAAAGGATTCCAAACGGAAACTGGGACACAAGCTCCTCTTCTTTTTGGCGCCTCCCAAAGTAACTGGTATCTTTATGATTTTCTCTCTCCCGTCTCAAGGCCGTTTGGGTAGGAGCTGGACCTGTTCTGGGACCTGGGCAGCACCCTAACCTTGGCCTTATTCCTTGTGAATCCCTCCAAGCTCTTCTTCTCAAGCCTGGAACACTTTTATCTTTCTGGAATAACAAGAACTACCCTCACGTCTTTGTTTTCTGCTCTCATCTTTGCCCTTCACTCTCCCTGGTGCCTCCAAGCTCGGAGACCTTCCAGAAAGAACATGCTCAGAAATGTTTCAAGAGTTCTATTTGCATTGAAAGGTAATACATGATCATTGAGAAATTTTTGAAAATGTAAAAGAACAAAGAAGGAAAACAGCCATAAAGCTTCAACACCCCCCCCAAAAAAAATAGTGTCAAAATTTTGGTACGTGTTCTGTACTCAAGTCTTCACCCTGGGACCTTTATTTATATAGTTCCTGGGAACCTTGTTTATATACTTGAAATTGTAGTGTATATGGCACGGTGTATATGCAACATGCCATAAACATTTCTTTCCATGGCTGGGGCATACTTTATTAAATCATGCCTCTCCTGTTAGAAAATTGGTTGGCTCCCTTGTCTATAGCCTTTAACCCAGTAGTGGACAGAGTAATTCTTGAGTTCAGTGCCTTTCCTGCAATCCAGATTATTTCCTTAGACTGAGAAGTAGAATTATTGGGTCTAAAGATGTGAGCATCTTTTAAGGCTTTTTATTTATTTTACTAAATTACTTTCCTGAAAGGTTAAGTCAGTTTCTATGAGTAAGTATAAGGTTTATAGGCAGATAAGACCATTTTAGCCCATCCTTCCTAGCATTTGCCAAACAGCTTAGTTGCTACATGAAAGGATTATGAAAATGCTGAACTTGAAAGACTCTAGAATTAAGAAGCAGAAGTGTCCAAGTCATAAAAGATTGATCTCCCCCTAAGTTTATTATTTTTGGGGCAGTGACACCGCCTGAAGATTGACAGTCCGATAGATTCCATTTGTTGTGTAGCTGTGCATTGGTGACCAGCCAGCTTGGCAGTAAGTTGGCAATGTTTAATAAGATTGTCCTCCATGATTGAAACAAATGACTCTCCTTTTGTCATCAGAAAGGGAACCTTTATGCATTTGTTTTAGTAATACAAGATCTGACATCATTAATAATCTGGGCTGGCAACTTGCGTATGTTGAATACAAGAGATGAATGAAAAATTTAATTTTTTAGTAGATCATAAAAGATGTGTCAATAGATCAAAAATAATTTAGGCAGAGTACCTCTGATGCACAAGCCATTCCTTTGTCTCTCCTTTTTGTTAGGCTAGCATGTATGTGCTGAGATCAGTCTTCGTGCATCCTCTGAAGGCCACAGTGTATTGTTCAAAGACTTGAATTAGCTGGTCCCATCTCTCCAGTTATTGGCCTTGCTTCGCCAACCAAGTCAATCTTTGTGATGTCTCCCAAGGATAAACTGCAAACCCCATCTTTGCGTTTTTGTCCCTGTTGTACCTCACCTGAGGCACACGCTCTCTTCTTTGGTAGTCTATGTACTCCCTCTGTTTCCAAGACAAGACCCCTTTAAAGCTCACTTTCTGGTTTGGTTTCCTGGATTGTTCCCTGAAACGTAGCCTTTGTATCTTGAGTTTATAGCCTTTTGCTTTTCCTGGGATTCATTTCAGTGTAGCTTCTCTGGGACGTTTGTCTGTGCTCGAGGCTGGACAGGTAATCAACTGCGGGACATTAGAGACCATGAGTTGGAGTCTTTGACTTTTGATCCTCACCGATCAGTAGAGTCTGAGCTTAAGAGAATCCTTTAAGGTGTTTCTTCAACGCTGATTTCTGCACTGTGTGCTGGAGAGGGCATGCTGGATTTGTGCCTGTCTGAAGCAACCTAACACCCAGCACACAAACATCTACCCAGTGACTGTTTTAAAAATATCCCAATTTCTGCTTTTGTTCACAAGTGAGAGAGCTCCACAGTGAGCCCAGCACCAGTGAGGTGTCAGCTGCATCTCTGGGTGCTCTTTACAGTGGCTCCTTCAGCCAGGGACCAGGAGAGACCCTCTCCCACCACCAGTGTTGAGACCAGTTCCTGTATGAGTTGTATTGGAGCCACACAGCCAGAAAATGGTACTGGGATGGCGTTGCAGACGGGGAGGAGAGAGGTGGCAAGCAGTGGATTTTGCTTAAAAGGAAGGTTCTAGGAAATGTATTGAAGAGCCACCTTTGCCTGCTGTTTATGAAGAACTACATTTCACAGGGTCAGAGTGAAAATACAATTCAATAATTGTGAGTAACGATAGCAGAATGGGGGTCAGTGACATCACTGTGCTTCCTTTCATTGTCCATTATGTTTTCTTCTGAAATGTGCCACAGAGTCCCACAATCTATAGACACTCAAGAACATTTAAAAACTGTCCCACACGTTTTCTATTTTATCTCATGTAGGAGTGTTGTTGGATACAACACAACATATCTGTGAAGGAATTTAAGCAACAGATTCCGCTCGGGTTGCAGTATCAGAACTGCAGTCTCTCCTGCTCACTTAAGAAGAAACCTTATGGTACTGTGCTCCTTGTAACTAATTCCCTCTTTACTTTTGCGCTAGGAAGCTTAGGTCAAACTTTCAGACCACTGCTAACAACCGCAGAGGGCTGCAGGCTGGAGTTCCTCTGCTTTTTTCTTACTTTCAGATTTACCATTTTGCTACCCACATTTCCCTTTGCCATGGTATACTCAGCTCTTTGTATTTTGCCCTTTTGATTACATTTATTTATTTTTATGTTAAAGTTGTTATTTTGAGATAATTGTAGATTCACATTTGGTTGTAAAATATGATAGGTTCAGTGGACTCTTTACCCACTTTTCCCCAATGATAACATTTTGCATAACTCTTGGAAAATATCCCAACCAGGACTTTGATACAATCCACTAGGCTTGTTCAGATTGATTATATTTTATACGCTTCTCCAAATCACTTGTGGCAAGGGATAAGATATAAATTAATGAATATCAACATGTATCCAACAATTAATATATATAGAGAGAGGGTTTTTATGATGTACCAAATAACTACCAAATACCTTTTCAAAGATAAAAGCCTTTTTACTTTTGGAATAATACACTGACCTCCAGCTGCCAAAATCTAAAGATGGACCAGTTTATTAGTATCTTTGTGCAAATGGGACAGTGGCTATGACCTTGGTTAGACTGTTGTCTGTCAGCTGAGAGCCCACACTTGGGTGGGAGAAGCTTGGACTACTACTTTTCTCTTCCATGCTGCTAGGCAGCTCCCTGAGGCCAGCAAACGCTCTTTGTGGCACTAGTAGGATTTTGAGTTTAGCTTGTTTGTAATTATGAGTCTGATGGAACATAGCAATCTAATACAAATGCAACAAAAACTTTGCTTTGAAAAATATAGGGGTTTGTTTGAAAGTGACATTGTATGTAGCCAGGATTAGTTGGTATAACGTCTCTGGAAATCAAGATTTGGAGAAAAAAAATGCGTACTGTGATCTTAAGATCTTGTGCATTTTTCAAGACTTAGCTGGTTACCTAAAAGCCATTCCTTTCTTCTTCCTAAATTTATTCCAGAAATACACTCAGGGAAGATGAGCTCTAGGAAAGAACCTTGATCGGTTTAAGGCAAACTTAATAATTTCATGTCCCTTTGCTAGTGAGTGGTTTAGGGGTGGGTCTTCTACTCAGTTCTGCCCAAGGAGGTAAAAGGGCAAATGATTCTGGGGATAATTTTGCTCCTCCATATTTTTTAAAGATGCGGCAAGTTGGCTTGACACTTCTTCCTGAATTGTAAGTGTTTGTGGGAAGATGTGCTGATGCTGGGACTGCAGCTGCCATTTGTGCCGCAGCCTAAGGTCCAAAAGCCAACGTGGTGAGAACCACAGGGCAGAAAGACCACAGATCCTGATGGCATTGGTGACCTGCTCTAGCAACCCTGGAATTGCCTACCTTCAGACTTACAGCTAAAGGAATAATCAGTGTATATATTGTTATGGTGTATTGGGAAGAGCCGGATGCATTCTAACTAATAATAGGTGCATTTGATTTTTAAACTTGGAAGTGTTGTGCATAAATGGTGGTCATACGTAAATGTATAATACTTCACATATTTCAAAAGAATCTCAACTTTAAGTGTGCCACCTGTTGTCTTCATAAGCCATAGAAATACCACGATATTTCCAGGGTTTTGATTTCAAATTTTCTTCCCCTCGGATTGCTACTTGCAGAAGGAAGTGGTGCCCATTCTTTTGTCAGACCTGGGTCTGGAGGCCATCTTGGCTGTGCTCAGTGGGCTGGCTGTTTTATCCCCAACTTGCCTGATCATAGACTCACCCGAGGGGGCCTGTTAAACTTGCAGATTCCCACAGCCATCACAGATTTGGGTTCAGAGATTTAAAAAATGTGCCCACCCCCACCCCCTGTGAGTTTTATAATCAGGCGAGGTTGGGGATCCCTGCCATAGATGTAGAGATCCAGGAAACTAGGGAGAAGAAGAAGATCCTTGGTGTGCAATTTAATCAACAACAACAACAACAAAAGGAATTGAGGTATTGAAGTACTTGAGCTCCCCAAGAAAGTAAATCTGGGAGGTTGTAGGCGATGCAGGTGCAATTCTTAGAGGATGCCATGTCAACCGGAGGAACAGACGAGGGGAGGAGAGGGGCTCAAGGAGTGATGACAGAAAAGACATAACTCTCACCACATCTGTCATCCAATTTCTGTGGTTTTAAAAACTAAGTTCAGCCACATAGTTATTTCCTTTAAATGAATAATGGGAATTACGATTATTTGGCCACTTCATTTATGCTGGACACTAGGTTAAGCATTTTTGTTACTTTATCTTTTCAATTTTGCAAGGTGGTATTATCATTCCCATGCAACAGATAAGTAAAGTGAGGCTCAGAAAGGTTAAGTAACCTGCACCCAGCTAGAAAGTCACCCAGCTATAAAACACAGATGAATTGGATGGAAACTAGGTTGGTCCAATGCTAAAGATGATAATTTTACACCTTGTCCCGTATATACTACGTTATTCTTTCTATCACACCTGTTCTTGTTTCCATGAGACCAGAGAAGGTGCCAGTGGTTCAGAGACAAGGAATTTTAATGTGGGATATTTATGTGTGAGTGTTGCTGACGGGGTGACTGCTGGCAAGTCAGGTAAGGTCTCTGCTCATGAGTTCACTCAGCTGTAAACCAACGAATCCAGGAAAAGCAATAATCCAGGAAAAGCAATAATCCAGGAAAAGCAATAATCCAGGAAAAGCAATAATCCAGGAAAAGCAATAATCCAGGAAAAGCAATAATCCAGGAAAAGCAATAATCCAGGAAAAGCAATAATCCAGGAAAAGCAATAATCCAGGAAAAGCAATAATCCAGGAAAAGCAATAATCCAGGAAAAGCGCTTTGAGAAAAGAGTGCTCAACACGATCTTGTTAAACACGCCCAGCGGAGTTCCGTGATTTGGAAAGAAATCAAAACCTTTTGGAATTCGAGAGGAATATTAAACATAAAAATAGTGCTGTTGAAACAAGAGGTAGTAGTTATGGGAGTGGGGATTTGGGGGACAGAGGGGTGGTATCTGCTCTGTGCAGAAGTGACCTTGATTAGTATTTATGGGGCTGTAAATGCAAAAGAGGTACTTATAGGCCTGAAATAGGATGAATGGGGAAGGAGGAAATGAAGTCGTTCCAAGACTATGGTGTATCCCAAAATCTAAAAGACCAAAGGCAAGGGACAGAGTGGGTCAGTGGCCGATGATGAGCGCAGCAGGAGGATAGAGCCACTGCGATGTGTGAATAGCAGCCATAGGCGGTGATGCAATCTGACCTTCCTCACTTGAGTCTGCGGCCGTGGCTGCGCCTCACCCTCTGAGGGGTGGGAGGGAGCTTTGGATGAGCACCAGGAAGGCACTGCCAGCTGCTTAAAACACAAAGGTTGCCCAGGGTGTAATTATCTAGGCAAGAGCAAACTGTAGGGGTTTAGAAAATAGGGCAACCCTCATGGAGCCAGGTCCACGGAGGACAAAGGGACCCCACAGAAGCCTTTGACTCACAGAGACATTGCTTGTCAGCCTTGTTACCAAGCCACCAGGAAGTGGAACAGGCTCCTCACTCACCGTCCTGGGGTCAGCCTCTCTGCTGACTCATATAGAAATTTCCCCAGTTACAGGACTTTGGTCTCTTCCAGGTGAAAAATAAAAATATTTTTTTCGAAAGCAGATTATCAAAATTAGGTACATTCACCAGTATGCAAAGTAAAGGTCACAGATTCAGTGTCAGATGGAGACCCGGCCTCAGTCAGGGGGTGCAGGTGGGGGATGTGGCTTGTTCCTGGACTGTTTACTTTTCCATTCATAAGCCAGGCAGTAGGCTGGGCTCCAAGGGTCCCCAGAAGAAGGGCACATTCTCTGACTGGCTCACAACCAGGAGAGACAGACAGAGACTAAACCAACCATCTCAGTACTGTGGGGAAAATCTTTCCCAAGATGGCTAAGGTCAGGGCCATGGATGAGAGGCCCCCAACTCACATTGGGGTAGGTGGGGTTCAAAGGGAGCTTCCCACACCTTGAGAAAAGAGCTCCCACCAGCTGTGCATTGCTGTGAAATCCCTTCTCGGAGTCTGTGTTCCCTCCCTCTGAGAAAGACAGATCATAATCTTTGACTTCTAATGGCCACATGTAGGGACCCAGCACCCAGTAGGTGTGCTCTCCCTGCCTGTCCATCCATGACAGTGTTTTCCAGAAGAGGCATTATTTGGTGGTGTCAAGCGGATGGCATCTCTGTATCAAGAGAAGAGAAAGTATTTATTTCAATAATAAATTTCTTTCTTTATTTATTTATTGTATATTGCCCTCTGTTTTCAATATTTGGCCTCCGTTGGCTCTTATATACTAAGTGGTTGTAGGGATTTCACAAGGAAGGAAGGAAGGAAAAGTCCATCTCATTCTCACAGTAGCTCGGACCCTCGAGGTACAGGCAGGCCTCAACTGGTCTGGTAGTGTGAGACCATAAAAATGACTGTGTAAAATAAAGCCATCTTAATAATCAAAGACCAAAGTTACACAGAGAAAGGAAAGTGTCAGTATTCCAGAAGAATGTTTTGAGATGTATTTGGGTAAGAAATCACAGCATAAAGCAACTCATTTCTATTTAATTGGTCTGGCAACACCTTCATGTTTGTTTCTTACACAAAATGTCCTTTGTTAATAGTGCATGGATAAGAAAATCTGGGTCTTGGACTTACATGTGTGATTAACTGGAGGAGTATCCCTCTAAAAGAGTCATAGTTGATTGAATTCCTTTTGTTGTTGTTGACATACCCTCGTTGGCGGTATTGCTATAGGTGCATATGGTGAAGAGGGTCCTCTGGCAGCCCTTTCCATGAAGAAAGCTTGCTTGTCTGTTGAGAGAGGGAGGAAGAGAGAGGGAAAAAAAAAAAAAAGAAAATGATGTAGGTAGGGACAAGGGCAAGCATGAAGGGAAATGTCATATAAGTTCCAAGAGGGACACTATTAGAGAGTGACCAGCTCCTTGATGAGCTTCTTTTAGGGGGAAAAAAAAGTGTTGGAAAAAGATAGGAGGATTTCTGAGATTGGTGATGGGAACATTTTCCCATTCTTTGCGTGTTGTTTCTCCTAGATTCTGTTGGCTATAAGATGGGTTGGTGGCACATTTGGTGGGAAGTTGGTGCCTCCCTTAGTCCTGAAGGGGAGGGAAGGTGTATGTGGGTGCCCCTGACTGGGGTTGTGGCTCCAGGCAGAAGATACCATAGCATGGAGGAATACATACCCCAGACTTTCTTCTAACCCTCCAGTCTTCTGCCAGAAACTTCCATGGCACAGAAGCTAGGAGAAAGCTGTGTGTTCAGTTGTATTTCGCTATCCTTAAACCAGTGTCTTGGGTCCGGTCCCTAGTGGCAGTCATGTGGTTTTTAAGGCATATGTAATTTATAAATAGATTTTTGGTTTTAACGTCAACACACAAGCAAATGTCTTAGCTAGTCTTTCTCAAAGCCTCTCACATTTTCCCTTTCTAGTGGTGTCCTCCTTGGATGACTATAATCCATGGGAATCCTTAGGATACACCCACATTCTCAGGCTGTTTATTACTCACTGTCGTTTAGTGTGGGTTCTTCACAAACAGAAAAAAAAAGAAAAGATTATTGATCCCTTCCTTCAAAGTCATACATTTTAATATAGTTTAACATACTAGGTTGTCAGGGTTTGATCTCTGGGGTCATAGTTCAAACTCCTTCTAATCCTGTTGTCCATATTTCTAAATTTCTTGGGCAGTTTCAAGCACACGCCAATCAGTGTCAATAAAAATGAGATAGTGTTGTACTTTGTGTGCTGGCTTTTTGTATGGTCTCCAGAAGCATGAAGGTGTTCATTTTTGTTATTTCATTAGGTATTTCTTTTCCTTACCTCCTGTATCAGAGAATAAAAGTGAGTTCAACTTGTTCTAAGTCCTCGTTAGCTTTTGAGATAAAGAGGAACCTCCTTACTCAAAAGAAACTGAATGCATAAGGTGGATGGGTATGATGATTAATTTTGTGTGTCAAGTCACTAGTCTGTGGTGGTCAGTTGTCTGATAAAACCCCAGTCTAGCTGTTGAGGTGAAGGTGTTTTTCAGATGTGATTAACATCTACAGTCAGTTGACTTTAATAAAGCATATTACCTTCCATAATGTGGATGGGCTTCATCCAATCAATTGAAGGCCTTAAGAACAGTGACTGAGGTCCCCCACAGAAGAAGGAATTCTGTCTGTAGGTTGCAATGTAGAAACTCTGCCTGAGTTTTCAGCCTTCGGATTTTAGACTGCAACATCAACTCTTAACCGAAGCTCCAGGCTGCCAGCTTGCTCTATGAACTTTCTACTTGTTAGTCCCTGCAATTGTATATGACAGTTCCTTAAATATCCCACTGGTTCTGTTTCTCTGGAAAATCTGACTAATACAATGGGGGAGGGAATTTGGAGATCAAGGCTACATTAGGGAGATCTGTCAGCCCAGGGACCACGGTGGCAAGCATGACTTAAGGTGTAAGTGGCTACTGTAGTCAGGCTCATGGTGAGGGATGGCGGCAAGGGGGTATCCCTGTCAGGTTCCTGGAAGGAAAAGATGGCACACTCCAGGGGTTCATTGAAGAGACTATTTTAGAGGTCAAAGGGTAAAGGAATCAGGAAGCTGGTATACCCAAGGGCAAATATCAGTGGGAGTCTGTTAGCACCCTTGGGCCTGAAAGAGCAGGGTTAGGGCATGAGATCTGTGGGAGATAACTGCCCTGATGAACGCTGAGTCTACAAGCAAACCAGGATTGGCAGAGAGGGTGTAGAAAGAATAAGTGGCCTGGTCTTTCTCTCCTCCAACCCCAAACTACTGCCAGGGCCTCCCATTTTCTGAACCAGAGGCCACAGAGTAAGGAGATTCATTGGAAATGTTCATAGGGCTAACCTCTTGGGACACCAAATGTGGAAGAGAAGGGCAGAGAATGCACATGGGTGTGAACACAGAGAGAATAACCAGATCCTGTGGGAATCTATGTCTGGAGAATTCATAATAACCTATTCACTTTTAATAAGTTATGAGCTGATATTAATTCAAGAAACAGAAACAGTTCCTTTTTGAGTGACGGAGTTACTCTATTCTGTAAGGCTGTAGAGGGTTGTAAGTGCATGTTCTATGGTCTGAGGGGAGAGAATCCTTTTTATTCCTGGACTCGGGTGCAGATGACCCCAATTCTCTGCCACTTAGGTCAGGGGCTCCTCAATTTAGATTCTGCCCTCCTCTTCTCCCATGCCCCACCTAGATAGCTAGGCACCCATTCCTGCCCATAATCATGGGGAAGTACAATGAGAATAATTTCAGAGTCGTGCCCCGGGATAAAGGCTTATCATTGGTGGATCACTTCATGCATAGAGATCAGGCTCCAGTTCTCTATGATAAGACAAGGGCTCAGCCTCTTACATGAGCACTGGACTGTATGCCTCTTGGTTTCTAAGCAATAGCTCTGGAGGACATGGGGGTGATTTATAATGCTAATGTCACTTGACATGCTTTAAAGCAGTTGAAATCATGGCTCTTGATTTTGTTTCATTTATACTGAACGCTGTCCCCTTAGTGGGGTTTTTACACTCCGTAGCTGTTTTATTTGTTTTGTATTAAATCTAGTACACTGTCTCTGTACATGTGAACAAATTCTTGAGTCAGGATATGTCGGGCACCTATTGAGCACTTCCTCGATGCCAGGATATGCACTAAATCCTGGTTACGCAGAGACGAGAACAGCCCCTGATTTCTTGGCAAACATAGATGGGTCAGGGAGACAAACATGCAAACAGTAGCAGCAGCACGTGAAAAGCGGTGACCGAGCCATCCACTGACGAACAGTGTGACCCCAAACCCGGGGCCTAGGCAAGGCAACCCAGAGGAGGAAGCACTCCAAGAGTCCAAGTCTTGAAGGAAGACCTAGAATTAGCTCTGTGGCCAAGGAGAGGACCCAGGGGAGGGGAATTCTGGGAAGGACAGGTCAACCAGATGGGAAAAGGAGATAGTTTGTAAGTGGGTGGCGGGGATGGATCGGGAGTTGCCGGTATCCCGTGTTCCAGTCTGGACCTTAATGAGTTCAAGGAGGGAGCCCAGTGCCTTCTAAGTAGGGAAATGGCATGAAAGGGATTGAACTGTATAAAGAAAAAAATGCGTGTAGAGATGGGTAGAGACTGGATTGGAAGGTGCTGGGACAAGACTGAAGAGCCAGCCTCCTGAGGAGACTGTTACACCAGATCCAATAGGAAATGATAAAAGCCTGAACTAAAGCTGTGCTTGAGGCGTGAGAGGAGGGATAGGGTATAAAGACGGTTCTTAGAGGTGAAAAGTGAACTTTGCCAGAAGTGTGACTGTGTTTCCAAATTGGTTGGCAAGACAGAAAACCACCAACACAAACAACAAAAACGGGGTACGAGGATACAGATGTGCAGATCAGGAGGAAGACGAGGCAAAGATTTTGTAGTTACCGCGGTAAGAGGGAAGGGAGTACAGAACGGTGGATGAAACCACCAAAAACAACTGTAGAGGGTGAGAAGAGAACCAAAGATAAACATATGATTCTCTATCCTTTTATGAATATTTGAAATAGTTCATTGTTTAAAAACATGAAATTTCAAATTAAGGGAAAAGAACAGATGGAGGAAGAGAAAGCTTTCATGGATAAAGATGCAGCAACCATGGATGTGGGAATTCATGAGTTCGTGCAGTGAGAACGTTGCAAAAATGGGAACTCATGGCCATAGGAGATAGAGATAAAGATAGAAATACTTCAGTTGGATTAGGTAATTAATAGGGCACTGGGGACTCTAGCCAGAGCACTTTCATGGGCTGGTGGTAACGGAATTGGGGAATGAGAGGGAGGGGCAGAAGCAGAGGGGCATATAAGCTACTCCTTCAAGAAATTTCACTGGGGAGGGACGGAAAGAGATAAGTAGCTAGAGTGGAACTCAGGGTCCAGATCTTTTATTTAAAGATAGGCAGAGCTGGAATACATATGTTATCAGGATGTGAACGGACTCAGGAAGAAGGGAGGGCTTTGGGATACCTGTGGTGATGCAAAGGTGAAACCCTTGATAAGGTGGAAATAACAGATTGAAAGCACAGGTGAGAGTCAGAGGGGGAGCGGGTGTAAACACAGAATCCTAGTTTCTGATTTCAAGGGCAGAGCAGGTTCTGGTGATGAAAGTCAGGTGTGGTTTGTGCAAGAAGCTCAAGGAACAGAGGTGACCACATGGACACTTATGGGTCCAAACATAGGACCCAAAGTCTGCAGTGAATGTGGGGGAATCCATGAGGGGAGGGTAGAAAGTACAGAGGAATGTTAGAGGGCAACATGGCCTAAAAGTCCCAGACTCAGAATTTACCAGACTGTGAACGTAGGAGGCAAAGACAAAGTCTAGCCCAGTCCTGTTTGTTTAGACAGCCCTTCAGTGGGTGTGGCAGTGGGCACCCCCAAATCCAACAGGCTCATAGGGATGCAGGTAGAACCAGATTCCAGGTGAAAATTGTTGAGTCAGTTAAAGCAGATTAGGGGACCTGCGTTTTTGGCCTCTGTTTATCTATAATTGAGGGTTCCAGAGGGTACCCTCAGAAAAGGGAGTGAGAGTAGTACCAGTAAAAAAGACAGTCACTGGAGAAACATGACTCTAGTTGTTTGTTATGAGTCGGTTTGGAACTTACATTTCCCAGAATGACCATTTATTTATTGCAAATAACTGTTTGCATTTTATAATCCTCCTTTCTCACGAGGTGTCATTCTCATGGGCCTTATTTGAGGGGAAGGTCTCACTAGAAGTAAAGCATAGGAGCTTTGGCAAGAGAAGTGTAAATAGCATCATAATCCATGACTTTACCAGTTCTTCATACAAATTACAGATATTTGCCAACTGAACATCTGAAATATCACCATAATATTGTTCAAAATGCAGAAGAACTTACTATTAAAATGGGCCTTTTAAAACACTATGTGAGTTTAGTTAACACAAAAGTAAAATAATCTTACTGTAATTATCTATATGTATAAATACAATACATATTTATCTATCTGTATTGTATTATTTATCTGTATGTATTGTTTTTATCTATATGTATTGACTTATACATATAGATAAATACAATAAGATTATTTTAATTATATATATGTGTATATGTATGTATATATATGTACATATAGTATATACTGTACTATATAATAAGTTATATTTCACATGTGAAGTTAAGGACAGCACTCTAGTGAAATCCAGTATAGTCGTATTGGTCGACATGTGTATAGCTATATATCTATACGTGTACCTATCTATCTATTTCTACCTCTATGTCTTCAGTTTCTGTGTGAAAAGGAAGAAAATATCCTGAAATGTGCACTAAAATACTCTGGGGCAACATCTTTAGCATTACCTAAGCTAAATTATTTTGAACTCTGTAATTTAAAATGGAAGTTTGGATAAAAGTTAATTTGCAAATCGTTGAATGTAATCACTCAGCCAGAATTTTTACCTAAATTATAAGATGATGTTGCTGTGCAAAGACCTTGAAAGACCAAGAAATGACATAAAATTTATGATATAATTTTCTAAATGACCAGCTATGGCTTCTTTAAGAAATGCTATCTTCATTTGTAACTCTCAGGATACCCTGAAATTTATAATACAAATAAGATTTCTGTGGTATTGAGTCCGCAACCCACACATAACAGCCCAGTATATCTTCATTAACAAGAAACATTTCTATTGATTTCATTTTGCGATGTTTCATATTACATATAACAAATATGTATGGTCACCTAAATGAATTATTACAATCCAATTTGAAATGATTGCATGGGGTTATTGTATTATCTCTAGGATGCTTTAGTCTCTGGGTGTCAAAACTGTTTGTATTTAATGGAATAACATGGAAAAGTTAATCAGAGGAGGTTAACCTCTGTGGAACTGAAGGTCACACGCATTTACTCTCGGTTGGAAATGGAAGAGCTTTCAGCTTTGAATGTTCACTGGGGGTGGGTGAAAGTGGAAGAGCGAGTGACCAGGAGATTTCATTGCTGCGTTTCCTGTAGTCTCACTACTGTCAGTTCGCTTATGGGGCTTTTCAATAACTGGATTTTTGATTAGAAAATTTCCTGCAAGGAAAATAAAATTAAAGAGGCAATACAAACATAATAAAAAATTGATACCGCAGTTACCATTTCTATTGTACGGTATCGAATGGCTCAACTTCAGTTTCATTCAGGTTTGCATACAGACATCCAGCTTCGAGTTCTGACCAGGGCTGGGGTGAAGATGACGAGTGGCGGAGAAAGAATCCTCATCTCAAAATTACATTTCCAAGATAAATGGTGCTTCTTATACTCTGAGTCCTTTCGCGGCGAGGCCAGGAGAACAGAGGTAGAAATTTTCCTTTGGCCATCCTGGCATCTTATATTTGATGAGCACGTAGGAGATACTAAGACCTGCGTTCACTGAGTACATCAAACTTACGTGGTGCTTTCCTTCCAGAGCAGTCGCTGTGAGGTTAGGCTTTTGCCCCAGGGGGTAGGTTGTGATTGTTTGTCTTGCTGTAGAGGCACTTGGTTGCTCTTACAGCACTTGGGTGCAGAGGTAGATGGCTGGAAGGACGTCCAGTTAAAGGAAAAGGATTGCCCATGGATTAATTCCTCTCAAGTCTCAAAGGAAACTTCTGTTAAGGTGGCCCACTGAGATAATTGGGAAAGTTCCCCTTCTACTCCAGAAATAAAGAAATATGAAATCCACAGATGAGCTCAAAAGCGGGAGAGGGAGATCTCCAGCTGCCAGAAATAAGAAGCCAGAGATGGAGCAGAAGGAAGTGCTGGAACTCTGGACGGTGTCTGCTGTGTACCTGGGTTGTCATTGCCCTGGAAGGGGGTTCAACTTGAAGATGCTCAGGTGTAGGAGGGAACACTGAGCTCCCAGGGATGAGGACAGTCCTGCCATTGAAACTGATGAAAAGCTCCACCGACTGGTCCCAGTTATGGGCTTTGTGCTCTGGACCTTGTGTAGAAAGAGTCACTTGAGGGAAATCAGAAAGCATGTGAGTGTGAGACTAAATATACACAGCCAGAGCTCAAGCCAAAAAATCCCATTTAAAAACAAGTCTAGCACAGAAATCAATGTGAAAAACAGCCTGGAACTCCACAGGGTCTGCAGAGTTAAACTCCACAGGGTCTGCAGGAGGCAGAGTTAAACTGTCCTCATGAAATCACCTCTGTAACCCAGGATACACAGGTGGAATTCTTTGAGGGGCCAACGTATGCCAAAGACAAGCTTAAATCTCACACAATGCAAGCTTATGTTCTTTCCCTCACATAATGAAAAATTTGCAAAACACCCAAACACATTTACCTCTTGAGAGATGGTCAACAGATGCAACAAATGGGAGAATTCACAGAGAAACGCAGATAAAAGTAATGTCCAAGGAGTTTGAAAATAAGCATGATTTAGATGTTCAAAATGAAAACCAAGGAACAGATTTCATGATGCAAGATGGAAGAAAAGCAGGTGGGTTTGAGAAAGAAGCAAATAAATTGCTAATGCAACTAAAGAAAGAATTCTGAAGATAAAGCTGAAAAAGTAAAACATTCAGAAACAGCTCAAAGAGACAAAAAGAGATGGCAAATATGAAACAGAAATTAAGCCAATGAACACAAAATGGGAATCTCCAAAATACAGCTAATAAGAGTTCCTGGAGGAAATTAGGGAAAGAAGGGGGAGAAACAATAGTCAAAGAAATATTGGTGGAGAATTTTCCATAATTAAAAATCATTAGACCAGTTAGCAGTAGTACCCTAAATCTTGAGGAGGACACGTAACATGAATCCACACCTAAAACATCGCAATGGAACTACAGATTGTGTAAGATGATATAAAAATCTTTAAAACGCGGACCTAAAAAGGAGCAACAACCAAAGATGGACAGCAGACTTGTCAGTGGCAACAACAGATATCAGAAGATGATTGCACAGTATTTTCTAAGTGGTAAGAAAAGTGACTGTCAACTTCACATCTATCCTCCACATCCTATTAAATGATCATTTAAGAAGGGGTGGGAAGCTTTTCCCAGCATCTCTGAGCCTGAGATGTTGGCAGGGCTGCTGTCGGCAGTTTTCATCGTCATTTCCCCTTAGAACTCTCTCAGTATGATAGCTTCACTCCCTGCTTTAAAATGAGGGAAGATGAAAAGATGTTTCCAGTCGTGCAAAGACTAAGAGACTTGCTACCTGAAAGAGCAAAAGAAATAATGCAACATTGAAAGAAGGAAATAGAAGCTGGAAGGAATCAGTGGGCAGCAAGTAACAAGGGCAAGTTGCAAAACTGGTAAAAATATTTTGTAAATCTATAAGAATAATATTAGTAATATTTGAGGGGCTATTTAAGAAGGAATTAAAATTCTGGATAACAATAGCATGGATGATAGAAAAGTAGAATTTGAGGTAGAATTAAAGAGTTCTGAGATTCTTATCTGGTGGGAGAGTAATTAGTGTCAGAATCTGAGAAAAAAGATAGTTTAGTAGACTTAATACTATAGTAATAAAAGTATAGAATGATAGATATATAATGCCAAAAGAATAGAAAAGAAATAAAAAGATAAAAAGAAGCAAAAACAGAGCAGATGGCAGGAAAGAAGGGAGAAAGACAAAATAAAACAGTGAAAACCAGGCAAAAAAATAGACCCAAATGAACGATAAGTAATCAAAATAAATGTAAGCGGATTTAACTCTTTTCTTAAAACAGCAGACAGACTAGACAAAAGTTTTCTCATTCCTTGGATACTCAGAGAGCCTTGTGTTGTCCTATTGTCCAGTATCAGCATGGGAAGAAGTAATTTTTCATGACAAGGACACTTCAATTCACTCTTTGGAAATGAAGTCTTATCTGTTGTGTCTTTCTGCAGATAGGATCAGATCCCAGACCGAGAGTCTCCTCTAATGTCATCATGGCGTGCCTCCAGGGTGCAAGGGTGGGACAGTGGATTTTGATAACTCTACACAGATCTAATGAACAGAGAAGGCTGAAGAGGTAGTGAGCCTCTTCCTATGTGGAGCAGATGGAGAGATGCCGAAATGCAGGCTGAGAAGTTAGATGATTCACAACAGGAGTGCTGATAACTGGATCAATGGCCATACACAGAGAGGTTTCCAGTGAAAAAAGACTTTGGAGTTTTAATTGAGTTTTGGCTCAATAGGATGTGGCTGCTAGATCAGCTAATGTGATTTTAGAAGGCAATAATGGAGGTGGAGTGTCCTTAAGAAAGGGTGTGATGGACCCTCTCTACTTCTTCTTATCAGACCACAGCTGGAGGGTTGAAGTCAAAGGCAAGTGCAGAGGGCATCACCTGTATGTTAAGAGTTATCAAATCCTATCACATGGGTACTTAAGGAGTAAGGGGGGTGTTTATCTTAGAGCACACATTCCATTTGTCCCTAAATATAACATGAGCTGTCGTGGCATATAGGGATTTGACCTAATATTTATGACCTCAGTAAAAAGAACTGGAACCACAAAGAACTTCACAACCAAACTGTCCAAAATGAATGGACAGTTTCAGGAGGTAGAGAGCTTCCTATTAGAGGAAGTCTACAAACAAAAGCTAGACTGCTTTCTGTTGACAGCGTTATGCGGGATCGATGCGCCGCATCTGGGGCTGTGTTTGCTGGCCCCTAATCTCCCCGCCAACCCTAAGCCCTTGGTTCTGCATTTTTCCCTCACACATCAGTGAGCACCCAGGGTGGGAGTGATTCCTTCTATATCTCACTTCTGATTCCCTCTTCAAGCCACGTGGGTATTTGTGATGCTGACACAATAAGCAAATCCTGGCAATAAACTAAAAAAGGGAAGAAAAGGTCTTTGGGAAGGAGATGCCTTCCTCCCAAATTCCGGGTGTCATAACCCCTGTGATGTCTTCAGAAGTACCTGAGGATATTACAGGATTCTTGGGTTCCTGTTAAATTAGAACCTTGGACTTATGGAAAGAAATAAGTATTTTTAACAAGATTTCCAGATGGTTTTTATTCTCATTTAGGCATAAAAACCATGATTCCAGAGGCAACCAGCCTCTGGATTTCAACCCACCCTCTGGCAAATGATTGAAATTTGTTTTTCTCAAACCTTTTCTGCTGATACCCCCAATAGATGACTGTCTCATATATATATATATACCCTCTCAGAGGTCATTGGTGCTGGGAAATAAAATAGACAGTAGGTCAAATACAAATCACATTTGATAAGTTGTAACTCCACCCTTGTTCTTATTCAGAATGCAGCAGGCTAAGACATTCATTGTGGACTGACAATGGCTATACATTTATCCATCCATCCGCAATCCATCTACCATTCATCCACCCATCCATTCATCCATCCATCCACCATCCATCATCTGTCCACTCATCCATTTACCCATCCATCCATCCATCCATCCATCCACCCACACATCAATCATTCATCCATACATCATCCATCTATCCATCATGTATTTATTAAACACATATTATTGTTTGTAGCACGTGCCAGGAGGTGATGGGGGCAGGTTTGCTGGGATTGGGTAGGAACTGATTCACCCCAAAGGTTATAGTAACGTTGGTCCTGCCCTTATAGCAACTTCAGCTTTCACCGAAAAACACGTTGACTCTAGCTGAGCTCTTTGGAAGTGTTTCCTTGGCTGTTTCCTCCACTGGGGCAGTAGTGAGACAGTGATAGAAACCAAAGTCATTAGAAGCAGCTAGAAGTGGTTTGGAATGTACTGAATGAGCTTGGGTGATATATTAGCCTCTCTGAGGCTCAGTTACCTCATTTATAACATGAAATGATGGGAACAATAGCAAAGTTGATGTAAAGATGAAATAGTGTTGTACAATTTAAAACCCTCTATGAATAGTAGTGTGTGTGTGTATGTAATATACATCCAAGTTTACATTTCCCTAGAAGCATATTTGGAGACAAGGATTCAAATTCAGCAAGTTGTTTTTGTGGGAAACTGGAGCTTAATACCCCTGGGGAACTCTAGAAAACACCGTTGAACTTACACATCTGAATTTCCCCACCTTGGAGTGTATGTACCCACCAACTCCATCAGCCACTGGGGGAGGGCTGCTCCTGGCGGCATGAATTTCCTGTCCATTCCAACCTGCAGTGTCTATGAGCAGATCAGGAAAAAGTGGCCAGAGAAAGCCTCCAGACAAATCAGTGCAGGTGTTGGCCGCTGGAAGTTGGGCTGGAGTGCACTGAAAAGAGAAGGGCACAAAGGACATGGACGGGGCCTTGTAGTGAGAGCCATTGTGTCTGTGTCACTTTAGGTGGTGATTCAGTAGATGGCCTTTCATCACCCGGCGTCTACTACAATGATGATAGCTGGTCGGTAGGCAGGATGCAGGCAGACTACTGAGTACCTGAGCGTCGGAGGCACGTTTGTAGTCACTGCTTTGGAACCCGGCACACAGAGCCTACCTGCCTTCTCTGAGGTTTCCAGGCATTTGGGCAGCTACTTAGAACGAGATATATCACCTTCCTACTCTGTCTTTGCAACTTGGTTTTTCTTCCTGAACCACTAGGCTTTTATGGCTTCTACCAGAACACAGCCCCTCTCCTCTCTCTCTTGGTGTGGGTCCAACAGCCATTTCCAGACAGCGGTGACATAGGGACACAACCCTAGGTGGTTCAGATAGGTTTCTGAAATTAACAGTCTGGTGCAGACACAGAGCCTCAAAGAAGATACGCAGACAGATCGAAGCCCCTTTTCCTGTGTGTCCTCCTGGTACAAACCCCGTAATGAGCTTTCCTTCAGGCTGCAGGCTTGGAAGCCATCGGTGTCAGTACCTGACACTTGTGGCTATAGCCACCTACAGAGAGTGGTCTTTCCATTGCAGACCCTTGATTCTGCTGACGAGCCTTCTGTCTCCACAGCCACAGTGCTTAGAGTTAGAACTGAAAAGGAATTCTAGTCCACAAACAAAACTTCTCCCAAGCCTCTGGAATTCAGTGAAGAATGGAGTGGGCTTGTGTCACCATCACAGCATGAAGGATTCTCCTTGACCCAAAGGCTTGATGGATTTCGGTCCCGGGCTCTGAGTCCATTACTCTGCCTCTACGTCCTCTAGGGACAGGTATCAGGTCCATGGTCAGCAGAACAAAGGGCAGCCAAAGCCATTCATATTTCAAAAAGGTGAAGATGGAAATGACATTGTGAATGACGCATTGCTCTTCCAGGGCCACTGTTGTGAGGCTGGGAGTGAAGGGTCCTCCAGGAAGTTCCCGTGGCAGCTTGGCCTCTGGCTGGTGCTTGGTTCTTACATCCTGCTGGGGGAATAAACCCAGTGTGTCCTAACTCCTTGTCTCCTTGAGTCACCGGTCCTCCTTCGCTGCCATCCACCCAGTTCCCACACCAGGAACCGAGGAGTCCAGCCTTGCCCTCGCCCCGCCTCCCCGTCCTGTCACCTGAATCAGTAGCTGACAGCGGACCAGGATGCATCAAATGTCCGTGACGCTGTGGCTTGGTACGATATGGACTGATCCTACAGTGTGCTCCAGCAGGAAGATGCCAGTAGAGGAAGACGTCAGAAGCTAATCGTGTCTATACCACGCGCCCACGTGCATTGTCTGGGGAGATGGGACAATTCATTTTAAATGACAGCAACCAGCTCGATGCCCCATGACCTCCACACCAGCACCAGGGTTGGCATGTGTGCTGAAGAAGTGGGAGTGATGGCTGCGGGCGCCAAGACTCAGGAAAATTTCAGGAGTGGACACTGAATTGCTTCTTGAGGGAGGAGCCGAGGGACTATTTTAGTGATGTCACAGAGGCCTGAGGGTACTGGCTGCAGCAGACACTGAGCTTTAGAAGAAGCCCGTTAAGTATTCTTTGGTTGTAGGTCCTACTGAACTGGAGGTGGCAGGATTGGGCCATGGTTAAGAAGACAGGCTCTGGAGCCATATGCTGGTTTCTACCACTTACCAGCGGTGGGGGTGTCTGTGCCTCAGTTTCCCCAGTTGTAGAATGAGGATAAAGAGAGTATTATGAGGACCGAAGAAACTGGTAATTCTAAAGCACTCTAACTCATGCCTGGCACACATTAGAGGTGAGGTCGCTCTCACTGTTGTTATTGCTATTAGATTGGTGCAAAAGTAATTGTGGTTTAAAAGGTTAAAAATAATTGCAAAGACCGCAATTACTTTTGCACCAACTTAATAATTATGGAATCACACAGGAAGAACCTTTTCCCTTGTCCACATGGGAGAACCCAGGCTTCTGTGGAAAAAGTGGTGGTTTTTTTTTTTTTTTTTTTAAGATCCCTCAGCTAGTGGCGGGCAGACATGGAACTAGAAGTGTGGCTCCTGACTCCCACTGATTATTCCCCATGTGTCAAGAGTCGGAAGCTGCGACCCTCTACCTTATTTTTAGAGGAGAAAACAAAATTTGGTCGGAAAGTATCTAATATGTAACCATATTGTTCCCAGAAACCGAGATCAATAATTCTGAACTGTATCAAAATGCCACAAGAAAGTAAATGATGGCACCATTTCAACCACAACACTGCAGCTTCTAGCTTCTTCTGAGCTCACACGGAGGGCATGGGGAAACCTACGCACTGCTAGTTTCCTTTCCCCGTTCTTCAGAAACTTAAAGCTGAGAGAGAGGAGGTGGAAAGAGCTACAGTGAAACCATGACAGCACAACTTGTGTCATGCCCGCTGGTTTTCAGCCCCTAGTCTAAGTGATGTACGCATCTCAACTCATTTGATCTCACTCTAACACTTTGAGGTAGGTGGTATTAGGAAACCCATTTTCCAGATGAAAACACCGAGGCTCATTTACTTTGCCAAGATAACAGCAGTAGAAAAAGGGGGACCTGGATGGAGCCCAGGCTTTATCCTGGAGTCTGTCCTCTTGACCTCAACACGGCAGCGTCTTTAGCTCGAGGTGTCGGAACTCTGGGTTCTCGTTTCCCAAATGGGGGCAAACTTGCCTTCCTGGTGAAGGATGCCTCGTGTACAGTCAAGTGTACAGATCTTTCACACGCAGCTCATGGGTTTTTTATTTTACAACGTGAACACATCCATGTAACCCCCAGCTAGGACAAGATGTAGACTATCCTCACTGTCTCAGAAGACTTCTGCTGTTTTAACCATGAACCATTATTGTCTAGATCAGTGTTTCTCCACCTTTTCTTTATAATCTAATCCCTGAGGAGCTTTTTTAAGACCTCGTTTTCCTAATTGTCTCCTGTGAAATCATAATACCACAGATAGTCTGTAAATCTGTTCATGTACTGTATGTATGCCTTGAGTTATGCATAAAAGAGTAAGATTTATTTGCCCTCCTACCCCCCCCAAGAACCACTTGTCAGCCCCTTAGGGACAATATTGGCCATGGGGAATGCATGCCCTAGGGACATGTGTTCCTAAGTATGAATGTGGAGGACACAAAGGGACATTTCAGGGGCCTGAATGTCTGCCTGAGGTGTCCACAGCACTGCCCCCATGTGCATTTTCCGGCGTGATCCCTCGTGTTTTTAAGATTATGAAGAGGCTAAAAGTGTCAGGGATCTTGGCATAGCAAAAGCGAGACCACATTAGTCACCAACGTATTGTTTAGCTGCAAAATAAGCCCCTTGACTTGGGGGGGGGCCCATGATGGTGCTCCTCCCTTTCTGAAGTGCTCCACAGGGACTGTCCTTCAGTTGGGGTTTTCCCTGCTCCATGCAGACTCTGTCACTGTTGGTGTCCATGTTAAACTTAGTGACTTAAAACCACATGTATTTATCATCTCCTGGTTTCTGTTCATCAGGGGTCTGGATACGACTTACCTGGTTCTCTGCTCAGCGTCTCACAGGCTACAATCAGGGCGTCGGCTGGGGCATCAACTGTCTGAGGGTGGGCGTCTCCCAAGCTCACTGGGGGTTGACAGAACAGTGTGTAGTGGTGGTAGGCATGAGGCCCTCGGCTCCAGAGGCCCCCCTCCATTCCCTAATGCATGGTGCTATCCACAGGCAGTTCACAGCACGGAGGTGAGCTTCTCAAGGCCAGCGGGAACTTCTCAGAGCGTGGAGACTTACACATACTAACTAAGGCACAGGTTTTATATGTATAGACGTATAAGTCAAGAGGAGGAGACTGCATGAGGCCACCCCACTAGGGGTGGGGATCACGAAGACCATCTTGGAATTCTGCTAACAGTACCTCTGTCTCCTGGGCTTAACCACTGAAAGGTCTTCTTCAGAGAGAGTCTCTCAGGGGAGATAGTTCTGGAGCCTTTGGGGGTTACTCTGTGGGCAGAGATGTTAGTAGCTCGAGATTCCTGAGGACCTACATGTGTGGCCCTCTGTGCAGAGAGCAGGTTCTGGAGCTGGACTGCTTGGGTCAGAATCCAAGCTCTACTCACCAACAGCAGTTGAAGTTGGCCAGAGGCCATTTCTGGTGAAAGGAGCTCGAAGTCTCAGGTTGAAGGAGCCTCAGCAGACCCAAGCCATAAGGGACTGACAGCTGCTAGAAGATGGGGAGGAGTCAGTTCAACTGTCCAGCCTGGTGTCTCCTAAAGTGAAAGACCAAGAGCAGTAGGAGTTCAGAAGGACTCCCTGCACAAGCCATGCAAGTTGGGGACTTCATATGTCCACCTGTCGTCATTTCACCCAAGCTTGGGAATTTCTTAATGAATTACTTGGAACATGGATGATTTGAACCTACCGGCATTTGAACTGGGCTTGTATTATGATTGATGCTAAGATGCATGAGGTGTCAATGAGCCTTGATGCATTAATTTTTAAAAGTGAAAAAAATTAATAAGGCACTAAAATATAAAAGCAACCCTGAGTTCCCATCAGAAATATTGATTATATACTTTGTCAGATACGTTTCCTTTAAATGCCCAAACTCAGGTGCTCAGATTAAAAAGCTGCCTATAATTCATGCCCAAATGTTTCCACTTTAAGAGCTTGAGGACCTACTATACGCCAGTCAATATGCCAAATGGTGTGTATCAGGGAATAAAGCACATGTACTTGTTGACATTGGGGACCTTGTAGTTTGATGGTGGAATGTATATTAAGAGCACCCAAATATTTTAAAATTCTTTTTTGTGAATATTTCTTTTGTCTCTTTAGGCAATATTGTTATTCTCCGGTAGGTAAGTGTTAGCTACTTTCAGTAGCGTTTTTGAGTAACGTATGACTAAATGTTACAGAATGAATGAGAGGATGTCAAAATACTATTAGTGGCTGAAAGTTCACTTTCTGTGTTTCTATTTGGATTGCTTTTTGAAAACTTCTCACATCTATTCATTAAAAAGGAATATAGGAATATAAAAAGATTCAGTAGATCAAAGTGGGAGGGGCAATGATTAGAAAACATTATGTTTGTAACCCAGGGTTTTGAGACTCTTTAGTTAACTGAGTACAGTCCCAAGTGTTTTGCTTGATTTATTTACTCATTTACTCATGTTGATAGAGACACAAACAGCGGGGAGTGGGTTTGTCTGTGCTTCCCCTTCTTGTTTTCACCTGGAAACCTGTTGGAAGAGGGACAGGATCACCAGGGTTTCTCCTCCAGATGAGACTAAGGATGCAGGCTTGTTTCTCCACCTGCCGAGCCTTGCAGATGTCAGACCAGCCCAGTGGGTGCCTCTTGAGGAATGAAGGAATGAATCAAAGAATAACTTGGGAATAAGGACATGGGACGTCGTGCCTACATTTCAAGAGGGGTCCTCCAACTCTGCTCACTAGACAGTTTATCTCTGGACTTAGCAAGGTTTTGATGAAGAGGAGAAGGCAGTAGAATATACCAGTCTGTGGGGCTTTGGCGGTCGGGGGCGGGGGCTGAGGTTTTCCCTCAGGGCTACATTCACCCTCGTCTCCCACAGAGCCATTCACACTGTTGGCTATGCCATCTGGCTTCATCCTGGATGAATGCTAGTTAGCGATGGATGAGAAGTGAAGGCCGGGGTTTGGGGGTTGGGGGTGGAGCTCTGGGAAGGAACCAATGGGGAAAGGCAGAGGAGATTCTTCTGTGTGTCAGCTGTCTGTACGGAACACAGCTGTGCAGCCATTTTTAAGGTGCATATAGCTATTATACAAAGATGTATCTATTAATGAAAGACATTCCAACTTGTTTATACATGTCTTTTAAAATGTTTAATAACTTGTGTTTTGAAGAGGAGGACATGTTTCTGGATGCTTAAAAATAACGCAGTGATGAATTAGGAATTGAAGAAGAGGTTCATTCATTCACTCATTTATTTATAAACTATAGCTAACATATAATGTCATATTGGTTTCAGGTATACAGCATTGTTATTCAACATTTACCAGGTATGATCAAACAATATGGAGAATGTTTAAATTAAAAATTATTACAGTAAAAGATACATTACCATTAATCTCCCTCAGAATACTCCCCCTCGCTTCGAACACACTAATCCCATTATTCTTGCCCCTTTCTGAAGCAGTTCTGGAAGTCCTCTTTCGTGAGTGTCTTTAGATGCACTGTCGTGGCTGCCTTGATGCCCTGATCATTTTGGCTTCAGGGAAGAGCCAGAAGTCGCACGGTGCCAGATCCAGTGAATAAAGTGGATGAGGACACACCGTAATGTTTTTATTTGACAGAAATTGCCTTATACCAGAAGCGATGTGTGACACAGACGGAGCGCTGTCATGATGGAGGATGATTTAGGGCACACTTTAAAAACACACCTTCTCTCTACCGTAGCTCACAGCTGACTGACTGCACTGAACAAGTTGAAACTTCTCACACACTTACTAAAGTTCAATGCACTACTTCCCGTACTGAAGATCCTGCCTTTCTGTTGGACGGCACTCGGCAGCAGCATTCACCGTATTTTGTGATCACAACGGAAAGGCTCTGTGTCACACATCGCTTCTGATATGGCAATTTCTGTCAAATAAAAACATTACGGTGTGTCCTCATCCACCATATTTACCAGATCTGGCACCGTGTGACTTCTGGCTCTTCCCCAAAGTCAAAATGATTCAGGACATCAAAGCAGCCACGAAGCGCATCTAAAGACACTCAAGAAATAGGACTTACAGAACTGCTTCAGAAAGTGGTAAGAACGATGGGATAAGTGTGTTTGAAGCAAGGGGGAGTATTTTGAAGAGGTTAATGGCAATGTGTCTTTTACTGTAACAAATTTTTTAAACTTAAACATTCACCATATGTTTTGATATTATCTCATATATACCTAAAGGAGTACTCACATGATAAGTCCAGCAACCATCTGACACCGTACCACGCTATCACAACATTATGGATAATATTCCCCATGCTGTACATTACATTCCCATTACTTATTTGTTTTAGGCTTGGAAATTTGGACCTCTTTTTCTGAGAGCACTTTAGAAGAAAGACCTTACATAGTAGCCTGCACTGGAGTGAGCTTTAAGCTTATGAGAGTCTCGGGGAGAGTGATATACAAAACAAAACATCAAACTAATGATAAACTCTCTTATTGAAAAAATTCTAATGAACGTTTACTCAGAATAGGATATCTTACAGGCAATGAGGTTTTTTTTCTGGTGGTTTGGGAATGTGCAGGAGTTATGATGAAAGTATTCAATGTATAGTTCACGGAGAGAACATGGGTTTTCACACTGGCACACTTACTAGTAAGAACTATAAATGCTTCATTTGGAAGAGCAAATTGATTAGTTAGTCAACATAATGCATTTGACAGTTTTGGGGGAGACAAAATAAGAAAGCTAATTTGAAGTAGTACATCAAAAAAATTATATTGTGGAAGCTGCAATTACTCTTCAACTAGAAGAAATAAAATTGCCCATCTTCAAAATATGCAGAGTACCCAACTTGCAACTAATCCTGAATTTCAAATCAATAAGGTTTAATATTTCACTAGCAATCATAGGTTGAAATCAATGCTGTCACGGCTCTTTGGGAGAATAGAAGCTTATGAAACAAAGAATTGGAGGCAATCATCCAAGGATGAAATAAAAGAAATATGCTTTGCAAGGGCTTTTGTAAAAGGAAAACATATGGCAACTCAACTCATTCCCCCACAAGGTCTTTTCCTTTCCATTTCAATGTGAGGTTCTGGTGGCTCAAGGAAATAGATTCAAAAGACTTGTAGAAGAAGGAACAGACTACGGAGTGTTTCACAATGAGCCAGGTTGTGGGGGCTTTCAAACTGGCAACCCTCACATTTATGCTGATAAACTATGAAGCCTGTTACCAGTTCGCTTTTTTCTTGCATAACAAACTACCCTGAAATGGAGTAGGTGACAACAGTAGCCATTTGTTTCACTCATGTGTCTGTGGGTTGGCAGTTTGGGGTGGGCTTAACTAGGCAGTTTTTGTTGCCTCGGCTGGATTCTCTCATGGTTTGTAGACAGCTGCTGGGTTTGCTGGGGCCTGGCTGGTCTAGGGTGGCATCAGATGGGATGGCAAGTCTCCATTCCATATAGTTTCTCATCCTCCAGCAAGCTAGCCTGGGCTTGGTCTTTGCAGGATTCCAAGGGGTAGAAGTATGCAAGGCCTCTTGATGCCTGAGCCCCCAATTGGCAGACTGTCATTTCTACTTCATTCTTTTGTCGGAAGCAAGTTATAATAACAACCCAAACTCAAAGTATGGAGAAGTGGACACCACTTCTTGATGGAAAGCGTCACAAAGTCACATTATAAAGGGTGTACAATCTGGGGGATTGGAGGGATGTGGCCAGTTTTCAGTCTGCCACAGAGCCATTCTTACCATGATGCAGTGCTCCCCAAAACATCAGACTTATGGCGGTTACCCACTGTTGGAAGCAGCATCTCCGCAAAGGGTAACTTGTCTGATGGAGGAAATGGCTTGGATTAGAAATGCTACTTGATTTCTTCTACGCAGTTTTTCACACCACTTTACAAAAGGAAAAAATAACAAAACAGAAAGTCTTCCCCTAAGATCCCTGGGGGTAGGTCTTAAGAAGAGGAAGTAAACAAAGCAGGATCTTCACTGTAGAATGAAACAGCATGGTGATTAATGTTTCAATGGTTGATTCTCAGAGGAGGTGACACCTTGCATTATGAGAAAGCTGAGGGAGAGGTTCCAGCACCAACCTCTGAGTGCTGTGCGGAGTTTAAACCACTACACATAAAATGTTATGTCTGAGCAGCTGGTAATGTCTGGGAATTCCTGTACGTAAACACGTGGCTTGGGGGATAATGTTATTTAACCACAGGCTGAGCCTATGTGATGGCCATGACCTGTAAATCCTGGCAGTGTCAGCTACCAAACCTGACGGATTAGTGTCCTCAAGGGCACAATGACTTCCAGACCCGTGAAGGGGAAGAACTCAAGATGGCTGGCTGAATGTGGCCTTGTCTCACCTTGCTGTGCTGGGTCTTTGCTCATGCCTGGAAGTATTCACTGTCTAGTTACCAGTAACTAACCAAGTCTTCAGAAGTGACCACCTGGTGCCTACATTGCCTCCTTCTTACACACATAGGATAACAAGCCACTTGTCTGTGCAAGAGCAGAAAGGAAAAGAAGGGCACGCCCACAGGCCTCCCCAGGGCCAAGGGCCCAGGAGCCCAGCTCTGAGCCTCCTGTCCATCTTTGCCCTCGCCCCACCTTTCCATCTCCTTGCTCCAGGTGTGTAACTGAACCTCGTTTGGCACCCGTGGCAGACAGACCTCAGGTGGTCCTCACATACCCAGCTGGTGCAGTCCCCTCCTTTGAATGTGTGTGGGACCTTTGACTTGCTTCTAAGCAACAGAATCGGGAAGGTGATGACGTGACACTCCTGGGATTAGGTTACTTCATATGGCAAAAGTGATGGAGTGCCACTCCTGTTCCAGGACTCTGTAGGATGGGAAAGTGGGCAGGGCTGGGCACAGAAGAACTGGAGGCAGGTGCCTGATGGCAGTGAGGGTGACAAAGAAGCTGGCGAGTAAAGGGGAACTAAACTGTCACGTTGCTAGGTTTGAGCTGAGAATAAAAGCTCGTCAAAATAACAGTACAGACAAGGTGGAGTTTCAAAAGGCTAAGTATGGAAAAAGATGCAATGGTGGGGACCTTTAGAATGTCACTAGGGCTGTGCGTGTGCTGCCTGGAGGCCGGGGCTGCAAATCCAACATCCCCTGAGGTCAAATGCTGCCTGTTCTGTGAAGCCTTCTTTGATTGATTTCCAACCCACCTTAAAGTTCCATGTTACCCTTTCTTCATCCTGCAGATCTTTCTTTGTGCCTCTATTATAATCTACTTCATTGTTCCTTTTAAGGTCGATTACCTATGTGTCTTTAGATATTAAGCTCCTCTAGGGAGCTTAATTAAGTGATGTGTCATGGTCATTTTTATTTGTCTATCACACCTTGTCTGCATGTACAAAGTGCCTTGAAGTAGTCACTGGCTACTTCTTATGTGTTGGATTTAATCAGCAGGCTATATTTATGACAATTCTACTTTCAACATATTTATCCTTATCAAACATTTTGCCCTATAGAATCACACAGAGCAATTCTCATTCCAGAAAGGAATAGTTCTCCCAAGAGCCCAGCCTATATACTCATTCCTGGGAACTTAGTCCCTTATGTGGCCACATTTGTGTTTAGGTTGCCCAGAAACTCTCTCTGAGCTTCTGTAAATCCCTTTGTCTTTATGGAGCAGGAAAATTGTGTTTTCTTATTTTTTCTGTGTCAGCTCTCCAGAGAGCAGGAGGTTGCCATCTTGCCTCTCTTTGGATAAATATCACCCAACCACATCAACCATTCGTCACTCAGTGTGGTAGCCACATCTTTCACTGGTACTGTTCCCCTTCTAGGAATTATTTCTTATCTGACTTAAAATGCAGTGCCTGACCTAAAGCTGGGTCTCTACCAGCCCACCACGTGGCAGGATTATAACTACTTTTGGAGGGGTTCCTGAACATCTACCAATGGTGTCCCAAGTCCCTTAGGTTGTGTTCTTATTGGCGACAACATATTATGGAAGTTGGGGTCCAGGTCTTCTCTCTTTGAACTGCTCCTAAGCCAAGATTCTTGCACCCTGTACTGTGTTCCTGATTTTGGAATCAATTACAGAACTTTACATGCCTGCCTAGCAGGATGAGAACATGTTGGATCTTGATTCCTTTGTTTAATGTGTTTGCAGTCTCTCTCCTATTTATGCCCTTCAGTGTTCTAACAAGCATGCCTCGTACAACACTATTCAAGCCACTGATGGTCTTGCTGAACAGAACAGGGCCCAAAACAGAACCCTGGGGCACAAAGCTACGTATAGCCTTCCTTCCAGGGTGACATCACTCTATTAATCAACACTTTGAATATGCTTGTTCAACCCGTGACTAATGCACTTAACTGTGCTCTAATCCCACCCCCATTTCTCCGTCTTGTCCACAAGAATATCCCGAGCAACTCTGTCAAGCGGCTTGCTGAAATCCAGATCCGCTGATCGCCCAGCCTAATAACCCTATCAGGAGAGGAAACGAGATTAGATTGGGATGACTTGCTAAGAGCCGGCAGCCACTTGGCAGTCGCTGTTTTCTTGTCTCTGAGCTCACAGATCAACCCATAATGATTAGTTCTCGTGTTCTGCCAGGAATCAATATTAAGCCCACTGGTCTGTATTTCATGGGATATCCCTTCCTCTCCCCTGTCTCCCTCCTTATCGCCAAATCCTGCCCCCTCCCTTTTGAAAACTGACCATTCTCCCTGCCTCAACTCTTCAGGAATCTTTCCTTTTCTTCCTGCTTTCTCCAGGAGTCTTCTATCATTTTCATGTCACCTGATAATTCCTCGGATGTCTCTTACTGTCTTCCAGCCTCAGTTTCCTCCTCTGGGGACAGTAATGCCTCATTGAACCCCTGTGGTCACTTTGAGAACCAAATAAAGAAATGTATGAAAGCTTCTACACAATGTCCATCTTATAATGGCTATGCATAATTGTTAATTGAAAACACTGCAAAGAACCATAGAAATAAAAGTTTTTTTACTATAATTATATGTAAGATATCCACAGATACACACAGTACTTTTCTACAAGGCCAAATAAATTACATTTTGAGTTTTGCTGTGTGCCATCCTAACTTTAGAAAGGCGTTCTTCAAAGAATCTAAAAATCTTTGACCTGATCATCTATTTGAATTTAGCTTACCCTAAAATCAGGTTTAATAGGAACCTGACGTTTTATTGCACCCCAATTGCTTAGTTCTCGTCAAGGAAATTTATGATTGTTGACATAGTTTACACAAGTGATTTTTTTTGTTTTGTTTTGTTTTTTTGCTGGTTGAGGTGGATAAATTGAATGATTGTGTTTTGGATTAAACAGTGTGGTATTTGGAACCTGAAAAAAAATTCAGCTAGAGAGAGAGTGGGTGAAGGAGATCTATTGGAAAAACACTTCTTAATGGAAAAAAAATTTGCGTGATAAGTGTTAATTCTGGGGTTTCTGCTGTTAATTGGCAAATTGCCCAGAAGTAGTAACCATGTTTCTCTTACCTCAACCAAACTAACAGTATTCTTCATCCTTACAACTCAGAGTATGCTCTTCACCCTTCTAGAAGGAAAATAAATTTTTAACCTGGGTTAACACCTTATTTTACAAAAGGGGGCAACTGAAGCGCCGAGACACTAAGTGACTTGTTCACGGTGACTCATTGGGAAATGTCTGAGCTGCATCTCACAGCCAAGTTCTCTTGGCTCCGGGTCTCTGCCATGTGCAATAATCTGTAGCTTCACTGACAGGTTTGGGGGTGACTCGTTGTGGGTCTTTTGCTTCTAATTCCATTGGATGGTGGCCAGGAAAAAAAAAATCCTCTGAGTGGTTGTCATCCAGGCTTTCCCTGCCATTTAACTTAGTCCTTGGGAACATGAAGGCTTCACCTCCGTGTTGTCTGGTGCCCAGGGCAACGCGGATGCTGAGATGACAACATGCATCTCTGTGATGCACAAATTAGAGCTGATTGATGGAAGGCCACTAATAAAATGTCACATCTTATAGATGTGGATGGGCCACCGGGCCAGTGATAAAGTGAGACTGGTGCGCTCTGACATCCACGCGGCTCGGCCGGATTATTGACAGTGGGAGATAGTATTGATCGAGCTGCCAAGATGATCCTATTATGCAATTAGAATATTAGATTTGCATTTTTAATTCCTTTAGAAGAAATTGGCTGAGGCAATTATGGCAGGAAAATATTAAGATGGATCCTGCTCCTTTGAAAATAAGAACTCAGAAGAAGCTTTTAGGAAGATGCAGTCATTATCAGAGAAAAGTTTTACTTACAAGAAGGGGGCAACAGGGATGTCATAAAAACAGAAAGCTAGGCAAGTTGGAAGGGCTCAAGGAAACCAAATTTCTGTTGTGGAGGAGTGAAAGCATCTGACCCTAGGACACAGTTTAGATGAACCAGTGTTTTCGATTGTGTTCCATGTGAAACCAGGCCACACTTAGGGCCTCTCGTGGGCAGATCTCCAGATTTTTCCTGACAGCCTCTGGGCAGGGTTGTGTTCCCATCTTCATGCTGGAGACACGCTTCCTATACCAGCTCAGCCGGCTTACTGGTTTCTCTTTAAGAAACTTACTTTCTGCCGGGGTGTTTGTGGCTGTTTGGCTCCACAGGCAACTGTAGGCAGTTGTCCTTCCTCTGCATTAATAATATTTTTTAAATTATTGACAGTGTTACAGGGACTCAGCTCCCGCTCCCCACACAAGAACACAGGATATGGTGAGGTCAGAAGGGAACAGCAATGGAGCCACAGGTAGGGGGTTCATACCACTTGTGGGGACAGAGCCAGGAGTGCAGTTTACAGGCTCTCGGCCTGATGTGGAAAGGTGCTGGCTCGGGTAGTAAATGGCCATCAACTGTGATTGGGTGGCCATCAGCTGTGGCTAGTTGGCCGTCAGCTGTAACCAGTGAGACATTGGCCACTAATATAACTGCCGTGGCTACGCTAGCAGAAAATGGGGGCTAGCAAGGAGAAGGTGGCTGGCAAGTGCAGATTGCAGTTAGCACGGTGGGGTGCAGGTTGCGGATTGCAGAGAAGTGGATGGCAGGTTGCAGATATTGTGGCTCCTGCTTCCTGTGTCTCTAATCCAGCAGCCAGAGAGAATATAGTGGTATGACTCCCCCATCTATGGCTCCGTGGGTGTTCCTTTTTGGCCTCACCGTGTCCTGTGTTCTTATGTGGGGAGTGGGACCAGAGACCCCACAGGCCGCCCTGCATGACACCACTATAGTCTTGATGGCAGCTGGTCGAGACACAAAAGCGAACATCCACCAGTACCCCAACGAGGGGTCTTCCTGCACCCCAGTCTTGCTGGCGGCCGGGCGAGACACAGGAAGTAGGATCAACACGATCCGCAGTCCACAATCCGCTTGCTAACCACACTTGCTAGCCTCAATCTGTGCTTGCTAGTGTAGCCACGGCAGTTATATTAGTGGCTAATGGCTAACTGGTTACAGCTGACGGCCATCTGCTACCAAAGCCAGCACCTGCTCTCCAGGACTCTGTTCCTACATTGACTCAATTTATAATTGAGTTTAAGTGTGAAATGTTTAATATCTGAGGTACTACCCTGTTTCCCCGAAAATAAGACCTAGCCAATCAGCTCTAATGCACCTTTTGGAGCAAAAAAGAATATAAGACCCTATATTATATTATATTATATTATACTATACTATACTATACTATACTATATTATATTATATTATATTATATTATATTATATTATATTATATTATATTATATTATATTATTATATAAGACCCGGTCTTATATTATAGTAAAATAAGACCAGGTCTTATATTCATTTTTGCTCCAAAAGACACATAAGAGCTGATTGTCCGGCTAGGTCTTATTTTTGGGGAAACACGGTAGTATATGCTTTTAAAAAACAGAACTGCCTCCTTTTGGAGTGTGGATGGCATTTGTTCCATCAGGCTGTCCAGGTCCTATCCGTGGTCTACACCATTCCTGAGCCCTTGGGAGCATTTCTGGGTAAGCTGAAGTGAGGACATCAGATAAGTAATTAAAGCCACAGTGAAATTGCAAGTCAGATGATGTCTGCATGTGTAGTATAGGGGTTAAGAACCTTTTTCTGTGAGGCAACAGGTAGTAAACACGTTAGGTTTTGGGGACACGTACAGTCTCTGTCTCGCGTCTTTCTAATACATTCAGCTCACTGTGCAAAATCCAAATTGTTGCATTTGGCCTGCAGGCATGAGTTGGCTGATCCCTGGTTTTGTGGACAGATCATGCAGCCCAAATTGTTCCCTTGGGGTTATTGGTTGAATGCCTTTTACATGGCAGAATATCAAGGGGAAAAGAGGAGTCTTCTGGAGCTTCCAGTGCAGTGGGAGAGGCAGACATGCAAGAAGTCACAATAAAACAGGATAATTGGTATAATAGGGGAAGGACCCCCCAGCAGAGGGCCAATCCTCCACCCCAGCCCAAAGAACACAGCAACAATGGGAAGAGTACTAGGTTTCAGGGCTCAGAGCTTTCCATAATGCAATGGAGGAGGAAGGTAAAAGATGCTTACGGGAATCCGGACAAGCTTTCCAGAGGTCACTCACTGCATTTGAGCTGAGATTTGAAGGAGTTTGAACAAAGAAGGGGCAGTATTGCTCCTGCAGATGCACAGAGGAGAACATGGTGTATTCAGTGCTTCTGCTCGTCAGGCTAAGGCCATGTGACGACGCCTGAATGGGTCAGGGAGGGGTCTGATGCACAGACACCATTTTGGCTAGAAAGACATGCCCCCCTCCCCCGTGAAGGTATTTAAGGAAAAGGTAGGATGGAGGCGCAGGTGTTATTGAGAGGTAGATTTGTACTCAACAGAAGGGAGACACTGTTTGTTCATCACAGATTGGTTCGGTTTGTCCACTCATCAGACATGTATTAAAGTCCAATATATGCTGGACATGGCCTGGGCTGCTAGGGCCAGAGGGAGCTTGAGAACATAACCTGCTCTCCAGAGGTCTCACAGGAGAGCTCCAGAGTGGATGCTTTGTGGGAGGAGGTGAACTCCCTAGAGGTCTGTGGGTACAAGGAGAGCGATGTCATGAATAAATATGAATGATGTATTTAAAACACACGTGATGACTTTGAGGGGCTTTAAGAAGCTTTAATTTCACAGAGAAACAAATTGCTGAGCAGGACTGATTCTAGTCATAGACTCTGTGTGGGGAAACTTGCCCCCGGCCTTTCTGTGCAGATGGTCAGATGCATTCGGTCCCTGGGTCCCTGAGCTTTTTCACCTGATGTGGTCATTTCTTGGTCGTGCTGTAACAAATTGCCACAAACTGAGTGGCTTAAAACAGCACAAATTTATTTTCATATAGTTTTGAAGGTTAGAAATTCAAAACCAAGGTGTCAGCAGAGTTGACCTTCTGGAAAGTCTGAGGGAGAATCTATCCCACGCCTTTCTCCTAGCTTCTGGCAACCCTTGGCATTCCTTGGTTTGCAGATGCGTTACTCTGATCTCTGCCTCCATCTCACGTCTTGTTCCCTGTGAGCCCGTGTGTCAACTCCCATTACCTTTTTCTTATAAGGACACCTGCCATTGGATTTACGCAGAATCACCCTAAAGCCAGGATGCTCTCATTTTGAGATCTTGAATATGTGCAAACAATATATCTGCAAAGACTCTTTTTCCAAATAATATCGATCACATTTCCAGGTTTCAGGGGCTGTGACTTAGACATATCTGTTTTGGGGACACAGTTTAGCCCACTACACCAGAAAGTAACAGCCCCTGGGATCTTTAAAGACCATTCTGGTTGCATCCGGGTTGTTTACTGTGTGACAGGGAGAAGAAGAAGCTCCCCGGGACTTGGGGCTCGTCCCTGTCACTCACTGGGGAGAGTGAGGGCACTTCTGTGTAGTTGTAGCTTCCGAGTGACTTCAGGAGAGGGACGAGGCTGTGAGTACAGGAGCCCATGAGAATCAAGGAGCGGCAACGTATGTCCCTTAAGCCAGCTTCTTCAAGCAAGGCTGCTCCTGTAGCTCAAAGTAGTCATGTCAGCAATGTCACCCTGGAATCCAAAAGACAAAGATAAATGAAGTAAAAATGTAGTGCTCCTGATTTATCAAAGGATTCCACCTAATGAATCCATCACATTCAATAGAAACCACATTAGCAATTCCTGTTATTGGTCTCATCCTCCCCAAAGCCCCTGAGGTCCACTCCGGTGTCTGCATGATCCATTCAAGGAAAAAGAATGCAAAGTTTAAATAGATTTCTTTGGTAAGTCTCAAATGCTTGGACCAAAAAAATGCAAAACAGTGCAGACTGGGGTGGTGAAGAGACCTGTATTTTTTTTTTTCTTTTCTATTAAAGGACTAGTGAGGTGGTTGTTACACAACCTGGTAGAAAAATGGAGGTCCTTATCAGTTACTAGAGCAACAATATGGCGTTCTGAAAAAGTTTGCTTCAATTTTTCATCCTTTTAGTAGCTGTAGCCTGTTCTTGGTATTTTCTACGATGCTATATCTCAATTTCTGGGGTTATACCTTTGCTTCCTTGTTTTAAACAGCATGAATAGATCCTGGCTCTCAGTAAAGGCAATGCGTAAGATGTTTGTTTAGTTGGGTTCAGCACACATGAATTAGCACCCAGTGGGTATCAGGCTCCATGCCAAGGCTGGGATTTAAGATGATGACGAAAACTATTTAGATGTATGGTGGAGTATGCATGTGATTTTTTCCTCTGAATATCCTTGACAGTCCTTGACAGGAGAGCTTGACAGTCTCCTGTATATTTGTGAGATTGATTTTTGATGTGTGCTTTTGGATGATAATGAAATGGGGGAGCAAAAGGTGAAGACAGTCCAGTGGAATATTCACCCCAAGTCTTTACCTTCTTCAGTTTTCAGTAAATCGGGATAAAATGCCGTAAGCCCTTCCCTCCTGTACTTTCAGGAAGCACAAACTGTTAATCCAAGGCTGCTGTTTGCAGCACAGGACACCATTAATTGGATCCGTGCTATTTTCTGTATAGACTGAAGCTTGATTTGGGTGTCAGCAAGTTGAAACTCAAGCACATCCATCTTTCCTGTAAATTTGGCCATTCCCCATTCCACCCCCACCAGTTGCAGTCAATACTGCTGCTTTTCATTAAGGTTCTCCTGTAAGAAAGGGAAACACAGAAGAAGAGTCTTTTCATTTCCTTTAACTTTTAGAGTCAGTGCTGCCAGTGGAAATATGATGCAATGCAATTAACATTTTCTAATGGAAAGAGACAGGTGAAATTAATTTTAAGGGTATATTTTGTTGACCGTAGTAGACCCAAAATATTTTAATTTCAATGTGTAATTGATATAAAATTATTAATGAGATATTTTATGCTTATTTTTCTCACATGGAGGCTTCAAAATCTGGTGTGTTCTTCACATTTGTTGATTCGAACCAGCCACATCTCAAGTACTCAGTAGCCGCATGTGGTTAGTGGAGAAGGCCCACGGTCACACAGTCAGTCAGTGGCAGACCTGGGACCAGCACTCAGGGCTCCTGGCTCCTCTCCAGTGCTTTTCACACTGAGAGAATGGAGGGGGAAGTTACATAAGTCAGGCGACCGTTTCTCAGTCAGGGTGCCTTCAGGAAATAACATTCAGTCTAGGTATTTCAAACAGAGGGAATTTATTCAAGGATACACAGGCAATATAAGAGCTAAGAAACCACTGGGCAATCAGTGGTTGGCAACGAGAGCATTCCACCGCCACCCCTGAGGCTGGAAGGACATTGCAAGGGTGGGAACTTTCTGATGGGAGCTGAGAATCCAGGGTGGAGGGCTGTCTGGTGGGCGACTCAGGCACCGGGGGAGGCTCTGTTATAGGTGGAGGAAGACTCTGTCCTACCCTTGTTGGCTACTGGATGAAGCTACTTAGAAGCCAGTTGGCAAGAGACATGGGAAATGCAGGGCAGAGCAGCGCAAGTGTCGGGTGAACATCTGGGAACAAATAGACACCTACCCCCACAGATGGATAACCTTACCACACATTTATCACCTGGTTATATTTCAAAACTAATTTTAGAAATCACCTGTACACCAAGCTCACAATAACTATGGTGAGTGGAGATGCCAGTTGAGAAGCCACATTTGGCCACTAATGTCGACAGTCAAGGGCTCCCCACACCCATCACCCCATTGGCCTTACTTTGGTATATCCTCATCCATTTCTATCCTGAGGTGTTGCATTTCCCGGTTTCTTGTCCAAATCTATAGCTTTGTTCTTGGGTGTTAAAAATTTTCTGCTTAGGGCTTTCTGCAAATTGCTTCTCTCAGCTTTACAATTTGGAGCAACTGAGGTGGTCCCTTGGGTACAGGATGAACCAGAATTCACGACTGAAAGGGCAGGCTGGCATAAGAGAAGTGTTTTTGTTTGTGTTTGTTTTGGGTGGTATGATACATTTGAAATTATTTCTAGCATTAATGATGCATGGCAGGAAAGAGTTAATCTGTACCAGCGCCATGGAGGAAAAGCAACTGAAGCGCAGGGAAACAGCCCTCTTTGAGGATTTACTAAGTTCCAGGAGCTCTCTTAAATGCTTTGCATCTATGAACTCAATCTTCACACTCATCATGCTGTGTGACAGAAGCAACGATGTCCCCCAATTTGGAGATGAGGACCCTGATGTACAGAAAGGTTTAAGGAGCGTGGCCAGGTGGGCAGGGTGAGAGGCGTTGGGGCTGTGTTTGGAACCAAGGCAGCTTGACTGCAGAGTCCATATTCTTAACCACTGATTTGTGCCTTGCTCAACTTATGTCAGTGGATGTGGGTCCCCCGACCCTGGGGGGCGGGGAGGTGGTCCTAGCCCTGAAGCATTGGGCTCTGATGCCCAGGGGGCTGGTGGTATTGGCAAGGAAGCTGCTGATACTGCGAGGACGTGCTGAGCGCCACAGTATTGCAGGGCACTTAGCTGCTAATTGCCATTTAATCACAAGATGAATACAGTTCTGCTCTCCCTCTACCCACGTGCCAGTGAGATGGTAATTGCTTCTGAACTGAGTGCGGAACATGTGGCTTTGCGCGGAGCTGGAGCTCAATGCCACGACTCTCCTTTGTGCCACCACAGTCCTGGCAGCGACTGTTACCCACGTGGATAGTTAAACACATCCCTTAGGTGTGTGGTGCTCAGCCTAACCTTCCCCTTTCCCTGAAATGATGATTCTTGTCCCTCCGGGAAATTTGATTTTTAAAAACACAAAATTTGAACTTTGTCTTTGGGAGATTAAACAGCCCCAATTTTTGTAGAGGTGACCTTACATTTTGGCCAACAGGTGTGATAGAAAACCTTGCATTTGGATCCCTCTGAATGGAAAACACATTAACCTAGGCAGTTTGTTTCTTCATAGCCTCCTGGTTGCAGATGTTGTACGGGGTTGAAGAGGGATTGCTTGTTGTTTTCTGTCGTTTAAAGTTTGAAGTGTGGAAATGCAATCTGTTGGTTTATCCTTCCCTAAGAATTCTTTCCTCCCGGTGACTTGTAAATTGGGGTTTATCTACTATTCACAAAGGGCAATGAAGTGAGCAGGCTAAGTGACCTATCGAAAACAACTCAGCGAATGAATGCAGGCTCTGGTCAAACATCACAGGTGATACCTGAGGGCCGAAAACCTCCAGCCTTGTGAAGAATCAGCGTGGTCCAGGTTTGGAATAAATGTGCAGATGCAAAATAGGTCAGGTGAGCAATAAAGCAGCCGAATGTTCAAAAGCGAGTCTGCAACCCCAGTGCAGTCACAGGGCTGTGCAGGGGCCTTGTGAGTGAGGGAGCCGTGACAAATGTCTCCTGTGAGGTGGCAGTCAAATTTTAGTTGCTCACTGAGGTCTCCGTTTGTGGTATTTATGTTGTGACTCCCTGTGTGTGGTTATCTGAGTGACTTATGAAAAACCTCCACACTCAGTGTTTTTACACAATAAAGGCATGGTTCTCAAACTTTAGAGGATCAAAATCACCTTATTAAGAAACCAACTGCTGGACCAGGCTTCTAGGGTTTCTGATCCAGCAAGTCTTGGCTGGGGCCTGAGAATTGGCATTTTTTAAAAGTTTCCACGTGGTGGAGAGGCAGCGGGCCAGGCAATCACATTTGAGAACCAGGGCATCGAGGGCTCATTTCTCCTCCCATCAGAGTCCAATGTGGGTATTTCTGGCTGGGCACTTCTCCTCCAAGTGGTACTCAGGGACTTTCACTCCTTCCGTAGAAGGTCAGCCTTTCCCTAAGCCCCTGGACTCCTCTTCTGCAGGCAGCTGGCCGTACGTGGAAGAGAGAGAGTGTGGAGGATTGTGCCGGAGTGTCCTAGGGGCCAGCCCTGGAAGTGGGATACATTACTTTTGCTTACATCTTATTGGCTAGAATCAGTCACGTGGCTCTACCTAATTGTAAAAGGAAGCTGAGTGCTCAGGAAGAGAAGGAAACTGAGTCTGATGAAAATACAGCCATTTTGGCCCCATCTAAGTTTATGAAAGTCCTCCTCTTACCTTTCTCCTTCTCCTAAGACCCTGGGAAAGTATGTGTTAATCATTAATTTTGAAAGTTGAATGATGTTTCTTGACCCAACCGGATATATTCCTGAGTACTGGCAAATGGAATTGGTGAAGCCTGTTGCCCGTGTTCTTTCGGTGGATGAGAACACCATGATAGCAGTTCACTGAGGTGAAAGGTTGCCTGCACTGGAAGTGAGACCAAATCTAGAACAGGAGTCCCCCTCTGTGCCAAGTTTCAATTTCTCGTCTCTCTGCCCTGATTTGTGACACTGGAGCCGGACCCTATAAACATTTCTCCTTTGCCCTTTGGCCAAATGTTAATCTCATTACTTCAGGGTTCTGGAGTGGCAGTGCAAGGTGAAAACACTGCTTCTGAGTTCTGGGATGCCGTTATCATCCCTCACTGCAGTAGCCCAGCCACGCAGCCAAGTACCAGCTGTACCTTCAGACCATGTTCCTCCCACAGTGCCCACTTCCTAAATGCTTTTCCCACCCACACCCCCTGCAATGACAGGCTGCTTCTCCAGACCACCTCTGGCCTTTGCCTTCCAGAAAGTTTCTTCAACACCAGCAGCTTGCAAGTTCCTGTGGTAGCTGAGTCCTCTCTGATGAGGTCTGAGTCTCAGCCTTGGGTGGCAATAGGGGGCTTCTCTCCTAATCCTCGGTCCCTTTATCCACTCTCCCTTAGCCTAGAGATGATAGCTACTCTTTTGTACATGCTGCTGCTTTAGGGTCCTTTTCAAGCCTTTTTTCATAGTTAAACCCCTTTTATAGTTAGCAGTATATTACGTTTCTTTATATTATACTTCCCTTGTGAAAATGTGGGAGCGATTTTTATCTTTTGACAGCACCTTGACAGATACGACCCCCTTCAGGTGATTTTTGTTGTAGGAAGACAAAGTTGAATGTATGTCCTCTCAAATCAAAATGCAGGACAGTAAAACTGTGCATACTCAAAGCTCACTTCCATCCAGTGCCTCCTTTGTTCTTTGCTCTCATGACGTTGATTTCCTGTCCTGAGAAAGGCTGGTATTCTTGTCAAAGATCCAACAGGAATCGGGTGAGTGGGTCTTCAGGGCTCAGACTTCTAGACTCGGAGTCCAGTGCCTCAACAAGCAGGGGCTCCCTGGGGTAAGGCCCTGGGTAGGATTCCCAAGTTAGCTGGGGGCATGAGAAAGGAAGAGGAAACACAGGCTCATCGGTAACCAGAAACCAACGTTGCTGCCTCAGTCTGTGTCCGAGGGGGAAACTATTGAGTGAGCTGTGTGGAACAACTGGGTCTTTGGCTTGGCTTCTTCCATTACCACAGCAGTAGGGAATCAATAAATCCTAAAAAGAAAATAAAAAAAAGTTTCGAGCCAAAGTTGAATCAACACACACAATCTAATTTTAGGCCACAGAAAATAAAAGGTCAGCATAGAATAAGGATAGTAATAACAACAATAATTCCAGGCATCATTAGCTATTATTTCTTTTTCTCCACAGAGGATGGATCTGGGCCAATGAAATTTTCGGGGCCAACTCTGCTTCCTTTCCTGTGAGCTAACCTTGGTTTCCCAGACAGGACACACTGAGGGCATCCCGTCTGAGGCAGGCTCAGTGTTGGACAGTGGCAAACTCACTCCTGTGACTTAGGGACCCCGAGGAAGCGTTTTAGTAGGAAACCCATACATACCCTATGGCCACTACATGTAACATTTCACCGTAAGAGCCGCATGGAGGACCATCCGCAGCCTCCCCCAACCCTTTCTCAAATTGCGGTGAAATTCGCATAACATAAAATTAACCATTTTAAAGTGAAGAATCCCGTGGCATTAAATACATGCACAATATTGTATAACCACCATCTCTGTTTTGTTCCAAAACATTTTCATCACCCCAAAAGGAAACTACCCACTCATCAGTCATTCCTCAGTTTCCCACCATCCAGCCCCTGGCAACCACCAGTCTGCTTTCCGTGTCTGTGAGTTTGCCTATTCTGGGCGTTTCACATAAATGGACTCAGAGGACATGTGGCCTTTTGTGTCTGACTTCTTTCACTTAGGATGTTTCAAGGTTTATTCATGTTGCAGCATGTATCAATAGTTCATTCTTTTTTTTTTATGGCTGAACCCAAAGGTTCATCAGTGGATGAACGAATAAAAAACTTGTGGTGTATACATACCAACTTCTTTTTAAATGTTTTTTAAATCATCTCCTGACATGGAGGAGATAACATGTAGGAACACTGCCACTGATATCTTACTTTGAATGAGATTATCTGATAAAATTATTACACTTGGGCTAGAAGGACCAGAGAAAATTTCAGGGTAGAGGGGGACTCTCAAACTACAGAGCGATGGTGGAGGGATGAGGGTAGAAAGGCCAACTACAATTTAGCGGAAGTCTGACTCTGGTTCGAGTTCTAGGAAATTATTCCTATGGGGTATCTCTGACTAATGCAACATTACATCGCTGAGTGCAGAATCAAAACACACACACACCCCTTATTCTCAAAGATCAGTGTGCTAAAGATGAGCTGGGTGAGAGAAGATCTGCCATCTCCTTATCCAGCACACTTCTGGGCCAAGTCTTCACTAGATGAATATACCGTGTTTCCCTGAAAATAAGACCTAGCCGGACAGTCAGCTCTAATGTGTCTTTTGGAGCAAAAATTAATATAAGACCGGTTTTATTTTACTATAATATAAGACCGGGTCTTACATAATGTGATATGATATAAGACTGGGTCTTATATAATGTGGTATAATATAAGACCGGGTCTTATATTAATTTTTGCTCCAAAAGACGCATTAGAGCTGATTGTCCGGCTAGGTCTTATTTTCGGGGACACACGGTATTAGTTGTGGAGCGCATAACCTCATCAGTCCCAAGTGGGTGTAAGCTATGCCGCTGATTGAAGTTGCTCCTGGGTGACTCTCTGGTGATCGCACTGACCGCAGATGCATGGTCTATGCTGAGTTGAGTTGAGTTTCCACTCCTCATGTGGGACAATAAAATACCTTTGGAAGGAAATAGTCCAAGAGTCAAGGAGACAGATTCCCTCTTCATCTTCATTGGGAGTTAATTTGCTGGCAATTACGGTGTCTTTACCATACACTTAGACTCTCATTCATTTACACTCCAGGAAGAAGGATGGCTCTTTATGACTTTTTTATTTAAATTATTGATGCTTAAAACCCTGAGCCATTCATTTCCTGCTTTCTCAACATTGGTAATTGACTAGTTGAAGGCAGGTGTGGGTTTGAGAAAGCTGTTTAGTTGGCAAGAGGAGTGATCGTTGAGGGGGCCGTGCTGTTAATTTTGCCCACAGATGGTTATCAATCATCTAACACTCTAGTCTCTGCATGGGAACACACAGGTGATTCCCTGTGCAAGACTATTTTCCCTAGAAGCAATGCCAGGGTTGTGGTGTGGGTTATCCCTATAGAGGGCGTGCATGCGTGTGTGTTCCCTATAGGATGTGTGTGTGTGTGTGTGTGTGTGTGTGTGTGTGTGTGTGTATAAAATCTCTAAGGTAAGTGCTGAAGTACATAGACATCTTTTTCTCTACTTACTCTTTTCTCTGGACTTCCTGTAGTCATCCTGTGAGTGGTAAAATCTTCTACCAGTTCTGCTTGTAAGCAGCTCACTCTTAGGAAGACCCAATAGAAATAGCTGCAGAAGGAGGAGAGGCAAAAGCAATTTAAGTGAGGCAAGATGTGCAGCCACCAGAATCTAAAAACCTTAAGTTGGAAGTAATAACATTTTGGATCACATATGTCAACTTTATTAGAGAGAGAGCATGGCATGAGTAGAGCAAACATTTTGAGAGGGTACCATGTTTTAGGAGATGTGCTATACTCTAGAGAAGAAGAATAAATGGTCCCGAACCTCAAGAAATACACAAATTTATCAGGGGAGAATGAGTCTTAAATGTCAAATCATAGAAACATGATTAAGTGTTATAATCAGAGAGAACAAATAACAGGGAGTCTAGAGGAGTAAACTGTCCATTTTGGAGGAGACGGGAGTGACATTTGAGTTCAAGCTGGAAGGGTAAGGGGGATTTGTCAGGTAGAGAAAGAAGGGGGAGAAGGAATTCCAGGAGTGTCCAAATGAGAAGATACCAGCTGGCTGTTGGTTGGTTAATGAGAGGCATTTAGAAGGCAACTGAAATCTTTTGGGAGATTTATGAGAAGGCAACGATGGTGGGAGTGCTGAGTGGGACTGATTCCGGCAGACATTTAGGTGATAAGTGGTGCCTATTGGGGTACCCATGGATGCAAGGGTTTAGGGAGAGAGAAGGGAGACAGGATGATTGCAGTTTCCAGCTTAGGTGAACAGATGGACACTAATACACTTAACAGAGGTAGAGGAGGGTTGAAGAGGATAATGACGGATTCAGTTTTGGCTGTGGTAAGTTTGAACTTTCCAAGAGATATCTTGGGAGAGATGGACGCTTGACTTTGGAGATCGTGCCCTGGTGGTCAGAATAGAAGGCGACTCTGATGAATCTATAGGTATTAACACATCTTGTTTCTAATTTTAAGCAATTAGCATATCTGGGGATGGCATTAGAATTTTTAGCGTTTATGCTTGAAACCCTCATTAATGCATTCTTGATCACTTTTTGTTTTCTTTGGTTCAAAGAATAAAGTCCCCTCATTAATGTGTAAGTACTTTATTTGATGATGTATTACGTTTCTGTTTTTTTTTTTTTTAGCCTCTGGAGAAAGGACGAATACATTTAAATTATATACTACTACTAACATATTGTAAATTTCTGAAATGGCATTTATGTTTGTAAATCTAGTATAAAGTGTTACATAAAAATTCAAAGTGGATTAAAAGGAAGCACCTAAAGAATTACTTATCAATAAATCTCTTTTTCTCCCTGTAGTGTAAGACAAAGGAAGTAGTCACTAGCAAAAATAACTAATAGCCTAATGATATCACTCAATTATGTGGCCGTAAGGGAGGGGACTGGTGTTTCCAACTGGCCTTTTATCTGCCTCTCCTGCTCGTGACATGCCATAGCTCCCCGTGGATAGAAGAATAAAGTCAAAAACTTTCAAGCTGGTTTTCAGGTGTCCACTGGTCTGGACACCCCCTTCACCTCTGTACCCAATCTTGTGTAACTATCACTACCAAAACTTCCTGTTCAAGCCAATTGGGTCTGCTTACCATCATCCTAATATGACATAGGCATGTTTGCTCCGGTGCCTGCTCAGGCTCATCTGGGTCACCTCTGTGTCCCAAGCCTTCCCAATAGGCAGTGCTGAGCACTTGGCACATGAGCTGATCAGTGATGTGAGGTCTACAGCAGTTTTCTGTATGATTTGACATAGTGCCCTGTTTTTTTTTTTTTTTTTTTTTTTTCTTTCCAGGAGGGTCTGTCTGGTAGCAGATGGTGGGAAAGGGGTACCGGTAGGTGGGAATTCTTTCAGGAAGCCTTGCAGGGGTCCAGGTGAATGGGGAGGAAGCAGCAAACAGGCTCGATTCTAGGGAAGAGAAGTCAAATTAGACATTTCCTAAACAGTGTCAACCAATGGTCCTTGGTTGAGTTTTGATTTCTCTTGTAGATGATGATAGAAATGGGGAGTGCTTTAATGGAAAGTGGGAAAACAGGAGGAGGGAGAGTGAGGAGGAATTCAGATACCACATCTAGAATTGGGCCAATACGTTCATGGCGTCTGGAATTTCCAGGTGGACTTGGTCAGTTGGAAGCTGAGACTACCACGTGCAAGAGAAGCTAGAAGAAAGGGATATAAAATAACTAGAAAAAGCACCACAAATATTTGCATGCTAATTGTGGGCTTCTGAAGTCTTTGAGGGGTTTGAGGCAGTTTGTTTTCCAAATAGTTTAAGCATTATTCTTGCCATCATATTTTTAAAATGCTGTTTGCAGTATCTATGAAGAAAACGCTTGCTTAGCAGTCTAACCCATATTAATCACAAATTCCAAATTCATGGCATCAGAATTACAAGAAGTTTCATATTATCTAATTAGAAGGAGATTCCAGTCTTTGGTTCATTGACTCTGGAGCCATATTACAGTCTTGTTATATTTGATAATGACATAGCAGACATTCTATCAGAGCTTGGGTATCTGGAGAGAGGTTCCAAAATGCTTTAATCTTGTCACAAATCAGAAGCAGCTGTGCCTTATCAAAAGGAAAGCTGAAGTTTGGATGGTCCACAGGAAAGCAAATGTGACTTAGAATCTAAAATAACAGATTCTGGGGTTTTCAATTGGACAGGTGTTCCCCATCAAACAGCCCCCTCCCCACGTTGATTCTTGTTGGTTTTATTTCTTTTGACTTCTTTCAAACCAAAAATCACATTGGTCTGATGAACTTTATCGTCAGCACTTAGGCTTTTTATAGCGAAGGCTAAGCTTATCTTGAGACTTTTACACACCGAAGGAAACAGATACATGAAAGATGTAACTTAAATACAACTTGCTCCCTCTGAGCGGCAGAATAGCTAAACAGGAATGTATTAACATCAGTCAGTCAAGGACTGCAAGCCTCAAGCGCTGAGCCTACAAACTTCCTGTAGGTTCTACGATGACATGAAGCTGCTGTCGTGGAAACTCTAAAACTAACAAGGGTATTAGTTTCATTGATTTTCTGAAAATGGGAAAGAAAAAAAAAAAGTGCTCCGCTAAGTCCAGGAAAGAGATTTAATACAACTGTCTTTTAATAATATTAAGTTTCCTAGAATCGATATTTTCTCCCCCTCATATTATATGGGTTGCTACACACCAGTTGCTATGTAGAGACTGGGGATCAATATTAGGCTTACCTTCTTCAGAGACTATTTCAAAGGCCTGCATAATGGAGCATAGATTAGAAAGAGCGAAATTGAATTTTAAGTACCCGGACATTATGCTATCATCTTCAACCTGGGGAATTTGTATAGATTATTCTGGGGCCCATGGGACTCATGAGGCTGAGGGGGAGAGGTGCCGGTTACGGAGCAGCCCACAGGACTCCAGTGATGGAGGAGTCCTCTACGACTGTTTAACAAATGCTAATTCAGGCCTTTGGGCCACTCTTGAAAGTACCTTCACTCACTCTGAGGGGTGCTGGGGGAGGAGTGATGACAGTGTTCTTTACACAGTTTTGCATAGTGGCTTTAAATTATGCCAGACCCAGCCTGTGTGAACGCAAACTCTGATGTGGAAACCCCTTTCTACTCAGCTTTACTTTATTTTATTTTGGAAATTTGAATGAATATTTATTAGCCAATATAAGTAACTCTTGATAGAATCACTGAGTTTTTTTTTTTTGCAACAGTATTATGATGACCTTTTTCATTACTATCTATAGAAAATAATAATACCACAAAAATATCAAATACCACAAAAGATATCAACAGCTCAGAATTTCATAGAGGGTAGAGCACTATAATTTTTGAGTGCTACTAGTCTCTTATTTTAAGAGGTTGACCTGAAAAACAAATTCTGGAGATTTATTGTGCTGTTGATATTTATAAGTAACTATTTGTTAAAAAAAAAATTTATTTAAATGATCCAGCAATTGTGCTCCCGGGTGTTTAGCCTAAAGAAATGAGAACATAAGTTCATACAGCAACCTATACATGAGTGTTTATAACGACTCTATTTTCAACTGCCAAGGTCTGAAAAGGAGCCAGGTGTCCTTCACCAGATGAATGGCTAACAGAATCGTGGTATGTCCACACCATGGAATACTACTTGGCAATAAAAAGAAATGAACTACTGATACATCTTCTGTGATTCTCAAAGATGTGCGGAGTGAAAGAGAGCCAGTTTCAAAAGGCTGCATACTAATTCCATCTGTATGATCTTTTTCAAAAAAGATGATAATAGTCCTGGAGAGCAGATCAGTGGTTGCAGGGGTGTGTGTGTGTGTGTGTGTGTGTGTGTGTGTGTGTGTGGTTACTATGAAGGAATAATAGGGAACTTTTTTAGAGTAATGGAACTGTTTGGTCTCCTGATTGTGGTTTTGGTTAGACAACCCTACACGTGTGTTAAAACGCGCAGAACTGCACACCAAAGAGGGGAAAAGGTCAATTTTACTGTATAATCAAAAATATAAAAATTTGAAAGTTGCTCTTATTTATTTTTTTTAAATTTGGAAACAGCTGCATTAATATCATCTCTCTGTAAAAATAGGTACTAAATATCCTAGCTGAAAACCCATGCATAAGTAACTGCTAGCACACACATGGTTGGGTAATGGAGGAAGCCATGTAGTAGTTCACACAGGAAGTTGCTGGATGTGTTACTTCACAGGTAACTTGAGCATAACCTGTAAGTCTCCCAGTAATTATGGTGGACTAGACAGGTCTGTGTTAGCAGTAATAAGACGGCACATGTGAATGTGTCATAATTCTTAGAACTTCCCCATCTTCTCATCTTAGTGCTGTGAAGTAGATAGAGCAGGAATCTTTATCAAAGTGTTTTAGACATGGGAAATTGAGGCACGAAGAGGCTAGGTCACCAGATCACCAGCAGCTGAGTAGCTGGGACTGGCGTCCAGAGTATTTGACTCATGAAAAGTTCTAACTGTAGGATTTACGATTTATTTTTAATTAAAAATTTTGTTAACTGAAAAAAAAGTTTTTTTAAATTTCAAGAACAGCCTTATTGAGGTATAATTGACATATAGTGAACTGTTCATATTTCAAAGCATTCCCTTTGATAGATTTTGATATATTTATATACTTGTGAAACCATGACCACAATCAAGATAATGAACCTACCTATGCATTGCTCCCCAAAGTTTCCTTGTGCCCTTGGGAATGTCCCCGCCCTCAGTTCCCTAGCAACCACTCCTTTTGGCTGGCTTATTTCCCTCAGCATATTCATTCTGAGATTCAGCCACATTGTTGCATGTATGAACTGTTGGTTTATTTTATTGCTAAGCAGTGTTCTACTGTGCATAGACCACCGTTCGTTCATCCATTCACCCTTTGGTGGGTATTTGGGATGTTTCTAGTTTGGGGCTGTTACAAATAAAGCTACTATGCACATTTATGTATAAGTCTTATGGGTATAAGCTTTTATTTCTCTTGTGTAAATAAGTAGGAGTGGAATGGTTTGGTCATTTAATAGATATACAACATTTTAAGAAACTGCCAATTGTTTTTCAAAGGCATGATATCATTTTACGTTATAATCATTCGTTTGTGAGAATTCTACTTGCTGCACATCCTTTCTAACGTGTATAGTTTTAAATTTCAGTCGTTCACATAGGTGTGCTTTGTGCAAAGAGCACATATGTGCTCATTGTGGTTTTAATTCCCATTTCTCCAGTGGCTAATGATGTTGAGCATTTTTATGTGTTTAGGAGCACATGAGGCTTGATGACGTGTTCAGATCTTTCGTCCATTTAAAAAGTTTTGGTTGCCCATTTTAAATAAGAACCGATTTATTATTGAATTTCAGAGATCTTTATACGTTCTGCTTACAAGTTCTTTTTTTTAATTAAAAAAATTTTTTTAAAAGATTTTTATTAAAAACATAGCCAACATACAATATTATATCCGTTTCAGGGGTACACCGTAGTTATCCAACATTTATACAGCTAAAGAGGTGATCACCATGATAAGTCCAGCAACCATCAGACACTGTCCCACACTATCCAAATATTATTGACTATATTCCCTATGCTGTATACTATATTCCCATCACTTATTTGGCCTGTTATTCCCTTTCATGTTTTCCTCCCCTTTATAATTTTTCAATTACAGTTACAATTATGGAGCTCTGTGCTGTTAACCTCCTGGGTGAGGAAAGTCCTGAAGTTCTGCTGGAGGCCTGGGGAAAAGCCGGGAAGTCTGAATTTATTCTGAAAAGTGGTTAGTGGACCTGATAGCATGTGGAAATAGAGCAAAACAAAAGAAGAAGGAAACGAACCAAACCCTGAAAAATGTACCTCCCTTCTTCTCGAGATGGTACCCTGTGTTCCCCACAGTTCTCGTGTTTAGAAAGGTCTGCAGACTGTTGGGGCATTCAGAACTCAGTGAGGGGAGGAGCGTGCCAACAGAGCACCCTGGTGCCAGGGGAGGTAGAGCCTTGGTGGCCTCCCGATTTTCCAAGTTCTAGGCAGGTGGGTCTAGCTCACAGATTAGCACAACTGCCCATTGTTCTTCCTTTATGATGACAAAGTGTCCTTTTGTGCAATTTGTGGCACTGAAACAGATGAGGCGAGTGACCGTCTCCCTGTGAGCATGTTTTCACTCATTTTTCCATGCCAACTTCTTACAGTGACGTGTCAGTGTGTTTGCCCACAAGCAAACAAGCTCAACTGTATCAGGTCAGGACCAGCCTGTGGGTGAGTGGGGTGTCAGCAGACAGGTGGACAGCGCTCCAGTCCAGGAGCAAAGTCAAAAGCCAATCCAGGCCCTTGATTCCTCACCTCCACCTCCCTGTGTTGGACTCCCCCATTACGCCTTCAAGACACCAGGAAATTTACAGAGATGGCGTGAATATCTTTCTTGTATACTTCTCTGTCCCTCCTTATCCCACTCCACCCCTTTAATCCATTTCCCCCTGTTGTTTGTCTTTCCCTGGAAATTTGCCTTTTAAATCAATCTCTTTCTTCCTCTGTAGAGGAACCCACTCACGGAGTACGTTAACTCCTCTCTGAAAAAGATTCCTTAAGAACTCTGTAAAATTTGTATATCTGTGAAAGTAATTTCAGAATTGTTTATAATATTTCCACACTTATTAGCATTTTTCTAAGGCTAGCGGCCCAGATGGAACTTCTCCAGTCTTTCCTCCAGCTTTCACCTCACTCCATGTTGCTACTACCACCATAGATGACACATTTATGGACTCAGGCAGCCAGATCCATGGAGTTATTACTGCCTGTCGTGCATGCTGGCGAGCCGTCTGTTAATCCCCTTTTCCTCCCATGTAAAGGGCTTCCCTAACTCAGAGGATTCCCTCTCAGATTGCATCTGCCACTCCACTCGACGGTTCTGGCAGGTGACCGGAGATAGTTGTTCAGTGGCCCCCTTCTGCTCAGATAAAGGTATTTTGTAACATTGTTCTCCATTAAGCACCAATTTGCCCTCTGCCTTTCGAATGGTGAAAATATCAGCTCTCCCCCTTTGTGGGGAAAATATTATAAGGTTGGAATTTCATGCATTGAAATTTGGAAAAATAATGAAATGGATTGAAGCTTCCCTGTACATAATTTATTGTTGGCACTTAGTGCTCCAGTGGGTCTGGTGATGGAACTTTGCTGAAATGAGTTGGCGTGGGGAATGATGCAGAAACCTGATTTTTGTTGTTATGTTAACACAGCCTCGATGGATAGGTCCGATGATTTCAGATAACCTCTCCTGTTCTTGAATATTATTGCTTCCTCCTGTCCATGTTGGTTTTTCCATCTCTAGCCACTTTTGGCACAGTGTCTTTTTATTATTTTTTATTGCTCTTTAATTTCTCTATCAGTCATTTTTAATGTGATGGATCCACACTGTATTCAGTAATTAGGGTCTTCTAATTAGGGTCTTAAATTCTGAGTGTTAGGAAGGAGTCAGTTCTTTGATTTTGTGTGTTATTCTTCTGTTAATGTGCTTGGATGTCACTTTTATTTTTATTGTGGTAAAATACACATAACGTAAAAATTTACCTTTTAACCACTGTATAGTGTACAAGTCAGTGACATTAAGTACATTCATATTGTTTGGCAACTAGATGTTAAACCAACATCTAGTTGAACCAAAATCTAGTTAAACTAACATCTAGATGTTAAACCAACATCTAGTTGAACCAAAATCTAGTTAAACTAACATCTAGATGTTAAACCAACAGTCTCATTCCAGGACTTTTTCATCATGCCAACTAGAAACCCCCCAAGCCCATTAGGTGGTCACTACCCATTGTTCCTTCTCCCCAACCCCTAATCTGTTTTCTGTTTCTGTGGCTTTGCCTATTCTGGACATTTGATATAAATAGAATCCTACAATATGTGCCTTTCATGTCCAGTTTCTTTGACTTAGCATACTGTTTTCCCTTTGTTTGGCTGAATGATAGTCTTACATTAACTCTTTTTAAAAAAATAGGATTTTAAAGAAACTTTTTGTTTATTTTAAGTGTGTTTTTCCAGGACCCATCAGCTCCAAGTAGTTGTTTCAATGTAGTTGTGGAGGACGCAGCTCACACTGGCCCGTGCCGGGATCGAACCAGCAACCCTGGTGTTATGAGCATCGTGTTCTAACCAACTGAGCTAACCAGCTGCCCCTACATTAACTTTTTATTGAAGCACATTCTGTTGTTGACTCAGGACTCATGGGACCTGTGTTCTCTCCAGATCCGTATCTTTCACTTGATTTCTTACCAGAGCATAGCTTGGAATGTATCCGTGGGAGTCTTCATTTTGTTAATGAGATGGTGATGGTACACACCTTCTGAGCATTTACCAGGTAACCATAGCAGTGCTGGGAACATAACACCCACTCTCGAATCTAATCCTCAGAGAAGCCGTGCTAATTAGACTTTCATACCCATTTGGCAAAAGAGGAAGCCAAGGTGTAGACGAGTTAAGTAACCTACCTTGTGTTCTTAGCAAGCGAGTTGCGTTTGGGCCAAGACGGTCGGTTGCATAGCTCAGCCTCTCACAGGCTCTTGACTTTTCTTGCTTCTTTCAAGCTTTCCAGGTCATAGAGTAAGAGAGGAAGAACGTAGTTTTCCATTGGGTTGAAGCCCTAGGAAGTGGCCTGAGTCAGGTTGTCCATTGGATCACAGTGGCTTCTTCAGAAGTAGTAATAACTTGATAATTTGGTGCTTCTGAGGACACCCAGCCTATCCAGTTTCTGCACTGCACACACCACATCCTGTCCCGTGCGCTCTTGCCTCTCTGCTTTCTTTGCCTCTCCCCTTCTAGTCAAATCTGTCTTCCCTTCAAAGACACACAGAACTCAGTTTCTGCATTAAAGCTTTCTCCTTCTCCTTTAATTGGGTCTCGTCTCCTTTCTCACAATTCTGATAATAATGTACTTCTCTTTGCTTTGCCTTCAGGTCCTTATCATACGTGGCCATATTTTTAAGGACAGCTGGAGGTGCATATTTAGTTTGCCTCCCCAGGGAGATGAACTGCTACTTCAGATCTCAGACTTTGTCTCACATTTCTTCCGTAGGTCCCCAACCCCACACCCAGCTATTAGCTCAACTTTAGACAAAGAATTGTCCTTTGACATATTAATTTGAAGTAACTGATGAAATGGTGGAATTCAACCCCATACTATCTCCTCTGAACCAAAGCTAACCGGAGTCAGGAATTTAGAAACACCAAGATACAAACACTAGAATGCATCTTACAGAAAGTAGTTTGGGGGACTCGGGGGAAGATGGTTCAGTGGTTAGCGTTGAGAATGATTGGCAGTGTTTGACCCGGCCCCTCAGCAGGCAGTCGGGGTACCTGGGGCCGGTATTTGCTATCATGGCATTCATGGAAACCTCTAATTTCTTGCTAAAAAGACTGGACATATATATATTCAGTGTTCCTCCAAATATAGTTTGAGAAATACTGGTTAGAAGTCATATAACCTGTTTGCTTCTGAAGAAGAAACTTAGTACAAGAACCACACTCCCTGAAGTAGACGTCTTTCCTGTTTTTGTCTCTTTGATATTTAGGGAGGAAGCTCATTCACTCTGAGGCCTTAAGGAGGTGTTCTGTTCATGTTGGGCAGGAACAAATAGCACCGAAACATCAGTGGTTTACACAGTGAGAGTTATTATTTCACATGGGTTATGGGGTAGGAAACGATGGGGCTGTGCTGTACACAGTCACTCCACACTGGCTACTGGGGTTTTCAAAAGCCTCCCCACCCCCGTGCCCACCCCCAACACATGCACATCATTTGACACCCTTCTGATGGAGAGATGGCATTTGTGTCCCCTCTCCTTAGAGCTTGGCCAGCTTGTTTCTACTTCAACTAACAGCATAGAACAGATGTGATGCTGTGTGGCTGCCAAGCTGGTTAAAGAAAGGCCATGCAATTTCTGCCTTCTTTGCTGGAGCACTGTTGCGCAAAGCCCTGGGCCGCCATGTATCTGACTGCCATGATGTCTCCATGTTGTGAGCAAGTTCTCCCCGTCTGGAGAGGCTGCTCCAGGTGAGGGTCTTGGCCTTTGTGTTATCCTGCCCCTGGTACCGGGTATATGAGTGAACAAACTTTTAGATGATTCTAGGTCTTGGTCATTGAGTCTTTCCAGCCTCAGACATCGTGGGGCATCAGTAAGTCATCCTCTGGTTAACTACAGAATCCAGGCGCATAAGTCAATGATTGTTTTCAGCAGTTCAGTGCCTCTGCTGCAGTGGTAACTACAAGACCACCTAAGACACCATCACCTCCACGAGAGGCTCAGGGCTTGCTGACAAGGGTAAGAGGTGGCAGGAGAACTGAGCAACATGGAAGCTTTGGCCTGGTAGTGACATGCTTCATAGTTCGGCTCAGCACATGGCCGGGTTTAATTTCAAGAGGATGGAAAAACCTAGTGAGCCCTTTGCTAGCGATAGAGAGAACTGGCAATTGGTGAACTTCAGTAACATCCATCTCTGAAAGTGAATAACCCCATGCCTCCTCTTGTGGACTGATTGTGTCCCTCCACTTTCATATGATGAAGCCCTAAACCCCAGGTGATGATATTTGGAGGTGGGGCCTTGGGGAGGTCATTAGATTTAGAGGAGGTCATGGGGGTGGGACCCTCACGATGGAATTAGCGCCTTTATAAAAAGAGACACCAGAGAGCCAGCTCTCTTTCTTATTGCCACGTAAGGACAAAGAGAGAAAGCAGCTGTCTATAAGCCAGAAAGAGAGCTCTCAGCAGACACCAACCATGCCAGCACCTTGATCTTGGACTTCCAGACTCTTGAACTGTGAGAAAATAAATTCCTGTTGTTTAAGCCACCCACTCTGGTATTTTATTACGGTAGCCCAAGCTGCCCGCGTTACTCCCCACACTGCAAATGCTTTCAAAGATGTATCCAACCTGCACAGTAAGTTTGCTGGGATCTCACACAGCAAGGGCACCAGAGCCCATGTGGGTTATAGCTCCCCTTCATCATACTAGTTTATGCGAGTGAGACCCACCCTGTGCCCAGCACATGTGTTACAGGGAGAACCCAAATAGTACTTCACATTTCTCTGACTTCCTCGGTACGTCGATGTGCTTGATGAGTACAGAGGGTCCCAGCATTTTGGCAAATGACATGATTTCAATAGCCTGATGGATTAGGATCTGCCAGCAGCACCTGCTAGCACACCATAATGCTCATCTGTGAGAAGCGGAGTCGTGCTCAGCTTCTACAGGGAAGCAGATTTCCACACCGCGTTCCATTTCCATCTGGTCTCATCAGTCACCTCGCTCTGGGTGAAAGAAAAATGCCTTGAGTGATCAGAAAAAAACAGGTTAGTTTTGGGGCTCTCAGTCATCAATGCCACTCCGTCTCCCAAGTCATGGTTAACATGTGCTGTATGAAAGGGGAAAAAAATCACATGAAAATGACCCAGCAAATGGCGAATTGTGCCAACCTGTCATTTTAGCTACTGTGATTCACCAGTGATATCTTAGTTTGGAAACAACAGCATAAATTCCTCAGAGGCTATTAACAATGGATTTGCCGAGCTTTGTCTTGTCGTAGATGAGAGGCAACATAAACATAATTCTAGTGGATGCTAACGGACAGAGATCCTTCTAAGGACCGATAAGACTGTTGTATTCTGGACTATGTTTAGGCAACTTAAATTCTGCATCCCGTGAAAGTGCCATTTTTAAAGGATGAACTCTCCGCTTACAACGAAATTTTATGATGGAGAAAATATTGACAGCCAAATGCATCTGGGCAGACTTGTCTTGGATCATGCAGTACACACACAAGCTGGTATTGTCCCCCTACTCTGCCTACAAGTGCACTGTTACCAAAATCAATGATTAATGGTTGAAAAAGTCTGAAAAATGGATATCCCTTTGACCTTTCTAAGGTTTGTCATTTAGTTGACATACCCATTACCTCAAAAATCAAATGTGTTTGTCTAAACATTATTCTGATGCTTACTTTGGGCACTAAAGGGCAGACAGCTGACCACGGACCCGCTGACAGTGATCAATTCAGCCTGGGATCTTGTCACTTTCCCTGTTTATTCTGCTATCAATCTCCCCTTTGCCTGCCACCACGGCCACTTTCTGCTGCTCAGGCGCTTTTAAAACTAACAATAATCCAATTTAGAATTGATCAATGAGAATGTGTGGTCAGTAAGCAAAATGACAAAGTCTGCATGTAACCGCTGGCCACAGTCAGGGGGATATTTTATACGAATGGGGCTGAAGGCAAATTTTAATTAATCAATTAAATCCTAACGGCATTCAAGCCTCCTCCTTTTTTTTTTTTTTTTTTTCCCCAAAGTCAGTTCTCTAAGTTTTACCATCTTTCTTAGAAATGGGGGAACGAGGCCTAGTCCCTATCTGTCTGTACCTTCTGGAGCAGTGCTGTCCAGTAGAACTTTCCGCAGTGGTGGGAATGGTCTGTGGAAAATGTCATCACCACTATCTATCTGTCACGAAACTTGAACTACAGCTTGTGTGACTGAGGAACTGTATTTTAAATTTTATTTAATTTTAGTTAACTGGAAGTTCAAGTTAAATAGCTTTTTTTTTTTAAAAAAATTAATTTTGGCATTTTTTTTTTTTTTTTTTTTTTAGTTCGTTTCAGGTGTACAACATAGTGATTCAACATTTATAGACCTCACAAAGCGGTCAACCCAGTAAGTCTGTCACCCATCTGACACTGTACATAGTTATTACAATATTATTGGCTATATTCCCTATGCTGTCCTTTGTGGCTACAGTGCTGGGCAATGTAATTCTAGAATGCTGAAGTTTTGGGGATGAGGTGAGGCCTGCCATTGCCATTTAGAGTGTCGTACTGTCCAGACACTCTGGATCAGGAGGTTATATTCTCTGGCCTGATCCAACAGGACTACACACCAGGCAAGAGAAGTTCAAGGAGATGTTCAAAGTCTTCTCCACATCTTAAAGGCAGTGCCATGTTTGATCAGGGTACCCATCCTGGTTCACAGGAGTGGGGTTCCTTGATTGGCTGAGAGGGCCTGGATGCTGGTATGCAGGAGTGGCTCCTGTCCAGCATAGGGGAGAGGCCAAAGAGGGCGGGGTGCAGGACAGAGAACTGGGTGACTTTTCCTGACACTGCTCTGCAAGCCCCATTCATAGCTACATCCCGGGTCTGGTTTCCAAGACAGAATGTTCTGTTTGGTTCCCGGCGCCAAGTGGCTCCTTGGTTCTGGATATGCCCAGGCCTCACACCAGGCCACTGGTTTCTGGCTTCCAAATTGGCTGGGCCCCTAGACCCTACTTTTCTTCTCCTTCCATCAACCTCATTCCCCACTTCTACCAAATCCAACAGCAGGAGTCATTTGATAAATTTCTCAAGATGATTTGAAAAATCATTTCTTAAAATGTTTTGCAAATGTTACCTTCAATAAGCAAACAGCTTAAAGACTAATTGCTAATGAGTTTAGAACCACATATGATATTTGGGGGTCTTTTCGAAACCATGAAATCAATTTAGCTTTTATCTCTAGATAGATATATGTCAAAAGCTAGATTAGATTTTTTTTTTTAAAAACCACATCACTTCTTTGATTTTCAGACTTTATGGGGGAAATCATGAGCATGTAGAAACACTTTATGAGGCTTGTGGTTTAATCGATGGAGATTTAAAATGCTTTACCAGATAACTATTTTCTTAGAAGGAAAGTGGTCTGGGTATTCTCTTGAGGGAAACTCCAAATCTGTAATTCTCATGTTATTTACATACCAAAAACAACAACAACAAAACAAAAGCCAGTTTTTATTTTTTAAACAAATGGAAAAAAATATTTCCTGAAAATCTTGAGTAGGAAAAAAGTGTTTAATTTTGGGTATTTAGAAGAATTAGTTTTTAATAAAGCTTTATGTGGCATACTATAAGAGTTTGAATGACAACAAAGGATATCTTATAATTAGAAGGTTTTGAATAAAAAAATACATATAATTTATTCATGTTTCCACTATCCAAAGATAGACACTTAATGTTTTCTTGTATTTCTAATCATTAGTTTATTTGTTTTCAATCTAGGTGTATAGGTCATGTACATACAATTTTAATCTTGCTTTTTTAACATTTTAACATTTTTTTATTTAACGTTACAACACGTATTTTCCATATACTTCATATTTTTTAGAATTATAAATTTTAGAAATTACATCATAATTAATGAAGTGAATATACAATAATTTTGTAATTAGTGTGTTTTTTTGGTCTGGCATTTAAATTATTTCTGGGTTTTTTTTTTTTTGGTGTGGCTATTATACTTAATGCTTCTCTATATTCAGGATTATTTTCTTAGACTCCATTCTCAAAAGTGGACTTTACTGAGTTAGAGAGTATAAACACTATAAGGCTCTTTGCCAAATTGCTTTCCAAAAGTATTATGCCAAAATATCAGCAATATTCGAGAGTGACCCTTTCACACTCCCCTCGTCAGCAGTGGATATTATAGTTATTTTTTTTTTAAATCTTTGCTAATTTGATAGGGGTCAAATGTTACTTCATTGTTATTTTAATGTACCATTCCTTGATTGCTAGTGAAGGAAAGCGTTTTCCACACATTTGTTGATGAGTTTTATTTCCTTTTTGGAAATTGCCTACTCACATCCGCTGTCAGTGTACCCATTGGAGCTTCCATATTTTAAAATCCAGTTTGATTAACCTCTTCATATGTAAGGATATTAGTTCTTTGTCTATATAGTATTTCCTCTGACTGTTTTTCCCCACATATGATCTTTGCCTTTTAATTTTGTTCTATTTATTTATTTTGGATAAACAGAAGCTCACATTTTTTACTAGTAAGATATATTAATGTTTTCCTTCTATGTTTAGTGAATTGTACCTCTTCAAATAATGGTAAATTTAAAAAAATTTTTCTTCTTGATTTCTTACATATTGATATTATATATGTAATTAAAAATATCCTTGGAATTTATTTTGGTGACTTATATTAGGTGAGAAGCTAAATAGATACATTTTTCATCAAATAATCAGTTGCCCCAAGGGGACTTATTTAGGTAGTGACTTACTCTTTTCCCATTCATTTAAAATGTTCCTTTCACCATACATTATATATATATTTAAATATATAAATATTTATAATATTTATTAATATATAAATATATATCAATTTTATAAGATAGCTTGTTTCTTGCTTATTGTGTTTTGTTGATTTTCAGTCTAACCTTGTTCCAGAATTTCAATATTTTACCATTGGTCACTGGTTGACAGGTCCAGAATACTCCCAATATCATTTTTTTTTTCTCAAAAAGGTGTTTTGTTTTATTTTGGGTGTGTGTGCCATGGAAGGACTGAATATTGATTATTGATTTTTTTCTTTACTAAAGTTTATTGGGGTGACAATTGTTAGTAAAGTTACATAGGTTTCAGGTGTATAATTCTGTGATACATCATCTATATATCGCATTGTGTGTTCACCACCCAGAGTCACTTCTCCTTCCATCACCATATATTTGATCCCTTTTACCCTCTTCTACCATCCCTCCTCCCCGCTTACCCTCTGGTAACCACTAAACTATTGTCTGTGTCTATGAGTTTTTGTTTCTTCATTTCTTTGTCTTGTTCCTTTGTTGTTTTCAGTTTTATATACCACATATCAGTGAAATCATATGGTTCTTGACTTTTTCTGTCTGACTTAAAAAGATTATACATCATGACCAAGTGGGGTTCATCCCAGGGGCACAAACATGGTTCAACATAGCAATTTGATCAATGCGATATACCACATAAACAAAATCAAGAACAAAAAATGATTATTTATTTTAACTGACCTATTTTGAGTTTTACTTTTTTCATATCTTTCCCATCTCTCAAGACCAGATCAGATCTTACAGCCCACAGAGCCTTTCCTCGTCCTTCTCGGTGGAAAGAATTCATTTTCTCTTTTATTCCCGCATGGCTTTATCTGTACTTCTCTTCGAGCATCACTACTCGTTGCCTTGAATTACACTTATTTGTGGACAAATCTTATTTGCATCTAATTACTTATCCACAGTGGGCTGAATAAGGAGGCCTGACGATGTCCATATCCTAATCTCCAGAACTTGTCACCTTACATGGCAAGAGGGACTTTGCAGATGCGATTAAATTAAGAATCTTGTGATGGAGAGATCATCCCGGGTTATCCAGGCGGCCCTACATTCATAAGGGTCCTTGTAAGGGGGAGGCAGAGAGGGACTTGACTACAGTATAGGAGAAGATGATGTGACCACAGGGGCAGAGATTGAAGCAATGTGGTCAGGAGCTGAAGAGGCAAGGAACAAATGATTTCATTTAGTTGTAAGATGCACTGAGTTATGTGTCATTACCCCTATCTTAGAGATAAAGAACCCAAGGCTTAGGGAGGTTGGGAAGCTTCCTCAGGGTCCCAAAGCTGGTTAGTTTCTGAGCAGGGAGCTGACTCCTATCCAGTACTGTTTCCATATACTGGGCTGTCCATATAATTGAGGTGCCTATGGTAAACAGTGGAAGAAATGCCCAGCTGTGGAGGCTTTACTGAGAATGCTGATGTTTATGTGGAGTCTGTTTACCAGGTGGGGATGGGAAAGGGAAGGGGAATGCTTCCTGGAAACATACAACTGGTGGATGGCTCAGCTGAATGGAGCCATAAAGGCTTTTGCAAAGGGAGCCAAGGAATCTGGTAAATCTCAGCATGGATTGATGTGGGGCAGAGCAGCAACAAAAATCTGTTTTGTGAATTATTAACCCAGGTGTTAATAACAGTATGTTAAGACCCCAGTGACCTCACTTCGATGAAATCCTCTATCTTAAAAGCTAGTGTATGCTACCACTTGTTGTAATGAAACCTTTGGGTAGAAACACTACATTTTGACATTCTGGCTGGTCAGTGGAGTTTTTCCATGTAACTTGCTATGTAGGGCTTTCTGAGCTGGTGTAGACACATGGCTGGGTGATATCAGGATGAATCATTTAGTTTCCCAATACACTTAGAGGCTTGTTTCTTTTAACTGCGTTAGTGTAGATTAAGGGAAATTGCAAAAATGATTACCCTGAGAAATGTCTATTTAATTGCATTTTTATCTGCCATTTTCTTTGCCTAATTTTAGTGGTTAATCTGATGCGATGAAAGTTCTTGCAAGAGGAAAGGTATAATATATTAATATAAGTAAATTGTATATTTTTATGAATAAATATTTTATTTTCTCCTAGGAAAATATGAGCAAATCTTAAACTCTCTCTGGTTCCAACCAACTCTGCCATCCAGAGTCTGTGTAGTCATTTCTGAATTCATACACACACACACACACACACACACACACACACACACACGCACACCTCTACATACATACTTACGTCCCACTCAGTGGACATTGGTTTGTTGTTAAGATAATAACCTCTCAACAGGATAGTCTCCCCTGATGGCCTGGTCAATACATTTACAGAATGTAATTAAACCATATCACTTCCATGACAGGAAATTGATGGCCTTTTAATTATTTCAAGATAACTGAATATGTAATCATTTTCTCCTTTAACTGGGAGAGAACAGTATATTGCGAATAAATTGAAAGCAGAATATAAATACTTGTTTTGTTCGTATGCTGTACTTCTGGGCTCTCTCTCCTCAAGACATCATTTTGGAATGCTATTCACAGGATTTGGGCAGACAATTTAGGAAAACCAGTGTTGAAATCGAGATTAAGATTTAGTAAACAGAGTTTAAAAGGCACTTGATGATTATTGGATTTAGAAAAGATCTATCAGTACTACTATGAACTTTTATATTGTGGGATAAAGTCACAATAATTTTTAAGGTTGTCTGGTAAGAAATATATGGCAACTGGCTTTTTAAAAGAGTTAATGGAGATATGGAGAACTGCTTGTAAAATCAGAGGTGGAGAACGGCTAATTCCCACGGGAAGACTGAGTTACAGCATACTCTTATTGTGTGTGATTTTGGGTGACATTGTGATCAATCATTAAAGGTCCACATTATCCAAATCAAAGACCAAAATCCAACGTGTGATAGGTGTGAGTGTCCTGGTGGGGACATAATATTTCAGTTCACAGTTATTTCGCACAATTGGAATGACATAGCTTTTATATTTTTAGTATAGCAGATATTCTGCACTTAAAATATACATATATGTTTTATAATTCCCTTGAATAAGAAAATTCTCGATTTCTACATTATGAGTATAGGCGACTAGAAAAACCTATCAAAATGAGAGAATTATCTTTCTAAACTGGTACAATGAAAATGTTTTGTCTCTACACAGAGGCCAGAAATGTGAAAAACATTCTTCTCTCACATCTTCTACTAAGAAAAAAGAGTTTAAATTTGTGCTACTACTTGAAAAATTAACTACTTCATCTTCGACTGAAATTCTAGTCAGCAAAATTAATGGGGAGTGGGACAATTTCAGTAGAAACACCCCATGGTGAGTGGCTTTGATTTATAGCTAGACATATTAAATGTATAAGTTATGCCTAGAAGCAGCTCTTTACTGGATATATTTTACAAGTAAATTAGTATAGTGACTTGCCCATGTTATATTTAACATTTCCCTTTCTTTAAAAAATGTTGCAAGCATACATGTTCGGAACAATTTCTTCAATCAGAACTTCTCTTTGGAAAATAGTTTGGAATTATATGGTTCTTTTCCCTCAGTTTTGAGTAGAACATTAGTAACATTCGAGTGTTACGAGGATATGCCACCCTTCCCTAAATTTTTATTGTGATGGCTACATGTGTCGATTTGGAGTTTAAGCTCCTTGTGCCAGAAAAAGTACAAGTAGGTTGTTGTTATGCTCCTGACAAAATGGGTGGGTAAAGGCAGAGCAGTAAATAGAAATCAGGCCCCTCTCCCCTTTAAACTCTGTGACCAGAACAGAAAATACTTAAGGGCAGGTGGGTAGATCAGACTTTTAAGAAATTACTGTTAACACAACTATGATCAGCACGTAGTCACATATGAAGTAGGCCCTCAGTGAAAGACTTTTTCACTTTGTTTTGTCAATAAACCTTTCCTGAATGCTTGACACTCGACTGAGGGCTGGGGATTCAAATTGGCTAAAGGATTTCTGTTTTTAAGAAGGTGGAAGTTGAGTGGAGGAGGCATCTTTTATGTAACGAAGTATGTATAAGAGTAGAGATTTGTACATTGGAAAATTAAAGAGGGAATGATCAATCCTGCTTATGAAGGAAAGGTGTGTTCATTCAGAAGTGAGATTTGAGTTGGGTCTTAAGTACTTGCCAAGGTATTTATAAAGAAAGAGCAGCAACAGTTGACATTCAGCCACACTTTTCTGGCTTGCTTCCCTCAGATGCGTTTGTTTTGTGAACTCAGGAACTTTAATGTTACCGAATCTTTCCTGTGTGATTCTAGTCACCCACGTTTTAACAGATGGCAGACTCCAGTTTTGTTTTTTTTTCCATGAAAATAGCTGTGTTCAATAGTTAAATGTGACTGCATTAAAATATTAGTAACAGTAAAATAAGCACAGAATTCTTTGAACTTTCACTAGAAAGTTTGTAGCTTCTAAGTGGTCAATGCAGGGTAATGTTAAGAAACACCAAGAAGTAGGAAGATTGGTTAAAATGGATTGAAACATCATTTTTATTCTGAGCTGTAAATTTCTTGATTAAAAAAATTATTTTCAGTGACCTAATTTCCTATGTATATATATCAAATGACACCTGAATCATGTTAAAGCCTTAACCTTTTTCCATTTCCTGTTGTAAAACTGCCTGAATTTGACATCTTTTTAAGTGGAGTTGAAATTGTTTTCCCTTGTGATGTCAGAATTCAGATAATGCCCAAATTAATGCTTGGTGATATTTATCTTAAATACTTCATTTTCTAAGATGTCTTCTTTTATTTTAAGGAAGAAAAGAATTCCATTTTGGGTTTCGCTAGAGCTAAAAATTGTCACTGATTATGATATTCCCCCTTGATTATTGGAACCTCACGGCACTGGTGACTGAGTAAGTAAGAGGTGAATGCTCTGGAAGCCTTCAGCCAGATCCTGAGTCTTAGTTCCATGGCTGGAGCAGTACAAAGTGCTGATGCATCTGAGCTCCTTCCAGACTCTCCCACTGGATGGTCAGGGCTTCCTACCAGTTCCTCCCCATTCCTTGGCTCTGTGGGCTATGGTCTCCTCACTGGTTTCTCAAATCCCTGTCATGGTCCATCTTGAATATATTCTTGTGCCCATTCATTAATTCCTCCTTCAGGCAATTATGATGACCACCTATTGTGTGTCAGGTACTATGTTAGGCTACAGCAGTGAGAAATCAGACAGGATTTCTGGCTCTCATGGAAATAAACTATAAGAAAGTAAACAGAAGAAATAAGGTAATTTTGGATTGCAGTAAGTACGGTGGAATAAAAATAAAATAAAATAGGTATCAATGTAATAAAGCAAAGGGGCTGCAAGGGAAGACTTGTCTGAGACGGTGATAAAGGAGCTAAGTTCTGGGTAAAGAGCTTTTCAGGTGGAGGAAATGTGGAAGCAAATCCTGAAGGCATTTGGAGGGAGAGGAAGAAGGCCGTGTCTCTGAAACCTAAAAAGAAGGGATAACGAAGCAATTTGAGGTTGACAAAAACCAGTTCTTATGGGTCTTGATAAAGGAGTTTGGATTTTAGCCTGGCGGTGATGGGTGACACTTGGTTTTAAGCAGGGGATGACAGGGCCTGTTGGATGATTCTGGCTGCTCTGTGGAAAATGAGTTGTGGGGTAGAAGGAGGAGACGCAGGGGTACCAGTTGGGAGGCCCTGGCAGGCATTCTGCTAAGGGATGACAGTTGTTTAGACTGCAGTGGAGGGAGGGAAAGTGAACTGGCAAGAGATGGGCTGTGAGGTCAGGGTCGGCAGGACTTGTGGGTGGTTAGTTGTGAGGATGAAGGAATCGATGAGGACGCCTCATTTCTGACAACAGCATGGTTGGAAAGAAGGAGCCTGAGGGAAAGCATGTTGTAAGAAGAAATCAAGATTGTTGCTTGAAATCAAGTTTGAGAATACCTGCTAGATGTTCAGATGAAATATCGAGTAGGATATTCCAAGTACAAGTCTAAAGCTCAGGCACCGAAGACATATAATTGAAATCATTAACATATGCAAGGTGTCAAGATAGTGGATGAAACTCCCTAGGGCTAGAGTATAGAGGAAATTAGAAACTAAGAAAAAAGTGTTAGAAAAATGAAGGAAAAACCTTCCAACTATTAGAGAAAAATATTTAGAAAACAAAGATACTCTATAATAAAACTTGAAGAAGTAGAAAACCTGAATAATTCTGTAACTATTAAAGAAGTTAATGTTAAAAATCTTTCCACACACAAAACATTTAGGCTATTTGTAGCACTTATTGACAAGTTCTACCAATAATTCTAATTTTATATTTCTTAAAAATATAGGTTTATTTAGGTATGGCAAGGTCAACAGATCAGGAGATGACGAGCATTGAAATGGTGGTTTGTCATACTCATAGATCTCAACATGAGGCGGCACGCCACACCCTGGGGGGTGGGGGTGGGGCACAGGGGAAACACCAGGTTTGGTCAGAAGGCAGGGAGAGGGGGACTGTAGTAAGAGTCTTTGTTGTGCCTCCTGTGGGAAGGAATGGGCAAGACAGGGTAAGCAGGTTTAAGATTGGCTGGTTTGAGTAATTTCAGGGGGCTCTGGGGCACAGGAGCTGTTCTTTGTTGTTTGGTATGTGGCCCTGGAGCGATTAGGACAGGTAGGTAGTGGCTTAGAGTGTAGAAGCCTGATAAGGGAGGTGGTTAGGCGTATGGGCTCTGGATCAGCTGTTTTGTATTTGAAGGGCACTCTCGGGGTGAGTTTCTTACTATCTTTCAGGCATGACTAACCCCGGAAAGGGCAATCCTTCCAGAGTCAGCAAGGCCCCAAATGTCAAAGCATCAGACAAATCAGAAACATGGCTAATATACAAATAAACTTCCATAGTTTTGAAAAAGTTTGTTAAACTAGCATAAGCTCGGCTAAGCCTGACATGAATGAGGAAGGAAAGTTACAATGCAAACTTACTCGTGAACATAGATGCTAAAATCATACATAACCTAGCATTTCTGAGAAATGAAAGTTTTGTTTCTTTCATAACAATGTTTGTGAATTTACTTTGTTTTCTCGCACTTTTTCTTGCACTTTCTAGAATGCACACTAAAATGTTGACAGAAATTATAATAACATGCTTTTGAATCCTGATCCTGAGTCTCCAAGGAGAGCTTTCAATGTCTTACCATGAAGTATGGTATTTGCTATAGATTTTTATTTACCGGTAGAGAAACTCCCTTTGTAGTCCTAAATTGCTAAAAGGCTTTTTTTTTTTTTTTAAACATTAATGAGCATTGAGTTTTATCTAATATTTTTTCTGCATCTATTGGAAGGATCATCTGATGATTTCACATTTAATCTGTTAATGTTAATTATATTAATTGATTTTCTAATATTTATCCAACTTTGCCCTCCTAGGAGAAGCCCAAATTTATCATAATATATATATTCCTTTTCTATCCATTACTAGTTCATTTTGCAAAGAGTTTGTTTAAGATTTTGTATCTAATAAGTGAGTTTGGTCTGTAATTTCCTTATCCTGTAATGTGCTTGCATATTTTTGTATTGTGGTTAAGGTGGACTTTGTCTGTTTTCTGGAGGGTTTTGTATATGATGGATGTTATTTTTTCTTTACATGTTTAAAAGAGCTCACAGGTGAAGCCATCTGGACCTAGAATTTTCTTTGTGGGAAGACTAGTATTTACAGATTCAACTCCTAAGATTAATATATTTTCTCTTTCTTTTTGTGTCAGCTTTGTAAAATGTGATTGTCAAGGGATGTGTTCTTTCATGTAAACTGCCAAATTTATTGGCATAAAGTTTCTCACAATATCTTTGTACTATCATTTAACTGTCTGTTTCCTGAGGATGAGAGAAGTGTGTGTGCCAGATAAACCTCATGCAGAGGTCTTGTGGTAAAAAGAAGTGTAGCGTTTGTAGAACTCAAATCTATTGTGTAAATTTAAACACAAAACCAAAATGGGGATTAGGAGATATTTTTAATAATTACAAAAAAATAGCAAAACAAAACAAAACCATGGTCCTTGCCTGAAAATAATTTACAGGCAGTGTCCACTGAGACAAGGCTTATACACGTTCAAATTCCTAAAGGACTAATATGAGACTGCATTTATGCCAAGTGCTATATGGTGGGTTTCAGATTGCACATAAGATTGCCAAATAAAGGGGAAATGAGGTAATTTTTTAGGTTGTTTAATATGTGCATATCTACATTTTATGCCTTTTTACATCAAATATATCCTTTGCAAAACAAAAGCAATGTTTGCCGCTTGAGGAAATTTGACTTAGGTGAACACCCTTTCAGAAGCCCGCATGTGCGTTTCTCTCCTTGGCAAGTTTTTGTTGGCCCCTGGGTCCCTTTTCATTTTCTCAGAACATGTTTTCTTTCTCTTCTAAACACTAAATTAATAGTTTTGTAATGAAATAAAACTCAAAACAATTTTCATTTGCATCTTTGGCATAAATCAATTAAATTGCCACAAATATTGGTGTTATAGAAATGAAAAAAATATTTACCCAATTCTGCTGCTGTGACGGCATTGGTAATCCAATGAGGAACCTGCATTTACCTGAGCTTGCCAGCTGAAAAGAAAGGGTTCATTGTACAAATGTGAGTTAGCCTTAGGATTCTGGGCATTCTGTCCACGTCTCACTCTCACATGTAGGATTAAAATAGGAAGTTTAAGATATTTATTTAACTTCTGAAGTCTTTTTTTTTGTTTTTTAATCATGGGAAGCTTGGTGTAACAGACTTTAAAGTATGGAAAGGTGCAAGAACATTCCAAGCTTTTCTTACCTTACAAAACTAAACAGGAGTGCCTGTCCCCACTTGCTGGGTTCATTGGAAGGCCGTTAGTGTGGTCAGAGATAAGCAACGGAAAGATGTTGATTAGAGTTTATGAAGATGTTCTCTTTGTGAAATAGGCTCTGTTATATAGGCAAGGCTAGTCCCAGACAGAGGTTAGAAAGAGGCCAAGTCTTTTTCTTTTTCTTTTTTTTTCTTCCTTCCTTCCTTCCTTCCTTCCTTCCTTCCTTCCTTCCTTCCTTCCTTCCTTCCTTCCTTCCTTCCTTCTTTCTTTTCTTTTGGCTCTGCATCAAGTCCGTCATTAATGGATTTCCTTGGCCCTCAAAGTGCTGAGGGATAATAACCATGAGCCTGGAATTAACAATCATTTAAGGATGAAATCAAAATAAAAATAATTTCATACAAATACTGAATAAATTGCTGCTCATAGACTCTCCCTAAAATAACTCAGTAAGTATAGTTGGGGAAAAGAAAATTGAACCAATAGGAAGATGCGGAATACAAGGGAGGCCTGTGGATGAGTCCGGAAGAGGTATAGGCAGACTATGAAGAAACATCCCGTTTGGGATTTCCACTTGACCTTTATAACAAAGGCATTTAAGCGTGGGCGAGATGGCCTTCCCAGCTGCTGACTAATGGTAGGAAGGCAGGAAGACAGGACGTAGAAAGACGAGTGAAGAAGATGTAGAGATTTTCCATACAGGAAATGATAGGGACCCCCCCGGGGAATGGAGCTGTATTCTAGAAGTGTGGAAACAGAAAGGAAGGATTTACAGGTAGGTTAGGGTGACTGGATAGGAGCGGTGATGCTATGACCGTAGGTACAGATGACTCAGGTCTTTCCCTTAAGTTGATGGTGGTGCCATTAACTGGGTTGGAAAGAAGAGAGGGTTTGGAAGGAGCAGTTTGGTTTTGAATATGTTGAACTGAGAGGGTTACGAGGCATCTGGTGGACACGGGCCTCAGACAACCCCAATAACTTTGTGCTATTATATGTTTTAAATTTTTTTCAATTTTTTTCAATCTGATGGTTGTAGAATGATCTTTCTTTCCCCCTCTCTCCTTCCCTCCCTCTTTCCCTTCCTCCCTCCCTGTGTCTTTTTCTTCCTCCCTCCCTCCCTCACACACCTTGAATTGTATTCCTCTGATTAGTAGTGAAGTTCATAACTTTTCCTTGGTTTATTAGTTATTCTGGTTCTGTCAATTGCTTATGAACTGTCTTTGTCAGATGCTACAGACTGCTTACCCAACAAACACCTCCCTCCTTCCTATCTTGTTACAAGTGCTGTGGTTGAGGTGTGAGGTGGCAATATCCTAAGAAAGGAGGACAGGTCTTCCCTAAGCTCCTGTGGATGGGCAGTGATTGGTGGGCATCTGACTCATTTCTGACCAATAGGACCTGGAGGGAAATCTCCTTGAGGTATTTGTGCTGCTCATGTCTTCTCCAGTATTTGACTTCTAGATGTCTCCCTGTTATGGTTTTAAATGTTTCACTCTTTCCTTTCTTATTTATCATTTTTGTGCCTTGGTTAGAAATGATTTTCTTTCCTGGAGTTCTAAAACTATTTTCTATTTTTTTCTCCTATGAATGTTAAGTTAAAAAAGTTTAGGTTTTAAATCCATCTGGATTTTATTTTTGTATCTGGCATGAGGCCATGTTTTTTCAAATGGATAGTCAGTCATCCTGGAAACATTTTTTGAATAGTTTGTTCTTCCTTCCTGGTTTACATTACTATCTTCATGTTACTCTATGAAGTGCACATGGATATATTGATCTATTGTAAATTTCTCTAATCTGTTCATTTGGTCTATTTCTCTACCTTTGTTTTCTTCCCTACTAAGTTATAGCTTCTCTTGAATTTTCTACGTAAATAATTCTGTAGTCTATAAATAATGACAATTTCATTTCTTCCTTTCCAATGCTTATATAGTTATTTCTTTTTCATGCCTTATTGTGCTGGCTAGGATCTCTGGTACAATGTTAAATAAAAGCGATGAGATTGTAGGCATTCTTGTTCCTGACTTGTTTTGTATCTTTTAAAGGAATGCTGCTAATTCTTCAGCATTAGATAGGATTTGGGTAGCCTTCATTGATGAGATTATTGATCCTTTCATCTGTAACTTTTTTATTGTATTCATTTACTTTGTTATCCTGAAAGGTAATGAATTTTACCCTTGTTTTTTCTGTATATTGCAATGATCATATAGTTTTTCTCCTATAGTGTATTGTGAATTGTATTTGTAGATTTTCTAATGTTAACGTAACCTTGTATTCCTGGGATGAACCATACATAGCCTTCATATATTTATTTAATAGTCTTGTAGACTTAGGTTACCAATGTTTTGCATAGAATTTTTGAATTTAGAAGACAGATTGGCCTATAACAATTTTTTCATTTGATGTCTTTGTCCAGTTTTAGGTTGTATCAGCCGCGTAAATTAAAGTGCAGAGCTTTCCCTGTAGTCATTTGTATAAAAGAAGACGTAGCTACAAAACCATCTGGCTCTTCACAGTCTGTCTAGCAGTACGGCCATTCCAGGCAAAGGAGCCCACTTTATTGTTAGCGGAGGCTTGGTCCTGAAGCCCTAGCTGTTCTTCTGTCCTCAGGATCTAGACTGGGCTGCAAGGTATCCTGACTCCCTCCGTTTACCTCATCTGGAAGTGCTCTTGGGCTTGGCCTCCATTTGCTGCAGCCAGGCCCAATGAAACAGCAGACCCAGCAGACCCATCACATTGCCCTGGCTGAAGGAATTTCAAGAAACAAAGCAACTAAATTAGGGAGTGAGATCCTCAAAGAAGTATGTGGAAGTAAAAAAGCTTTTAACATCTGTGTTCTTCCTACCCAGCGAGGAGGATGAAGGCTCCTACCATCGATACATACCTTGTTTCCCCGAAAATAAGACTGGGTCTTATTTTAATTTTTGCTCCAAAAAATGCATTAGGGCTTATTTTATATTACGAGAGTCCTGAAAAATCATGCTATGACTTATTTTCCGTTTAGGTCTTATTTTCAGGGAAACATGGTAGATAATGTGCTGAATAAAACTTGTCTTAATTTCTCCCTTGGTTTCCATTTGGAAGAGAATTTGGAACAAAATTCCAATTTGCAGAGACTTTGGGGAAAAAAACACACAAGTCACATGTTTATTTTTCATCTTGAAAAAAAAAATCTGTATCAGAATTTGAGCTTGTCAAGGGCCTCAGCCGTGTTTACCCCTGTTTGAATCCACACGCCGAGTACAGTGCCAGGTGTATCACAGGTGCTCACTAAGCAGCTCTGTAGTGGAAGATGTTTGCTCTTGTCCAAATAACTTACAAAGTCAGTGTCAAAATCAGATCGGGCAATGAATATTTTCAGGGAAGAGAGCTCGTATTCTTTCAATCTGAAACTGAAAGTTCTTAAACAAGCAAAATGAGGGCAAAAAGACTGAAGTGTTTTAGAACATTGCTGATACCTACCATTTTATCACTTACACGAGTGTGTTTATTTCTAATATTCAAATGCTCTTTAAAAACTGGAGTTTGCTTGCATTCACTGCCTGCATTTCTTATCTTGGCCTTTTGGTGTCATTCTTAGATTAATCTGAAAAGCATATTAAGCAAGGGTGAAATCATTTCCCCAGCTTTGGGTCTTTTCATTTCTGATTGGAAGCAAAAATTATCACACCTATAGTGAAGTTTACTAATCTAACATTTTTTGATGTTAGGTTAACTGTATATTTTATAGCTGACATGTAACTGCAGAAGTTTAAATACAATACAACCAGCAATGGTAAAATAAAACTTTATTTTTATGGGTAGTCCAGAAAGAGCTTTTTCAGAAATTACTATACCAAAGTTACTGAAATTAACTACATATGTTATTAATATATACATGTTACATATATAATTCTAACACATAATTCTAATGTATATCATTACATAATAATATAATAATATAATGTTACATTATAATTCATATATATGTGTGTGTATATGCAAATATACACATACACACACATATGCATATATATGTGTGTTATATATTTAGTGAAAGCAAAACCAGGGTTTTTAAGCCAGGACGGGACCTAATTCATTTTCATTGACCTATAAAATAAAGCTAACTATTTTCCACGAAGCTGCAGAGAGCTAATGAATTTCTGAACAGTTTCAGTTCTGTATGTGCGATACTCACCCCCTTTTGTCCACCTATGGATGGATATGAAAACACTTTGGACTTCAAATTTATTGCTAAGTCCAGTGTTAGCCGCGTGTTTGCCCTTCCCTCTCAATCTGCAAAAGTCTCAATAACTTTTCTTCTTTCCACCATTAATTATATTTTTTCCTCCATTGTCATTTTAATGCACAACTTAATGAGACTGGCTTTTTTTTTTTATGTTGTAACAAATAAGTGAACAAAGAAACCAACAAAATAGTATGGACCCCTAGATACATAAGTAGGAAGCAAATGTATTGAATTCATTGTGTTTGATTGTTGCACTGGGATTTCCCAAGGCTCAGTCCGTCAGGCTACATTCACTCTCAGGGAAAGAGCTGTATTTGTTGCCTGCATCTTTGAACAATTTCACTACCTGAGAGGATCAATGTATTAAACCTAGAGCGCCTGGTGTATCTACCAATAGCTGGGGGCTTGAGTGGCTCAACTTCAAGTTTTATGGCCAGAAAAACACTAGAGATCTATTTCTCAAAACATTCCATGTTAGTTAGGATCCTATCTGAACAATACAGCAAAGTTTTAAAATAAATATTATTAGAAAAGAATTTTTTTAATTTGGAACAAATTCAAATTCAATCCTGCAGTTGGTTATTTTTCATGATGTGAGGTCAGTGGGGTCTGAGATCTCCACCGTACTTTCAAGCTAGCAGGTTGGCCTGCCGTAGTTTCCTGGATGCCGGCAGAAGATAGGAGAGATGTACATCTGAGACACAGGACTTACGACACAGCAAGCAGTGTGAGCACCACTGTGTTGATTCTTTTTGTCTCCTAGTCCCATTGGTCTGGTGCAGATGGGCCTAGATTTCGCCTGCACCGTCGGCAGGTTGGAACCATGTCCTTGGGAACCCAAATCTTATATAGTGGGCAGTCAGCATTCTTGTCCATTTCTCCAGAAGGAGACCTTATCTCTGTCTTTCAAGGCATTTGCTATACAAACATCTATGAAAAGGTAGTCCAGAGCAAAGAGTGGTCAGTGCTTCATTTGCAAGATTTGTTTTTGGTTGACAAGGTACTTTCAGAGCTGTTCCATCCCACAGGGGAGAAAGCTGACTATTTATCCTCCAATTCCAATTCCTTATGGGCTGAGAGCTGATCCAGGCGCATTAACTCTCCAGCACTTCCAGCCTCCCTTACACAGCCAAAGAGAAATCTGTGGGGGAAGAGGTTTGAGAGTTGTAAGTGCTTATAGCAGGTATTGAATAACATGTATGGGCCATGGTATAGAGAGTGAGTGCCTGGGGACATTGGTGTGACATTGAGAGCACCTGTCACACTCCCCAGTTTTAGTCCCGCCTCCTTTCTATTTTACACATATTTATTTGTTTTCCCTTTCAATCCACAGTTGACTTGTTAGGTTTACTAGAAATACACATAGACCTTAAATGGCTGGTGGTGATATTTTCGGTTGGACTCGCCTCATCTCATTCCCTTTAACCAACTTGCTGCTCAGCAGTGTACCCGTTAGAGGATAGACAGGGCAAAAGAGCAAAAAGAGAATTCAAAGAAATCAATTTAGCTACTTATTAACATCTTTGGAAACACCAAGAGGAAAAGGTGGCAACTAATTCCTCAAATTTGTGTTTTAAAAGAACTGTCTTTTGTTCCTGATCTCTGTAACCCCAGCCTTGAAAAATCAAGAGTTGGTCCTCAATCAAAGAGTGTGTCAAGGATTATTTTAAGAACAAATTGAGGAAATGTAAGCACAAGTCTTTCATCACCTTTTCACCATGATTAGATTTATTTGCTCCCCCGGTGACGGCCCCCTTCTCTTTCAAGCTCTGGAACTGCTTTAGAATCAAGGGTGAAAAATGAAACCTAGTTTCTGCTTTTAAGAAAATGAGAGAATGCACATGCCATGTTGACAGGTGTATTTCCTGGGGACATGAAAGTATTGGGGATTTTTAGAAAAGAACTATAGGGCCCTGGCCAATGAGAAATCCACTAATTCAGAATCTGGGATAAATTTAAAATGCTTGTGAAGTCCACTGATATATTAGGGCTAGAAGTGGAGGAAATGTTTGCCAAGCAAATTAAAAGTATAAACAGGGGAAATATATAGTCTTCGAAAAGACTGAAGACCAACAAATGTTTCTAAATACTTGTAAAACCACTTTATTTTTAAATACTTCTGTGAAACAATGTTATAATTCCTTACTGGGTTTTTCAAATCTATTATTAAAATACTTTAAAATTCTCTACTTAATTTCTAATTTAATTTCTGCTCTTTCCCTTCTTTGGGGCCCTGTCATCTTTGTTGCCATATGAACGTGAAATTAAGCTGAATTTTGTGAAAATGTTTCTGTAGTTCAGACTATTCGCAAACTTTCCACCCAATTAGGGAAAATTAATGAGGTTTACTGCACTTTGTGTTGATATTTAGTCACCGGCAGGCAGTCAGACTTTTTTCTTCTCAAGTTAGTGTGTGAAAGGAGAGAGTTGTTTTCTGAACTTGCCCGAAGTTTAGGAAAACACGATTCTGAAAAGATTGTTTCTTACTATTCTAAGCATCTGCCACTTTCTGCCTTCCGGTTTGCTTTCCTCCTCCATTCCTGATGGGTTCCAAGTCTCCCAGTCTATTATTTATTCCTTCACAGTCTTTATACCATCATTACAGATTACAGCAAATGGCAACAGGTAGTACTTGAGATTTCCGTATAGCCTCTTTCTCTTGGAGATGAAGGAATGGAGATCCACAGAGGCAAAGACATTCATTTAAGGTTTTGCTGCTTATTTCAGGCAGATCAGAATGAGAAGCCATGATCCTTTACTCCTAGACGGGTGCCTTTACCCTGCATGGTCATTGTTCTGAGAGAAAGAGGAAGGGATGCTGAGACAGAGAGAGAGAGAGAGGGATGGGGAGGTGGGGGGAATGAGGAATGAGGACCTGGGGGAAGGTTATATTGGTATTTCTTATGCTATTCTTGACTTTCTTTTAGGTTTGTCATGTTTTCAAGGGAAAAAGCCTCAAAAAATAGAAAAGTTGGACAGAGCGTGCAAACAATAAGTTCAGGGCACTGTCAGATGCTGGGTGTTTCTGTTGTCACAGGAAGGCAGATTTGTCAAATAAAGCAGCCATTAACTTTCAATTAAAGTTCCCTTGCAGAGGAGCAAGATTTTTCTTTTGTGATATTTTTTCTTTTTAAAAATGCTTTCTTTGAGTCACAGATAATTATTCATGAATGTTATGTGTGTGATTTCCACCCCCAATCATGAATTTCTGAGGCAGCAAAATTGTCATTATGTATTTCATTCTTACCAGATACTAAGAATTTCTAAATTGACTTTTTCTTGAAGATTCATGCCCTAAAGAAATTAAATGACTGAAAAGTCAATACAGTTTTTAAGGGGTATTTTACTTAATACTATGAAGACTAGCATACCAAACATTTGTACACAGATTATAATTCCTTATTACATAATTTCTGTATTCTAATGCTCATTATTACTTAAATTTCTATAAACATTTCTTGGCTTAAAATATTATCTAACACATTATTTTAATAGTTTTACCATGAAATCTTTCCTTTCCATATTAATTTAACTATGAGTGCATTTTAAATCAGTTTTTTAACATAACATAGGAAATTTTAATATACTTAATATTTACACATTTACTCTTGCCAAAATAAATATTAACTTATCCTCAAATTTACTGGTAGAATTTTAACATATAACGCCTAGAAGAAAAATTTTTTCTCTCCTACCTAAATTTGAAACTAAATATTCAGATATTGAACCCAAATTCAAATGGCATGTTGTATTAGTCAAGGTTCTCCAGAGAAATAGAACTAATAAGATATAGATATAGATATAGGTATAGATATATTGTTATAGATGTAAATATAGATAGAGATATATAGAAAGAGTTTTATTATAAGAGATTGGGTCATAGCATTATATACGTTGAGAAATCTCACCATCTGCTGTCTGCAAGCTGGAGGCCCAGGAAAGCTCCAAATCCAAAAGTTTAAGAACCAGAAGAACCAGTGGTGTAAGTCTCAGGGGTCTGAAGGCCCAAGAACCAGGAGAGCCTCTGTCCCAGGGAAAGCGAAGATGCATGTCTCAGCTCCAGCTGAGAACAAATTGACGCTTCTTCTGTCTTTTGTCCTCCTATTCAAACACTCAGTGGGTTAAAGATGCCCTTTGGAATTGATGAGCACGGTCACCTTTCCTCAGTCTACTGATTGGACCGCTGATCTTTTCCAGGAACACCCAGACATGTTTTGCCAGACATGTGAGTATACCTCAGCCTCGTCAAGCTGATGCAAAATTAACCATCACAGATGGCATGTTGATGTTATTGATGTCAATTAGGATGCAAATGACTACATTTGCAGGTTTATGGATCATAGACAAGACTAGGGATGCCAGCAGTGATTTTGTAGTCTTATGCTATTTGGGCAACTGATGGCTGAGAAGAAGATTTTTCTTGACTATTAAGGCCAAAGCTCAACCCTTGATGCATTCTTAACAGAAATACCCTTAAGCCGGGCCACAATGGCTTCTTTACAAAAACTGTTAGGGACCCTACAAACCATAGAAAATACAATGGAAAAATACCACATTTGCAATAGCAGCAAAACAGAAATTATCTAGGAATAAACTTTTAAAGACGTTTAATGCTTGTGAGAAAAGAACTAGAAAGCTTCATTAAGGAACGTACAGTAAATAAGACTCCTGAATCGAGGACATAGCTTGTCATTGGATAAGGAGACTCAGTATTATTCAATCATCTAATGGTGTCAGTTCTTTAAAAATTAAATCAAGCTTTTCTCCCCCCCAGGAACTTGAAAATTAATACTAACACTCATCTGAAAAAATAGAAAGTTATGAAAATTTTTAAAAACGGGATTTGGGGAGAGGATTTGGAGAGGAAAACTATTTCCACTAAATATTGAAACGTTTTATAGCATTACCTACTATTTCTAAATAGTTGCAAATGGATTAAGAGCAGACATATCAATTGAGTAGAATATTCCAGAAATAGCTATTTATGGGGAGCACAAATATATAAAACCCTAAATACATATAGGTGACATTTTATCAGAAAATTTAAGACATTTCAATAAATCATGTTTGCTTAATTTACTACCCACTTGGATAAAAATCTTCCACTCCTAATACCAAATAAATTTCAGATGGATCCAAGATTTAACCATGAAACCATTATATTACTGAAGAAGTTTATCTATCTATCTATCTATCTATCTATCTATCTATCTATCATCTATCTATTCTTAGAAAGGAAGAAGAATTTGTAAAAATGATACAATAATCAAAAGTAAAGGGAAAGACTGAAGAATTTACTTAAAAGCTGAAAACTTCTGCATGAAAAACATCCTATAAGTAAAACCGAAAAACAGACGGTGCTCTGGCAAAAGCATTTTCCAATATATAGGACAAAAGATAAATTTCATTGCTATATAAAATATTCACAAATCAATCTAAAATTAAAAAGAAAAACCACAAGTCATCTACAGAAACAAAGGAATGGTAAACGGCCAATAAACAACAACTATTCAACGTTTCTCAATATTAAGAGACTCATTAAAACAAGATGCCAGGTTTTTTAATCTGTCGGATGGTCGGTGACAAAAGCAAATTTGAAATTGCCCAGTGCTGAAGGTTGTCTGTACGCTGGCTTGATGGGAGTACCGTGGAGCCCCTCTTTGTAGGACGAGAGTGAGCATTCTTTTAGGAATTTAGGAATGTATTTTGCATCCATGCTCACCTACATACGTAAAGTGTTCTGTTGAAAGATGTGCATTATAGCTTTTTTTTTTTTCAGTGATAGCAAACAGTTGAAACATCTTAAGGGTCCATAGGCAGAAGGTTGTTTAAATAAATCACGATAAATTCAGACAGTGAAGTAGACTGCTTGTCCTGGTGTTGGAGGAGAGGCTCAGGTAATGCTGTCACGTGGAAACCGGTATAGGACGGCAGGCACAATGTGACCTCGTTGGTGGAAGGATCCAAAAACCTGTTTGGGGTAATTGTTTCTAGGGCCTGTAGCTGGGGACTAGAGTAGGATGGGAGACTTGGTTTTATTTCCGTGCCAGTTAGGTTTCAATTGCAGGTGACAGGAGTGACTCTAGTTGTGTTAAGTAGAAATTGATTTCATATTGTACAAATAATATAAATGGGGCCACTTTAAAATGGAGTGGAGCTGCCATCCCAGAGGAGCTGCCTTGCATGTTTTACTCCTCAAACCTTTGGAATGTTAGAACAGGTCAAAATAACCTTTGGACTGTGTCTAAAGCAACACCGCATCCCAAAGAACTGTTTTTTAAAGATAACAAGAAAACAGACATTATGACTTCCAGACTGAATATTTAAAAACATTCTTTAGAATTAGCATCACTGTGTTATCTGCACCAATAGAAATGCCTTCCTTCTATTGACGTCACTGACAGTGTAATTGGATTGTTCTCCTTCCCTTTCTCACAAATACCCTTGCTTTTGTATCTTAATTGTAACCCACTGATTTGGTTTCTGCCGGAATCAGTGCTTCCAGAATAGCTGTTCTTTTGGATGTCAAATAAATGCTTGTATCCTCTCACGGTGGCCTTTTACATTTAGGTTAACAATAGTTATTTCTTCTATAACCCAGTATTTGTGTTCCTGAAGAAACTTGTATTCTTCAAAATTCATAATAATAGCATATAAGTTCAGTGCAGACCACTCAATATCTATGTAATTTTGCATCCACCAGCAAACACAACGATTTCAACCTCAGAGGTCACTTGGACTGGCAACTAGACTGGCCAGAGTTAGCTTCAGGGATATTTAAAATGAATAAAAACAAACACGTGAAAAGCCTGGCTTGCAGACGGAGAAAATACAAGTGGGAGCTCTGAACACGGTAGACAGAGCCGTCTGTTCTGTGCAAAGTTTTGCAAGGCTGGGCGCCTCTTGTCAGGAGGGAGCCTCTGGTGCAGGCAGTCGTGTTTCATGTTCTTAGGACAGAGCTGAGGAGCATTCTGTACCCAGGCTGGAGAGTCTTTTCCTTTTCCTCTTGCCAGGAAAAATTATGTACAAGTCGGGACAATGGTCATGTTACAGTGATATCATCTCCTGACTGCAATCCTAGATGAGCTATTTTGGAGTCCTAGGAAGATGCATAGTGGCAGAACAGACAACAGAAAGGGAGGGCTACAGAACTGTTGGAAGGCTGGAGGAGAAGGCCCTAGGCTGGCCACGTGGAGGAGTCCAAGAACAGAGCAGGGCACTGGCTCCAGAGGAGCCAATACCTCTAGCAGGAGGGGCCGAGGAAACCACCAGCGGAACTGCTGAGTGACAATATGTGCTGTCAGTGCCTCCGTCCATTAACCAGGAGGGACGCGTGATTATATGGTGGGTGTGTGATAAAGCAAATACAACAAAATGTTAACAACTGGAGAATCTAGGTGGTGGCTATGTGGGCATTCACTATATAGTACTTTCAACTATTGTGTAGGCACAAAAAGGTTCATAACACAAAACAAAACAACAGACAGAGTTGTAGCTCATCTCTGTAGATGGTACTGCTCTGACTTCCCCTTAGGAGGCATGAGGCTAGTGACTGGTCCCTGGAATGGTGAGTCTGGCTCCACCTCAGGCACAACTGCCCTGGCCATTGGTGATGGGAATGGAGCTGCAGGAGCTCTCCTGCTTCACCCCCCACCCCCACTGCACCTGCCCTCCGCTTTGTTCCAAGTAGCGGGAAGGCTACCTTGCCTCTGCCTGCCTTCTCCTTCGCAAATCTTGCGGAAGTGCACTGAATTGAAAGGAGCTTAGCTTGACTCCTTGATTCGAGAAAATCTGAAACAGGGTTCTTAGTTTCCTAGTATCTGCGCTGTAGAGATGCACGCAAGAAAGTGGCTGGAATGGACGCTGATGTCATGGAATCGCGTTATGCTCGGCAATCTTATTCTCTTTTGTACTGTTTTCTTTTTTATGATTTTTATAAATGGAGTATAATTCACATGCATTCAAGTGCAGAGTTTGATGAGTTTTAATAAGTGTATATGCTTGCAGAGTCACCACGGCAGTCAGAAAAAGTAAAATAATAGATATACAGAGGATGCCAAAAAATGTATACACATTTTAAGAAAGGAAAAAACAGTATTAAAATTGTAATACTCAATATATACTGATAACAGAAGATGAATACAAGTCATGTGTATACATTTTTTTTTGGCACCCCCAGTATTATTTATTTGGAAATGAAGGGGATCAGAGCACGTCATCCCAGAATATGCTGCCTTGGCATACTGGTTGTTTTGAGCTGAAGGTAGTTGAGAAACAGCAGGTACAGGACGGGCTGTCCACCCTCACCCTTTCTGCCTAAAAGCTGGACATAAATTTCCCAGGAGATAGGAACACTCCTGGTACCAAGAATAAGAGAACATTCTTACCACAGAGAAGGGGCGTCGACGCCAACATGAGTCTGTACAAAGAAACCTTACTAAAATAACCCTCATCTTCTATTGGTTTCCCTCAGATGTTTCCTAGTCACTGTTCCATCCCTAAATTTACCACCCCTAAAAGCCAAATCCCTTTCCTTTGCCTCGTCACTTTTCCACAAATTTATCACCTTTCATTAAAATGATATTCAAGCTCCTGAGTCTAACCACTTCTTTAGGCTTTTCATTTCTTGTCCGTGAAGCCCTTTGTGTCACATAAAAAAATATAAACATCATATAAAATTTTATGCTTTTTTCTTGTTACACTGTTTGTTGTTAGTTTAATTTGCGTGTCCCAGTCAGAAAACACAAAAGGGTAGAGGAAAAGTTTTTCTTCCCCTACGGAAGCAGAAAACCCCGATTGAGTCAAAACTCCGACTCCCTAATTGTTCTTTTAGGAGACTTTGAGAACTGGGACCATATTTAGAGTGGGTAACTCATTTGGTCACAGAACATGCTCAGATTTCCTTTTCAGAATAAGTGAAAATTGTCTTTTGATTTGATTTCCAAACTGTATCCATTGGGATGCATTTAAAGTAATAGGAAACACCAACAGTGGCTTAAACCATAAGAACACTTATTTACATCACAGAAACTCTGGAAGTAGGTCGTCCCAGGGTAGGTGTCATAGCTTAGCAATGACTTCAAGCTCCGAAACTTTTTTCTCTTTCATCTGACGCCTTGGAGTGTGAGCAATGTCTCCGCCTTCCACTCATGCTCACAAGGTGGTGGCCTCTGCTGCAGACCCTGGCTCCTCACAAGACAGACTGTTGCAGCCAGCAGGAGGAGCTGGTACAAATGTACTACGCGTCAGGGAGGAAACTCTTTTCCAGAAATCCAGAATAGATTTCTTCCATCTCTTTGGTCAGAACAAGGTCAAATGGCAACCACTAAACCAATCACTGGCTAAATCGATCGGGATTGCCACCATTCAGTTAGACCAACTAAATCATTCAGAGTGACACGCTGCTGCCTGAACAAAATCAGGGTCCATAGGCTAGGAAGTAGCTGCCTGGGACATTTCCAGTGTCTGTGTCGATCAATAATTGCGGGTTATTTCAGTGGTGCCCTGACCCATGAATGCTTAAAGTGTGCGCCTTTTATCCTGGGGTAATGGTAGGGCAGAGAAAAAGAGGGACCCTAGCTTAAATTGCGCAAGCTGTTTCTTGGAGCAAGTGACTCCTTTCCTGAGAGTCAGTTTCCTTATCCGTAAAGTGGGAATCGTAATGATCCTAATGTGTAGGAGTTGTGAGGAAATAATATGAAATGACATGTGGGGAGCACTTGGCATAGTGTCTGACACATAGTCAGTCATTCATAAATAGTAGATGTCATGACTCTCAGAAAGAATGGATCAGGCTTAAACCGTGGCTTTTATTGGTAAGTTGGTTTGCACATTTCTGCAGTCATTCCTTTACAGACTTGGACAGGGTGCTTTCGAAGTGCCTCCTGGGATTGCTGTGAGGAGTAAATGAGGTTCAGCTAGCCCATCATTTGGTGCTCCGTGAATTCTTTTTAGTGGCCAGTTGGGAGTCACGGGACTGTTCTTTTCCTGACAGTTATGTGAACTTGAGATGGTGATGCTGAGACTGGACACCCCTCCCCTCTTGTCTCTGATGAACCTGGTGTGGGTCTGCCCTTCTCTGCCCGTCTGTTGCTCTGTGTCTTGAGAAAATTGGCAAGGTCTGGGCTTGCAAGTTCGGATCTGTGAGGGGATTGCACCCACCAAATTCAGGCCGAAAGCTCTAATGCCCCAGGTGTTTCCTTCACAGGATTTTGAAGCTTCCTTTGGAATTTTGGACTCTTCCCCTTTTTTACACCTTGGCCTCTGAGGTCACAAAGCAGGTAAATCCTTAGAAAGTGTGGACCATTGCGATTTCATGCTGCGTGCTTCACCCATTAGGAAAGAACGTGGACCATCGCGATTTCATGCTGCGTGCTTCATCCATTAGGAAAGAAGCTGATGGCTGAATGTGGTCCTGTGCCTGTGGCCGTGCTTCGCAGTGTGCAGGCTGCTTTCACCCAAGCTGTCACATTTGAGCTCGTACAATGAAGGATGGGTCTCATTTCTCCGTTTCTATAAATGGGCAGAATGAAGCCCCATGGAGGTTAAACGATTTTGCCAAAGTTGTCCCTTTAGTGCTTTATTAGGAGCTGGAATTAGAAATCTGATCTCAGAGGGTCCCTAATATACTCAGGAGACAGTGGTTTGACTCTTATGCGCAGGGACATCTTTCATTTTTTTTTTCTTTGGGGTTTCTATAAACTCATAAATTTTTGTACTTTATTTACATGTATAACCACAGAATTAAAACAAACCCCACCTCCTTCACAGCATTATGCTCCGATTTATGGATTTTAGGGCAAAAGATTGTCCTCAGGTCTTTCCTTTCGACAGTAGATACAGCCATTGGTATGGTACAGAGACCTTTCAGATGTAACAGACTTTTGAAGCCTTGAAAGTAAAAAAAAAATCAAACCAAAGGTTAATTCACACCACCTATGTGAATCAAATGAATATTCATTTTCACAATTAATAGATGGCAGAGAGATAAGACGTGGGTTTTCTTTTGTTTTTACTTCCTCTAAAATCCTCTCAGGCATTGATGTTAGCTTCCCCCAGTCACTGAGCTAAGTAATGAGATCTTTTGGGTTTTGTTCTGAAGTTTAAAAATGGAACAGCAAGACCTTGGTGGGGGGTGGAGATTGGGGAAAGAGATGGGAGAAGGGGTCTGGAGTTTGGGGTTTAACTCAGGACGCCACTCTGGAGGGAGTGCCCTAGTGGGCCTGTAGCCCAGAGGTTGCAGGCTCTCAGGAGCCTGGGGAGCCACATCTCCCCCAGTTCCTAAGAGTCCACTTACAGGAGGCTTCTGAGATTCAGGTCCAAACACACCCCCTCTCCCATCTAAGGCCTGCCCTCTGGGAACGAGTGCACCCTTTCTAGGTGGAGTTGGTAGATGTGTACAAGTCCCCCACAAATTGCTTCGAGTGTCCTACTTAACCCGACAGTCACCTTCCCCCTGCAGCCCCCATTAGTCCCCGTCCAGCTTGGACTCTGGTCCTCACACAGCACCTGTCATGGTGCCTTCCTCCAGGCTCCTGGCCCTGTAGCACCTGGGTTACAGGCTGACGATGGCACCCTCTTTGTGGCCATTGTGAACTCTTGCTTGCTGGTGACACTGTCCTTGTAAACGTTTACTGCGAGTACTCAGGTATGTGTGTGGCACAGCCCAATATGCACTCTGGGGGCTGGAGGTGTGTTCTGGTCCCTTTGGACCCCCACTGAATAGATGCAGGAACCACTGCAGCTGGTGATCTCTGCCTCTTACTGTATCCCTGACATCTCACCCAATGGGTATTTCACACTGCAACTCCCCAGGTAAGCCTTTAGGTTCACCCTCCTCCCCTTCTCCTGTCTAAGCTTTCACTGATGGAACATGAACCTAACGAGCAGTTTTATTCAGCACTCTGTGGTAAGAGCCAGACTCCCATTTTCCTCTCTCTATTGAAGACACCTGGCCCCCAGGTGGTTCACACCTGGATGCCTGGGAATCCGGCAGTTGCAGCGTCCCCACGGGAAGGCCCTGTCCAGGTGGGTTTTCTAGACAGAGCCAGGCCTGCCTGAGAACTGGGTCCTTCTCTCAGTCCATCAGGCAGTCATGAAAAGGGACAAGAAAGTGTCACAAGCAGAGCCCTGTCACAGTAACTACGTCCAACAGAGCAGAGTACCTGATCCTCTGGGGAAAAACAGCATCAGCCATCTTGAGTGAGTGTTCAGAAATACAGACCTGATCAGTTAGTTCCACTCCTTTCTTAAAGCCTTGGGAGTTCCCATCCTGGGGGACAAAGCGCTTGCTGAGAGGAAGAGAAGATGCTCTTAATTCTGGTGCGCCTGACCCCAGGCTGGGGCACATGATTTGGGGAGGGAGCCGAGGCTGGGTGTCTTCCTGCTCCCTGGGGCAGCCCAGCTGCACAGCTACAGGCCTCTGCATAAGACACAGCTACCTGGACAGGTTCTGGAGCCCCTGCCAAATCTGCCCACCCCCATCCCATGCAGTCTTCCACAGCGTCCTCTACTCTCCCTTATCCTGCTGCACTGAAAACACTTGTGTGGCCATTTCCCCAGATATTGAAGCATTGGTGCCATAGGTCCTATGTACCAGGCCTTGTTCAAACCACACCGTACGCAGTAGCTCCTCGATTTGTCACAATAACCCAATGACATAGGGATCAGTAGTCCCCATTGAATATTTGAGGGCAAAGGCTGCATGATTCACTCTCCCATCCCCAGAACCCAGGGCAGTGATGGGCACAGAGTAAGCGCCCAGGAGGCAGAGCTGACTGAGTGCTTGAATGGAGGGAACACATCGTGTGTACTCAGAGCTCTCCTCCTTTCCTCCTCCTTGTTATCCATTCTGTCTTAGCACTTTAGTTCCCAATCCTTCCTTTACCACCTCAACGATTTAAGCCAGCCGAAGTAAAATACCCATTAAAAAAAAACACAAAGTCTCCTAATTGGCTAAACTTACATTTTCTCTTTGCTTTCTGCGGTTTGGTAAAAGAATGAGATTGGTGTTATCGTCTGTTTGGAAAATGCCCTTTGAGAACAGGGACAGTTAATGACTGTTTCCCACTGAGTCCAACAGATGGTGCCAAGTACCCTGCGGGCACAGAGAAAATATTAATTGATGTTGATTTCCTTACTTATTATTTAAATATGCTAAATGGCCCCTGAGAAGCTTCCAAAGAGTTAATATGTTACCCAAAATATATGGCTTATCCAGGGAGTACTTTACTCCCTGAGAGTTCAGTGTCTGTTTGTGATGTCTATTCATTTGTATATTTGATGAAATTACACAGGAGGAAGTGGAATACGGTTTGGTTATGAAATGATAGAAAATACTGCTTATTTTGAAGTAAAAGTCGTTTTGAATACTAAGTTGCTTGTGTGCAGCAGGCATGCAAGAATCCACATGGATTTGAAAATTTAATGACATCCTTTTTTTACTGATGTACGTTTTTAAAAAAAATATTTAAAAGTTGAAATATGACCAGCTTTATTATTTTTCCTATTTCCTCACTTCTAGAGCATCTGAGCACAAACCTTAAAATGTTCGGTTCGTTGACGTTTTTGGTGCTTGAGTTACTGGAAAAATAATTTTATTTCACAACCAAATCACAGAAACTTACTCATATTGAAATAGGAAACATTTTAGAGTTATCAGCGTCATGTATTGTTGAGAGATTCCAGAATGTATTAGGCAGATGAGTATTTTAAGAGGTATAAATAAGATTTCTCGTGTCATCACTTCTGTAAATTAAGGTCTGGAGTATCTCTGTGCGTTTCCGATAAGCCAGTAATGACCATGAAAGGAGGCTTTTCCTTTGCTGATTTTGCTAATAAGTTGTCAGGTGATTAACACTGAAGTCTGGTCAGATTTGGGCCGTGTGTAGTTTGGGATGCTGGAAAACAGGTCAGCAAAGGGATTTGGCTGCTGTTGTTAGAGCAGGGTAACATTAGATGGTAATGTATTACCTGTATTGTACCTGTATTGTTACCTGTATTGTAGACAATACAGGTTCACAATCCGTCTCTTGAACACTTGAGCCAGATATGTCTTGAAATTTGGAAGCTTTTTGCTTCTGGAAGTTAATTTCATTTGCACATCACACATTGTGTGACAGCGTTGGCGGGGTTTGCAGCATCTCTCCATAATCTGAACTGTTACTATGTATTTAATCAAATATGTCAGTATTCCCATTCATGGGAGAAGGACATGCATAGCCACATATCACTTCAGCACAAGTTTTGCCCCAAGTGAGTTAGCACGAAAATTTCATTTTCCAGAAATTGTTGGGTCTTGGAGTTGTCGTAAGGGATTGTGGATGTGCATAATTAAGGTCCAAAATGTCCACATTACCAACAGAAACTGCAAAGGAAAGTCAAACCGGGTAACCACAGATGGTTTGATAAAATGCCGCACAATTCTGTCCTAGGAAGGGTTTTGTACTTTTAAATACCACTGGCCGAAACACATGGAATCTCTCTCCAGAATAAACAGTCCCTTTGTTGTCTTGGAATATGTACTTAGTTACAATAAATTTTAATTTTGGTTTGAATAAGTAATATACTGGTAGAAATTTTAAAAGTCTGTACTCAAACAGAGGAAATCTTTTCATGTTTTCCTTTAGGCCTTATATGTACATGTAATCGACTTAGTGTACACACAAATCTTTTGTCTTTTTTAATTTAAAATTATAACAAGTGTTTCTCTGTATATTTTACTTTCTTTATAACTATCATTTTAAAGAACCTTTTTTGAAAAAAGATTGAACATAGCACTCCACTGCTATCTCGGAAAGAGGATGCAGAAGCAGAAAACACAATAGAAATTGGTTATTCCGCCACATGGGTTAAACACAACTGTTAATATTCGGCAAAATATTTGTCCAGATCTTGACTAGGTGCGCTTCTGTATTGATGAATACAGTTTTATAAAATAAAATAATGGCATCAACGTGGATACCATTTAGGTAATGCATTTATTTTAGCAAATGACTGCGGGACCTAAAGCAAGTCACTTGACTCCACAAGGCTTGATTTTCTCATCTGTAAAATTAGACATTTTATGCAATTTCTAAGCCACTGATTATCTGTTAAGCAATTAAGAGAATTTTTTGTTCTATAGGTAGTATTTCGGGTGAGGATAGTGTTAGTTTGAACAAATATCGCATCATTCGGATTCATTGAATATATTATTATTTGTAGATTTTTGAAAATAATTGTTTTCAATGATTGAATTTCTGTTAGAGCTAAGTTGTGAGTTTGTGTTGGAATTTTTGATCCGTGTTCATTTCTCCCTGGAGTTTCTGAGTGTTTTTCTTATTATCGGTTACTCAGCCGATAGTGAAGACATGCAACACAATCACAGCTTAGAGGAAGACAAGTAAACTGAGATGCAACTCTGTTCAACAGAGAAGTAATGTCATACTCACAAAATGTTAAAGTCTTTTTAATGATATCTTTGGGCTCATGGTGACATTTAAAAAATTCAACCAAGGAATCCTATAGGCTGACATTTGTAAAGATATTTAAATGACATCTTTCATAAGCGGGCAAAGAGAATTCTACAAACTAGAAGTTACAAGCGAATTCATGCGAAATTAATAGAATCACGTGTCTGCTAAATACTTGAATTTCTAAGATAACTTGGAAAAGTCTTGCCTATTTATTTTTTTCCCCCTTTGATTTTATTTCTTGTTCAGAGCTATAGTTTGTCTTTTCCTCATTGTCACTGGACAAAGACCATCTGCTCCGTTCTAGAAGTTGCTTTGATTTGCCTCTTGTGTGAGATGCTTTGCAACATGACCCTCTTGGCCTTAAGAGGAAGTGCTGCTCTGGAGCCTGTTGTCCCCATTTTCATCCTCACAGAGTTTTCCGCATGGATGATGGCCACGGTGCTAATGATGGAGGATCTCTGTCTTCTTCTTCACTTCCTCATTTTGGTTGCATAGGGAAAATAGAGGAGACTCGATATTGAAATGGAAGAACATTGCTTATAATGCCAAGGCCCAGCCGAGCAAGAGCCAGCTTGGAGATTCCTCTGGAAGTTTCCATCCTTATGGATGCCCTTATTTCTCAACAGATAGTTAGAATATTCTTCTGGTGTGGTGCTAGACTCTGGTGTTAAAGGGGTAAAGAAGATCTTTGCCCTCATGGAGCTTAAGGTCTACTCTAAAAGAGAAAAACATGAAACAGACAGATAAAATAAATAAATCGATAGATTAAAATGTAGATAAAATAGATACATAAATAAATAGATACAACAGATAATTCGATAACTAGGCGACAAGTAAATATAATCATGATGTGCGCTATGAAGAAAGTGAACAGGTAGAGAGAGCCTGGATGAAGGAGATACACTGAAGGGGAGATGAGAGTCAAGGTCTAATTGCTGAGGGGCCTCCTGGAGCACAGGGGTCAGTCCTTCTCCTCCCTGAATTCTGACCCAGGAAGCACTCCACTCTAGGAATCAGATTAACTTTCTTAGCCACTCACCAGGTTCTCTCTGGGAAAGTTCCTGAGCAAAACTTACTAAGCAAGGTTGTCCAGATATTATTCCTGCTAAAGTCTTTCTTTCATTTTTCTACATGCTGACTTAAAGGTTATTTGTTATTGTTTCTAAAGGAGTAAAAGATGCTGTCTAATTTCAGAAGACTATAATAAGACTAAAACTCTAGGTTCTTGGTCATATCATTCTCTGCTAATTTTTCTCTATTGGAAGATTCTTTGGCATAAAGAAGTAATTGTCTGAAATGAAGAGATAGTGGGGGTTGGTTGGGAGGGAATCCTGAAGAGATAGCTATTTGAAACTTGGTTCTAGTGATTGGGACATCACTTGCTTCTGTGTATATTTTGATGAAATGTCTCCTAAGAATACTTGAAAATCAAAACATTTATAAGTTAAGATCTTTAACAAATCTGACCATTCTATGAAACAAAGGAAAACACTTTGGACTGGTGTTGTGGTGAGACCTGAGTGTTCCCATTGTTCCCATTCTGCCATTGAAATCCTGTGTGAGTCATGTTACTTCCTTGGATAAGAGAATTCCAGATTCATATGTAAAATAAAGCTGGTAGATCAGATAAACTTCAAGACACTTTTCAACTCTCATGTTCTAAGATTCTAACGCATGTCTTGAAAATGTTGAAAGGAGCGTGGGATGATTAGAGCTTGAAAGCATCTATGAAAGTCAATGAAAAGCCTAACTATTTCTGTTCAGAGTTTTATCCTACTCTGCAGTTTGTAGTTCCTTGCAAGTATTGCCTGTCACACACCCACCACTTCTTTCCCCTCTACTGCTGTCATTTGCAATGGCATTAGACATTTTATTTTCACATGAGGTCAGAAATACTTCTAAATTTAAAACATCACTTCAACTGGGAAGCCTATAGGACCAACAATAGAAATTGCCTTAATGCAATGGGAAAAAAAATGATTCGGGGAAACTACAAAGTTTAAATTTTATAAGGAACAGTCAACTTTGTAATATGTAGAACCTATGAAGAATGACAATGGGAGCCAGTAGGCCAATTTTTATCTTATCTGCAAAATCAGAATTTCTTCTGAAAATTCAAGAGCAGCAGCTTCATCCTTGAAGCCGAGCAATATTCCCCAAAAGCCTTTGTTTGCCCTAATATTCCATAATGTTATGCTTTTACAGTCAATAAGCCATTAGTAATCAAGAGATGTATAATTTATTAATTACACTCCACATTAATATTTAATCTTTTTGGTTGCTGAGCATATTTCTAAATCTACTTTTTAATTACATTTTAGGGATATAAATCTTCCAGGCAACCATTAGAAAAGTAATTTTTCTGCGCACTGTGATGCCAATTACTTTAAAGCAGCTGGTTGTGAACTCTTGCGACGATACTTGGTAAAGTGGCAATCTTGGAGTGTAGATACTCTTCTCTCATTTGAAAGCTAATTGAATAGTAGTGAGAAGGGAGTGTTATAAAGAATTTACAAAGATGTAGAATAGTTAGGGGGAGAAAAAGAAAGAAACAGCATATATGAGAAAGACTGTCGCCCACAGTGGCCGCCTTAACCAGGCAACACTAGTCGATGGCAAACCTTTTCTGAGTTCTAATCAGATCTTGGGCTTCGGGTTTTATTTAAAGTTCACTGAAATAAGCAGTGTTTTTCTGTTACGACTCTTGTCAAAGTAATGGCATTTTTAAAGTCATAAACAGAACTCCCTTACTTTGTTTCTCCAATAGTGATGACAGATGCCAGTGATAACGGTTTTGTCTTTCTGTCTTCTTGAAATCCTGATGATCTGCCAACTGACTTTTTTTTTTTAGCATCAGATTCCCATACTTTTGAAAACTTTATTGCCAGATATTTTGCCTTTCTTGTATGTGTTTTTTTGTGTGTTTTGTGTGTGTGTGTGTGTGTGTGTGTGTGTGTAATTACTTCTGTACAGGGAAAGTGAGCTCTAACTTTTGAAAGTGAGTTCTAAATTTTTTTCATATACTCAAGCTTTGGTGGTGGTTTTAGTGATTTCAGGAGGCGGTGGGCTGAGGCATTGAGTTATATTTGGGGAAAGTATCGGCTTATTTATAAAAGGGCATCTTCACTGAAAAATCTGCCTTTTCAAAACTATCTTTCCCATGGGAAAGATATGCATTATTCCTTTACTGGGTCTGAGATTTCCAGCATAAAAAATCACTTCTTAGGTTGGACAAAATATGAGAGCTGTAGTTTTGAAAAGACTGTTGCTAAAATGCCTCTGGGTCACCTGGAAGAAGCAGGCCCATATTCACCCTGTTTTCCTCTTAGCTTATTTGCATGGGCTAATTATTTAGTTTAGCTCCTATAGCCCTCTGAACTTCTGTTCTCATAAGTTCTCACTATTGAGATTCTTTTTTTTTTTTTAATATCTTTATTTACTGGGTGGCTTATTTATTTTCTTTTTTTAAAAATATGAACTACATCACATATACAAGAATGCATAAAACTTAAGTATACTGCAAATAATTTAAAAAACATTCTCCCTCCAGCACTTGTATATAAACTTCATGAGATCAAGGACCATTTCATATTCATTACAATGCCTGGTACATAGTAGGCCTTCCAAAAATATTTGTGGACTAAATCACTGAGTGGGTTTATTCAAATAAATAAATATACTTAAACAACAACAAAAAAACATATAAATAAATTTTTAAAAAACTCAAATGAATGGGAATAGTACTTATTCACAGAGTAAAGAAAGACTCTTCGGGAATTTTCTTTTAAAAGACATTTTGGAGGGAAAACAGACTCAGTTACCTCCCAAGGAATATATAAGGAAATTTGAAAGTGAGGATGAATTTCTTTCTCCTCACAGGAGGTTTAAAAACTGATTGTTTTGTTTGCTTGTTTTTGTTTCAGGTTTTTCTGTCTTTCTGTTTTCTTCTCAGGAGAATTGTGATGTAAATTTCTTTCTTCCCCACAGCTTCCTATTTAGGTAAAAAAAAAAAAAAATGTTGAAACTGGATATTATAACTCCTTTCTGAGTTTGGAATGCCTGATATTCCAAGGGGAGCTTTTCCCTTCTTCAAAAGTCAATTTTTGTTTTTAGTAACCAAAAAGTAAAATTCTAAAAAATACCCCTGATAGGCTTAAGTATATTATATACATTTTGCCAACTACTGCCTTTTAGTGTGTGTGTGGAGGTAATTCATAAAACAACTTGTTTTGCTTAACAGTCTACTGGTCAACAGCACTAACGCCTGAAACGGAGCCATCTTTCGGGGATTAGTCATTGAGATGATACACGTGTGACTGTGTTTAAAAGGAACTTTTCTCCCAGCCGGTGTAGTGGTCCTTACAAATAGTCCTTTTGGGCTTTCCCAAATTTCTGTTCCAGAGCATTCTTTAGTAGTTATGTAGACCTTTTTTCTATGTCACTTACTCATTCACAATCAGGTAAGCAGGATGCTGAAAGAGCTGCAGGGAGGCTAGGCTGAAGTAATAGGTCTTGGATTTTGAGCTACTCTTGGGAGAGAATTAAAATTGGGAGAGAAAGATGAGGGAAAGGAGACAGCAGAAGTAAAAAAAAAAAAAAAATGGCCATGATCTTTGTGACACAGGAGGGTCTAAAAAAAAGAAAAAAAAGAGATAGATATAAAGAAAAAAAATTAGACAGCGTTTTGATACTTGCTCTAATCAGGACGTTTCTCACCTCATGCTTATGGAGGCAACTTTAAAAATCATTCACTTATGAATGGTACCTTCAGGTAGATAAAGGGTTATGTTTTCACCCACTTTTGCTGAGGTTGGGAGGATCATTTAAACCTCACACCCTTGTCTTACAGCAACTAAGTTATAAACCTTAACAGCCTTTGGAATGTAATGTGATATTTTATTTTTGTAAAAGTTGTAGCAAAGGTTCGCTTCTATGGAATTGCCCTTTTCTATTTTGGGAGAATTTAGTGTTTGTGACAGAACCCTTTGTTATTCACGCTACTTTCTATAACTGGATGCACAAAACAAGAAAATGTCCATGACTCAGTGGCGTTGTATTTCCACCACAATTGCTCCTTGCAGAAATGACTATTGATTTACTTTCTCTCTCCTCTCTTCATTTATTCTCCCTCTCAGTTTCCGTTTGCCTTTCCCAAATCATTAGGATTCGGATGGTCTCTCCTCTTTGTTTTCTTTTTTTTTTTTCTTACTATTTATTCTCTTGAGCCCTTATCTGCTAGGAACTGGTCATTAAGACATAAGGAATATCAACAGAACCATGCAAGTGAGAATGAGGTGTTGTCCCTGAAAGGATTTTCCCTGAGAGGTGAAATGTTTGTGCAGAATATCATAGACTCCCTCTGAATGCTCAGTATCTCTTGCCTGGGTTTCTCAATGGCTGTTGGGAACTAAGAATGCATGTGAGTAGTATTCCATTGTATATATGTACCATGTCTTCTTCATCCAGTCATCCATCAAAGGACACTTAGGTTGTTTCCATGTCTTGGATATAAAACAGAAAGCAACAAACAGACAAACTCACAGACACAGACAACAGTATGGTGGTTACCAGAGGGGACGGGGTGAGGGGAGGTTGAAGAGGGTAAAGGGGTCAAATATATGGTGACGTAAGACTCGACTCTGGGTGGTGAGCACACAATGCAGTACACAGGTGATGTGTTACAGGATTGTACACTTGAAACTTATGTAATGTCATTAACAATGTCACCCAATAAATTGAATTAAAAATGATTTTCTTTACACGAAAAAAAAGAATGCATGTGAATTTAACTCAGTGAGGTCCAATGTAAGTTTGAATGGCATGAGCAAGGGGAGGGTAGTTAGCCAAAGATCTTAAGGGTTAATATTATTAAAGGGATGAGTGTCCTATATTTGTACAGTGACTCATTCTGAGGATAGGCTTGTGGAAAGAATAACAACTGATAGAAAAAAAAAACACCACAAAAATAACAAATATCATAGATGATATTGAGTGCCTACTGGATGCCAGACATTTTACATTATCTGTAATCATTACAAATTTTCTACTAGTGGGTGCTGTCATCTCAGTTTGGAAATGAAAATCTTGGCTCACAGAGGTTTAGTACTAATCCCAGGATTGCCCAGGTATGAAGGGTTCATCTGGGATTCACATCCAAGTTCTCCCTGACAAAGTGCTTTTTGTTGTACATTTTACGACCCCCGGAGGACCACAGAGGTAGCCATCCAGCCATGTGGATGTCCATAGATATTCAAGGACATATTATGGAATCTCAAAAGCAAAATCAGTCATTTTCCTTTCCCTTCCCATCATTTGAACCTTATTCTTAACATTGGTTCTTCATAAAATTAGGTTTGGGACTCTTAAATCTTTGGAGCATTTTATTTTCTGTTCTTATACAGAGGACTTTGAAGCTACATGATTCTGGGCAAAGGATAATAGGAATAGTGTAGTGGTAAGAACGTAGATTCTGAAGCCAAACCAACTCTGCCTCTGGTGGTGTCTCCAGGGCAAATTACTTACTGATTGTGTGCCTCAGTCTCTTCTTTGTATGGTAGGTGTTAGAATAGTAGTTATTTTACAGGTAATTGAGAGAATTAAGTGAGTTAATTTATGTAAAGCTTTTGGACAGTGTATATTATACACATAGAAAACACAGTGTTAGCTATTATTATTTTGTGTTATTTTTCTTTATATCAATTGACTTAAAAAATACACAGCAGCAGGGAAAAAGTCATAGTTGGTGAATTCAATACAATAGAAATAAAACTGTATTCACTTTCACGATGATTCAAAACGACGATTTTTTGTGCATCAGGGACAGTTGATCAAATTAAGATGAAATGAGGAGCTCTGTAAATCACTTTACTGTGCAGTAAAGTTGTTGTGAAATCTGTTACTGAAGTCAAAGGTTGGAGCTTTGAAAAGTGGGGTTGCATAGTGAAGGACTACAGCTCCCATCAACGCCAAAGTTTGGAGAAATCAGACCAAATGTATACTCTAAGGGAGAGTGATTCTGTTCTATTGTTAACTTCTCTTTAGATTGCTCTGAGCTAATGCTTAGTGTTAATGCCTGGCAAATTCCAAGCAGGGAAAAACATAGGTACTTATCGTTCACATTATCCATGACTAAAATTAAAGTTGATTTGTCCATTAAGCAGTGCAGTAACAGGTCTTCTGACTTTTCATAAAGCATTAAAGGAATCATGCGTATCAAGAAGACATTCTATTTCAAAAGAACACTAATCAATGCTGAGAACATTTGCTATAAATTATTCACATTTGTTATAAACTACTCCATCCCTTTAAAAATTAACAGGACACAACCTATGATCTAGGAACAAAAGTAGGGCTCCCTTACCTTGAAGAGTTTGACTATGAGGGGCTGACGACAGTTAGAAAGCAAATAGGGGACTAGGACTTGAGTTCAGTGTCTTATGAGGACAAAATCACCGAGCAGCCTTCCATCTGATAAAACATGATCCCTGCCCCTTGTTGTGTGTTCTTTCACCACACATTAATATTTCATGCAACCATTTCAAAATAAAGTCATAATGTGAGTCATAAATCACAAAACAGTGGTAATAAACCACTTTGGTTTATAGTAGCTGCATACGGGTGATGCTTAAGTATTTCCACCATTAGTATGGACTATCTGAGCTTTCTGGGTACCACATTCACTCTGTTTCTTCCATTGTGAGTGGTGGGAACATGGAAAACAATGCTACTGTGTTTCCCCGAAAATAAGACCTAGTTGGACAATCAGCTCTAATGCGTCTCTTGGAGCAAAAATTAATATAACACCTGGTCTTATGTTAGCTAAGACCCAGTCTTTTACTTATAGTAAAATAAGACCCAGTCTACTATAAGTAAAATATAAGACCAGGTCTTATATTTTACTTATAGTAAAATAAGACCGGGTCTCATATTAATTTTTGCTCCTAAAGATGCATTAGATCTGATTGTCCGGCTAGGTCTTATTTTCGGGGAAACACAGTGAATCCATTCATTAGTGATAAAATAGTGCTATTTGTTCTCATAATTGATTTCATTTCAACTTTCAAATGTGAAAATTATTTCAGAGTTGAAAATGAGAATATTATTGACTTTGTGTTATTAAAGGACATGCCTTCCCAATGAATCCTGCTTAAAGGAACACCACATGGAAATAAAATCCTGAAAGAAAAAGTAGAACAATGAGTTTAAGACTGTAGTAATTGAATGTATAAATATGGCTTATACTCATTAATGACTGGCTTATTCTTTATGTAAGCTCCAAAACTGAGGCTATGCTAATGTAGCATCTTGGTTTTATTATTATTCGTTTTCTTTGAGTTTCATTCTAGAGGAATCTATTTCACCCTATTGCTTGCGCATTCTTGAAATTGTTAGTACTATTAGGTTGGTGCAAAAGTAATTGCAGTTTTTGCAATTATTTTTAACCTTTTAAACTGCAATTACTTTTGCACCAACCTAATAATATCGGAGGCTGGGTAGGGTTAGATCTGGAAATATGTATCTGTATTCTAGATGTGAATAAAAAAACCATGAGTTGAAACATCCTAAACTCATAAAAACTCATCCTGAACTCGTCGACAAACCGACAAATACCTTGGTCGACAAATTGACCAAGACATAAAACACATACATGTATTCGAGACTTGTAAATATTTGAAGGTGATGTTGCTGGTGGTTCCTTGTGCTTAACCTCTCACTTCACAATCTTCAGGATGAGGACACTGTCTATGGATCAACAGATGGGTTGGTCCATGAGCCTGTGGTCCTTGATTCATAAAGTGAGAGTGAGGTTAGCATTTAATGCCCTTGATGGATTCTCATGGTTTCTTTCAGATGTCAGGCATGCAACGGGACCAACTCTGTTTTGTCATCAGAGGAAGTAAGTAGGTTGGATTGGTATATGCTTGGATTGAGGATACAAAGCATGCTGAAAAATTAAAACATTACGAGTAAAAATTTATTGATTTTTTTTTATTCATCAAAACTATATTGATTTTTAAAAAGTTTATTAATCAGGGGTGGACCACTCAATCTCTTCAGGGGTCATGTAGGTTATGTGTTCGAGAGACATGGGCCAGACCCCTGAAAACCTGGGAAACACATGTTGGATGGGAGGAGAATAATGACTGCTGCATCCTTACGTGGAAATGTGCTCCCTGTTGTCGGGTCATTGGAGTTTTATGTATTGGCAACCAAATCAACTCAAAAAAACAAACAAACCTGTGTGGGCTAAACAAAACACATTTGCCTCTCTTATTTTCACTGCTAGTTACCACTTTGAAACATCTGTGTTGATATCTAGGCAGGAACCTGAATATAAACATTCACACTGTCGTTCATAAAACAGAATGGATACCGTGTTTCAGATTTTCTAATGAATTCCTTGAAGGTATTCTGATGTTTTTCCTCAGCTGTAATTTGCAAAAGGCCCTAAGTTTTTGTTGAACTAAGTATTTTCTTAAAGAAGAATTAGGTAGCTGGTGACACTGATAGGATTTTCAGACAGTGAGAATTTAAGAAGTGCACATTCCTGGCATTATGGGAAAGCTAAGGTAAGACTAGGAGGAGAGAAGGTAAATCCCAGCTAAGCATTTCTGCATCCTGGGAGCAGCAAAGGGTTATTACCATGTGGTCCACTTTAGTGCATGCAGCATGCTTTTATGGAGGACAGAAGATTGCCCACTAGCAGGTCACTGTGGGCAAGAAGAAAGCTGAACATTGACCTCAGAAAGGAATTCGGTCTTGATTTTAAGAAGGCATTTAAGACGATAATCCAACACTTTGGAGTACCTAAATGGATGGTGGAAACTATGAGAAAACCACAGGTAGTGTCTGGTCAAAAAGAAAGTGGTGGGAGGTGAGCAAGCAGAGAAAAGAGTTCTGAAGCCAGTGGAAGGGCACACAAGTGCTCACAAATTGCAATATTTATAACCATGTGAGCCTGAGAGAGGAGGAGGGTGACAATGGAGGAGAGGTTGCCGGGAGAAGAGACCATGTTGAAAGATTCATGCGGGCCAAGACTTGGGAGGATGTCCATATCCTGTTAAGGTAACACCCTCATTCTTTGGAAGCCAGGTTTCAGAGGCACAGCCGACGCCCGAAAATGGAAATCTCTTTCTCGTACTACCCATTTTCTATCTACATGCTTAATGGCTGCTACTCTTTTCCTTCACCCCTGTGGAGACTCTGGCTCTGTTCTCTCTGTGGGAGAAACCCAGAAATGACCCCAACAAGTCCAGTCCCCTCCAGGCTGCTGGGCAGTCCGGGTTGTAGATGGAATTTTGAGGTTTGGGGTGGGTACCGTCTGTACCTTCGGAGTGGCTGCCTTTGCCAGTGCCCCATGGAGGGCAGAGGACAGACTGAATCAAGGTAGGCTGTGAGTGTTTACCTATCTAAGGTTCTTATCACCTAATGTTGTCACTGTCACTCCCCAGTCTTGGTTGGGCAGGACACGGCTAATTGCTCATTGGCCTGCAGAGGGGGTCCACCCATTTCTGGTCCCGCCCTGCCACTCATTTTCTGATTGTTTCCTCTCTGAAATAAACTGGAACTAAATTCCATGTCATAACAGGTACATGGAGGAGGGTTTCCCACTTCTTTTGAAATATAGCAGTAACCTGGCAATTACTGGCATTTTCTTAACTGCAAATTTTAGTTATTTTGGTTGCTTCCCATTGGAAACTTGGCTTATGGTGATTTAATTTCTAGAAATTGCGTCTTTCTCCACTTTTATAAAAATGACTAATTTCAGAAATAATGAACACTCCCAAAATTAGTTTCCATAATCATCTCCTCAGTAAACAATTGCTCTTTTCTTGAATTCAAATGCTTTTGACCTGCAGGGTTCTTCTCGTAGTGAGCATTGTTTTTTACATAAGTCCCTTTTCATGGACAGTATGATACAATCTGTGTAGTGTGGGTTTAACTAATGAAGAATGGGGAATGTTTCAATAATTTTTCACCCACTGAAAGGGAAACACCGTTTCTGTTATGTTGTACTACTGAAAGGCAATTACAAAAATTGCATGCAAATCTGGAGTGTCTGGAGAAACATTTGCCTTTTGTTTTCTTATTTTAATAAACGATGTCTGTTTTGGGGGTGTTTAGTGTGGGTGTGCCCATAAGAATGCTACTGGCATGCTTTAGTTTAAAATCTGGATGCAAGTCCTTTCCCCTAAATTAGTATAGGAAAAGGTCAAGGTCAAGGTCAAAGCGAAGCCCAGGACATTTGGCTCCATTTCAAAGATGGAAAGACGAAGGTTATTTTGACATAATTTATATCTCATCAAATTACAAAGCACACTGCAATTATTTATTAGGCCCTGGAACCATTAACAGAGTTCTTTTCAAATGTAAACACTGAGGTATTGATTACATTGGACACAAGTACATGTTGACTCTACAAAAACTGCCGAAGCTTCTTATAACTTGGATCAGCACAGTCTGATTCCTTTTTTCCTCACCTCCTTTTAAAATTGTTTAAGCAGTGTTACCGCTTAATTGCTAACTCATCTGTACCAGGAAACAATTATTCTGAATAAGCCCGTGGACTGCTCTGGTTTTCCAGCAGATTATTTAAAAACAATATTTCCTTAAGATAACAATTTTGATAATGATGCAGGAAGGAAATATATTTGCAATTAAACGAACATGGTTTAGCACAACAAGCAATAAAAAGCTTAACACTGAGCCTTTGTGAATTAAATGCCGGAACCACGTTGGACAAAAGTCATGGTTCTGCTGACACATTTATTTCTCAGTAAATGAAGACTGTTTAGGTTTAATGCATTTGTGGTTAGCAATAGTTTAAAAGATCAATGTAAATTCGTTCTGAACTAGTAAATAAGGCTTTAATGAAACTTCTAACAGCATGCTTTCACACCTTAGATCTCTTTATCATTCTGAGGTGACACAGCAGGATTTTCCCCGAGCTTGATGACACGCACCTAACATTATGAAGTGTTTGACAGATTTTATTTGATGTTTATTTGATTTACGGGGTTGATACTGGGTTTCGACATCTCCCTATCAGCCTTTTGTTCAGGCCTAGTGCAGAGTGTTCGTGAAGAGAGTTTCTTCTAAATGTGCTTATTAATAGAATATATACACATACATATATACACATACTATTAATGAAATGCAGTTGAACACTGGGATCATTAAACATTTCCACTCTACTAAATGAGGTAATGTATGAGAAAGCACTTTGCAAACTGTAAATCCATATACAGATGTTAGTTATCATAATTATTGTTGTTACAGGAAACCTGGGTTTTATATATTATTATTCTGTTTTCCTTTAACACTTAATTCAAAGAGTAAATACAGACAACCAATTTCCTTAAAAACCTGCTGCAGCTTTTTAAACAGTTCTGAGCGTTTCATTAAGGTTTTATTGTAAATCATGCATGATGCTGTTACTGTAGATTAGTCTTCGAGAACATCTACTGACAAAACAAACACGACTTGTTACGTGAAACTTGGCCAACATGACACTTGACTAAGAGGGTGCTGGAGAGTTTTCACCTGGGTCCGAGAACCACTCAATGAAGCACATCAGACAGTTATTTTGTGAGATGTAAAGAGGTCTCCTGTTACCTTCCGTGTCGTCTGTCTATTTGCCTTTTGTGTCCTTCGTGGATGAGGAACTCCATAATTTATTTTATGTTTGTTGTCAGGAGGAGGCAAAGAAAGGGAATTTTTCTTTCATTCTGTCTCCCTTTTTGTTTAGTTTGGTCTTGGAGAGAGACTTAGGGACTGGAAGACACTCACATGCTTATTCATAAAAGTCAAGATAAAGTTATTGAAGTAAAAACAAATGTTCTCTTGGGGGTAGAATTTGAACCTTATCTTAGTGATGTGAGGACAGCTTGGCAAATTTGATGAGCAGCTAAGAAACTGACCCATGGAGACTGATGACTACACTCTCTGCGCAACCCACTTCAGTGATGGATTTAAAGGTCCAGTTTGCTCCTTACCATAGAAACTGCACATAGGATCACATTTCCCCCCCGACTTTTTGGTTTAAACACATAACGAGCATGAAAGAATTAACTCATGGTTCATTGGGTAACACATTACGCAAAAATAAAGCAAATATTTTAAGTAAACAAAGGGACTCATTACCCAGTTCCTGGGCTTGGTATATCTCAAATGCTCTTGCTTGATGTGCAGTTGACAAGGAAACATAAATGCTGACAGGCAAATGGGCAGAAAGTGCTTCTTCCCATTGGTAAGTGATACCATAAAGGTATTCAAAGTGTAGAATGCGTCAGTAGATCCTGTTAGCATTGTGTTTCCATTGTGGGGAGTAATATAAACAAAGTTATAATACTACTTGAAAAGTAAGAAAGCAAAAACAACTCAGAGAGAAAAAATGCTATAGCAAAACAGGGAAGGCATTAACAAAACTATATGGTCCAGGAACTCCAAAGCAAAGTTTCTTACAACCAAGTTATCTCCTCCGTGGGCCACACATTTCTGGTCCATCCTGACTTTCTAGGCCCACAGGTTCTGGTTGCTTGCCTCTTAATGCACGCCACGTGAATACCTGCTAGCATATGGCTGAAATTGATCCTCTGGTACGGAGGCAGCACTTACGTCCTTCCAGACCTGCTATTTCTGCTGATGCAGCCTATGGCAATATTTGATTTATTAGTGGCCATGCCATTTTACAATACCTCACGTATATTAGACATTCAGTGAAAGGTTTACAATGGCCAAATGAGTGAATGGGAAAAAAAAAATCACACTGCTAACTCAGTTCCATGTCCATTTGAAAAAAGGTCGAAAGTTGTAAAGACAAGAAGTAAATCAAACTCACTCAAGTACTGTTGCTTGGCACGTTATCACTGTGAATGTTCTCTATGGAATGGGAAAGGAATAGCTACCTTTGGTCCCTTTAGCATGAATGTCAATGACGTGTATTTGTAATAAAAAAAGTGATGTCAAGCACCATGGCTTCAGGTATCAGTACAGAGCGTCTGCCTCTTAAAGTTGAATCTAATTCTACTCAGTTGTGCTTGTTTTTCCGGATTTACAAAATAACACTATAACAAACTTTGAACCTGTTTACAGTGTTTTGTTTTTTTTTTTAACTCAAGGAATAGTGTCAGTGAATTCACTGAATATCATTTAATTCAACATTACATTTGGTTTGTTTGCCACACAATAAATTGTATATACTGGAGCTTCATTTTCTCGTCCTCAAAATAATGAGCTTGAGCTAAAGTATCCCTCTGGCTTTAAAATTCTTTTAATTTTTCAAAGTATAATCATACAAATATGATTGTCTTATTAAAATCTTCAGGATACAGAGAGTTTTCTGAAAGAAAAATGAGAAATTCAATTAGGATACAAATAGTTTGGTCCCTACATCAGTGAGGAGCAATCCTGATATTATGACACTTCGAAGTATACTCACTTTTTGAGTATACTTTTTCTGAGTATACTTTCTGATGTGAACTTTCAACTCTTAAAATATGTTTCTATTCTCTTCAGAAAAAGCAATAATATGTTAATAGTAGGGTACTGAAACTAAAAAATGTTGGGAATACTGGTAGTGCATATATCATAAAATAGAAGACAGGGAAAGTAATGCTTATAAAGGGAGAAAATGTAATTTTATTAAAACTAATACAACTAGTTTATTTTTTAGACAGCAGAGCAATCTCTTAATACTTAAAATATATTCAGATGTGAATTTACTTACCAAGTTAAAACGTTGTATAAAATCAATTAAAGTTAAAGCTAACAAGATTGCTATTTTGATTTTAGTGGGTCCTCTAAGGGGGCCTTGGGAATAGCAACTCTATTTAATAAAACATTTTTGTTTCATAAGATAAAGGAAGGTAAGTTAAGATATAGGGAAACATCTATTATGGATTCTCTATATCAATTTTTAAAAATATTTTTTATTTTTCAATTAGAGTTGACATAAAATAATATTTTAATTTCAGGTATACAACACAGTGATTAGACATTTATATAACTTACAAAGTGATCACCCTGATAAGTCTAGTACCCGTCTGATACCATACCTAGTTATTGCGATATTGTTGACTCTCTGTGCTGTACTTTGCATCCCCATGACTGCTTTATAACTACCAATTTGTACTCCTTAATCCCTCCACCTTTTTCACCCATCTTCCAACCCCTCTCCCACCTGATGATCCTCAAAATGTTTTCTGTATCTATAAGTTTGTTACTGTTTTCTTTGTTTCTTTATTTTGTTCTTTAGATTCCACATATAAGTGAAGTCATGTGGCATTTGTCTTTCTCTGTCTGACTTATTCCACTCACCATAATAACCTCTAGGTCCATCCATGTTGTTACAGATGACAAGATTTCATTCTTTTTATGGCTGAGTAATATTCCATTGCATATATGTATCATCTCTTCTTTATCCAGTCATCTACTGTTGGACACCCAGGTTGCCTCCATATCTTAGCTACTGTAAACAGTGCTGCAATAAACATATGGGTGCACATATCCTTTTGAAGCCATGTTTTGGGTTTCTTTGGATAAATACCCAGAAGTGGGATTACTGGGTCCTTCTTTGTTTCTTGTTATAGCCTTTGTTTTGAAGTCTATTTAGTCTGGTATAAGTATTGCTACTCCAGTTTTTTGTTTGTTTTCATTATCATGAAATATCTTTTTTCATCCCTTTACTTTCCGTTTGTGTATGCTTTTTGATCTGAAGTGAGTCTCTCATAGGCAGCATACGTAAGGGTCTTTTTTTTTATTCATTCAGCCACGCTATGTCTTTTGATTGGAGCATTTAGTCCATTTACATGGGAAGTAATTATTGATAGATAATGTAGTTATAGCCATTTTATTATTTATAATTTTTATTTTTTCTTCTTCTTAAAGAAGTGTCTTTAACATTTCTTGTAATACTGTTTTGGTGCTGATGAACTCCTTTAGCTTTTTCTTGTCTGAGAAGCTCTTTATTTGATTCTAAATGATAGCCTTGCTTAGTAGAGTATTATTGGTTGTAGGTTGTTGCTTTCCATCACTTTGAATATTTCATGCCACTCCCTTCTGGCCTGCAAAGTTTCTATTGAGAAATCAGTTGACAGTCTTATGGTAACTAACTGCTTTTCTCTTGGTGTTCTTAAGATTCTCTCTTTGTCTTTAACCTTTGGCATTTTATTATAATGTGTCTTGGTGTGGGCCTCTTTGGGTTCATCTTGTTTGGGACTCTGTGCTTCCTGGACTTGCATGTCTATTTCCTTTGCCAGGTTAGGGAAGTTTTCCATCATTATTTCTCTAAATAAATGTTCAATTCCTTGGTCTCTCTCTTCTTCTTCTGGTACTCCTATGATGCAAATGTTACATTTGGTGTTGTCCCAGAGGCCCTTTAAACTCTCCTCATTCTTTTGAATTCTTTTTTCTTTCTGCTGTTCTGATTGCGTATTTTCTCCTACTTTCAAATTGCTGATTTGATCCTCTGCTTCATCAAAGCTGTTGATTCCCTCTAATGTATTCTTTATTTCAGTTATTGTATTTTTCATTTCTGACTGGTTATTTTTTTTTACGTGTGCTATTTCCATTTTTATGTTTCTTATCTCTTTGTTGAAGTTCTCACTGAGATCGTTGAGCATCCTTATAACCAGTATTTTGAACTCTGTGTCTAGTAGATTGCTTTTCTCCATTTTGTTTAGGTCTATTTAGTGCTTCAGAGCTTTGTTCTGTTCTTTCATTTGGGATATGTGTCTCTCCATTTATCTCTCCATTCAAAAAAAAAAAAAATTATTGGGGAATATTGATTGGGGAACAGTGTGTTTTTCCAAGATGTCAGGTTGTTGTTTTTCAGTCTAGTTGTGGGGGACATAGCTCAGCTCCAAGTCAAGTCGTTGTTTTCAATCTAGTTGTGGAGGGTGCAGCTCACTGGACCGTGTGGGACTCAAACCAGCAACCTTGGTGTTATGAGCACCTCGCTCTAACCATTGAGCAAACCAGCCATCCACCGGAGGCTCAGCTCCAAGCTCAAGCTGTTGTTTTCAATCTAGCTGTGGAGGGTGCAGTTCATGGGCCTATGTGGAAATCAAACCAGTAACCTTGTTGTTAAGAGCTTGCACTCTAACCAACTGAGCCATCTGGCCGCCCTTTTCTCTCCATTTTGACTGACTCCCTGTGTTTGTTTCTATGTATAAGATAGGGCTGCTATGCCTCCTGGTCTTATTAGAGTGGCCTTATGTAGTAGGTGTTCATTGGAACCCACTAGCCTAGTCTCCCTGGTCAACTGTGTCAGATGTTTCAAGTGTGTCACTTGTGTATGTCCTCCTGTTGTAGCTGAACTTTGGTTGCTGTTTGCACATCAGTGGGAGGGATTGACCATTGGTCCGATTGGTTATGAGGACTGGCCATGACTATAGTGAAGGAGCTGTTGTGCCAGGGCTGACCCTATGGAGCAGGTTTAACTTCAGCATGGCTCTGATGCCTGCTCCGTCTGCCCTTTGGGTGTGTCATCATTGGAGGCACCCAGGTGAAGCTCCGGCTCAGTCCAAAGCTGGCCATCGAGTGTGTTGGCCCTGGGCTTCCCAGAAGTGGCCCTGCCACAGGCCAAGTTCAGTTGCAGCCTGTCCCTGCCCAGGGCCACCTTATATGAACCACAAAGCAATCTGCAGATGGCCAACATCCAGGCTGGGCTTGGAGGTGCCTGGGAAAGGCTAAGCTGTGAAGTGAGGTCAGCTGATGCTAGTGCCAGGCTTGGGGCTGCTTAGCAAGAGGTACAGGATATGCTGAGGCTTGTTTGGGGTTTGTGAACTTTTGATTTTAGGAAAGTCCAAAGCATGAGCCAAGACAGGCCATTTGTTTGGAAAAGACACTGGAAGAAAAGTCAGGTGGGGAGGGGTCTCAGGGAATCAACAGGGCAGGGTGAACTGTGTTAGCCAAATTGATAGAGACTCAGATATGGTGGCTGCCTGTGTCTCTATGCTGGTAAGGGGGAGGGCTCAACAAAGGAACAATAGCTTCTGCCAGCTCCTGCATCCAGGACAAAAGCTGCCCCTCCATCCCTTGTCTTGAAACCAGACAATTCACTTCCTCTCCATATGTCCTTGGTACCTTTTGAGCTGCTGCCGCAGCACTGGAGCTCAGAGCAAGTGAGTACATCAGCGAGTGAATCTGTGCATGGACCCACTAAGAGGAGTGCCTGGGAGAGCAGCCACCCTCTGTCTCACTCAGCCACAATCTCTGCTGGTTTTCACAGCCAGAAGTTGTGGGAACTTCTCTTCCTGGCATTGGAACACTGGACTGGGGAGCCTGGTGTGGGCTGTGACCCTTCGCTCCTCCAGGGGGATATCTGCAGCCAAGATATCCCTCCCGATTTTTAACCACCACATGTGGATGTGTGACCAGCTTGTTCCATGTTTCAATGGAACCAGTTTCAATGTGGCTTATTCTCTATGTCCTTACTTGTAGGATTTATGTTCAGCTAGACTTCAGGCAGTTCTCAATGATGGTTGTTCTGTCGTTTAGTTGTAATTTTGATGTGGTCATGAAAGGAGGCAAGCACAGTATTTACCTCCTCCGCCATCTTTACTGGAAAGTCTCTCTACATCTGTTTTTCATCAATAGCAAGCGTTCCTACACTATACTGGTTTTAAAATATTCTTGGGAGACCCAGCTGAGTAACTAATTTACGGTGTGCCAATTATAATAATGACTTATGGACTTTGTATGTGTTTAAATTTATTATTGACACTGAATTATTACATTTCTCAAAGGAATACAGATTTTTAGATGTTAGCTTTTAAACTACATATAATATTACAATGAATTTCCAAAATAATCATTTTTATAATTCCAAAATTCTGACCTTACACAATGAAATTTCACTGTGATAATGTCAAGCAATCTAAGTGAAACAAGTGGTAAACTTTATTGATATATGTGGATGTACAGAGTTGCTGTTGAAATATCAAGTTAATAAAGTCAGGGAAACAATTGGGGTTTCCTTGTGTTGTTGTACACACACTGGACACATTTTCCCACAGAAGTACCAAAATTAACAAGTGTCCAGTTTGACTCTAAGTAGTTCTGGGCAGAGGCAAATAAAATCAATCTCAAATATCAGTTATTGTAGCTGATTGAGAAGTAAAGGAAAGCAATTGTGTCCAATTTGGGGTTTAATAGTCAGCAGAGCTTTGAAGAAACTTACTTTGATAACTAAAGTCGATTAATAATGACTTGTACTTTTAAAAATTCAGGTGGCTTATCTGTCTGCCCCAAAAGTTACATCTGTTTACAATAAAAACTTAAAACATCTGCTCAAATGAAAAAAAGTTGTTTAGAAAGAAAAAGTAAATGAAACTTTGTAGTGTGTATTCTGAGGGTATATGTCCTTTTACAGGTAAAGCCTGAATAATTGTTTTGCTCATGTCTTCCTCTGTTATTGGACAGTGGCAAAAAAGATGGAACTTGTTGAAGGAAGTTGCTTTTTACTGTTTGCACACACCCGTTTAGGCCCCATTGTAATGTGTGCTGAATGCTAAGAAAGCCACAATATCTCTTTAAGTATGTTCTTGAAGCCTGGGAACTCTAACGAGTGCAAAGAGCACCTTATTAACTTGCAGTTGCCTGCTGAGAAAACATTGTTTATATAAAATTGGCTTATTGCTAATGAGAGAATATATTAAGGCGTAACCCTTGTGAGGCATAATATGGACTCTCTTTTTCTAAATATTTTCTTTCAGATCTCTCTCATTCCAGTTGATGACATTAAAGGGTCAGACATGTAATCACTCAATTCTTTCCTTCCTGGAAAAGGCAAGGGATTTTATTAAGATTAGAAAATTTTCCCCACTCCATTTGTTTCTTCTCTACTGGTGTCTCAGCAATAGGTCCTCCAAACCGTGAGATGCTAAATAGATCCGCTGCTTCCCTCTTCCTGTAATAATCATGCATATGCCCCGCTTGTATGTCTCCCTTGCCTCATGAATTTGCAGAGTGGCCCCAGCTAGGCTCCCTCTTGTCTTGGGGACAATTGCCAAGGCTGATCCAAGGAGAAACAAATTGTGGAAGAGAAGGTTCACTTTATCTAGCTGAGTCTCTGATTCTTTAGTGTCTGTAGCTTTTGGAGATAGCCCTGCACCCCCACCGTTGTTTCCTGTCCCCTAGTTGACCCACACACTCTGGTCCATTGGCTGCTGGAGATTCTGATGGCAGCACCTCATTTAGCATGAATATGCACCTTACCCTCCAAACAGATGCAGGGCCCAGCTCAGCCAAAATGGTGGTGGATGGTCGTGGATAATAAGGAAAACTGATCTCCGGTCTCTCTTCTAGGATCGAAGTGAATTCTAGTGGATAAGAGGAAGAGACGAGAAGAGGAATCATGGCATTAGTATCTTAACCTGGGAGCAGCAGGTTATGGCCCCCTGCCTATGACGTGTCACGTGTACTGTGAGACACCTTGACCTTCCGGACTCCTGCCTGCACACCCAGGTGATCGATTTGGGATTCCTCTGGGTGGCGTCACTGGACTAGAGACATGTCTTCAGGAGGGAGGCTCTCCCTGGAAAAGCTGATTTACATTTCTGCTGGGATCGATACTGTAGAGACTGCATACATCGGTGAGTAGTGAAACACCTAGATTTGTCTCAGCTGACAATACTTATGGATTAAGGTACCCACAGCATGAATGAGCAAATGGCCTAGAAAAAAAATCAGCATGGAAACTCTACTTTTTTTTTTTTGGTAACATCTAAATCAGCAAAGAACAAAATGTTGTAGAACAAAGGCCGGGGGTCTAGGAGAGTATGGGGAGGGCTAAGGCAGCGTAATGTACACATAACACCCCCAAGTCCTTTACTCTACACCGGGACTTCTTCTAGGAGCCCATGTTGTATATTCTTGGTCCCTCCTTTCTCCCTTGCTCCACCCTCACTGCTTCTTGGTTCTATTGATGTTTTCAGTTCATTTCCACTTTGCCCCCTTCCCCTCAATGGTCCCTGCTCTGCATTCCAGAAGCCCCTTGTCATGGCAAGTTAAGGTAGGCAAAATCTAATCTTCTTCAGAATATTAATCATGTCAGTCTTTGTTATCCCTAAGAATTAATGATCAGCAATCGTCTATGAATTTTGATTTCTCCTGTGAGCTAAGTAAAAACACAAAAATTAAAAGACATTGGGGGTTCCGGGAGCTCGGACACCATCTCTCATAGAGATTTCATGGACTGCCCTCTCTCAGATGTGCTGTTCTGCCATTCCTTTCTGGAGTTCTGTTTATGACCCTCCCAGATTTTCTTCATGCACCAATCACTATTATAAATGGAAACAGAAAGGAAGCCAGAGCACAAAGAAATACTACTGCATGAGCCTTGAGCAATGCCAGACACATCATAAGCATTGACTTAATGAATGAGTAATTTTTTTTAAAGTTTCCCACTGCCATAGTATGCTACATCTAGCAGCAGTAGCTTAACGAACAAATAACATTCTGATGCTGACACGATTTCACCTCAATGTTTTGCTGTGTTTCAGATTGCTTTCAGTAGATTATTGACAGAAGACTGTGAAATTCCTATATGAGTACTTAACGCTTTGAATTCAGAATCAGCCATGGCTGGGAAAATGGTCTCTTTGATAACCCATGCTTTTTTGGTTGTTTGGCACTTTTGTTTTTTGGCCTTATCCAGCCAAACCACTCTCCAGGCTACACTTCTATTGCCCTGTGGTGTCTGGGGTGGGAGGGTACGTCTGTTCACACAAAGGACCTCTATGACATGGCCCATTCAACATCCATGATCTCCACTTTGAACAAGAAGAGTGTTGTTGAGCTTTGCAGAATGAGTTATCTCAGCAGTCACCATCCCATTGCCAAATAGCTCACTGATGGATCTTTTACAGAGTGCTTAGGGTGAGAAGAGTTTTGCAGTGTTCGTCCAGTTGGTGTGGGCAAATGGAACTGAAGGCAAAATTGTAGGTTTGATGACTTTTGGGGCCAGTGGGTTCCGTGTGGTTCCATACATTTGCCAATTGTGGGACTAAGAGCATTGGATGTGAATATGGTTGGATGTTGAATCAGCACAATGAATGATTCTTACTTAAAAGACTAAAACTAAAAAGTGGGAGTTTTTGTGAACTTGTAGGACAAGCTCTCTCTCACTTTCCCTTTTAGTCCCTCTCTCTGTATATATAATCATTCTTTTATGAACTGAGTGGCAGTCAGAAATATTATTTCCATCCTGTACGGTGGGTGACTCTACGAAGACACTATTTAGGAAGCACCTGCTGTGCTACAGCTAATTGGCTTTGTAAAGAAAGGCCAGCATCTCCCTCCCTGCATTCCCTCCTTCTCCTTCTTGGCTGACGCTCTGTAGGTGTCTCAAAGACCAAGGCACTCACCCCCTTGTTTACGTGGCTGAACTCCTTGGTTAACAAGATGCTGTTTTCCATCTAATGAATTTGCCCTGCAGGCACAGGAAAAGAGTTGGTTCCACCATTTTCAGAAGCCAAGCAACCGATAAATTTAACAGGATTTTGTTGACGTTAATTGGGTTTGCATTGGGGTGAGACATTCTCGCTCCTGGCTCGTTTGTCTTCTGGATCATTTGAATCGCCCAGGTTCTGGGCCAGCCAGTCATTCAACCATGTGATTCCAGGCTTAACAATATCTCCGAGTCACTGGCAACTCAATCACACTTTAGTTTATTGCTCAATAAAATAATAATAACAATTCGTTCAGACATTTAACCAGACTGAATTTCTCCAGGGGCAAAATAATGCTAAAGAAGTGTATACTTTCACTTCTTTTTTTTTTTCCCAAAGAAATAAGTCAAAATGCTTTTGGTATTAACAAAGAACTCTTTCCAGAGGTGTAGCTACTAACACCTGGTGCAAAGTATAAGAACTGGTTTTAGGACTGAAGACAAAGTAGAGAAGACATGGGGGCTGCTCTTGTTTCTATGATGGAGATACACACAGACACACACACACACACACATACACACAGACACAGACACACACACAGACACACACAGACACACACAGACACACACAGACACACAGACACACAGACACAGACACACACACACAGACACACAAACATACACAGACACACACACACTCACACACGCACACAGACACACACAGATATACACACAGACACACACACAGACACACAGACACATACACACACACACATACGCACAGACACACACAGACACACACACACACACACACACAATTTTTTTAACTTACAAAAGAGATAATTTATCTCATTTCTTATGTTATTCTTACTTGGTAATTCTTATTATAAAATTCTGCTTTGTAGATTTGTCTTCTGAGGAAAGTCTCGTTTTATTGCTAAATGGCAAGACTATGAGAATGATAAGTTTCTGTTTTGTTTTTATTGTAGTTGCTGAATTATGCAAGTGTCTCTGTCCTTCAGAAGTTGTGGTGTTGGTTGTATGTGAGTTAAGGCATAGATGAAGCTAAGGGCTAGTTTTCAATTACGTCTTTATATCTGAAAATTGGTTACTAAGCCAATTGCTACCTGGGGTGAAGGACCATTTTTAAGAAGTCCTGGATCTGTTCAGAATTGATGCTTCTGTCATTAATAATATAAACAATTATTAGAAAGTAGATCATGCATTTGGATCTCACAGTAATGTCATATCGCTATAAATGTCTCTAAGTATTTGACTCCAAATCTCTGTGTTTATTTCAGAACAGACTGATTACAAATAATTCCTGGAACATTCTTGTCTCAGAGCCCATTTTAGTAGTTCCATCGTGGACTAGTCAGATGCAGAGAAAGCTCAACTCTAGGGCTAAAATAAATGAGATGTCATTAAATGTACGTGCGTGCACGCACACACACACACACGTAAAAAGCAATCAGTTTAAATTGGTAAGATTATTAAATTATCAACCTAATAAAGGTTTTTTTAAAAAGATGCTTTCTTTCAATAGATCACCATTCTGAAATACAGGTAAACAAGTTTTAAATTGACTTTATTGTGTATCCCTCCCTAATCCAACACCTTTTTGAATCCTGTCAATGGTCAGTGTACAGGTAGTTTGAACATTTGCAAATGGGCTCTTTCTATAAACTTGCTTCTCCATTTAATACAGAAAAAGTTATCAAATTCTTTCCAAACCCCCTGAAAAAAAACGTATGTTGCTTTCTGCTATTTCATTACTGAAACTTCCTTTTTAAGGATCCATACAATGTATCAATTTTTATGGCTGAGGCATATGTTCATATAATGTCTTACAGGGCTCAGGAGAGACAGTGCCCTGTCCCCACATGGAGAGAAAGGAAGTACGTCTTGAGGGACCAACCTAATCAGAATTTCAAAAGTGTGTTATCCAAATGTTTAGCGATAGAGTCAAGTTGGACTTTGATATCTTTTTTTTTTAATTAAAGTTTATTGGGATGACAAGTGTTAGTAAAGTTACATAGGTTTCAGGTAGGTGAGGGTGAACACACAATGTGATATAGTGATGTCTTTTTCATACTTGTTTGTGTACTCAGACATCCATCCGTGTAGAGGTGTTCCAATGAGAAGTTTGTTCTGAGTCCATATATTGATAAGGATATAGATTTGCCATGATGACCAATGCCTTCTGAACCAGAAGTGTAAAAAATTCACTCAGTGAAGTCAGTGAAGCCCAGACTCCTCCCGTCTGGATCCCTCATCCTCCTAGCACGGTGGTCATGTCTGTGTGGTCCCAGGTGGTTCACAGCTCAGCTGCCTTTTAGCCAACAAGAAGGGGAGCCTGAAGGAGCAAGGGAGCACCTGCCCCTTCCCTTTCAGTTGTATGCATTCCTTCCTCTGCCGTCCTATTGGACAGTGTGTGCTGAGATAAGTACAGAAATCCAGAGTCAAGTCCTTAGGAAGTTTCATAGCAATATGCCATTGCCCTGAGATCCAGCTGCATCCTCTATTTTCTCACTAATTTTTAAAACTGTATTTTATATAAGCATCAGTTCTCAACAGATTTGAATTTTTTACAAAGAGGTCCTTCACCCCAGATAACTATGGTCTAGTACCAATTTGCAGATATAAAGGCCTGTTGGCAAATTAGCCACCTGGCTGCCAAGAAGGAAGTGTGGTCCAGAGATGATCCATAGATTTTGGTCCACCACATGCCTATCTGCATATGGTATTTCTGTGGGGAGAAGAGATGGAGATTGGAGGCCACTGGCAGGGATTCCGCACAGGCACCTTTCCAAGCCCCCTGTCTCGGTTGATTTTGGTTCCCAAATGAAGTTCCAGATATTCACATTCTCATCATTTGCTGAGATGTGAGGCAGCAGTGTACATCATGGATTGCCCAAGAAGTCCTTCACCATCCTTTGCTTCCTCTCAATATTGGTTTACTGCACATAGATAGTGTCCAGCTGTCTAAGTGTTGAAGGAAGATTTACTCAAGATCTAAGAGATGAGGATCTGTGATGAAACACAACAGAAAGCTGAAATTCCTTAAACCAAATGCTTCCAGGTAGAGTGAAGAAGACCTGTCTTTGTATGGCCTGTGTAGGGCCTGCAGGATGGAACAAAGAGAAAAACCGGGGGCACATGGGTCAAACGCCAACGTGTACAGCGTTGTTTTATTACAATAATTACCCAGTGGTCAAAAAATGGGTAGAGCTGCCTTTCTGGAAAGAATTCTAGGTGTGCCCTGAGCAACGAACTCATAGTCACAGCACGCAACTGAGCTGTTTTCTCTTCACCAGTGGGAATACCCTAAGGCTGAGGAACAAGTCTTTCCTGGGCTTTCTCCCTCCTGCCAGGTTCCTGGAGGGGGTTGAGGTCTCTGCCGTGGCCCATGCAAACCTATTGTGCAGCACTCAGAAATCCCTTACTGTTTCTCCTCTAGTTTCATCCCCTCTGTCGGAGGCCAGGCCTTCAACTAGAAACACTGTACTCACTTACTCTGTTAAATCCGTTGCCAAGGTGATGTCACAAGAGAGTCTGAACCAGGCTCTGCGTCTGGGTCCTACTGAAAGTTTATCTGGGTGGACATACCTGGGTGCAGGGGAGGGATTCAGGGGTAGCAGGTGGTGAGAAGCAGCTATTGCTGTGACTATTTTCAGGCTGGCACTATATTAAAGGAAGTCCCGCAGCCTTTCCAGAGGTGATACGATGGGATTTATGGCCTGGCTCCCGTAGGGGAGACGAACGCTGGTCTAGTGCAATCAAGTCGCTATTTATTTATTTGATATTAAACTCTGACATCTGAATGTGTCTCTGGAAGAGATCTGTCTTTATTTAGAACGTTATCCTAACATGCTATCTGAAGTTGAGAGACGGCATTAAAAGGGATTGGCTGCCGGCAAGAACACCAAAGAGCGGCAGAAGAACGAAACAGGGTTGGAGAGATACAGAGAAGGGAATGGAGAAGGAAGACGGGGAGCTCAGTGAGAGAATTGGCGCTCAGGCTCTCAGAACCGTTAAGAGGTTGTGTGTCTCCACATTGTAAATCTATTCAGAACCATTCCGTTGTGCTTCAAATAGGTAAACTTTACAGCATGTAAATTACATCTCAATAAAGCTTTAAAAAAAGACAGCGTACATGTGACTAGTACTCAAATTCGAGACGCTTGGCAATTACATTGCTGCCGTGTAGCTTCCAAATGCCTGCCCAGAATATAGCAGAGCCTCCTACACACGAACAGACTTTCTGGGAGGGTTTGCTTGTTTACCTGCTTGGTTCCGGTGGACGTCTTGGAAAGGAAGGGCATTCCATGTTGGGGTTAACATGGGTGAAAGGAGACATTGTGCCCTAGAGCAGAGACAATCCGTTGATTTCTAACTAGCTTGGAGAAGCTGGGGCTCAGGACCAGCGGTATCTAGGAGAATACTCGGAGATCTTGGGACTGGCATTAGAGTCTTCTCACAATGTAAACTGGAGGATTATCTGGAAATTATGGAGCCTCTAGTGACCATGAGTTTCTCTTAAATATGGTAGAAATTTTATATGTTTTGGTGTTTACTTGTATGGAATGCTTAGTATCCTGGCGACAGTTATATTCTGCTAATTCTGCTTTTTCAAAACTGTGTTCCTGTAATTAAGAATTCTAGTAGATAATGCAGTGAGAAAGCGGTAAGATGGCCAAGTAAATTTTAGGAACCTCTGTAAGCTCTATCCCCCCTCAGAGTGTCACAAGACCCAGTAGCACATTAGAGGCTCTGAGAAGGTCAGCAGCAGGATCTCAGTGTCTCTTTAGCCCAGTGTTTCCCACACTTAGCTGACCACTGATTGTTTCCCAACAGCACACAGCATCCGAGGAAGCCCTGGGAAATGTTGCTCCCTTTGAAGGCAGTTTTGCATTTGAGCAAAAGCCTTCTACCTGGAGCCAAGATGGCACTCTGCACCAGTCTGTGCCTGGTAGTCTCACATCTGTTCCTTCATTCTTTCATGCAGAGTCTTCTCCTAATGTGTTTGAAGGCATTTTGGTTTAGTATTAACGATGTCTGTGCAATCGGCCCTGTCAGGCTGGGAAGCCGGTACTGCTTTGTATTTGTCAAAAGCAGCAAACTGTTGCACAATAATCATTCAGCAACCACAAAAGGCATCTGGGGAATTGGTGCTGTCAGATTTGGATATTACTCTTCGGTGGCCTAACTGCAGTAATTAATACATAATGATAATGCAAATGCTAATGAAATTTGCAATGCAATTGCTGTTACTATGGTTTAGTCATATCATTACTGGCCTACCACCCTCAGTGAAAAATTCTTCCCTAAAATCAGCCTCTCTTCGTGATATTAGGTAACACAGCAAGTTAACATTCTAGTTGGATTCCTTGCCTTCCTTGTAGTTATCTCTAATTGCATGGCACTGCTGCATGCTGCTATATCACTTCTGAATAATTATCACAAAAATAGCAAGTGTTCCCAATAGACTAGATGAGTGCCAAAGATCAGACAGGAAGAAATAAAATAAAAGCAGTGGTTTAGAACTCAACGGTAGCAAATGTCGTGGGGTAGGCACGAGAGGAAAGTCTGTGCAATGTCAATATGCCTATCACAATAATAGCTTTATATGGCTCCCTGCTAAGGAAGCACAGCTCTTCCTAATGGTGTTCTCATAAATGTCCGTCCATTCATTTAATCTCTACGCTTAACTAGGACCTGATAGAATTCCTAACACATTGGGAGAATATTATTTTACATTGTGAACTTTTCCGATTCGGAAGTGGGTTGGAGGGCTCATTTGTGCTGCCCATGGGGGCTACATAGTGTATTTTTTAATAATTGGTGACATGAAGGGGAATTCTTCAGCCTTTTCCCACCATTTTCCCACTTTCCCCCCATTTTTTTTCATTGCCCTCATTTCTCCTCTGGAATGTTGTCTGTTTACTTCCTGCTTTTCAGTTCTCTCCACTTTTTTTCTTGTCTTGTGACCCAATCTAGGTACTTCTCTAAGTGGGGTACGCACAGTTTTGGTAGAATTTTGGTTGTCTGTCTCTTCTATTTGTGTTAGTAAAATCGTTTGTCTAATAAGAGCTTCTGTGAAGATCTTAGCTAACAAGATAAATCTAATATTTAAGAATGTGGTCCTTTCTATGAAAAAGGAGAGAAATCAAAGTGGGCTCATTAGGTAGTAACACTGAGCAGCTATCATGTAATGGGTTATGTAATGGAATCATTGAATAAAAATAGGTACAAAATACCAGTGTAATTAGGTGAAAGGGTCATAGATAGCATCAATATAGATGGAGGTGATATGAGAAATAGGACTTAAAACTTCCAGGAAACTATAATATCTCTTGGAGATTATTTGAACCACAAAGAAGTGGTTTGTATTTCCAGCTTAATAGCCAAAGGCACACTGTGCCATCTGAGGAGAGAACTCTGCAGACATCCGAGCGGGAGGGGTGTGTATCATCTGTGCTAGAAAGATGGAGCTGCCCCAACTCCCATCCCTGCTCCTTGACGAGTGTTAGTGAGTTTCTCTACAGGATAATTAGAGTCAATTTCTCCAAAGGAAAAACTACTGATTTTTCTATTACTCAAGAAAAAATAAGAATACTAACTTCAACTAGATTTATCAGATTTTACCTCTCAGTTGCGTGAGCTTTCCTAGCATGCCTTCAAATGTGACATGTGACATCCAACTGCCTTTGTGTCGTCTCTCTCTCTCGCTCTCACAAAACCATCTGCATCTAAGGTGAACGAAGGCTGCTGCCTTTTGAAGTGACCCCCAACTTCCACAGGTACCACCGTTGGCTCACATTCTTGTTACCAGGGACGTTGCTGCCTCTCCTGATCGAGTGTACGGTAGGCAGCTGCGTGGTCTGCGCTCCCCTCATCCACTTTTATAGTGTCTTCTCTTCTTCCTCCTATTCTTCGTGCCACTCTGGGCACAAAGACTGCTTGGCTCTTGGTACATACTCAGTAGATATTGAGGAATGAAATAATAAATGAAAGAAGAATGAACTTGGCTTGTTGAGGGCTGGCAAGAAGCATGTACATGACGAGTATCCCCTGTGGTGGCAAAAGAGAACCTGCCTTAAGGGACAGGTGGGCACCTCTGTCTTCAGGGATCCAGAATTTGGCACAGACAAGGGCACATCACGACATTAGAACATCCACTCTAGTGACTAACACCATTCAGGTCCCAGGGACGTACTTCTCCACCCCGTCTTCTTGTGCGCGTAAAACAAAAGATAACTGAGTCCAAATGTCATGAATCAGTGTGGGTCTATTATTGACAAATAAAAATACAGGGCACCCAGTTAAATTTGAATTTCAGATAAACAATCATTTTTTTAGTTAAAATTTGTTCCAAATACATTGTAATTTATCGGTCAACCCTATGTGAGTCTTGCTACCATTGTTGGAGCTGGACGCGACTTTGGAGAGACCACTTGGGAAAGAGCAAATGAATGAACTTGTCCGTCATCCTCTCAGATATCATGGTGACAATGTATCCTTGCATAATGAATTGTCACTTTCCAATAGTTCCAAATGTCTACATTCTTGCTGCTTTTTGTGTTCTAATTTGTAGTTTGAATCAGTAAATTAGCATGGTGTTCTCCACAGTCGCTCAGAGTAGCTGAGACATGTTTGCAACACTAAACAATTGCAATTATTCCTGCATTTGTATACATCTAGGTTTGATGCAGCAGGTATGAAGCATGATGCTGATTTTTCACATTGTTAGATATTTATTTACATGTTACTTAGATAATGCTTTAAGAAATGGTAAAAATGGGAACATAAGTGACAGTGATCTATAGGATGAAGTCAAAATATTTTGTTCATATTTTGTATTTGAACACGATATATAAAATTCATGTGTTGCTTCCAAATTTAAGTTCTGCTTTAAAACCATTTTCGGTAATTCCACTCACTATTGCCTGAACAAAGGTTTTCTTTGAAGTTAAAATTATTAAAAAACTAAATTGTTTCAGGTGGCTTACAGTAAATATGCAAAGTATGTAACAATTTGGATTATGAAATGAAATTTAAAAAGAAATAATTTATGGAATAAATAGATAATATGTAATCAATTATGTACATGTAAATTCTATTACTCTGCTAAACACCAGCAGAACACTAATAATATTAATGGTTATATTTTGCTGACATTTAGTCACATAAAAATCATAACTTCACGTATTTTCTTATTTTGTTATTATGAAGGTATAGTTGTCAGGGTAGAAGGATGAAACATTTTATTTAACAGTTTGTTAATTTAATTTATAACATAAGTATTTAGACATAGGCAAGGGAGCTCCCCGATCTTGTCCTGGGCCCTACAAATTTTGGGGGGGCCAACTTGAATGGAGCAGCTAGCAGTGCTCTGCCTTCTCCCATGACATCTGTCAAAGGCTGAATTGACTCAGCAGGAGCCTGTGGATATAAGAAGTAACGTATTTTCCTGTCACTCTCTGATAGCAGCTTGGTTTCTTCTGTGGCCATGAGGGAGAATCTTTCACAGGCCTCTGTCCCAGCTTCTAGTGGTTTGATGTCAATCTTTGGTTGGTTCCTTGGCTTGTAGAAGCATCACCACTATCTCTGCCTTTATCTTCACATGGCATTCTACCCGTGTCTCCAAAACGCCCTCCGTTTTCAAGGGAACCAGTTTTATTGGAGTAAGACCACTCTAATGTCCTTATCTTAACCAATTATGTCTGCAGTGATCTTATTTCTAAGTAAGGCCACATTCTAAGGTACTGGGGTTAGGACTCCAAATATACATTTTGGAGGGGACATAATTCAACTTATCTCCATACCCATCTTGCCCACTGGTGGAAGCAGATCGTTAAATGGAGTCCTTGGACCTGAGGTGGGGATTAGGTATGGGGCTGAGGTCAGGATAAAGGTCATGCGTGGGAGGAGGTACTTCAATCCACACATTAGTCATGAAAAAGACTAAAGTTTGTATTTTATTTTTATTGTTTGGTGGGGAGGGGTGTTGGGGTAGTGGTCTGTCAATATGTGCCTGTTCCCAAATACTTCTGGCATCCAATGGCAGCACCACCCTGCGGTGTCAAAAGTTGGGCACACACTCTACTTGCCATACTTGGGCAGAGTCGTAATTTTATTTTCAGAGAAAGAGAGGAGAGGAAATTTAAGTGATTTTTATACGGTTAGATTCATTTGGCACTTGCATACGTCGCATCAATACGAAATAAAAAAAAACACCAGTACATTCATTAAATAAGCCATTGTTTCCTAGATTCGACAGATGAGATAAGAATGTCCAGATTTAGGAAGGTATCATAGTCACTAATGCTATTAGTTATTCTTTGTTAAATGTCAAAAATATGCAAAGGATTTCAAAAAAGGAACCCCAAAGTTAAAGCATTCAGTTCCTCAGCTTTATGAAGATCTGACTGTGAATGGAAAACATCCAACATACAAGGGCAGGCAATGCTAACTTGTCCCTGGGTGAACCATAAATAAATATTCCTGGAATGGAGAAACACAAGCGAAACATCATACTTGCCTATGTTTGTAATCGTTCAGTCTGCGAATTTCAAGGTATTTTTTCAGGTAAATATCACAGTTATGCTGTGGTCATCTTGCTGCCCTAATGGGGACCAAAACTTTCCTGGAGGAAAACAGTTGCCTGGGAGGTTTGTCTCTTTAAATCACTTTCAGATTTGTTTCATGACTTCCAGTATTACCTGTGGGTAGACATAACCCCTGATTACCTAGTCAAGCACCTTCTTGAGTTGTCATTTCTTTGTTTTTTTTTTTTTTTTTTTTTTTTTTTGTTTTTTTGGTTTTTTTTGGTAGGTGGTGTTGGGGAGGTGAGTGATAAATACCACCCTGCCTTTGGCAAAATTTCTTCTACCTTTGTACCTAGACAGTAGATACCTTTTGGACAGCTGATTGTCTCTTCTCACAAGAAGAAGGGCAAACTCCTTGAGGATAAATTTTTATTTATTTTATTTCTTTATTGTGGCCACTTATGGCTAGCACTTAGAATAGTGTCCAGCAGGAGGTAAGAACTCAGAAGACTGACAGCCAGAACCATCCTTTTGCCACTTTGTCATCATAGAGTGGAATATCTTAACAGAAAGCAACATAATTATTCATGTTGTGTAAGAGTGGCATCTTCCAGAGTGTGCGGGGGTACTGTTGGCTGGCAGAGGAACAGGTATCTTACTGCCCCCTCCCTCAGTGTCATGCCTGGCTTCCAGCTCTTTGGGACCTCACCCTGGATTTCAGCTCACAGCCACTTGCAGCCATGTGCCAGGAATGAGATTTTCTTTTGCCACCTCTGGGGCCTCTTGAGAGTGTGAGTCATCGAAACGACACAAACACTGGGATGAGATCTGAATCCCGTTTCTTTTGTCACTTTTTAGCTCTGTCTTGTTGATCCTGAAGCTGAGGCATACATCCATTTCTCAATCTGCGGGATGGGAAGGGTGATGTCAGAAGGAGTGTCTCTGATGATTTTTGAGATCATGTGTTTAGGACAATTCCTGGGAGGTTATAAATACTCTGGGGGACACAATTCCCCAGGGATCCCTCTGCATGTCTTATGAGAAGGACACAGATTGTCCTTTTTTCCTGGACTACCTTTTTGAGGGTGTTTGTATAGCTCTCATCCTTGGTTGGTAGATATAGTGTCTCCCAATAGAGCAAAGGGTGGGGCAGCTTTGCTTGTGGCCCTCGAGAAAGATCTGAGTTTCCTAAGCTTGAGGTTTCTCACTGTGACACAAACTCACTCTGTTTGTAGCATCCACCTGGTCTCTCCTCCTGGCCTCTGTGGGATCTCAGGGACAAAGAGCTGAAGTGGATGTGACGCTCTTGCTGCTTGCTGTGCTGTGAATCATGAAATCCTTTGTCTCTGACCTAGGGGTCTCATGTCTTCTGCCAGCATCCATGAAACTGTAACAGCCTCGCTTGGTAGCTTGCAAATGGGATCAAATCTCAGGCCCTTCACAGGTATTGGCAATGCTAAATGTATAACCACATCTGCTTTGTTTTGTTTGCCTCATGCAATGGCAAGTCTTTGGAAGGCAGAGACTATATTGTTCATTTTAGAGTCTCCAATCCTGCTACAGAATAGACTCACAGTACATTCTTGATTTACCTGAACTGAATTGGACCAGCTAATCTTCAGCTCAGTTTTTTCCCCTGAATTAGCTCAAACTCTGCAACCCCTGAGGCACAGCCAATAGAAAGACAGGACATAGGAAGTGGGCTGATAGGGAGGAAAAGAAACAGCCCCAACACCTTAATTCTTTTGCCATGTTTCACCTATTGTCTTCTCTGTAACCATTTCTTTTCATGAAAAAATATCCCTGACCAATGTCCTCTCCAGAAATGCATGGAAAAATGACCAGCAATCATTACACATGGTACAGAGTAAGTGTTTTCCAGTTTGTGGGGATAGGCTATAACTAGCAAAAAAGTCCCAGCAAAAGTCTAAGGAGCCTCTCCCATACATGGCAGGGAGAATTCCACCCTTCCTCCCATGAACAGGGGCAGTGGGGATGACAAGAGGCAAGTTGCAGGAGAGATTCTTCCATGTGAAAGGAGAGCTGGTCACAGAGCTGCCTGGCAGCAGACCCGTCAGGCCTGGGGAAGAGAGTTTCTGGACTGGATGCGGCTCTCGGATCTGCAGCAACTTCCCAAAGCAGTGAGGGAATTGGCACCAGCTGAGGATCGGTGGACAGGACCACAGTGGCTGTAGTCATCCTCCTGGCCCCAGTGCCAGTTCTGCATGGCTCTGATCCTGTCCCCTTAGCGACCAGTCCCTCAGTCCTAGAAGTGGAATGAACTCCTATGCATCCCTCAGAGCCCAGCGCCCTGTGCGACAATTTGGCTGAGTCTGTGGGGCTGTGTCTCTGGGCAGGAGGCAGAATATGCTGTGTTTCCTTGATTAATGTGCCTGTCATTTATCAAAGATGGCTAGACTGTGCTAGCATTTGCATTGACTGTGTTTCATACGTTCTACATTCTTGATGCCTTGGCACCTGGAGCCTCGCTGACTGGGGCAGGAATTAGGGTTAGCTAATCCCTAGAGAGGGCATTCGACTTGCCTGGGAGGAAACCTTTCTTATGCAAACAAATGGATCCAAAGCTGCTATACTCTGGGCGAATTACTAATACTCCCCTGCCCCAACATTCCAGGGCCAGGTACCAGACAACTCAGGACAGCCTCTCTAGCCTAGAGCCCACTGAAATTGTTTCAACTTATCTGTCTTGTCCATTCCTTCTGGTGAAACTACAAGAAACACTCTTGTCCACACTTTCTTTCCCCTTGCACCTTCTGCCTCCTGACCCTCCCTGGTGCTTCCCTGTGTGGCATGGCCGCCCTCTTCTCTGGGAACTGTGAGCAACAGACTATCTCTTCAATGGCGGTCAGCTTCTGATCTGTTGCCATCGTGATACCTGAAGAAGAACAAAATCTACACTTTGAAACAGTGTTGCCCTCTGCACTATATAGAAGATAAGTTTGTGTTGTGGCTCAAGGGAGAACTTTTCTTGTACTTTGTTACAGAAAATACATTTAGAACTTTGTTCTGATTTCTGGTAGGAAGTTATAGAAAAAGAGCAGGGTGCTTTCAAGTTTTGCCCACCCAGAGTGGCGTGGTTGCGAGAATGATGAACCTCCCATAGCCTGGACTACTGTACACTGTGAGAGACTGAGTCAGAGCTACACGGATTTACTTGGAGAGATTGTCCTCAGTCCTCATTGGGAGAGAAAGTGAAATGCAGAGATGTAGTTGTAATATGATCCTGTTTTGGTAGAAATCAAAGAATAACAGAAATGATCGATCTGTATGCATACATGTCTGTTGTCCGTGTGCAGTAATACGAGCATGAACGTGGAAGAACGCAAGCTATGTTATTAATATGAGTTAATATGGGCCAATGAGCTGATGGGAAGCAGGGAGAAGAGGAGAGAGAAGCCAAGGGGAAAAAGACTGTACGTACATCGCCATGTCTACATGACCACCCGAACATTATATTAAATTACATATGTGCGTGCATCTGTATAAATGCATTCCTTAAAGTTTGATAATTTTGTGGCTCTGCTTTTCAGCAGAACTATGTTCTATGACTCAAGACATTTTAATATCCTTTTCCTGTGATTTAAATTCTGTGATTCAAATTCTGTGATTTAAATTTAAATCGGGGTGAAGAGACAGAATCTGCCCGCCCTCCATCTGCCTGTTGAGCTACGTGAGCAGAATCACCGGGTGTTGATGTACCCGTGGCAGGTAGATGTGGGTAGGCTTGAATCGGCCTTCCCATCCACGTCTCCGATTTGTGGGACAAGCAGGATGGAAAGAAGCAGCCAGCTGCCTCTGCGGGATGGTGAAGCCTGTCTCTCCAGACAGAATGAACGAATTCTGTTCCTCTGGTCACAGCCCACCACAGACTCACCAGCTCATGGCCCTGTGGTCACTTGGGCCAGACAAAAGCAAGTTCTTTTCTCACAGCGCAGGGCCGCCTGCCCTGCAAACTTAGCCCTTTCTGCTGGGTGTTACTAAGCTGGGAGTCTAAATATGGCACAAGGCAGTTTGATGGAAATCATTTCCAGTAAAAGAGGATGTTTCCTCAGCAGTTTTCAAGCTGGCGCTGACTCAAGCATCCTCGAGGGAGCCCATTTAACTGGTCATTAGGGAGGCAGCAAAAAGGCATTGAGGAATTCTGTAACAAGATGCGTATCCTGTGTGGAAGACCTCCTGGGACTCCCTGACCATTGGCTCCCCGTGCCTGCTGCCCAGGTTTTATTGATGGAGCTGAACAGTCTTTTCTGCTGCTAATCTGTTATTTGTGCACGGCTTTAAAGATGCCAGTTCCAGCTTTGTGAGAAACAGCTCTGAAGGTGAAGCGGGGCCCTCAGACAGTATTTAGATGTTTCACGCTGAGTAACACCCCTTCCGTCCATCCTCAGAGGCAGAGAAGGGACTCAAGGCCCCAAAAGGAGAGGGGAAAGTTTATGCTGAGTTTTTTAAGCAAAATATTTACACTGTCTTAAAGGCAACAGACACACTTATTTACAAACTTAAAATTTTGAAAACCAGAATATAAACAGACTGAGGATTTTTTCACATGGACTCTACAGTCCAAAAATAGTTTGCTTGAGGAGTATTTTGGGTCTGTGTGCTATGGAAAAAAAAAAAAAAAAAGATCCTTCTGAGAGTAAGTAAAAGTGTCACAAGTCTTCAAGGATAGTAGGTGTAGAGTGATGGTATCTGTAGCAGCTGCAGATGATAAAAAGACCCGTTATCTGACTAGCAATAGTGTCTTCGGGATTGAGGATCGTTCGACACCTAGCAGGGCCCCAGTGGCAGGTCCAGGAGAGTAAGGGTTAAATTTTAAAAACGAAGCATGGATTCCTAGACTCTTTAGAGCTGGAGGTCTATTCTATTAAGGTTCATTCCTGTTCCCAAACAGTCATTTTTTTCCAACACTATTATTGATGGAGATCTTTAGGGAAGCGTTTCAAATAACTTGAATGGCAAGAATGAGAAAATATATTTTAAAAATGGAAGCTATGCTAAAAATGTATTTTTTAAAAAGATCAGAACAAAACCACAGTTACTTAACCAAGGGACAACACGACTAACCACAGATGCATAGTTCTCAGCAAACTTCTGAACATGTATCATCAAGGAATGTGTGCTGGGCATAGACTGAGGGGCCAGAACCTTTTATTTAATTTTTAAGTCTAGAAATTTCCTCCAAGGACATAAGAATTTGTAAAGTTTGGTAATGTGGGCTTCCTTTTAAAACAAGTCATTTGAAACATTTCTTCTTAAAAACAGAACTATTTTTAGGCACTACCAATTGCCCTTGGCAGTGAAAGTGTTGCTTGCCCATCTTTGGGCCAGTTGTTCTTTTTACACTTTGGTTTTGGACTCTGTTTCAGTTTTAAAGGGATAGACCTTAACTAAGAAAATAAAAAAATAAAATAAAATAAAAAAGAGGGATAAGTCTTTGCTTCTCCCGTTGGAGGTCAAGGTCAGGACTCCTTGTAATTAATACTTTCTGCACATGGTACTATGGCCCCTTGAGATGTGAGAAGATTGGTGTAGAGGAAAGAAAAGCTGGTGAATCCACCCTATTTGAAGGGAATCCAGCTCCAGAGACAAAGGCCCCAGGCGCAGGGGCCTCCATGGTGGCCTCCATGAGGGCCTCCCTTGGAATTCTTGTGCATTTCCTTTCCACAGTCTCACAGAGGCCGTTAGCAGGCCACCCTGGTTTGAGGGGTCCCAGCCGCTTCTGTGACAGCCATGGTCCTGAGTTTGGCCTGCCATGAAACCATATAAATTGATTCCTATGGACAAGATGATAGGCTGGCCGGAAACAGACATGATCAACAGAGGCCCGCCTTGGCTTCTCTCAGCTAGAGGTTTGTCATAAGCGGTGGAGGGCGCAGCAGGATTCTGCTCCTTTGTGCTGGCCAGAGGTTTCCCGTGGTGATGCCATTCCTATGAATGTGGAATCAAACATTGGAAGCTTTGTAAGCAGGAGTGGGCTGGTTATATTTTTCAGGTGTCCTTGGTGGTTAACTATGTGATGTTAAAATATTGGGTAGAAAATGGTAAGTTTAAGTCTCTTGTCTCAAAACATACCTTTTGAGCTCTTGACTCAAATGTTTTGTTGTAATGGAAACAGAGAGCATGGTTCACTTCCTTCCTTTTCTCTTTTCACCTCTTCTTCTTCCCTCCTCCCCCAGGTCTCCCTCCTCTTCCTTTCTCCCTCAGTAGTGGACACATTCAATCAGCAGGTATTTGTTGTTTGTTTTAATTTATTTTTCAATTGCAGTTGACATACAATATTATATTAGTTTCCGGTGTACAACATAGTGATAAGCCATTTGTGTAACTTACAATTACTTCGTAAGTCTAGTACCCATCTGACACTGTACACAGTTATAACAATATTATTGACCATTTCCCATACTGTATTTTACATCCACGTGACTGTTTTTATAACTGGCAGTTTGTATTTCTTAATTCCTTCAACTTTTTCACTCAACCCCCACTCCCATCTGGCAACCTTCAGCAGGTATTTCTTGAGTGTCCTCTGTTGTGTCACACACTGGTCCGGGCATGAGGGTCCAGCAGTAGACCCTCAATAGTAGACAAGCTCTTGGTCCTGTGTGGCTTGCACTCCAGTGAAAGTTCAGGCGTATGGAGTGAGACACATGGAAGATGCTTAAGGTAGTTTTGATATAAGGCACTGTAAAGGAACTATTGCAGACTGCCTTTTAATTAAAAAAAATTAACGATGGTCTGTTACTGGCTTTCAAGAAATATCAAAATCATTGCTTAAGACTTTCATTTTTTGCTCTTGATACAATCGGAATCTCCCTGATGCCACTTTGTCTTGTTTAATCATCACACGTGGTTTTCTCCCATGTTGGTAGGATATGGTACATACTGCTAATTCCTTTAGAAATGCATAACTACAGTGAAGAGGTCCACAGATAGGTGTGTGCCATCCAGCCTCTGCACCCAAGAAAAACATGTGAAGACCAAGTGTCATGAATGTTTGGCTTCAACACAAAGGACAAGTATTCTCTCTGAGTTGTGTGGTGTGCACTTCCATTTCTGTCTTGAGGTAGAGCTATCTGATCCTAGCACCTAACAAGGAAAAATACAAAGCAATTGTTTGTAGAACTAGTACTAATGTAAGATATAACGATATGACATAATACTAATATATTCACTTTTAAACTATTACTATTAGCACAGCTTATAAACACTGACCTTAAAATATATAGGTACAATATATAGTATAATATATAGGTATAATATATAGGTATAGTATAATATATAGGTATAATATATATATAATATATAGGTCAAATCTTTAGTGTTTTTTGAGTAAAACACTCAAAAATCTAAGATCATTCTTCTTGTTTTCGATTACTGTGTTTCCCCAAAAATAAGATGGGGTCTTATATTAATTTTTGCTCCAAAAGACACATTAGGGCTTAGTTCAGGGCATGTCCTCCTGAAAGATCATGCTAGGGCTTATTTTCTGGTTAGGTCTTATTTTCGGGGAAACACGGTATTAGCACTCACGTTTTGTAGCTGACGCTGCTCCACGTGACTGAGCAGAAGGGGACACTGAGGTAGGAGAGTACAGTCCTTTGGAGGGAGCGATGCGGTCACCTAGAAGAGGGAGGAATGCGAGCACCTACCAGAAGAGCAGGCATGCCCAGTCCTGTAAAAGCTAACTTGTAAGAGAGATTGTGGCATGTTGGGCCCAGGAGGTCCATGGGGAGTGTCGGATTTGGAACCATCTAGGCTTCCTGGCTCAGTGTCCTCCTTCAGTCATTGAATTCTCTCAGCCTCAGTTCCTGACCTTCCGGGCTCTTGGAAAGCTTCGCAGTACTATACAGAAAGCTGTCTGGTGCCTGGAAATAACTCAGGAAATGGTGATTGTCATTATTAAAAGTAAAATTGTAAACAAAAATAGATAACGTGACTTACTGCTTCGGGACTACGTTTTTAAAAATATCGGTTGAGGTAATAATGGACAGGCAATGGTACAAGGCCCTTGAATGTCAAACATGTCCCATCTGCCATGCTTTAGTGCCACCTCGTCACTTCCACCCTTCAAAGTGCTAGTGGTTCCTTAACATGTCAGGTCAGGACGCCAATAAATGGGCTCGAAGGTTGCTTGTATTTTATTTTAAAGGTGGAGAGCACGAAGGATGTGACAGCCAAGTTTTCAATTTCATGATTGATGACAAATTTGTTTAGTGAAAAAGTCTGGGGTCTCTTTATGGAGCTGAAAACAATAGCACTATTAAACAACAGTAGCATATTCCCTGTAGAAAACATATATAGTCTAGAATAGCAAAACTCTTACCTGAATTTTCTAAGTGCGGAGTTTAAGAAGATGAGATCTTAGTCTGTGAACCAGCAGACATGTCTTGACTAGCACAGCATCTGCATGGGCTCCAGAGCTCTGATCGGAAAAATCACATCCTTAGCGTTGTGTGTTCAACGAATTTTTTAGAGTTGGCACCAGCCAGAGGAAGGTTGCAGGTAAAAGGCAGGACTAGACATGGCATTCGTGGTGTAGGAACTGACAATTCCTGGAAATGATTTAAGTGTACTTCTTAGAAGCAACACAAAGGTGACTTCAACAACTGACATGGGTAGCACTTTATAAAGTCCACAACCTGTTTGCCCTATTGGATTCTTGAAATCAAGAGGGGGGAAGCCTTTGTCATCCCACCTTGCAGGTCGTACATCTGAGGTTCCGAAATATGCCCATGTAGGAGCTACAACCCACCTCTATGTAGGTCTGTAGACTCCAAATCTGGTGCTCTGAGCCCCAAGCGGCTGCAAGTGTTATGGGACGCCAAAGAAGTGATTCTGATCTCTGCCGTATCATTTCTATCTCTCATTGGGAAATCCTAGACACTTGCTGTCTCTCAAGGTTTTGAGAACCTGAATGAAAAATGCGGTGCGATTGCCAAGTGATGAGTATCTTTCTTACCTACAACGCTTTGTGTTACAATCCTAATGTAATGAAATGCTGGTGGACTGTGTCCTATACATCTAATAGAGAATGGATAACGGTTATAAACAGACGTCTATCGGCTTGGACTTGTCCCAGGTGCTCTCTGAGATGTGCTTGTCGAGGTGCTTTGATAGAGTGAAATCCTCTAGCATGCCCTGGGATTTTGCCAGCCTTAGTCCAAGTAGAGAAGCCTGCAGAGCCACCCAGAGGGGCCCATGGAGGGAAGGGCACGGTGAGACCCCTGCATGGTGCCTGGGGGGAAAGGGTGATTGGAGAACACAGCATTCAGAGACAGAAAAAGCTCAAGTGCATTTAAAAAAGTATGTAAAGCCACAGGGTGTGGGCCATCTGGCTGTGTGCGTAAAATACTTTATAAACATTTGTATGTATGACTGTTAATTATTGAACCTGAATTGAAATCTGCAGATAAGAACTGGAAAATCCAGTCTTGTTTCCACACCTGCCGTTACATATCCTTGCTAAGACTGGAAATTGAAGCGCAAGGCACTTCTCTATAACAGGTACTTTGTATACAGCACCTCATTTAATCCTCATGGCAACTCAATGAAATAGCTATTTTTATAGACATTTCACAGATGAGGAAACTGAGGTCAGAGAGGTTAAGGAATGTGACAACGGCTGTACAGCTATTGCAAGGCAAAGCTATTACACGGTAAAGCTGACTTGAAGCAAAGCAGTGTGTAATCCATCCCAGTTACCGCGTGCCACCTTCCCCACCAGGCACTTTTATGCTTCCTGTCTCTGAGAGGGGGGTTGCAATTCCTAACAGGGGCGCACCCTTAGTCAATGTTTTCTGAAAAATGGCAATTCATGGGAAAGTATACGTTTGCATATAGATTAAGACATGATCGTATCTTGAAATAAAACTGCCAAATGTGTAAAGCAGTGATTTTTGTTGACATCAGTTCAAATTATTTTTCAGGCAGGGATTCTGTACCCCTAAATCGTTCCATAAATTCCCCCGACACAAAACAAGAAGTGACTTACTGTACCTCAGCATAAATGGCTTTCCACTCATTCTTATCTTATAAAAGAGCATCTTGTGAGAAAGTGCACTGTTATTTAGTATAAAATATTAAATTCACTTCATTTTGCAATGGGTGACATTTTAGAATTTTCCGATAAAGAATCAATGGTTTTCACACTAGGATTCTCATTTTAAGTAGCCATCATCAATTTTTTTCTTACTTTAAAAGTTTGTTAATGGAAAGTGTTGATCAAGTTGTAGGAAGTTGATAAGATATTGGGAGAGAAGAGGGATTTGTGGGAAAATAAAATAGCTATATATTATTGATTTTTTTCACTTTGAGAAAATTCTTGACAGAAAAAAAAAGCCCTAGTTGATAAGTGCATTTTTTTTTCCACTTTAAGGTTGGATTATACATAAGGAGGTTAGGAAGTAAGAGCTTTGAAGGGGCATATGTGGAGCATGTAGCCCTCACGTTGTGGTTTACACCCCGAATATTCTCGAAAATGGTTTTTACATGTCTTCTCCCCAATTATTGAAGTAGATGAGTCTTTGCAACTTAAGATGTCCTAACTACAGAATAAAGTCAGTAACTAGTTTATCCTAACTTTACCTCATATTAAGACTAAATAACTCTTTCAAAAAACGTAGCAACCAGTGATACGTCTGCCATGGCTTTTGTTCACTAGTATTTCAGAAATTAGAATTTAAACAATGGCCAACCATCTATAATTTGCATTTAAGCAGTTTCTTAATATTTCTTAATGAATAAAAGTGATGAAAACGCTATCCTCCACTTATTCACAATGACAGGCAGCCATGGGGGATGCCAGCGTGGCTCAGCCCGTTCTGGAAATGGTGTGGATGGAGCGCTCAGAGAGGCGCACGCTTCCTGTTCTTCATTCAGGCTCATCTTTTGTCAAATGCTCATTGTTGGTACTAACTAGGTTAAAAATCCTCGGTGCTGGAAACTTGTCCTTGCCACGTCAAGACCGTCCATGGAAGAAAGTCTGTCCATCAAGAGTCACTCACTCGTTGTGTATTCATTGTTACTTCATTTACCTGAAGCAGCAAGTGAAACGAGTTAGTATGATTCCAACTCTGTGACGTTCTGGAAAAGGCAAAATGATGGAGATAATAACAGTAGCAGTGGGGGTGGGAAGGGATGGATGTAAAGGGGAGAGGTGAACAGGCAGAGCACAAGGGATTTTAATAAGGGCCGTGAGATTCCTCTGTGTGATATTATAATGATCAGCATACATTTGTCCAAGCCCACAGAATGTACAATACCCAGAGCGAACCCTAATATGAACTGTGGACTTTGGACAATTATGATGTATCTGTGTAGGTTCATCCATGGTAACAAATGTGCCATTTTAGTGAGTGGTATTGGTAACGGGGGTGGCAATGCATGTGGAGGGCACGCCGTCTATGGGAAATCTCTTTACCTTCCTCTCAATTTTGTGGTAAACCTGAAACTGTTCTAAAAACAGTCTTTAAAAAGAGTTCGTGAAACAGGTGTTTATTATCTGCTTTACCGAAACGGAGGGCTGCTGCCTAAAAATGGAGAACTTCTCCGTGGCTGTTACCACGTGCATTCTCGTTCTTTGCAGAGCTGTGCTGACTCATTTAGGTTTGAGGGCACCTGCCATATACGTTGGAGGAATGATGTTGTCTATTCTCAGACACATACTAAAAAAAGCCATTGTGACTGCAAGGAAACTGATTTCTTAAAAAAAAAAATTACATATGAATAACCATCAGCAATAGGAAAGTCATCACCCTTGAATTAGAAAATTAAACTAGTGTGTTTGTTTGGTTCCAGGTTATTTGCCTGAAGCATGGAAAGGCAATGGCTTACGGCATATCTTCTAATCAACTTTTCTATGTTCAAAGGAGGAAATATGTATAAAACATGCTTCACATATGTAGACAGAAGTCCTGGTAGCAGATGACACACTTTCATTCGTCTATCCACACATCGTTATGTCATACGTTTTATTCATCAGGCACTGTTCTAGGCTTTGCAGATAGAGTGGCAAACCAGATGGATGAGACCCCTGCTGCTCTGAGTGACATTTCCATAGCAGGACACAGATGTGGTCATGTAGACAAAGAAGAATGGTACTGTTACATGAGGACTATGCAGAGATTTGCAAAGATGGGGCAAGGACTGGGGTCTCTTAAGTCGGTGAGTTTAGGGAAGACCTCTGAGGAGATGAGCTTTAAATTGAACCCTGAGTAGAATCGCCGGATGTAGCAAATATAAACATACAACTGCCAGTTAAATTTGATTTTCAGATAAATGAGTAATATTTCATTTTTATGCAAATATTCGTAATTATGTGAATTATAATATTTTAGCATAAGTATATTCCGTGAGATATTTTATCCCACATTTTACCTGGCAACGCGAACCCTGAAGAAACCTGGAGGAGTCACTCCTAGAAAGTCAAGAGGAAGAACTTTTATGCTGCAGGCAGAGGGGCAAAGCTGGACAGTAGTCCCCGGGGGCAAGGCGAGGAGAGGACCTTCTGTGGAGAGGCAGAGTGGCTGCTGGTCAGGAGCTGGGGCAGTGGAGACCGATTGCCTCGATCTGAATTCTGTCCCCATTCTGTACTCACCATGTGGGCCCTGGGTCCAATCACAGGACCTCTTTGCCCCCGTTTACAATTTGAAAAGTAGGAATAATAACAGTACCTATCTTATAGGGTCTGAACGAGGATTAACCCAGCTAAATACAGGTAAACAACACGTACCATCTAAGGATTCGCTGCTATAATAATTTTTTGGGTGGATATAGGCAACTCACCATGACATGTTCCCCTTGTACCCCAGGGGTACATTTAGTATAAAGTAATCCACCACATCAAACATTGTCTTTGCTTCAGAAATCTGACAATATTGAACCCATCCATTCCTTTGACGAAATAAATCGTGTAACTGACAAACACCGGTGACAGCCGGCAGTTGTACCCAGGTACCCAGCTGAGCATCTGTTTTAAGAGGTCCATCTGAAATCTTTCCTCACTCACTGTCAGAGCTCCTAATAATCTTAACAGCTCCGGCATGGATCAAGTCACTTAACAAGGGAACCTGCTAAAACTTCTTTCTTTCTCCAACTGGCCCTAATATTTTTTGCAGAGAGGTTTCATATTTTTTTAAAAACTACTATAGGAAGCAACTCTTCCTGGATATACAAATAACGAGGTTACTTGACATGGTACTTATCACAAGGGCATTTCAAATAATGTCGACTCAAATGTCCTGGAATCTCTCTAGCGTAAGTGCTCCCTTCGGGACTTCAGTGCACCAAGGCCAGCCCCACTCTCTGCTGTGGCATGGCCGCCATGCTCAAATGAGGGTGGGAGATGCCACATTTTACAGAAGTCACGTGGACATTGGCTTCCACCTGTCTGTGTCAAGCAAACCAACTGGTAATGACAGCAGCTTCAAGGAGCAGGAGGGGTGGGTGACTGAGGGCGCGGACTCTGATGTCTCACTAGCCGTGTGGAATCATCCATTTCCTCACGCCTCTATACTTCAGCTCTTTCGATGGCAACAGAGAGACAACGTTCTATAGAGTCCTTGTGAGGATCGCGAATTCACATGTGCAAAACAGCTCTTAGAACTGCCAGTCACATAGTAAATCCTACACAGATATATTCATAACATATAAAGGCACATGTCACATCACTCCATATAAAATACAACCATCACTATTATTTCACTGGTGTTATGTTGCCTATGCACCCCAAAATTCCCAGATGCAGCTCAGAGATGATGGGGAACCTTGCTGTAGGAGTGCATTGTTACAGCCAGTGGCTAAATGAATTTTAAGAACACATGTACGCACTGACTATATTATTGTTGTGATTGTTATTAACGTTTTACATAGAAGAACTAATGACCCGGGCTAATTTTGAACCAATAAATGTGACTTAGTGTTCAGATAACTGCAGGACCCTGCAGAACAGCTCCCAATGCCCCTCACAGCTTTGATATCTGTTCACTCACCTGTGGAGTCAGGGGCCCAACTTGTGAACTCAGGAATGTTTTGGCACCAAAAGTGAGGAATGAATTGAATTAGCCAATGAGGCATTATTATCCTGAGTCAAAAGCAAGGGTTCCATTTAAAGCACCAGAGCTGATTGTAGAATACATTACCAAGTGGTCTCTAATGCCACTGTATAAGAAATTTTAAAGACTGTTTTGAGCGAAGGCTACAATTTTAGAACACATGTTCCTATGACCACTTTGAAGGGAGAACAATTATTATCATCCTTGAGGTCTACACTTGATATTTTTTATAGCCTTAGCCTGGCTAGACAGAGGGTGTCCCAGGGGACCAGCTACACCTAATATATTGGCAGGGTCTGGGAGGCTGTCAGAAATGCAGAATCTCAGGTACCTCTCCAGACCTGCTGCATCAGAGTTTGCATTTTTTTAAAAAAAAAATTAGTTTCAGGTGTACAAAACAATGTAATAGTTAGACATTTATACCCCTCACAAAGTGATAACCCCCTCCCCTAATCTACTACCCCTCTGACATCGCACACAGCCGTCATATTTCCACTGTCTCTGTTCCTTATGCTGTACTCCGCTTCTTGTGAATGTATGTAGAATTATAGTTGACGTTCATTTGAACAAGCTCCCTGGGAGATTCGCGTGCATGTTAAGGTTTGAAAGGTGCTGTTTCACAGTCTCTCTACATCAGTGTCATTCCCTATGAAGCCCTTCTTCTTACTTGTAAGGTTTGAGGTCATTATACTCATGACAGCATAATGTAATTCTGAACTGTCCGTGCTAACGGCAGCGTGATTCATTGGCCCACTTACCATCGGCCCAGGTAGCTGGAATTTTAACCGACTCCTCTGGTATTTATCTTATATAACTTGAAACACCACATGACCACAGGGGTTACCACTTTACCACTATGAGAAGCCACTACCGGAATATGTCCTAGTTAAGGCAAATACCATGTTTCCCCGAAAATAAGTCCTACCCGGACCATCAGCTCTAACGCGTCTTTTGGAGCAAAAATTAATATAAGACCCAGTCTTATTTTACTATAAGACCAAGTATAGTATAATATAATATAATATAATATAATATAATATAATATAATATAATATAATATAATATAACATAATATAATATAAAATACCGGGTCTTATATTAATTTTTGCTCCAAAAGATGCATTAGAACTGATTGTCCGGCTAGGTCTTATTTTGGGAGAAACACGGTAATTGGTACTGATAACAGCCTTTGGGGTTTGGTAATGACTGCCTAAGGTCATAAATGTCCTGCTCGCTTGTGCCAAACCTCAAAAAAATTAGGACACAGCTCCTCAGTATTACTTCGTCTGTGGATACTTTATGGTTTAACCTATCACACTAAACAATTCTACCAAAAAAGGCCACAGCTCGTCTACCAAAAAATATTTCAGTGAAGGTATTTCTCCATGGAAGAAGGGTGGACAATGTGTCATTTGTATTAACCAATTGAGGTACAAACCACCCTTTGCTCAGTGGCAGTGCCACAAAGTATTTGGAGATCTGCCTCCACCCACAAACTACTTAATGGGAAAAAAGTCATTTGCTGCCAACCCACTGTCTGATTCTGAATTTTTATGGCTGCCCTTCTCTGCATGGCAATCTCGGTCTCAATGTGGACCCAGGTTCATTCCTTTGCTTCTTTGTTACTCTCAACCAAAGCACACACGAAGCTGGACCTTCGAGCTCTTGAAGCCAGTGTGTCCATTTTGATCGAATGATGTACAATACCCCACTGCACTCTGTGGATGTTTCTGCTTAGTTCTTAGAAGACATCCTGTCTCTGAGTCCTGTCTCTGAGAACTGGAATGGCTCCTTGCCACCCTGGGAGTGAGTTTTTGCCTTTCTTGCTGACATTTTAAGTAGACCGCTGGGTGTGGGCTGCCATTCCATTTCCCAAAATGCTCGGTGCAAGTACACTAAAATATTACAAAGCCTGTTTGTGGAAAGAGTGAGGGTTTTGGCTCTAGAGTCTAAACCTCTCAGGAGGACAGCATGAGACAGAGTGGTGAACAAAACCACTGGCCTGTTGGAGGGATTGTGGGTAAGTCCTTGGAGGTCCTGTCAGCCTGGTCGATTCCTGTCAGTGCCTGGATAGCCCCATGAGTTTCCAGGACTGGTCCTTCTCCCGAGGAGGTCCATACCATGTGGACAGAGTTTCCCAGAAAGAGATGGAGGGAGAAATCAGGAGAGGTTGACTTTTATTTCGTAGCAATGCTTTGGCAGAATTCTCATTCACAATGACTCTTTCTCATTCTACCACCATGATCTTAAGTTGCAGTTGAATTTTACAATGGCAGGTTTTCATCTTTTTTTTTTTCCTCCTACAAATCTGAGTCTATGGCTGAAAGAAGAATGTGACTAGGAGATGTTCTTTTGAGCATAGCTAACATAGATGATAAGCCCTAGCTTATATGTTTTAGAATTCACCACCCAGGGGCTAAGAACTCAAGGTCCAGGTGTGAGGATTGTTGAGTATGATAATCTGTTATATTCTAATCACTTTTTCCCATAATAGTTGAGTCCATTATAGTGGACTCTTGTGAGCAAGGAAAAAAATCAAAGTGTAAATCATAGTGTACAAGTGATGACATCTACAGTTATTGCAAAGCACATTTTTGGAAAGAGTCGAGAAGACCTGTATCTGTTACTTTTCAAATTGCTTCCGTGCCAGAATATTGTTACTCCAAGATAACTGTATTTGAGGTGAGCTTGGATCTACTGTGGAAAGGAGAGAGAACTTGAATCACATGGTGAGATGTCACCCAGGGTGCAGCCCTGCCTGAGAGTGAAGAATTCTGGAGAAGGACCCAAGTTTACTCCCATCAAAGGGAGATGGTGCCTTCTAGGTAATGAGGAAACATCTGCAGATGTGGATGTTGACATCGAGGAAAGGAAACGATTTGGTTCAAAATTAATAGGGCAACTGGCTGAAATGCAAATTCAAACTGCACTGAGTTGCCATGTCTCAGCTATGGGACGGGAAACATAAAACTGTTTGACGACGTCCTCTGATGGTGAGGCTGTGGGGCCAGCGCCACTTCATGCACGGCTGGTAGGAATGGAACGCGACGTAACACTCATGGATGGAACTGTGGCAGTAGCTAGGAAGAACGGACTTGTGCACTTAACCCTTTGAATCAGCTACCTTATCAGGAAGACAAGCCCGAAGCTATCAGCAAGATAGGAAATATTTGTGCTAGATTCTTTATTGAAACATGCTTCTTAATCACAAAAGGCTGAAAACAACCCAGATACCCATTGGTAGGTTTATTGGTTATAAACTGCGGTACATTCATACAATGAAGTAGTTATAAGAAGAAATGAGAAAGATACACTGCTTCTGGATATAGTTTTACGATGAAGAAGAGTGTTTTTTTTTTTTTTTTTTTAAAAACCCAATAGAATTATATTTTTAAAAGAACTGATAGAATGATACAGGGAAAAAAACAGGGACAAAGATGGACACTAAACATTTCTGAATATGACTTGTTATATAGATCTGACTTTCGAACCAAGTGAATGTAGCTAAGTATTACACGCTAAAAATAAAAGGGTGAGGGGATTGGAGGGCAGTCGGTGACCACAGGATGGCCACGGGGTTTGAAAATTAATCTGGGGAACGTAATTTGGTGGTTACCAGAGAGTAAGGGGGTTGGGGGGGGATGAGGGTGAGGGGGATCAAATGTATGGTGATGGAAGGGGAGCTGACTCTGGGTGGTGAACACACAGTGTGACTTATGGATGATGTGATACAGAATTGCACACCTGAAATCTATGTAATTATACTAACAATTTTGTCACCCCAATAAATTAAAAATAAATTAAAAAAAAAAAAAGTTCAGAGATACGATGAAACAAATGATCGTAACTCTATGTCAAGAGGATGAAAGAAAAAAAAACGAAAAAAAGTGAATAAAAAAATCATACAAGGATTAGTGGATAGAGCACGATGCTCAGAACACCAGGGTCGCTGATTCAGTTCCCACATGGGCCAGTGAGAAACAATGGCTTGAGCTGGGAGCTGAGCCGCAGGTCGGTGGCCAGTTGGCTCAGTAGTTGGAGCGTGGTGCTCATAACACCAAGGTCGCTGGTTCGATTCCCACATGGGCCAGTGAGCTGTGCCCTCCACAACCAAATTGAAAACAACGACTTGACTTGGAGCTGATGGGTCCTGGAAAAACACACTGTTTCCCAATATTCCCCAATTAAAAAAAAAATCATACAGAAAAAAATCATTTCATGTGACAGGATAGAAATTTAACCGCATACACATTTCATGTGGGATGTACCATAAAGAGTATGCATTAAAAAATTTGAATTGCATTCTGCAGTTTTATTTTTAGTAATAATGTCGGTATTGTTATTGTAAAACAATTATATAGGTAGACATCTAGATGTATTTTCAGATAAGGAAATAATATTGGTAATGACATTAGGAAACTGGATTTTTCGGGATAGAGATATGAAGCAAAATCAATAAATCAAGTAAACATTTGGTACTTTTTCATTTGAATTCAAAAATAGCATATGAACCCATCCCATGCTCTTTTCCCCCCTCTTTTAAAAGAATGCATGTTGCCTAGTGTCTTCAGACTGGACACATCTCAGTATCTGGCAACAGCTGAATGGGTAAATGATGTGGCGTACCCACACATTGAAATACTGCTGTAACAAAAGGAATGAGCTGCCAGTCCACAAACGACACGGATGAATTTCAAAAACCTTACACTGAGTGAAGGAAGTCACAGACAAAGGTCGCATGCTGTATGACTCCATTCATATCATGTTTTAGAAGAGGAAAAACTCTCCTAGAGCATGCATACTTGGTTGCCTGGAGTGGGGAGTGGGAAGGATTGAACGCAGAGGTGCAAGGAAGGTTTCTGGGATGGTGAAAATGTTCTACAGTTTAACAAGGGTGTAGGTTGCATGAGGGTATACGTTTGTTAAAACTCATCAAACTTTACATTTAAAATGTGCGTAATGGTATGTAAATTATAGCTCAATACATTTGATACAAACAAAGAGAAGACATGAAAACCTGAGGGGCAGGGGATTGGGCTAGGAGCCGTGTGCACCAGTCCGGAGCTCCTGCTACACATCCAGGAAGGGAATTTGTCCAGTACACAAGTGGGCAAATGAGCAGGTAGTGGGGTCAAGAGTAACACGCGCCCCTGTCTGCCATCAAAGGTCAGGTCTGGAGAGTTCTCCAAGTGCTTAAGAATGAGCAATCAGGAAAAAAAAGCCACACAAAGCAACAAAAGTCCCATTAAAAATATGCATAAATAAGGGAAATAAAACGTCACGTTAAAAACATATCTCCGAGAAAGGTTTCCCGCTGGAATTAAAAGACGATGTGAGAAGAGCGTCTGTTTACTGCACAGGTGATGCGGAGACAAAGACAAGGTCTCCCTCCACAGGAACTAAGTGCCGAATGGCACTGCCCCGCCATCTGGCAGGATGAAACGCACCTCAGAGCTTGTCTGCGTAGGACTGTAAAGACCTCTGATGACAAATTAAGGAGTGTGGATTTTTATCTCTCAGGCACTGGGCTTTTTTTGTTTTTTTTTAAGCTCAGGAGAGAATACTGTGATCAGGCTGTTTCAGCTTTGGTTTTAATGGAGGGAGATTCTTCAGGCTATAGTGGTAAGGATGGTTTTGTTAAGGGAAAGGTAAAGAGGGCGTTGAGGGAAAGAGGCAAGCAGGGCGTTGTCTGGGTGAAACATAATCTTGTTCCAAACTGAGACAGTGGCAGTGGCAATGGAAAAGACAGGAAGAACTGGAGGGCAATTTCTGAGGTGGTAATGAAACCAGCGATGGGCCGATAGGACCATGTGTAGGGAAGGAATGGGAGGTGAGGGGAGGCCGGAGGAACGAGGAAGGGGTAGGTGAAGAAATGATAGGAATTAAGAGTTCTGGCTTTGGGACTCTGGGTCAATGGTGATTCAATCAGCAGAGACTGGAAATAAAGGGAGTCGCAGGTTGGAAAGGAAATCATGTGACCTGATATACCGTGTTTCCCCGGAAAGAAGACCTGGCTGGACAATCAGCTCTAATGCATCTTTTGGAGCAAAAATTAATATAAGACCCGGTCTTAGATAAGACCAGTAAAATAAATAAAATAAGCTCAGTATTATATTAATATCATATTATATTGTATTGTTATGTTATGTTATATTATATTATATATTATGTTATGTTATGTTATGTTATATTATATTATATTATATTATATTATATTATATTATATTATATTATATTATAGACCCAGTGTTATATTATGGTAAAAGAAGACTGGGTCTTATATTAATTTTTGCTCCAAAAGACTCAGAGGTGATTGTCTGGCTAGGTCTTATTTTTGGGGAAACACGGTAGAAATATGAGTTTGATTTGCCTGTGGGATACCCAGGAATTGTAAGCTAGTTGTATTATATTAAGCTTTTACTAGCAGCTCTGCTGAGGGAGACATTATTGGACTTGTGTAAATCCAGGCCTGTATTAGAATACTCTGTTTTGTAACAGACTTCCGTAGGTTTGCCAAAAAGTTCATTTAATGTTTTGGTATTTCAAGGAGCAAGATGCAATGAGTGGAATGCCACTCCGGAAAGGGACTTCCTTTTACATGTCTTAAATCTGCAGGTTTAAAATGTCAAATTCAACTTTATAATGTAATCCTCAAAAGGATAGAGTGCTTACTATGGTACATGCAAAACACTGCACTACGTGCAATAGGAAGTGCACAAAAGTGTAAGAAATAGGTCTATGTGTAGAAATCAGTCATAGGCACCAACGCAGTGCCCTGCTTTAAGAAAACAATATGGGATTTGTGTCGTCCTGAGACTGATAAGCAATCTGGACGCTGAGTTTACACTTTGCACTGATCCAGAAAGTGCTGCGTGGAAGATGCCTCAGGACTCAGTGTTAGCCACGTGGGAGCAGATTCTGCAGAAAGGATCTAGAGCAATGAGGACCATTCTATGGCGCTCAGCTTGTTGAAGAGTTCCTTACCGAGATTCCTCACTGTGACGGCGACCCCCTCTCTCTGCCCGGCAGCTAAATTCATGCCATCGCTTTGCAATTTGTGCTCAGCTGGTGGAAGCTTTGCAGATACGGTAATTAAGTGACTATTGAGGGAATATCCTTTAGGCTTTCTGATGTAGGACTCCTCTCTTAATTGGGAGGCCTTTCTTCGGGAAATCCACTCCTTCAGGATGTGATCAGAGAACCGATTTAGCCCTAATGATATTTAATGGAAGTGGCTGGAATTTAATGGGGATGATAATTTCATGTAATTGGGCGGGCTTCTGATGAGTTAATGCACCTGAGTGGCACTGCATTTGGGCCTGTGTCTGAGTCAAGCATGTGCTTCCTGTCTGTGTTTCCCCTCCTGCTGCTCTGATGAAGATGAGAGATTCTGGGGCGGCTGGGGAGCTCCTGGCCGCTCTGTGTCCTCATCCTGTGTGGCTGTCTTTCCAGGAGGGGACCCCAGGACAGGTGCTGGTTTTTAGAGAAGGCACCACTCTGATTTAGTGTCAGGCAAAGTCTTAGTCTAAATTTGTGTTTTGCTTTTATAAATAAAAACCATAAACCCATTGAAGTGAGTATTTCTTTAAATGGGCCTCGCGTAGAGCTTGGCACATAAATGTGGAATAAACCAATTTTAATTGGAACTGTCACCTCTAGATTAGAACGCTGTTGGTCCATGGTGCTGCTTTATGTAAATATTGTAATGATAACAGGCTAGAGACAACTCAAACCAGCATACAACGAATTACACATGCACGCAAGTATTTTTTCGGGAAATGCTGTCACATACCCAAAGGGATTTTCCTTGTGGATAGAGGAGGAAGAGAAGGGAGGCTGACATCAGACATGCACTGGGCCCTGACGATGCGCCACTGGCTAGACTAAGTGCAGGACAAGATGGGTCTTAGGTAGGGTTTGGTGGAATCTCTAGGATAATGATTTTGTTCAGTGAATTGCTTATTATCTTTTCCCTGTGAGGAACTATAAAACCCTAGTTTAAAAAATGGAATCCCTACAACATCTTTGGACTAGACCTCAGGTCCTGCAAGCTTCCCTCCCACCCTCAGTCACCATGTTGTGCATGGAACCACTCCTGCTTGGGGCTTAAAACCAGACAAACTGTCATTCCAGAGTTCACTGGGAGGATTTAACTGATCCTCTGTGTCAAGTAAGCTCAGTAATCGCTCCTTCGACAGGTCGATAGTTTACATGGGTGAAACAGCCAGGCCTGGGTGACGAAAGCTACTCTACTGAGGCCTGTGAATGGCTGTTGGCTCGTGCTAATGTACTTTCACAGGTTAAAGACCCAGATGGAACACTGAACGATGTTAATATCTCTACAAATAATGCTTGGAATTGCTACTTGTCATCATGTGGTTTGTGGAGTTGTCTACACCATGGCATCATAAAACCAGAGGTGTGCAAGACCAACGTGACAAGCTAGGCTTTTCTGGGGCTCAGTAGAGGCCATGGCACTTTTTTTTCTTTCTTATAATTGTGTTTTAGAATGGTTGCTTAAGGTTTTTTATTTGAAGTAGGTATCACTATTTACCAGATTGCTTTTGGGAGTTAAAATGAGATAGTAGTACCTGTTATCATTTGTTTTTGATTTCTAATGTGATTTGAAGCCCTACTTCTGTAAGGACAACATTTCCATGGGAATCATCTAGTTATTGATAAATGTGGGCACCTGCTATCACCGACTGCCATAGACTGAATGTGTCCCCTCAAAATTCATATATTGAAGCCAAGCCCTAATATGATGGTATTTGGATGTGGGTCTTTTTGGAGGTGATTAAGTCATGAGAGTGAAGCCCTCATGAATGGAATCTTTGTCCTTACAAAACAGACTCCAGGAAGCTCCCCAGCTCCTTCTACTATGTGAAGACACAATGAGAAGACCACTGTCTACGACCAGACACTGAATCTGCCAGCACCTTGATCTTGGACTTCCCAGCCCCTAGAACTATGAGAAACAAATGTGTGCTGTTTAAGTCATACTGCCTGTGATTTTTGTTATAGCAGCCCAAATAGACCAAGACACTGAGTCAATAAAGATTGTGGTGGTGGTGGTGGTGTTGCTTGTGATGCTGGTGATGATGATTATGATGCTGGTGATGCTGGTGATGATGATGGTGATGGTGGTGATGCTGGTGGTGGTGATGATGGTGATGATGGTGGTGATGCTGGTGATGCTGGTGGTGGTGATGATGGTGGTGGTGATGCTGGTGGTGGTGATGATGGTGATGATGCTGGTGATGATGATGGTGATGGTGGTGATGCTGGTGGTGGTGATGATGGTGATGATGGTGGTGATGCTGGTGATGCTGGTGGTGGTGATGGTGGTGGTGGTGATGCTGGTGGTGGTGATGATGGTGATGATGGTGGTGATGCTGGTGATGGTGGTGATGGTGGTGATGCTGGTGGTGGTGATGATGGTGATGGTGATGATGGTGATGATGGTGGTGATGCTGGTGATGATGGTGGTGATGATGGTGATGCTGGTGGTGGTGATGATGGTGATAATGGTAATAATGGTGGTGATGATGGTGATTTATTGCGTCATCCTCAAGGGGGTAACAATATTCTGTGTAATCACTATATCTGCCCTTAAACTTAAAATCATCTCAGGAAGGCAAGGCACTGATGTTATGATCACAGATACTCATAGAAACTGGTGACTCGCAGGTGGAAGAATTTTACAAGGCATGACTTGTAAGGTGCTTGAAAGTACCTACCCCGTCCCACGTCTTCCACCCTGTGTAAATGACATGGCTCAGCTGGGACTGGAGTAGAGATTCTAACTTTAAAGTAATCTGATATCTGATGGCCCTTTAAGTCAAAATATTCTCTTCATATTAACAAATTAACCATGCTATAGCTTCCCCGAGAATGGATCACAGGCCAGGCATATTTTAATGGTCAGACAAGATTCAGGAAAAGGTTTTTGTAGTAAGGGTCAGTATAAATGGATAGTGTATATGCTATTAAATGCTAGAATCAGGTTTCCTATCCATAACCACTACATTTTTGAGAGAAAGGAACTCAAGATGAGGACTGAAACATGGGAAAAGATGACCTTGTTTGAGATGAAGCATATCAAGAAGAGATTTAGAGAAAACATCAGTTAAAGAGAAGATGTACAGCTGGAAGTATCACATAACATGAATGAGATTCTTCTCACACTTGCACACACCTGAGAGAAGAAGGGATGGAGACGGAGAAAGGCACAGATGGGTGGGTGTAGCATGGCTGGAAAGAAATGGACAGGAAAGCCTTAATTCAGATGGAATGAAAGAGTCATGATTATATCCAATCGTGAGGGAAGGCTGTGTTACAACGCCCCTCGGTATGGGATTGAGTGTGACATGTGCTGCTCATGAAGCTCTGGGTCCTGGGGACAATTGTGAGATGCTCCACAATCATGACCTACTCACCCCCAATGCCCCATCTCCTAATACCCTCACCTTTGTGGGTAAACATTTCAACATACGAATTTTGGGCGACACAAACATTCAGAGCACAGCACCCCTCCACGAAATTTTAATACCACAGACAATTGTCTATGAGTTTATATACTATATGCATGTCTGTGCTTTAGACATAAAAAGAGGACTATGTTTTTGCTCCCGCCCCCCCAAGAACCGTATTTCTCCCCCTTGAGAGTTGAGAAAGAAGGGTCCAATTGGGCACAACTGACAGAGGTAGGTGACACGCAGCAGTAAACACCACGGGAGTGGAGAGACAGGGCCGCAGGAGGTGGTAGAGGAGGGAAGGGAACAGAACTTTCAGTCTTCAGTTCAAAGTTCAAATCTAGAACTCATGGAGAAATATCAATGGCTCTGAGGCACACTTTGTGTCAGTCAGAAGAACTCTCTTTACTTAAAAAAAAGAAAAAGAAAAAAAAGAGGCTTGTTTTCAGCAAAACATTAAAGAACACGGGCAGAAAACCTCCCGCCGCGATGCTCAGGCCACACCCTGAGCCCGTAGATGTCATGGCAGTGCATTGGGCCATGGCTGTAGCCTTCAGGATTTGATACGTAACAAGGGACACTCCACCCAACAATAATTATTGACCTTTAATGTCTCGCTGCAGTACATCCAGACTAATTATACTGCGCACTTGTGGACGCCTTCATCCTTTCATTTTTAGCCAGTTTGAAAATGAGGCCCCAAGGGGGTGAGCTGATCCACAAAAGAAGAGAAAAATATTAATCTTCTGACTCTTCAAACATTTACTTCTTTTTCATATGAGGAGGATTTTTGGCTTCACACTTCCGTTGATGTTCCCTTTTCTGCTTGAGGACTGATGGGAGTGCCGAGCAAGATTTTGCAAATCTTCTCTTGTAAGTGTTGACAGAATATAACAAATTTATTAGATGGAACCAACTCCTGTCAGGAGGAAGATCTAATTGGATGGCATTGGGATAGAATAGACACAATTCTGAATAATGCATGCTCTGTATTTTTTTTTTTAAGCAGTAAGAACCCCAAGATATTTCTGCAACAAATTTTGTTTGATTTTTCTTATGATTTCTAGTGGTTTCAGAGATTTTTAAGAGGCTATCTCCTGCTCTTAAAACATTTTCCAAACACAATTTCTCCTTTGCCAATCTGATGGCATCAAATTGAGTGCCTTCAGTTTTTACCTGGGGAGAACCTGTGTTGAAAACTGGAACATAATTTTTAATGCTTTCCATAAATTGATCATAGAATTTCCTATTCTGATTCTATATTCCTAGTATCAATTTTTTTTTTCAGAGTTGGGTTTGCCTGTTTTATCCAAATTGTGGGATACGGAGGAAAGGAAATTAGCCACGTCCAAGGCGATGACAAATACCTGAAACAGGGACAGAACAGCACAAACAAAATTCTCTGTCCTTGAAGCCTGGTCAGGATTAAATATGTAACACCCTCTATAAAATAGACTTGATTTTTTTTTTTTAATTTTTTGCGGAGGGATGGGATGCCCAAATTTAAGCTGTAACAACCGTGATGACATAATTCATAGCACAGCTCTGTCTACTCCAGTCAGGTAGAGGCTATAGTAATTAAATCTATGCTTGGAACAAAGACAGCATTTTGGGCAGGCATGTATATTACTGCTTAGATAAGAGATTAAGTGTCCGTAATCCCTTTTGAAAGTTGTCGTTTTGTTTTGTATTTTCATCGGTCACGATAGCAATCTGGGACAATTAATGGTGGCTTAGAGGTCTATGGACTAAGGTGTGTATAAATTTGTAGCTGGCATTAATTTTGGAGAGGCCCACCAGGAGGTGACTAGATGGCATCTCAGTGACTGTCCGGTAGAAGGACTGGCCAGACTCCAGGTTATGGCGGGCAGAGACCCCTGAAGCTTCTAAGGATTGTTGTGGGGAAAGTATGCTCTGAAGGGGTTTGGAGTATGTTTTAAGTGGATGCATATGGCACTATTTTTGGTGAAGTCATAATATACCAGGAAAAAAAGCCCAGACAATCTTCTGGTGACATAAAATATTTCACCAAATTGAAAAGTTCCTTCAAAACTCATAGCAATTAAAAAAAAACATCTTTTGTTCAATAGCGAGAATGAGGCTGAATTCATCATTGGCTGTGTTCCGTCTGGCAGTTCCACAGTAATTGGGTTTTATCCTGGGGAAATGGTGCTGATTTAGAGACCTTATAATTTCTCACCAGACATGAGCACATCAAGTGCTGTGCTGAGGTCATGTCCGCGTTTTATATTTCCACCAGCTCTGAGTTCTTTTAATTCAGGGACGGTGCGTACTCCCTTCAGGACTTCAGAACTGGACACGCTCTCATGTCTGGTGATTACTATGGAATGAACTTGAGTTGCCAGTATCCGACCTGACACTTATTTTGTCATTCCAGCCTGGTGGAACTTTTACAGTCTTGATTCTTCTACCCAGCTGTCCCTCCCAATGGTTTCTTACCTGAAACTATGATTATCATGTCTCCTATATTTTCGTCCAAGTTGATAGTCAATATCCGAACAAATAGTGAGTGTTACATATTTATAAAATTCTGATAAATGCAACAGACTTGTCCTTGATATACTAAAAAATAAAAATATGAAACAGAAATTACTAGAAAGCAGCCATTCATACATCTGTTTACCAAACAGATATTTATTGAGGACTTAATATATACCAGGCACTCTGAGCAAAAACAGATGTGACCCTCCCCTCATGGAATCTGCTAGGGAGGTGAATGTGAATCAAAGGACAGAGACCCCAAGAGTAAGTGAAGATTTACAATTGTGATGGGTGCTGTCAAAGGGCGGGGCCTAGTTTAGTAGGAGACTGGACTAAGTCAGGAGGTCAGGAAGCCTCTCCCAAGGAAATGATAACTAAATAGGATTTAAGGGAAGGGAAGTCTTCGTCAGGGGGGCTTGTCGGGGCCACAGCTCAAGGCAGGATAGCATGGGAGGAGACAGTTCCAAATAGACCAAGGCCAAGAGAAGGACTTGTGTGAGAGGAGGAAGGAGAGGTGAGGTAGGGCCAGGCTCTCCAGGCCTCTTAGGGCTCTGTAAGGATTTGGGACTTTATCAAAGGACAATGAGAAACCAGTGTTTTAGGGAGGGTCATTGTGAAGAAATCAGATTTATATAAACCAAGATCATACTGTCTATTTGGAGGCCAAGGCGGCTGTTGGGTAGCGTTAGGAAGCTCAGTGAGGAGTTATGTAAGAGGTGATGGTGGCTTTGGCTGGGGTGGAGGGAAGTCAGTCAACGTGAGAGGCGTTTATGAATTCTCTATTGGAATAGAATTCAGATAAGTTATTAAAAGTGGGTTGTCCTCGTTCACATTTTGACTTAGGTCGACACAGTTGAGAATTTATAGTATAAAGTCTAAAAATGTAGACAGTGCACTGTTGTGGAAGGAGCTGACCAGGCGTTAGGAAGGTTTCTGGCCCTGTTGGACTGCTTTTTACCTGTGTGACCTTGGGTGAGTCACTTCATCTCTCTGGGCCTCAGTGTCCTTATGCAGTAAAAGAAAAAGTTTCCTCTCCAAGGTCGCTTTCAAACATAAGACCTTGGGATACATTATGTGAGCTCTTTCTGCACTTTCTCCAATCACGCAGACTTTCCAAACACTCTTTATCCCATGCCCGGGGCTAAGTATAGGACAGTTTTTCAACTTCTAAACTTGAAGCTTTACAATGGAACAACTTTGCCTGTAGACACATTAAAAACAGGGTATGAGTGGTAATTTGGGTCTTACCCTCAATGCTGTGTAAACTTCCACTTCACTAGACACAGGACAAATTTGACAGACATTGGAAACAAAGACACACTGTGTGCTCATATGCACCAAAACCTATATTAATGAATGCTGATAGGAGCACAATTTGTAACTGTCAAAAAACCTAGATCAATAGTGAAATGTATAAACTGTGGCATATCCATACAGTAGAACATTCTACAAAAATGAGAAGGAAAGGACTACTGCTCCAAGCAATATCGTTGATGAAGCTCACAGAGTGTTGAGTGAAAGAAGTCCACAAAACGGGGTACGTTCTGGATGATTTCATTTGTGTGAAGTTCAGAGACGGTTAAGTCTTTGTGGTGACCGACCAGGGTAGTGTTACGTCCAGGGAAGAGCAGTAGCGCCTGGGAGGGGCCCAACGGGCACTGCTGGGGTACTGGGAATACACTCTTCCGATCCGGGTGGAGGTGACATGTGTACTTGTAGGTGTGTTTCCTTCACACTTATAGGTGTGTCTACGTCAGTAAAAACATTTTCTTATGGAATCAGAGGATTCGGTTCTCACCAATGCCTAGTCACAACACGTGTTCTCTCAGTCAGGAATGTACTCAACAGTGCAGGATCGTTAGCAACACACCGCAAGTGTGCCAGGCATTTCATTAATAAAAGTGTCATGTTATTCCTTTGCATTTTGTGCTGTTTCCAGCATTTGTCAGCTTTTCTACACTCATAATATATAGGGGTGGCTTTACTCCCTTCAAATAAATACAGGCGGTCCTCAACTTTTGATGGTTCAACTTAACGATGGTGGGAAGCGATGCATTGAGTAGAAACCACATTTTGAAGTTTGATCTTTTCCTAGACTAGTGATAAGGTTTCACTCTTTCTGGTGATGCTGGACAGCGCCAGCGAGCTACAGCTTCCGGTCAGCCACGTGCTCACGACACTGCAGAAATTATTGTGTGAGATGGTTTTGCCTACCTGGAGGCGAATGTGCTGTTCTGAGCCCATTTAAGGCAGACTCAGCTAAGCTATGACGCTTGGATGGTTAGGTGTGTTACATGCATTTTCGATTTATATTTTCAACTTGTGATGGGTTTATCAGGACGCAGCCCCGTCATAAGTCAAGGAGCATTTGTATTCACTGTCATACCAAAACCAACCCCCCAAAAAGGAAAAAAATAAAAAAATATCAAGTATATTTACACTTGATCTTAGCCAAAAGGCCGAGAAGCGATAAATATCAAGTATATTTAGAATTTAGATATAGAGGAGACTGACATGATGAAAGGAACAAAAAGGTGCCTTTATTCAATGGTATAGACTGTCCAGATATAGAACTAGAGACCTGTTTGCCTAAGTCACCTGTACCTGCAGAGAGCCTCACATTTCAATCAAAGCAAACGGCTAAGGTGACACTGCCAGGCCTGCAACCCACCTGTCAGCTGAGTTAGGTTTAATCTCTTTTGAGGGAGGCTGCAGAGAACTTGCTACAGGTTGGGGTTATCACTCTGTGTTTCCCCTGGGTCCTCATTGCATTTCCGACGGTTGTGCAAACACAGTAAGCAAAAACCCTGCCCAACGTGGAATTGTGACCACTGTACTCATGTTTTCCAGTTTCCAAACTGCAATCCTGCCGGGCTTTAATAAAGAGACATACGATGTCTCGAAAGTATGGGATGGAACTCTGCAAGAGGGAGCACGGGGCAGCCCAGTGGTGCTCCACCAGGGCCCCGCAGCGGAGTCACTCAGGAGTTCTAACCAACACGGATGCCTGGTCCCACCCCTAGCGTGTCCAGTTTCATTGGTTTGGGATGTGACCAGGGCATCAGGAGTTTCAAAATTTCCCCAGGTGAGGCTCTTATGCAGCCAGGGCTGAGAGCTATGGCTCTAGCGATTTCCTGTTTCCCCAGTGCTGTGCTCAAGTCCACCAGCTCATGCAAACTGATCCGCCCTGGAGAATGTTGTGGCACATCGCTTCCCAAATGGACTCAGTGATATCACGTTGGTGCCCTGAAATCGCCCATGGAGGGAGTATTTATGCCGTGGAAATCCACAAGCTTATGACTTAGGGCTCCACCCCAGCTCCCAAGAACTGGTTGTTAAACATTTATTTACTGCTCCTTATTCTAACCTGATTTGGGGTGTATTAAGGGAGGAAAAATGGAATTGATTTCTTTTTGGCAAAAGTGAAGGTGAAGATGTCCACGTAAAATGCCAAGTAGCATGGAGGCTGCATCTCATTTCTTCCTCACTGACCTACTTGAGCAAATAAGGGCGATTAATAAATTGTATTTTCAAGATACAATTAAAAACAGGAGGAAAGGGTTTCCCTACAGTAGTGATCTCAAAACAAGTCATTTTTTAATGTCAATAAGTCTTTTCTGATTTCTTCTCTCTTGTGTTTTCTTTTAGTTTTTCTACTTTTGTTCAAAAGGTATCAAAGAGGTGAAATGAAAAGTGTTTATAGAATGTGCTTTCTGTTTTCCTCATATACAGACAAAGGAATCATAATGTGGGGGTCACCGGGGGTTCACAGGCCGTGCTGTCTGGGAGGTTGTACGTATGTAGGATGTAGGTTCTACAGAGTTCCCCCACCTTGCTCCTCCCAGGGGGACGAGCTCAGGGGCTGGCAATGTCCCACTGAACCCTGGAAGCAGGCGAGTCAGAGGGAGGGTCTCAGAGCTGTCCCAGGCCCATAGGCTAGGAAGCCTTCCCTTCCTACGGTCCCCTGCTCAACCAGAGCAGGGAAGGTACGGGTGGCAACAGAACAGAGCTGTCCTCTTCTCTGGACCATCTGTATCTTTGTGTAGGGCAGCCTGGCCCATGTCATCTTGCCAGTCCTTTAGAGGGACAGTCCTGTTCGTCTAGCCTGTGAGAACCCCAAGGGAGGAAAAAGCCCCAAGGAAGGCAGCCAGGGCCTTAGAGATTCCTGAAACTTCAGTAGCAGCTGCAGAGACTGCTTCTCGCTGCTCAAAACCCACAGACAGTAGAGACAGGTAGATGTACCATAAGGATAGTTTGCCCTTGGTACAGGCTGTCTGGTCTTCTGTCATCTAATTCACACCATAGTCTTCTTACCTCTTACGCTTGATGTCTTAAAAGCATGTGTTTAAGGCACAGACCAAGGCTGGCATTGTAGTGTGGCCAGCCATGCCGGCTTACCCAGGAGTGAGAATGTTCTAAGACATCAGACTTTTAGTGTTAAACCAGGAAAGCCCTGGGCAAACTTGGACAAGGTGGTCACCCTACAGTCAAAGGTCAAATCGGAGTCATTTACAGTAGGAAGCAAGTCCCCTCGATCATACCATTTGCCATCATGCCGCCTGGATTATCACCGCGGAACTCTCCATCTGACTTGTCTTGTAGCAAACACCGTCTTTGGAAGCTTGTATTCCATGTATTGCGTTGTTTTTTTCAGCCAGTGGGCATTAGAACTCGAAATGACATCCATGTGACAGAATGTATGATTGCTTTGAGGAAAAAAAACTGTTTGGGAACAAGGCAAAGTAAAAATAATCAGACAAATGAAGACAGCAGTGAAGCATGACCTGAGTCAAAAAGCCTGGAAGGGACCACACTTAGCTTCTGAGTTCTCCTCTCTCCCATTGCCTACCTCGAAGCCTGTGATTAATAGGAATGGATTACCGTGATGTACACTGTGTTTGTTCAAGGGGAAGAGACCGGAAATGTCACACACCATGAATACTTTATTTATGAATGATTAAAATATTTTACAGCCATCTATCACTGTAAGCTCAAATACTCAAGTGCAGTTAAAAATCAATTCAAAGTGAAAGTGAAAGGTGAGATGGCTGGGAGAGGAAAACACTTTTTCTCCTGTGTCTGGGTTTGGTTTCTGGGTTACATGCTGGTTTGTGTGCGAGTCTGGTTTGGTTCTTCGCTCAAGCAGCCGGGCTTGGTTGGGATTCAAAGGCCAGCTGTGCAATAACAAACCCTGACAGGCTTTCGTAAAGAGATATACAATGTCTCGGATGTATTTGAGGGAACTCTGATGCTTGCGGTTTTGTATATGGTTATGGTAAATAACTAGTCTGCTGACTGTTGTGGTCTGCCCTTTGCTGGGAGCACTGGACCACTGGAGACCCATTTAACCTAAATCACCCCCACCTCCAAGAGAGTTTTGCGTTGCAATCAAAACAAACAGGGCCGGGGCAGGGGCTGCCAGGCCTGTAGCTCACCTCCCAGCTGAGTTACGCTGACTTTCTCCTCATAGGGAGGATTGCGAAGTTGACAAGCCTTAGGCGGCAGAGAACTTTGTGTGTGTTGGGGCTGTCACTCCATATTTCCTCTTTCCCCATGGCTGATTCTCCGAGATGCTCTTGGTAAATGAGCCCAAGTGGGAGGAGAAGATGATTGCTGAGTCCTGAGCCGTGCTCACTGCCCTCAAGGGGGTAGCAGCCTTCACATCCTGACAGGAGGCGCTCAACCCTACCAGAGCTGCAGGCAGGATGGCCGTCCCTGGCTCAAATTAGAGCCTGAGCACCCCGCTCTGGATCTAAACAGACATGTATTTCTTCTGCCTGTTTTCTGCTTAGTATCTTATCCTGCTAACTGCTACTGTGTAGAGAACTTAAGAAGAAAGTGGCAGTTTGGATATCAGCATCCAGAGAGGGGACAGTTGCAAAGCTGTAAAGAATGATCATTTTGGAGCAAATGCAAAAGCTCATGGTCTTGGTCCAATGTTAGCACAGAGAATGGGTTTGATACTTTGAACAACTTGGGACTAGGACTCATCTCGTGCCTCCCGCCCTGCATATGGAAAAGTCCGTGAGTCAAAACAGAGAACACTGGGCCTCTCTTTGATCACACTCAGTTCATTGTCAGACTAAAGAGCAATTCTTAGGTTTAGAAAGGCAACAGAGGCGGTTTCCTTCAAGCCCTTTTCTGCATTTTTATTGTCTCTCCAAAAACAGAGGAAAGATGTTTTGTGATTAGGGAACAATATGGTGTACCCAAAGCCTGCTTCCCAACCCCGCCCCCCACCCCCCCGCCACTGGGAGAGACACCTTTCCCAGGATCACAGGAAAGACGTGTTCCATGCTGAGGGAATGCTGCTTCTCAAGAGCCGTTGTCTGGTGTCGTATTCTGCTGTTGGACTGTAGTTGGAGAGTTAGGGGCACGAGGAAGCTGCTACAGAAACCCCTGTAGAATGTTTTTTCCCCCCAGTGCCTTTGACATTCACCAGGTGCCCATTCTTGGAGCCTTTTTCTTCTCCCACACATCCACAGAGCGCCACGAGGAGGCGGTGATGATGTCACCATGCCAACGCTGCCGGAGGAGTGATTTAGTTGTCTCCTCCATCCGCCAGAGAATAAGAAAGATGGAGATGTCTGAAGGCCAGGACGCTCTAGCCTACACTTTCTCACATTATTATTTTCCCTGTTCCAGCAATGTCGCTTTAAAAGAAACTTTAAAAAAAAATATCCTCCAGACTGTATGTCGTAGAGGGCACACAGCTGTTTCCGCTGGTCAATGTGTCTCAGAGGAACAGCACGGACCCCACTGAAGGAGTCATAGGGAATCTTGTGTCCACTCAGATTCGAAGCCTGGGAAATGTCACTGTGCCTCGCAGGTTTCCGCAGGCAGCCCCTTCCAGTTTGTTTCCGGGCCTGATCACTACTTGGTCCTTTTGGTCTGTGTGGTAGAAAGACCCATTGCTTGATGTGTGGTGACCTCTACCAAACCTGCTGTCCCTTCAAGCACCTGGCTCAGCACCCCAGGAGAAGTCCCCAGGCACCGCTCTCAAAAGTCCCATTTCTCTCTCACATCTCCTACACCCTGAGTCCAGCCTTTCGAATTCTGAATCTGTGTCCTGGGACTAGAAGTCTGGGATGTGAGACCGTTGAGCAAATTCTCCCCTTGGATCTAGACACTTTGCTCTCTACTGCTTTCTTTTTTATTACCTTCCCTCTCGTCTACCTTCAGCTATTTAGAACACCTTCCCCTTAATTATAAGCATCAGTGAAATTGCCCCCAAAGGAAGCTCCTGTCTCCTCCTCCCCCTGTATTACAGAAACCTCTTTGTGGATCCAAACTCTAGGGATCGTGATAATTTTATTTCTCTCCAGATGAAAAGTCTTTGTACTAGATAGTTTCCATTATCTTTTCTTGAAAAACTACTTCTTTTGCTGTCGTAACAAAGTACCACAGACAGTGGGGCTTAAGTAGGAAACGTTTATCTTCTCACAGTCTTGGAGGCTAGAAGTCCAAGATCAAGGTGCCGGCAGAGAGGTTTCCTTCAAGCCTCTCTCCTTGACTCGCAGGTGCCATCTTCTCCCTGTGTCTTTGCGGCTTCCCCTCTATGTGAGCCTGTCTACTCTCCTCTTTAGACACAAGTGGTATCGGATCAGAGCGCATTCTGATCACCTCATTTTAACCTTATTACCTCTTTAAAGGCCCTTTCTCTCATTACAGTCACATTCTGAGGCACTGGGGGTTAGGGCTGCAACATATGAATACGGGGGGGCGCCATTCACTCCATAGCACTACCCAAGGTCAAATATTTATATTTTAACAGAAAAAGGTTTATCTTCTAATGATTGGGTCTCAGTGTAGATTTTCCTGAAAGCGGAGAAAGGATTGGGAAAATATATTAGACGCTCTTCTTCTCTGCTATTCTTTCTGTGAAAGGTATTTATGCACCGAGGACAGAATTATATTAATGTCTAGGTCCTGGTGCCCGGTACCGCCCAGGCCACTTGCACGATTCTGAATGGAAAATGTTGAGTTTTAAATCAATGAAAATTTCTACTGCCTAAGTCAGTGTTCTGATTGCTGCAATACTCTGTGGAGATGGCAGCTTTGTGAGAAAGAAGTCGGGAGATGAAATAATTGGGGGGTGGTTTTGTATTTTCTTTCCTTTTGCGTTTAGACTCGTGGCCAGCTCGTCCTCATTTCTGCACGATTCTGAAGCGCCCCCCACCCCAACTGTCTCACCCAACCACACACACCAAGTCTATGTAAGGTGTCCTTTCTTTTTATTTCATAATACTCAATTATACATTGATTATTAACTATCCATTCACGCAGTGGGATCAGTCTCTTGGCGGTGAGATCCTCGAAGGTTAGAGTTGTACCTTACAGATCTTTGAATCTCTAACACCTGGAACCACAAGCTCAGGTACCCAAGGTGGCTTAAAATGTTAGGTGACAGATAATTCGGCTGTCATGGCTAAACCAGAATCCCGACTTCAATCCCCTTCTAATAAATATACTTTTTATAGGCTAAGAAAATACCCACAGAGATGAACACAGTGATCAAAATTGGGGACTATGACAGGTGCTTCGTAACTGTTGAGCGCTCTCTCCTGCAGGGGAGACGGCATGAAGGATAACATAGTTAATATACCATCATCAATAACAATAACATCCCTGCCTCAGTTCCCAAGCTGCTCCCCTACATGTGTGGTACTTCTGGCTTCTCTGGGTGAGAGGCTGGAGGCACTCAGTGGGTGCCCAATATTGAGAGCAGAGACCTAGTTACAAACACTTGGGATGGTTCCTGCCAGTTCTGAAGTCAGTGAACAAGCTCCCTGAAGAAGTGTTTCCCCTTGTATGTCACTCATATGGGAGGAAAACAAATACGTGTATTGAAAAATAGTAGCTTGTCAGAGGATGTGATTGCAACAGCAAGATAGGCTGGCATGTGAACAGTTATATCCAATAGGATTTAAAATCCAAAATTATTTTAACTTCTGCTGCCATCATCACTGGAAATATCCAGGCAGATTTTAATAAGCAGCTAAATACATTTTATTGTGGTACACAATTAACACAACGACACCAAAACAATTCAATCACATCGTTTATAACCATCACTCAGAGTGGCTTTATGAGCAGTAGAAAAATTGTAGCCGTCTAGTTGTAATATTGCTAATATTCAGATTTAAATGGAATTTGGTGAATATCTAGAAATGAAATGGATACTGAGCACATATATGCTGGCAGTTATAGTTTTCCAAATTATTTTCAAAGAAAACGGGCTGGGATATAGTGTCTTGGGAGTTTGTGTTGGGACAAGTCTTCAAGAGTTATTTGCCTGAAAACAGGGGCAGGGCATGGAGCTGAGAAAGGAAAGCTGAGAAAGGAGGGGGCAGCCTCCTGCAGAGACCCCATTTGGAAAGTCAGTGGTCAATTCATGAGGGAGATATTGAACCTGGAGATGTGCCAACAACATGGAAACCAGGGCATCTTATGGGAGTGAAGACTCCAAGAGGAAGTGCAGGCAGTGATTTATTGAACTGACTCAAACACACCAGGAACAGAGTTTCACATGGTCCCTCCAGTGACCAGTACAAGCATACCCTGGGGGACTTCTGATATACCCAGAGCAGCAGAGTTAATATAAGACATAAACCCCCTGGGAAGTCAGGGCCCTCTGTTTGGTGGAAGCAAGGTTAGGAAGCACGAGTTCTTAGAAGCATTTAGAGGTACACTGCTTTGAGCCAAGTAACAAAGTCTACATGGCAAAAACAAAAACAAGAACTCTGTTATTTATTTAATATACATAGAGATTTTTCACTTGATAACTCTTTATCAGTGTGCCAAAAAAGGCAAAAATCTTAATGTTTTGCAGTATGAATACATCCAAAGAAATAATGATTAGCTGCATCTATTCACTGTAGCATTTTATAATAGAGATACATTAAAATTGGCTTAAATAGTCAGCAAATAGGTTCACTAAATTTGATAACTTACATATTTATGATAGAATATTATGCATCCATTAAAAGCATGTTATAAAATTTAGGTAATTAGATGAAAATTTTTCCCAGTATAAATAAAAACAACAAGTTCTAAAAGTATATGTTGTATAAATCAATTTTATAGATAAATATATTCATAGTAAAGTCTAGAAGAATGTATGCAAATATTAAGTGATTAATCTAACAGTGGATCATTTTAATTTTCTTCCTAATTTAGCAAAGAACCATAAAAATAAACTTAAAAAAAATGAGTGAAAGAAGGTTTTCAAGCTCTTAAGTGTTTTTTTTTTTTTTCCGTTTGTTTTTGATAATGACTACTGTCAGTGACGAATAAATCAGCTGTGCAGGTTCAGTGTCGCTTATGCATCTGGACGGGGCATATTCCCCCCAAGGGGAGACGCTTGGTCCTTAGGGAGCAAACACATCTAAGCTGTTATAACACAGTGGTGTGTGGCCCTCCAAAGGACCACAGTACATAACCACATGCGTGGCATGTCTGTCATAACAAAATTTCAAGGAGGAGGAAGAGCAGTTTGGGGTGGGGGAGTATAAAAGCCTTCTTTGTAGGGGTGATAATGGAAAAAAAGATTGAGAAAGATTGACCTCGCGTGGCCAATTGCAACCATATTTAGGAATATGGTTGGTAAATTAAGGTATAGCTGTGTGTGAGTGTGTATGTGTGTGTGTGTGTGTGTGTGCGTGTGTGTGTGTGTGTGTTCCTTAAATTGACTAAAGTAATTGGAAGGCCAAGTAAATGATTTTGTATAAAAAGCTCCCTTGGACCAAGGGTCTCAATCTGACCTTATGGTCGCGTGTCACTCTCTGGTCCCCCACGTGGTTTCCAACTATGCAGGACACCGGGGTGGCCTTAACAGTAGCTGACATGCAGTGCCAGGGCTGCAAGCCCCTAGCTCTGTCCTCTTCAAAAGACTGTAAGACAGGAAGCAGTCAGTCCATCTCATCAGCCTCCCAGGACACACAGAAGTGTATTAGGAAGAATGTCACGTGCCTGTTGGAAACATCAATCAAGAATCTCTCTGTCAACTCTAATTGGAAGGGGGAAAATATATATATACATATATATATATATATATACACATATATATGTGTGTGTGTGTGTATATATATATACATACATACACATATATACACACACATATATATGTGTATATATATATGTATATATATGTGTATATATATATGTGTGTATATATATGTGTGTGTGTGTGTGTATATATATATATATATATATATATATATATATATATATTTCACATATATATGTGAAGAATCTCCCTGTTAGGTATCTCGGAGCAAAAGGCGGTGCTGGGGCCAGGCCAATGGCGCCTGGCTGTCTCATTTCCAAGGCAGCAATTGAGTGATAATTGCAGGATCCTATTTTGAACAACACTAGAGCAGAGCCTGATGAAGTTTGTAACTATTTAGATCGAAATCTGAGAACTCTAAACAATTTATTTACAACAAAAGACACAGATAGGTTTTAACTACCTCATAAATCGGCTCTCCTTGACCGCAAGACAGCCACTGCGAGGTTCTGGGGGGAGTCAATTAGCGCTGGACTGGGAGTGCTCCCTGGGATGTACAGCTTCCATAATTACCAGACGGGCCCAGCAGTTACTAGCATTAAGCTGAACAAGGGAAAGCCCTGGGGCTTCACTTTGAGGGTGGGGGCTGGAGTTCCTTGGGAATGCCCTAGATGAGCCAGCCCACGAAGCATCCTCAGTAGATAAACTGGGTAAGTTCCAGAATCGACTCCTTAGACCAGGAAATCTCACCCTCAGCACTGTGGACGTTGGGGCTGTATCTTCTTTGTTGTGGGGCTGTCCTGGGCGTTGCTGTCTGTTCAGCAGCATCCCTGGGACCCTCTACCCACTAGATGCCGGGTGCATCCCTCCTCCCAGTTATGACCAGCAAGAATATCCCCAGGCATCATCAAATGTCCCCTGGGATGCGGCCAATATCCACCCCCTCCCTCTTGTGAGAACCACTGCCTTAGGCAAGGACATTCCTTGGGGTTTTCAATGTAGTTTTTCAGGGGTTAATTTTTTTTTCTAAGTGCAGATTGATATTTGGATATCATTGCCTTCTCTCCTCTCAGCCCTTTCTGAGTGCTCCGCTATACGATTACATATTGGCTAATTCTTCCATCTTTAACCTGAAGCTTTGAAAGGAAACAGCTTTTATCTTCTCTGTTACATGGAGGGGGTGGGATGGGTTTGAACATCTATTGCTTTGCATGCAAATTTTAATCCTTTAATCACCTTCCCACAGTTTCAGGGGAGTTGTTGAGAATCCACCAGCCCTTCCAGACTTGACCTCAGGCCTGTGAACAGACTGGAGGAAACCTGGAAAGGGCATTTCCTTCCCCTTAGCCACGATATCCAGGTTTTAGAGCAAGATAATTTCAGGGTTTACTCAGGGTGTTAGCTCACAGGAAGAATCCTCCCGTCTTCCCCGCTGTCCACCAGGCCTGGGTCTCTAATGTCAGTGGTCTTCTTTACTCAGTTATCATTTGCAGTATCTCCATGCTCCCGTTTCTTTTTTTTTCTAGAGAAAAAAAGAGTTTGTGGGAAGACTTCATTTGGTGCCAGTTTTCTTTATTTTTCAGGCAGGACAAAGTATTCGGTTGGTGCACAAGTAATTGCGGTTTAAAAGGTTAAAAATAATTGCAAAAGTGCAATTACTTTTGCACCAGCCTAATAGAAAAGCTCATTTTGGCAAATTCTACAATAGAATAAAGCAAACGTATTCTTTCGTTTTGAGCAGCAGTCGTTTAAAAAACACAGACATTTGCTTTTCCTCTATGAGCTCTTAATCGTCTCATGACAAAGGAGAATGTGGTCTCCATCCGTGCGCTGTTATGTCTATGATTTGTGCAAGGTCCGTTTCCAAAGCAACTTCTTATCTGGAGGAGATGGCTTTGCATGGTGACTCCACTCGCTGTTAACACGGTGCCATAAATTACATGGCTCCAGTTTTTTCTCGTAGTCTAATCATTTCTCTGGGAAAAACAGTGTCCTGCTGGGTCTCACCCTTCCCAGAGTGCGTAAAAACCCACGCCAAACTCCACCCTGATGGGAAGACAGGAAGCTTTTCCACTCATCTTCCAGGAAGCGTTCTCCATCACAGAATGTAGAATCTACATCACAAGGAGTTCTTAGCATTCCTGTACATGTTAGCAAGTGAAATCACAATTGGCAAATACAGGCTGAAATCTGAAACTGCAATCATTGAAAATAAACCCCGCTGAGAGGAAAAAAGACAATGACCTTCTCCACCTTTAGAATTATAAGGTTTGAGAGATGGCCAGGACTTCAAGAGTCACTTATCCACCCAGCCGTTTTTCAGATCAAGAAACTGATACTAACAGAAGAGAAGGGAATTGTTCCACTCGAAGTAGCAGTTCATGGCAGGGTTGGGACCAGAACTTACCACCGCTGACTCCCAAGCTCTTTTCACTTCAATGCATTGCTTGTCCCCAGCCAGAAGTCTGCATGTTTCTGCCTCAGGGCCTTTGCATCGACTGCTTTCCACATCTGCAATAACCTGACCCCAGATATTGCCCTCCCTCAGTCAGCCGCGTTATTTAGGTCTCTGCTCAGATGTCCTCTCCTTGGAGAACACCTTGTCTATAGTATCAGCCTCTGCCTGTCCCTTTGCTCTCTGCATATGTTACTTTCGTCATAGCATTTACCACTATTCTTACATCTGCCAAAGTTAGATCATAGATCAGAGAAGAAAGGTCCTGCTACATTCCTGTAAAGCTCCAGTTATAAAGAACTTAGAAATGGTTAAAAATTATGAAAAAAAAAAGTGAATCTCACAAGTGATCAAATAAACACAAATAAAATGATAAGATACCATATTCTGCGTGACCGTGTTAAGGTTGCCAGTGAGCTACACTTACCAAGTCAAATCTCTGTGGCCTCAAAACTCTCTCCTCTGTGTTCCCGGGACACCAGATACCCCCAGTGTATGTATACACCTGGGGTGTCAAAAATGTATACAAGTGGACACTTTAGACTATGTTGCTCAAACAGTCGTTTGCCATAATCAGAAGTGTCTGGACGCTGATGGTAACCACTTTGAGCACCTTTTAACTGCAGAAGTCAACATGAGTTGTATTCATTATTTGTTATTGGTATATATTGAGTATTACAATTAATATAGTTTTTTCCTTTCTTAAAATGTGTATAATTTTTTTTTTGGCACCCTCTGTATAGTGTGTGTGTGTGTGTGTTTGTGTGTGTGTGTGTGTGTGTGTGTGTGTGTGTGTGAGAGAGAGAGAGAGAGAGAGAGAGAGAGAGAGAGAGAGAGAGAGAGAGGGAGAGAAGGAGTATTATTTTCTGGAATTGGCTCATAATTATGGAGGCTGGCACGTTAAAAATCCGAGGTTTGGCTGGCAGGCTGGAGACCCAGAGAATTCAGTGCACAACAAAGGCAAAACATATTAAAATGAAATATTTTACCAGAAAGAGAAGAAAACCTTAGAAAGCATCTGTTTTATGTTCTTAATATAACACAAGACCCTAAGAATTTCATGACATAAAACTGAAAAGTGAGGTGAGAACATAAGAGACTGAGATGGGAAGGAATATTAGGTTGAGATGCAGGTGCACCAGAAAGGAGAAAATGAGAAAGATTTGCAAGAAGGCTAAAAATTGCAAAAGGTTGATTAAAATCCACGTTAGAAATAGTACAATACAGAATCAGCACTGTGGAAACCTGAATTAATAATAAAAAACTTGAGAAACTTCTTTAGACTTTTGGGGAAATATAAAGAGTTGAAATAATGAAATAGGTATAGACGGATCGATAAAGAAGATAGATGCAGAAGATAGATTCATAGATATTAAAGAGATAGGTATCAATGGACGATGACAAGTTGGTAGGTAGGTAGGTAGGTGTAGGTAGGTATATAGATCGATCCATTCATCAAAAGATTAATAGGGAAGTTAGATGGATAGATATAGAAGACAGAACATATAAATCAATACAAAAGAGAGGTGAATAGAGAGAGAGACAAGAAAGAGAGGCAGACAGATATGGAAGAGAAGGAGATGAAGACATATTAAGAATAAGAATTTTATATATATTCCAAATTCAAGAGGGTAGAAGACTGATTATTCTCCGGTTGTGGGATGATGCAGTCAGTGGCACCAGTTTCAACACGTCCTCCCCGACCAATCTTTGATGACGCTGTGCGAGTTTACCCGCTTCTGAAGGCCCATGATTCAGTGGCTGCTCCATGTCTCTGAAATTCAGTCAGCAACAGCCACAGTGCTCTTACTCCCACTGCTTCTGGGGCTAATGGTCAACCAGCTGGCCAAATTCTGGTTTCTCAAATTTTGACAATTCCTGAACTCTGTATTTCTCTAAAACGCCTATAAAACTTTCTCAAAAATGGTAGAAAAAAACCAGAAGAGAGTATCTGGCAAACAGATGAGGAAAGGCTTTTTTAAAGTATAATTTTATATTAAAAAATAGATTACCCTAAAAAAGTCAAGGACATTTGAGTGTCACAAATACCATAAACAACATTGTTAGGCAGACAAACTAGAAAATTATTTGCATCAAATGTCATAGACACATCAGATCGTGGTTAGCAATTAAGAGGAAGAAGTGTTTGGCACCCCAAAATATGCCTTCTTTGGGGATATTATTTTCAGCTAGTTATTTTTAAGAAACAAAAGATTTCGGAAGAACTTTTACCCTTCCTCCTAGATGCTTAAAAGAACTTAGATAGAGGACCAAGAAGAGAGCTGTCATCATAGGGAACTCTAGTTTAATATGAAGTAGTTGTGACAGGGAGGAACCCAGCAAGGTCCCTTTGATCAAAGTACTCCGTGTGTCCCATTGTTAAGATGGCAAACATCTGTTTACCAAACACCTGCTTCTCCATCACCAAGTGAACTGTCTTCCTCATCTTTGAAGTCTAAACCTCTACCCCCCTTTCTCCTTAGCTCAAGATGGCAGAGAAGTCTTAACTGCCCAATCTGTCCTGGGAGCTCATATTCCTATGGAACCCCATATGTACATAGATAATTAAATTTGGTGATTTTCTCCTGTTAATCTGTTTCATGTCAATTCAGTTCGTAGGCCAGTCAGAAGAACTAATAGGGGAAATTCTCCTCTTCCCCACACAATCATCCTGTTCAAAGAACTATCACTCAGTAAGAAAGACATGAAAACCCCAATAGCAAAATAGGCAAAAAAAAATATGAAGAGAATTCACAGAAGAAACATAACCAATGAGCAAAGGAAAACTGTTTCCCAAGCACTTGTAAATCAAAATAAAAAAAAATAAATCAAGAAATGCACATTAAAAAAATATAAATTAAGATTACACTGGCCTTTTGTGCATCAAATTAGCAAAGATCATGGTAAAGCCAGTTTTAGCCAAGGATGTGATGTGGTAAACAGTCAGTCATTGCTGAGGGAGGTGTAAGTTGAGATGGTCTTTCTGAATGTTTCACTGAGTTCATAGCAAGAGCCTAAAAACAAAGTTTACACCCTTCACCAGAATTCCCCTACCAGGTACCTATTCCTTAGAAGTAACAAGAAGCTCTAACCAAATGTTCAGCAGAGATATTCATTACAGAGATATTTAAAACTGTACAACATTTGGAGAGCCGTCCAATAATCATGAACATGTTGACATAAATTTTGGTACATCCACAAGATAGAGTATTTTGCAGTCATTGTAATGGAGATTGCAAGAAAATTTTAATCACACGTGAAAACACTTGTTAATCTCGTGATATAAATAGCAGGATATAAAATTGTATAAGCTTTATGATCAAATTTTATTAAAATGTGTATACAGAAATACAATGAAAAATACATTAGTTTTTCCCCCAGCTATCTTTAAATAACTTGATTATAGGTGATATTATTTTTCAAATTCTGAGCATTTTATTGCACTAGCAGTTTATAAAGTTTCTATTTATTCAGAAGACTTCTACCTCTTTCAAATCATGTTCTTTCCTTATTTTTTTTCTTAAACATACTTATGCCTTTCACTGAAAAGCATAACAGAACCGTAACTGCTGTGGACGTAGCAAGGGTACTGCATTTCAGCAGCACCCCAGGCATTCCAGCTTCCTGGTGGGCTACATGGCTCTTCCAGAATTCTCTTTCTTGCTCAGTGGCTCAGTGACTTACTCATGAGTCCAAATTCATGCGCCACCCAGAGCAGACAGGAAAGAGAATCAGGTAGGGAACCTTTGCTAGTTGGTGTTTACGTAACCCTTAATACACTTGCCACATGGCCTCATCAAGAAGGGTTTTCACAAGTCCAGGTTTATGGTTGTTTCCATTCTGGGGACTGGCCTTCCACTCAGCCGTGGGCTGGTTTGGGTATTTGTCGGTGTTCCTTTTATTGTCATAAAACAAGAAGGATGTTATTGGCTGGATTCCAGGCTGTATGCATTATTTTTATAATCACACACACACATACACACACACACACACACACACACACACACACATAACTCATACTATTACAAACTTAAAAAATGTTTTAGCGACAGGAGAAAATTGGCATAATAAAATGATATGCAAAGAAAATAACATAAAAGCTATATAAACAATATGAGCCTAACTGTTAAAGGTTAAAAAAGACGAAGTATGTATAAGAAAAATTTAGTGGTGTTTCTTTTGGAGTGTGGGAATGTAGATTTTTTGTTTTCTTCTTTTTCTTCATACTTTTCCTGTATGTCTCAAGTTTTCTATCATGAATCAGAAAAAGGAAGCCTATTATTTGCACAATGGATTGGGGTGGGGTGGGTGGGTGGGGTAAGGGTAACAATGGCAAAGAGAATTATACAGTAGAGTTGATCTTGGGGAAAAAAATTTCCTAAATGAAAATTGGCTTATACTGAAGATGCCAAAAAAATGTATACACATTTTTAAAAAGGAAAAGAAAAAACTATTAAAATTGCACGACTCAATATATCCCAATAACAAAAGATGAATACAAGTCATGTATACAATTTTGTGGCACCCCTGGTATAGCACATCCTTTGGAGGCCACGCCCACCCGCAGCATCCATCAGCAGCTGTGCCCCTGAAGTGGGTTTTATCAGTCCCCCTTTGCAAATAAGGAAACTAAGACTTAGGTAGTAGGTCTGTGGGGTTCCTGCAGCCACACATCTGGTACTTGAGGGAGTGGAGGCACTGCTCTTACCTACTCTTCAGTCATCTCTTGGGGGCGAGGAATAGATCACTATTAGGCCTTTGGAGTCCATGGAGAAACAGTGTGGGCTGTAGCACTTGCAGGAAATTTCCCCTGGGTTCAATTCAGAACCAGCACTTCTGTGACCCACGGGACCTACATTTTGCCTGCCCTGGAAAGTGAATAGAACCTACCACGCATGTCAAAGCATTCAATTATTTTTTTCCACGTGCAATCATAAAATCAAGTGAGGTGTGGGTTTTCTCCTTCTTACCCTCCCTGTCGTCAGGTACCCTCTCTCCTCCTCAGAGGGACTCTGTGCTCTCTATATGCTGGGGTGCTGAGAGAGGGGCTGGATGCTCTGGGAGGGAGGAGGTCACATGGCCTGGTTGATATTTACAGCATTACGACAATATTCCCCAAAGCCGTGTTTCCTGGAAGGAGGCAGACTTTGCTTGGCAGTCCCATTGTGGGCAGTGTCCCAGTGCCCCTGGGGCAAGACTGCGGGACGCCACATTCCACAGACCCCAGCATCTTTTGTTATTCTGGAGAATGGAGCTCACTGGTACTCAGAAGAATATTATACAAAGTCTTGTTTCAGGGAGAGCTCAGGAATGCTGCCTTATTTGGCTTTTGACTTTAATATGCTGAGAATGAGATGCTTCTTTAGGGTTCTATTGCTCCCTTTGCATTTCCTACTTTCCTTAGGTGGCAAAGGACATCAGGAGCTCACGTGCATGTGCGAGGTGATGCAAGAGTTGTACTTTATTTCTGTGATTCATGAGAAGGTGTTCCTTTCGCCAGAAATGACCAGGTAATTGGGAGCAGAGGTATTTTGAGGTTTCCATTCAGTTTGTGCTTGAATTATCTAGGAAATTGCTCCATTTCCTAAGTTTGCCTGAGGAATGTGCCTCCGATGAGTCACACATCTTGATGTTGGTTAGAAAGTGAGGATATTTTAATTATTAAAATATCCTAAATTGACTGCTTTGTCCAGAAGAGGCGACCTAAACCTAGAAAAGCCTGAGTGAGGCTAGTTCGAGGACAAATTCTGGGAATGCTACCAGATTCTGGAAGTCTGGGAGTGGCTACTGATAGTTCCCTGAGCTGGTCCAGGGAGCGTGTGCTCCTCCTCAAGTGCGTGCCTTTCTGCTATGTTTGCTTTGACATCCAGAGACAGGATTCGTTCCATTGCTGCTTTGAAATACAGCCACCCCCAGACTTCCAGGGCAGCAGACACTGAGCTTCTTACGGGTTAACTCGTTAAGTCCCACAACCAGTTACGAGTTCTCCCATCTACAGATGAGGAAGCTGATGCATGGGACTTGCTAAAGCTTCACAGCTCCAAGGTGGCAGAGTCTGCTGTGAACTCAGGACTGAGTCTGTCCCCAGAGCATGATCCTTCTCAACTATTAACTGCCGTTTGAGTTCCAGAGCTGAGACGAAGGATCTTTGGGTCAAGTGTCTGATGAAATACTGCCCTGGGCTCAAGTATTTCTAGTTCTTCACTATTAAAGGAAGGGAGAGGGTAGATGGGGACATCATACCACCAGCTTTACCACTGTCCCTCTTTGACTGCCTGGCCCCGCATTTGTCCTCTGTGAAGCTTTTAGAATTTCTGCAGAGTGCAGAACAGGGGCCAATCTGTGTGGATGTTAGCAGTCCTTTTTAGACTTTGCAAAGCAGGTTTAAGAAAATGCAGCCATTTTTGCACTCTCACACACGTGCACGCAGGTGCACACACATGCACCTCACGACCATCCCTATTTCCTGTTAGGTCTAGGTTGGGATCTCTTGGACTACACCTAGAGAGGTAGACATGGCTTAGTCATCAGTATATGGTCTGAAATATTGGTTTGAAGGGGAAGTTGGTTATGGTGCTAGTGCAGGGAGAACAACAAGAAAACTGCAGCTGTGACAATTACTGATTTTTGGTAGCAGCTGGGTGAGGAGTCATCAACTTGGCGCTCCTGCTGTATCTAAGCTAGAGCCCTCACAAAAGAGCTGATTTGATTTCCATTGCCGTTCAGGGTCCCCATACTTCCCTTGGAGTTCAGAAACCTGAAGATTTGTGTCTGAAAGATGGATTTCTGACTCTCGACTCTCGGAGTGGGGAAAAGCTTTAACGGCCATAGAGGAAGCCCTTACTCTCACCTGAGTTTCTAACCTCTCCTGAAAGCCCGTCAGGAGTTAGAACAGCCTAGGATTGAACATCTCTTATAACAAGCCCTCACTGCCTCCTGACTTAACCGATGTCTTCTTTGACAGCTTACTCTTTCAAAAACATTTTCCTTGTATCGAGCTGAAATTTGTCTCACTGCTTAAGCTATGAAATGAGACAGCTGGCCTCAGGACTGACTGATCCAGCTGCACAGGCTGTGCACTGCGCCGCTCAGAGGCCACGCTTCATCTAGACGCTGATGGCAGAGACTGGCAGATGGCTGGAGTTGTGCGATGCCGTGGCCTTGGTTTGCCACCATGACCTTGGTGTTTGGTTCTGACGCTCAACTTCGAAGTCTGCCTCCAGGTGGAGATGTTCTCTACAGAGTAGTTCAGTTGGTGTTCAGGAGCTTTCAGAGTTCCTTCTTGAACTGGGCTCCCCGTGTCATGAGAGCCAGCCACTCCTCATTATTTACACACTGTGGAACTTGATTTCATTCAAGCTCAAACATGTAAGTTCGATTTTTATCCTGAAGGCAACGCGTCATCTGTTGTTTGGCCAACTATTGTTGAATGGAGAGGAGAAGGGAGCCTGGTGTTCTTAAGTTTTTCTTCCGGAGTCCACTATGTTTCAAAACATGACCATATTCTTTTAAAAGTTTTTAAGTATTGATTTTGCAGCATCAGTAGTAATAAAATATTTTATTTATTTTTAAGAATTGGGGGACATGGAGAAAGAATAAATGCCAAATGCTTGCTTTTGGACCAACTTTTAATTTTATAATAAAAATACTATTATTTCCTAATCCACGAATATATAGTTTGTGTTACCTGGTCAAGTGCTAAGGCTTAGAAGCCAAAATCAAGCACATGTACAGGAAATGATCAGCCTACTTAATTTCCCCACTTCTCCAAAGAATCTGTTGATGCCATGTGACCACTACACTCTCTTCACCTTTTTTTTAATCAAAGGAAACTTGTTAAGAACTGAATTTGTACACATAGAGTTAACACCTCTCCAAGTAAAGAATGCACTTATGTAACAATAATGTGGCCTCTATGTGAAATGCTCTGTAATTACCTTCTGATTGAATATTGACTTTCCCCTGGGAAATCCAAATTATTGAAGATTTACCGAAATCTGAAAATTATGAATTCCTGTCGAAGGTGATTGTTGTTAGAAATACAGTAATTTGGCCCTTTGGTAGTTGGAGTGAACAGTGCTTTCTCTACCTCGTCCCGTTTTTGGCAAAGTGGCAGTTTAAATCAAGCACTTGGACACTGACGATGGATAGATAGTCCTGGATAAAAAAAAAAAAAAATAGCTCTGGTTTTATGCTCAAGGCTTCATGTTTGCCACAGTATAAGGTCTTTATTAACTAAGGGTCACACCCACTTCACTTTTCTTATTAAACGTTTGCAAAAGCCTTCCTGAAAAAGAATCACGTAGGCAGAATTTGTACTGGGAAGGTTTCAGCATCTCATAAAACCTGCACTGTAACACCTCATAACCAAAGATGCAGCAGTCGGGTGGGAGACTCAGAGAGCGAGAGGAAACTCCCAACTCCCCCAGCAATACATCTTTCTTAAAAGCCAGTTTTCACCTCTGATGAGTTACGAGGTCAGAGGGCAAGACGAATTCGCAGCCTCTGCACACAGGTGGTAGCAGGGAACAATGATGGACAAGTGTGTGTACACGTGTGTGCTTGTGTGTGTGAAGTACATGTAAAACACACTGACTCTCCCTTGTTTCCAAACACTTAAAACCATGTTTTACTTTGCTGGCAAGAAAAGAGAGAGAGATTGAAAGGCTCAGCAGTTTTTATGAATAACAATGCTGAAATGTTACAACAAAAGAATTCAAGGTGTTTCCTCGCTATATCCCTCCTCCCCAGGGCATATTGAGGGTTATTACATTGATCATAACCAAATGTGGACTACAGTTGAAATTATAGAGGGCTGGTGGTATCCCCTTGGATCGAGCTGTACATACCGATGTCAAAACAGTAAAAGCATCCCAAAGTGATCTTGGTATAAAATGAAGCTTGGGTTCATTATTTTTAAACAAAGCTAATCAAGAAAGTGAATTGCGACTTTGGGACACTCCAGGACAAGAGTTATTAAGTACTGATGTGGACTAATGTTATTTACCAGGAGAAATATAGATGAATGAAGTAGCAGCTCAGATTCTTGTCTTCAAGATGCCCTCTCCCTCCCGCTCCCATAGCCATACACGTGTTACCCTTCCCCTCACCACCCCACACACTTTCCCTATCCCCTGGAGACCCAGTGACAAGCCACAGGACATCTATTAGCATGCATTAAAATAAAAAGCATCACTTGGAATCTCTACTTTAGTTGGGGCCAGTCCAGCATCCTTCTGGGGAAAGCAGAATCTGCCAAGTTTATCTCTCTCCTGGAATTCAGACATTTAATCAATGACATTTGCTTTGCCAAGGTTGTAAAAATAAAACAACTCTCAAAGTGCTAAGCCTTTATTTGGGCCCATAAAGAAATTCAATTGCTTCAGTTGGTGATCAAAGAACCAGATTCTAATAGAATAGAAAATAATTACATGTGTGTGCCTGGGTATACGGTAAGCATTAGTGCAGCTGAACAGAAAAAACAGGACCACGGAAAAGATGGTGTGCCCCAAAGTCCCAGCTGCGTTTAAATTCTGGATTATTTTCAGTCTTATCCAGAATTTCCGATTTCATGTTTATTTACTAATAGCAGTTGCATTTCCTATAGTTTGTACCTATTCTAACTGAGCAAGAAAGATATAGTATGTGTGTGTACATGTATGAAGATGTGTACATGATTTTTTACATGGCAATTTTAGTTTTGTATCCCAACCTTTGCATGTTATTTATCGTAAAATTCATAGCATAGTCACAGAAGATATTCCCCCCAGAAGTAAAAAAGCATTGCAGTATCTTATATTTTAAAGCTACCCATCATCATGATATACTCTTGGGGGAACAGTGACAACAATTTGCCTCCATGTCATGCTCAGTGTGTAAGCGCAAAGGGACTTTGCTTATGGGACAGCGAGTCCACCCATCTTAATAAACTAGGCGGACTTTTATCATAATGTTTTATTTTGTGGGCTAGGCTGCTCTTTTTCGTAGGATGTGACATGGTGTCATGAAAGCAGAGAAGGGAAGACCAGTGCTTGGACACATGTGCTGTGCCAGCCCCAAATGGGGTTTCGCAGCCCCAGTAGATGTAGGGGAGTCCGTGGTGAGCGGCCATAGCGTCTGAAGCTTTGCGCAGCACTGCTGCTTTGAAGGCTCTGCAGTACGCAGCGCCTATGGGTCCTGTAGGTCCCTCAGTCCCGTGTCCCCAGCTTCCAGAGCCAGGAGGACAGCTGGACCCAGTAACTACACTTCTATTTCCTCTCAATCGAGATTAAATAAAAGCAGGAGTCTCTGATGCATTACTCACGAGTGTCTTTGTAACAGAATCCAGAGTACTTCTGAAGGCTCTTTAATACTTGCTCTAGGCCAAAAAAAAACACAAAACACAAAAAACAAAACAAAACAAAAAACTGTGGCGAGTAGAGGTGACGGGGACGGTTGTGCATGCCTACACAAGCTTGTTTTAAAGATTCTGTTGGTGAGCAACCAGTGTCTTGCCCCCAAAGAAGCCCCGTTGTGACTTAGAAATAAGAGTGGAGGCCTATTTTTAAGTTTAGGGGCATTTTTCCATGTAAAAAAAGCGGGGGTGGGGGTCGGGGAAGGGGATAAAAGCATATTTTAACTTGAACTGATAGACTGGATGGTCTTCTTTTGACATCTCTGGACCAAGAAACAAAATGAACTTTTCAGTTTCTCATAAGCTTAAGGGGAACCCTTGGGGCAATTCCTTTGCAAGAGAAAAAACTATCTTGTACAGTCCCTGAGTTTTGTCTGTGAATTGACATGCGTTTTGCTTTAGAGATGCCAGCTTCAGATCCCCACCCAGGTTCCCAGGTTTCTAGGACTGACGTACCCCACAGAGAGGTGTCACTTGTACATTGGTCTTAGATGTGTGGTGTCACCCATCTGCCTTGGAAGGAGCCTTCCCGACATTAAGCTGCACTTTTGTACCAAAGCTCCCACGAGGACGTGCAAACTGCTGGAAGCTGGATCCCATTCGCTGTGGATGTTTTACAGAGTCCGTGCAGCGACTTGGTGGATTCATGGGAGTGAAATTAAAGGAATGGAGGATGTGTGGGAAATTTGTCTAGCCGGGTAGTGATGAAAAGATTCTAAATTGTGTTCCGTCTGAGTGGCTCGCATGGTTTTCGATATTTTTCCCGTTTAAGGTTGGCTGTGGACTGTGGAGATAGACAGAGAAGCAAGAAAAGTTTCTAAGATTATGAGGCAAGTGACCCCAAATCTGGATGCAGCTGGGCCCTCCTCACTCATGAGATGACACGTGCTCTGTCTGGGTTTGGCCTGAGACCATCTGGGGAAGGAGCTTTCAGGAGCTGCTGCTTTGGTTGAATTTCATGGTCTCGGCATTGACATTGATCATAGCTCCCTGTGCTGTGATGACTAACAGACCTGGGGTCAGACTCGCTCATTACATGAGTGTCAACCAAGACTCAGAGGAAGGCTCTTCTTCTGTGCCTTCATGTTGTGTCCAAGAGGCTGCATGGGTCATGCATCCCCCGGCCCTGGAGGAGTGGAATTTATCTGAAGGTGTCATGGTAACTCAGAAGCCCCGTGCTGTGCTGACAGCTCCTCAGCGGTTCTGGCAGCTGCTGCAGTTTGTCTGTGATGATGAGACCAGCAACGTGTGGTCTGTAACGCGGGGGAGAAAACAGGAAACCTCACTCTTAACAACTGGCGATGCAAACTCACGTTCTTACATGGACTTGCTTTCTTTTTCGTCCCCTTACCTTCCTATTTGCCTGAAGCATCATTTTTTATGGCTCTAACAAGATCAGTGTGGGCTGGATTAACTCTCAAATATCATGGTTCCGGAAAAAAAAAAAAAGAAAAAAGAAAAAGGTAAAATGATAACGGCAATCTGAAAAACGTTTGCAGTTTGGCAGTTTCTTGCAAAGTTAAAACTTGTCCTAAGCCATGTGACCAACGATGGCACTCCTTGGTGTCTACCCAAATGAGCTGAAGCCTATGTCCACACAAAAACCTGCACATGGATTTATTCACAGTTACCCAAATTTGAAAGCGTGTATATCCTTCAATGGGTGAATGGGTAAGCAAATCGCACTATATCCACACAATGCAGTAGTATTCAGCAAGAAAAAGAAATGAGCTATTAAGTCACAAAAGACATGGAGGAGCCTTAAATGTATATCCAAGTGAAAAAAGCCAATCTGAAGAGGATAATACTGTATGACTCCAACTCTGTGACATCCTGGAAAACGCAAAACTATAGAGACAGGAGAAAGATACATGGTTGCCAGGGGTTTGCGGAGAGAGAGGGAGGGATGAGTAAATGGAGCCCAGGGGATTTTTAGGGCAGTGACACTAATTCTGTATGATACAGTCATGGAAGGTACATGGCATCATGCATTTGTCAAAAGTCATAAAATATACAATACAGAGTCAACTCTAATGTAGATGATGGACTTTAGTTAATAATAATAATAATAGATCAATATAGTTTAATTGTAACACATGTAGCACATTAGTACAAGATGTTAATAACGGGAAACTGAGGTGGAGGCAGGAGTCTATGGGAACCACCTGTATTTTCTGCTCAATTTTTCCTTAAACCTGAAACTGCTCTAAAAAATAAAGATATAAAGAAATAAATTAATCCTATTAATTAAAAAAAACCATTTTGAGAGGTGGGAGGTGCTCAGTACAATTGGTCGTTTGCTGGGTGGGATGGGGGCAGGAGGGATTCCAGGAGGAGGTACCATTTCAACTGAGGCCCATAGAAGTGGGAGGGTGTGGTACAATGAAGCCACAGGGCTGGAGCTTGGAAAGACTGAAGGTGAAAGATTCTAGATGCTTCTGGAGCAGCAGGAGGAGCCTGAGCATGTCGATGGCGGAAGGACACAGGGTGCTCTTCAGTTTCATCCTGAGTTGAAAGCAGAGCCTCATCGTCCCCAGACTGTGCTCTGAGGAGCAGAATGGGAGTGGCAGGGGTGATTGAGGACAGAGGAAGACAGATCTGAGCTGGAAGTGGATGAATTCCACAGGAAAGAGGGAAAAGCACCATTCCATTTTGGGGGAAATAGCAGGAATCTGGGGCGTGAGACAACAGGGATTCTTGGGGAACTCCCTTTGGGTAGTTTCGACACAGACACGTCTTTTATTTCCCTTAGTCTTGTCCTCAAGTGGTCTTTGCTGAACAGATTCTTTAAGATGCAAAACTTGGCTGTGTTATTGGTTTTAACAGCTTTCCTGATTTCCTGCTAGTTTCCATATTTGACTAGAAGTTCTTTATCACAGCTCTTTCTGCCCTCCATACGTAAAGCAGAAGTCTAGAAAGAAAGCTGATGTGTACTTACAGGCACTGATTATTTTTAAACTGTATTGCCAAACCTGTGGATTATTTTGTAGTCTGCGACACACTATCCACTTGTGTGGCCACTGTGACTATTGGACACTTGAAGTGTGACAAGTCCAAATGGACTTGTACAAAGCATGGCAACTTAGCGTTTTTGTTCTTGATGTTTCCTCTACCTGGAACACATCCCCCTGGACCATCACCTGGTTTACATTCTTGCACCATAAGTCTCTGCTCACATATCACTTCTTCAGAAAGACTTTTCCTGACAATCCTTATAGCTACTTCCTATCTTTTCTTCTTATTCTCTTTCTTGTCTTAATAACTTTCTCCCTCGTTGAACAGATGTCTATGTGATTAGTGTTTCTTTCCCAGACATAACGGAAACTGTGTGTGAGCAGAAGCTTTGCTTTGTTCACTGCTCTATCCTCAGCCCCTAGAACAAAGCTTGTCACACATAAGAAATTCAAGAAACAATTAAGTGAATGAATAAATGAGTGAATGAACAATGAATGCAGACATGTTGCTGCAGGATCCCACTCTTTCTGATCGGAGAACAGCAGTTTCCAGTTGGTTCTGGTCTTTCATGAATTGGCCTTAGATGGCAGGTGAGTGTGAAGGGCATTCTACAGTTACAAAAGCACAGGCGTGATAGAGCACGGCATGTTTACAAATGTTCCTGTACATTCCCTTCTCCTAGGAGTAGTATTTAGCAAATCCTAATTATATCTCTTGAACATATATTGTGGCTGCTACTCAGTTCACCTATGTTATCCAATATGCTGACAAATTCATCGTTATTCATATCTGCTGACATGTTTCAGAGTGTCTCTTCTACTCACAGACCTCTTTTCCAAGGACTTTTGCCCATAATCCCTGCTGAAGGGGTAGGACCAAGTGGCTTAGGTCTATTATTTTACCATGTTTGCCATAGATGATTGGTGCAGAAGTGGACACCTGACCCGATGCCAACCAATCAGCTTGCTAGCCAGTGACAAATCAGCTTTTCTAACAAAAATTTGAGCAGTGAAGAGATAATGGAGGCAGAGAGGAAAAAAAGACAAGAGACATTGAGAAAGGGAAATAAGGAAGACCATGGGGCTGCTGAGAAGTAAAGAGACTTTTTTTTTCTGCGAGTTTCCTGGTTGTATGGACCAGCTGTATTTTTGGTTCCCCTCTCTATCTATGAGATCACTTTCGTATCCTTATAATAATCCTGTTTGGGGACATGACACTCTCACCGTCTGAAATTGAGCCAGAAATTAACCAGAAAAACACAACTACTGGGAAATGCATCTTTCTGGATGCTCAAATACTCATTTTAGTAATATTTGATGTAATTTAATATAACACGTAACTATGCACAATCATAGATATTGTTGGGGATAAAAAGGTAGTAAGTAATAAAATTACTGTCTTGAGAAGCAATATGAATTTAGTGGGGAAAACAGATAATACACATGTGACAAAGGATGGGGAAGTTCCCAGGGAGTGGAGAGATCTGTGTAGACAGTGTTGGGTGAAGGCTTGGTGCATAGGTGGGATCTGAGCCAGTTTTGGAAAGACAGGTAAGATGTAGGAACTTCTTTCAAGTGAGGTGAAGGAAAGCATGAAGAAAGCATCTGGGGGTCCTGAGACAGTCCTGTTCAGAGCACAGAGTTCATGTGTGTGAATAAGACTGCTAAAAGGCCCTTAGGGTAAAAATTCATCTGGAATGTTTATTCCTTTGATATTCTGGCCGAGGAACTTGGGCTTTCCTGAGGAGACAGTAGATAGAGACTGAAGAGTTTGGAAAAAAGTAGTAACATTGAAAAATTGTTTCATTGACAAGATGAATCTGGTGTGGCAATAGATCAAGGCGGTAACAAAAGCTTCTGGTGCCTGGTGATATGCCCGTTGGCCTACCTCTGGTTTTAGCTGCTCCTGGGATGGCCAGCTCCTGGGCACACTTGACAGGGTCCCATCTCCAGGGCAACCGGTATCTTTGGGCTTTCCTCCTTCAGGGCTTTCTCTGAAGCCAGGAGTGGTTATGCGTCACAGAGCTTCCCAGATTTGTGGGGGAATTATACCTTCTGTGTCACTTCATCTACTGGGGGCTGGAAATCGGGATAAATGGCCAAGTCTCTTGTCCTTCAGAGTGACAAGTCATGGACATCCTGAAAGGTTTTTCAGAAGGTCTTCAATAGGACTGAGTCCTAGCACCCAGAGTGCTGTCCAGATCAGAAAAGTCCTGACATTGGCTTTTCATCCTTTCCTGTCTCATTCTCTCACTCCCTCACTACCTGCTCCCACAGACTCATCTCAGGCTCTGCTTTTGGGAGAACCAAACTAAGACAAGAAGGGGAAGATATTAGCGGCACAATATTAAAAAAGGTGCAAAAAGTACTCAGCTATTGCTTCATAATTTTCAAAGAGCCCGTCCACTTTTGTCTGGTAGCAGATAGCACAACGATGAGAGTAGAGCTGTTCACTGAGCCTCCACAGTCTTACAGGCACAGATTTAAGCACCATACATGAACCAGTTCATTTAGTCTTAACACCAATCCGAGAAAATAGATACTGTTACTGATTTCATATTGCGGATAAGGAGGTTGAAGTAAAGGGAGATGAAGCAACCAGATTAGAGTCACAGCTTGTCCAGGCTGGAGCCTGGATCTGAACCCTGATCCAAACTACGGTAGCCACATTTCCTTACTAGGAGGAACCTGAGTTCCAAATTTTCTTCTTTGCTCAGGAGCCATGGGGAGAATTTGGGAGAAAAAGATGGGATCACGCCCATAGAATTTCATATTCTTGCCAAGAACCTTAATTCCAAATATGAGAACAAAGGAAGAAAGTTGACCCCCAGGCCAGAGAGGTCACCTCTGAAAGCTGACTCTGACCTCTTCCCTGTGGTCCAGGGCACCTTGATGGGAATGCATAGGTGGGAAAGCAGGCTGCTCCCAGCCAGTGACCAGTGCAGATCACTCCAGGCAGAGGCAGGAGCAGTTACCACATGCTGAGATGAAATCCACACTCAGTTTCAGAGGTGCATGAAGCACAGACTTCATATCTCTTCAGCATGTTTCTGCACACCTGCCTCTACCTGAGCTCCTTCCTCCTCTCACCTGGGCCTCGTGGAGAAGCCAAATGACAGTCTTACATCCAGGGACACCCCTCTTCCAGCCTGGCTTAAAGAAGGGCTCTGTTTTGGCCCCCTGTCTTTGCTTTCTAGTAGGATCAGCTACATCATTTTTAAGGGCTGCATTAGTCAATTTGGTTTGCCATCACACAATACCATAGACTGGGACTTAAATAACAGAAGTTTATTTCTTACAGTTCTTGAGGCTTGGAAGTCCAAGATCAAGGTACCAGCTGATTCAGTTCCTGGTGAGGGCTGTCTTCCTGGCTTGCAGAGGACACCTTCCTTCTTACTATGTCCTCACATAGGGGAGACGGAGAGAGAGAGAGAGAAAGAGAGAGGGAGAGGACGAGAGAGTGCTAGCTCTCTGGTGTCTCTCTTATAAGGACACTAACTCTACTGGAGCAAGGACCCCACCCTTGTGACCTCATTTAATCTTAGTTACTTCCTTACTCCAAATATGGCCCACTGGGAGTTAGGGCTTCGACATATGAATTTAGAGGGAGCATGCACGTTCAGTCCATAGCAGGGGCCATGTGAAAAATAAAAATGCATGGCTCTTATCCAAAACATATCGAGCATTTTAAGACAGCAACTGCACAACGTCAAAACAAGCATGAGCCTTTTCTGGATGCAGGATCCAGTCGGTCCATGGTTCGTACACCTGCTTATTGGTTCCTTCTTCTGAGGTAAAGGAATTTGGACTCTTCTGGGATGGAATCCTGGCTCCAGGTCTCACTGGCTATGTGACCTTGGACATATTCTTCACTTTTCTGAGTTTCAGTTGTTCGTCTATACATGAGTATAATACTGTTTACCTTGCAAGGGTGTTATCAGGACCAAATTAAGTGAAATGGCAGGAAAAGTGCCCACCCAGTGCTCACAGGTGGCATAAGCACGTGTTTACTCCAAGGGTCAGGACCCCTCCTCTGGGTTTCTCTACCTGCTGAGTAACCCACAGAGCAGAGCATCCATGTGCTTATAACGCACGATTCGATGAGTATCCCTGGCAACATGTCTGTGGTATGTGGTACTGGCTCAATGTGGAGTGTGTTGGGAGAGTAATCCATTACAGAAAGGAAAAATCAATAGCACAATTAGAAACCATTTCATCCCATAATGACGCCAGCTGCTGGAAAGGCCACGGCTACCAAGGGCCGCTTCTAATGGCATGTGTGGAGGGTTGCTCAAATCAGCCTCTCTGTCTTCCCAGGATGCACTGTCCTCTTAGGACGCCGAGGATATAGACAATGTAACGGATCCAAGGCACACATATCCTGTGTTCATCAACAGTACAACATAACACTTTATTAAGGGACTAAAAACATCCTTCCCCAATCAGCTAAACTCCAGCAACGATGCAGTTTCCCTTCTGTCCATACCTTCTATTTGGTTTTCTTTCCCCCTTCTCCTTTCCCTTAAGAAGAAAGTAAAGCCCAGGACAGTCGATTTTGCTCTGTCAAGGAGGCCAGGAGAACTGCATGAAAATCCCCAGGGAAATTCTGCATTAGGAATGACTTACATACACTGGCCAGCATTTTCACGTTTAGAAAATGGTTCAACTTTACCACCTTTGTCCTTGATAATCATGGTCCTTCATGATCACTCACTGATTCATTCTGGAAGCATGCAGTGTCTCCTGTGTGTTAGACATCGTGTGGGGGAACTGTGAAGTTCATTAAAAATAAAGGTTATTGACCTTTTCTCCAAATGAGAGGCCCGTGTAAGATCAACCAGGAACACATCTTTTCAAGGTCACTTGAAACTTAAGAAGTTACTTTAGTTCCATTTGGAGGTAAAATAAATAAAACTAAAAAAACCCCCAAAACACACACAAGCTTTTAGCAGTAATGTTCTGTATTACTTTTCGTGTAATTAAAGTGCGTGTATTGTATAGTTGAAAAAGGAAAAAAACAACAACAAGATAAAGTGGAGATGCAAAAGCAAGTTGAAGATCCTGGTTTGATTCTTTCATTGTGTCTCCGGACCTCCCTCCCACGTACGTGAAAGTCCCACAGACAGGTCTGGTTTGGGGTTGAGTGTTTGTTCAGCCTTTCACCTCCTTCTTATTTCCCTAACATCACTCAGATACCCAGAGACAAGCAGTCGTTTTGTAAATGGCTCCTGGAGACTAGCTACTCGGCTCCTGCCCCCAACACAAGCACACTTCTCTCTTCCTTTCCATCTCACGTCCTCAAGGGAAAAAAAGCACTTAAAAGTCTGATCTTTCAGGGGTTCAATCCGTGTGCCTCCTTCTCATTTTCTGATCCTCGAGAGGAAGAAGAAGCACTCGTATGGAGCCTGTCAGTGCTTCCTGCTCAATGCTCTGCTTCTTTTTGCCTATGAGGCTCTTAAGCGGTGGGGATTCCTCTCCCCCAGTTCTCTGATAAGGGCCACAGGTGTCCACCTGGCCACTATTTCCCCAACCACTTCCTTTTTCCTGACTTGTATCGAGGAAGCCAACCAGTGGGATTCATTTTCAAAGAAAGGGCCCATCTTCCAATTTGTTACCGAGGCAACAGTAGAGCATCAGCCACCGGTGGTGGCAGCAAATTGAAGGTATCTCTAACCAGAGTTTTGAGTGGCTCTTTCCAAAAAGCTGATCATATGCTTGCTTTTGCTTTGTGTTGAGAAGGGGTAATCACCACTAGGAAGCCGGGATCAGTAAATAAATAAGGGTAATTAAATCTAACGCTTGGCAAATGACATACCCATCACTGAGGTTCGGAAAGCAGACTGGTTCTCACATGAGAATTCCATTTTTGCAGTTGGTATGGTTTGGGTTTTTCCCCCTTATAGTTGTCATGGATTAACTGTTACTAGAGACAGGGTATTGGATGCAGTGATTATCCATTCCTGGGCAGCTCCCTGAATTGTATTTAGTCTGATAGTTTTGCTTGTATTTTCATAGTGGCTTATTCAACTTGTTGCTTTGGATTAAGCTTTCTTTCCTGAAGAGATCGTGAAAGAAAAGGAACACTTATGTCTATTGTTGGGAGGAAGGGAGTGAGTACAAAATATTACCACCTTCCAGGCCTCTTGCTAGTGAACTTATTTTCACATCAAAAATGATAACTATGCTTAGACACACATTGCTTCTCATTCAGGATTTTAAAATATCTCAAATTTCAAAAATAGTGCAATTTTTACAGATATAGTAAGTAATTCTAGTGGAGTTAGTACTTACTAACATCAGGGCTTCTTATGTTTTCCACTACAGTTCTAGTAATCAATTTGATTTGATAACCAATATCAATAAATTTTATAAAAGTGTCAACTTGCTGTCTTTCTTCCTCATTCTCCTCTTACCCTGCCTTCTTGAAGTCAATGAAAGCGCTAAGACTTCTCCATTTCTGGGCATATTTGTGGCTTTGACTGCTTCTGGAGGGGTCAAGTCTAGCTCCTCGTCCATTGTGATGCTGGTGTATAGCTGTGCCTTAATGGAACACCCAGAACAATCAGGAACCCATGGGACCACTGTCCTTCATCTCTGGCCTGGACAGATCCTAACATCCTAACATCAAAACATCCTGACTTTCTAAACTTAAGCTTTGGAAAGTGCTCTGAAGTGCTTCGTTTCATGATTTTTGTCTGGACATCCCTTCGCTTGGTTCAGTCATCCCAAATTTGTTTTGCCCTCAATTCAAATGAAGAACAGTTAACCCTGGGGAATGAAGGGGGTGTTCTTTTTTTGCAAGACCCATAGAAGTGAATTCTTCAAAAGAGTATTTCATATTTATTTTTAGGAAGTGCTAAAAGAGCAAAGGGAAAAGAATAAGGATATGAGTAGTACAACATTTGTTTCTGGCTACCAGAAGTACTATATGTTCAAAGAATGAAACAGAAAATTCATAAAAGAAAATAGATGACAAAAATCAAAACCACTTGGAGCCAGATGCCTCTGTCAGCACTTTAGTTTGTGTTCTTCTATAGTCACATACATTTGCACACTCACACACAAATTCTACTTCTGGTCCTTTTTACAAAAACAGAGGATTTTACTATGCAGATGACTTTGTCCCTGTGCTTTGCACTTTCCCATGTATTGTGAACATTTTCTCCTGAAGCAAGTATAACATCTGCCTTATGTCTCTTATGAATATGTCATAACTTTCTTCACCAATGTCCTCCTGTTGGAAATTAAGCTGCTGTCCTTTCTTAGGCTTTACATATGTTTCTACCTCATGATAATCTTCACATTGAACTTCGATGATTTCTTTAAGATAAATCCCCAGAAATGGGACTGCAGGATCAAATGTTATTATGCACATTCTTCAAAGCTGTTAATACCTATTGCTCAGTTGCTCAGAAAAAAATGGTACCATTTTGTCCTCACATAAACAAGTGGAGTACCTATTTCCATACTCTAGTGATAAACATTAATAGTACTGCATAAAGCGTGCCAAGCGTGTGTTATGGATTTTATGTACATTTTTTCCCACTGAATTCTCATACCGTCCTCTAAGGGAGTACAACTCTCATTTACATTTTATAACTGTGTAAGGTGAAGCTGAGAGAGCTTCAGTGAGTCTGATCACAATCCCATCACTGGTTTTGACCCTGAAGCATGACTCTCAGTCACTACTGCATAGACTGACAGAGCATAAATCAATATTTACTGAGCACCTACTGTAACGGAGCCTACAGAGGTGAATTAAGCATGATCTCTGTTACTAGCACCTTCTAATCCATCAGGAAGAGAACATAGATACATCATGAAAATAATATAAATACAGTTGGGGAAAGTTATATGAGAGTGACAGCAGGACCATAATGTGGGATGCAAAGGAAGGGGAGATTACAACAGCTGAGAGGATTAGAAAACACTTTGAAGGGAAAGGAATTATTCGAGCTGACTTTTAAAGACATGAAGTATTTATATGTGTGGGGAATGGAGAGTAGCGTTCCAGCAGGACTGTGTTAAAGCCATGGCAAGGCAGCCATGAGGAAGAGCCTGATGGTAATGAAAAGGATTATGGGAAATAAGATGGAAAGATGTAGTTGGAAGGCACATTATGGGTTTCGTTGTTAAATTAAGAAAATTGAATTTGATCCTGTAAACAACTGGAGTGTCAAAGAGCATAAAGGGACATGATTCATGTGCCAAAGTTTAGTCTGAGAGCCATTTGAAATGTGATTAGAGCAGAAGAGACTAGAGATGGGAAGTGTCAAGAAGAGGATACACAATGTTTAGGTAGAATCAAGATTGGACATTTGATTTGGGCCAACAGGGGAAAGATTAAAGATTTCTTTAAAGATAATGGTCAGGATACCATTATGAAAAGAAGGACAGACATTAGGAGCAGAGCTGGTTTGGGAGAAGAAGGAATCAAGTTTGGAACTGATTAGCCTGAAGTGATAGTGAATACTGGAGACACCAGCTGAAAATCTGCCCTTGACCTTCGGAGAGGGTTCAAGGCTCTAGAAAAATGTAAGTATTATTTATCGGCAAGAAATCGCTGAAGCCAAGAACTTGTGTATTACATGCGAGGGAAAAAGAATAGAGAAGAAAGGAGGCCAGGTGAGGCCCTTGAAAATTTTGAAAATGGATCCAAGAAGAAAAATGGGCTAAAGAAGGCAGAGCAGTGGTCAGAGAAAACGGAGGACAGGGTGTTCTGAGCTTAGAAAACCAAAGGAGAAATTTTACAGAGCAGGAGTTGATGAAGAGTGGGAAGATAATGGCTTTGCAGTGTGGGAAAGAAAAGGTCCCAGACGGTTTCCACTCAAATGATGACTGAAAATTGGCCCTGGAATTTGGCAAGAGTGATGTCACAGGTGGTCCTTTAGAGTCACCTAAACAGAATGCTAGGGAGAGAGGACAAGATAGGAGGGATTTGGACCTTGATGGAAAATACGGAGGCAAGAAGAAAAAGAGAAGATAACTTGGGGGTGTGAATAGCCATACGCGCGCACACACACACACACACGCACGCGTGCGCACACTATATAAAGTATACATAGTGTGGAGAAGACCAACAGTGTTCACAAGTTGAAGAAAAGGCACAGGTAGAAGCATCAGGAATAACATGCAGATATAGGTTGAGAGAGTAGTTGCTGGGAAGAGGAGACGGGACAGGGAAAATCAAGGGCTCAGAGAAAAAGGTTATCTACTGAAATGGTCTGTCCCCTGGAGGAGAAGAGACGGAGGGATGACTAAGAACAGTTTAAAGGTGGGGGCAAAGCTCTGGGGAACGAGGGAGATGAAATCCTGTGAGGAACATGGGGGGCAGGGAGAGCGTGGATGGGGCACAACGGCAATGGTGTGGGCCGAATGTAGTGACAGATGCATCGTACTCTGCCTTTGGTTTATTCCTGGCAAAACCAGCAATGGGAGACACCCTTCCCCTGAAAATACTAGCTCAACTTCTTTCTATAAAGAACATTCTGTTGTGGAGGGTTGAAGCAGACAGAGGAGAAGGGGTACAGGATGAGACACAGGCGTTTTCATACATACAGAATTTGTGAAAGCGTTTATGATGGATTTAGGTCCTCTCCACTTCACTTCCCTTGCAATAAGAAAGTGGTTGGATATCATTTTGGCTTTGCAAAATGGTATGTGAGGGTGTGGAAAAGCTTTTATGTATTTTACGTTCTCAATCTGTTATGTAAAACCAGATTTGCACATGGACTGAAACTGGAAGGGAACATGCATAATTAAAAAATAATTATATGGGAATAATAATTATTTAAATAATGTCTTTATTTGCAAACCATATAAAATGCTGCTGCCTGCAGTTTTTTTTTAAATGTAGAACATAGTTTAATAATCGCTCTTTTATTTACCATGTTTACTGTCTCTTTCTGAACATTTGAGGTTTAATTTCGACATAGCATTCAGACACTTGTGAGTCTCATGGTAACACAGTGACCCTTTTCTATCAGAACTGAGCTAATTCTGTAGAAGCTTTTGACTCAACTACTCATGACCTGTTCCAGGAAATGCATTACGAAGGAGCCAGCAGATAACAAATCTCCAGCTTAGGAAGAATTGTTTCTGGAAACTGCAGAGTACGAGATAAGGTTCACTCCATGGGAGCTGACTTTATCCAACCCCACACTCCAGTGATGTAGTGAGCTGAGTAAGCTGTGTACACAGAACTGATAAACTCTGCACTAAATTAATTAAGAATTCTATTGTTTTAATAGATTGTCTTGAAAGGTCACTGACTAATACTAGGATTTATTATGCGAACAACAAAAAAATGGGGTATGTAAATTTTATAATGGGAGCTTGAGGGTTGTATTAAATCATCTCCAGATTTGTTAGTATTTCTCATACCCAAGCTACACTATATAGATTACTGGATCATAGAGATCCAAGGATTCTGTCGTAAGTAGAATAGTAAATCTTGCTACTGAGCTTAGTGTTTGTAAGTTGTTTAACAAAAATTGTCATGTGAGCCTTATAACATCCCTGAAAGGAGATATGACTAGTTCCAGTTTACAGGTGTAGATGCTGGTTCTTTAAGATTCTGCTTTCTGTCCAAGGAAGCTCAGCTACTTAAGTGGCATAGCTGGGATTTGAACTCATGACTTTAAATGTCAAGTCCAGTTCTTCGGCAATGCCCCAACTGCGTTGGATTCTTGATTCTCTTCCCTTCCTTTCCCTCCCTTCCTCTCCCCTCCCCTCTCTCTCCTCTCCTCTCCTCTCCTCTCCCCTTCTCTTCCCCCCCGCCCCGAAGATGAGCATCATTTTTCTGTGTTTATTGTCTATCTGGGTTTCCTTTTGTTCGTAATCTTTGCCAATTTTTCTATTGGGTTGTCCTTTTGATTTTGGACAGTGTGTCAGCTATGTATTGTCTCATAATGAATCCCCCCACACTTAGTAGCTTAAAACACCACCAGTAGCTTTATTATGATCTCTTATGAGTCTGTGGGTTGACTGGGCTCAGTCAGGTACTGTTCACCGGGGGCCTTTCATGCAGCTGCATGACATTGCCCCACAGCTTCCCCATGTGGCTTGGACTTCCAGGAAGCATGGTGGTGGCGTTCCAAGGGCAAGTCTCACAAAAGGTCAAAGCAGAAGTGTGAGACATTTTTATGACCTTGCCTCAGAATTGATGTGGCTTCGCGTCCAGTGTACTCTACCAGTGAAGGCAGACACAAAATTTCATCCAGGTTCAAAGGGAGGGGACCCAAACTGTCATTCTGTGGGAGAAAAGTCAGTGCCGTTGTAGGAGATGGGTTGGATTATGGCAGCCATCTTTGGAAAATTCCCTCAGACATACAGAGTAATAATAATTCCTTTATTATTGCTTATTAAGGTTTTTTTTTTAATAGTTTTTTGATGCATGTAGTTTTAATAATAATAGAGTCAGTCAGTATTATCAATCTTTTTTCTTTGGGTTTGTACTCTTGTTGGTTTTCTAAGACATCACTATTCTACCTACAATTTCAGTCATATATACTGTATGTGTGTATGTATATATACCTTATATTTAAGACTTTAATTTATAGTAGACATTTGTATACATAGTTGAAGAAAGGTCTAATTTTCTTTTTCCATGTGGACAGTTGTTGAAACTTGTGGTATTTATTATACTTTTTCTTTATTTAAAAAAATTTTACTTTTCCTACTGCTATTTGATTGGGTTTTCTTTATTTCCTGATTATCCCCCACTCCACCACTACCACTGTTTACTCCATTTCCTGCTTTGGAAAACATGTGTTTTATTTGCACTTTTAGTAGTTACACTTACATTTTTAACAAGTAAACTTGACATAACAAAGTCTAAATTTTATCTGCATCTCTAAACTTCACTCTCAAAATATAAGGACCTTAGAAGGTTTTAATTGTAATAAACCCCAATAGTCTATGTTGCTGTGGTGTAATATTTAATTTTTCTTGCTTTTATATAAATAGAAAATAGTCAGTTATTGGATTTATATCCTATGTTTATTAGATATATATATATGTTTGCAAATGTCTTTGTTTACTATTTTTTTTATACTACCAAATTGTCTTGGGTTCAATTTCCTTCTCGGCCATTTTCTATCGCTTTATCTCTCTGTGATTCATGCTGTATAATTTCTTCAGCTTTGACGTTCATTTCACTAATTCTTTCTTCAGCTTTGTCTAATTTGTTGATTAAACCTTCCATTTAGTTTTAATTTTAATGTCTTACTATATCATTTCTAGAAGTTCTATTTTGTTAGTAAAATTTATTTTTATTTTTTTTGGTCCATGATATCTTGATTTTACTTAATTGAGTTTTATTCTGTCTTTGATATCTTTATTTTTACATCTTAAATTTGTACTTCTTTTCAATTTTTTTTTCTGATGTCTTTAGGTGTCAAATATTCCAAATGTTTGTTGTGTCTTCTACTTTGTTTAGAATGGAGCATTTATTGTTGTGTTTTAAAATTCTTTACTGTGCAGTCGTTTTCAGTGAGAATTATTGCCCTATGGCTGGGTTAAGGAAGATCCCTGTGGAATAATTTTGCATTTACTTATGCTGGGTACCCTAGCATCTCACCAGGTTGAGGCAGATTTTATGTTAAATTCTTATTCTGATGATTTACATACCGTAGAGGTAGTGCAATGCATTCTCTCAACATATCTGTCATGCTGGTTTAGGGTTTCATTTTTTCACGGGGATCATTTTTTCTCCCACAAAAATCTCTGATCGTAGATAAACTTCTTTGCAATCTTGACTAACCAGGTAGGGGAGCGTTGGGGGGCAGTCATTTGAGAATTTTGACTTTATATAAATGCCTTAGGGTCAAAGTCCTACCTTCTGGGTCAAAAACCTGGTTCCTAAGCCCTGGAAGGTACAATTTTCAGGTCGTTGGAATCTCCTTCCTCCAAGACCCTTTTCTCTCATTCTGTCACCAGGCCAGCTATAGTTTCAGTTCCATTGCTTACAGACATGGCTTTCAGTTCCCTTTTCATTTCTGGAAACTGATTATTTTCTTTCTTTCTTTCTTTCTTGTGTAATCAGTTATACAGAGGGTGCCAAAAAAATGTATACACATTTTAAGAAAGGAAAACTGTATTAAAATTGTAGTACTCAATATGTACCAATAACAAAAGGTGAATACGAGTCACATTAGACTTCTGCAATTGCAAGAGGTGCTCAAAGTGGTTACCATCAGCGTCCAGACCCTTCTGTTTACGGCGAACTCCTGCTTGAGCAACGTTGACCAAAGCATCCAGTTGTATGCATTTTTTGGCACCCCCTGGCATATTTAACTTTTTATTATTTTACCCATCATTTTTATTCTTTTATAGCATTAGGATTTCCACAATAGCTTGGTCTGCTCTGTTGCCAGAACTAGACATATCAAGAAGGATTGAGTGAAACTTGGGTGAAGCTTGGGACTAGATTTTTTCAATGTTTTTGAAAACTAACCCAGCTAACTAAAAGGGCATTCTCCGGGTTCAATTCACAGGATCATTTATAGATGATAAAAAGGTCTTCTAATGGTATTAACTTTGGATGATATCCAAGAGGGTCCTGACTTTCACTGCATTCTGTGCTCTAGGAGAATGTTTCCTGGAAAGTGTTCGAGGGATATTTATACCGTGTAAAAAAAAAAAAAAAAAAAAAAAAAAAAGTTTTCATGTTTACATATATTTGGAAAACAATGGGTTAAACCACTGTAAATGAGTTTCTGTACTGCAGTATTTCTCAGAAGAAAAAGAGGGAAGCAGCTGCCTTTAGCATCACTTCTGAATATAAAAGGAAGTAGGAAAGGATCACGTCTAGGCATGAGCAGTAGATGGGGAGGTGGGATGAGAACCAGAAGGTCAGAGCATCTCTGAATTCCACTTCAGACAGCAGCAGATATCTTTGCTAGGGCTGCTTCTTTGGTTTGGTCACTTCTGTGATCCACACGATAGTGACTTATTGACGTAATCATTCCACCTTTTAAATCGGATTCATCTCAGGCTAGATATCCTATGAGAGAAGAGATGCAAAATAAGTGTTTCATATTGTAATTGTCAGGATCACCTCATTTATAATAATAGCTAACATCTATTACATATCCACGTTCAGCACTCCCCAGGCTGTGTCAACGTCACAACAAGTGTGTGAAGTGGGTTCTATACTAGTTATTCCCATTTTGCAGCTGAGAAAACTGAGATACCAAGTACCACCTCCCTCTCTACAGCTTTGTTTAAATTGGCTTTTCACTATACAAATAAAATTTTGACAAGATGAATACTGACTCTCTAGTCTCTGAATTGGAGGCATTTTGGGTATCTGTCCTGAGTAGAGAGCAAGATAGGAGCTGTTAGTTTGTTAGTAAGATACCTGCTCTTCTGAGGTTTAGGTGTCCTAGATTCTAGACCATTGGCTCCTCCATGATAGTGGGCAAAAGCCTCACCTTCTCGGGTCCATTTTCCTCATCTATTAAACAAGGATTAATAATATTTGTATGTCTTCCTCATAAGATTGTCAGGATGATTAAGTGAGATAATATATACGGAAGTTCTTTGTAAACTACAGAGCGCTATGCAGCATGTCAGCCACTATTATTGTTCATGGAGCACCATTCTGTTTTCCTTTTACTTCTGGTGAGAATCCAAGTGTCGGTTGTGCTCCTGGCAGAGGACAGTGCAGCCTGGTGACTAGGTTAAAGGTGTAGAGTGGCTGCTGACTTTCAAAGTCCCGAGTGGTCAGGGATGGTGATGGAACACTTCACCCGGCTTCAGTCCCAGGCCCAGAATTGGGAGCCTCTCCAGCTTCAATCAGCTCGAGCCTGGACTTGCTGGTTATACTTTTAAAGTAAATATTAATATCTTTTATTCCAAAATGTTTTGATCAGAATGTGTGAATTTTTGTCAATGGAAAGGTTAGTCTTCAAGGAATGTTACATATTTTGATTATTTTTCCTCCACCAGATAATCTCGAGATTATTTATGATTAAGACAATATTTTTAAAGAAGAATACTGTACTTAACTCTATTTATAAAAGAGGACCCAAACAAGTCTGCTTGTCCTAAATCTGTCTTACAACTTGGGTAATAAATATTTCTGTATTTGTTTTCGGAGTCCATCTGAGTGGTCAGACATGTTTGATTTAGTCTTGGCTCCCTTGGAACAAATGCATTTCCTTTTCCTCTTACCACTATCGTGTTTTTCCAAGAACACTGGCTCCCTCCCCAAAAGCCCCCCGACCCTGAGTCCTAACTTGTCTACTTTGCTGGGAAGCATTATGTCCCATGTTAACAAAATAGATGGGAAAACCTGGGGTCATGAGAAAAGATAAATTCTGCGCTGAATAGTGTTTGTCCATTCATTCATTCGTTCACTGTGATTCAGCCATTCAGCAAATACACATCTAGTATTGAACTGTGGGGCCACTGTGAGTAATGCAGGCATGATTTCTGCTTTAATGGACCTTATATTCCGGCAGAAAGGAAGATATGATGCAGAAAATCATTTCTTTCTTTATTAGGAAACTTTCTTATGCCATTTGCAGCGTCTGTTCTGTGAAACTCCTTGGGAAGCAATGGAGGACGTAACAGAATATTTGCTGAAAGCCTTACTGCATAACAGAATAGTGTGCAGGGGTGGGTGCAGAAAGGATCCTGTACTATTTGGAAGGCTATTCTACTGGTAGAGGCCAAAAGAGTGGCAGCTATGTCGTGGGGAGAAGAGTAAGCAAGCTAACCTGTGCTTCAGTTTGGAGAAGAGAACTGAAAATGGCAACTACCTGTCCTTTTCTGTTGAGAGTATGGGAAGAGAGAATTGAGTTTAAATTTTAGAAAAGGATTGAGCTGAGACCTTTGGAAAGAAAATCTAGAAACTGTGAGAAATTTTAGACGTCACCCAGGGAAGTGCTGGGCAAAATGCTGCACAGGTGAGTCCTGGGCTTGTGGGGAGAGGGTGTTGCTAAGGGTAAAGAGGGGGGTCCCAAGCCCCGGGGTTCTCTGACTTCTTAGTTCCTACTGTTCTGCCTTAGAACATGTTTAAGTGTGTGTCTTGAGCCTCAACGAGTTGCAACACTCATTTCCTTTAACACTCACCGCAGCTGGATCTTGCATTTTGTCTTTCTTAGAAATATTTGATTTTTCTCACAACATTTTCCATTTTTATCTATTATGATCTATCTCTTCCTGTCATAGCCGGAAACATGATACCAGGATTAGGCAACTCTCTAGTCTCTTTCTCTTGGGTAAAGTCTGAAACAAAATAACCCCAACCCATCTGTTATCTCTGCAACATTTTCTCTGCTGTCACTTTCTAATTTTGTGGGGACAAAATAATTCATTTACTCTTAATGTATTTAATGTCATTTAATTTAAATTAATGTATTTTTCTGAAGATGTCTTTGCATTATACCAATTCCTCTTGGTCTTTACGGTATGATAAACCATACACACATCGCATGATACTTTTGGTTTTAATTTCTGGCTAATTGCATATTCTTTAATTATTTGTTTTTTGGGAGGTACAGTTGCCAGTTTTGTTTATTCTAAAGTTCTGCTTATAATAATAACATTGATTTCCTGTTTAAAGTGGTAAATAAAAAAACCAAAAAAGTAATGAATTTAGATTTTATTTTTAAGAGCCTGAAAGGTATAACGAATTGTCTGAAGAGGAGGAAGTCAAACCAATGAGCCATGTTTACTGGAGCTACATAGGACAGTATAACACGTACAGAACCATTGCCCACATCCTTAAAAAGAAAGACCTGCACTGGGCACTTCCTTTCCAGACAGCAACAAACAAGACCAGTGCTTTGGAAAGTATGCATTTAGGACAGTGCAGCTATTGTCTCGTCCCTGATGCTAATGTGATGAGTAAGATGGAGACTCGTCACATGTCACTTAAATCACTGAGCAGCCCAACTTCCTCAAAGAGCTTGAGAAACGCTCTTCATTTCAGAAATAAAAACAACTGCAAATGAGCCCTGCCTGGATCTGGAAAGCCATGCCGTTGTATTTTCCATGACCTCCCAGCACTGTGGACTTGTTTTAGGGCTTCGCATTTTGTAGAGGAGGTTTTTGAGCGACTAATAGCCGAGCTGACTCCTGAGAACCAGCCGTTCAGTTTGAGAGTAAGTGAAGCAGAGGTCTCATTCTGCATTAGCATGTTTGGTGCAGTGTCTCCTGGCGAGGGCAGTTAATCAACTAGCACATCAATAAATACATTGATAAAGCTATTACATTTTCTAGAAGTTTCTAAAAGGACAATTTTTTTTTTTTTTTGGATATTTTCTGACACTTTATTTTTATAATTTTACCAAGGAGGGAGCCACTGGTATCTTCAGACTTTGCGTCTCTAGCACAAATGCTATTTTGCCCTGAGGAGTGCATCTTCATTCCCAGAACAAAAAGTATACATTGCCTTGTGTGTCTCCCACTGCAAGCTGCAGGGTAGAGTTAGGCCCAGGTTCCAGGCAGCTCACTGCCGCTTTGCACCAGAACAGGCCCAGCAGGTGCATACTGGGTCTCTCCCAAAAAAGACTTTTTTTTTTTTTTTAAGGAAAAAGGACATCTCTCCTTAGGTTGCATTTTATTTCTTTCAGTTGCATTCTTTGTTTTTAACTCGGATTTTTTTTACTGGCATAAATGTACTGTGTCAAGTTTCCATTACATACCATTCTTTACAGGTATTAAGAAAAAAAAATCTTAATTTGCCTTGGATCACTTGGATTTATAGGTACAAATATGGTTGTGATTTACTATCCCAACCATTATATTTGGGTTGTTCCTTTTTTGAAACCCTAGTTGTAGAAAAGTAACAAAACTATTTTATATCTGCTGGAATTCTTGTATCCGAGTCATGAAATGGAATATTGGGAAACACAAACTACTGTGGTTAATTTCCTCTGCATGAACTCAAAATTTTGTGTGTGTGTGTTTTTTTTCTTTCTCTGTAGGAATTAGCATTGTAAAACAGCAGATTTTAAAAAGACTTTGATTCACAAAGATTATCCTGAATTCGGAGATCTTTTAAATTTCCAGAGAGCCTGGCCATTGTGTTGTTCTTCTGGGAAAACAGTGCCCCAAACTTTGGGGACAATGACCGTCCTCATCCAGAGACGTAGGCTGAGCCCTCTTGTGAATCCTGGGGCCAGCAAGATACTGTTTAAGAAATAAAAAGTCCATTTTAACCATCTGTACATCTTTAGAAGTTGTGCAACGCTAGAGCCTGTAGAAACTGACTTCCCATCCTGATTTGGAGGAAATGTTTCTGTCTTATCAGAATAAAACTTTATGATCTCAGCCCATTTCTCTTCCACTTTCTCTTCCCCAACTGCCTTCTTCCCCTGGAAAAGTCCACAGCATCCTAAAGCTATACAACCCTGCTCAAGATGCCTTTAAATGACTTCTGTGTGACACATTCTCTTGTTATGAGAATGTATCTTAAATGTTGTCTCCACTCTGTAAGGGAAAGAAGTGATGTAAGGAGGTGGGGGTGTTAGCTAACCTCACTGTGATAATCACTTCTTTCTATCTGTCACCTATCATCTATCTATAAAACACATGTAGCAAATTATCACATTGTACACCTTAATTTGCATAAGTTATATGTCAATAATATCTCAATAAGGCTGGGAGTAAAATGACTTCTACAGAATTTCTCTCAATTCCATTGGATGAGCCTTTGAGGTTCATTTAGATGTGTAACATTTACAGGGACAGCCCAGGTGAAAGGATTTGGGGCTTTCCGACTTTCCTTCTTTGCCCTCGAGGGCAATGGATGGAAAGAGCTATGGTTATTAGCTCATCTTACTGAACGTAGGTTCCAAAGTATTTCATTACAATTGAGGTACAGACAAAACATTGCTCCTCTGTGGGTAAATCTGTTTGTTCACTTATATCCTAGGATATTCAGCCTTACATGTGTCCTACCTAACTAGGGGAGAGGAAGGCATAAGAGAATTGTAAGGATCAGCTGTTGCAAGCACATTTCTGGTCATTTGTCAGGGTTGTAGAGTCTCTCAGTTCCATTCACGTGGGTGGGTGGAGGAAACATAGGAAATAAAATGACAGTGTTTCTGTTAGGAAATTAGGTAGTGAGAGAGAGAGAGAGAGACAGACAGACAGACAGACAGACATGTACAAACTGACTGAGAGACACAGATGAAGAGAATCACAGAAGGGGAGAGAGTGAGAAAGACAGGGGGGAGCACAGACAAAGAGAGAGAAGAATGGATCCTGGTTTCATTTCAGGGAAGACGTTGCTTTCAAAGTTGCAGCAAAGAACATGGTGGATTAATCGACTTAGGATTAAAAGTGTAGGAAAGAGGGTGTCACTTCAGACACTGTGTGTGTGCTCATGAGAAGGGAGATGGACGTACTTAACATGACCAGTGGACGGTGGGCCTCACGATTGGCAACAGGGGTTTGCTACTTCTAGTCTTTTGGGATGCAAAGAGATGTACGATTGTCCAAGGAATTGGTGGGAGACATTAACACTCTGGGGATATTCTGCGATGACGATGAATGTTTATTGAGTACTTCGTGCATGGACATATCTGATACTAACCACTTGATGTCAGTTGACTCATGTAAACCTCTTAGCATCGCTAGCAGGTGGGTACTGGAATTTTCTTTGATTTAAAGATGAAGAAACAGAAGTCCAATGATAGTCAGTCAGCGAGGGATGAACCAGGATATTCAAACCCAAACAGTCAGGCTCCAGAGCCCTTCTTCTGCCACCAAGCTATGCTGCCACAAGCTCTGGTTTCTCATTTCAATTTCTCTCTCTGTAGGAAGCTGAGCCTTTTATCGTCCTTGGCAACCGTTTTTTATTTGCTTTGTAACACGACGACCTGTGTCGTAGCAAGAGGCCTCCAGGTAACCAGGTCAGGACTCGGTGACCATTTCAAGACACAAACATCTCGTGTCTTTAGTGAGTAACAAATGGAAAATTGTCCTTGCTATTTTAGGTCACTTCTCTAAGTCAGAAGAGAGGGGAGGTAGAGAAACTGGTGTCGTGGGAGGTGTCTGAGATATGTTCAGATGCAAAGGTCGATTTCGTGGCATTCAGTGTTGCTCGTAAGTCTGCACCAGGCCGCTGGGCCCTGCGTGGGGGGGTCTCGGGGACTGGTGAGGCCCACTGGTCCTGCCTTCCTGAGAACCATTCCGACTTGGAATTTGCAGAGGCAGCATTTGTAAAAGGCTTTGCATTGAATTTTCAAGCTTGACTCTCCCCCATTTGATACCAACCCCAGGAATTGGGTGGAGTGGGAAGGAATCCCTGAAAGCTCCTGGACCTGAAGCATCCTTCTGAGGTCTAACTTTCAGTTTCGCTTTCCTCTCTAACCCTGAATTGAAGTCATCTGGAGACCTGAAATCTGCAAGCCATCCTGGATGCTGTCCCTGCAATTCTGCCCATTTGTTTATAGACCTATGAGGGGCTTACAGACAGTACAACAGGGTTCTTCAAGGTGTGTGAAGTGTGTTCGGAGCAGCACTGGCCCTGGTGTCTGATGGGGTTGTGATGGAAACGCAGAATCCTGGCCCTTCCCCCACCCACTGAAGCAGCACAGCAGAGAGAGACTTTGGGAGAGCCAGCTCCAAATGAAGCACCGCAGAGGATTCTTTGCACAAGATAGTTTGCAAACCATCCCTTGACGGGTTTGCTGGTTCACAGAGACAGACTTCTCAGGTGACATTATTACATGCATTTCTGCTCAAGTACTGCTGGGAAGGGTCCCTGCCAAGGTGTGGTGCCTGATAACAAACAGCTCCTTCCATGAGGAGGTTCCAAGCTCATCAAATGCACTTCGCATTCGCATAAAATAAAGAGATGGATGAGCCTCAGTACCAGGACAGATTCTCTCATTGGCCTTCTCTGCTTGTGCCTCCAAACTGGTAGACATGGGGTTTTTGAACTAGTATTTCCTTATTCAGATAAATCATCCTTTCCCCTTTTACAGAGAATTTGACTCATAGAAACTTATTTAAACCCTTTTGAGAGTCTTTAGTACTAATCTGGGGTTTCCAAACCTTTAAAGAGATCACAATGTTTACAATACCTTAAATCTTTGTAATTCCTTGCAGACCGTATGGGTAATTTTTTGTTCGTGCAAATGAAAACAGCCCTGACTTTGTGGGAAATTTCCACCAGGATTAATAGTTATATGGGGATGAAGTGATTAAAAACATAAGTGGAAGTGTTCTTTGTTTTATTTATTCATTTACAAGGAAGAAATACAACCCCCCGAAATGTCTGGTATTTTAATGGGAAGACTATGTATTTTGAGAATCAAAAAACAAACCAAAAACAAATCTTGTATTTCAGAGACATTTCACATGTGCAGAATGAGAGCTTTTCATTGACACCACAGGATACATTAAGAGTAGCGATCCCTATGCTGTTCTGCTTTCCTGATAGGGTTGATGAAGCTTTCTTTGATTTGGCGTTGCAAGGTCCATCCCTGATGACCCTGTGACATCTGAGGACCAATGGTTTCCAACGCAGTCCCATCTATGATGGTTAAACTGGACAGAAGGCTTGTACAGGTCGACACTTCTCATAGGCAGGATTCCCCAATACTGTGTGGGTCATCCAGTAAACATATATTCAGTGTTTATCTAAAATTCAACCTTAATGGGCCCTATGGTCTTTTTCTTTGCTAAATCCGTCAACCCTAGTCATTGGAGAAAGGGAAGCGTAGCGTTTTAGGAAAGCAGGATTTTGAGAGGACTTTTCTCACTGTTATTGGCACCACCTTCACTCTTTCCGGAAGTGTTCTCTGCTGTCAGATGCTGCTGTCCAACCGGCTTTTCCTGGGACCATGGTTTTGTTTAGGCATTCCAGCTTGTCAGTCAGTGGCTGGGAGTCGGCACGTCTGAGCAGAGCCCAGCTTGCAGCACTAGCTGTTGAGCCTGGATCTCCAGGGTCAAATCAGCTCAGGGTTCCTACCTCTTTATACCTTCAGAGCTTCCGTACGCTGAGGCTCACGGACCAACACCACGCTTGTGTACCCTACACACACCTGCACGTACCCACACGCACACCCCCTGCCTATGTGCATACATAATGCATTTGCTTATCACTTATTGATGAGACGTACTTTTCACATATTGTCTCATTTACTTTCACATCAGCCTTTTGAGAACAATGCTGTTTTTTCTCTTTATTTTTTGAATGAGCTAGTTAAGGCCTACAATGGTCAAGTAACTTCCCCATAGTTCATAAAGATGCAAACACAATACCTACTCCAAATCCCAAGCTTTTACATGTTATGTTCTCTCTCTCTCTCTCCCCCTCTCTGCCTCTCTCCCTCTCTCCTTCTCCTTTTCCCTCAACCTCTCCCTCAACCTCTTTCTCTTCCATTCTTCCTATATGCCCACCCCATTCTCTGCTTCATGTAAATAAATAAGAGCATAGTGACTTACTATGAAATAAGAGCTGCCCTGATCTTGGGGTCAGGCTGTCTGCTGGGCTCTGTTACCTGGGGGCAAGTTAGCGAATCTTTCTGAGACTCAGTTGTCTTCGTCTTTAAAACTGGAATACAAATACTGACTGCCTAAGTTTAATGGGATGATTAAATAAAGACAGAACCAAAAGCTGGAATACAGAAAACACAGCAGAATGTGGGCTAGTGGGCGAAGGAGGTTAATGGTCCCGGGGACTTGGGATGAAGTGCTGTCAAATCTGAGCCTGACTTTTCCGGGAGTTTTCTGGAAGCCTCAGTGACAAAGCACAGCCTGGGGCGCAGTGGTTGAGGCCTGTGAGACACCGCGGCCTGCGGGTTTTCATATATGGAAGCTGTGTGCACAACAGCCTCTGCCTTCACCATGGGAAGAGGAAGGTCAAGGCTGAACATTCCTGGGAATTCCTTGAAAATCTCTGGTTCATGACTGAGAAATATTTATGTTCTTCATGGAATATACAGTTGCTTTTCTGGGCTTCCTGGAGGGGGAAATCTGTCTCCATCAGTTACTTTTATTTTATTTTCTGAAAACAATCCAAAACAAAAAGCAATCTGAGCCAATTTCTAAAGGCGAAGGGTTCTGGACTTGAGGAAAATGTTGTTACTACAGTTCTCTCAGTCCACTTGGCTGGGCCATGTTTCCTCTCTGGGCCCCTCTCCCACATCTGTACAGAAAACGGATTAAGTAAGGAGTTCCGTGAACCTGTGTATGTTGTACTTCTGCCTCGTGCCTTGCCTTGTGCTGGGTGCCCACCCAAGGGACAGCCAAGCCCTCCCTGTGACAGTGGGGATGGGGAAGGGACAGTGTGGGGACAGAACCACATAACTCAGTAATCAGTAGTAGTGCTGCATCAGACGGTGGTGAATCGCTGTGAGGAAAATAATGCCGGCGGGGAACAGAGTGTGATGGGGGCTGGACAGCCAGAAGGCAGGCCCAGACATACCACAGGAGTCTTCTAGGAGGAGGTGACATTCAGCAGACATTTGTATACTGTGAAAGAGCCAGTCAGGACAGCTGGCAGGAATCGCATCACAGGTAGCCCTTTGGAGAATTACTAAGTAGAGTGGGGTGGAGGAGGAAGTCAAGGCAAGGAGGAATTTGGACTTTGTTGCAAAATGTGGAAGCAACAAGAAAATGCCTCTCCTGGGTCTTTGAGTTCAACTCATAAACACCTTTGGTCTTCTCCCTATTCTAGTTGTATTATAGGTGTAGTGTGTATTTGTGTGTGTGTGTGTGTGTGTGTGTGTCTGTGTGTGTGTCTTTGTCTTTATATATATGTTTTGTATTCTTTTATGAGATGGTGAGTCAGGAGCAGCCAGAAGAGGAAGAAGTAAAGCTCAGAAAAAGCCCCACAAAGTTGATTCTATTCAGAGGTCCCAGGGACGGGAGGTGCAGCACACTGCACAGGACATGCGGGAAAGACCCCAGGGTGCCCAGAAGGCAGAAGACAGGAGAGGGGACAGTGCCCAGGTGATGGCCCCTCCTGGAGTTTCCTTGGGAAAGGCAGGGAGGGGTGAACACTAGGACTGGCTAGTGTGAAGAACTGTGGTGGGCTTTGGGCAATAGGAGTGGTCCCCAGTGGCCTGGTACCTGGCCCTGTGATGCCGGTTATTGTCCCCTGAGGTACCTGGGCCAGCTAGAGGGGCGTGTCTCTGGTTGGCGAGCAGACATACTCCCTGCTGCAGGGCCCTTTGCTATCCCCAAGCATTGGAGCCTGACAGGTTTTTTCTCTTTCTTTTTCAGAATGTCAAAACATCATAATATATAAAAATCTTTAAAAAATGACAGTATGCTATATATCCACCCCCTGAAGTTAACTACGTGTCAGGTGCATGGGACAGGCACAGGTGCCCTCGGTTTTCCTGCATTGTGGACAAGTCCCTTATGACTGGTGTTGGGGGCATAAATACACGCTGCTACTTCTGCCACTACCAGGGTACCCCTGTACCCATCTACCAGGGGACGGCATCAGCAGGGGAGTTGGAACCTGCTGGCTACTGGGGTCCAATGCTCCAGACTCCCCTCTGACACTCTTATAATCCATGGTTTGTAACGTAGACCAGAAAGTTAGAACGGACCTTGCGAATCAGAGGAGAAGGGCATCCAAGGATTGCGGAGCAGTCTAGTCAGAGTGGTGGTTTTCAGGGGACACTGGCAAACAAACAGTGCACAGAAATGGGCGTGGGCGCGAGAGTGAGAGGTGGCTGATGGGAGTCAAAGGTGGGAGAAAGCACCTGGCACCCAGGGAAGGAGTGGAAGTGAAGTGGCCTGGCTGCTCAAAGACTTCAAAGGAAAAGCAGTGTGACATGGAGCCCAGGGCTGAGGGTTTTGGAAGAGTTAGAAATAGGAGGGCCGCAAATGTGTGAAACTTCAGATAAACAGTGAGAATCAATTTGCCCTCCCCCGCCCATTTGCCTTCTGGTGTTCCTGTGTCCAGTGACCTGGCATGTGCCATGCGGTACGAATGGCTACTTTCTCAGGCATTTACTGTATCTGCTGTAGGAGCATTTCCCCACCTGTGTTCTGGATCCTTCCTTGCCTCGCAGTAACACATACAGACTGCAGAAGGGCTTCGTCAGACAGGAGCTTACCCAGAGGACACCACCGCTCTACGCGTTTGCAAAACAACACAGAAGACCTGCGGGCAGAGGACAAAAAGGACGATTTGTTAATTCCGCGAAGGCATTGACTCAGTGTGGTTTGTGCGTGGACTGCTCAGCATATCCATTTTGGTGCATGGTTTGTGTATTTGCCAGCAGGATTAAAGTTAGAGTGCTAACCACAGGAAAAGGACAGCAAAAACAGCCAAACTCTGATCTATGCAAAGCGAATGAGTCACTCGTCATATGTTTGGTGTTTCTGCCTTATTTTAAATTGAATTCCCAATCGTGTAATAAAAATACCAAACAACTGATATGAAGGGTAGAAGAGAGTGAGGTTAATTCAAACTCATTGAGGCCAACAAGATTATTCATGGGAATCCAAGCAACCCTGCCCTGTGATTTGTCCAAGACCAGGCTGGTGAAAGTATCATTTTCCTCATCTCGATGACCTTTAAGTTGGGGTTTTCTTCTAAGTTGGGTTTATTTTCCTTTCATCGTTGAAGAGTGTGGTTTCAATGAAATTTTACTTATGGCTTCACTTAGCTGCTTCTAAGAATCAAGAATAAACATGGAAAGATGATTTGAAGGGGACACTATCTTGTCTTTTGACACAGACATAAGAAGTGTCATGTGGTGGAGCCGCTCTCATCAAGGGCCACGCCATCCGCTGTCTCCTTCCTTCCCGTAGCTTCTCAGGCCTCATTCCTGCCCCCAGTTCTCCCGCTGACACCCCAGTGTGTGTGTCCATATGTTTTCCATGCTCACATAATTCAATTATAATTCGTCTGCAGGAAGGTATTTCAGGTTTGGCACACTGGACATTCTGGGTCTTTGTTGTGGGGACTGTCCTGTGCAGTGTAAGACGTGAAGCTGCACCCCTGGTCTCCACACACTAGATGCCAGTAGCACGCAGCCTTCACCCCCATCCCCTCCATTTTGACAACCAAAAATATCTCCAGACATAGTGGCAAAATCACTCCTGGTTAGAAACCACTGACATGAAGGCTAGTTTTACAATTAATGCATTTTTACAGAAAACAAAACCAAAACCACTATCATTTTATACACTTTTCTATACCTGGCTTTTCCCAATCAAAAAGCATTGACAAATTTCTTCTAAGCCATCTGGTAAAATGCTATTTAATTATCTCTAATGATTGCTTAATATTCTGTGGGGTAGATATAGGTTTGTCCCACAGGCCTATTCTGCCATTCTTTTATCAATGGGTATTAACACTGTTTCCAGTTCTTAAACTCCTGAAACCAATGCTGCAATGAGCACCAAGATCTGTACGTTTTTGCAGTTTTCCAGAAAGGGAACTGTGGCATATGTACTTTTCATTGTAACAGATTTTGCCAGGTTGCATTTGGAGAAAACTGTAAAGGCTATCAATTTTGTAAGACTGATATTATTTTAAAACTTTAATGGATGAGTCTAGATAGAAGTGATTTTTAAAGTGATTTCTTAGTATCAAAAGAAATATGAGTAAACTGGAAAAATTGCCCCTTTTCACTCCTAAAAATTACAGCTCTTTGTTCAAGAGGAAGTTCAGATTACTATTTTAATTATCGGATCTTTCAAATGTCTGCTTTCTCAAGGTTTTGAGAGAAGACATCAATTAAACAATGAACAACCATGAAAGAATACTTGTGTGACTATAGAGTGTTACTTTTTCCGTAATCAAGATAACACATGTTAGGTATTTCAGTGCCATAAATAAAAATGGAATAGAGGGCTAAATTAAAGTTGTATTAAGTAACAGAATAATAAAATATACTTAGTGAGTTTCTTTAGTACTAATGGTTACCTGAAACTCTACAACTAACCTCATTAATAAAGTCATACAGTATATAAGTAATACATCAGCATTAAATGATTAATGAAAATAATTCTCCATTGGATACTTCAGACATTTTAATATACTATTTGATTCCCAGGTCAACAGTTCCAGGATAGATTTTAAGCAACATTATTTCATTTGTTCTTCTTTTTCTCCCCTTCAGAGAGTTAATCTGGTGAAAGAAAACAGCTAAACCTGGCCTCTGAATTCCAAGATCACACCACCCAAAGGTAAGGAAATTAAGATGCTGTGTTTTGGCATACTTGCTGGACTCAGCCAGTCTGGCATTGCAAGTTGTTGTTTCTGATGGGTATTTTGCGGTAAGCAGACACTGTCTTGTGTAAATCGACTGCAGGTGGGTCTTTCTCTGAATTTGTACTGAGCCAGGGGGAAGGATAGAACTAATTTAAAATCAAACAAAGTGTTTCTCTCATTTTTATTAGGTTTACTTTTTTTTTAAAATGGACCTCTTCTAATGCAGAAATGTTGCAAACTCTAAGTTGGTATTGAGCTTCTGGGTTACAGTGTATCAAAAGTGACTCCCTGGCAGCTGTTGGGAGTAGGAGTGTGAACCCTCAGTGCCAAGTCTCTGCTGAGCTTGTGTGCTTTTGCTTGAAGCCCCTTGAAGGTCTTGTTCTTTCATTTTTGCTCAGGTGATGTGCTTGGACTTCTCCAATTCCTCCTTTGTTTTATATTGTTTCTCCCACTAAGTGAGATTCTTTTATGTCACTCATATTTGTTTTTTGTTATATGCCAATTTGCCATGGAATCATTGCATTTGTTATATTTTTGTGTGAGTCTTTGCATGATTTTAGTTCCAAGGTAAATGACAAACATGTCACACACAAAAAATTATGGAAAAAGACATTTAAAAAACTATCCCCTAGTTATTTCAAAATAGCAAATATTGTTATTTTGTTACCAAATTCATATGCTTTTTTCATATTACACATGCAATTTGACATTCTGACTTTAAATAGCTTGCTTTTTAATTTAATATGCAATACATACAAAATTCAAACAAAACACTAAAAGTGATTAAATGAAACATGTATGTCCCTTCCTCCTTTGCCCCATGACATCTAATGCCTTTTCAAGGAGACACCTGATGTTTCTGGTTTTCTAATTTACTGGTTTACTTTGCGATTATTCACATTGTTTATGCTCTGTTTCTACGTTAAACAACAGTTTCATGAACATCTTTGTGCATATCATTGTTTCTCATAAGTGTGAGTATTTAGGCTGACAGAAAAGGCTCCCACTCAGTGTTGAAGGTGAAAACTGACTTGTTGCTTGCTAAAGAAGGGAAAAGAGTTCCTAGGATGCAGTTCTATTAAAGCAAAGCAAAAGCTGATCTTATATAAGGTTTGGGGGAACACTGAGTCCACAAACTGACAAACTCTCAGCAGCGAGAGCGTTCAGGGATCCGTTGGCCTTCAGTTGCGGATCTTGCCGTGGTGTGCGCCTGTTGTTTCGTGTCTGGTGGTAAGAAGTGCAGTTCCTAAATCAAATGGTCGCTGATTGATTGGGATACCTTTGAAAAGTGTTATAGTGGTGACATGTTTATATGTTGGGACTATGGGCAAAGAACAGTCATCTTTTTCCTTTCTTGGATTTGGAGTATAGGAACTTTAGTTTTTTGTCTGCATGAAAATTCACGGGACTGGATTTGCTGGGTGAGACATTATGTGCATTCTATATTTCAATTGACTTCCATAGAGGTTTACCAATTTACACTCCAACCACCAGTGAATAACAGTGTTTATTCTCCCACAACACAGTGTGTCATCATGTTTTTGATCTTTGTTAACATAATGGTTGAATACAGTGTCTTCTGGAAGTTTTAACTTGTCTGATTTTTAGTATAAGTGAAGTTGAGAAACTGTGTACATGCTTAAAAGCCATTATATTTTATTATCTATAAAATTTTGCTAATGTCTGCTCATTTTCAATGGAGTTTTTAAATACTGAGTTAAGGACTCTTTATATATTAATTAGCCCTTTACTTTAAGAGTTGTAAATATTTTTCATATGTGTTCTTTGTATTTTGATTTTGTTTATGATGTTTATTCAGGGGAGAGGGTACATAAAAACATGCTTTTAGATAGTTGGATCAATCAATGTTTTATTGCCTGGATTTTATATTATAGTTGGAAACACTTTATTTTGAGATTATAATATTTTTTATGCTTTCTCCTAGTGCTTTTATGGTTTAATTTTTCCTCTACTCTTTTGGACTTCATATTTGCGTAGAAAAGGGGGAATTTTTATGGGAGTTATTTAGTTGTCCCAAAACTACTTGTTGGAGAATACATTTTGTTTTCCATTAATTTAAACAACCATCTTTGCCCCAAACTAAATTTCCATAAATACGTTAATTTATTTCTGACTTTTCTCCTCTGTTCCATTGATTTATATGTTGTTTTTTCCATTTAATGTGATAACACATGCACTTTTCTGTTTGTTGATTGTGCTTCCTGCTCGTCACTGTGCTATTTACATTAAACAAACATTCGGTAATTTACTCAACAACTTACCTTCTGATTGCCCTTCATTTAACTTTGGGGAAATTTTGGCTACAAATCAGCAAATTCATTTCTAAAATTTCACCTGTTTATTCCATAATCAACCTCCTGTGAGAGCTATTCTCTCAGCTGGCCCTTATCTGGCCACCATTTTTAATCTGCTAATGGCTCTTTCAAGCGTCCAGTTTGTACATCATCGGTGAACATTGTCTCACCCAGTTAGGCCTTTAAGTCAGCTGGTAAGGAAAGACTGGCAAAAATCCTTCAACAACCAGGCATCTGCCATGAAATGTAAAACAAAAATGTGTTGGATCTTTAAATTTTCCATTGAACTAGGGCATCTGACACTGAAGGAGAAATATTACACTCAGGTCCAAGTGCTGGTTGAATTTAGCTGCATATATGACTTCATTTTCTTAGGAATATACTTGCACTAAAATCAGGTATTTTTTGTGGATGATTCAGAAACACTAATTGAACCACCATGGTACCAACTCTGAAGTATGTGTATGAATATGTAGGTATGTGAGTGTGTGTGTGTGTGTGTGGTGTGTTCCATAGAGGATACTAACATGTATTATGTGCTTCCCAGGGCTGTTCTCATTTTTATTCATCATATGAGATATTCTATTGATTTATATTGAAAGAGAGAAGAGAGTTATTAGCAACTCCTTTCCATGACCACTGAAATGAAGTTCCAACTCAGAAACAAATTTTCTTTTTCCTGGACCTCAGTTTGTTTCACGTCTTAGTGATGGACACATCTAAAGCCAGGCAATTTAAGCAACTCCATCTCTCTCTATATATATCTCAAAGGGAACCTTCCTTTATAGGCATCAGGTAGTTTCTCAAATTTATTTTAAAACACAATAGTCGGAATTTCTGTTGGGGATTATTTGTTACTTAAGCAAAATTTGGTTTCCTGTTATGAGCCCCAAAGTCCTCGCTGGCTGTACCTCCATCTTCTTACACTCAGTCTTCCACTGTCTGCGTCACTATTGACCACACAGAGAAGGAGTTACTCACCCAAGAGCATATGACAAGTCCCTGGTGATAAAAAGAAGTGACGGGTGAGTAGGATAAATGTCACCATTGTAATGAAAAGTCATATGTTACGTGAGGTAACTGTTATGAATCATAGTGTAGCTACAGTAGACTCCAGTAAACACAATTGCATGTGGCTCTTTAAATTACTCTCACCATAGAATAAAAAAGAGGAGAATAAAGACTAAAGAACGACTGGTTAGATAGCCGCCTTCCATTTTGTTTCTGCTTTAGGCAAGTATCGTCATTCTCAGTTAACTCAGAAAAACTTCATTGCTTTCTTTGCTTCTGTGAATTTGCTCTATTCTCCTTCCAAAGGTCTGACGGATGGAGGAGATCAGTGGAGGAGCATGGAGACTCAGAAAGTGCTTGAAGACTCTACATAGAGATTGTCTAGTCATCACAGCCAATGTTTTTATGATACCAGACGGTCATTTCTACAATAGTCAATGGTATCTCAAACTGCAGAATCTCTTTAAATTTCATGAAATGTGATGTTAGCAAAACTCATCTTGGGGAAATAAAATGTAATGGTGATCAAATAAGGGAACTCTTCATCGTTTGGGGAAGTGGAGGTGGAGAGGAGAGCACAGAGCAGATCCTAAATATAATAGAATGGCCTTGAAACCTGCCGTGTTGCTCCATCACAGAAAAGACGCCCATGGGCCTGAGGTCCTTTAGGCTCCAACTTCTGCGTCTAGGATAGGAAGTCAGACTGTGTCAATAGCTGCCATCTTGGACAAGGTTAACAAAGTCTAGGTAGGTGAGAGCTTGTCCTCTTTAGGGATTCTCTGAGATAAACAGTAGTTTCCCCATAAAGGGTCAAAAATGCAGGAGAAATTCAGGAACCAGGCAGAACCAGTTCCCCATGGCAATGCTTTCTCACTATTTTCTAAAAATGTATAATTCTGAGCCACAGCTCCAGAGTCTGACCCGGTAATTCGGGGGTGCACTTTGCTAATGTCTGTTTTGACAAATGCCCTAGGTGATTCCAGTGAAGGCTAGCGTTCTGTTGCTTCCGGCTGTTTGGGGTTGAATCTGGTCACACCATGATGATATGATCATATGACCCACAGTAATGATGAAAAGTGATTCATTTTCAGGTGATGGTTTGAATTTTCTCACTTCCACATCCTATAGATTTATATGTCAATTCACGTCAATGTGTATATATAAATACCTCCAAGCAAATAACAAGTGCACAGTGCTATGTGTGGGGGATTTATTTGTATGATATGTTTTTGTAAAAAAGTCACGTTCTCAAGTTTTGATGAGTGTCCAATTAGAATTCCTAGTTTTCCTAGAGAAATCGGAGGGGGTTTCTGAATGGTTCACCTTAAGACCAAAAAGGGCAAAGAACAGAACGAAGGCCAAACAATGATTTCATTATACAAATGGAATGGGAAGAGGCAGTGAAATTCTACCCATCCCTGAGGACAGACTCCATTTGAGGTTAGAGGAGCAGGCTGGAATGATGTCGCATTCATGGCTCCTTAACCATCACTCCTGAGCAATTGTCAAAGACTTATGACTCCGGATGAAAGAATCATCAACACAGTTTTGAGCTTTAAACCCCTCTGTTGGGTGCATCAAAAGTAAAATAGATAATCCGTCCAGATGGCTCCTCCCTTGGTGCACAGTGAACAAGGGGTAGCTGAATAGGTGAGTGAGGTCAGCAGTGAAGACCAAACAAGAGCGTCAGGAATGACTTTCACAGTTTTCGGAACAGACTGGTAAGTACATTAGGTGATGTCACAGAATATCTGTGATAAACATGTCGAAAGCAACTGGCTCAGGAAAGTTCCAAATGCAATAAAGAGCGATTCCTTTTATTTTCAAGGCCCATTGAAGTTTCAAGGGAGTTTCCACCTTACCACAGGCTCTGTGATGTCCGCATTAGTGATGAGGGAAAATGAAACCCGGCTTTTTACTGTTGGGACGTCTCAGGCAGCACCAGTCTAGCTCAGCATCTCATTCACTCACTCCAACTCAACTCATGTTTGCGGAGGATCAACCCCGTGTTAGGCAGAGAGTCAGGGGTATGGAGGCCAGTGAATGACCTCTGACAGTGAAATGGGGGGGCTGGCAGCTTCGTGACCCCTGTATGTGCCTCATCCGTTCTGTCCTCAACAGCAAGTCTGTGATGAAAGCTGGGGAAAGACTTAGAAATTAACATTTTGATCGTGAAAACGAAATCACGGCAACAAATTAGACAGATATCGGTGAAAGTGAACATTTTTTAAAGCAGGGAGGTCCCCATTCTGTTGCTTCACTTTTCAGAATGGCCACACACACAGCTGACATAAGAGAACTGCCAATAAACCATTGCCAATTACTCACGCAGACACCCTTTTTGAACAAGAATGGCACATTTTAATTGCCTTTATGTAAGATGCTTTGTCTTTTTATTTTTTCCCTCCCACCTAGATTCCATCAGCACTTACCCCAGTGCTGGCCTGAGTTTTAATAGATTCGTCATAGAAACATTTATGTATTAATAATAATAAAGATAAATTATACTTGCAAGTGCTTTTCCTACATTCATCTCCATAACAACTTACTGGGATAGCAGTGTGAATATTATTGTCTGTACTTTATTGATGAAGAAACAAAGGCACAGTGAAGTCAGGGGATTTCCCAAAGTTTCAGGGGTGAATCAGGACTCCAGCTTTGGTTTTATTTATTTGGCAATATCCTAACCTGCATTTAATAAACCAAGCTGTGCTATAACATAAAACGCTTGGTGCGAAGGCAAGAAGATATGGCCGCTTGCATGGATTCTGTTCCTACAAGCTGTGTGTTCTTGACCTTCTGACACTCAGTTTACTCATCTCTAAAATGACAGAAATAGTAGCTACTTTGTTACAAAGTTTTGGTGAGGATCTGTTGCTAAAATGCATGAGGAATTGCTCTGAAATTTGTAAATTTGTTCTTAGAGTCCTGAATGGATTTCAACAGGTGTATAAGACCTTTAACTTTATGCAAAATTTGTTGCTTATTTGTATATAATGCAGTTGTCTGGGAAGAGTACTGAAAATTTTATAAGATTTTTCAGATATTTCTGTGATTATAAAAATGAGAAGTATTGCCAAAACTTGGGGCAGTGGGGGCAAAGAGGAGAGCACAAAGCAGATCCTAAATATAATAGAACATCCTTAAAAACTGCCATGTTGTTCCATCACAGAAAAGACTCCAATGAGCCTGAGATCCTATAGGCTCCAACTTCTGCGTCTAGGATAGGAAGTCAGATTGTGTCTAACAGCTGCCGTCTTGGACAAGGTTAACAAAGTCTAGGTAGGTGGGAGCTAGAAGTTACTAGTGTGATGCGTAACTGTGTCTTTTCTGATTTTATAATGTATTCCTTATAGAAAATGTGGGAAACACAGAAAACCACAAAGATGAAAATTATAGTCATCTGAAAACATACCAATTAGAGAGAACCCATATTACAATTTTGGCTGACATTGCCTTTCAACTTTTTCCTTTTTAAAAAACATAAATCAAAATTTTTTTTAAAAATTGGAGGGGCAGTACAGTTATATATATATATAATACTTATAGTTCATGTGCATATATGTTTGCAGGTTTGATATCATTCTAAATATTTGAACATGACCTAGTGGTGTAATATTTTTTTGCATAATATTTAATGCCTGACTTAAAACTTCTATATACGTAGTTTTTCCATAATTTCTGTACCTAATACTCTGTTGTACTTTCAGATTGTTTCTATTTCTATCATTTTTACTATATTGTAATAATATATTCATAACTTTTATATGTTTTCTAAAATCAACATGTATGTCTGTTACTTTTCAAACAAGATGGTCAACTAATAAGTATTTAATTCTCCCTGGTGAATTTTAGCATTTCACTGCCATGTTTTAAAAAAAAAATCCTACTGGTATTTAAAAAAATATTAATTATGCCAATTAATTGTGTGTGTGGGGGGGAGAATTTTCCTCTTTATGCTTTTATCCCAGAATATGGTTTATCTTTTCTTTTATTCAGGTTTTCTCTTATACCCCTCAGTTAAGTTTTATAATTTTCTTTACTGCTCATAATAACTTGCCTCTTTCTTTGCAATATTTATAGATTGTCATTTATTCTTTAAATTTTTTGCATTGCTAGAACTTTCAGAATGATTTTGAAAAATAGTGACTATAGCAGGTATCACGTCTTTTTCAAGCATTAATGTGGGTATTTTTAGTGTTTCAGCATTAAGATGATTAGCTGAGAGTGAGCAGTGGTGGTCTCTACCAGGGGAAGGAATATTGATGTCTACCCCTCACTTATTAAAAGACTTTGAGAAAGTCAGTACTAGATGCTGAATATTATCAAACGCATGTTGGACTCTAGTGAGTTAATGTCACTGTATCTCCTTTTTTGACCTAATGCAGCAAGTTGTTTTGGGATCTCTGTATTAAATCCTCCTTGCATTCATAGAATAAGTTCTTCTAGATCATTTTTAGAATACATTTCCAAATTAAGTTGCCAATATTTTGTTTAGAATTTTTCATCTACAATCATAAAGGAGACCGGTCCACAGTTATATTTTTCTAGGCTTTTTCACTTTTTCAAATATCAATGCAAGGATTGCATAAGATATTGAAAAGTCTTCCATCTTTCTTGACAGGAAATTTTAAAACTATAAAATTTTCCTCCCTAGTTATTTCTTCATTCAGCTTTTCTACATATTCTATATTTTCTTTAAAAATCATCTATTTTATTTAGTTTTCTAATTTATCAGAATAGGATTTTATACATTTTTGACTTGTATTTTTGGTCATGTCCATTTCCTAATCCCAATTTTAAATATTCATATTTATTTTCTATTCAGTTAGACCTGCTAAATGTTTGATCATAACATTTCTATACAGAACTAGATCTTAGATTTATCTATTCTATTGTTTATCCGTTTTCTAATTCATTCATTTCTGCTGTTATTTTCTTGTCCTTTGGTTTACTTAAGTTTTCTTCTTCTTGTTTTTCCATTTTTTAATTAAACACTTAGTTTAGTAATTTTTTTTCAGAAAGACCAGAAAGGTTTCCAAATAAAAGGCTTACAGGTTATAAATTCTCTTTAGTGTCTGACTTTGTCAGCATTCCAGATATTTTGATAGATGATGTCTTCACTCTTGTTATTTTCTAAATAATCTTTCATGGTGTGTTTGATTTTTTTACTGCAATTATTTTTTTAGGGAATCATTTGTGTTGTGAGAATTCTGGCTTATATTTTGTCCACTTTTTGAGTTTATGAGTATAATGTATGACTATTTACATTCTTTGTAAACTTGATAGGGATTATGTCTTCCTGTTATCTTTAAGGCACAATAATTGCTGTAGACCCAAGAAATCCATCTTGTTATTATCTGGAAACTCGCTCTTTTTTCCCCCACCTATAGGGTATATATATATTTGCATACTTCACTTGTAAGAGTCCCAGGAAGGAAGGTATAGTTAGTTAAATCTTTCACTACCCTAGTGTTTCTGTCAACTTCTCTTCATGCCTCTAATAGTTTGTGATTATTATATTTTGAAGAATATCATTTGGAACATAATGATTTATGGCTTTAATGTTTTCTGTCTGGATTTCAATTCTCCATTGCCTGAAAAGAATATGACAACCCCGGTTTTCTTTTATTATATTCATTTTATTTCTTTTTGCCTTTAGTTGTTATATGTTTGCCTAATCATTTAATGATTCTTACCTGCCAATTTAAGTGCCATAGCTTTTAAATAATATTAGGTTGAATTTGATTAGTTTACTGTGTGAGGGAGGGTATATTTTACAACGTAGATTTCATGAGGAGTATATGTTATTAATGATGTAATTGTGCTTATTCCCTTTATCTTGTTTTATGCTTACTTAAAAAAAAAATTCTTCCTGTTTCTTTCCTAGTAATTTCTAAAATATATGTGTGTGTGTGTGTGTGTGTGTGTGTATGTGTGTATGTGTGTGTATATATATATATATACACACACACACATATGTATATATGCAGGCTATGTTTTCTTTGCTTTCCCTCAAGTGGTTTTGTTTTAAATTCTAATAATTTACTATAAGTTGTTAAACTGCTCATATCAATATATATGAAACTATCAACACAAAAAAATGAAGCACTTGGTGACTTAGAACTAGCAAACATATCATTATTTATATATTGAGTTTCTGAAGAAGAAAGTTGGGGCTGTACTGTGTATAGTATAAGAATAAAATAGAAGTATCTAATACTCAATCAGAAGAAAAGATCATGTTATTTTCCATTTTTTTAAAGATTTATAATGACTAGTAGGGAAGAAATTGACTCTAGAAAATGTTAAATGACTCTGTTTTTAAAACATTTTTTATTTTCATTGGTGCACTGTTGACATCAGAAAACCCTGGGCGTGGCGTCCTCATTCCCATAAAGGTTTAGAGAAATGGGAAAGGGTCCTCATTCACCCAAATGCCTGTGGGGATGGAGAGGAGACCAGGACCTTTGACTGTGAGACAGTTTCTGCTCTTGCTGAGTCAATAGTCTTAATAGACCTTCTTTGATAAGGTCATCAATTCTCTGATTCTCGGGACTTGAGAGAGAGGCTTCCTTATGCTGGGGTCAAGTTAAGAGTTGAAGAATTGGGGGCTCTAAGTCCCAGGCCTGGCTCTGCTGGAAGCCAGCTGTGTGGACACCCTGAATCTCCTACCTGTCACATGATAATGGTGGACTAAATGAACCCTTATGCCTCATTTGTTATAGAAATAGAAATACATTTGTGATATGACTGCAAACAATCAGTGATAATAGAAATCTAGATGGTACAGTATTGACATAATAATAAATAATAATAATAATAATAATAATAATAATAATAATGGCCAAACTCTTACTGTGCCAGGTTCACTAGATCTCACAACCACACTGTGATTATACTCATGGCTTCTCCATCGATGAGGAAACTAAGGTTCGAGACACAGGTCTTTATGAAAGTTGCACAACTAGTTCCTAGAACAGCCCGATTTCAAACCGTGGTCCTTCGAGACCCTCCGCCAGTGTGTGCAATCTCTCTGCTTTGCAGCCTTCACCAGGGCAGAGCGCACGGGTAGAGCTCATTGGCAACTAGGGTCCTACGATAGGAACCAGTGAATAAACATGAGAATGTTCGCGAGCAAACCAAGTGACCTCCCGAAGGAGGAAGGCCCTGAATTAAAGGGTTTGGTGAGTCTGAATAAAAGGACAACACAGGGCAGGGTGAGACCGGAGAGAGGAGGACAGATGGCCCTGCTGCTGTTTTTACTTAGCATGACACCCGGCAGGGAGATGCACCTGGCCGTGCGCTTACCTGGTCTTTAGATTTACAAGGATTATTTGAGTATGAACAAAATTTAGAATTTTCCCACAGTTTTCACAGTGGCCATGCTCCATATCGTGAATTGTATGAAAACATTTCATAGGGATCTGATCTGTTTTTGTGTGTCTGTAATGGGCAGCTGAGAATAACCATGTCCACTCCATCAGAATGCCCACCGTAGGACCTGGGGATGTGACCTTACCTGGCAGTAGGGTTCTTGCAGATGATCAAGTTAAGATGAAATCATTTGGGTGGGTCCTAATCCAATATGACTGGCATCCTTATGAAAAAGAGGGGCATTTGGACACAAACACAGAGGAAAGACAATGTGAAAACACAGGGAGAACGCCAGCTACCAGCCAGGGAACGCCTGAGACTACCAGAAGCTGGGAGAGAACCCTAGAAGAAAGTCTCCCTCTCAGCCTCAGAAGGACCTACCCTGCCCGTGCCTTAATCTCAGACTTCTAGTCCCCAGAACCGCACAACAATACATTCCCACTGTTTAAGCCACCCAGTGTGTGTACTTTGTCATGCCAGCCCCAGCCAACTCATACAACTGTTTTACTCCCAGTTGAACCATTGGTTTGTAAATTGTAACAGTGGTAACTATCAGTGCGGTTCAAGCCAGGCAGTTGAGTCACTTGTCTTAGCAGTCGCTCTTAGGGAACAGGACTAGACTGAGTTGCTGAGTTGCTCTTAAACCAAAATACTAAGAACTGTATAGGCAGGTTCGTACAGAGGCCACTTTCCATAAGGTTCCTTGTGCAAATGCTGCTGGAGTTTGGTCAACCGAGGTTTGGTTTCTTTCTTGTTGTCTCTTCTGATAGTTCAGGCCATTCCAGGTTGTGGTTTCCCTTACATGTTTCATTATGAAAGTAAACAGCACCCCCACTGCCCCGCAAACACAGGATATAATTTTGACCTGATTATCTCTATTTTTTCCATACATTATGTATTAAAATCAACAAATAATTTTATCTCATGGTCTACTTAAAGAACAATGCGCTATGTTTAATTATGCTCTGTCCAGACAGGTTTCTTCTTCTTTAAAATAAGTTCACTGAGGTTATGGAACAGTCTGCTTTGCTGTAAGCCGGTGGGTTCCACCAGCGCAGCCCCACAATGCGAGCGTCTCCAAGCCTGGATTCCACAGGCAACACATGTGCTCACGGGAACTGGAGGGTAGTCACCCGGCTACTTTGGTGGTTTGCTCCAGTCCTGGCTGTTTCCATGGGAGCAAATCAAACAGCTGAAATGAAAAGGAAGGATGGGAAAAAGACCAAGAAAGGAGAAAGGATGCAGAAAAGAGGGAGGAAGAGAAGAGAAGAGAAGGAAGAGAGAGAGAAGAGAAGAGAAGAGAAGAGAAGAGAAGAGAAGAGAAGCGCGAAGAGAAGAGAGAGAAGAGAAGAGAAGAGAAGAGAAGAGAAGAGAAGAGAAGAGAAGAGAAGAGAAGAGAAGAGAAGAGAAGATATGAAAGGGAGAAAAGGAGAAGGGGAAAATGAGAGAAAAGAAAAAGATAGCCCGAGTGAAATTCCAGAGGACTCTCCCGCAGCTGGTTTGTGTGTCTGTGATACCTAGCTGAGAACACACTAAAACCCATTCTCTTTACCGTGAGACTAAGATTATACACTACTGTGGATATTTCAGTTTTAAAAGCGCGATGAGACCTGATAGCGATACCACATTAAACACATCTCCTATTGATTCTTTCTAACCTTGCAAAATGAGCTGTGCGCGTTAAGTACCTTTTACTCCAGCCTGGCTGATGGGACCACAGATGTTAACTGCATGACTGAATTTCCTCAGAGGTCAGCAGACAGGGCAAGTGGGAGGTGACTGCGGGAGCATCTCCTGGCCAGGGGACTATTTACCCTCACTGCCCTCAAATACAGCTTGAGGACACATGTCTGGACAAATCTGAATCATGGAGAAATTAAATCAAGCCTTACCACCTGGCTACCCACTGTGTAACCAGCCACGCGAATGTGTGTGGCTTAATTAAAACAAGGAGTCGTCATAGAAGAACAGAATTCATGGCTTGTACAGCTGAAGTCTCTTTTACCAAGCTTATTTTCTCTAAGTTAGGGTTTTGTTTCAAGTAATAAAAACATTGAAGTAGCACTGTTGTTTTCCTTACTCATCTTGAGCGACTGCTTTAACGTCTTTGTGCTGTGATTCTGTTCTCTCCGTGTGGTTGATGATGGACTTGGAGCGGGAGGGGACAGAGACGCTTGTCATTTCTCTGCATTCAGAGAAATGACTGCTGTCTGTGGATCAGTCACCGGGACTGAAACCCCCATTTACCATTTGCAAGACCTCTGGCTAGTGTTTCGGAGGCTCTGTTTTTCCATCTGGTAAATGGGGTGATGGCACCTGGGTAACAATTGGCAGTTAACATGTGTAGCACGTCGTACATCCCCACTAAAAGGTGACTATTATTTAGTTTCTGTTATTGTTATTGCTAATATTATAATAATTTAAAATTTCACCTGTTCATCTGGATGGCTTCCCCATGTGTGGGAACAGTATGGAGTTACAGTGGGGCCAGAATGTACCTCAGAGCAGGAGTCTGCTGCCCGCTCCATGGGGTTTGGAGAGCGTTGGGCGAAAGTTCCTCAAATCCCTGCCATCCTCACTGGCTTTTCCTGAAGCCTGGAATTGCTCCCACCATCCTTTAGGTTAGTGCAGGGGTGACCTGCTTTACGCTAGGAGAAGGGGGCGGGGGGAAGGAGGTCAAGAAGACCAGACTGTAAAATGTGAGCTAGCACGGGCCTGTCAGTCTTGTGTACATTGCTCACCCAGTATCTAGCGTATGTCCCGAATGAATGAATGAGTGAGTGAACGACACAGTCCAAGGTATCTCCACCATCACTTTTCCTCCCCTACATGCTTAGGCTAAGGCTTTGCACAGAAAATGATCTGTAACTGCCTGTTGCAGGTATTTAAGTCGAAGGGAAAGGGTTACACTGGAATTGAAAGTAGAATTCAGAGGACCTTGGTTCAGGTGAGTAGGCGAGTCAGATGGGGAGAAGGGAAGGAAATAGATGTCTAGGACATTGGGGATCTTTTGGGTGGACACTTTGGGAAAGGTGTTTGGGCCAGCATGAAGGAAACTGGGAGGCAGACAGGTGTAGGGAGACAGAGGAGAAGGGTGGGGAAGGAGTCTTAGATCAAGGTGGCAGCAGCAGGCAGCTTGCAATCTGCCAAAGTGTGGGTGTGGTGCAAATGGGCTGTGCACGCCTTTGTGGGTGGGTGAGTGTGTGCATGCCCGTGTGTGGTGCAGGTGGAGGTGTGTGAAGTGCTTGGGAGTGGGTCAGAGGGACAGTGCACACGTGTGGTGTATGTGTGAGTGCCTGTGTGTTCTACAAGTTAGACGTGTGGCTGTGTGGTGTGCGTGGTGGTGCAGGTACGTGTGTGCACGTGAAGGTCTGTGCCTGTGAGGATGCACACCAGCGTGCATTATGAGTTGTGGGGGTGGTTAGTGTGTTTCTGGGGTATGTGTGTGTGTGATGGGTGTTCATGTGGTGCAGGTGTATGGGGTGAAGGTGTGCCAGGTGTAGGTGTGTCCCGTTGGCTACAGACAGGAGTTGGAAACACTGTGTACCGATGTCACCGTCCAGTGGTTGTCCCCTGTACCGGCAGCATCAGTGCTGCCTGGGAACTTGCTGGAAATGCAAAATCGCAGGTCTCAGCCCAGACCCACTGAATCAGAGATCCTGGAGGTGGGCCTGCCACCTGGGGCGTCGCAAGCTGTGGAGGGCAGTCAGATGCCCGCCCATGGCTCAGCACCCGTGCCATATGTGTGCTGCTTGCTCCGCGCTGTCTTCCTCCTCACAGAAGGGATATCTCTCTTCCCTCCTACCATGCCATCTTGGTAATTGGCCCCAGCTGACATAGAAAGACCGGAAGCGGGGAGGCTGGAACTCAGATGCCTTATGCTGGTGAGAAGGTCGACTATATCATCTTTCCTTTAAAACAGAACATCCGTCATGTTTGAATTGGACAGCGCTCACTTTTTATGTAATTGGACGATAATGGAAGACTTCTTCAGATAGCTGTTTTTCCTAAGAATTTTTTTATTCAGAAGAATTTTCCCAATAAATAATTGTTTCCGAGAATGTAAGTTCAGTTGTGGTGCAGCCAATGAGCTTTGCATGGGAGGATGATGTGAGTGGGTCTGCATGTGACTGGTACACTTGAAAGCACTTGGGCAAAGTGGCAGAATTCTTGTGAGTTCTGCAGCCTCCCATCTGGGCTTCAGTTCTGTCCATGTGGCATTAGGCCAGCGTCTGACCTCTCTGTCCTTTCCCTTCCTAGCTGTCAACAAGGGGCCCTATAGTACCACCCCCGCAATGTTCGGCGGGAATCAACGGCAATAGTGTGCCCAGCACGCAGACTGGATGCATGGGTTTGGGTTCTGGAATGTGGGTCAGCTGGAACAGTGAGTGGAGATACGCGTAGTGTATCATAGAGGGTTATTTTGCATTTTTATCAAACACATTAGCGCTAAGTAAATTCAGCGTATGTAAATGGAGCGTGTGCTTCATGCAAACCTGCTGTTGCTGACAGCTTTGCCTTCTGGCTCCTGGTGGGGCTTCCGTGTGTTTCACCAGTGACATGGCCACAGAGGGAGCTTTAGCAGAGGTTTCCCTCTCCAGCGAGCACAGTCCGTTTGCTCTTGAGAGACACTCATTTGAATTTGACAGCCCTGTTATTGGACTACTTTTTAAACCTTGCTGTTTCTTGTGACACTCCTGCCCCCATCCTGTTCCCCGTTACCCATCCCCTTGCTGGCTCATTGTTCAGTGGTTTCTGTGAATAGTGTTTCATGACCTTACATTTAAAAAATTGCAAAGAGATAGATCTATACAATGGATTGTTATTCTGCCTTGAAAAGGAATGAAATTCTGACACAGGCTACAACACAGATGAACCTTGAAAACATCATTCTAAGAGAAATAAGCCAGATACAAAAGGTCACATACTGTATAATTCCACTTATATGAGGTACCTAGAATAGTCTAATTCAGAGAGACAGAAAGTATAAAGGTGATTACTAGGCCTGAGTAGGGCAATGAAGAATTAATTTTTAATGGGAACAGAATTTCAATTTGAGATGATAAAAATTTTTCTGGAGATGGATGGTAACAATGGTTGCACAACTGTGTGAATGAATGTACTTAACACTCCTGAGTAGTACATAAATAATAAACATAAACAATAAAATAATACAAATACATTTTATATTATGTATTTTACCTACAACAATAAAACAATTGCAATGAGGTGAATTCTCTCTGTACCCCAGAGCCTTATAACTGGTGAGATCTCCTACTTGATGTTAAATTTCATTTGTGTACATATATGATTGTAGGGGAGGAAAAACCTTTCCTCTGCCCTGTTAAATTCTGTGCCTAGAGGCTGAGAATTAACTGCTAAAAGAAGTATTAACTGGAGAAAAGGCATGCACATTTTATCGATGTTAAAATGGTTACATGTGTGGGGGTTTCACAAAAAAGAAGAGGAAACCCCCCAAAGCGGTTAGACTGCGGGACTTATATACTATTTGAAAAAAGGGCAATAAAGTTTGGAGAAGTGACTAGACAAAGGATAAGGGGGTTTGACCTCCTAGGGACAGGTAACTAGGAAATGTATGGCCATTGAGGGTTGTGTAGTAAGGGTTGTCATGCAGAATCAGCTCAGAGCTGTTGATACGGGTCACTCCCCTCTTCCTGGTACTGGAGGGGGCACACACATTGACAAATGGAAATTTATGTCGCCTTTACAAAGGGAAATTTAGGCTTTGTTTTTAGGTAGAAAGGGCAGAGAATTCTTCCTGCTCTTTCTCAATTGCTTTTATTCAAAATAATCCTTCTGCCAAAGTGGCATATTTTGGGGTGGCATGGTCTGGTCCCTTTCGTGGTTAAATTGATCCAGAGTAAAAGACTGAGGCAGTAACCCTTCCTATGAGTGATATTCACATTTGCCAAATCCATATGCAGCAAGTTTGCAAGTTGCAAGCCTGGAGTTCTAATCTTGGGTTTTTAGCCGCTAGTATTTCCGTAAATTAATTTAGGCTCATATATTTATTACTTGTGACTTTGGTCTCCAGTTGAGGTTTTTGTTTTGTTTTGTGTCTACAATGGATGAAATGTGTCCATTCCAGAGCCTCTCTCCGAGGAGAAGAATCCAAATCTCATCTCAGGGGTGACGCTTCTAGAACTGCAAGGGAGAGAGTGATCCCCTGTGTGCCTGGAGCTGAGTGAGACTTTGGGGAAATGTCGTGAGCAAGAGGGGTGACCCTACTTCTTATCAGCAGAGAAAGTACGGGGAAGATGACAGTTAAAACCGAAATTAAGACAAACAAATGACATCAAGTATAAGGAATGCCACTTGAAAAAAGAAACAGGAGGACGGGATGCGAAGGAGGTGTAGAGCAGAGCGATCTTACCCGGTCTGGCAGACCCGGTCTGGTGGTCAGGGCAGACGTCTGTGAGGAAGAGACGGTGACGCTGATTCTTGACGGACAGATCAGACTAACCCGGGGAATGACGTGGGTAGGAAAAGAAGGACGAGTTCTGGGCAGAAGCAACAGTGTGCCAAGGGCCCTAAGATGAGATGGCATCATCCTCCGGAGGAACTGAGGGTGGTCCCCAAGAGTTGGAGTGTGGTAGGTGAGAGTGACGTCTGGCAGAGGGACAGGGCAAGCAGCGCTTGGTGGCCACGTGGTGGATTTCAGAGCAATAAGAAGACACTGAAACGTTTTAGAGAGCAGCTACTTCAGTACACTCATTTTGTAGAGTGTACTGAAGTAGCTGCTCTCTAAAATAAGCTGAATTCTGAAGTTGTTCAGTGATGTGCTAAGACACACAGCTGGTTACTGAAGAAGCAGGGCAGAGCCCTTTCCCAGTCAAGGGGTTCTCCGGTCCTGCAGCCTTGCTCAATACAACTTGGGGAATCAAGAATGGGCTTTGGGGTAACAAAGGACTTTGTTAAGATCATGGTCCTACCACCACTAGATCAGAGAATTTGGGAATTTTGTTTTATATCTCTGAGTCTAAGTTGCTTCATCTGTAAAATGGGGACACTGATCTTATTTTAGAAGTTGTTGTGAAGATTAAATTAAATAGTTGATGTAAATTACCTAGCACACCGTTCACACTGCACAGTTATTGATCAATTAAGTGTCAATTTCTCTTTTGAACACGTGATTTGCTTGACCAGAAATTTGATAACAAATGAACTTCTTCTAGCTTTACTCAATAGATGGATGGGATTTTGTTATGGCTTTCTGATTCCTTGTAAGGCTGTCATTTGACTGCTTTCCCGGGAGACAAATCAAAGAGTACTGGAAGTCTCTATCACGCCGAGAGGTTCCAGTTTTCTGCGGGGTAGAGCTGATGGTGATCATACAAGTTCTCTGTCTTCTAAGAGATAAACAGCGTTATTTCCTGCAGAAATGTAGAGGATACACAACAAAGACAAGACTTTGCGGCTAGCTGTCTGATTTGGGACAAATCCCTTAACCCTCTGACACCCTGTTCGTGTCTTTGCAGTGATGACTAGGCACCATGGGGAATGAAAAGCACCTACAAAATGCCCAGCGTACAATAGGAGCCTTGTAAATGTAGCTGACTCCTCCCTTCTTCCCAACCCTGGCCCCAGGAGCACTACTGTCTTTGAAACTACACCCAGCTTGGGCGTGCCTTGGGTTCTTCTGATTTGGCCTACAGTGGAAGCAGCGGTTCCCCCAGCTTTTCCCACCCAGGTGTGATGGCTCCAGTGCAGCATTCGTTTAGCCTCAGGAATGTAGATGAGGGCCCTGGAAGGCAACCGGCAACTCTTACCCAATCCTTGATCTTGCAGCAGAGGGAATTGAAACCCAGACACACAAGTGGCACACTGTAGATCACACACCCAGCTCAGTGGCTGGCTGAGACAGGATCCATCGCTCCAACTCTTTAGGCAATGGCTTTCTGTTTTTCCACTCTTCCTCTTGGGCCTCATGGAGGAACAGTGTATTGAGTTCAAGTATTCGCTGGATGGCCCTGTGTGACGCAAGCCACTGCTTCTCCCTGTGTTTGTGTTCTTATCTATGAAACGGGTATGGCACTTGCCATGAACAGCTGAAGTTGCAGGGAAGGACCGAGCATAAGTATTCCCATTTTCAGTTCTGGTGTTCAGTAAGCGAAACAGATTTCTCTTCTGTCTAGTTCTATCTTTCTAGTTCGTCTACTTCTCTATTATTTCCCAGTCAAATTCTTAGATCTAGAAGTATTTTTCAAAGGCTTGAAATATTTTCATTGAGGCTCATCTCAAGTACTGGTAGCTTTTTTTTGGCTTCTTTAATGAAGATTTCTATGGTAGGTGTTCTACTTGGTTTTGAAGTTTGAAAATATTCTGTTGTAGAGGCTGTAGGGACGGGCCCTCTTATCTATTGTTGGTGAACATGCGTAATGGCATGGCCCCTATGAGATTATTAGTAATATCGTATATCTATACCTTTAACCAAACAATCCCCCTTCTAGGAATCTATCCCAAAGATAAACTAGCAAAGTATGAAAAAAATGAACGCAGATCTATTCATATGGCACTACTTGGGTAGAAAAGGACTGGCAGTAACTTACATGGTCAGCAGGAGGGGACTGCCTGGGTGAACCGTGCCATATCCACACAGGGGAGTATTGACCACGTAGCTGCTAAACGAAATAGCAGATTAATTTATACGCGTATGCTGCGGTGGACTAATCTCTGAGATTGTTACGTGCGAAAAGCAAGGTGAAGGTCAGAATGTATGATATAGTAACTTTCATCTAAGAAAAGGGAGTATTTATTTAATATTTAATATATTAAGAAACAATAGGACAAGGGGAAAAACAGTGGAAGCAACAGGTTTGGAAGCTAGATTTTTCTTAATGTACTTTGTTTTGTACATTTAGAAACATGTAAATATTTTACAGAATTATAAAGCAGAAGGTAAAGAAAGCAATCCCTTACTTCAAACCCAAAATTAAATAATCAACCTAACTGAATATTAACCAAATAGAAAGGAATTATTTGAAATGATTTTAACCCTTACACGTACGCCTCAGAGGTGCTGTGGGTTTGGTTCCAGACCACCGCAAGAAAGCGAGTATCCCAATAAAACGACTCATAATCTTTTTGCTGGTGGAGGTTCTTGACTTCAATTTGTAAAAAAATGCAACGTTTCTGAAGTGTAATAAAGTGAAGCATAATAAAACAAGGTACGCCTATATTTGTTGGGCTGTGTACCTGCAGTGGGATATATCCTAAGGACAAAAAGAAATTTTGAATCACTTTCAGTAATTATATTGTTGGTAGGGTTATTCTTTAATAATTATATTGTTGGTAAGGTGAAACGTTTTATACATTTTACACATTAATTAGGATAAAGCATGGCGTATTACATTAATATCACAAGGAACCAAGTTTACTGACATAAGAGAAAAAGAGAAGCACGTAGAAAATCGAAGGAATGAAATAAAACTTGAGTTATTTTTAATAACTCAACCCTATTATTTTTAATAACTCAACCCTAAACTTGAGTTGGAAATATCAGTATGAACTCCTGATGTATTTCTCCCTTAAACATTTTTCTGACTCTGCCCACTGAGAAAAGACCTAGAACCAGTAACCAATACAGAAGCCATTTACGCCCTAGCATTTACTCTGTAGTCTCCAAATACCTTTCCCACTGAAAGGAACCAGGACATCTTGGAAAAATCGGTTGATTCCGGGCTGGGGTGGAAAATGTTCAAGATGAGTCTGTAATGTCTTGTCACACCAGAAAGCAAGGAAGCTGTGGAAGACCCTGGGCTGTGACAAAAGATTCCAAACACACAGGAGCCAACATGCAAAGCCTCCTGCTAGCGAAAGATGGAGCAACTACAACCAAAGATGGATACGCCTATAAAGAGCAACATCTGCAGTGGATTGAAACATATGGAATCTGTAAAACCCATGCATTCATAACAACATTTAAAAAACTTATATGCTCCCTTTGAAGGATACTCGGAAACCAACTCATGATTCTGAAAACTGGTAAATAAAGGAATAGAACCAAGCATTTATTTCCCTTTCTAGATGGGGCTGTACCTTGGAATAACTAAGTAGTGGAGGAAGTAATGCTCTCCCTTCTTTAAAGGATTCTAATTGATACCTGAAGAAAGAATCAGAAGCAGTTAGCACACCACCACTTTGCGACCCCTCATGCAATAACGGACCACCACAGTGATCATGAGTAGCTGCTAAACCATGAAGCGAAAAGCTGAGGGGAAAGTTTATGATGGTTGGATGAAGCTGGCCTCACCTATCCCCATTGGTTAATGGCAACACCCCAGAAAGGAGAGGCAACCGGATGTGAGGTGTGTCCCACGATGATGCCACAGTAAGAACACAGCACATTCTCTGACATGTCACTGCCCCAGCCTTCTAGCCTGAGTCCAGTCCGACGTCGAGGCCTAACTACCCGGCCACAGAAAATACAAGGAGCAAAGAAATTCACCAAACATCACCACGGGGATATAATCAGCAGCATCCGGAATGTCGGAAAGGTGGTCTAGGCTATTCAACAAATAAATTGCAAGAAAACAAGATGAGGGCAAAGGTATAGATACACAGACTTAAGCCACATGACCCCACATGTAATGCAGGGATCTGCCTTGCTTTCTGATTCAAGCGTGCAAATGGTCGAACCAACTGTTGCATGTATTTGAAATTTTACGTAATAATAGGTTTTGATGGGTTGTCTGATTGTATGTTTTCCCATGTGGACATTGCCATGCACTCCTTAGTAGCTGGGTGGAGGGGTGCTCTTTGTAGATATATTTTTGGAATATGGGTTGAAATATATGCTTGTCTAAAGTTCAGACCACAAAGGAGTGCAAATTCCGAGGATACATTTATCTTCCTATTGTATGATATTAATTATGCATCGTCCCTTACATCTTCCTCCAATCTGAAAGCTCTTTGAGGGGAAGGACTAAATCAGCATCTTTCTTTCCTTTAAAAGAGTGCTTGGAAAGTGCTGCGCCGAGTAACTGCTTTGGCTGGCAGTGGTTGACCTTCTGCCAAACTGAGAATGGGTAAAATTTTTCTCCATCATGGCTGCACCCTACGTTAGGTGCTTTCCTCCTCCTCCTCTGCGTGTATCCCCTTTTAGTTTATCAAAATTGCCTACTGGGACAGAGTGTGGGGTTGTTAGCATAACCTTTCTCACGGGTGTTCGTTTATTAGTTTTGTGATTGCTATCAATAATTGTGAAACCAAAAGCGCTGTCTTCTATTATGGAAATTACAGGGAAGGAGAGGAGGCGGTAGGTTTGGGGCCAGGAGACCTGCCCATTCCATCAATTTACCTCCTGCAACTATTTGCAAAACTGCAGTTCAAGCCAAGTCGTTGGAGGTGAGGAAATTCCAAGACACACCCCTGACTCCTGGGAATGCAGCTATCGTGGGTGATTTTCTAATTATTCTTCCTATGTGAAGGTGCTAATTTCTGGGTACTGTCTCAGAAGTCTCATAGGTGCATGTAGGCCATCGAGAAGGAAGACTTCCAAGGCTAATTGGGATCTAAAACAAAACCACTCTTATTAAAGCTAAAATACAGATGAAATTAACTTGGATGTATTTTACAACCTGTGCCACTCATCTAGGGATCAGGAATAGAGAAGGTCTTCTCAGCATTGCAGGGAAACTCTTTTCTCTAAATCAGTTCCTCTGGTGGTACATGCAATTGACCCCATGAAGATAGTATTGAGTTTTCAGTGCTACTCCATGTATCTTTCCCCCTTATCCGCCACTCAACAACAAAAAAATCTTCTAAACCATCATCTTAGGAGTGTGCAGAGTGTCAGGGAGATTGGAGCTGACACTGGCCCAGAACATCTGGCTCCAAGAACGCTAACCTGACTGTCACCACCAGCTCAGCTCTTCGGCACTCGGTGCCAGGCGTGCTCCTTTCAGATGAATCAGTGCAAATTTGTTATTATAATCATCTTACTTTCTCTCAAAACTTTGGGAACAAATTGGGTACATGGTTTTCCCACCCACAGTTCTCAGCAATCATCCTTTTCTGTCTATTTTTATTTTTCAGAGACTTCTAGGAGATTTAAAAGGGTAGCTTTTCAACTTGATCTGAATAGCAGCTGGGCAAAAAAAGATGAGTAGATGTTGGTTGTGGATATGGTAACCATTTCGTTTTCTGCCAGATTTTATTTCTGTTGTTGTAATAGAGAAGGAAATTAGCAGTCCACTTGTTTCAATGATCTCAGAAGGTTGCATGGGAACTAAAGGCTGGGTTTAAACATGTTTTTTTGAATGTGGACTATTCTGTGTTGTTCTGAAAATCGTGGTCAGTTGATGGCATTATTGTTGTGCTACTTATACAAAAATAAGTATCAAAAGAAAGAAATTTCTGTGGCTTAATATACTTTTAGGTTTTTTTTCCCCCCTCAATTTTGTTTATTGCCCTTTGAACACACGCTTGAATTCTTTCCTTTTCCGTGGATGTGCTGTTCGTTTCACTTCACTCATTGGCACTAGTCAGTTATTATTTGTGCTTCCCATTTGGAGGACGTCAGTGGGCCTTACAGATTTCGTTCGTTGTTTTCATTTTGTTCTTCAGAAGTAAACGCTCACTTTTGAACTTATAATTTTCTACACTTTAAGGTTTCTCACTTGTAAATGTCATTAATAGGTGAGTACTTTAGGATATTGGAAGATAACTACTTGGATGTTATAGTCTAAGATTGTTCATTACTGGTAATGGAGAGAGAGTCTGCTTTCTTACAGATGTGTTCACACAGTGGTATGGTCTGTGAAAATATCTCATCAGTGGCTGCGGTGATGGAGGGTGGAGGTTTATTTGAGGAGTGAGTTCAGAATGATTGGAAATGGAAGCATCCTGGAAATCTGATGATCGCTCGAGTGACTGGGTGAAACGAGTTTGTCTATTGCCACATGGGGAGAGGGAGCTGAGTGTCATGGAGCCAAGGTTCAATATTCTACATCTGTCGTTTGCTGGTTACATTACCTTTGGCAAGCTGCTTCACCTCTCTGGGTCTCAGTTTCTTCATCAGTAAAATGGGGACAACAGTTAGTCATTTGCCTCTGCCTGGAACATGGTGAGTGCTATCTAAGTGTTTGTTCAGTAAATGAAAATAAAATATTACATTTTGTAAATTAAATGCCTGGTCAGTTATAAACTTTGTTTGCTTTCTGTTTAAGAAACAAAGCAAAGAAACAGAAGAACCACCTTCTTTCATAGGGAAATACTGTAATCAAAACTGCCAGGCTATTAGAATGTCAGATTCAATACATTTTTGTAAACCATTAGACCTCCTCATAGAACAACCTGGAGTGGAGGTAGAAGAGGGGGTGGGGAGACCTAGAAATACCACTGAATGATTGCCCTCCCTCATGTTCAACAGAGGAAAGAGTTAACAGGTAGCATACTGGGAGGGTGGTGGTTATCAATTTAGCCACGAGGCTCCCCAGTCTTTCCCAAAGTAAGATAAAACATGTTAGCTACAGTATTAGGATTGTGTGAGACATAAAATAAATATTAGATACAAAAAAGTAAAGCAAGGGAAATGAAACTAGGAAGAAAGACAGAATGAAGAAGGAAGAAAAGAAAGAAGGAAGGAAGAATGGAAGGAAGGAAGGAAGGAAGGAAGGAAGGAAGGAAGGAAGGAAAGAAGGAAGGAAGGAAGGAAGGAAAAAAGGAAAGATGGAAAGAAGGAAGGGGAAAAGGAGAAAAAAAAACAAAAGTTACTAAGGAAAGGAAAGGTTATTTATTGTTTTAGCAAGGTTCATCAAAGTCTATTAGGAAAACATTCAGAAGAACTATTTTTATCTTTAAAAATTATTTTTCAGGAAACAGGCAAAGGAGTGTAAATATTGGCTTGACTTGGCTTTCTTGAGTTAGGATGTTTTTTTCTTTTTACTTCCAGTCGATGTGAAGAGTTCATTATGAAAAGAAGACAGAGGGAGAAATTGGAGATGATTCAGTGTCAGCCTTGTTTCTTATAAGCAGGAGTTTAGGGGTAAACCAGGCTGGCATAAGTGATGGTTTTTCCTCTTCTACGATTTTGAGGTCAGAGAACCATAAACTGTGACAGTGTCCTGAAATAGAACCTGGAGTTTCTAACCAGCAAATAAAATACCATAAACAATCACAGGTAAAGAGAAGATGCCAACTCTTGAGGCAGACTTGGTGTCAGGGAGGTGATAGTGTCAGAGGTTGAGAAGGAGATTGGATTCCATGATTATTTTTGGTGCTGAAGAAAATGATTAATACATAAGTAACAATATTAGAATCAGAAATTTCCATGTTCTTGAAGACAACTATTGTTTAGGTTATTAAAATTTTAGACTATTGTTTCTTTTAAAAGTTTTGGGTGTACGTATGTAATAAAAATCCCGTCAAGGACCTTGGGAATTGCCAGTGTACAGTGACATATCTATGTCCTCGTATGCCTTTATCTTCTGCCCAGTTGACAAATAAGCCATAAGGAAGCTTTCCACAACTAAAAAAAAAAAAAAAAATCTATAGACTCTGCAATAGGGTTACCAGATAACGTATATAATGCCCAATTAAACTTGGATTTCTGATAACCAATAAATAATTTTTTATTATAAGTATGTCCAAACACTGCCTGGGCATACTAAAACATTATTCATCATTGATCTAAGATTTAAATTTCACTTAGTACGCTGTGTTTTTACTTGCTAAATCTGGCCAGCCTCTTTTGGAAAAACCAAGTGGGATATTAGTTATTTAGTCCCATGGAGAATACAGTCCTTGCATTGTTTTAATTTAGTGTGCCTTCACCTTGTCCATTAACCCTGTTTTTTGTGATTTGATCACTCTGCAACCACTTCTTTGAGCCTCTAAGCATCCTTGACTGGGTGGCACACCTGTTTGTAATACTGCTTCTCAGACTTGAATGTGCTTGCGAATCGCTCAGGCATCTTGTTAAACTTCACATTCTGATTCAGCAGGTCTGGGGTAGGGCCTGAGATTCTGCATTTTAGGAACTCCCAGGTAACCCCAGTGCTGTTGATCTTGACCTCTCAACCCAAGTTCTCATTTTGAACTGAACATAAATAAAACTATCATTAAGATATTTTCTTTACACTTACTTTTTCCATTTTTGTGGATTTTCTTTTTTTAAGCCAGAAAATGCTAAGTATTATGCCTTTTTGTTAATGGAAGAAAACTGTATTAGGCTGTGAGAAAGTTCTGGAAAAGAACATGTTCCAGGAATTGGTCATTAGATTGTTCATCCGTTCATATTTCTGGAAGGACCAGAGGAGTCATTAGAAAAATCACATGATAGTACTTGGTTAACAGACCATCCCAGGAGCCAAGTTCTAAAATGTGTCTGTTACCAAGCATGAAAACCCTGCTCAAAGTAATGTTTTTTATAACACTGAACTCTGTTAGGGAAAAGCATGTTGAAATGATTTCAACATCTGCATATAAAGGCTCAAAAGTCCTTTTAAAATGAAAATCCCAGATTAACAGCAGAAGCTTTTTGTTGCTAGGTATTCTGAGCCTTAGAATGGCAGAACCCAAATTAAGGAGGGAGTGATGCTTGTCAATCAGGAGAGCACTTATTCTTACCACTGACCCTCCCAATCCATATCACCTGGCCAACACGCAGAGGGCTTCGTGCCTTCACTAGATTGTAAATGGCTCAGATTAAATCGTCCCAGGGTTGGAAGCATCCTGTCTGCCCCGACCCCCCGCAACCAGCGTGCTAAGAGTCAGGCAGCAAAAGACATGTTGACAGGCTGTGTGTCTGCTTCTTCTCCTTGTGTCTGATGTGGCTTCTGTGTCAGACACGGGGCAGACAGGGAGGGGGAGGAAGCAGGCTGGTGGGGGGGGATGGGAAAAACTGCTAGACAGCTTTCCTGGCAGAAGCTTAATGTTTAAACTTTTGCTGTCAGAGGGAATTTTAAGGAATGGAGTGGGCTAAACGGTGAGTAGAAAATGTGTTTTGAGAGAGTTGAATGCTACGTCATTAGAGACTATTTAACTGCAAATATAGCTGGTTTGAGGTTTATCACTCTCCTTTCTGGAATCCCCCAAGATATGACTAAGAATGAGGGTCCTGTATCTTGTATTCTCTTGAATGCTCAGAAACCCGTGGAATAGGCAAAGATATGTGGAAGGGACCGTTAAAAAAAAAAAAAATCACCTCCAAAGTTAAGTAATAGCATTGTATCTGTGATCATTTCCTGATTTTGATAATTCCACTGAGATCATATTAAGAGCATACCCTTCTTAGGGCATACATACACCCTGTAGCAGCGTTTAGTAAGGAGGCAACTTGTCTGCAATTTACTCTCAGATGATTCATCAGATAGAAAATGACAAAGCAAAAATGATAAAATGAATAATTGAGAAATCTGGTGGGGATATAAAGGAGTACTTTGTACTCTTTTTGGTAATTTTTCTGTACATTTGAAGTTATTCCAAAATGCAAAGTTTTACTAAGAAAAAAAGGAAAGATCTCCTTGGAATGGTGTTTGCTGCCTACCTCAGTTCCTTGCACTGTCTCCTCTCTCGAGCCGGGAGTGAATTCCCTGAGCGCATGTTCTTCTCTTCAGTTAACACTGAGCCTGGCAGTCCCTTAGGGACATCCCTAGGGCTCTATGTCATTGTTTCCCTGCTGGCAGGTAAGACCCAGGGGCTGAGGGCTATCTCTTGGAGTCCCAGAACTGAACACAAACTGTGTTAGTCCATAAACATTTATTTTTTTCTACCGATGCTCAACCAACCGTTCTTCTAGTTGTGATCTGCTGATGGAAAGGGGAAATCTGTAGGCAACTCATGGCTAATAGAATTACCTAAATCCACCGTGTGTGTGTGTGTGTGTGCTGCAGGCCAGCACCCTTCGTTTCAGAGTGGAGTTAATTCACACATCTCTTTGTGGGACTCCCTGCAAGAATGCACCGTGATCCTCCTGTGTTAAGAATACAGCTCTTTCAAAGCAGTTTCACCCCACAAAGCAGGACTCTGAACCACAGAGAGGATAAATAAATGACTTGTTGATGTGCAACCTCAAGGAGCAGAAAAGGAATTAACACTATTCTTTACCAGTTCGAGGATGTCCCATGATCCCAAGCAAAACACATACCTTGATGTCCATCTGTCTCAGCATAAGAAAAATTCCCAGAAATTCTTGGTTTCAGTCTACCATCCAATTTATTATTATTTTTCTTTTTTTGGGGGGGGGTTATTTTTATTTATTCAATTAAATTTATTGGGGTGACACTGGTTAGTAAAATTACATAGGTTGCAAGTGTACCATTCTATAATACATCATCTGTATATCATCATAACTACTTAAGATAGTCTTTGAAGGAAATTTTTTTTTTCCAACTGAAGTGTTTTTGTTTATTTTTTCTATGTATTTTTCTTCTTTTTTTCTTTTTTTTTCTTTTTTTTTATCATATTTTTTTTATTTTTTTTTTAAATTTATTGGGGTGACAATTGTTAGTAAAATTAACATAGATTTCAGGTGTGCAATTCTGTATTACATCATCTATAAATTACATTGTGTGTTCACCACCCAGAGTCAGTTCTCCTTCCATCACCATATATTTGATCCCCCTTACCCTCATCTCCCACCCCCACCCCCCTTACCCTCTGGTAACCACTGAACTATTGTCTGTGTGAAGGGATTTTAATGCAGGAGAATATACCTCAAGTAGTAAAGAAAGTCTACTTTGTTTCTCATCAAAGTTGAAGTGGTCAAAAATCAATCAGCTCTGGGGATTTTTAACTTTAAATATGTCTAAAAAGCAAGTAAAGACGGTCCATTCTTTAGGGTAGGAAAGTTTAATGTGGTTTTGAGTTGATTGTTTTTTTATTTTTTTTTTATTGTTAGAATAAATATAATTCAGCTTTTCCCTTTAGAACTTTTTTCCAAGCATAGCGGTTTATAATTCTGCCTCAGAGCTCGATACCTTGTTGCCACTCGCATCAGTACTGAATGTTATCGGTCACCCTTTTCTTAAGGTGCTTTGCCTCCACCTCCAGAGCTTTACCACGAAGCCTTAGTCAGTCTTGTTTCTCACTAAGAAGGAGCCCTTTGTTGCTCAGAACCCCACCTGCAGCTCCATATCCTTATTGAGGAGGAAGAAGGGAGAGCAGGCTGCCTTTTATTGCGGTGGTGCAGCCTTCTTTATTAGGAGAGAAGATGGACATTGGAAGGCCAGGGGAGGAGGGAGGGCTGGAGGGTCTGGGGGCGCTAAATAGCTCTCTGAGTGAGGACAATTAGTGATGTAAGTGTATTCTTGAAAATGAACTGCTTTGGGGTGAGATCACTCACAAGCACCATCATCCCAGCTAAAATCTCCATAAAGAGTTCCGCAGTTCTGAGAAGCCGTCGTCAGAGACCATACTTATTGGAATTCATAGATAGTGTTTCATTTTGTACTCACTGAAATTAGCTAATGTTCTGGTCACTCCAGAGCCTGTAAAAATGGCCCTGGTCCCAAGGGCTTGATAGAGGGGAAGTACAGCAGTGCCTGTGCTACGATGGTGTGGCTTCTGGCAATTATTTATCTGAAGTCACCATCATCATCAGAATCTTTTTTTTTTTTTCCTTCTAAACCGGACATAACATTTGCCTTTCCTTCACTGTCAAGAAATAGCAAGACTTTCAACATAGCAAAAGTGTTCCTATCTATGTACAGTATGATGTGTTAGCCCTGATTTTAAAACATATAATTTAACTTTTTTTAAAAGAGCAATTTGTTTTCATCTGATTTATTTAATTTGTCAAATTTTGTTGTCATAGGCCTGAGAGGGTAGAAAGGTGGCTGGTGTTTTTGAATAATATGTTGACACAGAAGTCATCACAGAATTATCCACATTATTTTTATTTGTTTACATTGAGTACATATACCATGGAGCCCAAGGGGGAAAAATTTGTTTTGAGAAAAAGGTATTTTACTGAATTACTGAAATTTACAGTTTTAACCTGGTTTTGACCTTTTGTTTTAATTATATGTATTTAAATGCAGTATTTGATAAAATAAAGTGAAGGTTGACAAGTTTCTCAAAGGATTACAATGATTTTCCACTCGATATAGAAAGAGCTTCCAGTGCTTTCAAAAGGTAGAAGATGCACACAGCTGTCAATAATTATACCTACTCAAAGTTTTCAGTGACCTCCTGAAAGAGCTGAAATAGCCCTGTTTTAGATGCATCAGATAATATACTGGATCCAAAATCTTTTCAAATCAGTCTAGCACTGCCTTCAAAGCATTTCTAAATGCTTATTTAAACACTTCCAAGTCATCAATGTAATATTTTTGAACATTACCATGTAATTTCATTTTTAATATCATCACACGAATTCATACTTTACTGGCAGGTCAGAACCTTATTATAAGTTGACTGGCAGATGAAGAGGGCACGTGAATACCTGCTATACAGCATTGCATCTTCCAAGAAAAGTCTTGGCTCCATGTAGACAAACCTATGCTGGTTCATAAACCCATCCTTGTGGCCTTTGGCGTGGAATACTTCACGAGGCTGCTGTTAGGGGCCCCCACGGGAGCCAGGACGAGTGGGGTCAGTCTTAGCCAACATGCCTGGTCGCTTTGGGTTCTGTCTCCAAGGACTGCACGCTTCCCTTGAGTTCTTAGCCTTGCAAAATTCAACACCTCGGCTTTTTCAGGTGGCAAGACGTGGTTTCCAAAGGAAGATAGGTGCATTATAACAGCCACAGGAAAATGGGAGCTGCTATGGACTGGAAGTTTGTGTTCCTCTAAAATTCCCGTGTGGAGGCCCGAAGCCCCACTGTGACGGACTGAGGAGCTGGGGCTTGTGGGAGGTGATCAGGGTGTGGGAATGGAGCCCTTGTGAGTGGGACCAGTGCCCTTATAAGAAAAGAAATGAGAGAGATGAGCTCTCTGTCCACCATGAGAGGCGACAGCAAGAAGGTGGGCATCTGCAAAGCAGGAAGAGGGTCCTCATGAGACACTGAATCTGCCAGCACCTTCATCTTGGATATCTCAGTCTCGGGAACTGTGAGAAATAAATGTTGAGTTGCCCGATTCTGGCAGCCTGGTCAGACTAAGACACATACTGAATAGGCCAAGCCAACAGATGTCCACTTGGTCAGAAAAAGTTTTGTCACAATTTTCCTAATATTTGCTGACCACCAAATACATACACATGTTTTAAAGATATTTTTGTGCATTTCTCATGAGTGCACTTTGGAGTATCAATGACATTTTCCCTTGACTGAACTAGAAACCAAAGATGAAAGGGATTGTCTGAGCCAAACTGACTCTCCAGCCAAAACAGGACTGGTTTTGTAAGGTCGCTTTGGGTTCTGTCTCCAAGGACTGCATGCCTCCCTTGAGTTCTTAGCCTTGCAAAATTCAACACCTCGGCTTTTTCAGCCATTATTGCTTCTTGTCTTAAGAGCTTGCCCTGCTTACCAAGAAAGGTCCTTCAGAGCGGAAACCATGTATTGAGTTTCTTTATTCTCCATTACACATCGCTTGGCATACAAACGATACCAAATAAATTCTTGGTTACATAATTTTTGAAAATTGGAATAACATTCTCTAACACACTAGTGAAAGTTAAATCGCAAGAGATGAGATTGTACAATTTTCTCATGTAGCAAACCAACGTTCTAAGGCCAGCAAGTCTTCCAGTGACTAATTTAAAGATTTTCCTAGTTTTATTTGATACAGATATTTTAAATGTCTCATTTAAAAAACTGCTATACAGGTCTCTGAGTATAAATTCTATGAGGGGCGTTAGAATTTGGAGAGGAAAGCAGCTTCCCGTGGAAGATGACTGTGCCCCACCCGGCTCCCACGGGGAAGTGTTGATGGCAGATGAAACGGTTCACTTATGGCATCATTGTGACAACCCCTATCGTCTCTGTCAGCGACATCCTCACTAAGGCATGTTTTTTCAGTGCCTACCATGTAATGAGCTTGTAAAGAGGTATAAATCTGTGACTGAGGCGTTTACCATCTAGGAGGGAAATGGAACAAGCAAAGGGGCACTGATTGTGTCTCGCCGATGTGAAGAAGAAGACGTCTTTGATTGTGAGAAATAAGTGTGTCCCCAGAGGAAAGACTCAGCACCAACGGGAAAACTCAGCTCTTGAAAACCGGATTGTAACACGTCTCCTGAAGGTACCACAGGGCCTTCTGCTCTGGTGAAGGAAGAACAGAAAACTTGTTCCTTCCTGGCAGGGATTACTTGGCTGACTCCTCTCTCCCACGTTATGATCAGGTCATGGTGATGAGTTTAAGCGGCCTCAATTTCACGGTGGACTTGTTTACTGATGCTGGTTGGCCCAGGTCACAGCAGCCCGAGGGGACACGTGAGGCTCTATTAGAGTTGTGTTAGTTTCCTAGCATTGTTGTCACAGAGTCCCACACACTGGGTGGCTTAAACGATGAAAATGTATTGTGTCACAGTCTGGAGGCTGGAGTCCAAGGTCAAGGTGACAGCAAGGTAGGTTCTCTCCGAGGTTGTGAGGGAGAATCTGTTCTGCGCCTCTCCCCGAGCTTCTGGGAGTTTGCTGGTGATCACTGAACTTGGCAGTCACGTTGGCCACGAGGGCTTCATCACAAGGGAGAGTCCGTGTCCTTGCCCCTAGTCCCCCAATAAATTTCTCCCAGGTGTGCTTAGACGCACCTGTCAAATGCTGCTTGCTCTCTGCTGTCACCAACATGTCTGCCACTTCCCCTGGGCACAGTTGTCTCACGTGGGCACCGGCACCTGTGCCATGGGCCTCTCAGTGAATGACCCCTGGACTCCTTGGCGTCCCTCCAGCAGCCTGGGTCTAAAAGAGGAGGTGGTGAAGAGTAGATGTAAATCTCTGATGGAGACTTTTGGATGCGGTGGCAGTTTGCAAGGGGAGAATGTGTGTGCTGATGTATGTGTGCTCAAGTGGGGGTGGCGTGCGCCTGGCATGCTATCTTAGGGCTTTTCCTCAAATTCTTAGTCCAAGGGTGTCACTTCTGGCCCCATTTAGTAGAGCAGTTTTCATGTATTTTTGGTCACTGACCCTTTCTTCAGATGAAATCTTCAAGCGAGTGAACAGCCCTGGGTCAAACAGTCTAGGTTTCAATTCTGGCTTCTTCACGTGTCAGCTATGTGAACACGGTCAATTTACCTGTACCTAGGTTTCCTCATGTCTAGATCAGGGCAAACTGTGTACTTAACTCGTAGTGTTTTTGTAAGAGCAAATGGGTTAAGGCATGTGGAGTGTTTTGGCCACTGATATTGCATACTGGTTGCTTCTGGCTAGAGGGTAGGTGAGGGGTGAGTTCCCAGCTCCTCAGAGAACTTCTCTTCTTCCTTCAGAGGTGCCCTTGAGTCTCCCTCTAGAAACTCCACAGATTCAACAAAGCCCTGTCTGAAAGCCAACAAGACCGAGTCATCCCGTAAGTGCTTCCAACCAAATAAAGAATGCACCAAATATTCTCCACAATAATCCATTTCACAGAATAGGAACAATGATGGCGTATTCAATTGGATAGTTCAATGCACTGTTTCAACTTAGGGAAGCTGTAAAAAATGAGTGTAAACTCTCTTTCCCTATTTGATTTCACATTGGTCAGAGGATTTCTGAAGCAAATACCAGCCTTCCAGTTTCCAGCAGATGGACAGAGATCTGCTGCAGCCAGAGGTGCTCACATTGTTGGGGCATCGGAATTCCCTGGAGGGCTTTTCAAAGCATAGACTGCTGAATCCTGCCCCAGAGTTCCTCTTTCAGTGGGTCTGGGGTAGGGCATGAGAATTTGCATTTCTGACATATTCCCAGGGGATGAAGATGCTCTTGGTTCAGCAGTCTCTCTTGGAGAACCACTGCTGTCTGCAGAGCTGAACTTTTCAGAGAGTTTTGTCCTTTATAAGTCACGCTGGAGCCCAGGATAGAGGAGGGTTTGGGTGTCTATCCATGAAACATTAAATTTTTAATGATTCTGAGGGACTTTGAGATTGTAGGCAAGAAGTGAAGTTTTATGTTTTTAAACAGGTATTTAGATAACAAATGCATGCATGCATCAAGACATTTCCTTTTAGTTTCTATTCAGCTAGGCTAGCCTGTTGACCTTCCCTTGGTTAGCTTAAGCTGAAAACCATCTTCACTACAAGACAGAAAATTCAGCACTTATGAGGAGTCTAGGATTTAACCACTTACTAAAGACTTCAAATAAAGAAAATAACATCAAAAAAAAAATTTTTTTTTTTTTGTAAGAATGGCTATGAGTTATTTGGTGGGGAGGAAAAAACACACCAACGTTATTTTGCATTGGAGAACAACAGTGTTTATCAAGCAAGCGCAGGAGGCAGTTAGAGGGAAGATTGCAAGGTTAGGTGATATTTCTCCTTGCGAAACCATCTTTACCTCATACTTGACAGATGTTTCAGAGAGATGTGATGAGAGATGAAACCGAGGTAACATCTCTCTTCAACACATAAAGATGGTTTGATAAAAAAGAACAAACAGGAAAGGTGACCTGGCGTGCTCAGAATCACAGAGATGTCTGGAAGGGTAACAGAAGCTTCTGGGTGAGGCTAGTTTATTGACGAGGTGAGGTTTGGAGGTTATGACGATAGTTCAGATTTGATTCCGGGGGTAAAGAGGACCCAAGGTGGAATAGAAATGATCCATGTGGCAACCTGTGGGACATGGTTAGAGCAGGAAGGCTGGAATGAGGGATGTTTGTAAAACCTGGACCCGGGTTTTACCTGGCTGTGTTGGCAGCTCATGGTGAAATGATTGTCTGTATGATGGAACAGGCACAGAGAGTGAGTGTGAGGGATTGTTTGAGATGCTATTTCACAAACACAAAGAAATGGTTGCAATTTTAAAAAGTTTTCAATTACGGTTGACATACAATATTATATTAGTTTCAGGTGTCCAACGGAGTGATAAGACATTTATATAACTTACAAAGTGATCACCCTGATAAATCTAGTACCCACCTGACACCATATATAATTATTACAATAGTATTGACTACATTCCCTGTGCTGTACTTTACATCCCTGTGACTGTTTTTATAACTGGCAATTCGCACATCTTAATTCCTTCCCTTTTTTCCACCTATCCCACCAGCCCCCATCCCATTTAGCAACCATCATTTTGTTCTCTGTATCTATGAGTTTGTTTCTGTTTTGTTTGTTTATTTTGTTTTTCAGATTCTATATATAAATGAAATCATAGTTTTTGTCTTTCTCTGTCTGACTTATTTCACTTAGCATAACACCCTTTAGGTCCATCCATGCTGTCACAAATGGCAAGATTTCATTCATTTTTATGACTGAATAATATTCTGTTGTATAAATGTACCATGTATTTCTTATCCATTTGTCCATTGATGGACACGTAGGTTGCTTCCATTTCTTGGCTGTTGTAAATAACGTGCAATGAACATAGGGATGCATTGTTTTTGAATTAGTGTTTTGTGTTCCTTCAGATAAATACCCAGAAGTAAAATAGCTGGGTCCTTCCTTGTCTCTTGTTACAGCCTTTGTTTCAGTCTATGTTGTCTGATCTATGTATTGCTACCCCAGATTTTTTTAAATTTCCATTTGTATGAAATATGTTTCTCTATCCCTTTACTTTCCGTCTGTTTGTGTCTTTCCATCTGAAGTGAGTCTCTCGTAGGCAGCATATGCAAGGGTCTTGTTTTCTTCTCCATGAGGCCACCTTATATTTTTTCATTGGAGCATTTAATTAAATGGTTACAATTTAAAGAAAATGTTGCTCATAAATGCACACACGCATGGATGTTTTTTTCAGTGTTTGTTTGAAAAATAGAGATTCCTAGGTCCATCTCAGACCTTCTCTATCAGATTTTTTTGAAATTTGCATTATTTACAAGCACCACAGGGGGTTCTGATACAGCCCATTAGAAGGCAAGGTTTGGAAATTAAGGCTCTAGTGGAGAACTAAACGTGTCCTACAACAGCAGAAATGATATTTTGATACACATGTATTTATTAATGAGGGTTTTTAACAACACTTCCTGTTTCATTATAACCATTTATAGATACTTTCAACTGGCACAAGAATCTAGCAACTTTACTTGATACTTTCAACTGGCATAAGAATCATTTTCAAACTTTACTTGAAAACTACTTGAAACTTAAAGACAAGTTGCAAAAATGAAAATAATACAAAAAGCACACTTATACCCCTTCCTACACCCATTTTTAACACATTTGCTTTATTATTTGTGCATTCTCTCTTTCTACACACACACACACACACACACACACACACACACACACACACACACGTGTGCATATGACACATACTCTTTTTGCTGAACTATTTGAGTGTACGTTACAAATATCATGGCCTTTACTCCTACATTCTTGATGGTGTATTTTCTAAGAATAGGGACATTTTCTTACATAAGCATCATGCAGTTATCAACCTCAGTAATTTTAACATTGATAAAATGTTTTATCTAATCTGCCATTTGTGTTCCAATTTTGTCAGTTGACCCTATAATGTCCTTAGAGCCTTTTCCCACTAGGGTCGGGTATGGCATTTAGTTGTTCTGTCTCTTTAGCCTCCCTACTTAATCTGAAATACTTCTGCTGGCTTCCTTTGTGTGTTAGGACATCCACGTTTGGAAGACTGTGGTTGCCCTGCTCCCCCACTTGTTTTAATGAACATTTTTCATTTGGGGCTTTTCTTATGTTTCCTTGTGATTAGTTTCAGATCATGTATTCCATGCTGAAATATCGTGTAGGGGATGTTGTGACCTGGCCCCACTGGTGATATTTATATTGTTTCCTGGTTAAAGTAGTATTTGATATCTCCACTATTTAATTACTATTATTTTCTCCCTTGCTAATAAGCAGTCAGTGAGATGGCATTTTAAGACCTCACAATATTCCGTTCCTCATCAAAAATTCTCAGATTTAGCATCCACTGATGACTCTTGCTTGGTCCAGTTTTACTATGATAATTATAAGATCCTTCTTTTCCATCTCTTATCCTCCCTCTGTGTTTATCAGTTATTCTACTGTAAGGTCTATCTCTTCCCCTCATTTATTTATCTATTTATTACCAGTATATATAATGGACTCCTATTTGTCAGTAGTTCATTACACAAATATACCTACACAGGCTACATATTTCACTTTGGTGTTTACCTGGAATAATAAAAGGATCTATAAGTCAAAAGAAGAAGGAGAAGGAGGAGAGGCTAGGGAAGGAAGAAAAAGGAAGGAAGGAAAGAAGGAAGGAACGAAGGAAAGAAGGAAGGAAACAAATGCATCTCTACACAGTGACTTCTCTCTGCAAATTGGGAAGAATGTTTTACCTCTGCATAATCTGTTCTCAGTGAGGGACTGACCCCTACACATCCTCATGGATGACATTTTCAAAACAACAGCTTCAGGTCCCTTTAAAAATGGCATATATGTCAGGTGTACAATATGATGATTTGATAAACATACACATTGTGAAATGGTTACTGCAGGGCATTTCTATATTAATCCTGGCAGTGATGGGAGAATAAAGGATTTTTCTTTTCATTTGTACCAGCTTTTCAACGGCTTTTCAAAAGATCCCTCACCTCTTGCCAGCAACTGGTTGAGCCAGGGGTTGATTGGTCTCGTCTTCTTCTCAAGGATCTGAGACCTGAGCGTTGCTGCTACTCCTTGTAGCAATTAGAAGTGTTGTGTGTGAGGGCTGGAGTGTTGACAGAACCAATTAAAAGATCAATTACTGCAGAGCAAGTGCTTAGAGAAGTAGCTTTCTGGGACATGGAACAGATTTTCCATCAGTGCATGGAGGTCCAGACACAAGCAGCATTCAGGAGTGTGTGTTCTTAACTCTTTTTCTCTTAACGTGTTCTGTAGATTGTTCAACATTCAATGGAGGCTGTTAGTCAATGGGCTAATAGGACAAAATGGCTTTTCTTGCAGTAATATTTTCATTTGTAGTAATGAGATGAATTACTAGGAATTCATAAAATTTATAGTAATTAAATGATCATAGTTAAGTAAACATTGAAACATAATACTGAATTTATGCAAAAACTTCATTTTATTTTTGGCTTTGGTGTAGTTCATTCAAAAGTTTATTTCTCCATGTTATTCATATATGGTTTGGATTTCTTATTATTTTTTTAATATATAACTCAAAAAAAGTCCCTGTTTTTATTAATTAATTAATTAATCATTTTTCCTCGTTTGCTGTTTCAGTGCATGTGTACCATAAACTATATGCAAAGCTTTGGTTATAATGGGTCTTGTGACATGGTTCTTACAGGCTATGAGATAGAGTGAAGCCAGAATACACTGAATTTCCAGATTTCTAAAGTACAAAACTCCAGTAGGGGTCTTCTCAGGAAGTGAAAAATAAAAATATGACTCCTGGAGAATTTTTCAGGTGGTAACGTCTTCCATACTGCATTTAGCAAGTATTTATACAACTAGTGGACAGCAGAAACGGTATGATTGACACCCAGGATGCACTTCCAGCCTTTTGGTAGTTTACACTTTAGTGGAAGAAGCGAGGATTAGTTATGTTAGTTATGACTGTGGGTGACCAGGAGCGGAATCTTCTAATCCTTGACTCCTTTCTCTGCTTCCTGAAACCCTGTGAGGTCCCCAGAGAGAGACACCCTTAGAAGAGAAGCCGGGGAAATCACAGGGTGTGTTATGTTCCAGGGCTGTGGGGTCAGTCTCTCTGAGGACATTCTATCGTTGGTGAATTGAGCTGTACTAGAGGTGACCCAGGAGCGCTTCTTTTGTCTGGACACAGCCAGGCCACGTGGCCTCCCTTAGGTAGTCTCTCACTGGGGTGCTGCTCCATTTCCTACTTGGCTTTTTCTTATTCTGGAGACCCCTACCAAATGGAAGGAATCTCCAGGCCCTCCTCACTCTCCAGACACATGGATTCCCCAAGGGAGACAGTTCAGAACAGAATCCAGTAGGGGAACTTTTTGGGAGAGTATTCCAGGTTGATGTCCTAGTGTTTACTCTTTCTTTGCCCTGCCAAATATCTGCCTGGCCACCATGGCCCAATAGTATTTTTGGTGAGGGATGGTTCTGGTGTTCCTTCTTGTGGACATGAAGGCAGAAGGAGCTACTGGGGGTTGGAGTGTCTAGCAAACAAAAGATTTACATGGATGGGTCATAATGTAAGACGGTGTTTGATGGAGCATCCAAACGAAGGCAGCTTTGTAGCATATTCCCCAAAGTTCTTAGTAGTTATGGACAACAGAATTCAGTCCAACTAATTTAAGCTATATAAGCGTCATGGGTCATTTGTAGAAATTCTAAGCAGTTCATAAAAGCATGCTTGTATGCTACCCAGCCAGGAGACACCCACCCACGCCCAGGAGACACCCACCCACGCCCAGAGACTATTCTACAAGAAACTCATTGCTGCTTCTGCTACTGCCACAGCTGATGAAGAGCAGTGTCCCGACCTGCAGATGCTCCTGGATGCTCACTTCCAAATCTCCCTTGGTGCATCTGTTTTGAAGAGTATAGCTTAAGAACAGACAGAACCCGAGCTGCTGGTGAATGTGGGGGATGTAGTTTTTAGCTTCGCAGATGAAGTGCACTGGCAGGGAAGGGGGTGGGTGTTGAGCGAGACCATCTGTATCTGCAGAAATGTTCTACGACTTGGTTGAAGGTGGGAATAAGTGGGAACTGAAGTTGTCAGGAGAGACTTTGTGAGGAAGTAGACCTTGAGTTGAACGCAGAGGGTTCAGAGGAGGGTTATGGATAGTCCAGGCAGAAGGAAAGCAAAGAGTTGACATTGAGGACGGGCGTGACCTTCTGTAGAGGGGGCGCTCTAAAGACTCCTGAGACAGGTGTGGATTGAGAATTCATGTTTGAAAGTCATGGATGAGGCCAAACAGACAAGATGGCGTAAGATTCTGAAAACGTTTGAATCGGGAGATTTGGGACTTCATCTTATGTGTGGAGAGGAGTGACAGGAGGCTTATAAGACTGGGGCGTGATGAGGTCAATGTGTCAGAAGAAGTCTTGTGGTTCTAGTGTGTAGGATTGCTTGCATGGACACAGCCTTGAGGCAGGGACAACAGCCAGAAGTCCAATAATCTGGGCGGCAGGTGGTGACAGCTTAGTCTAGGGTGGCAGCAGTAAGAGCACACACACACAAAGAATGGATATCAGTGTCTTTTCAAAAGAAGCAGTGGAGTGGGTAGTGGACCCAAGCTCCAGTGCCAGAATTTGCCATTTACTAATTGTGTGAGCTTGATGAGTCTCTTGGTCTCACTGAGTGGGCTTTTGCATCTGTAAAATAAAGATACTACTCTGCCACCAGCCCACTGCACCGGATAGCTAGGAAGCTCTAGTAATGAAGGTTTACAAGAGCACTTCGTAACCCAGGAGGCATCACAGAACATGAGTTATTGTTATTCTGAAAGGAAGAATCACTGTGATTTGGGGGCTGATAAGGAGAGAAGAAAGGAGACTGTTGAAAGTGACTCTTGGCTTTCTCCCAAGAGCGGTAGGGAAACAGGTGAGATCTGGGTGGAAGAGGAGCTTTGATGGAGGTGTACACAATCTGGATCTGAACATGGTTATGGCAGACACAAGTGAAGGCGCAAAAGAGAGTTACAGAATTAGGACTCAAGCTCTAGTGAAGTCTGAGTAGAACGTTATTTATGCTTCCTCTTGTTCCAGAAAAATTGTAAGAAAGGTAGAACTCGTTAATTTTCTATGTAGTTCATTTTTTGTGTGCGTTAGGGGTCATATTCATTTAATTCCATGTTAGCCACAAGCCAAGAACATTTAGGCTATTTATAGACTAAAATATATGACACAAACAGTTAATTAGCAGTGGGAGACTGATTGTCCACGTTCGCCTGAGATGGATGTGTTCCCACATTCAGTACTAAAGCTGAGAAGATCCCAGAGAGGCCGGATGAGACAGTAGGTCACCCTAACACACTGAGAAGAAACAGGAGGCAGCGAGATGGTGACTCCTAGATAATCACTTGGCTACTCAAAGGGACTCAGGTGGCTCACGTTAGAGTAGGAAGTACAGCTAGAGCGTAGTCTACTTTAGTAAAAGAAACTCTGGACAGTGACAGGGTCTTTCTGTGTCCAGGAAAGACCCAGAAAAGTCTCTCCAGGGAAGAAAGAAAGCTGGCATCCTCAGAACTCCAAATATGGTGGGGTTTGTCCTGTTAAGGTAGGCAGATAGCTGTGAAAATGATGTGGAGATGGTTCCAGTTACGCCGACTAATAAGGATACGTATGTCCTCATTACTTAAGGAGTTGCAACTTTTTGTGAAGTTACTCTGAGGAGATATTTTTTCCTCTCTACTTGATGTGAATTTATATTCACCCGGTTCAAGATAGAGCCATCATTTTGATTTTTAACAGAGATCTCTAGATAAAAAGATAGACATTAGCCTGGAGTGAGACTGGCTCTGAGAGCTCCCGTCTTACTTCTCTTGGAGGAAGAAGTCCATTTGACGTCAGCAGGAGATGACAGTGGCCTCACCAAGTGAGAGCAGAGCTTCATCAAAAGAGCAGGTCCAAGAAGTGCAGCCAGCCTTGTGTCTTCAATCATCTGGACAAAGCTGCTCGGAGAGGTTAGACCTTCGCCACTGCAGCCTTTCTTGCCTGGCCCTGAGCTTTCATGAATGACACAGAACTAAAGGGGCTACAAAAACCAAGGGAGGTGAGAGTCACAAGGAAACCATCAACGGCAACCAGTAATTCTTGATTTTTTTTTTTTAAATTAGACATACCCCTAAAACTAGTTACCTGATTCTTTTGAATTGAATGGTGTCCTCCTAAAATTCAGCTTTGCCCCTAGGGCCTCAGAATGTGAGCCGATTTGGAAAATAGGGCAATTTCAGATGTAATTAGTTGTATGAGGTCATTAGAGTGGGTCCATAGTCTAATATGACTGGTGTCCTTATAAAAAGGGGTAATTTGGATACAGACCCACAAAAAGGGAGCTCACCGTATGAAGCTGAAGACAGAGATTAAGGTGATGTTTCTACACGTGAAGAATCACCAAAGATTGTCCAAACCACCAGAAGCTCGGGGAGAGGCGTGGACAGAGTCTCCCTCACAGCCTCAGAAGGAACCGACGCTGCCCTCCCCTTGATCTGGATCTTGTAGCCTCCGGACTGTGAGACAACATGTTTGTCTTGTGAAAGCCACTCAGTCTGTAGTACTTTGTTACAGCAGCCCCAGGAGACTCATACGCTGATAAAGTTTTATTTGTGTATTCTCGCATTTAAAACTATAGAATGCCACTTTCCCACTATTTGTGTACCTTTAGGTTAAGTACTATAAGCAATGGTTTGAGAGATTACTTCTGAACAAACTGAAAACCACCATACAAACTAGGAGAAACCAGAACTGTTTTTTATTCACTCGAGTTAAGTTATATTTTTTCAAAAATCATGATTGACAACCGCTCATTTGTTTATAGTAGGATTTCCCACCCTCTTGCACTCATCATTTATGAAATGAAATAGTAGTTGAAGGCCTCAGAAGATTGCCAATAAAACTGCTAAAAGATTCTTTTGATCTCTAAGCAGCACTGAGGACAGATACGACTTCATTCCTTCTGGAAAATGCTTTGTTCTTTTGACTCCACTTAAGGAGGCAATAGGAAAGCATATAATGCATCAGGCTTTCCTTCTTTGTAGAACAAAGTTAATCCAGGTCCTTATCATACGAAACAGCACAGGGATATAATCTTTTTGAAGACATAAATAATTCTCCGTAATACATTTGGAAATACTTTGATCTCTCTGTATATGTCTCCATAGCAAAATGGTACTGCAGACCTTATTTTAGTTGTTTAGAGGTTAGCTAAATAAAGTTAGGGTAGTGATATTAACACTTTAAATAGCGTTTTAAATGTAAGCTACCAAAAGGATAAAGATAATTCTACTAGATCCTGAAAAATTCTAAATTACATGCCAGTCTGTCCCCTCCCATTCCAATGCCAAGAGGAAACTGGTGGGTTTCTTTTTCATGTATTTACTTTTCTCCTGTTTTTGTTTGTTTGTTTGTTTGTTTTGTTGTTGTTGTTTGTTTTTTAAACTCTGTTGGTGGACTTTAAAAGATTCTTTAAAACCCCAGACTTCTTCACAATTTTAATCTTCAAGTGAAAGTTTCATTTTTGCAGCATTCCTGCTGTACCGCTTCCAATGTTTCTAATCGTCCCTCTATCCCACGCCCCCTATGAATTTGACTGATTAACAGATAGGTGGGAAAGGACCCCAGAGAGGAAGGTAAAATCTTAGAAGGTCACATATTCATTCCATGATAAAGATCTGAAGTGAGGAGCTGCTGAAGAATTTGAATCAAAGGAATGATAGGATCAGACTTGTATCCTGGAAAAACTACTCTGGAAGCAGTTTAGGGAATAGATTGCTGGCCTTGGGGTGGGTGGGTGAGGTGAGACTGGAATCTGAGAGACCTGGCCGAGAGGCCACTGCCATGGTAAGGCATGGTGGAATTGTGGGTGCGCTGGATACATAAGGGGTAGATAGATCCAGTAAGATTTTGTCAACTTCTAGTGCTACACGTTAGTCATGTCACTGCAAAAAACACAGGTCATACTGATTTCTTGACCCATCCTTTTGTGGGGAGATAAAATGTAGCGGTGGTGCTGTTTAATAAGCGATAAAAGAAAAGTCAAGAGTCATCATTTAGCTCTAGATGTTTCCATCCCAACTATGTTGGTCTCTTTCTAAGGAATTCAGGAAATTCCAGGTTGAGAACCTTGGTTGACGGGAACCCTTGCATATTTACAGAATTCCCTGGGCTGGTCTAGTGCTCACCTACGTGACTATATTCCCTTGCTCTATCCTCCCAGCAGCTGGGGTGACACCCCTTTCTGATATGCTCAGGGCACAGAGAGCCGGGGATGAACTCAGCCTGTATTCTGAGGTGTGTGGAGGTGGGGCCGGCAAGCTTTGTTCCCTGTGTTGTGAACAGTTGTCCCTTTTAGACAAGCTGAAGGAAGTGGATTGTTCTCTCTCAGAATTGGGCCCTGTGCTGTGGCCTTGGTGGGAGCCCTGGCATTTTCTATGGGGAATGTCCAGTCTTGGCCGGAGGCCTGAGAAAGAACCAGACAGGATTGCTCAGTTTGTCAAACTGACACCTTCTCCAAGTCCAGGGGCAGGTAAAGCCTTGCTGCCAGGTGTGACCAAATCTATTTCACACAGAAGACCAATAGGTGGCAGAGCAATCTTTCCTACACACCAGAGTGAGAATGTATAGAGGGAATGAATCCCCATTCACAGAGCTCGCTCTCTAAACATTAATAATTAGATGCCTGCACAACTCAATAACTAGGTAATTTTAGAACTTTTACACATTTTATATGTTTATATATATATAAAAGATGAATGTTGTGTGAAAGGTTTCCAATTAATTAAGATTTCAAGTCCTAGAATAATTAGCCAAAATATTTATAGGCACAATTTATTTACTTGAATCTTATCTTCTTGTAAGTAGGAAGTTTTTTTTCATATTATGGGCTATTTCCTTTTGGGTGTGTAGAAACAAAGGTGAAAACAATTCTAATTTCAGGCCACTTAAAACTATTATTCTTTGTTGATTAGAAAGCAGAATACATAGTGAGGGTTTATTTCTGTGATTTTAAAAAGTCAAGCTCCTAATAGCAGATTCACAGCTCTATGAGAATCTTGAAATCTGAGAGATGGAAAGACCTATCTTTTCGAAAAATTAAAGTTTAGCTCTTGAAATGGAAGTTAAGGTACTAGCTTAGAAATCCTCCCCAATATTATTCTAACTACGTGGTTATTGCTAATAGATTTTGTTCTGCTTTCCTGCATTAAAAAGTCAATATTTGGAGCTAACTTAGGAACACTGAAATGGAAAGAGTGTAGGAACAGTCACAGATGTCCCAGTGGTTGTCGCATTTCAGAAATTATTGTGTCTTTAATATAAAGTGGTCTCCGGGGTTCTGTCTGCCTTGGGCGCACACCTGTGGGGTTTCCTCCAAATCTCATCTCTGCTTTTCCTCCCGTGTCCTCAAGTTAGGGCCTGGATGAAGTTGAGGTGAGTAAAGCACTGGCCTTGGCACATCTTTTAAGCAGGCATAGAAAATCTCAATCATCAAGATAAATAATATTTTAATGCAATATTTTCAAAAATCGAAATGAATGCAGAAAAATCCATGATTCAAAACATTCAAAACAGCAAAATACTCAAAATCTAAATAACGACAGGATCTTTAACAATACTACGCCAAGCCCCGTTCGAGCCTGAGTCCAAAGGAAAACTCAGGCATACCGATCCTGTCTTTATTTAAAAGGTTGGTATTTATTCATCATCATTTTTGACATTGATTTTGACTTTTTCAAATATTGCATTGAGATATTATTTATCATGCTCTTCGTTTTTTTTGGTGCCTCTTTACATTTTGTGTCCCAGGCTCGTGCCTCACTCTCCTCACCCTAACCCTGAGGTTGCTGGTCCTTGTGGTTCACTCGCTCCTGCAGTTCTCTCTCTCTGCTGTCTGAGTATGGTGTTTATAAAACATCTAGAGACCCTTCTCATGAAAAGCGTCATGGCCGCTCCATAGCTGTTTGTAATCCAAAAGAAAACGAACATTGAACACTAAAGTAAGAGTAAGGCTGTTCAGCAAATTGCTGATTTTTTTTCATGAAGACTTCGATTTTTTAAAATCTGTATTATATTCTGGAACCATTTTTGTTTGTTTGTTTCTTCTCTTTTCCTTTTCCCTGCTTTGTCCGTATCCCACACACAGCGTTAGTGGGTGTGTTGGGTAAGCCAGCTCTGTTTCAATGACATGTTCGGCTATTTCTGAAAGTGTCTTTTGTTCAGAAGTTTTTCAAGCCCAAACCACGTCATTGCTTCTTCAGCCATATCTCTAATTGAAGAAATTCCTGTGAATTGGAACTTTAATTTTAACCCATTTGCATATCTGAATAACAGTCAAATTGAATCCAAACTTCCCCATAGATTACTCTGAATTACTGCCTGCTTCTACTGGGGACAGACTGAAGCATTTTGTCACAAAGATCAGCCTTTCTTCTAAGAGTTTCATCCTCTATTTTCTACTCCTGATAACCTATAGAAACAAAGTCTTTTCACTCCATGTGAAGCCAACAACTGCGTCACTCATTGCCTTACCCCACCCTTTCAAGCAGTTCTTTTGTCTGTTTGAAGATAGCTGTAAACCATCTCAAGACTTTCCTATGGAATTTGCTTTGAAGCTTGGCACAGGAGACATTTTTCTATGACTGGAGATAAGCGTCTTTTAAGGAGCAAAATGAAATTATTCATTCTATTCTACTCCTTCTTACGCTCTATCCATCCATCAAAAGTATGGCAACCTCGATCCCAAGGTGGCTGAAGCTTGGGAGCAGGCCAGACATCAGTGAAAACACCAGGAGATCTGACACAAGCGTTGTCACAAAGCTCATGCCCGACTGCAGGAGGACTGGCTCTCCCTCTCAGAGAAACAAATACCTGACCTCACAGTCTTGCTTTAAATCGTAAATAGAGTGAGGAAGGAAAAGATTGGGTATGAATACAGGTTGGAAAAGTGCAAGTTTGAGGTCCGGTGTCCTTAGAAAGACTTGACAGAAGAAGGAGACAAACACCAGTTTGAAAAAGCACGGTCCTTTGGGAACATCTTGTGAGCGGGCAATTGCAGCCCCATTTGGGTCAGTAGCATCTACATGTATTTGTTTACTGGACCACAAAACAATAAATAATATTGAGGATATACATTGTAAAAAACAGATTTTAGAAAGATGTAAGTTAGAACACTTCAAAGAAAAAAGAGATCAGAATCAGGCTTTTGTTATCATTTTAAATTTTACATTAAAACACTGTAAAAAAAAAAAGATGTTCTGCTTAGAAAACGAGGCTTTAGTTTTTCAAATATTATCTATAATAACTCTTTCTCTGAAAATTCCAGATATGGAAAATGTCGTTCTTAATATGTCAATTCCCAATTAGTTTGCTATTTTTGAAAGATATAACAGAATGTTTTTTCTTTTATGATTACATGGTATGAATGTATAGTTTACATTTTTTTGGTTATATTTTTCTCATCATTAAACAATTCCGGACAATCAGGGCAAAACAAAATAGAATATTTAATAATTTAGTTATTTTTTTTCTTGCAAACATGTTTAAACTCATGTTAAAAAATAAGTTGGATGACTTGCTTCTTAAGGATATAAATGTATATCCTGTCTTTTCTTGAATACACAAGAAAACTAGGTTAAGCCATTTTTTCTTCAAAATTATTTTTGGCAACTCTTGGGGAAAATCTGTTAGCTTGTCAAGATAAATTTTACAGGCAGTATCCCAGGTTATGGAAACGATTGCAAAATATCTGAGAGATAAAGGACCTTTGCAGAACTTGGGTTACAAATGTGTTTATATATTTTATATATATTTTGGTACTGCGAGTACTCAAAATATTTGGATGTTGTGTAAGCTAGAGACGGCTTTCATTATTTGATTTTATTTTTAAAGTAATAGATACTGTAGTGAGAGAGGATTTCAAGTTTTAAGGGGGCACCTGGCAAGAATGAATACTCTCAAATTCTTTGAGAAGCCATGCTCTGCTCTTTCCAGAACACTTTCTGTGGACAACTGTCTCACGTGTTGTTTTTGTTCCTGACTGTTATCACTGAGCACAGGACCTCACATCAACCAAATGAGTCTGGCACAGGTTTTTGAATTTGTCATTTATGTTGGCCTAAGACCTTTCATCTTTTGCTTGATCTGAGGGTGTATATGAATGTGTATGCTTTTTTTCCACATTTCTGTGGGTCGTCAAGTGTACACCTATGGTTACTCCTCCTGACACACACACGCCTGCTTTCCTTCTACCCCTGACACAGGGTGTGGTTTCCAGACTACTGGAAAGAAAGGCCATGTAAGAAACCGTGACCCACCCACTATGAAGTTCATTTTCATAGGATTGTACCTAATAGAGAATCGGTATATCCTAAATAGAAGGCATAAGCCTGGGAGTCAGATGAGACTGAATTCAAACCCCATAATCCACTCACTGGATGTGTGACAACAGACAAGTGATCTCCCACTCTGAGCTCTTTCTTCACCCATCTCATTGAAAAAGCTGCTGTGAGAACTAAAGGAGCGGATGTGTGCAGAGTGCCGAACGTGGCCTCCATCTGCTGGGGATGGTCAACAGCCAGCGCTGGTTTTATAGCGTTGCCATTACTAACACCATCATTATTATTTCTCTTCATAATAAATTGCAGGGGTCCACATATGGGCAAAGCATAGGGCGGGAGAAGAAAGCAAGAAGCAAAGCAGTATGGGGGAAGCGGGTTACGTGGATGAGAGATTAGGCAGCGAAGCAAGGACCGCCAGGTGGGGGGGTCAGGACTCTGCCTGGAGTACACCCCAGAGGGATTAAGGGCACCTTCCCAGAGCCAGTTCAGTCCTTAGTCTTATCAGGCTCCGGGCCTGTGTTGAGATAACCCGGTTGGCAGGAGTAGGCGGTAGAAAGAGGCTGTGTTTCTCCATGCGCTACCACGCCCCGGGGAACCAAGTTGTAAAGTTGGACTCTTGAAAATCCTGTCTGTCAAAAAAGGCACAATTGGAGAAGAGCCTCACTTACCTCTCACTCCCGAGCGTCCCAGCCACCCCCTAGCCCCAGGTTAGCTCCAGTCCCAGGGCCTCCCTCCCCTGGCTTCCCAGGGGACTTCTCGCTGGGTCAGACCCAGGTTACTGGCTGTAGACAAAAGCTTTCTCACCTTTGCTTGGCTTTCCCCTCTCCTGTGCTTGTTTTGGCTGGTGTTCTCTGCCTCCTATCTAGGTCCTGCCCTCCACCTACCATGGTGGTCGGTTTGACCTGTTTGGATCTGCTCAGAGCCGCCATGGGGCTTAGGTAAAATGCCAGGAGGTTCTTGGGCTTGCCTAGGAGGGTTACTCTTCTGACCTGACCCACTCAGCTTTTCAGTGTGTGTAACTCTCTTCCCTCCCTGTATTTCGAAGCTTAAGCTGATACATAGAATTCAGGCTATGTTTTCACCCTTACTGATTTATATTGTTTTCTCTAATCCCGTCACCTCCATGGCATCAAGACTCAATATTTATTTGATAGAGAATTTATTTTTGAGTATTAAAATATTTTTTGAAAAAGGGAATAGGTTTTCAAATAGAAGCATATTTTGAATTAATTAGACTTAATTTTGACTAGGGCTAGGGTTAAGGATCTGAAAAGAATGTCCTTGGCCATAACCAAAGAAACAGAGTAATCCAATATTCTTTTTACTTTATTCGTCTTATATTCTCTTTTTAAAAATTGTAATAAAATATACATAATATTATGTATATCACATAATATACATAATATCATTTTAACCATTTATAAGTGCACAACTCAGTGGCATAAATACGTTCGCAATGTCTTTACCCAAAACTTTTCCATCATACCGAAGGAAAACTCTACCCTTTATACAATAATTCTCCTCCACTCAGCCCCTTCCTTACCCCTGGTCACCTCTATTTCTTTATCTTTTTCACCGTTAAGAACTGAACTCAGCTAGCTAACCATGTATATTAGTCCCCTATTGCTGCATAACAAATTGCCCCAAACTGAGTGACTTCACACAAATGCATTATCTCTCAGTTTCTGTGGTGTCGTTGGGTTTCTGCCTGAGGTTTCACAGGCTGCAGTGAAGATGCTGGACGTTCTGAGGTCCTCATCTGCAGCTCAGAGCCATCTTCCAGGCTCGCTGTTAGTGGGACTCACTGCCTGTGGTTGTGTGGCTGAAGTCGTCATGCCCTTGCTACGTGACGGCTTAGGACCAGTCCCAGCTGCTGGACGGTGCCTGCTGTTCCTTGCCATGAGGCCCTGTCAGTGACTCAGCACGGTCGTGCCTCCTTCCATGCCAGGAGGAGCCTATCTCTGACTTCTGTAGGGACCAGCCAGAGAAACTCTCTCTTTGAAAAACCTCACCTGATGAGGCCAGGCCCAACCCCTGTACTCCCCTTTTGCCATGTAACGGAACATAATCTCAGGACTGATATCTCTTCGTATTCACAGGTTCTGCTATTTCCCTCCTCTCCCCTGCCCCACAGTAGAGGAAGAGATAATACAGGGCATTGTACACCAAGGAAGGGCATCTTGGGAACTGTCTTAGAATTCTGCCACCACACCTTACTGAAGCCAAAAGCCTGCAGCCCAAATGGTCTACAGCAGTTCTTTCTGTGCCTAATTTCTACCAACCTATGCCTGATGTTCTGCTTTTTAAGACTATGCATGTTGGATTCTGGGGCAGAGAATGTAAGTCCCTGCCTCTAATTTATATGAACTTGGTCAAGTCCTTTCATTTTCTGGAACATTTAATTTTTGTTGGCACACAGGGGACCTCAGTTAATGGTCTGTGATTCTGTGATGTGATGGACGGTCACATAGTCACTCAACAAATGTTCACTAAGCATCTAGTGTTTCTTTAAAGAGCATACATTTGTTGTCTGGAAGCTATAGTCCAAGATCAAGGCCCTGGACTGGGTACAGGAGGGCAGTGATGGCTGCCAGTCCCGGATGTGCCTTCAGGAGAGTCCCCTTAGTAAATTTATATATAAAAAAATTCGTTGACTGGCTACTGGATCCCAGACATTGTTTCAGGCACTGAGGACACATACATCAGTGACTAAAGCAGCCAAAAGTCTTGCCTTCCTGCAGCTGACATGATCATCAAGGGAAATAGGAAACAAGCATCACAGATGTATAAAGGGTGCAACGTACCAGAGTATGATAAATACTATGGATAAAACGTGTTCTGGGTACAGCTGTGGAGGGGTGCTGGGCGGTGAGTGAGAAGTGTGGTTTTCAAGTGTTGTCTTTAGTAATCCATAAATAAAGTCTTAGGAATACCAGCCAGGTGATAGTCTGAAGTCATCTCTTGAAAATAATCATTAACAGAGAAAGGCCTTTATAAAATATCTAGCTACACGGGATGATGTGTAGCTACTGTTGAAAGAGAATGTCACCTCCGTGGCCCCACCTGTAAGGAGCGAACAGTTTCAGTCTCGTGCACAGCCACAGGCAACAACAGGATAACAGAATGAAGCCAGGAGACCATGGAACGTTGCTATCCTACACGTGGTAAGAGCCAGCCCTTGACAAGCCTTCAACAGATGTGGAGGGTATTTGGGGACCTCCCCCTTGCACTGGGGCCTGCTGAGCTTTGGCATTGTCCCTGGGAGAGCGATGGAGCCAGGCCCCTGGGAGAGCCAGTGGGACTTGGAGATGACTTCCTTTAACTTTTTATATACTAGTTTATATACAAGGTTAGGAAACTGTAGTTCTAGGAAATAGTTGACTTCCCACGGTCACCCAGAGAGCAGCAAAGCTGGAGCTAAGCCCAGGCCTCCTGACTCCTCTACAGACTCATCTACAGATGCAGCTCTCTTCCCACTGTGCCTTCCCGGCACGGCCTCCAGGACTTCCCCTCCCCGCTGGCTCCTGCACGCCCACCAACGCCCTGATGGTACCCCCCTCCTGGCTCTCTCGAGCCTGTAAATGCATGAGGAGAGGAACTGTATCTGATTTGATGCTGGATTCATTGGCTAGGCTGCAGTAACAAAATACCACAAACTGGGTGACTTTAAACAACAGAAATCTATTGTCTGGGGGCTAGAAGTCCAAGATCAAGGTGCCGGCAGGGTTGGTTCCTTCTAAGAGTGGGAGGGAGGATCTGCTCTATGCCTCTCTCCTAGCCAGTGGTTTGCTGGCAGTCTTTGGCGTTTCTTAGTCCGTATTTCTGCCTTTATCTTTATGTGGTATTCTTCCTATGTGTGTGTCTGTGTCCAGAGTTCCTCTTTTTATTATAAAAAAAGGACATCCGTCATATTGGATTAGGGTCACCGTACGTCCTCGTCGTAATTGATGTCATCTGCAGTGGTCCTATATCTAAATAAAGTCACATTGTGAGGTCCTAGGGTTTAGTACTTTGACATATGAATTTTGGGAGGCACAATTCAACCGATAACAGATATTATAGCCCCAACACCCACCGTTGAAGAGGTGCTTAGTAAAACTGTGATAGATAAATGAGGTGCCTTGTCTCCCTGGTTTCTACATTTCCATGATTTGCGCCTTTGACGATTTACCTTCGCCATCTCTTAGCATTTCGTGGGCCACTGTCTTCGTATCAGCTATGGGATCTAGTCTAGGGATATCTCTGTCCCCAAAGGAGATGTTGGTCAGTGGATATTCTAACCATAGGAGGGAGAGCTTGAACTCAGGTGGCTATAAGTGGCTTCTGAGGTGACACAAAGTAAGGTTAAGACTTACCTGTGATTCTATCTTTTCCACAAAATTCCAAAGTCTGGTGGTCAACCCCTAGATCGTCGTGGCCAGATCCTTCCATACATATCGTTGTAGCTAAATTTCACTATAAATATTTTATAGCTGCAGAAACAGGAGGAGATCCTAGGATGTATATTTTAAGGCTCAGTGCTAATCTTACTTCCTCTACGAAGTCTTCCGGGATTTTTTCAGCCAGGCTCGATGCGTCTCTCTGAATCCCTGCAGGGCCTACCATCTTCATCATGCACAACAATGTCGTTCCAGAATCCATTGCATCGTAACTGTTAGTCAAGAGATTGAATATAGGAGTAAGTGCTTGGGATGGTCCAGAGTTGGTCTTATGGGTGAGTAGAGTAAGTTTGCAAGTTCAGGAACTCTGGGAAATTCCTCCTCTATCTTAAATAACTCTTTCTACCCTGATATCAAGAATTCCTTTTAGTGGAATAAGATGATGCACTTCACAATAATCAAGATAAGACTTTTACTCCAGTCCATACTAAGACGTGAATGACTGATATAACATCCTGGTCTAAGAGTAAGTTTTGATAAAAGTAGTATGACAATACAAACGTTGTTTAAAAGGGAGGCAAGAAGAGTTAACAGGGAAAGAGAACCAAAGCACGAGGAAGGGCATAGAAAGAGGGACAGGCCCCTGGAGATCAATTTTACTTAATCTACAATCTTTTGTAGCTATATGTGGAGGACAAAAGAAAACATAAAGCCTCTTGTTTCCTTGGTTCCCAAGAGAATCATTCTATTCTCCCTCTCTCAGGCACTATGTCTTTCCTTTTCAATATGAAGATTTTCTTTACAAAGAAATGAAAATGCCTAGACATTTAGGAATATGCTGGAAACTGATCAGCTTTATCCTTGAACTTGACCTTATGCCACAACTGAGAGCATACTTACAGTTATCTATCTAACAAGAGCAAGTCATAACCTCAAAATTGCATTGTTGTGAAGTAACTACAAAAAAGTCAGTTTATTGGAACCTCGCTAGGAGGCTGTGAGTTTAGTAAGTTGTGTGGTACTTAGGAGTTGGATGAGGATCCTCAGGACAACTCTCTCATAGATGGAGGTCCTTTGTCTTATGTAATTTAAAACATGTCCCATCAGGCCAGTGAATGTGAGAGCCTGAAGCGCCCTTGAGTATCTGCGGGACAGAAGGAAATTCGTTATATCCGACCAACTGATAGTTAGGTCCTGATGAAAGATGTGCTTCAAATTAGGTCTAAGTATTTGTTCTAAAGCATGCCAGAAAGAAGTTTGAAGGGAAAGCTCAGCCAGAGACGAGCCAAAGATCTGTCTTGTATCTATAAGGCAGAACTTAAGCCCAGTTATTGGTACATACACACATTCATATTAAAAAAAAAAAAAAAAGAAAGAAAGAAAAGAAAAGAAAAGGTCTGCCGTGGCGACCGCCAGGAAGAAATGCGACTCTGCTGGCCTGGCTCTCCCCTGATGTGTGTTCATTCATGGGCAGGGAGCCGAGACGGACTGTTCTCAACCCCGGCCAGACTTAATGCTTCGTTACCTCGCCCACCTCAACACAGGATGGAATGTTGAGCATTGAGCAGTAATAGCTGGCACTAGAAATCCACATAAATTATTGTAGGTTTAAATACTTGGATGTTTTTCCAGGGTATGTTCACAGTCTGTATTCTGAAAATAATTGGGCAGACTACTTAAAGCGTGGATCTTTGCTCTGAAGTGAATTAAATCTAGTCAATATTTTCTTCTTGTGAAGGGCAATTTCCGTACAGTAGGTAAAATGCAAGTCAAACAAAGGTGTGATTTTTCTTATTGAGCTTACGTGTTTTCCAATAACTGAGTTTTAAAACTGAAAAAGAAGCAAAAGGCCAATTTTATATGCATTTAAGTATTTACTTTATGCTTAGTGTCCCCTATATTAGGCGATAAGTAAGATCATCTTCTGCATGCTTTCACACTTTGAATCTTATAATTATTATAAAATCATGTCAATTGGAAAATCTACTAAGAACCATTATTTTTCAAGCCATTTTATTGAAGTATGATTGACATTAAACAAAGCTGTACATATGTAATGTATACAGCTTGACAAATTTGATGATAAGTATACATCCATGAAACCATCACTATATTCTATGCCATAAACATATCCATCACCTGCAAAAGTTTCCCACCATCCTCTTTATTTATTATTGTTTTTTTTCTCAAAGGAACGTTTAACATGAGATCCACTCATTTAGCAAAATTTTAAGTATAAAATACAGTATTATTCACTCTCGGTGGTTCTATACTGTACAGTGGATCTCAGGGACTTCTTAGTCTTAGATATCTGAAACTTTATACCCTTTGGCTAATATAATCTGGTATTTTCAAATTTTAAAAGTGAATCTTCCCATATTCCAAAGGCTACTCTGGTCAAGAAGGAAAGAAGAAAGCTTAATGGTGGTGAACCATACTACACAATGTAATATATAGATGATGTATTACAGAATTGTACACTTAAACCTATGTAACTTTACTAACCATTGTCACCCCGATAAACTTTAATTACAAAAATAGAGAGATGATGTGTTATAGAATTGTACACTTGAAACCTACATAATTTTACTAACCAATGTCACCCCAATAAATAATTTTTTTCAGTTAAAAAGAAATCTTAATGGTGTATGGAAGGAATAGGAAGTTTTGAGCACATAACTTAAAGCTCAAAAGGTAATAAGCATTGATTGATCAAAGCTGGAGTTTTCGGCAACTTGTTACATGACATTTTGCCGTTTGTCCACAATATCTTTAGAAAGCACTGACAAATTTTGACAAAAATCACATACCATTAAATAACTGAACCTATACTTTAATTTTGATCCACCTCCTTGACACCAAATAGAATGTACCAAATGAGATTTTTCATTGAATTTCAATGAAATTTGATTTGAAGTTACAGAACTATGTGATCTCACTGGATGGAATCTGGGTTTCATAGACTCTACTATGCCAAAGAACTTGTTTCTGTACGCAGATTTGTCTATTTGATCATTAAATAAGTGCTTTCTGTGATTGTGAATGATTTTAAGATAATGTGTAAACTGCTAAAGTATATCTGTATATTCTTACTGTCTGTGGGTTACTCTGACATTGTGCTAGAAAACACTGGTTAAAAAGATTTTTAAAAAATATTTTAAATTGGTATCTATTTCATTGTGCCAAAAGGAAAGACTTTATACTTATTTAGTTATACCTGAAAAGTTGACTCAATTTTGAATGTTAGAATTTAAGGAATCTTAAAGAACGAGAACATCTTGGCCAATCCCTCAATGCAGATAAAGGATCTGAAGCCCACAGTTATCTGTTGTCTTGCTAGAGTCACATAATTAGTGATCTCTTGCTGGAACTCCACATCCAGCCCTCTTTCTAATACATCAAGGAGCCATCTTTACTCATGTCAATACAAGCTCAGACAACTAAAATATGCCATAGTATTCCAGAATCCAGGATCTTTCTAAGAAGCAATATCCTCCAATGTCTCAGTTGCTCTTGCTGACCAGTACTCCTAGTCCAGGATGGGAGAAGGAAGAACATTTTTCCTGGACCTCACAATCATAAACATTAGAACTTTGAGAGTAGCTCTACTTGATGAGATGTTATCTTTGTATGCATATATTAAAAACAGTAATTTGTTTAACATGAAACTTAAAAATGCACCACAATTCTGTAACCATGTTTGAATATGTCATTTATTGGAATACTCAAGAATAGTATTAATAGGCTGAGGTCTCTCAACATTGAGAGGTCCTGTTAATACTTGTGACTCAAAGAACCCGTTTTCTCCCTCTTTCCTTTAGAATTGCTGGAGGAAATACCTATTTCTTCCAGCCAAAAAGTGTGATGAAATCTTGGCTCCGTCTCAACCTGTTTAAATTCCACAAATTTTTCAAGAACATTTTTCTGAATTTTCTGAGATAGGAGTCACCATGCTCTTTTCAACTTCCAGGACACTGAAATGGTGTGTCTTAGTTTTCTGTGTTTGTGTCTTACCCTATCTGAAAAATGGTAAGGCCCATGATGGCAGAGCTAAGGACTCAGCCATCTTTGTCAGGTCAGAGACCTGGTGGTGGTAACGGGCCTGCCCTAGTTGGTGAATGATGAAGTGTCCAGTCTAATCCCCGGTGTTATTGGACTGGATGTTTGTTCCCTCCCCAAATTCATGTGTTGAAATCCTGATCCCCAGTGTGATGGCATTCAGAGGCGAGGCCTCTGTGAGTAGCTACGGCGTGAGGGTGGGGTCCTCACGAACAGGATTAGTGCTCTTATCAGAGTGACGCCAGAGAGCTTGTTCTCTTTGTTCTTGGCCATGTGAAGACACAATGAGAAGGTGGCTATCTGCAAGTCAGGAAGCAGGCTCTCAGCAGACACCAGATCTGCCACCATCTTGATCTTGGATTTCCCAGCCTCTAGAACTATGAGAAATAATGCTGGTTTTCTAAGCCACCCAGTTTATGGTAAGTTGTTGTCACAGCCCAAACTGACTAAGACATCATGATAAGCATAGGGAGAAGAGCAAGGAGAGGCTAGGGAATAGAAGCTGGGGCTCAGTTTTATAGTCGAAGAGGTATAGGTTTCATTCCAGGATAATGGGGGACCATCAGAAAATGCTGGCTAAGGAGAAATGTCATGAGTAGAATACCACCCTGGAAACTTACGGTGATAGAATCATATGTTGAATATTGGATAAAGGCCTTTGTAATACTTAAGACAACTGGTAATAGTGGTTTGATCTTGTTGGTGGGGGTAAAAACTGGAGTTATTATGAGAGTAGTATTGATTTGGAATTGGCTTGGAATTGATTGGCTCACAGAACTACATTAAAGATGACCTTATAGATCAGACTGCCCAACCATGACCTGCTCCTGAATCTCCCTGGGATACAGGTGACAGGTAGCAAAGTAGGTTCTAATGCCCCGATAGCTGTCTTACCACCCACTAATGCGTTTGTCACTATTTTCAGACAATATTAATATTTTTCCTTAGAGTGCGACATAATCTTCCTCATCTTACCTGTCCATGGATCCTGATTCTGCTCTCTGGGATAGTGCTAAATAAATCCACATCACAGTTCTTCAAATATTTGAGGATAACTGTCCTGTCCCGTCATGGTAAACCCTCCCTTTGCCAGCTCCTCGTCCAGCGCTTCATCATGTGACATAGTTTCAAGGTTTTTTTGTTTGTTTTTTCCATCATGCTTGTGTTCCCGTGAAGGATCTCCATTTTGTCTGTATTCCACATGCAATGAGCACCAGGTGTCATTGAGCCAGGGCTTAAACTGCAAACTCAAGAGAAAGTGGGGAAAAAGAATTGTCACCCAACCGTATCAATAGAGGGACCGAAAGGCACCGAGCTCAAGAACACTGTGGGAGGGAGGCAGCTTCTAAAACGCTCTCAATGATCCTCACCTCCTGGTAATCGTCGCCTTGTGCAGTCGCCTCCCTGTGAGTGTGGACTCAACCTGGTGATGTGCTTCTAGTGAATAGAATACAGCAATAGTGACAGAATGTCAGTTCTGAGGTTAGGTTGTAACCGCCTGACTCATTTTGCTTGTTCTCTTGCCCTGGTTTTTCTCACTTGCTCACACTGAAGAAGCAAGCTGCCACATTGTGATCTGCCCATAGAAGGGACCCATGGCACAGAGCTGTGGATGGTCTTTATCCAACAACCTGAAAGAAGCTGAAGCCCTCAATCCAAGAGCCCAAGAGAAATTCGATCCTTCCAACAGTGATGTGAGTGAATGAACTTAGAAGATGATCTTTCACTAGTTGAGTCTTGACCCACGGATGGGCAATAAAAATAATTGCTAGGTACTCTGGTATTAAGGGACTAAGTTTTGGGGTAATTTGTTGTGTGCATCAATAGGTAACTAATACAGACACGTCTTACTTCCACTCACCTAGCTTAACAGAGATGCAGATGAGGGCAGACTTCCCAGTTTAGGGGGGTTTTCGAAGCAGAATGGCAGAGTGGCAAGGCCACAGCACTGTGGATCGTAGCGGATTTCAGGCAGTGCCAGTAATGCCACAAAGTCAAGGACGAGCAAGGAGAGCATCGCTGCAAGAAAATAAGAAAGTGTAGTCCTGCTCGTTTGTGTGCTCACATGAGACTCCCCAGAAACCTCCAAACTAAAAGGCATGGATTGGAAGAAGTGATGTGTGTTCTAGTGATCTTGCTATTCCAACTGATTTAGAATCTATTTGTGATGCTCTTACTGTCCCTTTATGTAATAACACAAGGAAACTCCGTGAATGTTGGCCGTACATCTTTATCCCAACCTCTCCCAGGAGAAACAGAACAGAAATGGATAAAGCTAAAGAGAGAGCAAAGCTTGAAAGGCTGATTACATCTACTTTTATTTATTTATTTATTCTGTAACTATTTGGTAAACATTTGTTCTAGAAAATGGTATTCTAGAACCTTAAGATCATGTTGTCTTCTGAAGAACATATACAAAAATCACCACAATTCAAAGCATAATGAAATAGAATATATCCAGATGCAATGTATCGTTTTAGCTACACCACTCTATTAGCACATAATAAAGTTAAATTCTCCTGAAGCTGTAAATATTTTTAGATGTCCTTTTGATATACCTCTCTCTTTACTCCTACCTCTATTATATTGTAGAACGTATTTTTCCCTATCTTGTTAAATTTTACCAATCAATTATGTTTACTGAAGTATTTTTTAAGGAAATAGTAGTAACAATAAATATAGTAATAAAAATAATACTTATAACATTAACTAACTTTTTTGACCATTGACTATTTATCAAGCACTGTGCTGAGGACTTTTCATATGTTAGAGCTTCTAATCTATGAACACCTTGATCTGACATGTACTATTTTTCCCATTTTAAGACAAGGGAGCTTTAGATTAGAGAGATTTTATCTTGTTCAAAGTCACATGGTTAGTTAGTGATTGAGCCTTGCGGTCAGTCAGGTATGCGTTGCCTTAACCTTATTGCCTGGCAGCCGTACCTCCAGCATTCTGCCAAACCATATGAAGAATTCTACATATTATGAATAAAATGCTAAATAAGATTTGCAGTTATAACGATGATGAATTAATAGATTTTGGAATAATATTCCACCAATAAGACAAACAACAACAAAATTGTGAGGCAACTATTGGCACGTATTGAACTCTACAGATGATGAAATACTGTGTGGTCCTTGAAAGAAAAAACGAACACACACAAAATTTTTCTTTGTGTGTGAGCACATAATTACGCCAGCTTTCTTCCTGGGGACACTTTCTCAACTGTGACATCAAAGAGTGGAGTTGGCCAAACACTGGGCAGAGGAAACAGAGAATGGAGTCTAGGGCTGCTGAAGCTGCTGCATGTTCTTCTCAGAATACTGAAGAGAAGGAAACCGCATGGAGGAGTTCCAGATGTCAGTACAGGGGTCACCTTGGGTCTTTGGTGGAATCCTAAGCTGTGCATGCTCCAGATAAGCCTCCACTAGGCCTTGCAGAATATAGTTACTGAGGGCCTGTGAGATGCGTGAAGGTTCCAGAGGACTTATACTACTACTGAGAGCTGTTGGAGTTCTCATGAACCAACGTTTACGTATTAAAGAGCAATGTAGGAAACCCTGCGTGTTCAGTTTAGACCTTCTAAAGATTACACTTTAGAAAGTTGAGCTATTCCAGCCAGAACAAGGGCGACTAGAGAATACCCTTGACAAAACCTGAAAGTATCACCACGATCAAGTAGATCAGTAAATTAAAGACTTGCAAGACAATAGCTCAGTACTCTATAAAGGAAGACAAAAGAAAAAAAAAAAGAAAACAAAGTTGATATTTTAAGAACTTAGGATCCACAATGTTCAAAACACAATAAAAATGTACTAGACATGCACAGCCCAAAATATGACAAGTAATCAGGAGTCATAATCAAAGGAAACAGAAGGAAAGATGAGAGAAATATTGGAATTAGCAGATAAGGATTTTAAAATTGTTATTACAAATGTGTTCAGGAATTTGGAAAAAAGACATAATGAATGAACAATGGGTATTATCAGTAGAGAAATAAAAACTATCAAATGAAAACAAAATGATATTTCTATAACTGAAAAATAAAATATATCGGAAATAAAAATTTCCCCAGACGGGCTTAACAACAGATTGGAAAATGCACGGGGAAAAAAAGAAGGTGGGGGAATTCACACAGAAAATACCCAGGTTGAAATACTGAGATTAAAAACAAAGAAAAGAAATGGAGAGAGCTTCAGTGACCTGTGGTTCAGTATCAAATTGGCTAATATATTTGTAATTGGAACTCTAGAAAAATAAAGAGAAAGATTGGGGTATGAAAGAAAGGAAGGAAGAAAAGAAAGGATGGAGAAAGGGAAGGAAAGAGGAAGAGAAAAAGGAAAAAAAAACGAGAGATCAAATTATTTCCTTATTTGATGAGAAATGGCAACCTATAGATTCAAAAAGCTATATAAGCCTAAACAGAACAAATACAAAGAAAAGTCACTCTTAGAAGCATCACAGTAAGGTTGCTAAAACTAAAGGTAACAAAAATATTTAAAAAAGCCAGATTGAAAAAAAAAAAGTAGATACATAGAAAGAATAAGAATTACTTTAGACTTCTTATCAAAAACAAAACAAACCAGATGACAACAGAATGATCTTAATCTAGAATTCTATATCCAAGAGAAATATCTTTCAAAAATGGAAGTGAGATGAAGACATTTTTCAGGTTACCAAAAACTGAATTTGTCACCAGTAGACCTACACTAAAAATAGTTTAAATAAAGTTATTCAGACTGAAGAAAAATGTCAGTATATCGAAAGTTGGATATTCAGGAAGGAATGGGGTACTATATCTGGTAAATATATGGGAAAATAAAAAAAAAATTATCTTTTCTCAGGTTTTAATTTTCTCTTTAAGCAAAAATAACAAAAAATGTATTGTGCGATTTATAACATATCTAAAAAATAGTATGACACCAGTAACACAAAGGATAAGAGAAAGTAAATGGAATTATACTTTCATGAGTTTCTTAGATATGAAGCATTATAATATTAATTCAAGATAAACTGTATTGTGTGAAGGATATATATTGTAATTTTTAGAGTAATTACTGAAAAATATAAAAGGTGTTCTAAAAATCCAATAGAGAAGATAAGATGAAACATAAAAAATACACAGTTCATCCAAAGTGAGTTGGAGAACACACACCATCTGATTTTAAGACCTTCTAGAAAGTAGTAATTTAGAAAGAATGGCTTGGGGATACGACAGATAAATGGAGCAAAATAGAGAGTCCAGAAATTGACTCATACTTATGCCAGGGACAAATAAATCATAGTTTATTTTTTTAATGGAGTACAGTATGGAATTTAAAATACATGAGTGAAAATAGCCATTTCTATCCCTTATCATTTCATGGAACATTGAAGTATTTTGAGAATCCTATTCATGGAAACCTTTCTGGGGTATCAGCCACCCCAGGCCTCCAGTCTACCTAGGGCATCTCTTTTTGGCATTTCTGTAGCCCATTTACAGGATACTGAATGAGAAACTATGAACTAGAGTATCTGTATCAACATTGACAAATCTCAAAAACAGAGACAGTACAAGTTATTAACGAATATATACGATCTCACAACATGTATATAAAATTTATCAGCTGGAAAAGAGTGCTTTCAAATATTTATAGATATATTGCCATATATTCCTATGAGTGATAAATATTTAATCCATGATAGGGACCATTTAGGGGGGAGTATATTCATTCTCTAGGACTGCCATCGCAAAGTCCCACAGACTGAGGGGTTTAAACAACAGACATTTATTGTCTGCAGCTCTGGAGCCAGAAGTCCCCATTCCTCATGACCTCATGTTAACTTAAGTAGTTCCATCTGACACAGCCTTTTTCCAAATAAGTTCACATTCTGAGGTACTGGGGATTAGAACTTCAACGTATGAATTTGGGGGGAACACAGTTCAATCCATAACAGGAAAGGAAGGAAGTAAATGGCATCTGGGAATAATAAAGAAAGGAATGGGGGGACTTGTGTGTCTGTAATAATTTTTAAAGAGAGATTTGAAGCAAATATGATAGCATGATATGAATTGATCAAGTTGAGTGGCAGATACAATGTTTTGTAGTCTTGTCCAAATGATGGAATAATTCCACACTTTCAAAGGGTTTTAAAACTATTAGAGAGCTCCCTCAGTGGTTCTGGTGCTATGCATTAGGTTGGTGCCAAAGTAATTGCAGGTTTAAAATAATAATAATTGCAAAAACTGCAATTATTTTTGCACCAACCTAATAGCAAGTTGGTGTAAAGGGCAAAACTACTCTTCCCGGAAGAGTGACTGAAGAAACAGGACTGGGAAGTATGAGGGAGGAGCCTAACGTCTGCATTCAAATAGAACCACTCTCAAGGGACAGGAGGGTCAGATTTGTGCCGAATTGCCCCTGGTTGGAATTCCCCCTGGTTCGAAGCAGAGCCAAACGGTGGAAGCCTTCGTGACAGTACATTTCACCTGACATTAAGAAAATACTGGCTGACTCATCCAAGCTATCCCAAACAGTCTAAACTGTTAACACATGAAATGGGTTATTATGAGCGTCAGTGAGTTCCACACACTAGGGATGACAACGACAGGCAAAGGGACAACTTGGGGAGCATGTCACATGTGACCTTGAGTATTGCCCAACAATCCCTGAAGTTCCCCACTGATCTGAAATGTGGTGCTTCCGCTATGGTCTCCCGGTTCCCTGTCTTTTGAAGTTCTGGCAGAAAAACATGAAAGGACAGTTCTTCTGACTTACTCTGTTTTTGAAGAAACCATGCTGCTCCCAGTATTAACCACATCCTGTTTAAGTCCTCACAATGTACGTACCTGACAATCGATTCTCGAATCAAGTTAGAAATGATCATTTTGCAGAATTGACCTTGTTTCCGTTTTTGAAAATGGAGGTGTGTATCCTTTATCAATCTCTGTTTTTTTCCCTCCAATTCTCTGTAGTTCCTTAGAGCTTGATAAAGATTCAGTGTTCAGGCCTGCCAAACGTACCAGTTCTTGAGTTGGGTTCACGGGTATAACATAGAGAAATGGCATAATGGAGAGTTTGACTCCTCAGCTTTCCGAGCCCACATTGTACAACTCTTGGCTCAGCCATTCAGTAGCTGAGTGCTGGCAGCACCCTGTCCAGTGTCCGTTCCTTCACCTGGAAACCTAACTTTCTAATCAGTAAGTGGCTATGAGGACCAGATGAGAATGCACATGGCACACAGGAAGTACTCCGTGATTATCAACTCTCCCCATCACTAGTGCAGGCATCAGCTTTGTCACAACACAAAGTCTTTCTAGCCTAAAGCACATTCTCAACAGAAGAGATGGATGCCACATGCAACCGAGGTAGTTCTGATTTCCTCCCATTGTCCGCTACATACATTGACCTCATTTTTCAGTGCAATATAGCATTAATACTAAAATCCGTCTCTTCCTTTTGGTCTTTGGGAAATTTTTCTGAAGACTCGGGATCTTGGACTTCAGAATTTCCAATGATCTCATTATAAGCTGGAGCTACTGGTTGTGAATCCCCCTTTCCTTCTGTTGCCCACAGGGTGGACATTCTTGTAGCACTACTCAATTTTCTCCATCAAGAATATTTCCAGTTTATCATCAACACTTCATTTTTGCAAGATTCCCTTCCTTCTTGAAATAATACCCTTTCCTTTGTTACGTAGAGGAAACAAAAAAAATCCACCCAGCACAGTCTTTGGAACATAGTAGATGTTAAATGAAACTTCTGTTTTCCTTAATTCTTTGGTGATCGTTACACTCTCTAAAATATCATTTCCTTCCAAGATTTCATTTCTTCTTATTCCAACCATCTGCTTGGATTCAGGGTAATCATTCTGTGTATTTCTCTGAGAGGTGAAATTAACTTTGAGAGTAAATGAGAAGGAGTTGGAGAGGGCTTCCATGTTTATAGTCGGGGTCCTGGGAACTGGTAATGGTTTTCACAAAAATAAGGGAGAATGGAAGAGGCTTTATGGCGAAGGGAGGGAAGCGATGTTTGGTTTTCAGTATGTCGAATTTAATGTGTCGGTGGGATATGCTGCTGTATCAGGATCTGTTCAGCACACAGTTTATAGGGGAAGCTGACACCGGCCCTCCACAGCTGGGAATGATCCGGGGACAAGAAGGGGATAAAAGGAGCCCTGGTCATAGGGAGATCACAAGGGAGGATATTGTAGTGGGCTAGGGATCCGCTGGCACCAGACTCCCAAAGACCACCTACATCCTGGTGAGGGAGGAATTGGATCCACTGAAGACGGAAGCGGAACTATCAGAGCTAGGAATGGAGTTAGATGAACATGTCACAATGGAAGAGAAACAAGGGAACATTTAAACAGTTTAAACAATTTTGAAACCCATGGTACAGAAAAATTAAAAATGAAAATTGAAGAAGACTATTGAATTTGGCCACTCAGCATGATAACAATAACAACACACAACATCCAGCACTGCTGGTCACTCAGGATGGGGCCACTGTGGTGGTAAGCACGATGTCACTTAATCATGATGATACCATGTTTCCCCAAAAATAAGACCTAGCCGGACAATCAGCTCTAATGCATCTTTTGGAGCAAAAATTAATATAAGACCCAGTCTTAGCTTACTATAAGACAGGGTCTTATATAATATAATATAATACTGGCTATTATGTTATATTATATTAAAGACCCGATCTTATAACAAAATAAGACCGGGTCTTATATTAATTTTTGCTCCAAAAGAAACATTAGAGCTGATTATCCAGCTAGGTCTTATTTTCGGGGAAATGTGGTAGTTCTATGAGACATCGGCATTGTTTATGATCCTGTTTTAAAATGAGGAAAAAGCAGTTATGTAGATTGATTAAAAAGACTCAACACCATTAGCCCTTGGAAGAATTGGGGTTCCAGCTCTTGGTGTCTGATCCCAAAGAAGGAGATTCATAACATTTAATTTCTGCAGAAAACAATTCTAGTGTAGGGCTGAAGAACAGATTGTAAAGATCAAGGAAGCTTTGGGTGATGAGGAAGTCGTGGCAGGGGGTGTCAACTACTTTTTAAAGAAATTTGGCAGGGATGAGAAGGGGAGAGAGAAAAAAACGAGAGTATGGTTGAGAAAAGCTTATAGTTTTATTTTTTCTGAGGATGGGGAAGACCAAATATAGGTAGAAAAGATGGAATCAACAGACACTAAAAGAGAAGGTGGGGTTTTATAACTTCATCTATAAAGTTTTGGTAAAATGGGGGTATTACTAACGTGGGTCCAGCAATAGGCTAACAAGGTAAAACAAATAAAAAAAACAAAAATAAAAACAACTCCACATTATTAGCAGTGAGGCCAGTGAAGGGAAAGGTGTCTTGGGAGCACAGAGATGGCGGGAGACTAGAATAAGTGGAGGAGAGAAGATGAGATTCATTTCAAAAGAGGAGGTGATGTTGAGAAGAGAAGTAGAAAGAGATTGAGAGAGACGACTCCAGTTAAAAGAGTCTGAACAAAAGTGTGCCCTGCAGACCCTGACTCCTGGTGGGAAAAAGAAATAGTAATGCTTGTCCACCATCTTTGGTTGGATAAAATTTCTGCGGAAAACCATGTCATAGGGTATCACATTTTAGACCTGCCATTCTATAATTTAATCAACTCAGCGGGAAGGGGGACGGAATTTCTCTCTTCAAAATCTATTTATTGGGCCAGTGGACATTTTCACAACTACAAGGTGCCTGCATTTGCGTTTCACTTGGTGCTAATTTATGAAATCGCATAGGTCAAACCAATTTCAATTTCAAATATTAACATAACTAGAAGTTCTCTGTGTCTTAATTAGAGGTCATCAACTCCTTTGTAAAGCGGTCCCTGTCAGGAGTGCCTGTGGGCAATTTGGGGAGATCAGTGAAGCTTAAAATGAAGGATTTGATAGTCAGTTTTTGAAAAAGTCATATTGTTTTGTTCTTCAGCAAACAATGGGTAGCCCAGACTCCAATTAGAGCAGTATTCAAATAATTTTTGATTTGCATATTTGAATTGGCCGTCTTTGGGCAGGAGAGACCAGGCCATGCAGCTCCCCAATTATTTAGAGCAATTAGCGGAGATGATCAGACACTTCTGAGGTCTCATTAGCAGGCATGTTGGCTGCTCCGACATCTTTAAAGATCACAGTGGCGAATGGGCCCGGCCGCCCACATTTCCTTTCGGGAGAGTTCTGCAGACAGTGACTCACTCAAACAAAGGTAGCTATTTTCACAGCCTATTTCTACTTTCCCTCTGACAAGTCATTCTTTACTGCTGTTTTTCTAAAATACACATTGTAAATACCGATGTCTTTTTCTACTTAAAAGCGCTCTAATTTTTGTTTCAGCTCTAAACCCATCATCATCTTGGTACTTAATACCAGGCCATAGTAATTTCCCAGCAATAAAACTTGGTGCTTAGAAAACTAACTTTTGGGAAACGAGGTAGCCAGCATTCTACCAGTTAATTCTACCAGCATTATAGAATTCTACCAGCATTCTATAGTTAAATTTCGGTGCATTTAACTATAATCACCTTTTCATTGACGATAAGCACATTAAGAATAGAGCAAAATTGTGGTAGTAGAAGGCTTCCAGTTGGCAGAAGCATGGTCTCATCTCTGTGTTTGTTATTGTGCACTTGGTATCACAATTTCCAAATTAGAAATTTCCTCTGTGATGACACCCAAGCCTCCCATTCTGGCACAGCCTCTACGCCACCCTCGACCCGCTGAGCAAAGGCAGAGTGACAGTTTCCCTTTCCTCGTCCTATGGTACTTCACCAAGCAGAGCTCTGCCTCTTCTCCCCTTGTAGTCTCAGACTTAAGGACATGCCTACATTCCAAAATACAGATTCTTTTTTCAGTAGTTTATTATTATTATTATTATTATTATTAGTTTCAGGTGTACAAAGCAATGTAATAGTTAGACATCTACACCCCTCACAAAGTGATAACCCTCCCCAATCTACTACCTCTCTGACATCATATATAGCTGTTACAATACCAGCTATATTCCCTATACTGTACTCCACATCCGGTGAGGATATATATATATATATCCTTTATATATATATATAAACATATATATATATAAATATATATAATATTATAATATATATAAATATTAAATATTTATATATATATAAATATATATATATATATATCCTTTATATATATATATAAAATGTATACACATTTTATACAAAACATGTATACAAAAAAATGTATACATATTTTAAGAAAGGAAAAAACTGTATTAAATTTGTAATACTCAATATATACTGATAACAAAAGATGAATACAAGTCACGTGTATACAATTTTCTGGCACCCCTGGTATATATGTGTGTGTGTGTGTGTGTGTGTTTGTATTTATTTATATAAAATCCAGATTTTAAATTAGCACAGTAGTCATTCTCAGCATTTTCTAGGTCCCACTTTAATTTCCGTCTTGAGCATAGGTAGAGTGCAAAGGGAACCAACTGGTTCAGCTTAGAAGATGCAGCATTGAGAAATTGTGGTGTGGGGCCAGCGGTGCATCACCTCCCTACCTGTAATCTTTTCACCTGCAAAAATGGCCATGGTGATCCTTCCTTCTTGCCCTTCCCACTGCATTCGGTTGCCCTAAGGTCTGAATGAGATGATGTTTGTGAAACAGTTTTGCAAATGATGGATATATCACGTGCTTTGGCAGAGAATCTTTGATCTGTTTCCAAAATTCTACAACAGGTGACATTGAGGTGGCACTGCTTAGTGGTTCAGAGTGTGGTTCCTGGGGCCAGCCTGCCTGGGTTTGAATCCCCGCGTCACCGTTTCCTAGCTGTGTGACACGGAGCCGTTATTTAATCGCTCTGCTCCGTGGTTCCCTCCTCTGTGGTGGTAACATAATAATAGAATGTACATCATGGGGTTTTATGAGGATTGGAAGAATAAGACACACAGAGCCCTGCCTAGCGCAGTCCATGCGATATGAATACTAGTTAAACGTCAAAAAAAAATCTGTCTTGAGAGGCTCGAGGGAGTTTGAGCAGTTGCTGGGATGTGATGTTCGCTTCTTCAGGGTTTTCACAGGTACCAACCTTTCAAACCACATCTTGGTTCTGCCATGTTTTTGTGCTCCCAGTTTTATTTTAAGCAGAGGCTTTGTTAGATAGCCTGACTCGAGGTATTAAACCCAGACCTGTTGCATGTCATTTTAAGAGCATGAGGCAGTTGAGCATAGGTCTTGAGTAAACTGGGGAGGGCGTCTCCAAGCCCCCAGTTCAACATAACTGTGGGAGTTAGGGAGGCACGAAATGAGAAGAATTCCTAAGCATCCAAGCATCTCAGAAATGTCTATGATGCCGTGAGCTTGACTTAATCCAGTCATATAACTCTTAGCGTAGACACAGATAATGCCTGAGAAGAATTTGACCATGATGGAAGCCCCCAAATTAATCGTGTGTGTATTTTAGATTAATGGCAAATAATATTTCGTATAGCTATGTCCCAAACATTGCATGGGACGTACACCAACATAAATTATTGTTTATCTGAAATTCAGTTTTTTTAAAAATTTATTTTAAGTGTGTTTTTCCAGAACCCATCAGCTCCAAGTCAAGTAGTTGTTTCAATCTAGTTGTGGAGGGCACAGCTCACATTGGCCCATGAGGGGATCGAACCGGCAACCCTGGTGTTACGAGCATCATGCTCTAACCAGCTGTGTTAACCGGCCGTCCCTGAAATTCAAATTTAACTGGACATTCTGTACTTGCTAAATAATGGGATTTACCTCAGAGGCTTTGAGGATTAAAGTTATATAGGTAGAATGCCTGGCAAAGTCTTAACACCTAACATGTATGTAATTAGTCTCTTAAGGTAAATGGGAGACAATTTGCTAGTTACTTTAACAGCTGTTGGGGGTTCTCCATCCTTGATTTTTGCTTATTAAAAATAATTAAACATTCAGTGGAACATTTCCCCACTTCTATCAGTCATTATAGTTAGATCTTATCTAGTCTTTCGGTTCTTTGAGAATGCTTGTAATTTCATTTTGTTGTGCATGTTTAGTAAATTAAAAGGAAATTAGCCGACATTAAACTTTGAAGAAACAAACATCCAACAGAAGCATAAGAAGGCCCGTAAGGTATTAATGAGTGAGTTTCACGTGGATCAAACTATCACCTGGAATGGAATTATATGTTAAATTTCCTATCTTTGGAACTCGATTATAGCTTAAACCATTAATGATAATCCTAAATAAATACTCCTTCGGCCATTGCCTTCAGTGTGCTTAGTTAGGTGTACTTGTCAGTGCTGTGCTGAATCTTGAGATTTCATTAAAGAATGACTTTTACTTTTGATACAAGTTAAACATGCAAATCCCTATAGATAAAATGAAAATACACTATTATTTAATAACAATAAAAACAAAACAATAAAAGAAGCAAACACTGAAAGCATAGGCATCCCAAACTTGACTTTCTTGTCATTCTGGCCTGTTAGGAAATCTGTTGTTTATAAAATGTGGTCTCTTAAGTAATCCTTTCTTGTTGCTTCCACTCTGAAGTTTGGTATTCACCTTTCAGAGTTCAAATGTTATCCTCCCATTGAAGCCACTGCTGGCAGTTACACAATAACTTCAACTCCACCTTTCAGCAAAGAAAAGAGATACATATTCACCAAATACTTAGAAATTGTGAGAAAAATACAGAAACTGGCTGGCTTTCGGAGTGGGTGTTTGGATGGTGGAATCTATACTGTGTGTGAAGAAAGTTGAAGTTAGAAGGAAGTGTTGGAGAAGTCCGTGGGGGTAAAGAAAAAATTAAAAATAGAACTACCATTTGATTGAAACATTCCACTTCTGAGTATTTATCCAAAATATCAGGACCTCAAAGAGATGTCTGCACTCCTGTGGTATTTGCAGCATTGTTCACCATAGCCAAGATGTGGAAAAAAACCTCAGTGTCTACTGAGGGATGAATGGACAAAAAAAAAAAAATATATCTATATCTATATCAATATATCTACCTACGTACCTACCTACCTACAGTGGGATATTGTTTATGCTTAAAAAGGAAGGAAATTTGCCGTTTGCAACAACATGGATGAACTTTGAAGACATTATAATAAATGAAATAACCCAGTCACAGTAGGACAAATATTGAATGATTCTATTTATATGAGGTGTCTAAAATAGTCAAACTGCTAGAAGCAGAGAACAGAATGGAGGTTGCCAGGGCCGGGTGGGGGGAATGGGGAGTTGCTGTCCAATGGGTAGAACGTTTCAATTATGTAAGATGAACAAGCTCTCCAGATCTGCTGCACAGTGCAGTGCACACAGTTATCAGTACAGCACGTGAACTTAAAAGTGTGCGAGAGGATAGAGCACATGTTAAGTGTTCTTACCACAATCAAATTGAGAAACAGAAGAAGGAGAGGTATGGAATGCTCAACGTACATCGAGTATTGATGAAGTATAAGCCACTGGAGATCCCAACAGTGCGTCTCTGTGATAGAATATTCCCGATAAAGAAAGCGAACTCCAGAAAATGAGGTGATTTTTGGAGGTGAAGAGTGGGGAGACTGTTAGTCATTTGCTTCTTCCACCTAATCTCTCAAAGCCACAGTCCACAGGTTAGTGGGTCCCCAGTCAAAGGCTGCCCCCATTGAAAAAAGAAGGCTCTAAAATCAGTCTATACTGGGTGAAGCAACTGCAGAGATCTGATGCTACGCACGTTCCTTGGGGGGGGGGCAGGGGAGGGCACCTGCTGAGGGACCTGGGGGCACCCAGGAAATGTCCACACTGTCCAGACAGAAGATCCGCTTTCCTTTACTTGGATATGGGTCAGATTTTGTAAGATTTAGCTTTTCCAGCAATCCCGTCATTGGCAGTAGGAAGGGAAGTCTTCCTTCAATTCTAAAATAATTAGCAGTCACCACTAGGAGTATTGAGGTCAGTTAATGTTTTCCTGTCATCGGTGCCCTGGATTTATCTATAGGAATCGAAAACACAGCCCTGCCTGGAAAAGACTTCCATTGACATCATAGGATCCTTTTCCATTCCTTGTCTAAACAGGCCTAATTTATAGATAGATAGATGATAGATAGATAGATAGATAGATAGATAGATAGATAGATAGATAGATATCTCATAATGTACATATAACATAACACTTTTATTTTCCGGTGTTCAAAGGGCATATCATAATGATAATTGCTTCTTCAAAGAAAGTCCTGATTTTGAAACATGATAAACCTTCCAAATAATGATTTGGTTATGTTTACCTAATTCTTATTCATTGGTGAGTGTCTAAAAGAAATCATTATTCAACCTAGCTCACTGATTGCTTTCACTAAGTGTTAAATAATAAATAATGCATTTCTCCTTCAATTAATGTACTTAGACATCTCACAGGCCCAATGCTTTGGTGGAAATGTTCTAAACTACAGAATCAATCTGTAGCATGGCTCTGCCTCTTGACATCCTGAGCTTCCTAACAAAGAGCTTTTAATTCCAGTTACAAGGTGAATGGATGATTTAGGTGACAGTGTTCTACCATCGTGCTCAAACTAATAAGTAAGATGAGCCACTGCAATGACACCTCACAAGTCGACCCAAGGCAGAATTTGGACTCAATCTGTCTTCCCCCAAATGTGAGGTTTTAAAAAAAATTTTATATAAAATTATAATATATATAATATATATATGTATTAACTTAATATGATAGTCAACAAGTACCCAAAGACTGGTTCTTTACAATGTTATATATATATCATCCCATTACTGTGGGGTTTGTAAAATAATTGAAATGCTACCTTTTTATTAGCATTGTCGAAAAAAATTAACAGAATGTCTGAGGACTCAAGATAACCCAAAGCCCTTGATGCAATGTTAGCTGTTATTTTTGTGTATTCCCTTCTGATTCTCCTCTATACATAAATATTTTATGAGATAGAAATCATTGTGTACACACCACTTTCTAATGGTTTTAGTAATCGTTATAGCAAAAATGTTTCCATGTGTCAAGAGGTTTTATAATTATAGATTTTGACATAACCCATCTCAACAGTGAAGCGTGATTTAACTCTCCCATTAATTTTGGAAGTTCCGTTGGCGTCCATATTTTTATTATTATAAATAATGGCGAAGTGAACATCTTTGTGCATAAAGGATTTTTCCCCCTTTTCTTTTGGGGTGAAGAGTCTAGAGACATACAGTTCAATTGCCACGTAGGTTCACTGAGTCTCCACAGGATTAGACATGAACACTTTGTAAAATGTGTGCAAATACAATAAACAAAAAGTCCCTACGTTTTAAGTGTACATTTTTAATTACTAGTGAGGTTGAGCTTTTCCCCATGGCTGTGTTCATTAACTGAATTTCATCTTTTCTTAATAATTTTTTTATTAGTTTCAGGTGTACAGAACAATGTAGTAGTTAGACATTATACCCCTCACAAAGTCTCGTATTTCTTGCTATCATTTGGCTATGTATCTGTTGGAATACAGTTGGAATACTGTTTTGTCATTTTGGGGATATTTATCAGGATATGTAACCACATCTACAAGAGTAGTAGAAGATTAAAGGCAATAAATTGAAAGTAAGGGTCATTAGGGTTCATGTCACATGTTTTTAATCTCAAGGAGCTGACAACACGATATACTTTTAGACGTAGGAGCTAGAAAGTTCTCTGGCGGTGGCCCCTGTCTTCATTGTTCCATCATTTGCCCAATGCTCTCCCTGGAATCCTCTAGAAGTTGTGAAATTGACTCAGGTCGCTTTTATCGTGTTATCTCTGCTCTCTTGTATCGTGTTATCTCTATCTCTGCTGTCCCTATCCAAGCATCGTGCTCTTTGTCATCCTCGAGAACTTTAGACATGACTGTTTCTAGGTTGGTTTGGCAGGTCCCTATCTGTGCTGCCTCCCTGTCTGTCCACACCTCTCTGCTGGGGCTCACATCGTCCTGCAGTGACTTATGTACACCTCGGTCTCCCTCGTGGACTGGGAGGTCCTGCGAGAGGACAGGAAGGGATGTGCATTTTCATCTCTGCGTCCTTAGTCTGTAGAATGGTGCCAGGAAGAGATTGTGTGCTTAACAAATGTTTGCAGGTGCTTAACAGATGCTTGTGGTGCTTAATGGATGCTTAAGGGATTACATTTCATATCAATATTAGTTCTGTAATCCCATCACGTCATCTTCTTTTAGGGTCTAAATCAACTCTTAGTTATAAAGGGCCTGAAGCCAGACCTGAACTTCCTTGGGCTTTCAGCTCATTCCAGTGGGCGCCAGCACTCCCCACTTCCTCTCCGTACAGGATGAGTTCAGGGCGACTCCTCTGCTTCCATCCAGGCTCTTGGAATGTAGTCCATTGTCCATTGTTTGACCTTGAACCCCACTTAGACATGATGGAGTGACTGACAACACCAAAATATGAACTATTTTAGTGTAAACCAAGTGGCTTCTGCTACACTTTTTCTCTCTTACAGCTCTTCACACATACTTTTTTACAAAGCCTTGCTCACCTATACACACACCCCTTTTAGTTTCATATGATAATGTCACTGTGCTGTGAAACACTCGGAAATGTTTGTGTGCCTTTGTGTCCGATTTGGGAAGGAAAAGTCCTTACATCCACGTCCCTGTGGGAGAACAAAGTTAGAAACTCAAACACACTCATTCTTTGCCCCAAATAAACGCAATTGTCGACTCAATTAGACAGAAGGGAAAGTAAGAGTCCAGTGTGTTGATGCAAAGGCTGAAACGAGTTCATGAAGTTCTTGATGACTAAGGTTTTCCGTGCTGTTGTTTAGCGACAACTAGACTGAAGGTTTTGAAAGGAGTTAAGTTATTCTTATTTAAATTTTTCTTTGATATCATGAGAATCAGAAAATTGTTGTTGGACATGATTTTTTAACGGGCAAGAGCTAAAGCACGTCTATGACTTATTTTCTGAATTATGTAACAATAGCACTTAGAAGTATTCATCCTGGGGGACTGCTTCTGGTCATCACCTAGTGATCGACTGTGGCTTTGACAGAGAGGTAAATAACAAAGCCAGTGTCGTCCCGGCCAGGAAACCTCTAGCTGTGAGGCATTTTGTCTTTATATCTAAATGCCTTGCCTTGTGTCCGTTTTAGTAAATAGTTAGTGATGTCAAGTCTCGCCCCAGCTTACCTCCCACGGATATTAGGATAGGAGCATTTGGAAACTGAAGATGCAATGTAAACACAGTGAATTTTCCCTCTATCTTTAACATCTTTATGGGAGTGACTAGCATTTCCAGCTGGCTCTTCATACAAACGTCTCACTGAGGAAGGGAGAGAGATTAGTTGAATATGCGGATGTTGATTTTGCTCCAAATACAGTATTTTTGAGCTACAGATTCTTACTAATACACGGTTAGCTACACTTCATCGAATGTGTGACTTTTATGATAGGAGAGCTACAATGTCACTTGGGAAACCACAAGCGGATTGAGTGTCCTAACAGGACAGTGAGCAAAGTCTTCTGTACATTCTGTAATTGCATACTGAGAGGCCATCACTGACAGATAAAAGTGCTACTGTCTGTGGTGACAGTGGCTAGCCACACTGTGGAATGAAAAAAAAAAAAATGTTGCTTTGGGTAATACGGCCATTTTAACTATGTTGATTCTTCCAATCCATGAGCACTGAATGTCTTTCCATTTCTCTGTGTCTTCTTCAATTTCTTTTAAACATGTCTTATAGTTTTTCTTTTAAAAATGTCATAGTTTTCATGTAGGTCTTTCACATCCTTGGTTAAATTTATTCCTAGGTATTTTATTCTTTTTGTTGCAATTGCAAAAGGAATTTTTTTTTTAAAAAAATTTATTTTTCTGAGATTTCATTGTTTGTATACAGGAATACAATGGACTTTTGTGCATTGATTTTGTAGCCGGAAACTTTACTGTATTCATTTATTATTTCTAATTTCTTTTTTGTGGAGTCTTTAGGGTTTTCTATGTATAACATCATGTCATCTGCAACGAGTGACAATTTAACTTCTTCATTCCCAATTTGGATGCCTTTTATTTCTTTTTCTTGCCTGATTGCTCTGGTGAGGACTTCCAACACTATGTTGAAAAGCCAAAATGATAGGGGACAGCCCTGTCGTGTTCCTGAACGTAGAAGAAAGGGTCTGTTTTTCACTGTTAATTATGGTATTAGCTGAGGGTTTGTCATATATGGCCTTTATTATGGTAAGGTATTTTCCTTCTATATCTATTTTATTAAGTGTTTTAATCATAAATGGATGTTGTATCTGACTATAATCAACAAGACAAATAGTAACAAGTGTTGGAGAGGCTGTGGACAAAAAGGAACCCTCATACGCTGTGGATGGGAATGCAGATTGGTGCAGCCATTATGGAAGGCAGTGTGGAGGTTCCTCAAAAAATTAAGAATAGAATTACCATATGACCCAGCAATCCCTCTCCTGGGTATCTACCCCAAAAATCTGAAAACATTTATCCATAAAGACACGTGTGCTCCAATGTTCATTGCAGCTTTATTTACAGTGGCCAAGACATGGAAACAACCAAAATGTCCTTCGATATATGAATGGATAAAGAAGTTGTGGTATATATACACAATAGAATACTATTCGGCGGTAAGAAAAGATGAAATAGGACCATTTGTGACAACATGGGTGGATCTTGAGATTATAATGCTAAGCGAAATAAGTCAGACAGAAAAAATAGAGAACCATATGATTTCACTGATCTGTGGTATATAAAACTGAAAACAACAAAATCACAAGACAAACAAATGAAGAAACAAAAACTCATAGACATAGACAATAGTTTAGGGGTTACCAGAGGGTAAGGAGGGAGGGGGGCTCTAGAAGAGGGTAAACCAGGTCTAATATATGGTGATGGAAAGAGAACTGACGCTGGGTAGGGAACACACAATGTGAGATATAGATAATGTATTACAGAATTGTACACCTGAAATCTATGTAACTTTACTAAAAATTGTCACTTCAATAAACTTTATTTTTTTTAAAAAAAAGCTGTCTGCTAAGTAAGCACTTCTTTTAAAAAAAGAGAACTTAGGCTTAGACTTATTTATTTATCAGAGAATCAAACAGTTGTGTCACCTTCAGCTTAGAAGAAAGTCAGCTTTTGTTTTTCTTCATTTTTCCTATTACCCAGAATTGGCAGAAATCAATTCTGGACCACCAGTTGACATTTCCAAATACTCTTTCTGAACCAGGGTTTCTAAACTGCAGCACCTCTGTTCATGAGTTCCATCCTTCGCCCAGTGCTCTTCCTGGAGTTCTCCAGAAGTTGTAGAAATTTTCTATGCTGTGGGGCCGTCCTGCGCGTGGTAAGTGTTAGGGAGCACCCCTGGGCAGTCGTCCTCTAGAAGCCGTAGCCATCCCTTCCCCAGTCACGGCAATCCAAAATGTCTCCAGACATTGCCCACTGTCCCCAGGGGGCCCAAATCATCCTTGGTTGGGACCCACTGTTCCAAACCAAACCAAACCAAACCAAACCAAAATTGGACAAGAAATCTGGGAACCTGCCTTTAGTTTTGCCTTTGTTGCTTCTTCACAGAACAAGTCCTTCAGCCTTTCATTGCCCCCTTCACACAGCTGTGAAATGGGCACCATAGTGCCCGTTTGCTTCATTCGCCCCATAGAAATAGGGTGGAATCATTGAAACAGTGAGGTGCGCAAGAGACATCTGTCGACTGAATGATGAATGAATGAATGAGTAAATGAGGTAAGTGCATGTTTAACAGTATCCTCCTTTCGCGGGTTTTCCCTGCAACTCGAGAGCCTCCCAGCTTTGTTTATATCTCTGTTCCCACAGCGTGGATGGAAGGTGGGAGCCTTGCCCAAGCACTGTGTCTCTGCTTTTCTTAGTACTCAATCCCTATTGCACAACTGACAGCTCTAATCCTTAACAGAATAATCCCTGTAGTGTATGCATGTGTTTTTGTTGTTGTTGGCTTATTTTTTTTGTTTTCGGTTTTGATTGTCAAATGTCAAATGTCAGACTAGACTCATCCCATGGCGAAGCTCACGCAAAAACAGAAGAATGCGATTTTATTGCTCTGTTCTACCATACTCTTCTTTAAAAGTTTATATCACATTCTGCTGATCCTAGTGGGATTCATCCTGTTCCTTTAAAGTTTCCTGTTATCTTTTCCTTCCCTCTACCCCCAACAGAAGAGGCTTAATATACATGTAAACATGGGCATGGGTATATAAAAAAAGGCCCTCCTTAGTTTGTTTAGCTTGTTGTGACTGAGTTAAACAACAAAATTAGACACTGTAAAAAAAAAGAGAATAAATACTAGCAGCTTTACATATATACCTTTTGTAGGGAAAAAAATACAAGTTATTAAAAGGGAATAATAAGATTAAATCACATTGGCTTAACAACTGGCTTTGGAAACTACTAGCACTGTTTTCTGGACACTTAGAGAAAAGATCTGTGAATTAGAGAAACTCCTTCTTCTCTAAACTCTGCTCCAGGAAGCCTTTATAAACACATTCATTTTTAATATGACTGCGGGAAAGCTATTGTGGCCTAGCTTCACTAACATATTATTTTTCAGGTTAGCTTTATTTTGTGATTTTCTGAAATCTGGCGTGCAGCTATTTAAAGACAATAACTGGTATAAATAAATAAATACTGTCTCCACTGATGAGTATTTTGATAAGTAGGAGGCCAGTATATTGCAGAATTCAATTGTGTCATCCTCACATAGCTGAGAACACAGAATAATAGTCCTGAAGTCCAAAGGAAATATTGGCAACACCAGCAGTGATATTAGAGGTACTGAAAAGTTGGGGGATTGAAAATAACATAAAATCTAATTTCTTCTTTCAAAATAGCCTTTAACATGTTGCATGTTAACTAAATTAGTAAGTGAATGAAACAAAATTGACACGAACAGAGTACACCAAATACAGATATCTTAAGACACTAAAATTCCAGGCCCAATAGTAACCCAATGTCTAACGTCTGGTATGCCCCATCCTGGTGTCCTTGAATACACGGTGGCTCCATCCAATCCACTCTCCCACCGATAGCCAACGTGACTTTTTCACGGTACAAATGTGACCACATCACCGCCTCTCTACCTCTCAAAAAGAAAAACACCTTTGACGACTTCCCATAGTTTCTAAGATGAAGACAGAATTCCTAAACACGAACTAATAAACCCTCCTGCTCTGCCATTTCCTACTTCCTGATTCTCCCTTTCCTTGCTCTGATGAGTCACTCTCTGGAATCCTTCCACCCTCACCCCTTGCTTACTTCCCCCCCTACTTTGATCCCTTCTCAAGTGTTTCTTTCTCAGGAAAGAAGCATGTTTCTCTGAACTCCAGACAAGGTCAGTGCCACAGTCCACGCACCACCCCTCCACAGGCTGACTGGCTGTAAGCTGTAGTTCTTCATTTATGAGTGTGGTCACTCTATCTGCCACCCCCACCAGACTCTCAGGTCCAAGATGGCAGATGCCATGTCTATCTTCTCTCACCATTGTCACCTCCAGCATCGTGCGTTAGTGCCCATTGCAGAGTAAGTGCTTAGTAAACATGTATAGAATTAACGAATACGGAAGGAGTCATTACACCCATACCTTCTCTCCTGTCTTGTTCTTGCGCAGAGAACTCCTTTGAACATCGTGACTTTTGCTTTGTTACTGGGAACTGCAGTGTGCCCCAGCCAGTGTCCTCATCCTGGCTCTAGCTCTGCCCCTTCAGGATGGTACTGATTGAGTTTCACCCTTTTCTAAATCATGGCCCTCTACACACTTGACACACTTGTCATGCCTCCTTTGAGTCCTCTTTACCCTATTTCTTTATTTTCTTCAGTCATCTCTTTATTCTTCATTCCTACCAGAATATTAGTAGCTGTCCTATCAGCTTGTTCAAGGTTGTCTGTCTCTCTTAAGGGAGAATGGTGGAAATCAGACCTGGGAAGCTTTCTGGGAGAGTCTCCTCATCTCTTACTAGCTATTGCAATTCTTGTTATAGGAGGGCCTGTTGGCCACTGTGTCAGATGCCGGTAGAATAGGCATCTAATGGCAGGCTGGTACAAATGAAAATTTCTGCAATATTGTAGCAAGGCCTGTGCTAGTCATAACCCATCAAAATTGATTAGAACATACAAGAATTTATAAACTATCATTTTCTTTGTATTTCTACTGCCAGAGCTGTATTTTTTAAAAAGAGTTATCTATTCTTTCTTTTTCCTTAATCATGGGTGGAGAGCTCTAGTGACCTTAATTAAGGAATTAAATGTAAACTTCAGCAAATGGGATTGCATTGCACCAGCCCTAGCCAGACCCCTCAGCTCCATAGCTGTCCGGGGAAATCTAAGGCATAAGAGAAGCAGACTGGAAGCGTGACCTGGACGGTGCCACCCTCTCTCCTCTCCAGAGGACCTCTTGTCCCAGGTCATCTGCATGCACACAGTGTGAGATCTGCAGATGGTTGAGCAAGCATGACGAATGCCATTTTAGCACAATGATGAACATGACGATGATTTAGATTCCTCCTGGAAGTAGATACTTCAAGCCCAGGCTGTCAAGGAGTCTGAAGATAATCTAATACATATCTTTTTAGGTCCCCTGATGAAAAGTGCTACACAAGTACAACACGGAATCATAATTGTTATTTATTATTTTTAGTGAAAATGCAGTTGGTCATCTTGATAATGAGACCTAATGTTGGATGGGTATTGACAAACCATCATCTGATTTCATAATCTCTCTGGCCATTTTTATTTATAAATGAATCTTCTGTCAACATCAAATTCTCATTAGCATCATTAGCATTCTACACTCTTCTTGGTAGGATCATGTAAAATTGATGGGATCACATTTCTATTAAATGCAGTGCATGCTGCAGGGTTGTTATTTATATTGAGCATTCTGGAAGCCTGGGATCATAATATCTTGTAAATAAACATTACATTCAGTGATATCACCTTTCATTTTAAAAGGGTCTTTAGAAAGCTTTTAAAATGGCGCAGGGATGGAGCACTCACTGTTAAGAGTGGAGGGAAGGGAGCCGTCATTTTGTGTGTATGGAATTTCAGGGTAATAACTGAAAATTAACATCAGAGAAATTGACGTGAACAGAGAACATCTGAATTGAGACAGGAGCCTCAGATTAAGAGCAAAAAAAAAATTGTTCATGTATTTATTTGCCCAGAGGTTTTCTCATCATTATAAAAACTGGACTTTTTCACTTTGGCCCTCCGTCACAGTGGGGCATAATGCTGGATACTGAACACCGCTGAAATGATGAAACATTTTTTCCAAGATCCAGCAACAGCTGCTGCTTATTGAGTTACGAACACCACTTCCTAAAGAATGTGATTTTGTTTCAGAGATAGCCAAGAACGGACCAGGCTGTCTCAGCTTCGTTTGAGCTATGATAACGTGGCATGTTGTTGTCATCTTATTACTAGGTATGTTTCATAAAGTGATGCCAGATCCTTCTCCCCTTCTCTTGGGGAGGGGAGGCTTTATTGATTTTGGAGACTGTAAATTGAAATGGCACTTTTATGATGGAGAGACACACAACGGTTAGAGGATTTGTATGATGCTTTAGGAAAATTAGAAAATTTTATAAACTCCAAGAAAGATTCATGGGGTCGAATCTGGATTGCAAAATGCATGGAAGCTTACTGGAATCTGTGAACTTCTTAGGGTTACAAGAAGATGCTGACTTGCCTGCCAACCCTCCCTCCTATGGGATTAAGTTTAAGGCCGACTTGCAAAGTATTTCTTGTGCTGCAAGATTTTGGAATGTCTCTTCAGTGAGAAGGCTAAAATACCGTTGGTGCTTTTAACTCATTCAACTTGTCTCCACCCTACACTTTCACACTATTTTTCCACTACACTATGCAAATGGAGAACTTTTGTATTTAACTTAAGATGCAACATCTTTACTGTAATCCTCCTTTGGGAAAAATACACATTTTGTCATCAAAAAGATTCTCGATCTGCAATGAAGTCACCTTTCAAATTTAAAGGTGAAAATTAAAAAGGATGAAAAATACCCACAAGTCCATATAAGATGACCATTATTATCAGTAAAAATCTTTATTGTCTTCAAAGGCTAAAAAGGTATATGGAATATTTAAATGAAAGGAATTTCAAAATGTGTGACCTGAAAAATCCCACTTTTAAGGATTTAGTCTAAGGGAATAAATAAAGATATTTAAAAAAATTAGTTAAAATGATATTCCTTGCAGAATTTTTTTGGGTAACAAAAAATAGTCTATTCATACAGTAAAATACCAATAGATATTAATAATTCTCTTGGAGGACTACAGTTCTATATTGTAAAGATGTTCACTATTGACTTAATATAGAGTCCTTCCAAAATGCTTTATAATCATTTCTTAGAAATAGATTCTTTAAATTAATCATTTTTCTCTTTGTATGCTATTGATTAAAAAGGGGGATTTAGAGTAACATCTGGTCTGACGGCTATACTTAATTTAAAAAAGCAGCAACAACCAAACAACTATAGGGTGAAGGTTCAGTTTTCCAAGGGACTTGATGAATTTTAAATTCTGCTGTTGGAAAACTGCTTTGTTAGGGTACTGAGCAGTCATGGTTTACTTTTGATCTATTTGTTAAATAAAGTAGGTATTTCCCGGGACACTATTGGAACCATGTTACTTAGGGGTTTTCGGCTCCTTAGTCAGAGGATGTAAAGGCGGCTAACTGTTGAAAAAGTACACGGGACATTGCAGTCCATGGATGGACGCGGAGTAAATGAATGGATGACTGTATTTAGGCAAGAGTGACCCTGAAGAGACTTGGCAATTTTGTTACCATTCGTTCATTTAAAAACATTAACTGAGCACCTACTATGCCTGAAGTGCTGGGGACACAGATGTGAAGGAGCTTGTACTCTTATGTGGGTCTGATCAGATCAGATCATCCTAATGTAAGTTTAGGAAGGAAAACTGCTATGTGAATGCTAGAAATGATGTGATTGCTGGGAAAAGGCGAGTGATCATCGTGTCCCGGTTTGCCTAAGATGTCCTTGTTTTTAGCACTGAAAGTACAGGGACCCTTTAGTCCCAGACAAATGGGATGGTTGGTCCCCTTAGAAAAGGCGTCTCACCCAGCTAAGTCTTTCTGCACAAGGCGCCCGCGGGCTTGAGAGCTGAGTCTCTGAGTCCAGAAGGGACTAGCACAGTGAGGTTGTATGTGCAGGGTCAGAGTGAGGGTGAGGCGCAGGTGCCAGGCAGAGGACACTGCCTGAGGAGAGAAGCAGCACAGTGTGCGTAAGGATCCGTGAGGCAGTTCTAACGCTGCTGGGGCATGCGTTGACTGGCATGGAGGTGTAGAAAGATGAGTCCTCAGGTAACCAAGGCCTGATCACAGAGGACAAAGGAGGGGCTCAGGTGAGTGTATCAGCATGCTGAGGCTGCCGTAACAGAGCACCACACACTGGGTGGCTTAAGTAACGGACATTTATTGTCTCACGGTCGGGAGGCCAGAAGTCCAAGATCAAGGTGTCGGCAGGATTTGGCCCTTCTGAGGCTGTGAGAGTCTGCTCCATCTTTCTCTTTTCTAGCTTCTGGTGGTTTGCTGGCAATCTTAGGTTCCTTGGCTTGTAGAAGCATCACTGCAATCTCTGCCTTTATATTCACATGGCATTCCCTCTCTCTCTCTCTCTCTCTCTTCTCATCTGTTTTCCAATTTCCCCTTTTCATAAGGACACCAGTCATAATGGAGTAGGGCCCACCCTAATGACCATGTCTTATTTTAAGTAATTACATCAGCAATGACCTTATTTCCAAATAAGGATGGTTTCTGAGGCATTGAGGGTTAAGACTTCAACATGTGAATTTCTGGTGGGTGTGATTCCACCCCTGACAGTGGCGATGGTGTTGAGGTGGTTAAACAGGGACGCTAAGAGGCCTGATGGCTCTGCAGCCTGGGGAGCTTTTGTCCTCATTGGTTCATGGTGGCAGAGACCCCCATAATGTAGGGTAGGTCCCACTGCAGTCCAATGGATGCACAGTGAGGAGACACAGCTGAGCACTGGGAAGGGGGCCAAAGTCACACAGTCCTGCAGCTGTAGACCCGAGAGGGGTCTGACCACCCCCCTGGGGACAGTGAGAGGAGCAAGGGGCAATGGCCGACTCCTCTGGGTCCGCTGAGGAAACACTGGGGCCCGCTGAGATCTCTCTTCCGTTAGGAATAAACTGGTTAAAACACAACCTACTACAAATACTCTAGGTCAGAGAAAAGAAATGTTATTCTGAGGAACGTATTCAGAGGAAGGATTTTAAACACTGTTTGCCAAAGTAACCAAAGAAAAATAATTTGGCAATTAGGATGCAAAAATATATGGTTTTGGTGAAACGGCAGCTGAAAACTATGAAGAGATGACAGTGACATAAAGAGATGCCTGGGTACAATAGGAAAGATTAAAAAGAAAGCAAAACGTGAAGTAGCATCAAAATCTTCATTCCACACCAATTGCAGAATCAACACCACTGAAAACAGTATCTAGAATTCTCCCAGACCACAGAAGTAAAAGACCTGAGGATGAGGAGAATGGAGGAGAAAACAAAAGGCAAAGGGCCAAAAAAATAGGCCTCTTTTTATGAATATTTATGAGAAAAGGCCAGACTGACTGGAAAAGAAGATAGTGAAGGAAACATTGCTTATCTGAAAAAAAGCACCATAACTGTAAATACCTTTAGGCATTTTTCACACATTATGATTATATGTTTAATTTTCATTCAGCTGTAATAATAATATACATATAGTTTTGTTTCTTTATTCACCTTTAACATTGAACTGTGAGCATTTCTCGTGTCATTAGATAAATTACAACCATTTTTTTTTTTTTGATCTGACTTAAAACCATCTAATTTTATTGGAAAGGTAGTCTATATCTGAACATCAGGTTTTGAACATTGTAAGAGAACACTAAAGACAATAAGAACTACAGAAAAGTAGAAAAGGGTTTGCTGATTCAAAATCCAGAAAAAAACTTTTAAACATATCCATTAGAGTTAGTGTTTATCGACTGGGTGACTGACATTACCTAAATTACAACCATTTTTAATTGCCACATGTTACTTTATCAGGTGACTATGCCATAATTGAAATATTTCTTTCATGATTTTATTTTGAAATTTTGCTTTTTACAGAAAATACTGCAGTGTATATTTTTGTTTATGAACTTTATCTTATCTCATACATTATTTGTGGAGGATCATTTCCTAGAACTTGAATTACTGGGTCAAAGGACATGCAAACCAGAGGTTCCCAGACTTTAGAATTCCATAGACCAAGAAATATCAAAAGTAATTAAAAAAAATGACCAAAATAGAGTTGTTTGCACTTTCTTTTGTCAAGTAAGTACATTAAAGAAAAAAAATAAAAAACAGAAAAAACCCTGCCATGTAGCATGATTATTCATAACAGAGAATATATTTTATATAAAAAATTTGAGAGGATATAATCTCACAATAAAGGACTATCTTTAAGCTGAATAAGCACATTGTCTTTATTATTTATTTTATTTTACTCTACACTGGTGACAATTTTGTCATGAAGGGACAGTGGCCCAATTGTGGGTGCTCTGGAAGCTTTGAGTAGACCCCTCTGCCTCTACAACATGGCAAGCCATTGTTTGCTATTTTGAATATATAACTTTCCTTAACGTTTCACTTTTGCCTTGTCGCACATTCTGTAGATGGGTGGATTCAAGCCAAATATGTCATTTGAAGTCTTTTTCATAATCCTGAAGACATCAGTCACTTGGTGAGCTATCCTTAGTGCAGACTGGCCCTTACTGCATTGTCAAAAGGCATCTGTGTCTTTAAGTCTATACTGGAGGAAGCGTGGTGCTCTGTATGAGCGGGACCTGGAATTCAATTCTGTTTCCGCTACTTTTTGGTGGCTTGGCAAGCCTGAGGGGGCACGACATGGGCAAGGCTGAGTGTCCTCATCTTGATAATTGAGGCTGATATTACTATCTACTTCATGAGGTGGTTTTATTAAAAAAAAAATAAAAAATGACTGATCACTTAAGGCGGTACCTGGCACATTCTAAGTGCTTTAATTAATGCTACCTATTCTTTCTGCAAATTCCTACTTCCTTTCAAGTAATATAAATTGACAAGCAAAAAATTCTGAAATATCCTAAATTAAATTCCAGCAGAGCAGAGGGTAGAAGGAAGAGATTTAGGGGTTAATCAGTTAACAGAACACGAGCAGAAACCAAAAAGACTGCTCAGGTTCCTGAATGTATATTAAAACTTGACATCAACTTTCAGGTGGCTATTTCAGCTCTTACTGAGAAAGGGATAGCCGATTAGCGTAAGTACCACAGGAATTTGGAAGAGGTAAAGACCAAAAGGAAGTAGTCAGAGCTGAAGTAGTCAGAAAATCCAAAAGATATGGTTAATAGAAAAAAAAAAGTGAACGATGAAAGAATTGTATTCAGGCAGATGGAAGGACAGTGATGTTTAGCTTGCCTAACCAGACGACAGTATGGTGGTTACCAGAGGGGAAGGGGGTGCGGAAAGGATGAAGAGGATAAAGGAGGTCAAATATATAGTGATGGAGAGAGACTAGACTTTGGATGGTAAGCATCCAATGCAAGATACAGATGATGGATTTTAGAATTGCACACATAAAACTTATATAATGTTATTAACCAATGTCACCCCCAATAAATTTAATAAATAATAAGAAAAGGTAAGACACTAAAAGAAATAAATAAAATAAATAAAAAGGAATAGCTGACGACAGGTTCCCACTGCATCTTGCTTATGCAAGAACTTTATGGATTGTTGCCCACAACAAATCCAAAAGCAGCAAACTCTGCACCTATCCCGGAACTGTCCCTACTTCACCTTTTACCGCCCCACTTATCTATAGCCAAGGTGAATTCTTTGAAAACAACCTACATCTTAATTCCCCAAACTCATTGTATAAAAGAGTCCCGTCAGCTCCAGGGTAATGGACTTGTTGTCTTCTCTACCTAACCATGTTGTTGGTGGTTTAGACTGTCTGGACCTGGTCCTTTTCTGTCTTGCATAAGGCTGACTAAACTCTTTCTTTCAGAAATGCTTTCAGCCACAAAGGTTTTTATTTAACAAAATCAAAGGGTGGAAAACTTTTTCCCTATATTCTCAGACCTATGAGTAAATATTTTAGGCTCTACAGGCCCTATGGTCTCTGTTGCAACTACTCAACTTGACCATTGTAGCATAAAAGCAGCCCCAGTCAATAATAGTAAACAAGTGAGTGTAGTTGTGTTTCAATATAACTTTATTTGTAAACACTGAAATTTAAATTTCATATACATTTTGTATGTTATGAAATGTTCTTCTTCTAATTTTATTTCCAACCATTTGAACATATAAAAACGATTCTTGTCTTGGGGGCGTGTAAAACCAGTTATCCTTGGAAGTTGTAGTTTGTCAACCTCTGCTGTAAAACATAAGGAGATGTTAGAAAAAATTGTATCCATTAGTACTTTTGTGAGTAACACTTTTTTTAAAAAAAAGATTATAATTACTTGTTTTGAAGGAAAAGTTTTAAAAACATCTCCCTGATGTATGGCAAGAAAAATTGTAGGATTGTTATAGGTGTAAAAACTCTTGAGTCTCACCTCCTAACCCCTGGAACCAGGAGCTGAGGCCCAGCAGCTTCAATGAGCTCTGCAAGGTCATACAACAAGTTCACCCTGGATACAGTGAGGACTGACATGGAACATTTTCAGCCTCGTGTTCTTTCCACGACACCGAATCCCATGATTTTATAATGCATACTTCATAGTTAACTAGACACTGAGATTTTTATTCGTCAATGAAAAGCTTATTCAAAACTTTGTTCCCCTGAGAAGAAAAGATAAACAATAATTTCACGTGGTAATTTTCCAAATTTCTGTACCGTATCTACATATCCAAACACAGCTGTATGAAGGCATAAATTGGCTTCAGGCGAAAAATGAACCTGCTTACCCTTGTTTTCGAAGGCAATGCGTGTTATTTGTTCAATGAAATGTACTGCTCAGCCCCCACCTCAACTGAATAAACAAAAACAAAAAGCAAAAAGACACAGTTGTTAACAGTGTCCCCCACTGGCTCCCGTTTGAGTGGTAAGAGAGGAGAGAGAGAAGGAGAGAAGGAAATTTCACATTTCAAACAAAAAATATACGCTGACTATAGGTTAAGGACATCCCTAACCTTACAATAAGAATTTTAAGTGAATGTCATATTGGGAGCGTTCTCAGACCTGTGAGTTTTTTATTAAAACTGATTTATATTATATACTTACTTCTGGAGGTTCAGAATTATCCTTGCCTCTGTATTGAAACACTAAAATAGGATTGTGGGTAATTTAAATGTTTTTTCTCTATAGTTTCTAATTATTCTCTGATGTGATATAGAGTATATGCATAGTACTCCATATCAATGTCTACAATGGTAAGAAAATGAAGAACAATGTAGAATGCATGCAAGCATTTAAAAAATTCTTAGTTCTTTTTTTAAAGATTTTTTAAAAAATGCAATTTCATAGAATTGTGCTATTCAATATAGTGACTACTATCGACATTGAAATGTGGCTGGTCCAAATTGAGGTGTATTCTGCATGTACATACACAGTGGATTTCAAAGGCTTAGTAGGAAAAAGGAACGTAAAATATCTCATTAACATTTCCATATTGTTTACTCATAGCAGTAACAGTTTGCTTATATTGGGCTAAATAAAAATAAAATATTAGTATTGAATTCCCCAGTTTATTTTTACTTTTTAAATGTAGCTACTAGAAAATTGTCAGTTGCATACATGGGTTGCCATATTTCTGTTGGACAGTGCTGTAATAATAGCTGTTAAGCTGTTACAGAATATGTCTGGGGTGATTTTTAAAAGCTGTTAACAGTAGTTAACTCTGGAGAAGGGAACCAGGACACTTGAGGAGGTTTGGAAGGAGACTCAACTTTTAGGGTGTGTCCTCTCGTGCCTTTTAAATTTTTTTCCACACGCATATATTAGCTTCTTAAAAGCTAAATAATTTTTAGAATAATTTAAATTAAAATAAATTCTTAAAGAAAACTCTACAATCAAATTGTTGCTATTGTTCATCAGAATCTTGGAGGGTTATGGAGGGTTTTTTTCTTTATTGTCCAAAAAGTAACTATCAAGGCGTGCTAGTTTTGTCACGTGCGTGCGCATGCGCGCAAGGGGGCATGTGTGTATTTCAATTTTTTTCCTCTTATGGACAGAATTAGATCCGATTGCTCAGGCGTTACTTTCCCAACATACTAAAGAAAGTAAATTTTATTTAGAGAAAGGAGTAATATTTTTATGGAGAAAATTAAAATACATTCTCAAAATATCCTGTATTAAGAGGAAGACAGTGAATAGAGTTTAAAACCCTGGCTTGGGACCCATCTTTCACAAAGGATGTAACTTAATGATCTTGTGGTTATTTAAAACAACAAATATTTTTTCCACTGACATAAAAATACAGTTGTTTGCTTTTAATATAAATTCATTTTACTTTCCTCTTAGAAATGAAATCAATTTCAAAGCAATAATCTTTAAAATTAAACACTTTATCTCATCTAACATTTAATTTTCTTTTATGGGGAATTATTCCTTGAATTATAGCCAAAGATGAAGTTCTGTTAAATTCATAATTATTAGTTTTATTACTAGTCATCTGGTTTATCACAGTCTTAAAAAACAATTAAATTCTAAAGCAACTCTAAGGACAAATTTGTGTTCAGTTAATTATTTTTTTCTAATGCTACAAAATGCTACAAAATTACATAAACCTCATATTTTAAGATTCTAATTGCGGCAACATCACCATTTAGAATTAGGTTAAACCATATGTGTGATACTGTGATTTATACTAACAAATACATATTTGGTCTTCATTCCGTTTCCCTGTCACAGTGCTTCCTAAAAACTTTTGGAATTTTCTAAGTGATCAGAAAATTTGCGTTTATGCAAATGAGGTGACTTTTGGAAAGCCCTTAGGTAACTTAGTGATGGGAGCTGCTTGTAGGGGATCCACACTTTCCATGATTAGAACTTTCAACCCTACCCCTTCCTGACTCCTGACCCCCAGGCTGGGAGTCCTTATACCCACAGGTAAACAACTTACCTGTGCTTGGCCTTTTGTAAATTTCTCTACTGCCCATCGCCTCTCCATTTGTCTTTTTCTCCTGTTGGTCCAACACCCTCTAGGATTGCAACAGTCTTAACAAAATTTCATGAACTTGCCTGGGAAAGAATTTCTACTCAGAATGTAACAATTTTTCTCCCCATGCTATGGGCACATATCTATGAATGTATGAAAGCCAAAGAGATAATTGGGTTTACCTAATACCGTTGTTTTTTTCAAAGCTAGCCTTTCTTGGCTGCATTATTTACTCTGTGATGGTTAGAAAAGGAGATATTTATGTTGAAAGGGAAAAGAAAACTCCATCCTTAACACTGGAAAATCAATATTGAAATATAGCAAGTATAGAAATAAAATATAGAAGTCTGCCATGGGTAAAGAAAGGAACATCTGAATGAGGCAGAAGAAAAACGAACAGGTACTGAAAAAAACAGGTACTAAAAACGAACAGGTACTAAAATGCAAAAGTAATGATAATTCAGGCCTGCTTAACAATTTGGACTTGAAACGCTTTGAAGGGTATTTTTGAGGGATAAAAAGATTGTGAACTCCCTCCCTTTGCTTAGAGGGGAAAAAATCTTGTGATTCTTTAATGTTTACCTTCCAGGATGTGCAAGCTACATTGAAATGATAGTTTTTTATGTATTAATGTTTACATAACTGCTATTTTTGCAGACGTTTAAATTATAGAGAACAGCAATTGTTGAGGGAAAAAAAGCAGTGTAAATAAATAGAAGCTAGAATTTTCCCCCTTCAGAGGTGAACTTGGCTATTCCTAGCGCAGAATGCCTGTGCTATTTGTGTGAGGGTTTTCTATGGGCCAGCTAACCTAGTTTCCCCCCAAATAAGAATGTGCAAGTAGGAGAATGTGCAATAGGCTAATAAAACAATTTTGACTCTCTACAAGCAATGTGATGAACAATATATTTTTAGTTTTGTGGGTATGTTGGCTCACATTAGTTCTCTCCGTCCTTTCCAGGAAGAACTAATAGGCATAGTAAAATTCACACAGCACAGCCTTAGCCTGGGCTTCATGTATGTCCCACACTATTGGGTAGCTTGGGATTTTATATCACAAAATACATGTTTGAAGACATGATATCCTATCTGTGAATCCCTGGATGGGAGTAACCAAGACGCTGTGGGTCCTGAGTGCAGAGGACGTGGGCTTGAGAGGATGATGTGGGAGTGAGTTTTGGTGGCGTTACCACACGTCCTTTTTTTGCGTAGATCTCCAGTTTGGGCCAGTTGCCTTTGGGGTGATGGCGTATATTTCCCCTTTCGCTCTAAAATGTGTCCCAGTTTATTGGATGATCAGTTTTACGGTTGCCTTTGCCATGGGATAAACACCAAGGGTGGAAGGGAGGCACCCAGCCTGAGTCTCCATGAGTGCTCTCCTACCACCTCATGGAAAGGCAGTAATAATAGTCCCTGATATGGATAATTGATGCTTTCTTGGTCTTATACGAAATGTGAGTAGCTTTTTAAGAGAGACTTAGCTCTTTCTATTGATCTGTAATTTACGTTGTAAGTGAAAACATTGTGCTGGCTGTGTAAACACAGCATCAACAAAACCCCCTACTCCTGCTTCCCACCCCTTCCCTCCCCCACCCCCCACTCGCATTGTATTCTCTCCTGGCTCCCACTGAACTATCTCGGTAGAAACCATGCAGTCCTCCCCGCCAAGAATGATCCCAAAGGGTATTACTAAAGAAGAGGGAGCCTGGTCCAGGGATTATACCAGGTAGAAGGAAGGAAGAGTTGTAGGTGTTCAAGAGATGTGACAAAGGACAAGTGAAATATTTTGAGGATGAGAATGTTTGTACACCCATGCTTATAGCCAAAAGGTGGAAGCAACCCAAATAGTCGTCAACAGATGAATGGATAAAGAAAATGTGATGAGCATATACAGAAGGTGCCAAAACAAAAAATGTATATACATTTTAAGAAAGGAAAAAACTCTATTAAAATTGTAATACTCAATATATACTGATAAAAGATGAATACAAGTCATGTGTATACATTTTTTTTGGCACTGTCTGTGTGTGTGTGTGTGTGTGTGTGTGTACGTGTGCACACACACACACAGAGGGTGCCAAAGAGGGTAACTTAAAGGAAAAAGCTATTAAAATTACGCTGATGGTAACCACTTTGAGCACCTCTTGTAATTGCAGAAGTCAAATGTGACTTCTTTTGTTATCAGTATATATTGAGTATTACAATTATAATAAGTTTTTTCCTTTCTTAAAATGTGTATACTTTTTTTGGCACCCTCTGTATACACACACACACACACACACTCACATCACAAACACACGAGCACACCCCACACACTGGACTCTTATTCGGCCTTAAAAAGGAATGAAGTACTGACACATGCTATAAAATGGATGGACCTTGAGGATATTATAAGTTAGATAAGCCAGACATAAACAAACAAATGCTGTCTGCCCACCCCTTCCAGCAGGCTATAGAAATTTCTTTTTGCCTCCTCCTGGCTGTCCTCTGCATCTTACTTTACCACCTTCCCCTGTGGGCCTCCCTCACCTGTCCTGACACATTCCTGAACCTGTATCCCGCACGGGTAAATTTTAAATTCACCTGTTAGGTGTCTTGTTGCCATTTTACGTGAGAAAGCAAGCAGGCTGGTGTTATGGGAGTGGGAGAAAGTTCCGTTTTACCTCATCCAGCCACAGGGGCCTTTTTCTAGGAAATACACTGACTCTGGGGGCGAGTAGAACAGTGGGACGAGCATATAACCAACCCAGTGCAGCGGGGTCTTTACACTGCCCTCAGTTATGCTCCATCAGCACCCACCCCTTCGCCAAGCCCGCGTGGCTGCTGTTACTCCCGGTCTATGCCTTTTCCTTGGCCAAACAAACGTCTTCCAGGTCCCTTTGATCATTTTCTCTTCCCGTGCCAAAAATAAACTTTGTTATCCCCTATGTCTGGAACATCCTCCCACTTTCCAAACCATATTGTTTTTCATTTCTGCATTGATTTCAAAGTCTTCCTCCTTCAGGTGGGTTTAAGTGATGTCATGGTATCATGGCCCTTGTTCTTCGTTAAGATGGTGGTTTTTAAAAACAAATGTACACCTGAAACTAATACAATATTGTATGCTAACTATACTTTAATAAAACATATTTTTTAAAGTTTCATTTTGAATGTACCTATGAGCCAAATAATTGTCTGTTTTACTGCTTCCTGTGTATTGGAACAGGCAGGCCACGTAGGCACAGGAAACTAGATCACAAAGCCTAATTCTGGGTAAATAAAAGGCATCTCCAGAGATTCCTGGGTCTTCTTTATCAGAATGGTCTGGCCAATTTATTTGGGTGGGCATAATTTGCAGTAAAAGTAGTTGCCGGACCTGTGCAAGACCTCTCCCTGGTGAACGAAGCAAGAAAAATATAGGGTTGATTGCTCCAGCACACATAAAACGGTATGAGGCACATTAACATTCTTTTTTCTTTTAGCTTCAAGACTCTCATGTTTCATTTGAATTATATATATATATGTATGTATATATATAAATTGCTCTGTTCACCGGATGGTTTGATTAAGTAAGCATTCTCTACTTAAATGGTGAAAATAAATATCAAAAGAATAATTGCACATGCCAAGTGTGTTCAGTGAAGCAAGATGTGTAGGCAGCACTGGAAACAGTGACACAGTGATTATCTGTGCATAACTCGGTCATAATATCATCACTGTCTAGACTGCTAGACAATTAGCATCCAGACACACTATAGCTCAGATTGAGGAAGGTCATTAAAAAACGAAAGAGAGAATAAGCCTATTTCGGAAAGAAAGACCCAGTTCATTCTTTTCTAGAAAGGTATGTATTGGAATGTAACTTTGGATTGAGATAGGCTTTTAGGTTTAGCTTCTTTTTATGAGACTCTGCTTGGTCCCTGTTTCCAGAAATGTAGATAATGAAAGCACTTTCTTCCAACCATCTGGTTTAATAATTTTATATATATTAAGTGCAAGGCACATTTCTTTGATGTGATAAGTTACCCCAGTTTCCATCTCTTTGCTCTTTTCTCTCTATATTGCTTAAAGGACAGATTTCAGCATTTAAGGAAACAGTGTTTTAATGGAAATCCCTATACAGAAGACACCGTGACCCCCAAACTCCCCAATTAAAAAAAAAACACCACACAATCTAAATAAGGATATGTGAAAGAAAAAAACAACATGCATGTTCCAAGTCATTGTATCTCTTTTTATCTACTGGACATAAATTCATGGGATGACAGGCTACTATGCATTCATAAATTCTGGATTTTTTTATCCTCCTGCTACAATAGCTAGACCACATTTCCCAGTCTCCTTTGCAATTTTTTGGGGTCATGTGACTGACTTGTGGCTAATAAAATATGGGCAGAGGAATTCATGGCACTTCTAAGTCTGGCCCTTAAAACCTCCCACCTAATTCTCCATGCTCTCTGTCTTGCCACTAACTTATGTTGATAAAAGCTTCAAAGTGCTGCGGGTTGGTCGATGGAGGGCAAAAAGAAGTGTGAGTGGCAAGTTACCGTTGGAAGAAACGCAGTCCCACCCAGAAGTCCTGAGTTTCTCTATGTCATGAATGAGAACTATAATGTAGTTTTGTTAAGTCATTGAAAATTTTGGGTTGTTTGTCATAGCAGTAGCCCACACTGAACAATATACATGGGTGGCACGATAGTATTTATTTGGTGTGCTGAAATAGGGAAACTTGCAGATGCACCTAAGGTAGTGGAAGTCTATTTATTATTATTATTATTATTATTATTATTAGTTTCAGTTGTACAAAACAACATAATGATTAGATATTTACACACCTCACAAAGTGATAATGCCCCCCCAAATCTACTACCCCTCTGACATCGTACATAGCTATTACGATCCCATTGACTATATTCCCTATGCTGTGCTTTATATCCCATGACTATATATTTTTAATTATAGTTGGCATTCAATATTATTTTGTATTAGTTTCAGGTGCACAGTATAGTGGTTAGACATTTATATAATCTATGAAGTAATCCACCCCAGTAACTCCCATACCCATCTGACACCCTACATTATTGATTATATTCTCCATACTGTATTTCACATTCCCGTGACTGTTTTGTGACTGCCAATTTGTATTTCCTAATCCCTTCACCTTCTCACCCATCCCTCAACCCCACTCCCAACGAGCAACCGTCAGTTTTTCCTCTGTGTCTATGAGTCTATATTTCTGTTTTGTTTGCTCGTTTATGCTGAAGTCTTTTTTTCATGTGAGTCTAAGGACTCATCCAGTATATGGATGGATATGTCCCAGGCAATTAACATGTTCCCTGTAGAGCATCTATTGGTTTTCAATACACAAACTTCATAGAAAATGTGTATCTTCCAATAAACATTTATACTTACGTCCCTTAAGGTGAATACAACCCCTAATCTAATAATGAGAAAAAAGGTCAAAGACACATGGAGGGGCATCCTACAAACTACCTTACCAATAATCCCTCAAACTGTCAAAGTCATCAAAGAAAAGGAGAGTCTGAGGAACTGCCATGGCCAGATGGAACTAAGGAGTCACCATGACCGCATGTGTTGTGGTACCTGGATGGGATCCTGGAACAGAAAAAGGACTCTAGGTCAGCACTAGAGAAGCCTCAATAAAGTATGGACTTTAGGTCATAATCATGTATGAAAATGGGTTCATCAGTTGTGACAAAAGTACATAGTGATGTAAGATGTTAACAGTGGGGGAAACTGGGTATGAAGGATACAGAAATGTTCCATCCCATTATTCCAATTATTCTGTAAAGCTAAGCCTATCCTAAGGCAAACCATTTACTCCTTTTTTTAAAGAAAGTAAATACAACATTTTTCACAGAACAATTTTAGGAAGAGTCTTGAGTGACTTCCCAAATACGATGGGGTGACCCATGGTGGTGAGAAGCATGCACTTCGGGTCAAGGAGGGGTGTCTGCACCTTGGGTGTGACCAAGACTGAGCGAGGCCAGGCCCTGCACTAAAGCGGCCGTTGTGAGCAGCCACCACCATCCTTTGGCGATCAGGAAGCAAGCATTTGTCATCTTGACCTAACACTGATGAATCGAAGTGAACAGAAGGAGGAAGGGCCTCCTGTTTGGAATGGGAGTAAAGTGGGATTGCCTCTGCACCCGGACAGTCCTCTGAAACCCATTCAATCACCAGTGCGTTGGGTTGTGATTTCACTTTGTATCCGTTCTGTCTTGTTTCAGCGTCGGAATGATAAATTCCTTAAAGGACTGTATTTTATTCATCTTGCCCTCTCCTCACCAACCCCCCATCGCCTCCAGCCCACATACATATGCATGTGTGCACACACACACATGGATACATGCTGTGTACACACACACAGCACCTAGCATGCAGGAGACCCTCATAAACTTGAGTAGCATGAGGAGGAAACATCATTGTGGGGAAGATGGAGCAAAGCAGACATCACAGGCAGACGGCCTTGAGTGTCCTGATCAGGACAGAGTTCATTTAATAGCTGTCCAGGATTTTGGACAGGAAGGTTCATGGAAACCCCGATACAAAACCAAGAAAACAGGGAGTCGTGCATTTTCTCCTGACTTAATTTTTTTCTTAAACATACGTCAGCTCTCAAACTGTTGAAAGAGTTAATGTTTTTTTTTTCTCCCGACAATGAAAACATAACACCAGAGATACAGAAAGCCAGCTTTCAAAGGCAGATGCTGAAATAACAAAGTTGCTTTTAAAACGAGTACTTAAGAAAATGGCCATTTTAAGTGGCATGGCACCAACATGGTTACACCAGTATTTATTTTTCTGTGGAATGTGTGTGTATGTTGTGGGTTGTAAGTGGAACCCTGGCCAATCCGGGCCAGGCATAAAGGAGTCATTTAGGGCCCTTCAAAATCATTAGGACTATTAGTCCTGACTTGAAATGAGTGAAATGCACAAACTCCTTCCTGCCAAAGGGGTAAGGAGTTCTGCTGCTTTTCAAAGTCATCAAAGCGAGCTTCTCCAGGCTGAAATATGTCAGAGCAGAGTGCCTTCCTGTGAACTGTCAGTGAAATGTAGCACACATGCCGGGCTGTGGCCTCCTAGCCCTGCACAAGCGTGCTTGGGGAATCTGTCATTGGTCACCCTACGAGTGTCCCGCAAGGGTCCTCCGTGAACACCTCGTTTTACCTGGGGGTGGGTGGAGGATGTGAGCGCTCACCCTGCTGGGTCCCAAGTAGCTCCCCCTGGATGAGGGGTCATGACCTCAACCCTCTGCCTCTCTGAAGTTGTCCCCCTTTCTCAGCACAAGACTCTTTACTTTACTGATTGTTAAATTGCGGTGCCACCTGACACCTGTGTTACGGAAAACCTTTCAAAAACATGCCATATGCATGTGGTTTGGAAGAGAACATTTGGATATATGAAATGAGTTGTTGTTTATTTTTTTTTAATGAGTGTACACGCCCACATCATTCCAAACAATCTCATATAGTATAGATGTGGACAAGCCTCTTCAACTTGCAAGGTCCTAACAATTTTACTTCTTAATGGAGGGATTGGCCTTGGCCAGAGATTTCCAAGTGTGGATTGTGAAATCCATTTAATGGGTTGCAACGAGCATTGAAACATAAAGACTCGAACAGAATAGAATAGAATAAAATCAGGTTGTTTTTGTTTGTTTGTTTGTTTTTTGTTTTTGTAGGTGGGATGTATAAGTAATGAAGAAGTCTGTTATAAGAATACTTATGTATCTGGGCATATGTCCACTACGTTATAATGTAAAATGGATTTTGAACTCTGAAATCCACTGGCAGAGTTGACACTCTAAGGTCTTTCCTGCAGATCGAGGCTCTTTTTCAGTGGGCAGGCTACTGACCCTTGCCTCTCCACTGTCTCCTCCCTTCTCTATGCTCTTGGAGGGCGAGCTCTGAGGATTGCTTTAATGGACCCTTTTGCTCTCCGGTCTTGCTGGCTTCAGCTAACAGCGAGCCCAGCAGGACGTGGAGTGAGAGTAGAGCGGTGAAGCCAGGCTCATTCCTTGGGGTCTCAATGGAGAAGCGTACCCTGTCCATCCTACTGTACCCTCAGCCCATCCTAATTTCAGTGTGCCATCTGTGTTTTCTGGAATTGGGACAAAGACAGTGAAGTAGCCTTAAATTATAGTAGTGAGGAGGCTTTATCCAAAATAGTTTTATATATAAATTAAAGTTTATAGGGAGGAGGTAAGGGATTATTGTGTTCTATAAAGTGCTCATTTGGTGGTAGGGAGGCTACTATGTAAAAAAAAAAGTGGGAGGTCGCAGGTGTGGTTCTTTGATGTAATCAGTGCAAATATATTCTAGAGATTAGCTAGAATCCTGTTTTCTTGACAGAGTGCATTCCCAGGTAATTGCCAGACAATTTAGAAGAAGGATCATAGAAAACAGTATCTACATGAACACATTTCAGTCCATCGCAGTTGCTTAAAATGTATTTTTTCGACTGGAAAAAATTGGATTTCCAACTCACATGAGTGTGAGATTAAACTTCATTTGAAATCTGTTACTTGGCTGTCACTATTCTGACTGTTAGAAAACACAGAAACACAACGAAGAAAATCAGAAAACACAACGAAGATTCCTGTCTTCGTGGAGCTTATGTTCTAGCAGAAGGAGACCAGAAATTAAACACAACGTAAATGCATTGCATTAAAGGTGCTATGAAAAAAAGCAGACTAGAGTGGGGAGGGTTAGGATTGCTGTGGGGTGGGGAACACGTTACAGTATTACATAGAAAGGTCAGGTTAAGCCTCAGGAAGAGGCAATTTGAGCAGAACCTGAAGGGAGAGATGTAATTGGCCACAAAGTTGTCTGAGAGAACTTTCCAGGCAGAGGAAACACCCCTACGGCGAGGAGGTTGGATGGAGGACCCAGGATCAACATGGAGGCCATTGGAGCTGCTGCTGAGTCGCTGCAGGGAGAGGGGAGCAAGACAGGAAGCTGTGGAGGAAACGAGGGACTCTTTAGCACTTTGACTGTTATTTTTTATGACATGGAGAACCACCGAAGGGTCTGGGTGACCTGAGCCAACTGAAGTGATAAATGCTGTAGCTGTGTTGAGAATAGACCGTCAGAAGTAAAGATGGAAACTGAGATCTGTTAGGAGGCTGGGAGATACTGTTGGCTCAGACCATGGAAGTAGCAGGAGGTGGTGAGAGGTGGTTGGACTCTGGACATCTTTGAAGGGAGAGCCAAGAAGATTTCAGTGAGTTGAAAAAAAGAGTCAAGGATGACTCAGAGATTTTGGGCCTGATTAAAGTGAAACAAGCCATTCATTAAGCTCGTATCAAAGGAAACTGTGGCTTTGTGAATCAACTACATGCTCTTCCCAAACGATGGGACAAATGTCATGGCAAAGATTTGTTTTCCAGAGATTCGCAGTTAACTATGATCAGTTGGGACACTTCAAACAGAACACGATTTGTAGAGTTCTACCGTAACTTTTTGTCTTCCCGAGTTGATCATTTATTTCATGAACTTTTTTTTTGTTTTAGAGGTTCTCATTTACATGGGTCAAGTCGTGCAAGGTGACTGTGGAAGATTTTTGAATGAGCCCGATTGCAAATTTGGTGCCAGATTTCACATCGAGTGTGTTTGGGTGAACTGCATCGTATTAAAATAACATTTTATAGCTGAGTTCCACGCGTGTGTAACTGCCGCTCCACATGCGGGCAATTAACCGCTGATGTATGGACGTTTGTTCCAGCTGGTGCTAAAAAAAAGCACATTCAGTGAATTATTTTTTAAGATTTGAATACTTTATAGTGCTGATTGGGCCATAACTGTTGAAGAAGGAAGGAATATGAAAAGGCTGCCATGTACTGTTATTAATCCCAGAGAGAGGCTCTATAATATAGTCCAGATAACTCTTCATAAGAGGTAGAATTTATAGCCAGAAGGCATTATGTAAATTATAGCGCTCAACCACTGGTGTTAAACAGTGAGGAAAATGAGGCTCGTCGTGTTAAGTGGCTGAGCCAAGAGTGTGTACTAGAACCCGGTGAATGGAGTGCTGGCTGTTCTTTTCACCATCCCTTCTTTCCGTCTTATAAAAAAACAAAACAAAGATATAATGGGCTTGTCTTTTAGGAGTCAATAAAATGCCCAGAAAGCCTGAAGACCCAGGGTTCCTGGGGCAATGAGACGCCTCAGAGAAGCCGTGGTCAATTTTGGATAAAATCTTTTCTCCCAATTTATGCCTCGTTTCTCTCCTGAAGCCACAGACCACTTACTGCCAAGCTTTGTTTGCCCTGTTTTGTGAAGAATTCCAACTGAAGCAAAATCCATAGCCTCACCCCCACCACTCACGAAACTAAGGGCTAGGTCTCTGTCAAGATTCTGTCACCTGGCCCCAATCTCCCCTAGCAATCCTCAGACATGGTCCCTGGGAGACTCAGCTTTCCTTCGCTCCTCCTCTCCCATTAATGTGTCTAGGGTGGCTTTGAGTAATGGGAAAATGGCAGAGGACTTGCTACTTGCTTCATGACTGCCCTTCCTCAGCATGGGACTGGGGACATAACAGCCACATCCAACAGATAAGTGGGGTGTCACCACCTAAGGACTTACCTTATTGGTAACAACAGCCCACTGGCCCAAACACTGATAATATGGTTTATCTGGTTTTGAATCCCCTGCTGAGGTCTCCTACCTCATGCTATGCCACAAAGGTGGATCCTGGGATGGGCTCAGGGGGGTGGCTTCTGCCGCTCCCCAGTCCCTACCTGCTCTTGCTCATAGGTCTCCTGTCGGGTTCCACACTCTCCTGTATCTTTCCTCCACATTGTTGCAATACCACCAAAGAGTTTGTCTGACATCAGTCCTAAGGAAACTGTAATTTCTTATAGTGAGAAGAGTATTAGACCAGGAATTGAGAGAACACAGTTCTGGGGAAGAGAAATAATAAGCCTTGCCCTGTGGACATGTCCTATGGAAGTTGCTGTTAGCAATAAATGAATAGTTAATGCGAGTGTAGGCTCTTTGTAAACAGTGAAACACTAAGCAGATGTGGGATGAGATTATCAAAAAGCTACGCTGCCTTTTACTTATGGATACATTTCCCCGAAAGAAAGACCTAGTTGGACAATCAGCTCTAATGTGTCTTTTGGAGCAAAAATTAATATAAGACCCGGTATTATATTATATTAGACCCGGTCTTATATTATAGTAAAATAAGACCAAGTCTTATATTAATTTTTGCTCCAAAAGACGCATTATAGCTGATTGTCCGGCTAGGTCTTATTTTCAGGGAAACACAGTAGAACATCAATCAGATTTCTAATTTAATGAGCATTCTGCCAGTTTACTCTTTCTTCCTAATGACTTTTCAATCCTGTGAAGTTCAGACGTTCGGGGTGTGTGTGTGTGTGTGTGTGTGTGTGTTTTCCTTAAGCAATCATTTTCTTCCCTTTCTTCTTAGGCTGTTTTTCAAAGTTTATAGAATACAAGAAATCATAGCTTGGGCTATTATTAGGCTACTGCTCTATTTTTATACAACTTTATATATTTTTTTCTTTTTTTATGAGTACACTACATGAAAGCATCAAAATGGACTTTCTCTAATTCCCTCTCATCGGTATAATCCTCTTGAGTGTTTGCTCTTGTTTCTTGCTGTTCTTCACCTGCTCTATTCCCTTTCTTAATTTATTAAAATGTTCCTTGAGTATTTTTCAACTCAAGAGAGAAAGGGACTAGTTAGAGAATGGCAGAGCCTTCTAGTTCTGACAAGCGGAGCAAATGAAGGCAGTGCACTTAGAAGTTTTTCAGGTTGTCAGATTGAAATCGCTTGAGCGATACTTACACTCTTGGTCTGCTGTCCCGCCAGAATGAACCTCTCCTGTTCCCTCAGTCAGGCCTGTGAGAACCTAATCTCCCTGCTCCTTACTTTCTTTACCTATAGAAAAAAACAACAGTTGTGCCTGCTTCACAGTGAGTGGCATCATGGTGGCATGGTGGCATCTCTTTCATTTATTGTAAAAGAGATCAGAATACACCGCTCCCCCCGCCCCCAAATTCCACTTTGCCTAAGGATTATCTTGAACTGTAGGGCAACAGAGAAGTAACTGATGCAGGGAGAGTTCTCTGCCCTCCCTTTATCTGCCTTTAAAAGCAGGGCATAAATTTCCCTTTGCGAAAGGTGCTTCCCTCTCCCGCCAGTAGGGAAAAAAGAGGGATTCTTATCACCAGAGACAGGGAGTCCACACTAAGATGAGTTTGCATAAACAGACCTTACTAAAATAGCCCTTATCTTCCATTGGTGACCCTATATATTTCTTAGTCACTTCCCTACAATTTATCATCTCTTGAAGCCCAAACCCTCTTTCCTTTGTTGGAAGGGTATATAAGTCCCCAAGTCTAATCACTGATGTGGGTTTCACTTCTTTTCTATGAACTCCCAAGCACATAAATATTAATCAAAATTGTGTACCCTTTATCCTGTCAACGTGTTTTGTGTTAGTTCAATTCACAGACCCCTAGTAATGAACATAAGAGGGTAGAGGAGAACTTTTCTTCCTTCACAGTTGATTAAAAAAAAAAAAATCTTAGCCCAGTGTCTGTCATCTGACTAGGTAAATGGTACTGATCACCATGATAATTTTTCCGTCTATTCCTTCCAGTGTTTCAGAAACAAATCATTCACATTCTGCACTCACACAGCGTCCTCTGCCCTGCACCCCAGCCTCTCAAGGGCAGGCACTGGTTTGTGCCACTCCTAACACTGATTGCACAGTGCTTTGCATCCATACTGTTCATTCATAGCTTTCCCATTGAACTATAAGCTTCTTGAGAACGAGAAACCTATTTAAAATATGTGTGTGTCTCCCACTCTGTCTAACTCAGAAACTAGCACAGAAATGTGGAAGCAGGTGGGGCCTTTGTTACCTTTCTCTGTTCCAGTGCCTTCTTTCCTTCTTTGGAAATGTAACCAGATTCTTCATCTGAAATGAATCATTGGCTTGCCTCCTTCATCACTCATCTTTCAGAACTGAAAATGATATTTAATTTAGTTCCTGTTTTTAATGGCATGTTTTATTGTTAGAACAAACATTTTTTTCCTTCTATGAAAGACCTTTCAAAATTTGGGCCCACACTTACCTATGAAATAGTTATTTTTTCCTTTCACATTGTACTCATCCCACATCCCACCCCTTTGTGTGCAGTTAGAACCATCTGCTAGGACATTCTTCTAAGCTGTGCCAGTCCTGCCTTTGTTTATGCTATTTTGTGAAATCCTAACCACTATCCATACTTAATGCTATGTTGAATCACATTTCCCAGAGGAGGTCATCCTAATTACTGAAGTCGATTCTCCCTTTTCTTGAATTTTTCTAAATTTTGTTACTTTTCTATATTTTCTATACTATCTAACCTCCTACTGGATACAATGAAGAATATGTATGTTTCTATTTTTTAATACATCTCAGGTCTTGAATATTGAACAAAGTTTTTAATATTCTAAAGAGCTAAGACATTGTATGTTTGGCCCTTTGGTTTTGGCTCCTAGGCAAAAATACTCACAATGCAAGAATTCATAAATATTTTATATATTTGCATCTAATTGAAAAAAAAATTTGCCCTCATTGATATTATTAGATATTTACTGTAAGCAACAATGGAAAAGGCGTAAGGAAAGAAAACATCTTTTAATATTTGGGGGGACAGCAGATGAACTGGTGCTCGCTTCCTTCCCACCCCCAAAGATACCAGGTCCTGGAATCTGTAAATGTTCCCTTACAAGGAAAAGGGGGCTTAACAGGTGTGATTAAGTTAATGATTTTGAGGTGGCGACGTTATCCTGGATTTTCTGGGTGGGCCCTAATCTAATCACAAGGATCCTTGTAAAAGAGGCCCAAGAAGATGAGACACACAGAGAAGGAGGAGATGTGAACGTAGAGGCAGAGGCTGGAGGGATGTGACGCAGCCAGCGCTGAGGGATGATGGCAGCCACCGGCAGCTGGAAGAGGAGAGGGAGGAGGCTCGCAGAACCTTTGAAGGGAGCACAGCCCTTCTGACACCTCGATTTAATCCAGTGACACTGTGCTGAGCTTCCAGCCTCCAGAACTGTGAGGGAATAAACGTGTGCTGTTTTGAGCCCCCCGTGTTTGTGATAATTTGTTGCAGCAGCCCCGGGAAACTAATATAAGTATAAACTTGAGTATTTTCCCATTGTGTGTTTCTATTTTTAATAAAAATGGCATTGCACCATACATATTATTTTTTGTAATATGCATTTAAATATCCTCCATAACTTCCTGGAGACAATTTTAATGACTGCATAGAATTTATTGTACAGATGATACAGTGTATTTAACCAATGTCCAACTGTGGCAGATTTTATAAGTTGTTACCAATTCTTTGTCATTATAAATTATATTAAATAACAGTCATTTAAATGAAATCTTTGTACACATCCATAATATTTTTTAGGATAAAATACAATTTCTAGGTTAAAGACATGTACAGTTCAGATAGCTTTTAATATCCCTCTGGTATATCCAGGTATCACTTTTACTTTAATATCTAAATTTCATAACTTAAGGCTCCCATCTAGATGATAGTTTTCAAACTCCCATCCCTCCTGCCAGTATACACACAGTGTTTTCTGTGGGCCCCATCCATGTGTGTGGTCTTCCCTGCTCTTCTTATCTCCTTCCAGCTACCGTGTGGCTGCATGCACCCTCGTGACACCACTTTGAGAGGCTCACTCTGCCTCCATTGCAGGTTCCGTTATGAATCGACAGTCCTCATTTGTAGGATACTGTTTCCAGAAGCTTCCAGAGCTACAATGCTCAGTGTTGCCACTCCATGCTAAATGCCATGTTGGAGCTCTCTGTGTGAGAGGGAACAATGGTCTCCTCCACAAGACCATTCCACCTGGGGACACGAAGGGTTCCCCCAGTGCTGCCTCCACCCACAGACTGTCTCTCAGTTATGTCAACAGCTCGGGAACTTTTCTGTAATCCATGGGTCCCAAGACCAAATGCAAACCAGGCCAGGCCTGTGAATTCAAGTAGGGTAGGCTGGAGGTGACCACAGGGAGGTGACAGGGAGGTGGGGCCAGGGCTAGTTGGAGAGGTCACCTGCTTCTCTCTTCCATACCTGCAATTGTTGACTTGTGGGAATGAGGGCCTGGCATTGACAGTCCTTCAGAGTTTTCAAAAGGAGCCCCAAATCTCTATCTCTATGTAAAATACCTATATTCGTAAGTATTGAAAAAGTTATGCAATATATTTTAATACTGAAAGGTAAAACGAAACACCTTGGCAGCGGAATCCAGCTCAGGGCTCCAGGGTAAAGGAACAGGCAGTCTCCCATGTGCTTCCTCCCCCACCCCCCGCCCAAGTAATCTCCCCAGAGATCTTTATTTGTCATCTCCTTGGAACTAAATCTCCAAATATCTCCACATCAGCGGGGGCCTTTCTTTACCTTTTCATAAAAAAAAAAATCACTTTGGGGTACGTTGAAAGTTTTTTTTTTTTTTTCCTTCTCCCATGCCCACAATCCCCAAAATCAGGAACCATCTTCCTTGAAACCCAAATTCAAATCATCGATACATGGTAAATACGGAAAAGTTCGAAACTTTGAAAACACTGAGATTTGTTCTTTCTAGCTGCTACCTTCTAAGACTCCAGAGGTATGGTTGCCAGTTTTTATGCCGAAGGTAAGCTCTGTGGGCTCTGTGCTTCATTGTCTCCTAAACTTTCTCAGGGAGGAAGCAGACCCTTCCTTGTTACAGGCATGTGCCATTCCCCATGTCACACATTACGGTGCTCGTACCCGAAAACAGAGGTCTGGCATGCAGTCCTTTGGCTAGGGTGCTTATAGTCACACACAGAGAGCATCCTCCCCATGTCCCACGAGCCCCAGCCCCCCTGCAAATTAGAACGGAGCCATCTGTGGCTTTGCCCATTCTGGGAATCCCAGAGGCATGCTTGTGACGCAGTCGGTGAGGCCTCCTTAGCTGCCTTAAGCTTCCACATCTCTTATGTCGATTTTTTTTTTTTTAACTTTTGCCTTAGGAAAGAAAGTTGAGATTTGTTTAAATAATTTCTAAAATATATATATATATATATATATATATATATATATATATATATATATATATATATATATATATATATATATATTCTCCCGAGGGAAACATGAATATGTAGAACATACAACGTCCAGACGACACTCCTTAGCTGGTATCCTGTAGTATTTGGTTGTTGGAGTCTTCAGATTCCTGAATTGCTTAATCCTCTTTATTGTCTGGGATATTCTCTCATCACTGCATTCTTTAAATACATCCAAAATGTTTAGAGGAAACCTCTGGAAAACATCAAACGCATTTGGCTCTATTCCAATTTAAATGATCTTGAAAATCTAACTTAATGAGGTGTCTTTGCCTTCTCCATCTCATTTATTCTTTACATCCCATTGGTCTTCATGTTTTTAGCACTAACTTTTTAATCATCCTTTCAGCCTTTTCTCTTCTCTTCCTTCTTGTTGCTACTGCCTTGCTCCCCAACTTGGCCAGTTCTCCTAGGTCCGTTCCACCACCTCTTATTCCCTGACATGTCTTGATCGACTTCAATGCCATCTCCTTATGGCCACATACACCTGGTCATGCCACCCCTGATAAGCTTGGGTCCTTGGATCCTCATGGCCGCAGGTGTAACGTCCGAACCACGCAACAGGGTATTGCACTCTGTGTTCAGGGTCTTGGCTCCATTTTAAGCCTCACTTCCTGCTTTCTCCCAGTGTTGCCAGAATAACTGGATATCCCAGAATAATTAGATATCATCCAGGAATTATAAGTAAGACCACTCTCCGAGAGTTAAGCTAGAAATCAAAACAAAAGGGATAAAGACGGAAATCTCCGAAGTCACCTGCAGGCAATGGACTGGGTTGCCAGCTGGAGAGCGTCATCTGTAAAATGACTGAATGGAGCAGCACATTGAGAACAATGATCAATGAGAAGAGAGTAGGTCACTCTTCATTTAAAACTAAAGATAAAAGTACGATGACAGAGGTAAACTAGCTCATAGCAATGGACTTTCATATGTTCTAGTTTTGCCATCTGCAAGTGTATTTCTGTTGTGATCATGAATGAACCAGGCTGTTGTAACCCAGAGATATGAACTCTGAGGCTCATCTCTGGTGCTCTCAGCCAAGGGCAACTCTGCTCCCCCGAGGGGGCATTTGGAAGTACATGGAGGTGTTGTGGTTTGTCACAGCGAGTCGGGGGCATCTACTAGTACTTCCATGGCAGGGCCAAGGGTGCTTGTGGTTCTGCAGTGCACAGGACGTGCCCGCATCATAAGCAATTACTCATCCAAACTGCCAGTAGTACCCCCGCCGAGAACGTAGAGTCTTGGTCCTGGTTTCAGCTTCCTTTGTGGGTCTGCGTGCAGGAATAATGTAATGGGGAGCTCGGGATTCATAGACTTCAAGTCTAATTAAGTGGCAAAGAACTCTTCCTGCCACTACAAGTAAAAAATTAAAGAACTTTAATTAGAGCCATTTAGTGCTTTTACCAATCAGTATGGCTGCAGGGATGCGTACTGTGATTGGCTCAGTTTGGTTCAGCCAACTTCTCTGACTGTGACCAGGTCTATCCCCAGGGTGGCTGGGTGGGGGAGTAGGGGCAAAGGAGACAGGGCACCAGGTAGACACAGATAGTAGCCGTCACATCCATTTCCTCTCCCAGTAAAGTCTATATAAACCTTACATTCTCACCTGAACATTGGGTCTTTCCCTCCATTGTTCCAAGGAATTAAATGACTCTTAAAAATTCGTCTTCTAGTCAATGTCAAAGATTCAAGCCAAGTGTAAGAGATTCCTATGGCTGCTGTAACAAAGTACCATAAGTGTGCTGGCGGAAAAACAGCAGAAGTTTGTTCTCTTAGACTTATGGAGGCCGGAAGTCTGAAATCAAAGTGTCAGCAGGGTTGATTTCTTCTGGAGTTTTCATAGAGATACAGAATTCATTCCATGTCTCTCTCTTAGCTTCTGGTGGCTTCTGGCACCCTTGGAATTCCTTGGCTGGAGGCTTAAGTCTCCATCTCTGCCTCTGTCTTTATGTGGCTTTCTCCTCTGTGTCTCTCAAATCTCCCTTTCTTTTCTCATTGAAGGACGCTTGTCATTGGATTCAGGGCCCACCCTAGTCCAATTCACAGGTCTGGATGTTACACATGGACATATCTTTAGGGGGTACACTATTCTGCCAACGACACTGAGCAATGTGATGAATCCAAGGTAGTTTTTCCTTTCCTGAGTGACTTGGCAATCCAAATTCCTAATCTATACCCACAGAACATGAATCATTCATGACAAACACACTTTCTAAAAGTAAAGCTTTAGAACAAATGTGTGGATGGAGAAAATGAGCCCAATTAAACTCTCTTTTGTGACGAACCTCTTAGAAAAGCATTAACTCTAATCTTCAGTGAAAAGCATTGTAAAATCAAGGTTGGATGGGAAGATGGTGTTTGAAATGGCTTGGGTTCCCTTTAATGGAACCAAGAGAGGCAGAATTTACTGTGATATGATATGCTTTTAGCCACACAAGGAGTCAGGGTCAGAGAATTAAGTGAAACCAACCAAACTGTGGCCAACTGTGGTTTTGTTTTCAGGAGACTTTGTGAATTATCAATAGCCCGGGAGATGGAAATGCTCCCTTTCCATTCATGATACCTTTGGAATTTGTGTGAACCAGGCTCTCTCTGGTTTTTGGGACAGTTTTTTTCCTTTTCCACCTACATTTTCCGTTTTATTCTTTTGTTGTTAGAGTGTTGAGAAAAGGGTAAGAAATTATGTGTGTGGCTGACACTGGTGACAAGAACTCTCTTTGATTTAGCTAAGAAATTAGCACATAATTAATTGTATTCTAAAAACAATAATAACGTTCCCCAGATCTTCACAGGGCTTTCTCTACCTGTCAGTCAGGGCTTGGCTCACAAGTCACTTCCTCATAGAGCCCTGCCCTCTATCTGAAGCAACTCCCACCTCTCTCCACCTATGCCTTCTTGCCATTAACTAACACTGTCACTCTCTGTCCCTTGCTATATTTTTCTTCATGGCGCTGGTGATGTATAACTGGAGGTAAACTGACTGGCTGTGGTCTGTTCCCTTTCTAGCTTGCAAACTCCAGGAGGGCAGGGATATTGATCATCTTGTACACTCAGAACCTAGACCAGTGCCTGGCACATAAGGCTCTTCATTCAGTATTAGTCGAATGGGTGAGCAAGCCCACGTGTGAATCCCTTTGCTGTGAGCCACGTGTACTGACTCGTTTTCTCCTTGTAGCAGTACTTCATCGCGGATGGTGAAACAAATCAGAAAAGAATATGTGGTGAGAAGCACAGCAGGTCGGAAATTACAGAGGCAGTGTAAGACATTAGTGAGAGCACGGGGTTTGGGTACTGACACCTGCTCTGCTATTTTCCACCTGGGTCCTGGGCCTTTGTTTTCTCGTCTATAAAATAGCCTGATAAAGGTGCTTACCGTGTAAGGTAGTTATTATGACAATTAAATGCCATTGCCTATGGTGGGAACAGAACCTGGCACATTGTAGGCACTCAATAAATATTGGCTAATATGGTGTCCCTTTCCCAGATGAGGACACTAGACTTAGAGTGAGGTAATGTGAGCAAGAGAACACAGCATTGCTAGGTGGCAGAGGCAGACTCTGAACCCAGATCCGACTTCCTCTAGAGTCTGAGTCAGCTTTTGGCCACAGTGTTAACTTACTTGATGCATTGGAAGTAGACTTGAAAGAAATTAGGAGGAGCTCAAAAAGTGCTGTAATAGTCTGCAGGATAAAACATTCAGTACTACAAATGGCACTGCTACCCATGAGTCACCACAGACATTGGTCAACATGGGAAAACCGTACTGGCCAATGTGGGAAAATACGTCACAGCTGTGCAAAGGAAACTCTGGTTGCTTTCACTCTGATGCCCTAGAGTTGGTGACGCTACAGGATCAGACCAACGTCCACCAGTTTACCTAAGCGAATTTTAATGTGCAATATTCTCTACGCTCACTTTAGAGAATATTCTCTGCAAAAGATGAGAGCAGGCTTTGTTTCCAGCCACGGTATTGCGTGACAAAAAGCAGAAGTCAGCTGCATGACACAGCCTGGCCATTCCTACTCACTTACAGTCACTGTAGACCCAGATTTCTACCTCGCCCTTAGCACGACAGCTGTGTAGCTGCTGTCCTTTGGGCGGTTACTTCTTGATTATTTGCTTCTTAGTTCATAGATCAGCCGAGTCCGTGGGTAATCCAAAAGGCAGATTGTCGTGCGGGACGTCCGGCGGGGTCTCTGGTCCCACTCCCCACACAAAAACGCAGGATGAGGCTAGGCCAAAAAGGAACACCCACGGAGCCATAGGTAGGGGAGTCATACCACTATACTCTCGCTGGCGGCTGGGTTGGAGACACAGGAACCAGGAGCAACACAATTCTCAACCCTCACTGTGCCGCTTGCAGACTCAGCCACCATCTTCTTGCTAGCTCCCCCTTCTTTCCTGCTAGCCTAGCCACGGCAGTTATATTAGTGCCCAATGGCTCACTGGTTACAGCTGATGGCCAACTAGCCACAGCTGCTGGCCATTTGATCACAGTCGATGGCCATTTACTACCTGAGCCAGCACCTTTCTATGTGAGGCCGAGAGCCTGGAAACTGCTTTTTGGGGCTCTGTCCCCACACTCCACCCCTACAGGCTCTCGCCTCACAATCTACGTGACAAGCGTCTTCCGCGAGGGGCCCTGTGCGAGGACCCTGGAGGTGAATGCTATTTCCTGGACACAATCAAGCTCTCTGGTCACAGCCAGGGTTTCTCAGGGCACCACCAGTACTTCTGGGCACAGCCAGACTTCCTGGACTTCTTAGGGTACCACCAGTCTCCCCGGGCACAGCCAGGGCCTCTCAGGGCACTGCCACTCTCTCTGGGCACAGCCAGACTTCCTGGACTCGGCCAGGGTTCTCAGGGCATTGCCACTCTCTCTGGGCTCTCAGGGTACCGTGCTGGAACAACAGTGGCTCACAGTCAAGGTGCTTACATATTCTCGATGGTGGCCGGTCAAGACACAAAAGCAAACATCCGCCAGTTCCACTACATGGTGGATGTTCCCAAACAGTCAAGCTGTCCATTAAATTAGGGATGGAAGGCAATTCCCCATAGTCCATAGTCATTTGCCAGGGCTGTCCTGGGGGTGACGGATGACCTTGACCTCACCCTCAGCTCCCACGGAGGACTCAGCAAGCGTTTCCTCCTGGGACTACAAGTCCTGCATCCGGGCTGCCTCAGCAAGCACTTCCCAGCTCACAGGGCCGCAAGGACCCTCGCTTTCTCCGGCCTCTGCTGGTTGGGGAACCGTCCATGTCTTTCCACCCCTCCACGGGCTCCAGCTCTCAGGCAGCTGCTCCTCCTGGTCTTCCTGAGACTGAGTGTTCATAGGCACAAACTGCTCCATGCCTTTCGGAGAGCTTTGGCCGGCACCGTATCCTGCTCACAGAGCCATTTGTCGCTCAGGGTGTCAGGCAGGGTATCCTGCCGACTACGCCAAGTGTCGTGCGGGACGTCCGGCGGGGTCTCTGGTCCCGCTCCCCACATAAGAACGCAGGACATGGTGAGGCCAAAAAGGAACACCCACGGAGCCATAGGTAGGGGAGTCATACCACTATACTCTCGCTGGCGGCTGGGTTGGAGACACAGGAACCAGGAGCAACACAATTCTCAACCCTCACTGTGCCGCTTGCAGACTCAGCCACCATCTTCTTGCTAGCTCCCCCTTCTTTCCTGCTAGCCTAGCCACGGCAGTTATATTAGTGCCCAATGGCTCACTGGTTACAGCTGACGGCCAACTAGCCACAGCTGCTGGCCATTTGATCACAGTCGATGGCCATTTACTACCTGAGCCAGCACCTTTCTATGTGAGGCCGAGAGCCTGGAAACTGCTTTTTGGGGCTCTGTCCCCACACAGATACATTGTTCCGTCTCTTCAACCAGATCTTACCTTCCTGGCTGTGTCTTGTTTCACTGACTTTCATTGGAGCACAAACCAGTTGCACAGTTTTGGAAGGTGGTGAGGAAAAAAAGGATGAGGTTATCACTTTTTCCAGAGATGATGTGCAATGCAGTTGTGATTCAGACCTGAGAATTCTGAGCCTGAGAGCGGTACCGCACAAGCTAGGTACCACTTATGGATGTCTGGAGTATTGCCACCAAGGTCTTGAAATCCAAGCCAAAAGCTGGATTCTTTTTATCTGTTGACCTTCCTTTCTTATGTGGAGCTTTTAGAAATAAAATCTATTGAAGACAGTTGACTACTTAGCTATAACAGGAAGAGATAAAAATAATTTGCTTACATATTTATGGATTTACCTAATCACCGACAGTTCTGAAAATATCAAACTGAAAAAACATACCCCTTGCCTCTAACTGGTGACACAATTAAGAAACTGCTGTAACACAAAATAGTGATAATCCTTTGAATACGTTAGTTTCCCAAATGCTGATTTCCTGATATTCTGCAGAAACATTAATGGATTTCCAAGATGATTTATTTTTATTTGATTTCTCTGTCTTTAGGGTCTCCAGAGAATATTCACATAGTTTTCTTATGAAGGTTGTTCACTGTAAAAAGAAGCACTCTCTCCTCTCTAGCCTGGTTGTTGGGAATTATTGTTGTACTCTAAAATACAGGAACATTCCACGTTAGTGAACATTAGTCTGTATTTTCCCCTGACTTACACCTCTTCTCCACCTACATTGCATGCCCTAGGTTATGAATATCTTTTGTTTTTGTTTTTTCATTTATTTTGTTCTTTAGATTCCATATAAGTGCTATCATATGGTATTTGTCATTCTCAGACTTATTTCACTGAGCATAACACCCTCTAGTTCCATCCATGTTGTTACAAATTGTAAGATTTCATTTTTTTATGGACAAGTAATATTCCATTGTATATATGTACCACATCTTCTTGATAAAAATGTCTACTGATCAGCACTTAGGTTGCTTCCATATCTTGGCTATTCGTAAATTGCGTTGCAGTTATGAAAAACAGTATGGAGGTTCCTCAAAAAATTAAAAATAGAACTACCACATGTCTCAGCAATTCCACTTCTGGGTATTTATCCAAAGAAATCCAAAACACTAATTCAAAAAAGCATATGCACCCCTATGTTCACTGAATATCTTAAATGACTACAACTTGCACTACACTTAGAAAAATTCGTTTTAGATAATATCTAGTACATTACCTACAACCCCGTTAGTGTTGTTATTGGTATGGTGCTCACCTTAGAGAAGGTAGCAGACAAGCATTCTGTGCAAATTCCTAGTGATCCTGTACCTTCTGAGAGGTCTGGAGCCCACTTCTAGTGAGCACATCCTCAGGGCTTCCTGCCCCAAGTGTTTAATATCTTTAGAGAGACCTCTGGGGCTGCTGCTCAAAGCTGCCGTGAACACAGCCGGGAGGATCGGCTTGGTTAGAAAGCCCTCTGGTTGCCAGGAATGAGAAAAGCTATCTTGAGTATTGTATTCTGCTGTTCTGAGATGTTTTGTCACTGTGGGTGGCAAAGTACAGGGAGCTGCGTTTCTTAGTTCCCTGCCATCTGCTCTTTCCCAGGACCTGTGACATGCTTCCCGCAGTCAAGAGATTGCTGACTCTGATGGATATTTTGCATTCATCTGGATCACGTTAGGAAGAAGAAGTCCACTTTCCAGGCTGGGGAAGGAAAAGGAGATTTGGTTTTGAAAAGAATTAAGAGAAGACAGGCAAACAATAATGGCGCTGACAAAAAAAAAAAAAAACAATAAAAAAGGGTGTGCTACTTCACATTGCATCAGAGTTTTAAAACAAACTTCCCAGATTGTTTCTTAAGCATTAACTCTCTCCAATCCACATAAAATTGCGGCGCTAAGAACTCAGGTACTTCCTGTCTAAGATGTTTGCCTTTTAATAGTTGAGTCGGGCTGACCTCAGATCTTTCAGGACCAGAGATTATGTGTCTCTGGTGCCCTGCTTCTCAATCTTAGTATAATTGGCATTTGGGGCTGGAGCATTTTTTGTTGAGGGAGACTGCCCTGGGCCTTGTGGGATGTTTAGCGGCATCCCTGGTTTCTACTATTAGACGACACTGGAACTCCTCCTCCCTCATTTGTGACAATAAAAATGTCTCCAAACTTTGTCATATGTCTCCTGGGAGCAAAATCACCCCCAAATGACAATCACTGCTCTAGTGCAAGGATAGCAAGACATAATCTGCAACATATTAACATAACCTAATTCTCATTGGCTGGCTACAGTTATCTGGAGGACTAAGTTGAGGAAGTTTCTGAGGGCTCAGCTGAAACGAATGTCTTGTCTTGGTCAATTATTAAGGTCTTCCACGGGTTTCGGAGTGCTAATTTAGTCAGGGTTCTCTGGAGAAACAGAACCAAGAGGATTTGTGTGCATAGATTTATATATCTACCTATAGATATATCTATTTATCTATCTATATATAGATAAATTAATTTTAAGCAATTGGCTCAATAATTGTGGGGGCTGGCAAGTCCAAAATCTGCTGGGTAGGCTGGCAGGCTGGGGACGCAGGGGAGAGTTGTTGAACGTTGTCTGTTGGCAGAATTCCTTTTTGCTTAGGGGCGTCAGTCAATGTTCAATTAAGGCCTTTAACTGATTGGATGAGGCCCATCCAGGTTATGGAGTATAATCTCCTGTACTCAAAATCTATTGATTTAACTGTTAGTCTCAGCTAAATAATAACTTCACAGAAACATCTAGAACAATGTTTGACCAAATATCGAGGTAGTTGGCCAAGTGAACACAAAAATCTAACATCAAAAGTGCCTTAATACCTCTCTAATTAAATCACTTTAGACTGGAGCCTTGAATAAACCAAATTTCACCTGCGTGTGTTGTCAACACCAGCTGTGTCCACTGAGTGGGTCTTGGAGGAAAGACATTGTCCTATACATCCCAGGGGCAGCACGTTCTGTCTTGGCTGCTCTAGTCCAATCAATATGTCTGACTGGACAGTGGGAAGAAATCAGAAGGTGGCAATGAAACCTAACACACAAATCAGAAGAGAAGGAATACCCATAGAAAGAGGAAGATAAATGTACCCTGGACTGGGAGGGGAGGATAGATATTTTTAAATGGAAACACATAAAAAATATATGCTGCAACAAATGAATCTCCCTGACACAAGCTTGAGTGAAAGATGCTAGAAACAAAAGCTATATACTAGCAGATTCCATTTTTATCAAACAAAAAACTGGCAAAACGAATCTATGGTGTTAGAAGTCAGGATGATGGCTGCCCAGGTGGGCTTCCAGGGTGCCCATCGGGTTCTTTTCTTGAGTCGAGTGCTGGATACATGAGTGGGGTCTATTTGCAAAACCCATCAAGCTATATTTATTATGTACATACTTACCTGTGTGTATATTATACGTAAATAAAAATGCAAATTGCAAAGGCACAAGTGGCAAGGAAATGAGAGTGGGAGTGAGAAGAAAAGAAAGATGGAGGCAGAAGAAGGATTATATCGTCAAATCATAGGCCAGTCTCACCATTTGTTTTACCTACTATACAATATTTTAATACTAGTTATGTTAACATTACAGTTTTACTATTTTTAATCAAGGAAATGAGGAGACCTTAAAAAACTGACAACACCCGTTGCTGACCACTGATTGGGTAAGGGCCCAGGAGGTCCTGACGGGAGAGTTTGGCTTTCAAAGTCATTAGCAAACCAGTGACTTTGGATTGTTCTGTGACAGGTGAATAAAGGCCTCCCCAAAATTCCAGAACTCAGCTAAACTAGATAGATTTCCTTTTTAAGTGGAACAAAATGGAATTCTTAAACATGAGCAGAAACACTAGGCTAGCGAGAACAACAACAACAAAAATGTGCTAGGTTCTTCATGAACACCCTTTATCAGGACCGGTTCCATTGCCTCTGGGTTGGCCAGGTGGCCTCACAGGTCATTTCTACTCTTCGTGTTCTATAATTTCTATATTCCAGCACCATGTATGAAATAGCCACTCAAATCATTGCTATAACGCAGTTTTATAACATAGTACTTTCCTTCCATTCTTAGCTTCTCCTTTAACAAGGAAAACAGAGACCTCAGTGCTCACAAGCAAATCACTGTTTTGTTTGGTCTGAAGTCAGATGGGAGGCCTCCAAGGAAAACTCCCTTTTAGCATTTTCCAATTAGAGAGTGCTGCACACTGCACTAAGAAACCATGTTCTTTCCCATTTTCCATTTACTTTTATTGCCATTATTTATCTGGGAGTATCATATTTCAAGAAAGACTTTTCCCCTAACCAAAGGGAAAAAATACAGTTAAAAAAAAAAAAAAAACCCAGCACACCCAGATCCAATAGGTTGTCTATCATTTTCAAGCTGTGACAGTTTTTAAGGAGTTTTGAAAAAGTGGATATTAGGAAGAGTGGTAGCTTATAAAAGCAGCTTGCTGGATAAAGACCTATTTGGAAAGGCTTTTAAAAAGTGCATTATTTATCCACTGGAGCTGTCAGGTTACCATGTTACTCAAGGGAAGGCAGAGTTTCTTTCTTTGAAATCTGGCTTAAGCTTTTCTTAAAACAGGCTGTTGACTGACTGGAATCAATGCAGAGAATGGCCTAAAAAGACACAGGACAGCCTGGCCTCGTTGGTACCTAAGTACATTGTCAGCCCAAGGCCCTGCCATCCATTGGTATCAGAAGCTACTTTCAAGTCGCCTTTATTCAATGTGAATTGCTAGAGGCCCAAAATATAGATGCAAAAACATCTTTGGGACGGGAAGCCACTCCAAAAGACTCCTTGAATTCATCAGTTTTCCTTGCAATACTTAAGGAAAGAGGAACACAGTTTGAATGTCCCTTGTCACAGACTTTGATTATTAAAACTATTTATAATTGCAATTTTGTTTATGTAACTGTTCAATTTAAGCAAAATTGAATATAAAATATAATCAGTGTGTACTCTTCTTTTTTTTCTTTTTTCTTTTTTCCTTCTCTGTTGAACAGACCAATGCTGCAGTCTGTGACTTGTTGTTTTGTTGGAAGTGTCCAGAAAATGTTCTAGAGAGCTCCGCTGCAACTTTGGATCTTGTTCCTTAATGGAACTAGTGCGTCATCAGCATAAGCTTGGTTATGCTGCTGTAACAAACAAGCCCACAGTCTCAGTGGCTTAATACCACAGAGGTTTCTTTTTCACTCAGGCAAAGTCCACTATGGCTTTGGGAAACTCTTCAATGCATCTGTCCTCCATGTAGCAACCTGGCAGTCCGGACAGCTTCAGTGCCATGGCTTGACCGACACCAGGCCTCTTTCATAGCTATCCTTGCAGGCAATCACAAGAACATGGCACTTGCCTTGTAAACAATGAGCAGACTTAGCCACATGGGTCCAACGGACATGGAAAGATAGGAAGAGCCAGATAAAGAAGACGCCCCAGAAGTTTTCTACAGTAGAAGAAAAGAAGCAATCTAATGGTTCACTGTTTAGATAGGACGTTGTGTGTACACACGCACATGTGAGAGGGAGAGAGAGGTTGTTTGAGAGGATTAATTGCAGGTAGGCAGCAGTGTGTGGTAGAAGGCATTTTTCTGATCTGAAAATAAATTCGAAGTGGTCTTGTGCCTCGGTGATGCGTAAATAGTTGATCATGAAGGTGTGTGAACAGTGTTACTAGAACATAGAAAGTAGGCCTTTCAGGTGTTTATATTCTTACTGTTTTTGTTGATTGATTGACTGAATAGGAGACTTGCAAAGATATTTAAAATTGGAACTATTTAAATGAAAAAAAGAAAAACAAGTATATGTAGGTAGAGAAAAATAATATTCAAGAAGGCTCTTCCATATATATAATTCTAAAACTGGTTCTCAACCAAGGACAGTTTTGCAGCCCAGGGAACCTTTGGCAATGTCTGGAGACATTTTCCTCTGTCACACCTGGGATAGGGGTATCAATGGCATCACTGACAATTCACAGGACAGTCCTACCAACAGAATAACCCGGCTGGAAAAGTTAATAGTCTTAAGGTTCAGAACACTTAACCTTAAGTTCAAGGATGTGACCTTCGTTGTCTTATTGTAGGAAGGTTTTTCCTGGTTTCAGTTTTTTCATTTATTAATGGATGACTTATTTTCATCCCTCATATATTTAAAGATTGATAAGTGAAAAAAAGTACAGACATTGGAATGACTGTTGTTCCCACAAACACAGAATTCGCATACACCTAAGACATTATAAACTTGGGGAGGTACCTCATGATGTTGCTTAGTCATTCAACAGATGTGTAGACATTCCCTGAGCACCTGTGGTGCTCTAGGCGTGTTAAACACTAGCCTCGTGGAGATGAGCAAGCCACAGTAACCACACCCATGGAGCAAGTCTGAAACAAACACAAACACATAATCCAACCATCTTTGGTGGATATTATGGGGTAGTTTATCCCAGGCGTCATGAGCACTTCACTCAGGTATGTGAGTGAGTGTCTGTGTGTATAATGTGTACACACGTACACACAGAAACCAATACACTCATCAAAATATTTTAATCTACTCACACACCACCACGTACTTGCCAATGTACACCAGAGTATAGTCTTTAGTTTCTTCATGGCTTTGGGGAGACCTTCTTTTATTCACAGCAGATAAGCCCTGGGCTTTATGTGACAGCTCTGAGCATGGAGTGGCCCATCAAGTACTTGTTACACTCTCAAGTTAAAAAAGAGATGCCGTGTTGATAGCTGCAAGAGATATAAAACAATATAGACACGCAGAATTCCCAAAGCTTTGAGTGTGTGCTATGTTTTTAGATTTATACAGGAATATTTCTTTGGTACCCACGCTGTGCCAAGCACAGGGATGATATAAAATGGGGGAAAGGTATATACAGCACTGTTTGTGACTTCAAAGGAGGGACGGCAGGCATGCACAGAGAAATAAGAAGGCAGGGAGCAGGGAGCAGAGGAGGAAGGGCTGGCAGGATTGAGTGCTCACTGAGGACTGACAGGTGGAATCTTCTGACTTGGGGCTCTAATGGTGTTTGTTAATTTGTGTGTGGACCACCCTTCCTTTACATTGTCATGTTCACCCCTGTCCTTCCAGCTTATTCTTGGCATGTAGTAGGTGCTCAATAAATACTGGTTGAGTGAAAGAATGGATGAATGGATGGATCTCAGTCTGAGTTTTAGATGGCATGGACTCTCAGCCTGTTGCTTTATGGAAGTGGGGCCAAAGTAAGGAAGGAGGGAATGACTGTCATGGTTTCCAGAGCTCTTAAAAGACTGGAGTTCCGAGAAGATGAAAGAGGACTGAGAGAATTGGGAAAGATTACTGAGACTCTGACGAAAGGGTGACCTACTTGGAGTTAGACTGTGGGTCTTAATCTGGAAAGCTCAGAGGCTCAGGGAAACTGTGACTGGCTTCAGATGAGGGTTCCTGATATCCTCCCACTTTCCCCAAGCCCCATTAAGTGTAGAGTAGAAATTTGAATCTGGCTTTGCCCAAGGAAGTGGCTCATCGTCAGGAGAAAAGATATAGGTTTAAATCTACTTTGATCCAAGTGCTACATTTATCATAAAAGCTTTCAGGAAGTTTTCTGTGAACCTTACTAGCTACAGGGTTCCCCTGTAGGAGCCCCCCAAATGGGTGTAGTGGTCACCGACCCTGTGAGGCAGAACCAACCCGTGCTTTCTGATTGGTATGTAATTCATAGAGCGTAAGTTCACCCTTTTAAAGTATTCAGTTTAGTGGTTTTTAGTATGTATTCAAAGTCATACAATTGTTACAACTATCGAATTCCAGAATATTTTCATCATCCCCGAAAGAAAACCCATCCATACCTATGAGCAGTCATTCCCATGTTCCCTTTCCCCAGCCCTGGGAAACCATCAATCTACTTTCTGTCTTTATGGATTTGCCTAATCTGGACATTTCATATAAATGGAATCATATAATATGTGGTCTTTTATGACTGAATTCTTTTTTTCAGTCCTTTATGACTAACTTGGCATAATGTTTTCAAGGTTCACCCATGTTGTAACATAAGTCAGTACTTCGTTCCTTTTTTATTGCCAAATAATATTCCACTGCAGGAATATGCCACTGTTATGGGCTATATTGTTTCCACCAAAATCCATATGTCAAAGTCCTAATCCCCAGTACCTCAGAACGTAATTGATTGCGGAGATAAGGTCTTTAGAGGGCTAATTAAGTTAAAATGAAGTCTTTAAGTTGCACCCTAATTCAGTGTGACTGGTGTCCTTATAAGAAAATGAAATTTGGCCACAGACATGTACATGCACAGAGGAAAGACCGTGTGAAGATATAGCAAGAAGGTGGCCATCTGCAAGCCAAGGAGAGACGCCTCAGAAGAAACCAAACCTGCCAACACCTTGATCTTGAATTTCTGTCCTCCAGAACGCTGAGAAAAGAAATTTCTATTGTTTAAGCCACTCAGTCTGTAGAATTTTATGATAGCAAAATCATACAAGCACATTTGGTTTATCCATTCATCAACTGATGGACAACTAGGGATCAGATACTTTTGTCAGGAATGTTCCATCTGGCTCTGACATGCCAGGTCTAGTTCAGTGTGTCCTGAGGGTTCTGGCAGTTCCCCCCACCCCCTCCTAGTTCTGGGCCAGAGTCCGTGGGGGCTCATAGGGTGTTAAGTACTAGCGTGGCAGACTGGTTTCTAATCTGGGTTCCTCAAGATGAAGGTTCATAGACATACATCTTGTATGGTCATGAGGATGGGTAGTGTGATTTCACGGCCCTGGGAATGCCCACTTGCACAGAGGTATTTCTCTCCCTGCCTTGGCAAGGTGCTGCCTGCGTTCTTGTCTGGCTGTATTTCCTCCAAAGGAAAGACCTGATGGCAGGTAATACTGAGGTGTGTCTGGGTTTATAGAAGGACTCCATGAAAACATATGCTCGCACCAGCAGCAGGACTGTACCCTCGTGGGCGCCTGGCCTCTCTCCAGCACAGATTATAGTCAAGTTCATCACCAGGTGGGAAGGTTGCCCAGTATGGCCAAAGTGGGATAAGACAGAGAATTGATCTTGGAGAGGTTATGGTACATGAAAGCAGAGACTCAGGTTCAGGGCAACTGAAATGGGCAAACGAGGCTCTGTGCAGAGAGGGCAGCCAAGCCAGCTCAGACCTGCAGGAGTGCAGAGTGAGACACTACAGTGCAGTGTGCAGTTCTCACCTACAGCTTTATATCAGTACAGCTGCCTGTGTGTGCTTACTTACTGTGTCAACAAGCACACAAGAATTTACCTGTATGTGACCATAATTAATAAGGTATATTGTTCTCACTCACAATGTACAGAGACATTGAGGATGAAAAGTCATCTTCGATTATAAGGGAATTTTCTCCTGTTCCCTGGACCTGAGGTAAGAACCAAGTTCCCTAAGCTTAAGCATTGATGATGACAGTTGCATATTTTCCTTACATTGTTAAATTTCTCGGGTTAGGAAACTCTCCCAGACAGCCTCGCGATAGAGAAAGTGGACATGTCTCTCTTGGGGGGTGTCAGCCTTTGCTTACTGGTAGGTCAGCCTAGACTTAGTATCATAAGGAAGGTGAAAGTGAGTGTGCAACAGGTAAGGTGACCAGCCACACTGTTATTATATTGTGTGTGTGTGTGTGTGTGTGTGTGTGTGTGAATCACGCATGTATAACTGATACTGTGCTTCTACCCAGCCACCCTTTTATGGGATCTTGGATACTCAGGGCTGTTTGTGTAATTGCTTCTTGTAAATGAGTTCCTACTCTGCAACACTTTACAGTAAACCACTTTCCTTTGCCATCTGGTATCCAGTTGTTTTAACCGGGTTTCCAGGATTTGCATCAGTCATTTACAAGAACCTTTTTAACCTTCACACAATGAAATAATTGAAGTCTATCCTTTCAACTTCACATTTGTCTGAGGAAGGCTTTGAAATCAGGGAATGGAGAGGCCTAAAGATGGGATGAGATTAAAAGGAAAGGACTCAGCTCATCCTGTGAGATGATCAGAAACGCTGCTTTTGAGGTGAGAGGTCGCAAGGCTGGAATGGGTTATCACCTCTGTGAGGGGCTCATCCAGACGGAAAAATCCTCTCTTGCAGTGGTGAATTGGAGAGCCTGATAAGCTGAGAAAAAGAGTGCCCTTCCTTTGACCCGGGTCCAAAAATCCTCCCTTGAAATTAACTGGTGTCCCCTGTCCCTGCTTCTCCATTACTCTCCCCTTTTCTTCCTCCTGCTTAAACCATGAGTTCCCTGCCTTGCTCAAAAGGAGGGGAAAACAAAGAGAAATCCAGATGTGTCCACTATGTTACTTCTCTTTGTCAGTGCCCATTTCACTGAGTAATGCATGAGGAAGAGAACCACAACCGCTGGACACAATGGGTGGCTTTCACCTACGTTCTCCAGCAGCCCAGAATATAAAGCACTTTAGTTAGAGACAGAGATAATTCAAAAGCATTTGGCTCTTTCACTATCTGGCCACCCCATGTCTGTCTCATTTCTGGTCCTAATGACAATAGGTGACACAGAAGCCTAAGTAAAATAAACTTTACAAATAAACTCCTTCCTTCCTGAGAAAGGCTTTTTTGAGGTGTCTGTTATTTAAGCCTTCATCCCTTCGTGACCTGTTAATCCTTTGGGCAGTAGCAAAAATTCATTTCTGGCTGAAAGAAACCACAATTTGTTTGGGTTATTCTGATTATTTTCTGATTAATAATTCTTGGACTCTCCGAATAACTTAGTCAGAAAGTGATTGTTTTTAGTTTATCAAAAGGTCTTCTTGAGAGTTTCAAATAGTTTCCTAAAGTTCCCGTTCATATTTATCTTCCTGTCTTTTCACTTTTTGGCTCCCGGTTGTTGACGAGAACTCGCTCTTTTGGGAGAAAGCGTAGAACAGATTCATGAAAAGGAACAATCTATGAAATGTGAATAAAACTGGACCCTTACAGCCCATCTCAACTACAGTTTCCATCCAAAAGACTCCCCAGTTCTCGCTGAGGAGATATGTGGAAGCATTTGAGCACCATTGGAAACAGATCCAACTGAAGGAAAACTGAGCAGTCATGCGGTTATTTGTTGTCCTTCTTTGAGAAGGAAGAAATTGTGACCATATTGTCCAGGAAGGCTTCCCAGACATACCCTCTGCACACTTTTCTCTCTGCAGTCCCACTCCTTATAACTTTTGCTGCCTTTACTGCCCTCTCCCTCTCCAGGCTCCCCAAACTCTACCCTTTCTACCTCTTCAGTGGTCCTCCTTACTTACCCACCCCCCTACCCTATCCGTCTTCTTTATTCTCACTAGAAACCACTTGGTGAGCTCTCCAGCAGCTCCCTCCCCACTTCCCGTGACAAAGGCCTGCGTGGTGGCCTGTCCACAGACCTAGGATCCTGCTCCCTTACAAGGCTGGAGTAAGACAGTGACACAGATACTTGGAACTGGATGTTGTCCAGCTCAGTGGAAGTGAGCGGGACCAAGAGAAAGATCTATCCGCTTTTGGAGGGTGTGGTGAGGGGTGAAGCCCAGTGGGTTGCTCCCCGTACTCTCAGGGCACTTCTGGTCACGTCCTCATGTATTTGAGACTTCGGTTCAGCGTTTCCTCTGTAGGTTGCCCACTGCCTCGGTGGGCCCCTTGTTAAACACATTCTGTTAGGTGAGAGATGAGGACAGACTTCCTGGAAAACCTTGGTTTTCAATTTCTCTCTTCATTTCTCGGTTCTCAACTTCATTCTTCATTCTATTCATTTTTCTGCCTTCTTTAAACCACACAAGAAAATATATCTTTGCACCCAAAGAGAAACTTCAGGATGTAAAAATGTTGATAGGTTTGAGGAAGAGTTTGTATTGTTTTCTGTTACCATAATTAAACAATGCTTCCCTCACAGTATTTCCTAATAGTGGTTTCTACACCAGGAAGGCATAGACTAGTTCTTAAGTTTGAAACCATGGCCATCCACACATGGGGCTGTCCTGAGGGGTTACATGTTGCAGGATTTTATTCTAAAGAAAATGTGGGGTTCGTGGAGGAAGCAGACCGTATCACTGAAGCCAACACGGAGAAACCCCACCCACGAGGCTGTGTTTCCTTGTGGACGTGGCTGTTGAAGCCCATGGTCTCTGCGGGGGGGTGATCGGATACATCCCCATGAGCTGAACACTCACACTAGTTCATGGAGTGGGCAGTGGCGTTCTGGAGAAAGTGTGCATAGCGCTTATCAGCTCACTGAAGACATCGATGTAAGAACGAGACTGTGTGTGGTGATCACACTGTAAGGCATATAAATGCCCAATTATTATACTGTGCACCTGAAACTGGTAGAATATTGTTTACCAATTAGACTTAACATCAAAAAAAGAAAGATACACAGAACCACCGCACGGAGGAGTTTCGTCAGTTCTTCGCGTGATGCACGCACATGATCAGAAAGTGACATCAGAGAAAACCTCCTACTAGCAGTGCAGATGGCGACGGCCACATTAGAAAACTGTTCTGTTTAAGGACAGTGTGGACATCCGACAATATCTTCACCCGGCAGGTTGATGGGATGCAGTGTCTTCATTCGGCCAGGCACCAAGTGTGTTCTAGCCACTCACTGACAGAGGGAACTGCTTTCTGTGGGGTGCTTGGCGACTCGCCTGCGGGGGCGCCTTCCTGTGTTCTTTTGCCCGGGCGTGATTACCCTTTAAGGGTGGAATAGATGTGACATGAATCGGAGCCTGTGCTGAAGCCCACGTCCAGGGTAAGCAGAGCAGGCCTGGCTTTTTACTGCTTCGTGTTCCAAGTCAACGTTTTGCTGAGAAATAAGAAGTGTAACCAAATATTACAGGGAACACAGTGTTCCTGCTCTATTTCCAGGGCATCTGATCAATGGGAAAAATGAGAAGTAGAAATAAACAGAAAGGACAGAGGACTGAGCAGGCAACTGGGCTCAGAGGAAAAGTGAGTAAAGCAGAGGAAATGATTTTCAAAGTAAATACAGATATCCAGGGAAAGAAGGCCGATGCTATGCAGAGAAGAAGTGTCTGAGTGGCTTGCTCTGGGTCTGCGTCAAGCTGGGGAGCCTGCTGGGGTCGTGCTGCAGTTTTCTCTGGGGCCTGGCCTCTCAGTGAGTCCCGCTGTCAGAGGCAATGCCAGGAACGGGTGAGATGCAACGCAGTCAGGGGAAGGAGGTCAAACCTCCAGGAGAAAACAACCCAGTGACATGGGAGCTGAAGGACCGCTGCCAGCAGGCCAGGCAGCCACGGGCCCGGCTGGATTTTACTAGGAAGAAAACGTGGGGGTTCATGGAGGAAGTAGGTTCTGTCATTAAAGCAAATGTGGGGAAGACCCACCCAAGAGCATTAGGTCCCCTTGGGGACTCTGCGGTTGAAGCCTGTGTTCTCCGCCCCGGGAGCTTCACTCCCATCCACCCCCCGACCCTGCATGCTCAGAATAGGATGGGATGTAGGCTGTGCGGAATTCATGATGGTCGCTCTGTGGAGCGGCGTTCTTTGTGGAGGGGCCGACCTGTGCATTGTAGGGTGTTGAGCAACACCCTTGGCATCTACTTGTTAGATGCCAATAGCACCCTCCCTCCAGTGGTGGTAATCAAAAATGTCTTCAGACATTGTCACATGTCCTCTGGGTGGGGCACAGTTGTCCCCGGTTGAGAAACACTGCTATAGATGAAGAACGAAGACCCAGAAAGCCAATGTGGCACATTTGGGGTCACACAAGAAATTGATGCAAAGCCAGACGTGGAACCTGCTCACTGTGGAGTTTTGAAGGCCTCTCGGCTTTTCTATGACCGTGGTCTCAGCTGAAGTGGGAGAGCCACAGAGAGTTTGGTCCTGGGTTCAAACCTGGGCTCTGCACTTGATTTACTGTCTCTGTTAGGGCAGTTACATTTCCCCGTGTCGTTGCATCTCAGTGCCTTCATCAGTAGAAAAGCTTTGATGATAACAATACTTACCTTCCAGAGTACTCGGTGAGGAGAACAAGATAAGCCCAGCAAAGAGCACAGTCCAAAGTCTTGCGTGTAAGTTCTCAGTCACGGCTGTTTTGGCCATTCTCTGCTATCCCCTGCTCACGCTCCTAAGCTGCTTTAATTTCCTTTGCCTACGTGGCTCCCTTCCACCAGCTTTTTTGTATGACTAACTCCTCCCTGCCCATCGAGCCTCAGCTGAAGTTTTATCTTCACAACGCAGGTATGGGCCCCCATGTTAAGGTCCCGTTGTAGCCCCCAAAGCACTGGGCTTACCACATTATAGGTGTTGAAATATCTGTGTTTGTGCCTGTCTTCCTACCTAGACGTACTATGAGCACATAGGTCAGGGATCCTACAGTATAATTGATTTATACGCCCCTGTGGCACTCAGCGAACGGGTAGGATTCCGCTAGGTAAAAATGGGAGCGGCGGGTAGCCTGCTGGGCGGGGAGAGCCTTAAGAAGACAGAGGGTCTAGATGTCAAGGAGCAAGGCGGGTGCTCAGAGAAGTCGAGTCGGTTGGAAGGCATGAGTGCCAGGTTGGGCGTCCCGCAGGGTCCTCCCAGGACAGTTTTGTACTCAGTTTCCCAGTCAATGGGAAACTGTCAGGTGGCTTCGGTGATGGACGTGGTAGGGGGAGGTTGAGGGGCGGCTTGATCAGAACCACACCACGGGAAGATTAAACTGTGGTCATTTGGACTAGTATAAACTGAACTAGGCAAGGTCTGGAGACAGGGAAAGAGAAGTTAAGTTACTTAAACAACTGTAGGAGAGAGGTCCTGGGAGCAAAACTGTAAACACAGCTGTAAAACATCCTCAAGTTAATAAAAATGTTACTATTAGGAGAATGTTGACAAATCGATCATTAATTGTTTGCGGGAGATGAAAGAGAGGAAGAACCCCCAGAAGTGGTATGAGTATTTTGGGCTGTAAGTAGGTTGTTCTGCCAGTGAGGATTGTTGCATAGGGCAGTGGGATGTCAGAGAAAGTTCTGGAGTCTTCTCTGGAGATCTTTAAAAAATAGAGACGGCCCTCCCCAGTGAGGGTTGGTTAAGTGACCTGAGGTTAGGGAATGAGGCCAGAGGGGAGGGGGCATGGCACGGCTGGGAGACACGGGACAAATGTTCCTTTGTCTTTGTTTTAGAACTCTGGGTCATTTCTCACAATTTGAATTAGAAAGCCCCGTCTCAGACCTGTTAGGTCTTATTTTTAAGGAGAAATATTGAGCACAACAACCTGTAGAAAGGGAAGGTGTGTGAGGATTACATAGGCAAGCCAGATTCAACTGCACGACAAAGAACAGTACCAGGGACAAAGCACCTTGAATATTTTGGAAAGAAGAAGGTTTAAATACGTGTTTCCACAGATCCCTGCAGCTGTGAAACTCAGGCACACCCCAGACAAAGAGCAGTCTCACTCCTTTCAGACCCCACATATAAAGACTAGTTCAGGCTGTAAGTCGGCCTCTCTCGGCCACATTTTCATCTTTGAGTCTCGTATAAATATTTGTAAAATCAAAGAACAAATTCCAAGTCTCCTTACCTGCTTTGGTGTAAGAAGCCCAGGTCTCAGGCTCGGATGGAAGCTTCTTTGGATCTGAGGCTACTGCTTAGAAGAAACAGAGGGCCCTCCATCCCAGGCGGGGCCCTCTGGCATTCCGGTAGATTAAGGAGAGCTGGTAAGCAGCTACAGAAGGAAAACTAAAGCAAATCTCAACTCCAAAGTCAACGCTTACTGGGTTCTCCTCTCCAAGTGCAGCTGTGGTCTGGCCAGCCAGGAGCCTTGTGAGATCTTGGAGGAGACTTGCAGGAGGGAGAAAATGAGTTTCTGGCCTGGGCTAGGCCCTTTGCCCTCACCTGGGCTTTCAGAAAGGGCGCTGGGGCCCTGAATTATTGATGCCTGCCTAAGTAAATGGTTGCAGAAAATAGGAGGAACCCCCTCCCCTTCCATCACCAGGAGGAGCAGAGGAAGAGGGAGAACTTCTTTCAGTGAAATTTAAACAGGATACTCGGGGAGACCTGGGCCAAGTGCATCCCACCCACGGAGCCTCCTCCAGAGAGACCCTCTCATTTCTGCTTCAGAAATAAGACTGTGACTAACGGGCTGGACGATGCCACAAATTAAGACGCACAGCTAATGCAAACATAAACGTGATGCTAATATCTGCAAATGAAATGCATTTTAAAAAGAACCTTTCGGAGAGTAAAGAAGGAAGAAGGGAAAGGAGCAACCCATGGCTTCCTTATCTTGCTTGATTAAATGAGCAAGGAAAGGAGGCCCTCCGTTAGGATCCCTGGCAAATAGAATGAAAGGTGTAGGACAAGGAAAGGATGAATGAAGGTGGTAGAGAGAAAATGACACGACTCCGAGGGGTGGCAGGTGATGGGTAAAATGGAAACTAGTTGACCATATTGTTACATTTTCACTCACTCGCTGCACACTTTTAACATCTAAACTGGACCAGGGCCGGCAATAAAAATGTAGTAACACCATCAAAAGGGGGCTGAGGCCTGCCTCTCAGCGAGCTCCCTAACCACTGAGCAAGCTGCCACCACGGGGCTTGTCTCTTCCAAATGGGCCCGTCACAGGCCTCGGTGCTTGTGTGCTTATTCGTGCATTTAACCAACATATCCAGAGAGCCTACTGTGCACCTAGCACAGGCTGCACTGCCTGTGCAGAGATGAATGCAGCGTGTTTAAAGAGTTCATAGTCTAGTCATAGGAGCAATTGAGAATATACAACTGTTGGCTTAAGCACCTCCACTTACTTTGTGTAACGGGAGTTAATTGAACACATTTCACGCTTCCCCACAGCTCTTACCACGCCTTTGGAGGTTTCAGACCATCGTTGCTGCCAAAAGCAGCCCACCGGGGACAAGTACTATGTTTAAAAGAATAGTTTTGTATTTCCTCCACAGAGTTGGTTAGGAAATGATATTCAAAGAAGTGGGGTTATGCAAATAAAAATAAGATGTTAAACGGAGAGAAAGACATACATCAGCAAAGCCGATGCGGCCCATCCCTTGTTCCCTCCGCAGGTATTGCTGAGTGCTTACGTCTAAGATACTGGACAAGGTGCTGACCGTGAACTAGGGTCGGGAAGAGCCGGGGAGATGTTTAAGAGGCACCTGGGTCATCCAGTGGTGTTTGAAGCAGTATGCAAGATCACACCCAGAACAGAATGCAGTGTGCTGAACACTACAAATGTACAGATAATCAGCGCTGTCATGTTTCCCGGTGATAAGGGGTACATCCACCAAGAGAAGGATAAATCTGAGGCCTAGAAGGGTCAGTGAGATTTTGAAAGCAGAAATAGAAGAGAAGAGCATCTGAGGTGAGGTGGGAGCTGGGAGAAGAGGTGGGAAGCCGACTAAGGAGGACCGTCTGAACGGCCTTGGGAAAATGAAGTCCAGGCTGACGGACACACAGCAGTTGTATCCACCTCTCCATGCCCCAGCTCCGAGGCAGGGAGCTGGGTGCTGCAGGAGGCTCCTTCCCAACTCCACTGCAGCTCTTGCTACCCGTTCCCCATCCCAGTCCAGTCTCTGTGGAATGGCCAAAGTGGTCTTAGTTAAGCCTAAATTAGATCACATCATACATCCTTCAAAAGGAGGCCCACGTACTTCCTCAAATAACTCACCTCTCTTCCCCCCTGTTGTATCTGCTGCAATGTTAGTGGTCTTATTTCTGTTCTTCACGCTGGCCAAGTTCAATCCTCAGGAAGAGTTTTCAACTCCCTCCGCCCAGAACCGCCTGCCCCTGGCCCTGGACGCCATGGCACCTCCTCAGCTCTCTTCAACTACTTACTGAGTGCTCTTAGGGACCAGCAAGGGGACAGGTTCTGGGGCTTCTGGTGGGAGCTGGAGAGCCACCTCTGCAAGGACACCTTCTCTAGATACTCAGCATGAACCAGCTACTTCCTGCCCTTTCTGCTATGTTTCTTTTCTTCATAGTGTTTCTGACCAGCTGTAGTTTTGGGTGCATCTACTTGTTGTTTGTTGTCTTCCTGGTAGAAAGTGAGCTCTATAAGGACAGGCATTCTGTCTTATTTTTTTGTCCTCTGCTTCTTGCAGGGCACCTGGCACATCAAAATCCCATAATAAGTAATGTTTAATGGCTAAATGAGTCACGAGGCAGGAAGCCTGGAGAGGTTGATTAGCACCATAACGGGGAGGGCCCCCACTTTAAGGAAAACTGTGACCATATTCATTTAGGTGCTGGGCACCGATGGACACAGTTGGGAATAAGGCACGGAAGAGACCTGGGGGGCGGTGCAGGCCTCTAGTTGACACAGGTTGGTTTGTGCCCTGATTGAGTTGCCACTTGTGACACAGTGAATATGAACCCCCGTATGTTTCTTCAGAAGCCCAGCTGCTCCATGCTTTCCTTTCGGACCATCAGCTCTCCTCTGCTTCAGGAGGCTCACGAGTGTGACGGACTGCTGGCCACGGGTGGGATTCCTGCAGGGGGCAGTTCCCACAAGGCTCAGCACCTCCGGTGGTCTGAGTGGGGCTCGCTTGTGCTGGGGGACACAGAGGCTTTGCAGCCTGTTCCCAATGGCCGGCCCCCAGCAGGGCTGTGTGCCAGTGTGGCCCTCTCCCTCTGCACTGTGCCGTGAGTGGTCTGCAGACTCTGATTGGACTTCCACATGGGTTTTGGCTGTGAGGGGCAACTGATGTCCTAAACAGACAAGTTTCTAATAAGACTTGTTCATGGCCTTGCTTATAATCATCGATTAATTTCCCTGGCAGGCTCTTACCCCTGTAAGAATTCACTTTCTAAAGCCCATGAACTCCAAAGAAAACAGGAATGGGTTTTCTGTAACAACACATGTTCCACAAACTCCAGTAAGCAGAAAAGGAATGGAACAGGAGTGGTCCAGATGGTGTACAGGGATGTCTTCTGTAGAGTCTCGTATCGTTAAATGACCAGATGCCAAGACCATTGCTCAGAGAGGTGGAGGAGGCTGGGGACCACAGGGATAATCCCAGGGTGAGGGGACTCGGTCAGGGGCAAAGGGGTCACCTGTGGTCCCAGGACCCTGGCAGCGAAGGTACATTGGGGAGCAGGGGCTCACAAAATCCAGCGGGGTGGTATGCTACTTCAACACATGTCGTGTCATCATAGAAACATAATCTCAGACTGGAAAACACCCCCGATTTCATCTAATCTACCCTCTCATCCCTCTTTGATGTGTGCTTCTCTGAATCATCTGGGTAGATAACAAAATATCCTCCTAGGGAGTCAGCAGCAGATGGTGGCCAATATTGTTGGTTCTGCTGAATTTCACAATTTTGGGGGCGGGCAGAGGAATCAATCCATTTTGAAAATTGACATCCCAAAGGCACTGCAGTGGCGCTGTTCTTCCTGATGTCTTGGCTTCTTTCCGCTCATCACCCCTTTCCACACTGTGCAGTAAGTATTTGCCCCTAACTGTATCCTGGGCACAGGGCCACGGGAGCAGAACCCTCAGTGTGAAGCCCAGACCCCCCAGTCCTGCCTTGGGCTGCCACATCTGCATGCTTCCTGGCTCACTCTGACCGCCGGGATATACCTGCATCTCTGGGCTCCTCGCAGCACGTAAAGGAGCTGGAGCAGCTCTGATCTGATCCTCCTACACGCAGATGTGATGCTGCTTGCAATGCCCTCTGCTTATGCTTCTTTGAGAGAGGCTGGACGCTCTGCTTGGCCCAGAAATAACCCCGCTGACCCCCACATCCCATCCAAAGGCAGCTCTCTACAAGGCAGCACAAACTAAAGCAAAGGAAACAAATGAGCCAACAGCTGTTTGTTCTCATACTGTGCTGGATCCTTCCCTGTAGGTTCTAGTGTACCTTACTTAATTCTCCAAAACCACTTGAGAGGAGTAGGTTTCTGTGGTTCTAGGCAGGCTCTATAAAGTTGGGAAGAGCAGGATCCACACCCCTGCTTTGCCACGTCCCATGGGCTCCGTTTTCTCATCTGTAAACTAGCAGCTCTAAGATCTCCTCCGTCTTGGGGCGCTGGTGAGGACATATACCCCTTAGTAAAGTGCCTGCCCAGGCTAAGTGCAAACAAATGGGTCTTGTGACTAGTTTGCTGGCAAGCTTGCTCCTCTTGGCACCCCTGGGTCCGTCTGACAGATGCAGAAGGCATGGCCTGCACCTCCCCCTCTTCAACACTCTTTACCACAGGGTTATCAGGAAAGAAACTGAAAACAGCAAACACAATGGACGATCCATAAATGGGAATATGGTAGCTGAGATTTCCTACACCAGATTCCCACTCCGTGGGCTGTCTTCCATCTGCCCCTTGATTGCTGAAGTGGTAGAGCGGTTTGGGTGCAGCCTTGTCACTGGTTTCTGTGGCACATGACAAATGTTTATGCTATAAGTTTCCCCTAGGCTCCATCATGGCCAATAATTGGAGACCTTCTGAAAGCCCTACCCTCTTTGGCTGTGTCTTAATTTCCTTATTTCATTTCCCATCTTCCTCATACTCATGGACTGAATCCAAGGGAAGGCAGAACCCGTCAGTCACTTTCAGGAGATGCCACCATTGTATGTTCTTTCACATGATATCAACTCCCCCTTCGTTCCCCTTTCTACACAGCAGAAAGGTATTTCTGGAGAAATACCCTTGGGTTTTCTCTCCCTAATCAGTTTTTGGTCTTCCCCTTTCTCTGGTGTCGCCTGTGTCATCCCTCCTTTTGACCAGCTAAGAATATGCTGTCAAATTTGATATTAAAACTTTCATTGTGGCCATCTTATCCTTGATATCATCCTCGGTGGTCTGGCACCAGGGGCTCAGTGGAAATTAATTCAGGCTGATGTCCTTGAAAAGGGAGTGCTGGATGGAATGCCAACAGCAGCTCATGCCCTTCTGAGAGATAAACAGCTTCTGCTGATTGGCCCCGAATGTGGTAGAGCCATTCAACCAGGGAGGGGGAGGAGGTTCCGACTGAGAGCCAACGTACAAAATAATTCAAATGGGGCTTTTGAGAGTAAACCCAGGGGATGCCCGTGTTCCGGAGCTTAAAACATAGCAAAGTTCAGCATTAAGACCATATCACTGCATTGCAAACACTCTGCATGGTTCATATTACCCAGAAGTAGCGAGATGGGTGTCTAACAAATTGCTCTTGCCTAGAGTCAGGGCCAGCAGGAAATTGCCAACCTTTCAGCCCAACAATCTGCCTCGTGTTGCCGGCGTAAATTCAATCACCCACAATTAAAATTGGATGCGAGAAGGTATAGTGATACATTTTGCTTCGTCAGCTTACAATTGTTGTCTTACTAATTAAGATACAATTCCAAGAAACAAAAATTTCATGTATAGTCTGAATTATAATAGATAACTAAAGAGACGTCTCTTCTATTAAATATACATTTTTTTAAAAAAAATTGACGGGTAGGTTGTAAAAACAATGGATTAATTACAAAATAAAATGTGAAGCATTGGTCCCACCAACAGCTGTCTCAGTGAGGTAAGTAGGAGTTCTGTCTAATCCCACTAATGTCCCAATGGACACCCAATGGTGTCCCCTCCCTTCTATGAAAACTGACCAGTGTTGTGCAAAGTGACCCTGACCCTGACCTACAGCTGATTGGGACACAAGTTTAGAGCAGTCAAGCTACTTGCCCCAAAGCACAAGCCTCTATGTGATTGGTGTCAGGATCCAGAGACCAAGATCACCTCTGCTGAGCAGTACCAGACTCACACATTAGCTGTATATCAGGGGCAAGAAGCCCAGCCTAGTCTCCTTGAGGCTAAGAAACCACATAATGACACGGGTTTGGCTGACAGCCAGAACCAATTACCAGGCACGTGAGTGAGACAATATTGGGCTCTAGACTCCACCACGCTAGCAGTGGACTGTTGCCACATGTCTCAGCCCAGGAGAGGCCTGCAGAAGAATCTAGAAGCTGAGCCCTGTCCAAATTGCCAACATACAGAATTGCGAACCAATAAAATGATTGTTGTTTTATGTATATATAGTGGTTTAAAGGTTAAAAATAACTGCTAAAACTGCAATTACTTTTGTACCAACCTAATATATATATATATATATATATATATATATATGTATATACATATACATATATACATATACATATATATATATGTATATATATATACACATTTTTCACATTTTAAATTTATTGATTCTCCATCTCCTTAAAACACTTAGTCCAAATGTTCTGACTTGGCTTATAAAATCCTTTTTATTCAAGACCCAAGGTACATTTCTCTCTGGTGGTAGCTGTTCAGATAGAGACCTCTTCTTCAGTCTGGCAGCAGAATATCTAACTTTACCCACATATAAATGAAGATGCTTTGGCTAGAATTTTGTCACTAAAAGATCTAAGGTTGCAAAAAGTGGGCCATTTGACCAGATTCTGAACTTGAACAACTCTTAAACTATCTAGTAGCACTAATGACTCATCAAAATAAATAAGTAAGTAAATATATAAATAAATAAAGCTACTCCAAATAGACCCTTCAGTGATCTCTAACTTAAAAACTGTGAAAACAGGTGATGTTTTGAGACATCTATGAATTTGTTAATTTTTAGGTTAAAGGAAATGATTTTCTTTAACTTTTGAAGATGATAAGAAAATGATAGATGAAAGAAAATGATAGATTCTAGGACTAGGACAAGGAAACAAGATGAGCCTGGAGTATCCTGTACTGGCAGAAAATAAGGAACTGCTAGAAAACCAAAGGAATGAGGGCACTTTGAAGGGCCCCAGGTGCCAAAGCTGAAACAATTTGGGCAATAAAATAAATAACACAGTTGTGGATTACAACCCAAAGTATAAAATAAATATCCACGAGTCCATATTGCTATAAGTAAATAATTAAATAAGTAAAACATGGGAAGGGAGAGATGAATCTTCTTCAAAGAATTAACAGTAACGTACATAGATACTCCTTTTCTAAGAAGTGGAGCCTAACCTTCCCCTGTCATTTTGAGGGTGGGCTAAGCTTAGTGACTTGTTTCCAAATAGTAGATTATGGAAGGTTAGGGAGAAGAAACTCTGCGGTGGAGAAATATGCAAACCTCTCCTTGGTCAGGTGGTCAATATTAGCATGATAATGATAAGTCCTGTTGATAGCAGGTACCCCAGACACGGTATGATGAGAAGGACAATTCATCTCTGCGATGGTCTTTCCTAAGATCCAGAATCCCAGTCTAACCATGAGAAAAACCTCAGGCAAAACAAACAGAAGGAAGTTCTGCAAACACTTGACCTGTACTCCTTAAAACTGTCAAGGTCATGAACAACAAAGACTGTCTGAGAAAGGAACAGACCCGAGGAGACTAAGGAGAGATGAGGACCAAATGTAACGTGGGGTGGGATCCTGGGGCAGAAAGAGAATATTAGTGGGAAGAGTAGTGAAATCCGAGTAAAATGAATAATTTAATTCCTAGTCATGTTCCAACATAGGCCTCTTGGTTGTGACAAATATACTATTGTGAGACGTGAAGTATAGGGAAAACGGGCTGAGGGGTGTACGTAGAAACTCTGTACTATCTTTGCAACTGTTCTGTAACTCTAAAACGATTCTAAAATAATTTTTTGTTTAAAAAGTATGTTCTCATCATCATTAACAAGCACAGCAGGACGTTGGGATGCTTTGGAGTCATCTAAGTGGATGTAGTTTAATGAATGTTTTCTGTCTGATCCTGTTTCTCTCGTTTCACATGGTGAATGGTGAATTTTTCTTTGTTATTGGGTCATTTATGCTATTCCATAACTTGAAGTTATTTGCAATATCACTTTGAGAGCACTTATGTTTGAGTGATCTGGGCTTAAAATTAATATTTATAGCCTCTACAAATCTTCATGTTGCATATAAAAGGATTCAGTTGGATTCTTTTTAGAAGTTTTTTTTCTTTCCAAGTGAAGTAGTAATTATTTCTAGCTTTCACCTAGCATGACCTGAGAATGTGTACAGTAAAAGTATAAATGAGAAGATAAACAAAACCTAACTTGATGTTCACTGAGTATTTGTTTATTAAAAACTTGGTTCCATACATTGAAGGCTCATAGATCTTCAACTTTACAAATAATTTGTAATATATTTATGAAGTGCTATTTAAATACTTGCATCACTTTCCTAAGTGATGGCAATGATTTTCTCCTCATCTTTAATAGAGGGCTCTAAAACAAAAAATAAAACTTCTACGTGGCTATTTCAGGGATCTTGGGATTCTTCTAAGCCTGACTTGGTCGATAGATAAAGAGTAATAATCAGTACTGCCTGAATATAATTATCTCCCAGACTTGCAGTTACAGAGAAAGGTTTACCAATTTACCAAGATAGAACGTTTAAACTAAGCTCATATTTGCTTTACTTTGTGTATATAAACAGAACCAGTAGGGTGTGTGCGTGTGTGTGTGTGTGTGTGTGTTTGTGCGTGTGTATAAAGGGATTTATTATAAGAAATTGGCTCATTTAATTATGGAAGCTGGAGAGTCTAAAACCAGGGTAGGCCAACAGGCTGGCAACCCAGGGAAGCCAGTGTTCTAGATCAAATACAAAAGCAGTTTGCTGTAGAACCAGGAAGAGCTGGTGTTGCAGAGGAACTCGGGAAGGCAGTCTGCTGGAGAGTTCATTCTTGCTCAGGGAAAGATTGTCTTTGTTCTATTCAGGCCTACAATGGATTAGATGGGGCTTGCCCACATTAAGGAGAGCAATCTGTTTTACTCAGAGTCCACTGATTTAAATGTTAAAACACCCAGAATAATGTTTGATCAAATATACGGGCACCTTGTGGCCCAGCCAAGTTGACACATAAAATTAACCATCTCACTGAGGATCCTTTCATCAATTTGAGTAACAAGAATAAAGAATAAAGCTCTATGTGCCTAGATTTGTACTAGATCAGCGGTGGTCCATGGAATCCTCACTTCAACTTTCCAAAACAGCTTTCTCATCTTTTTTTTTTTTTTCATAAATGACTAAACAGAAGCTTTCAGAGTTACTTGCCCATAACCACACACTTAAGAATTAGCTGAGCTCTGATTTGAACCCAGAATTTTCTGTTTCCAAACTCCATGTTATTTCCTGGTGGGTGAACTTCTCTCATTGTGCTTTTTGTGGTCTATGTGTCTTAGGTTCCAGCTCTTCCCCAGAAGCCTGGACCAGCATACTTGGTCCCTGTTATTCCTCCTGTGGACTGGCCAGCTTGGGAGTGAGCTGGGGAGGAGGGACAGACTCCCAGAGAAATCCTGGCCTTAGCCCAGCCTGAGAGAGAACAGTAGTCTTTGATCCACATAATTCTCTTCACATAAAGAATTGCTCAGAAGATATTCAAGTGTGTTCGTTGTCAAAGATTTTCATTGTGTTGTTATGTGTTTGCTTGCTTTTATTTGTTTATTTTTCATTCAGTTCCATTCAACATTTGTTGTTTTAGGCTCTCTATTAAATACTGAGGATTCAAATTATCTTTTGGTAATGTGTCATCTGCAGATCCATATGAATTTTATTTATTGGTATGGCAAATGCAGTCCTTGTAGCTAAAAAAAAAAAAAAAAAAAAAAAAAACCCTGAACAAATTGTTAACTATCACCATATTATGTAGGATAATGAATGCTAGTAGCCACACAGAACATTCCCCAAATCCCATTGGCTTAACACAAAAAGTTCATGTCTTGTTATTCAAAGTTCAACATCAGTTATTATAGGCTGTTCTCTATCTGGTGACCTAGGGATCCAAGCTCCCTTCAGCTCGTATACAAGCATCTCTTCATATGGCTTAAGTGGTGGCAGAATAAGGATCCCAAAATATTCCCATACCCTAATTCTTAGGACCTGTGCACGTTACCTGATATTGCGCAATGGACTTGGTAGATGTGATCGAGGTTACGAGCATTGAGATGGACATTATCCTGGATTATCTGAGTGGGCCCAATCTAATCACATGGCTTAAAAATAGAGAACATTTCCAAATTGAGTCAGAGAAAGATGTGACTACAGAAGAAGGGCCAGAGAGACGTGTTGTGAGAAGCACTTGACCCATATTACTGGCATAGAAGATGGAAACAGGGGTCACGAGCCAAGAAATGCAGGTGTCCTCTGGAAGTTAGAAAACTCAAGGAAACCGATTCTCCCCTAGGACCTCCAGAAGGATCTCTGTCTTACCAACACCTTGATTTTAGCTTAGTTGAACCCGTGTTGAACTTCTGACCTTCAGAACTGTAAGATAATACATTTGTATTGTTTAGGGCACCAAGTTTGCAATGCTTTCTTAGAGCAGCAATAAGAAATACAGCTTCTGAGTCTCTCTGGTAGGTAACTTCGAGATGGAGGAGACACACAGAATTTTCAGTGCCCGAGAACAAAAGGGTTCATTTCCTTTTTGCTAGACCTTGAAGAACTCAGCCAGTTCAAGTGGGACTCTTGGGAAACATGGAGGAACCACGGACATTTGGTGAGCACCAATGTTCTCTGCACCCAACACCCTTTTGGGCACATGGTGGGCACACATTAATAATGAATAAAAGAATCAGAAACTATACAAATAACCTGGATCTCAGTTGCCTAAATGTATGTGGAGGAAAAGTAGCTGGTAGAAGTAGCACATACAAAACAGGTGGATTGTTCCTCCTTCATTTTTCATTTATTTCTTCTCTCTCAGATCTGGAATAACTATGGGAGGAGTGTGTAATTAGGTTTACAGCCATGTGCATATTTTTCAAAAATACTGTTCTCTGTCCCCAAGTATTTTCCACCAAAATAAAGCCAATTTAAACTATCCATTATTCAAACACTGTAATTTAGGTACATGGTGATTCCCAAATGTGATTATTTGAAGCATATGATGCTAGTTAGGCCTGGTATGAAGGAGCGCTAATAATTGGTTATACAATTGAATTTCCTTGAAATTGACTTTGCATTAAGTAAAATGGGAAAGTGAAAATGTAATTACCTTAATGTATTGAAGTAAAGAAGTCCATTTGAAAGTTTTAGGGAAAGGTATAAGAATCCACTTTGGAAAACTATCCTCCGGCATCTAGGAGGTGTTTGGTTAATGCTCACAAATAAGTCATCCACCCTTTGATCTGTTATAATTACAGATTCTAGATCCAGTCATGCAAACATTGACAAGTTGCTATATGCTGTTACTCAGTTTTTAAAAATTGAGTTGCAAAAGAGCACTTTATATTAACACGTTAAAATTAGGTTTTTCTCTTATGTTTTAAACTGGTAAGCCTTAAAATATTCAGCTTTATATTTCAAAAGCTTCATTACATCATTTAATTTTTCATTTCACTTAACTTTCTCAATCCTTTGTGTCTCTGTTGGAAGTTGGCCAAGGCAATATTTGACTTGTGTTCATTTCAGAGGATCTGTTCCTGTTTTACTTTGAAATATTGATTTGCTCATCATTCCAAATTTAAATTCTGTAATGTACCAGTTTGTCTCTGATACTTAAACATGTCCCGGGATATTTGCTGAAGATAAAAATAAGATCCTGTTAAGTGAAATTTAGTAACAGATTCGGGTTTTTTGGAACCTAAAGCTTAAATTGCTAAAGGGCATCATTATTATTTCATAGTCTGGGCAGGAGAAGGATCTTGCCAATATCAGAATGGGCCTGAAAATGGAGGAGTCCTTTCTTTGAGCCACATTTAAAATTTTGTGTTCAAGTTCATTTATTCTTGGCAAAAGTCAACTTCCTGTTTTTAACGAAAATGGAGTTGAGAGACTCAGAAGTCTTATGAATATCAAGTAACTGGCTACAAAACAGAATTTTGCTGAGTAAAGTGAAAATGAATCATAAATACATGGGTTTTTGTAAGGTTAAATGAAAATAGGAATCTAAGGGAAGAAATGTTTATACCATGAGGCCATCCTTTGGGGAGAAGGAGGAAGAGAAGGGGAAGAGAGAAAAAGGAGGAGAAGAAAGAGGAAGAAGAGCAGAAGGAGAAAAGGAGGAGGTGGGGGGAGGGGCACCAAGCAGCACCAAGGAGCCAGGTGAGTGAGTTAGGACAGTATTCTGGGAGTGGTTCTTCTAGCCCCAGTCACCCCACAGCTGAAGCCACATGGAGCAGATGGGTCATCCAGCTCAGACCTTCCCCAATCCCAAATTCTTGACTCCGACAAACTGGGCTGGTTTAAGCTACTAAGCTCTAGTGCAGCTTGTCACACAGCAATAGATAAGCGCAGCGACGCTATGATAGTAGATGACTAAAATAATGAGGACATTCCAGTAGAAAGGCAAATGTTTTCCTTGGGAGTCAACAAAAAACCAAACCAAAACAAAACAAACAAAACAACAAAACAAAAACAGGAAGAGCTTTAGTATATTTATCTTTTGAGTGCAAACAGTTTTAAAGTTTATACCATGAGGCCGTCCTTCAAAACCCCAGATCCTCTATGAAATCAGTTTTTGACTATTGATAAATCTAGACTCACCCCTTGTTTCTTTTCTAAACACTTGGCCCACTCTTAGACTCCAGGTACTGTATCAATGACTGGGGACTCAACAGTGAAAAAAAAAGTGTACAGTTCCTGTCTTCAAGGAATGAACAGCTGAGTGAGGTCCTTGAAGACACATATTTTAGAAAGGGGAGTTGTGTTTCATCGGGCTAAGAATGAACATAATGTATACAGAGGATACAGAGGGTGTTATGGGAGCCCAGAAGAGAGAACAACAGGAAGGTGTGAGGGAAATGTAGCTATAGATATATCCAGGACTCTTTCAATAGAAAACAACTGGACACCCATATATTGTATATTATTTACATCGTATACATTGTCATTCAAGTGTGTGAGGGTACACGCAGATGTTTTGGGACTTATTTCCCCCAAACCATCTTTTTGACATTCTACATTATTATTTAAATGTTGTAAATTAGTCAACCAATGTTTCATTTTAAGTTGTTATTTTTATTAAATTGTAATATAATATTTAATATTTGGTAATGAAATGCCAAATACATGCTTTTAAAATATTTCTTGACTCAACAACTACATTTTCTGATTAGACTCACACACGGAGATTATTTCTATAAGAAATTATACTATACACCTTATTCCCAACACAGCAAATCCCTGATGTTTTTTTTAGATTTAGGAACGAATGATGGATTTGTCAAGTAGGGAACAGAAGTGGTCACTTGCAGAGACTTGAGAACAAAGGCTGTGTTCTTTCTCCCCACCCCCACCTTCAGCTCCCTCCCAGAGAACCTGAGAAGCGTGACCCAGGAACACTGCATCTAGCGGCAGAATCTTAATAGAAACATAATAAATACTAAGTCCCCTGTCCTTCCCACCTCATCCTGAGTATTTCCACGTGTCAGTTGTTAAATGGGTTGACCTCACTTCAGACTTCATTGCATATTGATTTAAGAAATGTGTCTGGTGAAATTACCCTTGCTAATAATATGTAGAAAGATTTTTAAAAGACTTGAGTACTATACAAATTTCATTTATATATAGTGTGTGTTTTATTATCTCAAAGACTGGAAATATATTAAAACTACTCAATGCCTTTCTGGCTTGTGAAATTTAAAGTTTCCAGAATCTTCTTCTAGTGCCCTTGCCACAACAGTATTCCTGGGAATAGCCACACGGGCATGTAGACTCTTACACACACACACACACACACACACACACACACACACACACACACACACTAATTTGGTGGCTGTGCCCATATTTTATATGTGTAGGATAATTAAACAAAGTGTGGAAAAAGGATTTAGAGATATGAAAACAGGCAACCTAGAAAGAAATTGAATTTGGGTTGAGGAAGAGAAAACAGCAAGACTTGTCCCATGTCACCTGACCAAGTGCCTGAGCTTATTCTGGGCATTGACTCGCAAGGAGTCACACGGAGGGAAGAACAATTTAAAAGCTGGAGGAGACGATGTCCACCTTCCTGTAGAAATTTTATGCCTCATCAGTAGGAATCCTTCCCGCAGCTAGACTGACAAATCTGAACTCAACACTAAGTGATGACACGTACTCTTTCACTCCACAAGCATTTATTGGGTACTTGCCTGCTCAACGGGCAAAGTGATGAGATACCACCTCTGATGAGATACCAGTTGTAGTGTCAGTTAGCCATGGCCAAGTTCTCAAGATCAGGGTTCTGAAAGCAGATGGTCTATAGCCAAGTCAACTCGTCCCCAGTCCAGTTTGGGGAGCTGTTTCAATATCCCAGACGGTATCAGAAGACTGAAGGGAAAGGAGGCACACCTTAGCTGATGGGTTAATATTTGCAGGTGATTTATTCCGTTTGACACATCCACAGCTCTGCTTTCTTTTCCTCTCTTTGATTACCCCGTTGTTGACACTTTCATGCTTTCTTTCATTGGACTTGGACCCACTCTGTAGAGGAGAGTCTCAACATTTTCAGCCTAGTTCTGTTTTCCAAGGTCAGCCAGGAGATTGAGACACTATTTACTCCTTGTTTTTCTCTCTTTGGTGAAGGCTAAAAAGCAACTCTTATTTTCTGTTTGCTGGTCAATTATGACATTGTGGCAATCATTATGGGAACTATTTTCCTACAGATTTTTTTTTTTTTACATCCCAATTCTCTTCTGTGTTCAGTCATGGAGATTAAGAAAACAAACACCACAAATTCTGAGAAAATTGGGGGAGGATTGCTTTCAGAACCTCCCTGGGGGGCTGTGACCAAGGAGAGTATGACAAGAGGACACTCAGTCTAAGAGTCCAAAGTGACAGCAACAATCAAATCAGCAAGATTTGGGGCTCGGTGCGTTACTGTGTGGGTACTTTAAAGTAGTTAACTAAAAGATTAGAACTAAAAAGCTACTTTTTACTCACCTAGATTACCTGATGAATAAATGGTTGGCAGTTTTGCCTCAGGACAGCAGCACATAGATATTGTTACTGGTAAATGCGATGGCACATTGAGCAAAATATGTGTTTTTATTTGAATAAAACCAAAAACACTTTTTGGAATTGGTTATAATTTGACCACGTTTTACAAAATTCTTTATAATCATTGCTCTTATTTGCATAAGAATAAAATATTTGACAATTGGGACAGTAGCTCTTTCATGACCACATTATTCTTTTTGTTTTTTCCAGTTGCAAACATGGGAGAGGTTTGTGTTTAAGCATACCCCTGGGCTTTGGCATGCATGTGTTGGTGGACAAAGCAATTCTGGCTTCTCCCACCCACCAGTTGCTCTCGTTGTCCGGGCACCTTTGGACTTTGGATTTGAAGTTTTGGTCATTCAGCACCACAGCTCTTCTTACCTTACGTGGCATCTCCTGGCAGCCATCACTGTCTGAGGGGTGCCTCCCACACCTGCAGCCTTCGTGTCTGGTCACCACACCTGCAGCCTCCCCCTGACGGACAGGGATGTTCACAGGGACCTGAGTTCTTTTGGGGACTGAGGACCACTGTGGGGTACTTGTGAGGGAAAGAAAGCATCGTCTCCCTGTCAGCATGTAGCACCCAGCTAGGCCTCCAGAGCACACGGGATGAAGGGGAAAGTCAGAAGACAGTAGCTACCTGACTTGTATTTGGAAGTGTGTGTGTGTGTGTGTGTGTGTGTGTGTGTATGTGTGTATACACATGTGTGTGTTCACCAAAAAGGAGTATAACTTTTGCTTATGGCCACCTGGAAGGGTTCATGTAAAAACTGTAGAGACTGGGTGCAGTAAAATGTATTGGTCTGCCTTTGTGAACTGTTGCTGTTAAGTTAGTGCAAAAGTAATTGTGGTTTAAAAGGTTAAAAATAATTGCAAAAACCGCACTTACTTGTGCACCAACCTAATACATAACAAATGACCAAAAGTGTGTGTCTTAGAATAACCATGTTGATTATCTCAGAGTATCTGTATGTAAGGAGTCTGAGAGTGGCTCAGGTGGGTGCCTCTGGCTTAGTGTCTCCCACAAGGAGGCAATCAAGGTGTCTGCTCGGGCTTCGGACATCTGAAGGCCCAACTAGGGAAGAATCCACTTACAAGCTCGCTCATGTGGTTGGTGGTAGGAGAGCAGCAGATCTTCCAAGGCTCGAGGGACCAGACAGAGCTTACTTATTGAGGAAGATTCCATTTAACAAAGTTCTGGGTAGCATGGGCAGTGGTACAGATGAAGAGGATGTCACGGTGACGGCCAGTGTCCAAAAGTTACTGGCTCATCTCCAATTCAGTTGTTTCTGTAACTATTTATGGAAAGTGTCTTATTAGAGATTTGTGGCACTAAGCCAACAAGTACAAAATCAGTTGTACAGTTAGAAATCTGAAGGTAGACTTGTTGTAGAAATGACTGACAGACTTGGGTTGATGAATCAGAACGAAAATGATAGATACCTAGAGTACAGGGACCTGAGCTATATATACGTCTGCTAACAGTTGACATTTATTAATAAATGAGCACCTAATATGTGCCAGATACTGTGAAAAGAACTTGACATACATCTGCTTATCAAATCCTCTTGGCAAACTCAAGAGGAGAGTGCTGTTATCAGTATTGTTATTTGAATTTCACACGGAAGGAGATTCTGAGGTGTAGAGGGTTCAGAAACCTGTCCAAGGTCACTGTTCTATTTCCTGGGGCCGCTGGACCATGGCACCACCTGGGTGACTGAAAACTACCGAAATTTATTCTCTCTCAGTTCTGGAGCCTGTAAGTCTGAAATCAAAGTGTCGGCAGGACCAGGCTCCCTCTGAGACAACTCGTCTACTCTTCCCTTGCCCATTGCTACCTTCTGGGAGCGACGGCCAGTCCCCGCATGCCACGGTGTGCGGCTACATCATTCCAATGTCTGCCTGTGTGGTGACATGGCCTTTTCTCTGTGTTCACACAGCAGTCTCTACTCTGTGTGTGTCTGTGTCCAAATTTTCTTCTTCTTATAATGACACCCAGTATATTGGATTACGGCCCATCCGAGTGACCTCATCTCAACTTGACTTCCTCTACAAAAATCCCATCTCCAAATCAGGAGCCGTCCTAACCCCCAGGTGTTGGGGGTTAGGACTTCAGCATATCTGTGATGGTTCATTTTATGGGTCAACCTGAGTGGGCCACAGGGTGCCCACCTGAAACACGGTTTTCGAGTGTATCTGTGAGGGTGCTTCCAGATGAGGTTAACATTTGAGTCAGGAAGGTAATCGGCCTCCCCAATGTGGGGGCATCCGATTGGGGGCCTGAATGGGTCAGAAGATGGAGGAAGGAGGAATCTGCCCTTTTTTCCCCCCTCACTGCTTGAACAGAGACATCTCACATATCTTCTTTTGTCCTTGGACTTGGATTTAAACCATCAGCTTCCCTAATTCTCAGGCTTTCAGATTCAAGTTGAAGTATACCACCCGCTTCCCGGTCTCCGGCTTGCAGATGGCAGGCAGTGGGACTGCCTAGTCTCTACGTCATGTGAGCCAATTCCGCAGAATAAATCTCCTTGTACATATGTCCTCTTGGTTCGTTTCCCTGGAGAACTCTGGTTGATACAATACATTTCCGGGAACACAGTTCAACTCAGCAGTAGTAAATGCCCCTGTCCACCCGCCTGGGCTTGACTTGACAGCCCAGCCAGCGTTCTAAACAGCATCCTCCATGTTCTTAACCACTCTTAGGTAGCTCCTGCCCTGGTGTGACTTGCTATTTTCACACAGTCTCTTCAATCCCAATGGTCTTAGTTGAAATGGAGAGGAAAACCACTTGAATCAATTGCCAAGTGGTGAATGTGCACTCGATTCTGAGGTTTCTGGGTTGCTGTTAGGGGCACTGGTTCTCCTTAAACAGCTCAGTGGAGGTGAGAGCTTCCTGTTATAGCAGAGCGATTGAGAGGTTGCGCTTAAAACTGCCCTATCTGCTGCCACTTCTTAGCTTTGGACCATTGTGATGTTACTTACCCCCAGTTTCCAGATCTTCTATAAAATGGAATTCGCAGTATCACCTTGTTATGGTGGTCACAGGGCACTCATGAGGTTTTATAAAGAATGTGCTTAAGACAATAATGTCTGACACACAGTAGGTATGTCTCAAATATTGGTTATTATTAGCATCAACTACAGGAAAAAAAAAACAAAACAAAACATAGGGGACGGGGTATTGTCTCCTATAAGTAAGCATTTCATGGCAGACACCTGTCCCCCAGGCAAGAAATACCACTCTGTAGCCATGACTTAGTGTCATTCACTTGTGATTTGTTTGTTTGTTTGTTTTTGCTTGATAAACTGTGGTTGAGCTAATGGAGAGGGTCAGTGGGGAGCCTGCAGATGTGTCACTTGAAAGTACACAACCCATTACCGTCCTCACTTCCTTCTGGTCATCACCCTCACCTGACCCAAGCCAACCAGGGATTAAAAAAAAAACAACCACTTGGGTTTAGCTGGAGAAATGGAAACGTGGAGGTTACAACTCACTTGACTGCAGCCGATCTGCCCTTGCTTATTAGCACTGATGAGGAGATAGCAATATTATCAGACAGTAGGTTGGGAGGGAGTGAAAGACAGTGGAACCCAAGTTCGAAACAGAACTAGATGCCTTGTGCTGACACGGGGGCTCAGGGCCAGGGTTGGCAGCATGACAGCAAAGGCTTAAAAAAAGACAAAAGGAAAGAAAAGAAAAGCAGAGCCTGAGCCTTTAGCACACAGTAATTGGACACAAGGAAACTTACCCCTGGCACCTGGCCCTCCAGGTAATTATGCTGCTACTCCCAGGAGCATAAGAGCCCCATTGTTTGAAGAGTGAAGAGAGCAGGAGTGCAATCAGAAAGGGAGAGAAGTCAGCAGGAGCAGGGAAGGAAGGTAAGGTGTGGCCTTTGATGTGCTTCCAGGCTGGGCTTGGGGACCTGGGTTGTGACAAATAAGCATGTCAACGATCTTTGTCTTCTCACCTGTGAAGACACCGCTAACATTGCACATCCTCGTCTTTATCGGCTCAGAGGCCCTTAAATCAGCTCGACACAGCCGTCATCAGCTGGGGCTCAAAACCAAAGCACACACTTGGGTTTGACTTTATTGACACGCCTCACTAGCAAAAGCAAGATCGGATAACTTGAGGCTGAGATAATTGCGGTAAATGAGTGGCAGGGTGATGTTTCTTACCCCGGCTTATCAGATGTTTTCCAGACATGTTCTGTTGGCGCAAGCAAACCAATCCTGAAGTTCAAGAACACTTTTTGAGAAGAGGGTGCCAAGGCCACTGGGCTCAAAGGCCCGAGTTCCAACAAGCAGTGGCATTCATTCACTCATTCTTCCCATAAGCCTTACGGGGAGCCTGCCATGAACAGGTGTTCTTGGGATGCCCTGAAAGTGAACTTGGGCGTCAGGAAATGTCAAGTTCAGAATTGGAGCCATGTACAGACAACAATATGACCATGGTCGAAACAGAGCATGCCAGAAAATAAATAAAAGTTAAGCGTGAAGAAACTGTCAAGGAGATTTGGTTTTCTCCTTGGATGGAGACAGGGAGAAAATAAGACATGATGAAGAAGGTACCATGAGAAAGAGACCTTGAAGAATGGGGCAGGGTTTGAAATTCTGATTGAGAGGTAAAAGATAAAGACGTACAATAAAGACGTAAAAGATAAAGACGTAAAGACGTACAATTTTTATTTGTTTTTCCTTACTTGCATTACGATTCAAGTTCATTATTGGCATTGTAACGGTACATTTTAAATTTTGAGTGTAGAAGTCAGAAAGTTTTCATATTCAGAGGAAAAAGTCTTTTTCATGTATCCATTTGTGCACTAGTGTTTGGAGTTACAAAAAATAATTCACATGTAATATTATTTTTAAATTTTTGAATTACTTATTAATTATGCTATTAACCTTTTGCATACCAAGCATTGCATTCAGTATTGAGAGATAGAATAATATGTAAATATGAAAGAAAGAATTAGGGGATTATTAGATTTTTTTAAGTAGGTGTTAATGTTGGACACCTATAATTTCCAAAATTATAATTTTTGGAAATTATAATTTGCAAGTGAAATTTTCAAGGCCACAGGTTTTATTAACTTCCAACTTGCTTTTGAGTTCTTTGTTATACTCTCCATTCCCTGCTTTATACACTGTTGTAAATTCATTTTCTCATTGAATAGTGTCTACTTATCAGGCAGGTTTACGTGTACTCCAATTAAATAAAAAAAAAACTATGCAATATCCTGTCCAAACCACAGAAAGCCATATTGCTTTTGTCTTAATTGTTTTGTATTCATATACAATTTAAGGCCAACAGACATCAGTGCACTGATTAACGGTCTCTTTAAAGTCATTATAATATAGCTTTACAATTGATTCCATCCTTGAATGTGAGCTTTTATGCTGCATTAAATACAGCACTCTGCTTTCTTCACTGTCAACTACTTTCCTTGAACAGGTGGCAGGAAGCAAAGTGCGAATGCTGCCATTTGGGTGACTAACTGGTTGCACAAATAAATGAATAATACCTGGTGAATATAATGGTATACTACATATGGAAGTTCAATGAGTCCATTTAACAGAACTTTTTTTTTTAATATATATAAACTTTTAAATTCGGAATATTTTTAGATTTTGCAAAAGTTTTAAAGATAGAGCAGAGAGTTCTTATATATCCTTCACTTAGTTTCCTCAGTTTTTAACATTTTATATTACTGTGGTATATTTGTCACAACAAAGAAACCAACATTGCTGTATTACTATCAACTAGACTCCAGATCTTACTTGGATCTCACCAGTATCTTCATTACTGTCCTTTCTGTTCCAATATTCCATCCAGGGCATCACACAGCATGTTGTGTCATGTCTCTTCTGGGGACAGTTCCTCAATCTTTCCTTGTTTTTCATGAATTTAGGAGGCTTAAAAAGTATTATCCATGTATCCTGTAGAATTAACCCCAATCCGGGTTTGTCTGTTGTTTTCTTCATGGAGTTTTAGACTTTTGGAAAGAATAGGACAGAGGTTGAAGTGGCCTTCTCATCACATTCTATTACGAGGTACTGATAGCCACATGACATCGTGGATCATTTTAACCTTCATTCCTAGGTTAAAGGAGTGTTTTGTTGGTTTATTGTAAAGTCAGTATTTCCATCTTCTAGTCTTTGGAAGTGAGTTGCTAAGTCTAGCCAACCCTGAAAGGAGGTTGGAGGGAGGTGAGGGCAATTGAACCCAACTTCCTGGAAGGGGAAGTATTTACATATATTACTTGAAGTTCTCCTGTGAGGAAGATTTGTTCTTCCTTCTCTGTTTACTTATTTATTAAATTATTTGTTTATATCAGTGCGGACTCATGTATAACTTTGGGCTGTAATCCAAAACATGTTATTTATTTTGTTGCTCAAACTATATTGGATGTTGCCTTTTGGAACTCTTCCTGGTTTGCTCCTTATCTCGTAAACATGCCCCCGTCCTTTATGTATGTATGTATGCACTTTCTTACCTGTTGGTACCCCAAGATGTTCTAGGCACACCTTATACATTTCCCTGCTTCAGCCCTAACTAACATCAGTGATTTCTCTGAAGAGCTCTGACTGATATCTTTAACATATTAATAAAAATAAAAACAAATTCTCTTTTCACTAAATATACTCATTTGATAGGCACATTCTTTTAAAACTTTCTATTAGTTAAAGGACTTTCAAAAATTGTAAAAGTTAATATGCATTTTCTGAGATACTATAAAATGTTATGAATACCCATATATATTAGGTTGCAATGATTCTAAATGGAAAAGGTTTCTTAGCTTCTAAAGGGACTTTTTAAATAGTAACATTTGCTAAAGAATTTCTAAAAGAGTGCATTAAAATATTTGATTTATCACGTCATTTTTCTATACAATTTCTCTTATCACGTTTACTGCAAAAGGTTAATGTGCCAGGTTATGCTGCAGAAACAGAAAATCCCAAATATCAGCAGCTTACAACAACAATGATTGACTCCCCCCAGTGTCCACGTCCACCTTGGGTGAGCAAGAGGCTCTGCTTCATGTTGTCCCTACTCAGGCTCCAGGCTGACATCGCCTCTACTGTCTAGACTGAGATCTGTCTCTAGACAAGTAGACGGAAACATGCCTGTGAGCAGATGTGAAACAAGTTAGTTCTCATACGTCATTAGCCAGAGTGAGTCACATGGCCGTGCCGATTTCAAGGGTTGTAATCCTGCCATGTATACTGAGGGAGGAGAACGAGAGGTACAAATGGACAGCTCTAGTGATTACCACACCTGGGCGTGTGTCTCCCGCTAGGTGACCCAACTCTCCCCAAGTTTTCCAACCCGCAGAGATAACTCTTCTTTAATACACAAACAAGATTTATCAGAGCTTTCATACCACAAGATGGGAAGGAGTTTTGTATCTCCCCTCCAGTATTTCTAAAGACCCCCAAGGGGCCTATATTTTCTTGGCTTTTCACTTGTGACCTCTCATTATAAGCTGCTTCTTCAACTTCAAAACCACTGTCTGCTTTTGAAATTATTCTACCACCAATACAATGGTCTCTGAGAATAGCGTAGCTCAGAAAAGACTGCCTCCATTAATTTATCCCAGGTATAAACACTGGCTATACCATAATTCTTCACAGTAAATTTAAAACTGGGCTAAGGTGACTGTCAGGTTTACTAAAGAACTATGGCACAAACTTGATAGAAGTTAAAATTATGTATCTATCTTTTTGAATTGACACATAATTGACACTTAACACTATGTTAGTTTAGGTGATTTGATACATGTATATATTATGAAATGATCGCCACAATAATTCTAGTTAATATCTATTACCGCATAGTTACATTTTTTTTCTTGTGATGAGAACTTTAAGATCTACTATCTTAGCAGCTTTCAAATATACAACATAATATTTTTAACTAACATAGTCACTATGCTGTACATTACATAATCAGGGCTTATTTATTTTATAACTGGAAGTTTGTACCTTTTGATCACCTTTAGCCATTTCGCCCACTCCCAACCCCCTGCCTCTGACAACTACCAATTTTTGCTGTCTATATATGAGCTCAGTTTTTTATTTTTATTTTATTTTTTTTTGATTCCACATATAAGTAAGATCATACAGTATTTGTCTTTCTCTGTCTGACTTATTTCACTTAGCATAATGTCCTCCAGGTCCATTTGTGTTGTAGGCCATGGCAGGATTTCCTTTTTTTTTTTTTTTTTTTTTTAATGGCTGAGGAATATTTCATTATTTATATACACCACATTTTCTTTATCCACTCATCCATCAATGGATACTTAGGTGCTTCCAGGTCTTGGCTATTGCAAATAATGCAGTAATGAACATGGTGGTGAAGGTATCTTTTCGAGTTAGTGTTTTTGTTTTCTTTGGATAAATATCTGGAAATGGAATTACTGGGTCATAAGGTAGTTCTAGTTTTAATTTTTTGAGGAACTTCCATGCTGTTTTCCATAGCGACTCCACCGACAGTGTATAAGGGCTCCTTTTTCTGCACATCTTGGCAACACTTGTTATGTCTTGTCTGTTTGGTAATAGCCATTCTAACAGGTGAGAAGTCGTATCTCATCATAGTTTTGATTTGCATCTCCCTGATAATTAGTGATGTTGAGCACCTCTAGTGTACCTGTTGGCCATCTGTATGTATTCTTTAGAAAAAAGTCTATTCATATCCTTAGCCCATTATTAATTGATTTTTTTTTTTTTGCTATTGAGTTGTATGACTTCTTTACATATATTGGATATCATGTCAGATATACGATTAGTAAATATTGGCTCCCAAGAGACAAACATGATTAACATGCTACTGTAGTTCCTTTCCATATTTTTTCCATAGATATCTATTTTAATAATATAGTTTAGATTCTGCTTTCGTACTTAACACTAAAATGTTTTGTCATTACCTAATTTTTAAAAATCTTGCTTCAATAGTTGCATAATATTCTATAATAAGATGATTCCACAAATATTTAAGTATTTTCTATAATAGACATAATTTCTATGCTGTCAATTTCTATTTTTATAACTATAAGGGAGCCCTCTGTGTGGACAATTTTGTACACATATCTTTATGAATCTCTGAGTAATCCCATATCACACATTCCTGGAAGAGGAACTACTGAGTCAAAGAGGATCAACTGTTTTATGTTCTTAATATTTATTGTTAAATTGTTTATCAAAGAGATTGATTCTAGTTTATGCTCTCACCAGCAGAGTATGTGACTGATTCCTCATCAATATTAAATAATCTTGGGAAAGTAATTTTTACTTGTCTTTGAACAACAAACTGATAAACTATCAGGAGAAATAAAAACATAGAAATGGACATGGATAGGTTTTGAACATGATATCATCTTATATTTTAATTGGAGAACAGTAGAGAATCTATTTGCCTGACAAATAGCTATGATTACAGATTAAACAGTACTTTGATTATGATAGACCCAACGTCAGAATCACAACCTTTGGTTATAAAGGCCTTATGATCTCATTATTCATCCACTGACTTCTTAGTTTTGGTGACCTGCTTTCTTAATAAGACACAAAAATGTCTTATTTGTATGCTTTTTATTTGTTTTTAGGGAAAACTGCACTTTTATGAAATTAAAAACAGAAACATAACAAAAGACCATAAAAACAACATAAATAAGTAATTTAAAATCTGATAAAAAGGTTTGGATCTGGAAAAATAACAAAGTTCAAGAAAATGAAACTACTTGTTAGTTTCCTAGAAACATTTTTCTCATGAATGAACTAAAAACATCAGAATTAATGTAGAAGAGTTAAATTTTACACTTTCTGTAAAGGAGGGGTTCTGCATTCGATAACTGCATCATGGAAATCATCTCTAAAAATTAATAATAAGGTATTACTTTCTGTGTAGAAGACTTGGAAATAATTTCAAGTTCCCATTAATGGTTATGATTCATACAATAAGATTTAAACCAGAAGTGGGAGTAACTTGTGAAGGATTCCCATGTACAGGCTAGTTTCATAGATTTCTGCGGCTTAGTTACAATGACCTGTAACTTGTGTGAAAATCACCTACAAATATACACAACGCATAAACATACACACATAGCTGTTAAAACAAAACTAGACAGTATAACTTAACCACAAAATCCACAGTTGCTAAAAACCAAGACAGCTCCAATTATTTAACCACAGAAATACAGAATAATTTAACCGCAGTATACAAGGCATATAGCTAGAAATATTAATTTAATATTCATATCCAGAATAGTTATACTATAAAAAGATGATAATATTTCTTAATTCCCAACCCCGCGATGTGGAAGATCGCCTACTACAGTGCCCTAAGACTTGATGGACAATGTCAGGTTCGTGTGTTCAGCCAGCCCCTTTTGTTTCTGTGGCTGTCCTGTGATGTGACATTTTTCAGATTTCTTTCAGAAACTTAGAGACATCAATAATTTTATTAAACTATGATAATTTAGTTAAGTGCAATAGTGATACGAAGTAAGTTTGTTTTGCCATGAACATTTAATCTTGTTCAGGAAGGGAAATAGTTTATGGGGAAAACATTAAATAAATCAACAGTACCAGTGCTGTGCTACCTCAGCTTGTCTTTGAGTCATTGTTTTGGTGTCCCTAAAAGAACTGAATGTAGAATGGAGGCTGGCTTTCTAGCGGGTCCTATTTGGTTTGAACGATAACGAATGTCCTGTGTCCAGTGCCTAGTGCCTTGTTTGGCAGTATGCTCTTAATAGGTGCTAGTTACATGGATAATAAAATGGATGATGTATTAACAATCTATTGCTGTGCAACAATGTTACCACAAATGTAATGTTTAAAACAACACATCTTTATCATCACAGTTTCTGTGGGGCAGGAGCCTGGGCAAAATTTTGCTGGGTCCTCAGATTCAGGGTGTCATTAGGCTGCCATGAAGGTGTTGGCCGGGGCTGTGATCTCATCTGAGGCTCTGCTGGGGAAGGACCCACTTCCAAGTTCACACAGTTGTTGGCAGAATTTAGTTCCTTGTGGTTGGAGGACTCAGTCCTCACAGGCTGGAGATTTCCCTCAGCTCCTAGATTTCCCTGCTGTGTGGGATTCCCCAACATGGTTATTTGCTTCTTCAAAGTCAGCAAAGGAGAGAGAGACTCCAGCCAGACAAATGATACAGTTTTGTGTAATGTAATCACGCAATCACATACAAGTAATCCCAGCCCCATATATCCTGTCATCTTTAACATATTCTGTTGGCTGGCAGCAAGTCACAGGACGTGCTCACACTCAGGAGGAGGGGATCAAACCGGCATGTGAATACCAGGGGCAGGAAGCACGGGGGCCACCCTGAGTCTGTCATTTGCAGATGGATATTCAGGTATAACACGATGACTTTTAACATGGATGACTTGCCCCCTTTCCTAAAGGAAATTAAAATGCATGTACCTTTTGAATGATGCATTCTTATTTATTGCCTACAGTGGTTAACAGTGTCCTTTTATGAAGAATTCTGTATTTTATAATCCACATGGTCCACACAATGTTGGGCATGTAGGGATTAGGAAGTGATGTCCCCAAACCGTGGGTGCCTCTTTAATGACTAGTTGATGGTCTAACATGGTGAATGTCAATGACGAACTATAATAGCAGTAGTAGGATTAGCAGTAATGACGGTGACACATAGTAGTTGTTTTGCTGACATCAGCTTTATGTCAGGCACTGGGCCTCGTATATAAATGTGCTAGTTGAGAAACATGTTAAAATTACCACTACAGGTTCAATCCAACATGGTCCCACACAGATTGACCACGTGACTGTAATTCTCAGCCACGCTTGATTGGACCAGGGTGGTCACAAACACAGGGGGCCAGCGTGTGTCTTCTCACAACACTCTGGGGCAGCCTAGACAACATGGGCAATTCCTCAGATCCTCTCTGGACTTTTCAGTACCACAGAGAAAATAGGGCAGGTAGTGAGCGCTGATGCTTAAAAGATACTGTGAAGAGATATGACAAGCTGGAGATGCAAGGAAGCAACACGTATAAGCAAAATGAGGAAACAGAAACTGAAGAACAGAATCTAAAACTTGTTAGTTCAACAAATATTCACTGAGTGCTTAAAAATGTGCTAGGTTTTTGTGCCAGATGTTAGGAGTTTAAAAGTGGGTAAGATAGACAGGTGCTGGCCCTCACAGAGCTTAATTCTACCAGGGAAGACAAAACTCAAAGTCAACACCAAAAATAGAACTATTGCTATAATTTGGGAAAATGAAACAAATGCCCACCGTGTGACTCAGCAATTCCATATCTAGGTAGCTACCCAACAATGGAGGTGAGCTCTTATGGCCACCAAAAGGCATGTATAGCTTTAATCATAATAGCCACAGATTGGAAACAGCCCAAATGTCCACCAAAAATAAAATGAATAAATAAGCTGTGTTATGATCACACAGTGGGATATTCCACAGTCGTTTGAAAGCAGAACAAATGATTCTGCACAATTGCATGGCAGACCTTAAAAACTTCTGCTGAGTGAAAGAAGCCATGCACAATACAGTACATGCCACATGATTACATTTCTCGGACGTTCAAGAACAGACAAAACTAATCAATGGTTGAGAGAAGTCAGAATAGTGGTTACCTTTGGAAACGGGAGGAAGGCACTGGGGGATTGATTTGGTAAGGAAATGTGGGATTGTAGCAATATTCTAATTCTCGATCTGGGTAGAAGTGACACAGGTATAGCTATGTAAAAATTCATCCAGTTAGACACTTAAATTAGCGGACTTTATGTTACATAGCAATAAAAAATGAAACAGTTAAAAATAATCACAAACTGTGTGCTTTCCACAGGAAACAATAGTGGGGCAGAAATGGAGGAATGCTGTAGAGCAATGACCTATGTTTCAGTGGGGTGGCTGCAAGGGTCTCTGTGGAGGTGCCGTTTGTGCTGAGACCTGTGGGATATAACGGAGCTTGCCATGGGAAGATCAGATGGGAGAGCAGTCCAGGCAGAGGGCAGTGCATGTGCAAAGGCCCTGAGGTGGGAATGAGCTAAGCATGATGTGTCGTTCTAAGTTAACGCAGAAGAAATGGCCTGAGATGAGGTGAAGGAGTCAGCAGGGACAGGTCATTAGGGCCTTGGCAGCTGCTGTAAGGAGGTTAGGTTTCACCCTCAGTGCGCTGGGAAACCACGCGAGGGTTTTAAGCAGACAGTGGAACTGAGCTCGTTTACAGTTTGAGCAGCACTCTGGCTGCAGGATGCAGCACGGATGGGAGGGCAAGGGTGAAAAACGGAGAGACTAGAGCTGGGAGACAAGAGTCTTGGGTACGGAGAGGGGAAATGACTGGAGATGGAGTCCTGACATGGCATTAACAGAACTTGCTGGCAAACTGAGTGTGGGGTGATGGTTCTGGCTACATTGGCTGGGTGGCCCGTGGCCCCATTTTCTGAGCTGTTGGAAGACCAAGGAGGGGTGGTGGTGGGAGGGAGGGAAGCAGGACACAGTAAAGCCACTTTGGACATTTTAGTTTTGAGACATCTGTCCTTCAAGTGGAGGAGGAGTTAGATGCATTAGCTTGGCGTGCAGCGGACAGCCAGCACCGTTAAGGTGGTAGGTCCATCCTTGGGATTGCTGCTCTCACCCAGGGGTGTGTGTGTGACGAGGGAGCGAGGAAAGGAGGGCCACAAGCAAGGGCAGGATGAGTGTGATCCTTCCATTGTGACAGTGTGAGCCTGCGTCATGTAAAATGGGACCAGGGCAAACCTTGCTGTGCTCACTCTGGGAAGGTCCTGGGGTCTTACTCCCAATCTGGGGGTCCCCTGATCGCTCTGGTTGTAGCCCCACCAATCCCATCCCGCTACAAATGCTGGTGTGATTAAGTTTCTCATCTTATAATAAAAGAGACCAAGGCAAAACAATTGCCTCATTTCATGCTTAGTAAAGCTCTGAGATATTAACATGCCCATTTGACAGGTGAGGGAACTCAGTTTAGAGGTTAAGAAATGCATCTTATGTCAAAAAGCTATGAAGTGTCATGGCTGGAACTTGACGTCAGGTTACTTCCAAAGGATTTGCAATGAACCATAGAATGAAGGCAGCAGCTGGTTACACCTTATGTGCTAAGTAAAAGAAGACTTTGTCCCCCAAATGGAAATAAAATGACCCTTGCATTGGCATGGTCCGCAAAGCAGAGCCCCAGCCTCTCAGGGTGTGCAGGCTCAGTTTGCTCCAGTTAGAGGCATCGGTCATTCCTGGGGACAAAAGGACAGGAGAGCCTTTGAGCCTGGGCGGCAGCAAAGGCAAGGCCTGGTACAAGCTTCCTGAGAGGAACGCAGAGCTATTGCCTGGCCCGAGGACAAATGGAATGGACAGCAGAGCCCCAGACCAACTGTCCACCAAGACAGTTCTGTGGGTGACCCTGGAAAGGCGTCTCTCCCATTCCTTCATGGAGACAAACTGGTGACCCATCTCAGAACCTGTCCCGTGTTACGTCAGATCATTACGTAAACCTATGTGGTGGACAATACATACTTCCTCTGGTTGTGTTTCCAGTGATCATCCAATGTTTCTGTCGTCATCTTAAATTCCTCAGTAAAAGAACTCTGAGTAAAAGAACTCCGTTTTATTGACTCCTGAATTGAGAAGGGTGTTGTCAATATGTGAGACCCAGATTGGGGAGAAAAATCCAATAATAAATTCCCCAAGACATTTCACATGTTCTTTCTTAATGAGGCTCAATCTGTTGATTGTACTATATTATACACACATAAACACACACACGCACACACACACACACAGACGCGTGCACACACAAACACACGTGCATTATGTGCTATTCCTTTTTAGTAATTATGATAAATGGTTGGTTCCCTTTCGTAAATTATACCATCCATTTTGATTAAACCTTATGCATCTGCACAGCAACATTTATGGGTGGTTTTCCTTGATGCTGTCTGTGACACCCCATTCACACAAACTTGTTTCTGAGTATTTTGAATTCTAAGAAAATCAAAACAAGAAAGGAGGCGCATCACAACTTCCTCTTTTCCCAGAACGCGTCACCTCTTTCCCATGGCACAGTTATTTCTCTTCCCCTTTCCTCCGGCACACAGTCATCCTTTTCTCGCCACAGCACCTTCCCTTTCCTGTCTGGATCCCTTGGGCCTATTAGTTTCCTGAGGCCTCCGTAACAAAATACCACAACCTGGGAGGCTTAAAACAACAGAAATTTGTTCTTTTACGGTTCTAGAGACTAGAAGTCCCACGACTAGAAGTTCTAGAGACTAGAAGCAAGGTGTCAGCAGGGTCACGCTCTGCCTGAGCCTCTGGGTAGAATCTTCCCTGGCCTCTTCCAGCTTCTGCTTGGTTGGTGGCAGTCCTTGTGTCCCTTGTCTTGCAGCTACATCACCATCACATGGACTCCTCCCTGTGTGTCTGTGTCCAGATCTTCCTCTTCGAAGGACACCAGTCCTGTTGGGTTAGGGCCCACCTTAGTGACCTCATCTTAATTTGATTGTGTCTGTGAAGACCCTGTTTCCAACTAAGGTCACCTGCACAGACGCCAGGGTTAGAACTTCAACATGTCTTTTGGAGAGAAACAATTCAACCCATGGCAGCCTGTGTCACTTTTGGTTGGTGAGTATAAGTTCAAATCCCAAAAGAAATATGGCTTAAATTTTCTTTAATGATCCACATATTGAAAGTTTTATAACTAAAATTCCCCCCGAGGACAATTAATCACAAAAATTATCTTTTCAAAATAAAATGTCAGGAACCTTCAGCATTAACACGCATGCTTATATGAGTACACACACATGGCCCATTCTCTCTCTCTCTCTCTCTCTCTCTCTCTCTCTCTCTCTCTCTCTCTGCCTTTCTCTTATTTACTTGTTTTTTAGGGATTTAGTAATAGATTATAGTATGCTTCTTGAATTATCATGCATATGCATTCAAGATTAAAATTTATTCTAGGTTTGCTCTTTTCCATTTACAATAAAACAAAGAAAGAAACCAAAATGCCTAACCAATTAAATCAGCCACCAGAGGTGACCCCTCCTTATTTTCCATTCTGGACTCTTCATTTCTAACATTCTGAAGACCAGAACTATGTAGGATTCAATATTTTGTTGGCAGAACAGTTAAGAGCGTAGGCTTTGTAGGTCAGAAGAGATTCCAGTTGGGCTTTCGCTGACTCATGGTGTGTTTTGGGATCCATTGCTCAGCCGTCATCAAGGGGTCGTTGGGAAGGGAAATGAGATGATACAGGGAAAGGGGTGACTTAGCACCAGGCCTGGCACCTAATAGATGCTCAATTAATGCTAACTGGCTATTAAGCAACATATATATAATGTCTTAATTGACTACTGGTGGTAACTTTTAAAATATTATCTATATGTGCTATAGACGGAATTCTGCAGTTATGTTTAAGAACTTTAAAAAAAAAACACCACGTTTTAAATTTTGAGTAGAAAAAATGTTTGGGAATTTATATTTAAAGAGTTTCTGAAAATTAGAAAATTTTATTTTATTTTGTCTTGTTTTATAAATCCTCAAAAATTGTACACATGGATTTGGGTCAGATGGTACAGTATATAACCCTTTCTAGTTAGAGTTTGTGAAAAGCATCTCATTTTGACATTAATCTTGTAGCAAAAGACTGCCTTTTGTTCAGAAAGAGTCCAGGATTTGGAGAGAAACAGACTTGAATCTGCATGTGACATTGGGCAGTCATTGAATATTTCTGAGCCTCAGTTTCTTCATCTTGAAACTGGGATTGTTAAGAGCTGAGAAATTGGAGCTTAAATGCTATGAGTCAGATTTTCAGAAAAATAGACTGTTCCTTATTTCTTATAAGTGATCTCATTCTGTTTTAGAGCTTCCCTATTCCTCCATGAAAAGGGAAGAAGAAAACTCAAACTGGTCAATATGAGTATCTGAGTCTCTTCCACTTTAAAACGTTTTGTTTCAGATTAACTCAGTCACTTCTGAATAAATAGACAGTCTTTTGAGGATTTGAGTTTGGTCAATTTGGGATTTCACCCCAAACCCATCAAAATCCTTGATGGATTTACACACAATCCAGGTATCCAGGTGTAAAAGGTGGGTGCTGGAACCACTTTGGGTCCTTGAGCTGTCTCCTGGGTTATTTCTGGCCTTTGAAAGAAACCTGACACAAAAAGCTATGTATTGTATGATTCCATTTATGCCCAGAATAGGTAAATCAATACAGAGAAAGCAAGTTAGTGGTAAACAGGGTTTAAGAGAAAGGAAATGAAGAGTGACTCCCAAAGGATATGGGACTTCTTTGAGGCGGGGGTGGACGTGTTTTGGAATTAGGTAGTGGTGACAATTCACAGCTTTGTGAATATACCAAACACCACTGAATTATATACTTTCAAAGGGTGATTGTTTTAGTATGTGAATTATATTCCACATCTTAAAAATCACTCGTGGTCAGAATTACCAGTGTTGTATTTTACTCTATTATTATTAATAGTTCTTGAGTGCATATTTTATTACCATTGGAATTCATTTTCTATGGAAAAAAAATCAATTGTGCATATTTGTGTGGGTTTATTTCCGGGTTTTCTATTCTGTTCCATTGATCTGTATGTCTGTCCCTCACTGTCTGGATCTTACAGTGTCTTCATAACTGTAGCTACAAAGTAAGCCAAAGTAAATCAGGCTGATTCCTCCCACTTTGTTTTTCTCTGTCAAGATTATTTTAGCTATGGTAGGTCTTATGTCTTTCTATAAATTTTACAATAAACTTGTCTATATCTCCAAAAAGCTTGCTGGATTTTTATTGAAATTGCATAAAATCTATAGATCAATTTGAGAAGACTTGACATCTTTACTATATTTCATCTTCCAATCCTTCACCCCAGTATTTCTTCCTATTAATTTTGGCATTTGATTTCTTTTATCAGCATTTTGTAATTTTCAGCATGCAGATTCCATGATGAATATTTTGTTAAGTTTATACCTAAGTATTTAATTTTCTTCCTCACAGTTGTAAACAGCACTGTTTTTAATTTCAGTTTCTACATGTCCATTTTTGGTATATAGAATATGTAGTTAATTTTTTATGTTGATTATGATTCAGCAACTTTGCTTAATTCATTCCTTCATTCTGGAAGGTTTTCTTTGTTTTTGTTTTTGTTTTTCCTTTTGTATAGCTTCCTTGAACTTTCTATGTATACATATATGTCATTTGCAGATAGGGACAGTTTTATTTCTTCCTTTCCAATCTATGTGCCTTTTTTTTTTCTTGCCTTATTGCAGTGGCTAGAACTTCCAGTACTATGCTGACTAAGAGTTGTGAGAGCAGAGATCCTTGCCTTATCCTCAGCCTTAGAGAAAAAGCATTCAGTCTTGGTGCTGCCTAAGATGGGATTAAAAATGGCTCATGCATAACATGATACTTACTGGATTGTGTTATGCATGAGCCATTTTAAATCCCATCTTAGGCAGCACCATGTTGGTCCCATGCCGTGCTGAGTATCAGGCTTTTCTCAGAAGGTTGATGTTTTTCTGGGATATGCCCTGGGAAGTAAAGCCAAGTCTTCTTCCTTGGGTAAATTCTCTCACATCTTCCTGGTTGTTTTAAACCATGATTCTGCCCTAAATCCTCATCCTGGGAAGCAGGAGGAGATGGATTCATCTGTTAGTTATTTTCTCTTCCCTCTTTGTTCCACACAGAGGGACCAGAAGGCCTGCCTTCTTTCCTTTCTGAAAGCCATAAGGAATGGGGCTTCTTTTACATCACCCCTCTCTGATTCCTCTAGGGCAGCAGTCAACAAAATGTGGTATGTAGACCACTGAAGCCTCTGAGACTCTTTCAGGGAGTCCATGAAGCATAAAACCATTTTAGTAAATACTAAGACGTTGTCTGCCTTTTAAAATAATGTAGTGACATTTTCACGAATGTTACAAAAATAATTGTGGGTAAAATTGCTAGCCCTTTAGCAACCATCAAGTGTGGCACCACGTACTACTGGTCTTCATTGTGTTCTTCACAGAAAAAAAAAACACAAAACACGGCAATTTAATAAAAGACTCTCCTTGATGAGGCAATAAAAATTACTAATGCTATTAAATCTCAATTCTTGAGTACACATGTTTTTAATATTTTACGTAACAAGACAGAAAGTATGTATAAAGCGCTTCTGCTACTTACTGGACCACAGTGGTTTTCTCAAAGAACATTCTGAACTTGTCTCTTTTTTTCACGGAACACAACTTTTACTTGAAAAGAATGCTTGACAGACTAAGTATGGCTACTCGGACCGGGGGTATTTGGAAGACATTTTCTCAAAAATGAACAAAGTAAGCCTGTCATTTCAAGAAAAACTACCAAGAGCATTTGTTGCCAATGGTAAAATTTGAGCTTTCAAGTGAAAACTGGAATTTCAGAAATCTTATATCCACTGCTGTGAACTTACTTCCCAATAATTAAAGACATTTCTGATAAGACGGTTGGTGATATTAACTCATTTTTTAAAATATTGAGTAATGAAATGTGTCAACATTTGGAAGAGCTGAATAACTTAGTGAACTAATATTTTCCAAATGCCCAATGCATAATGGTACAAATGCATACATGAGAAAAACATCTATTCAAAGTACAAGATGAATTAGTTAATTTTAATATATCAGAGAATGAAAATTCATTGATACAATTTCAGATTCCATAATGCAATAAACTTTAAGAAACAGTAGTTATTAATACACTTTTGCCTTCTGGAATTATATATGTGTGTAAAGCTAGATTTTCTTCATATACTTCAACCAAAACATTGGATTGGAGAAGACTGAATGCAGAAGCAGGTATGAAATAGCCAACTGTCTTTTATTACACCAGACATTGAAGAGATTTGCAGAAATGTGAAAGAAAAAGAGTCATTTTTTTGTTTTGGACAATATAATTATTTTCATAAAAATGTTTTATTTATATTAACATGTAGTGGGTTTAACATTGTTATTTTTAAAATGATTAATAATCATTTTTAATAATTCTCAATTTTAATTTATAAAATCGATAGCTATGGATAGATAGAGCCGACATAAACAAAGAAAAACTCTTCAGGGTTTGCACTAATTTCTAATAGTGCGAAGGGGTCCTGAGACCAAAAAGTTTGAGAACCTACTGGTCATTCCGGTAAGCTTTCTGAATTCTGTTAAAGGGAAGCTTTAGGTATTTATCACATTCTTTTCTCTCTCCACAAGCCTAACTTTCAAGACTGCTGTCTCATCTGAGCTTAACAAATCTAGTTTGTCCTACAAAGCTGTACAAAATTGTCTTTGTTTTAGGCAGGATCTGCCTTTGCTGAAAACAATAAATGCCTCTGATTCAATCTGTGGGGAGCCACAAGGTAAAATGATTTGCAAAGAATAAAAAAAAATGCACGGGTTTACCATATTAAAAATATTACTCTCGTTATGTGGGTCTTAAATGGAATTTGTATCTTCAGTAACCAGCACAGTACCTTGTAGAGGGTAGCTACTCAATTCTTGTGGTTCCACTCTTCAGCCATCTCTCCCCAAACAAGATACAGATCTAAATCCAACATAGTGTTGAGGTTTTCCCAGTGCACACACTATTCTATGCACTAAAAGTGGCGTTTCCTAAATCACTACTCAAGAAGGATTTATTAAGTAATTGAACTGTATGAGGTACTCAGCACACAAGGTGCTAGCTAGGACCATAAACACCATTAGAACACAAGCACTGCTTTATGTGCCCCAGAACAATGATTCTCAACCTGGGTTATACATTGGAAACATCTAGGGAGCTTTTAAAAAGTACCAATACCTGGGCTCCACTCCAAGAGATTTTGATGTAAATGGTCTAGGGTGTGGTCAGAACATCAGTTCTTTAAAATTCCTCAAAAGATTTTAATGGGCAGCCAAGGTGGAGATCCAGGGACTCAAGCATGAGAGTTCAAAATAGACTCCCCTACTTTTAGTCAATGAACATGTATTTATTGAGCAGCTACTATGTTCCAGGTGCTCGTCAAGGTGCTGGGGATACAGCAGTGAAGAAAACAAGGCATGTGCTCCTATGAGGCTAGCATTCGGGCAGAGGACAGACAGCATCTACATACTTAAGCACATAAGTACATATTATATCATTGGCGATGACAGCGGCGAGGAGAAATAAAGCTGGCGAGGAGATAAAGAAAGAGTGTGTGGATGAGGGTGCTTTTTAAGACAGGGCCATTCAGAGGCCTCTGTGACAAAGTGGCCTGAAGACACAGAGGGAACCGAAGGAAGTGAGGAAGGGATCGTGCAGTGACCTGAGGAGGGCCATACCAGGTAGAGGTAGAGTAAGCTGTGAGGTCTGAGGTGGGGATATGCTTGGAATGTTCCAGGAGCGAGAAGGAAGCAATGGCTGGAGTGGTGGTTGAGAGCAAAACAGGAGATGGGCTGAGAGAGGCATTGGTAAGGACTTTGCATTTTATTCCCAGTGAGACCCTGGGGCAGTGGGAGTTCTGAGCAGAGCAGTGACCCTCTCTGACACACGTTTGAAAAGATCACTTGAAAAGAGATTGTAGGAAGCATTAGATGCCGGGGGAAGCAGAGAGATGAGTGGCAAGGCTATTGCAGAAATAGAGCTGAGATAGGATGGGGGCCTCGGTCAGGTGGGAGTCTTGGAGGTGGTAGGAAGTGGCCTCACTCAAGACGTATTGCAGAGGGGGAGCCAGCAGAATTCCTTGATGACGTGGATTTGGGCGTGAAAGACTGTAGAGACTAAAGGATGGCCCTGGGGCTTGCTGCTGGAGCAACACACCTGTTCCTTATAACAATTCTGTAAGGTAGTTGGAAAAACATTTTCTCCAATTTATGAAACAGAAACTGAGGCCAAAAGGAGGGTAAATGAACAGTGTAAGACCACAGAGCTGCTAAAGGATAGCTACTACTGCTTACCACCTACCACGTCATTAGACTCTGGGTCCAGTACTCTGTCAAATTGTGAGGCCACAGTGGAGTATAAGAGCAAATCCCGCTTTCCCGAGGTTTGTAATCTAGTGCTGGAGTCAAGACCTAGAGATAAACACTATGTCTGAACTGAGCTAGTGCCAGCTGCCATGTGCTAAGTGCTACATGAGTGGGAGAGGACAAAAGGGCCTTTGGGGATCTGAGGACAGAATGAAGGCGGTGAGCTGGAAGAGCTGGGGTAGAAAGAGTATAGTGAAAGGAAGACTTCCGTGAAAATTGTCATTGTTTGCGTAGTAAAGGCAAGTACACGTCACGTGCAGACATCAAAGTATAAAGCTATTTGGTTGAATCAGAAGTTTCCACTGTACGTGGTGGAGGGAAATCAGGGGTTGAGTGTGAGGCTGAAAAGATAATTTGAGTCCAGATTGTGGAGAAATTAAATGCCCATCTAATAGTGAGTGAGTCCATAGCCTCTTAACAGAGATGATAAACATTAGAAAAATATTAACGTGATTTCAAGGTGATAATTAAGCTTATTAAGAAAACAATAATAAAATCTTCATTAAAACAGCTTAAGAATATAGTTCTAATTTAATAACAACCTGGATTATCGGCTAGTCCTTAGAAGAAGTTTCATAATCAAGAGAGCCTTTGAACTTGATGGGTAATTATTGTCAATAAGAACCGAGATCCCTTTGAAATAATAAGACATTAAAATAAGGTGTAAAAGCAGCTGAGTGGCTTCCATTTGTACAAAACAGCAAAACAGCTTCAGGCCAAGTGTGTGCCTGACTTGGGAGAGGCTAGAAGCAAAGCTGTATTTGCCCACCCGGCTGGTTCTAGAACATTTTCATTTGTTTTGAGGGTGTGGCCAAGACAGAACAACTGGGAAAATATTTGAATGGCAGAACTCTCTCAATAATGCTTAACTGGTTTGGGGAGTTTGGAGGGTGTGTACTCAGTATAAGTGGGGGGGTATTTAGTTTTCAGTGTGGTTTTTGTCCCAAAAGGAAACATGTTTTTACATCAAAATTGTGGACTACTTGAGAAAACCATGGCTATCCTGAGTCTGTTTAAAAGAGAAAAAACATTAAACCAATCCTCTTTGGCCTTTTAAGATACGCAAATTTACTTGTACCTTTTCTGCTGCTTTAGTGGAACGGTCAACGTGAGTAACAGGGTTTAGAACTGAAAGTACGTTGAGCAGTTTAGAGGCACTTAGAAACAAAGAAGATGAAGTTCAATGAGGTGAAGAGTCGGTGTAGAGTAAGAAAGCGCTGGTCCTACAATGCGACACCTGCCTTTGTGCAATACCTTTGTGTAATATTATTGCAGGTTAAGTGTGAGTAAATCTTCAGTTATCAAAGGAGGGTCTTGGAATTTTGAAAAACAACCTAAATCATATACGTAGGGAAGGAGTGTGGAAACATCAGAAAGAGAGAGAGAGAGAGACGCTTATTGAATTAAATAAACATGAGGTGCCATAGATACCTAGATGTTGGTGTGAGATGAAGGGAGGAACCAAAGTGGACTGATTTCATGCCTCTTGTGTATCTAAGCTCTGTAGGTAAAAGGGAAGACACAGGCGTGGTAGTACCCAAGTATGATGTGTGGGAATGGGAGTGCATTGTTCTGCTCTTTGCCTCAGTGTATGTGGCACAGCCTTTCCAGATGGGTTTGAGAAAGAACAACCAATCAAACGATGTGTTTCTCTCCTGCACACTCCATCTGGGGGTGGTCAGGGCAAAATGGATTAAATTACAGCCTTGATGGAGGAGGAAGTGAAGGCAGGAAGGGAGGGAGGTGAGACTCACCCCACTCATCTTGTGGCCACTGTGGAATCTGGAAAGATTGTTACATAGGGATCTTATTTCAAATCCAACTCTGCCACTTACCTGTGATACGTTGTGGGCAAATTACTAAATCCCCCTGTTTCCTTTAGCCATATTTCCTTTATTTCTAAAATAAATAAATTTCTAAAATGAATGGTGACTACTTCACACTTGTGTGTGTGTTGCTTGGGTTTATTTTATTGGCGTATAAGCGTGCGAGAGCATTAAGTAAGAGAGCATAAATTAATCTGACTGAAAATCAGAGCACTGCACGTGTGGGTGGTACTGTTGTTATTTTCATTGGTGGTGGTTTTGGTGGGTGGGAATGAGGGTTGACCAGGTGATCCCAGGGTTGGTGTGTCACTGGCCAGCATAGCTCAGCCCTTTCTTCACACCCACACCCTCGCAATGGTTGTGAGAAGTTGAATATGTTTTGTCCTCTAATTTTTATTGTGACGATCAAGAGGCTGAAGGATGATAGCGAAATGGAAAGCTGTAAGGAATGGTTTTAGGTGAGCTTCAGATTGTCTGGCTTTCTGATCTGCTTGCCAGGACTTAAAAATCATGTGTCTTTATGTTCAGTGGAGAAAATTGGTCTCCTTCTAAGTCTCAACTACAAATCGCTGTTCTACTGCACATTCTTAAAACTCATAGTGTTGTAATAACAGGAGAAATTGTATATTGTTTCCTTGCAGGTGTAACAGAATGCGCAATAAATTTTAATTTATTTAACAGAATGAATTTAAATAAGTGAATTTACCTAAACTCCATATAAGAGAATTTGCTTTGACACAAGGAATAATTTGGTGTTTTGGTTGAAGAGCCTGCAATGAGTTTCTGGGAAAGGTGGCTTATCTGTTCAGGATATATTGAAAAATAAGCCGAATTACTGCCTAACATTAAGAAGACAGATTCCATTTCACTTATGTTAATTTATTATGTTTGGCTTGTTCCTCGGTATAATGAGCTTTTTTCTTGTGTGTGTGCCGGTGTGAATGGTAAATCATTAAATTACATCCTCACTAGAATATCTCCAGATTCAGACTGTGCTGCAGTGCAAGCACAGTTCATATATATATGGGATGGGGAGGACACAGACCACACAAAGCGGTTTGGAGGTCACCAGACCTCCATAGCATAGTTGAAGGAGAAAATTCAGCCTGCTCTCCACTTGCCAACATTTTCCTTAAGAAAAATTCACACAAAAGCATCAAACAGGTTCATACTTCCCTAGAAACGTCCACGGATTGCCCCAAATATCTCGAATTTTATATCTTAATTCCTATTCTTTATCATAACCTATAGTAGTAAAACAAGTGATAAGTTTGGTTATCATCCATCTTTGTCTCTACAAAAAGGTAATACCGGATTCATATTCTGAAGAAGCAGTTTTTCACAAGTGATACCAAATTATTAAAAAAAAAAAAATTGAAATTACTTTCTTGGCTTCATTTATCTCCAAGCATTTTATGATAGAAACTCTGATGGGTAGTTTTACATATATATCCACTTGAAATGTGTTTTTGGATAAGGTTAGCATTTAAATGGATGAACTTTGGGTAAAGCAGATTGCTCTCCATACTGTGGGTGGGCTTCATTCAATCAGTTGAAGGCTTGAATGGAACCAAAAGATCAGCATCTCCAAGTAAGAGGAAATTCTTTAGAAGACTGCCTTCAGACTTCATGTGCATCGTCTACTCTCCTGGATTTCCAGTCTGTTGGCCTTCAGACTAAAATCTGGGGTACTAGGTGCTTTCTGAAAGGACAGTGTCTCTCTGATCGCGGTGAGGAATCTGGACTCCCAGTGTTACATTGGCTCTGATACCCACTGTGTGTCCTGGGGTAGCCCACTCTCCTTTCTTGAGGTTATTATCTGTGGAATGGGATACATAGTACCACCTGCCATCTCCATGGTGGGTCGTGAGAATTTACTAGGAAGAGCTTGTGAAGTGCTTTGCAGATGAGAAGTATTGCACCCATGCTGATGTATTGTCCTGTCTTACACTTGATTATATAAATCATTTGGGATGTTTTTCCTAGACATGAAAGATAGGATTTCTAAAACCTCTAAACCAGCTTCTTTTCATTTCTCTTATAACATGTCAGTGTGGATAGTAAGGGTCAAACACATAAGGAAGGGAGGAGCAATAGCAAGCCATTTAAAGTGTCTTTTATATAAGCCAGGGTACCACAAGGGCATAGTTCAGGGATGCTGTACATTGACCCACAGAGCCTCCTGGACTAACTGAAGGTCAAGAGTGACTGGCTCTTCACTCTATTTCAGGAGATAATCTCTGATTCAAGGTGATAGGTTTGTTATCAGCTACCCTTGGCTCTTCAATATTTTTCTAAATTATGATAAATTTTCTTCCTTGTTACAGAACCTGAGGCGTAGCTGAGAAGCATAGAAGGGTATAGATCCAAGACCGTTAAACACATACGCCAACATTATTCATTTTTCCAACTATAGTTTACCAATTTGAAAATGTACATACTTGGCAACATTTGCGTATTAATTCTTGAGTTTTCTTTTAAAGGTGCCAGTAAAAAAAAATAATAATGAGGGAGGTAAACAAATGTCCATCTTTATGATGATGAAGATAGGAGGGGCATTTGCCAAACCATTCCCAGATTCCCACACTTCCAGGTGCAAGAATCAGTGAAATTTTCGATCAGATAGTATCTTGGAGTCTCCCTAATCTTGAGCACCAGCCAGAACCCAACCTACACCTTAGATTGCTCTTTCATGACCTGCCTATTGTTCTTTTCCTGACATTATGAATGCAAATTCTTTGTGTTCCTGACATTGGAACACTTGTAAAAGGAAAGGCTTACTAGGGTCAACAAGCAAACATTAATAAAAATATTAATCATAAAATCATGCCTCTGGACGTTGATTTGGCTTCAGGTGAAGATACAGTGTCATCTGAGAGGGATTTGTTCCCAGGCTGAGTTCCCAGGCTGAATTATTTCAAAATGACTCTAATTACACATCACCTTAGTTGTCACCAAAGACTGGTTCCATTTAAATTGAAAAAAATGAAGAAAGCATAATGTCAGATTTCTAAATGACATGGAATCAGGGAGAGTTACTCTGGTAGACGACAGAACCTGGATTCTGGAATACCTCAACTCGCCGTGATAATGGGCTAAGACCAGTGAGATGAAATGTACCAGGGATAATTAGGAAAGTCTGCATTGAGATTCAGAATATTAACCACACAGACATAAAATGGAATAACCAATGTAAATTAAAATTCCTTGAGTAAAGGGACCTGGTTGACTTGAAACTCAGTTCTGGTCAGTGTGACCGGGTAGGCAAAAAAGCTAATGTTTTACAGATTACCTTACAAGGTTTATAGTGTTCATATTAGCAGATGTAATGATATAATTCATTCACCTGTTTTTTCGTTCATCAGTCAGTAGTGTATACGCGGTGGTAGAGATTAGCGAATTAGTAAGTGCCCAGTCTAGACAGCAGTAGTCATTACTTAGCTTAAGCCAAGAGAGCTGTTGTAGGAATTCAGGATCTGTATTCCAGATCTTCACTTTTTTTTAAGAGAATCTGGAAGTTTGAATTTTAAAAAAATCCAATTTTCTGAATACCCTGAAAAAAAAGTGTAGGCTGCCTCTAGTCCACAGACCTCCCATTTTCACTTCCATGTTAGATATAGTATCTGGATCTTAAGAGAGAGAGGTGATCTGGGGATAGAGATTTAGGCTTGGTCATTTTATAGGTCATATTACACGGCAGTTGGATCAAAGAAAATGAATAAAATCACCAGGGATTATATACAGAGGAGGAAGATAAAGTCTTATGCCTGCTTTTTGGGGGGCTAACTATGTATTTTTGAAAGTGGCTTTAATTGATCTTTTGGCTTTTTAGCTACATTTCTTTGCATGGCTTTTTCAGTTGTTCTAAGGACTGCTATTCACATTCTTAAATTTTCACAATCTATGTAGAGTTAATATTGTACCACTTTATGTAAAATACACAAACCTCGCAATTAGGTGCATTTATCCATTGCCCCAACTATTATGCTATAGTTGTCATACATTACCTACATGCTTTATAAATCTCATAATACAAGGACATAGATTTTTTTGCTTTAAATTGTCTTCCTTTACCCACATATTTCCTATTTCAAGTGTTCTTTATTCTTTTCTGAAGGTTAAATTTTCATCTAGTATCAATTCCCATCACTCTGAAGAACTCATAAAAGATATCTTGTCTTGTAGATCTGTTGGCAATAAATTATCACTTTTTATTTACCTGAAAATTCTTTATTTTACTTTCATTTTTGAAGATTATTTTCATTAGATACAGAATTCTACCTTAAAAGTTTGTGTTTTTTGTTTCTATCACTTCAACAATATTAATCCATTGCCTTCTGGCTTTCAAGGTTTCTGATGAGAAGTTAGCAGTTATTTATATTGGTGCCCCCCCTGGATATAACGTGTCATTTTTCTGTGACTGATTTAAGAATTTGTTCTGTTATCTTTGGTTTTCTTTAAATCAACCATGATGGGGCTCATTATGGTTTTCTTTGGATCTTGATTGAATTTGCTGAGCTTCATGAATCTGCAAATGTCTTTCACCAAATTTGGGGGAATTTTCACTTATTACTGCTTCAAATATTTTTTATGTTCTCCCTCTCTTCTCTTTGTAGGGCTCAAATGACACACATGTTAGGAGAATTGATAATGTCACACAGACCAACCTCCTTTCTCCCTATTCTCCAGAATTTATAACTGTATTGATCCATCGTCAACTTCACTGACTTTTCCTGTGTCATTTAGTTGTTAAGCCCATGCAGTTAATTTTTTATTTTGTATTGTATTTTTCAGTTCTAGATTTTTCTATTTCATTGTTTATATTTTCTATTAAGCATATTTTTGTTTATTACACATGCATTTTCTTTATATTTTTGGATACTGGTTAAAATGTTTATTTTAAAATTTGTGTGCGATAATTCTAATGTCTGGGTCATTTGGGGATCATATTTCATTACGTCTTTTCTCTTTGGTTTGTGTCATATTTTCTTTCTTCTTTGTATGTTTAGTAATTTCGCCTTGTATGTCTGGTAATCTTGGACATTGTGAATGACACATTTTAGAGATACTAGATTCTGTTCTAGTCCTCCAAAGAATGTTGATTCTTATGGTTTAAGCAGGCCGTTAACTCGGTTAGAATTGAATTCCAATTTTGTCCTCTCCGTAGTGGGCAGCAGCTATAATGTATGTTTACTTTCTTTGGTCTCAACTGAACTGGTTGGAGTTTTCTCTGTGCTTGCAGAGCTCAAGAGTCGTTCAGAGAATTGAGCAGAGTTTGTACACAAAATTTTGTACATAGTTCTCTGGCTGTCTCCTATGTTGTTTGGCCTCCCCAAAGTGTGTCTTCTCATTCTGCAAGCCTGTAGGACTGTTGATTCCTCTCAAAGTTTTCATTGTATAGTGTGGCCTGGACTGGGACCTGCTATTTGGCAAAACCCAAAAAACTTAGTAGTGTCATTTCCTTCTTCCAAGTATCTACTGCCTCCTAGACTGCCTGCCTTTGGTTTCTCTTCAGAGTCTTCAAAAATGATCTTTATATTTTGTCCAGAGTTCATGGTTGTTACCTGTGATACAGTGAAGGCAAGCAGAACGTGAAGTTAAAAGCAACACCTCAATTCAGGACCACTATTGGCAAGGTGACCTCCGCTGGGCTAACACTTCAAAAGGGCTCATCTGGTCCAGGATTCTTTCTCTGTAAAGCTCAGACTACCAGACCCACTGTAGCCTGGACAGAATCTTATCAACTAAACTGGTAGCATACAAGCAACTGGCTTCCTGACTGAGACCCCACCTCCAGAACTATTCACCCAAAGTTCACTTTCTAGATTGCCCTGAAAGCGACCTATGTAAAACCAGAGCATCGCAGGTCACTTCCCTGCTTAAGAATTCTTCTGTGGCTCCTAATTTGCCTAAAGAAGAACACCCACATTTCTTAGCAGGGCTTTTAAGATCATATGAGACTTGAAATGTCAACCTTCTGCCTCCCCTGTAGTCATTTTCTGACTGCATTTCCACCGAGCACACTGCGATCTGAGGACAATCCAATCTTACTGATTCATGAAACTCACCTGCATTTTTATACCTCTGTGTACTTGCACTTAACATCATCCTGTCCGAAACGATTTTTCTCTTTAGTCATTTGACACTGTAGTCTATAATTTTATGATAGACATAATATATTATAGACATTATATTATGTCTGTTTGACATTATAGTAGAGATCTGTGTTTTATTTGTTATTAATATTATTATGTGTCTTCCGTATTAAAATGTAGGCATCATGAGGTCAGAAACTTGGTTTTGTTCACAATGGCATCACCACTGTTCAGAATAGTGCCTGGTCCATAATAGCCACTTTGATAAATACTTGTTGGATGAATTTTGTTGTTGTTGGCTATAATTTTCACTCACTCCCTGCCCAAGTTGGCCTGGCAAAGCCATACTAAGAATCCAGCTCAGTTATCTTCCCTTTGGAACTTCCCCTCCATATCTCTTCCCTGACATGGAGTGAGTATCAAGTCTCCATCCATTTTTCCATGAAACCCATCTTCCTTATTTCTCTTTCCTACTTCTCTGCCTGTCTCTGTGTTTGCTCCTGCACCATGGTATGGAAGGAGTATTACTCACGAACTGACTTGTGATTTCATCCCTTATACGTATGCAGTGACACAAGTCTTAGTTCCCTTCTGACTGGCTCCCTGTGGCTTGGCTCCCCTTTCGGAGAAAACGTCTTTTGTTTCTATCAAGACCGTACATAAGGCCTAACACAGATTTGATTATACAAAATTCTGGATACATCACACTTATGATTAAGTCTGATCTTTTTAGCATCTTGGGAAAACTGATAGTGGTTCGTTACCTATTCTAACAAGTCTTATGTATGAATTGGGGAATTACAGGAAAAGAACTGCTAGTTGGTGTTAGGGCCCCAAATCATGTTTGCAGGCTTCCTCAGGATTGAAACTTCAGGCTTTTCTTTCTTTTTCTTTTTCTTTTCTTTTCTTTTCATATTCAACTTGTGATTAAATCTCAATCCATAACTTTAAGATTAATTAAGTATGCTCACTCATTCAGTAAACAAACATTATCATAGCATTGGAGAACAAGCTCTTTTCAACCCAAATCCCCAAAGAATTAGAGTGAATAACCTTGTGAGAGATAAATTAACTCAAAACACAAATGGTCATGGAATAACATTTATATGCCTATCATTTAGGAAAAATATTTATAAGTGGTGAAATTGTGTTGAAAATCTGTTAAGTCTGTAGTTACATTATTATCATATAAAGGAAGATGAGACTTAACCTGTCTGTAGTCTCCTCTGAAATCTCCTTTTAAGAAATGAAAATAGAGGGATAGAGGGAACTTGAAAACTGAAGGAACAATCTTTACCCTGGTAATCTATTTTATACCTCTTGGTAAGCCCCGGAAACTTGGATTGTGGTTTGCTCACCGTCCTCAAGGTGATAGATAGATGTTCCCCAGAGAACAAATGCACGGTCACCTCCTCAGTCTCTCTGGCAATATCAGAGATTTATGAAATACATGTATATATGTGCTTGTGCACACAGCAATGCACACATAAATCCTGAGCTTGCCCTGAAATGAAATGCTGAGGTCATGTGAGCGCCATTCAGCCTTTAACTTAGACACTTAGGCTGCATGCCCAGCTATGACACATAGACCGTGTTTGTGAAGTCAATTTCATTTCAGTTGTTAGTATCAGTTACCATCATTCCAGATTTAAAACCACCAGCCCAGGCCTTTCTCGGAGTCTTGCAGCTTCTAGTCGCTGTAGCAGGCATTTGGCACTTGGACGCACACGCCCTCATGTTGTTCCTGGACCATCTATTTAAATAGGCCTTTTCTCTTCATTTTATTACAAATTCTTGAATCCAGGGATCGTGTCTGATATTTCTCAGAATCATTAATGTCTAGTCCAGAAGTCTGTCCCAGCAAATGCTCCAAAAACATTGTTGATTGATTCAAAATGCATTTTCAATTTTATGAAAAATATTTTTAGAGTAAAGGAAATATTCACTTTTGTGTTTGGAAAATAAGGTAGGTGCCTTCTTTTTTAAAAAGTGGAAATGGGGTGACATCCTAAGGGCAGCAAATTTCCACATCAGTACACATTATTTCAACATAAAATCTGAACCGAGCTTCATGAGAAAAATGAGACAAAACAGAGAGAATATGAAAAACTGACAAATTTCCACTTCTTCAAAATTTGTTTCCACCATAATCAATGGAAAAAAACAGTTGCTGGTCTTCTTTGAGAGGAGGCATGTGTGTTTTCTCTCGTTCCCTCTTCTTCCCTTTCCCTCTGCCGTTGCCCCTTCTGAAACTGAGTCAGACCAAGCCATATTTCCAGTTAGAAGTTGGTACTGGAGCCAAGCAGCTGTTCAGAGATGTCCAAGCACAAGCAAATGGCGCTGATGGAGTTAACGGCATGACTCACTTGGGACATTCACAGCGGGTCAGCTGAAACCGGTCCTTGCTGTAAAGAGAATTTAGTCCCTTTGGGCAAACGCCCAAGAACGAGCTGAGATTGATAACAGCACAGTGCTTCTCAGTTGCCACTGGTTGCTTTGCTATTCTCAGTTTTCAGAATTTTTTTAAAGGTGGATTTTTTTTTCCTAACCCGATCGTGAACAGTGATGGGAAGAACAGGCTGAGCAGCTGTTGACTGTTTGAAATAACAGAGGGGAGGCTTGGTTTCTGGAAACGCTCAACACGAGTTGTCTTGCAAGCTTTGATGATGATTTTCACGTGTAAAATGCTGGGTCAGAAGCAGGAAGCTGCGTGCTCTTTGTGCCCATATGCTTGGCATGGCCAATGTAAGATGTGGGGATTTCAGTGAGATCTCATTCAGCTAGGAGCACTTTTCTACAAAATATTATATTTTTCAATTGACTCAACTGAGCAATGATGAAAACAAAGCAAACCCATTCAAACTAAAACATATGAGAAATCGAGCATACTCACATTTTGTGAGCATATACAACATTTTCCTTAACACAGAAGGGAATGTATACAAATATAAAAACTGTTGTGTGTTTTAGCATTATAAAATATGATATGAAAGACTAATCAAGAGATTTTTGGAGAAAAAAATAGAATTACCTGAAATGACACAAATTTGACACAAAAACCTATTTTTATTTTGCATTTTTCTCTAAGTTATTTTTTAAAAACCCCTTTAAAGCAAATATCTTAGATGTGTTCCTTACAGGTTGAATGTTTCACAAATGTGGAGTCATAATTACTGATACTAAATGGTCATTAGACTTAAACCCCACTTCCCTAAAATTCTGGCATGAGATCATGGTTTCCACATTTAGACGAGATCTCATTTTCTCTGAACTTATGTGGTAGAAAAATCTGATTTGGCGATTTGTGTTCACCATGATCCAGTTCCTTTTTGTGATTGACCCGAAAGCTAGTTCTGATAGTTTCAGACCAGGCTGAAGACAGAATAAAAAAATGAATTGTCTTCCTTTCCCAAGAATACAACCTTTGCATTAAATAGAGCTTGGGAAAATAAATGACTATTTATCAACCAGTACAGTTTGCTAGGTACTTTAATGCATGAAACAATTTTAAAGTGCATAGTTTTAAATGCATTAAATGATTTTTTTCAGCTTGGCTCCTTTGAGACTATATATTCTAAGTTCAAAGAAGAATAGCTGTGCTTTCTGCATTTTCAGAGAGGACTGTGGGGGTGGGGTCAGAAGGGCAGAGATGCTGTTGGTGTTGCCCACCCGCCATCTACCTCATGGTAGGTGCTTAATAAATATCGGGTGAATGAATTAATTTTGACCACAGGAACTGGAGACATGACAAGGAGCATCATCTTTTCTTGGCAAAAGAGTAGATTAGTCATTACAATGAAGTAGAAGGGAAGATGGGATTTAGCGTGATTTAAATCAAAATCACCGAAGCCATTAGAAGCAAGGCTGGTGGGGAGAGTTGGGCAAGCAAGAGACAGTTGTATGAACAACTTAGCATTGTTCTGGGCTGAACGTATTTCTTCACATGATATCAAAGGCCAACCAAAAATTTCTCAACTGGAATAATGAAATGGAAACAGGACGTTAGGCACCAGTGGGGAAAAGACAAAAGAGTGCGAATAGTCCTGGTGACAGAAACAGATGGGTTTTAAGGATTTATCCCTTTGTTGCTGTTGCTTCTGCCCTTTTATTATACCCCATCTTGGTGTCTTCTTTTCTCATGTCTCCCTTGTTTTCATCTATAATGGGACTGCCAAAGAAAAATGACTGGTTGAGTGTTAGAAACGCTTTGACATTGTCATGAGGCTGTGTATTTTCTCTCCTTTGAGCCTGTTGATCTTTCAGACTCGTTTCTGACTATTAACCTAACTACCTTATGATGATGAGAGTTAAATCAAGGAGGGCATTGCTCTTTTCAGGTGAAAAAGAATTGCTTCATATATATATTTCTTATCTTTAAAAAATCAGTTCTATTTTTCTATATATTTACATATATGAGATATATGTGTTATATATATATGAGATATAATATATACATATGATACGAGATGATCTCTCTATATATTATCTCTCTATATATAGATATATATATCTATTATCTATAGAGAGATAATATATAGAGATCATCTCATATCATATGTGTGTATATATATATATATATATAGAGAGAGAGAGAGAGAGAGAGAGAGAGAGAGAGAGAGACAGAGAGAGAGACAGAGAGAGAGGGAGATAAATAGAACTGATTTTTTAAAAGATAAATTCATGAAGTTTTTAGCTTACAACTATTCTGTGCATAATTTCATTTTTTTCTTTAGGCTTATTTTTAAGTGCTATTATTTGACACGTGCCTTTTAAGATATCGTAGTATCTTAATAATTTAATATAAAATGATAACTGTACAAATCACACTATACTATTTCTTATGATGGGGTAGGCACTGACTAGGTCTTTTTGGTGTTATCAGATTGTTTAGAAATCCAAACTCTGTGCTAATGTGCAGATAAGCATCTCTCTAGATAGATAGATAGATAGATAGATAGATAGATAGATAGATAGATAGATAGATGATAGATAGATAGATGATAGATAGATGATAGATAGATAGATAGATAGATAGATAGATAGATAGATAGATAGATAGATGATAGGTAGATAGATAGATGATAGATAGATAGATAGATGATAGATAGATAGATAGATAGATAGATAGATGATAGATAGATAGATGATAGATAGATAGATAGATAGATAGATAGATAGATAGATAGATAGATAGATGATAGATAGATAGATGATAGATAGATAGATGATAGATAGATGATAGATAGATAGATAGATGATAGATAGATAGATAGATAGATGATAGATAGATAGATAGATGATAGATAGATAGATAGATAGATGATAGATAGATAGATAGATAGATAGATAGATGATAGATAGATAGATAGATAGATAGATGATAGATAGATGGATAGATAGATAGATAGATAGATAGATAGATGATAGATAGATAGATAGATAGATAGATAGATGGATGGATAGATAGATAGATAGATGATAGATAGATAGATAGATAGATAGATAGATAGATAGATGATAGATAGATAGATAGATGGATGGATGGATAGATAGATAGATAGATAGATAGATGGATAGACAGGTGATAGGAATACACACACATACATGGGTGTATACACACACAAACACTAAAAGCATAAAAATGTGACCTCATTGTAGAGGATGTTTATAGGACATCAGTATGTTTACATTGTTTAAGAAGCTGGAATTAGAGTGCTATTGCTCTATTGTCTGGTTTCATCACCTTATTTTAATCGAAGGTGAGAGCAGACCCTCCTACAGGAACATCAGGTTGTCACACCTGCATCAAGGGTCGGAACTCATTTTCAGTAGCAGCCCATTTCTACATTGCACTTCCTGTATTTGCTAATGCGAAGAGGAGAACATTGTGTCATTGTGCTGGTGACGCTCCTTACGAAAGCCAGGGAGTATAGAGAGCTGGAACTGGACTTAATAATAAAGGGGGAAAAAAATGTTTGGGTGCCACTCCCTAATCTGGAGGGCTGCTAATCTCGAAGCATGAGGTCATTCAGACTCCATGACACACAGCTCCCTCCCAGGCATCTGCTGTTTCAAGAATGCCCTGTACTTGCTGTCCAATCTTGTCTAATATGCAATCAGAATAGTAAGTTACTTGTGAGCTGATTGTTGAGATGTTTGGAATATGCTGGCAGGGTTCTCCTTTCCAATTCACCAAGCACAAGCAATGATACGATTTACAACCTGAAAAAGGGAGATCATCTAATCTGATTTCAAGTCATTATTTTTGAAACTATGCTTATTCCCCAAATGTGTCCTTGCAGCTGTAATGTGTATTTCTAAAGACTTCAAAATGAGTCGGGAGGGAAGAGGTCCAAGAGGTTAAACCAAAGCGGAAGGCGACATAGACTGTCATTTGAGGGGATATGCAATGCACTGTACATTTTCAGTGTGGACCAGGTCTTTCCAGCTATTGAGGTTAGCTTCAAAATCGAGAGTTGTCACTTACACCAAGTACCAGATTCATCTTTCCACACTCTGCCTCTGTTGTGCCAGGAGAGCCTTTAAAATGAGGCTCTTGCTGCCTTTGTGAAATACTCCTCCCGGTTCCTCTTATAAGGAAAAACTTAATTTTTTATAAAGATGATCTGATCTATTGATTATTATTATTTATTATTATTTTTTTTGTAGTCCCAGGTAGGTGTTACATTGATTATGTCTTCTCTTTTTTTTTAATTTATTGGGGTGATAATTGTTAGTAAAATTACATAGATTTCAGGTGTACGATTCTGTATTACATCATCTATAAATCCCATTGTGTGTTCACCACCCAGAGTCAGTTCTCCTTCCATCACCATACATGTGATTTATTATTATTTTTTAACCAGACATGTCTGGAGTTAGAGCCTTCCTAAATGCCTGTCCTTAATGCTGGTAAAATTATCTGAAGTCACGCAGCTCAAATCTAGACATCCCCAGGGTTTGGAACCCCACGTTGAGAATGCCGTGATGCAGGACAAACCAATGGGGACAGCTGAGCAGAGGTTGTTGCCCCAATGTTTACTCCATCAACTAAATTAACTAAAATTAAGTCCCTCGGCAGGGAAGGGCTTAACTAACCTAGTCAGACTGTTTACATCAACACTGCTTGAACCAGAGAAGGCAAACCAGCAGTTGACACCCTGGCTTGAGTCTCAGCTTTGTCATTTATCAGCTGTGATGTGTGGCAACACCAGCTATGTTTAAATCCTGGCTGCATTTTCTTGGGCTGTGGTTCTCAAACAGGGTGACTAGGGGCTGTTGGGCCCCATCCCCAGAGTTTTGGATTCTGTAGGTCTGAGGTGAGACCCAGGGGTTTGCACTTCCGGTGGGTTCCCAGGTGATGCTGATGCTATCGGTCCAGTGACCACACTTTGGGAAACACTGAGATTAAGGGCAATGGGATTAATCTTTTTGGTTTTGAGTTTTCTTCTCCATGACATGGCAATGATCATAACACACATGTCACAGAGCAATTTTAAGATCAAATATCGTGATGTAGACTCCTATGCGGCCTATTGTATGAATTAAGCAGTCATTGTCACTCTTGATAACAATGATTGAAAATTCTGTTTTATGCTTACAGACATAAACTAGCTGTATATGGGGAAAACTCGTATCAAGCATACTCTTAAGTACCGAATATGTAGGCTTAGGAAAACACACTGTGCCTTTTGGGTTTTTAATAAAGGCACTTGGCCATTGTGAAATCTCTTTGGGAACCAAAGACCCCTTGAAAGCTATGGAAATACACTTGGGATTGCGATAGACCTTCTCCCACAAAGATGCTCACACACATATGTACATGAACTTGTGTTTGTGCCATGGCTGCTTTGGGAACCCAGGTGAGGACATTGATGTAAGAGCTTCCTAAGTAGGAGGAACGGTGGGACATGCAAGAAGCAGTCAGCGTTGCCTTTTCTTCATTCTCGTCATTTAAATTATGCACAATGATTTCCATTCTCTCTGATGACTTACCTTGAAGTGTGCAGAATACAAAAAATCCTGTCCTGGAGTCAACCACATGGTGTTTCAAGGCCAGCTCGGGGCCGTTTAGACAGCTGCTAGGACCTTGGGCAAGACTCTGACCCTCTCTGGGGCTTAGATTCTTTAAACAATTGAACAGAATATCTCACATCACTGCTGAATTATCAGGTACCTTTTTCCTGTGACTGAACTCACAGGAATGCAATTCTGTAAACTCAATGTGCTCTCTTTGCCATAGATCCCCTGATATGTTAATTTTGATGCTTTGCCATTTCTACTACCTGAGCTCATTGGGGACATCTCGGGTTTATTCTCACCTGCATCATTAGCATATTCTATTTCGTCTCCAGGCCTTTGCACATGTATTACCCCAGCCTGGAACACTTTCCTTCCTCCTTTGCCCCCTTTTCTAGCAGCCTGCCCCTCCCTCAACACCCCTCTCTGGACTTCCCGACCTGGCGTCATGTTCTCCTCCAGGTTACGGTTTAGATTCAGTTTCTCTGAGGAGCCAGGATCGGGCTACAGCTCCCCATGCGTGGGACCCCACAGCTCTCAGCCCCCCCAGTGCATCCTACTGACGCACCGACTTTGGATGGGATGCACATGCTCCTGCATCCCAGTTCTCTTACTTACTGACTATGACCTTGAATGAGTTTCTTTGCTGAACCCAAAACTCTTAATCCACAGAATGAAGATAGTAGATAGCTGCCTCACTGGGCTGCTATGAGGATTCACTAAGAAAGTGCACAATCCCTGGTTCAGTGGTCATCAGTGGTTGCTTCTGTCATGACAACTCCTTACCATTGTTAGACAGTCTTTCTACAATGTAAGGTATCTAAAGTAAACTTTTGGAAAGTCAGGGACCATGGTCAAATCATGGTGGAAGACTTGGCTATGATGTTGGTCAAAAAGCAGTTTCATATGCTTTCTGTGAGTAATTCTCAATCCTCTCATGCTTCAAAATCACCTGGGTAGTTAAATCCCGCCTTCTTCCCCGAATCCTGAGCGTTGGTCAACTGGTCTGAGGCAAGACCTCGCCCTCCATGTCTACAAATGCTCCCAGATGAGTCTCACGGGCAGCGAGGTTGGGAGCCACTGCTTAGGGCAGCCTACAAGCAGGGGGAACAGAGTCCATCCACTGATGGAAGCCATAGTGGTACTTTGAGAGAAGTTGGGGTGTGGAGATGAGAACAGACCGCCACCTTTACATACAGTTGTGTACATGTCCACAGCTGGGACCACCAATAAAATATGGGGAAAGTTAACTTGGTCTGAACTTTTCACTGACAAGAGTTTCCAAGTGCCATCTCAGCCATAAAAGCGTGGTCAGTGTGAGGCCAAATACAACTATGGTGACAAACAAGTTGCACCTCAGATGCTCATGGAGCCAAAAGCGCTGAGTGATGGGACAGGATTAGTCTACAGCTTCCATTCGATGTTGAAAATTGTGAACCGACAGTGACCTTTTGTTTTGGCATCATTGATGCTAAACTGCTGTTTCTGGGCACAATGACCCAACAGGTCCATGACTTCGTAAGCATGGCTCTAGTTCTCAGTAATAAAACGGAGGCCTCATCTCAGTGGAGGTTGTCGCATCTGATAGCTGTATCAAATTAGTTCAATATGTTTCATTTGCCTATGGCACATGACTTAATATTAGAACAATCTGTCAAAAGACAGTTCCAGTACCCTGTGAACTGACAGCAGTGTTAAGATACAGGATTCGGTGCAATATTTGAAGCTCGACATGGTTATCACATTTGTATAGTGTCCGGAGCTAATAGGAGGTGACAAATCCTGCCACAAGTGAAACATCATTCTCTACTTTTGTTCATGAGTGCTAAACGGAATATGGCATAATCAGCAGTACAATAAACTCTCACTCGAACAAAAAAATTTTATTCTCCCAAATTCACTATTCTAGTCAAATACGTGATGATGTATATAACAAATTAAGAACATATATGTAAAGACCAGACATAAGAAAATAAGTCAATGTAAACAAAAATGTATCTTTTAAGAAGAGATATGAAACATTTATTTTAATTGTGGCAAGCAAAGATGGCTTCTTTTTACCTACACAGTAATTCTTACCATTACTGATAATAATGGTAAGTCATATTACACCTAGCCTTCTCAGTCTACTGTCATACACGTAGATTATGGCGGAAGTGAATTTGGACCAGGCCTTTTCCTCTTTTTGTGTAGCTGGTCCTAGAGAAGCGGCCCATAAGGAAACACCATAGCCCATCCCGATTTCCTGTGGTACAATCACTATCAATCCTGGCAGTCAAGACTCATAAAACTCAGATGGTGAATGAATTCTTGCACCCAACAAGCACAGGATATACCCGACCAGCACCCGGCGGTTCTAGGCATCCTGGAGATCAGATGCAAAACAGTAGCACAAACATGTGACTCAGTGGTGATCAGGAAAGTGGCTCAGGAAGGAGAGTATTTAGACCTTCTGTGCGCCTCTGCAGCTTAGAAGTTGAGGGTTTTCCATGAACCGAGATCAGAGCCTCGCCCAGTCTTGCTTGCAGGCTATCTGAGAAAAGAAACTGGTGCTTTGTTTTCTAAAATCCAGGTTTTTGTAGATAGATGAGGTTAAACTCGACTGTCCCTTAAACACTGGTTTACCACATGGTTCTGTCCTCTGACCTCTGATCTTTTTATTCTACATATTTTTCCTGGATGACCTCATCTCAGACCTTGAATTTCCCTCCCCTTTGAATGCTTAAAGCCCTTCCTCCTTCCAGCCCAGGATTTGGAGGTCTCAAGGTCACCCCATGTATCTAAAACAGGCTTTGTTGCAGTCACCCCGTACCCTCACTCGTCTTCCTAGCCCCTTTTTCCTCCACTCACGCCGCTCGGCTGCCTGCGGCACTCTCCCTGCCTACATGTTTTTCCCCAGACATTTTCAGATGTCACCCCTATAGTGAGCCCTGTCTGGACCACCCTGTCTCACAGCTCAGTCTCTCCCCCCAACCCCCAGCAGTCCTGCTCCCACACACCTTGCTTTGCATTTCCTTCATGCCATAGTCTAGTAGGCTGAATAATGCCCCCTGTTAAAAAAAAAAAAAAAAAAAAAAGATAGTTGTGTCTTTTTCACTGGAATCTGTGAATGTGTTACTTACCGTCTAGAGCAAAGACTGCAGATATGAATAAATTAAGGATTTCGAGATGGAGAGATTATCCTGGATTATTTTGGTGGGCCCTTAATGTAATCACCAGTATCTTTATGAGAAGCAGAGAGAGGACGAGAAGGTCAGGTGACCCTGAGGGTAGAGATGGGAAGGATGTAGCCATACGCCAAGGAATGCCCGGCACCACCAGAAGCTGGAAGAGGCAGGAACAAATTCTCCCCCAGAGCTTCCAGAGAGAGCACAACCCTGCTGACACCTTGATTTTGGCCCAGTGATACTGATTTTGGACTTCTGGCCCCAGAACTGTGCAAAAATACGTTTCTGTCGTTTTGTACCATCCAGTTCGTGGCAATTTTGTTACAGCAGCCAGAGGTCGCTAATACACATAGTAATTGTAACCTCCTATCACACTTAAAAAATTGTTTCTGCATTATGTTTATGGTGTGTATGATTAGTCTCTCTTCTCTAAAACAAAACTCCATGAGGTACAGAGTTTTGGCTGTTTTGTCCCTGATGTACCTCAAGTGCCTAGAAAAGTACCTGCACACAATGGGCACTAGAACATTTACCGGGTAAATAGTGAGTGAGTTGTCTCCATCTGCCCACGTCCACCTACCTTCCCAACACCCCCCAAATCTGTTTTCTCCTAAATTGCCTAATTTGTGAATGTCATGCCCATCTCCTCATATTCCTCACGTCCCCCCTGTCCCTCGTCCCCTCCATCCAGCCAGTGGCCACATCCCGTCCACTCTACCTCTTAGCTGCCTCTCAGTTCTCGCCTCCTCTAATCAAAGTCCCCAGCCATGGCCTTGGTTCAGTCTCTCATCATGTCTCCTGGGTTGAGACAGACTCAGCCGTTCACGGATATCTCCCCCCACAGTGCCTGCCAGGGACCTCATTCTGACTCCGACTCACCTCCCAGCCCCCTGACCCTGCACAGAGTGTAGATGCATTCCTGCTGGACTGGATGCCGGAGAACGCTTGCACCCCTGTTCTTCCTCCCCTGGGAGCTTTCTGTGCACACGCTGTACTCCGTGTCCTCTTGCGGGCTCTGGCATCCGGGGACCCCGATGCCAATGCCTGCTCTGTGGTTTCCTCAGCTGTCACATGAGTGCAATGATTTTGCCTCTATATCAGAACTTTGCTGTGAGCCTTAAATGAACCAATGTGTGTGGGGTCAATTGATCACAAAATGTTCCCAATTTTCCACCCTTCCTGTTTCCATGTCCCTTTGCAATGTGCCTATACAGCTTGTCCCATCAAGAAGTTGTGTATGTTCTCTTGACTCCTTTCCTCTTCGTCCCCCTTGATCTCCTGTGTCTTGCTCTGTCAGTGGGAACCGCAGAAGTAGTACCGTGCCAGTTTGCTGCCTCTCAAGGAACCCTGCCACCTCCATGTGAACGAGCCTGGGCTGGCTGAGGGAGGAGTCCATGTGAGGGAGACTGAGGCAGCCCTGCCTGTATCCCGCCGATCCCCCGACATGTGCAGGAGCCCAGCCTAGATCAGTGGAGCTGCTCACGTGCGTCACAGTTGACCACAGATGCGTGATTGAGTGTAGTGTATTCCAGGAGAACCATTTGGATGACCCATAGACTGGTGAGCAGAAACAAGTGCCTATTATTTTAAGCCATTAAGTTTTAGAGGATTATGCAGCAATAGCTAACTGACACATGGGCAAAGAGCAAATGTTATTAGCAAAATATTGTTATTAATTCATAGTAAGATAGAGTGTTCCCACTCCAGCAAGCATTTTCCATCTCTCTCAAAAGGGCCTGTCACTTTGAGTCCCATAACACTCTGTTCATAACTTGCCCTCTGTGTCATCTCTATTGTTTCACTTATCGCCTTGGCATTGGTACTATTTGTATATTATTTGTATGCAAAACAGTGTGTTGTAATACTCAGTGTCACAGGCTCTGGAGCCAGGCTGCGTGGGATTATATCCTGACTCCACCATTTATTAGCATATGACCTTGGCAAGCCTTTCATCTATCTGTGTTTCAGTTTTCTCATTAGTAAGATGGGGATAATGATACTATTTCTACTTCCTAGAATTGTTGAAGAATTGATTAAATAAATGTCTAGAAACTTCCAGGTATGTACACTTTTTCTCAGTGAATGGAGAAAGAAGAAGAGGAGGAATTTGGTTCTCCCATAAAAATAGTTGACTTCTCAGAAGAAGGCTTCCTGTCCTTCTCGTCTCTATGTTGCTAAATTTAACACAGTATCTAGCACCCAGTAGGTTCTGAAAAAACAGTGAACATCTGTCTTGAATGAATAACTATATACATTTAAGCCAGGTCCATCTTGTCAAGAATGGTTTGGGTTTTCTGTTGGTTTTGTCTATTTTTTTTTTTTAGCACTTACAGAGAAACTCACTGAAGAATGGTTACTATGTTACTGAAAATTCTTGTTATAGGAGAAGATCAGTTTTCTATTGCTGCTGGAACAAATTACCATAAACTAACCACTTTTAAAACAGCTCATAGTTGTTATATTACAGTCCTGCAGGTCAGAAGTCCAATACAGGGCCTCCGGGACTAAAGTTAGGGTGTCAGCAGGGCTGCATGCCTTTCAAGAGGCTCTAGGTGTGTCTAGAGGCCACCCGCCTGCAGTCCTCAGCTCGTGGTCCCTGCATCCGTCTTCAGCCCAGCAGAGTTGCTTCTCTCTGACCATTCCTCTTTAGTCACCTCTCCCTCCTCTCACAACCAGGAAAGGCTCTCTGCTTTGAATGGGCCGTGTGATTAGATTGGACCCACCTGGGTAATGCAGGCTCATCTCCCCAACTCTTGGTCTTCAACTTACTCATATCTACGAAGTCCTTTTTGCCAGGTTTAAGGTAACGTGTTTACAGGCTCACAGGTTCTAGACATTACTATGTGCAGTTCCTTGAGAGGCCATTGTTCTGCCCACCCCAAGAGATGACAACATTGGTCAGCTCTCCAAGGATGGTCACACATCACCAGGAAAGCAGCTGGAAGAACTCTTGAAGATCATTTTGTTCAACCACTTTTGGGCACTATTTACATCAATACAGTAGGAATGGGGTCACTCAGAGTTGTGCAAGCTCAGCAGGGTTACCAGAAATAGAAACAGTAACTCAGAAGGGGCTTGTTCAACCTTCTGTGGCATGATATTAAGCTTCCATTTTGAATTTGCAATTCTCAAAATAAGTTTTTGTTTGTTTGTTTTTGTTTTGTTTTGTTTTTTGGTAACCCTGATTAAAATTTTAAAAAAAATTCATTCAAAAAGTCCTTCTAAGTCCTGCCCAGCTGGCAGGAAAGATCAGTTTACCTCTGACAGGTGTAGTCCAGAGCACTGTTTCTCAAACTATGTTCCAAGAAAGTACTCCAGGATTTTTCTATTTAATTCAATTTTCATGTAAAAATATTTCAAACCCGTACAACTCTACAATAAAAATGAGCACTCATGTATGTTATCTGTTGAATTTTGATACACTGATTATTACTTTATTCTATGACATTCATTGGTTTGGGCCAACCTCAAACTGAAGAGTCTCCAGTCATGTTGATTTAATGGGGAAGGGTCCTGACACTACAAAGCAGATTTTTTTTTTTTTTTAAAGAGAGAGAGAGAAAGAGAAAAATTGATCTTTCATGGCTATTTCTGTGTCATGAGTCAAAATTTGTTCCCTCTTGTGCACCAAACAACAACCAAAAAAAGGAAATAAATAATATCAGCAAGCACTCATGAGGTATTTATTACATGCCAGGCACTGTTGTAACATTTTATTCATGCACAAATATCCATTTGTGTAAACTTTGCAATAATCCTATTAAAAAGGTACCCTTTTACAGAGGAGGAAACCAAGGCATGGGGAGATGCCGTGGTTTTCCTGAGGTCAAACTGCTGATAAACAGCAGAGACCTTGAGATTCTACGGTCTGCTTTTAACCCCAACACTGCCAACATTTCGTTATAATTCTGATTTATCAGAACAGCCTGCAGCATTCTCCCAAACTGACCTTGAAGTAAGTAAATATAATTGTTTAGGATTGGAGGAAGGGGAGAAAGGATTCTAGTTTTTCCTGCCCAATTAAGTGAGAGACAAGTATAGGAGTCAGACCCATGGAGATGAAAGTGTAGCATCATTCAGCATTGGTGGGCAAAAGCTAGGCTGAAGTTTGTTACTGTAACAACTTAATGTTGTGCCCGAGAGCTGGGTTTACCCACCCACCAGGGAAGGCATGGGGCAGCTGGGGACAGGCCTTCCCTGCTGGGCTAAGTTGATGAGAAAGCAGAGAGCAGGCAGACCCAAGAGAGCAAAGGCAGGCTGAGGCTCAGTCGTGCCTGCCCAGCTCCATCTTCTCCATCTCCCAGCATCACCCACTGAATCTGTAAGAGATTAGAAGAGACATTTAACATGGAGCCTTTGGGATGTCTGTCCATGTTAAAACAAGTGGAAGGGGGAGAAGAGTCCTCCAAACAATTACAGAGTAAAACTTACTAGATACAATTTTAATCATGAAAGCCCACCTAGGTATATATCAGAGTTCTAGGTGACATTTTTGTTTGAGAGAAAAATGTGGTTCCATTGCTAAATACATTTGTAAGTCATTCTTCTGAGCAGATACAAAATAGGTTATATTCTATTTCAAAACACTTAATTTTACCTTTTTCCGAAGGACCATTTAGAAATTTTAAGAAAATCCTATTCTTTTCAGTAAACAACTACACTGATTGAGTCAAGACACCATCCCGAAAATTTGACTCTGACTGATTTCTTCTCAGCCCACAGTATTGTCTCTGTTCCCAGGGCCAAGCAGTAACTGATGCATATTTATGTTCTTAATAAATGTTGGAATTTCAAATGACTGCTGAGGAGGATTGCCGAGTGCCAGAAAATTACATAAGCCCAAGACGACACTTTCTCATTCTTTGAGAGTGAAGGACTCAGTCAGTAGTTGGGAAACTCATCTGCCCCTGAGAATCACTCTGGCTGCTTTTTAATTAGCGAGGCAGCCTGGGCCACAGCCCAGACTCACCTAATAATCAGAATCTCAGGAGGCAGGGCCTATGAATCCATCATTTTTAAACACTCCTACCAATCATAGGAAATAAATTAGAATAAAAGATACTAAGATAGAATTCAACACATTTTGAAAAGAATTTATAGATTTCAAAGAAAGATAACTGAGATTAAAATAACCTGAAGCAGTTTATCGAAACCTCTGTGCTCTGGAGGAAACAAAAGCAAGAAAAGCAAACGAAGTAAAAGCTCAGGGGCCGTGCCAGAGAGAGTCCCCCGCAGAGGTCCAGATGTGAGTTTTTACCCAGGTCCACACTCAGAGTTGCCTGCCTGGGGGAAGACACCCACGGTCAAATGTAAGTCAGAAAAGGGGCATCTGCAGCTGATTTTCCTTCGAGGCCACTCACGGGCAAAGTCCTGTGGCAAGCAGCCACCCAGGTACTTCTTTAAAATTCCTGTCACCCACAAGCATTTATTATCTGCTCTTGGATGTCGAGCCTCGTCCGGGAACCGTGTGGACATGCAGGAGTTCCTGTCAGTCATGCTTGTACCCTAAGTGGAAGGTTCCAGGGTGCAGGACAAGACCTAAGCATCGGGGATGCCAAGCTATAGACCTGGTTCTTCCAGAACTCAAAATACATCGAATGATTTTATCGAACTGGAGGGGAAAAGATATGTCCTTCAAAGCTGCCTGTAAACGCATAGGTGCCAACATGCAGTGAATGAATTTTTTACTCGTGGGAAAGGGATATTTCATTAATCAAAATATTCATTAACTATCACATATGAATTACCAATTCACAGAATTAGAATACAATGCAGTTGTTTAAGGAGCATAATTTAGTCTTTTGATGAATCAGAAGGCATATGCGCTTCTAAGCCATCAGTTAGAGTTACAGCAGTGATGCTCTGATAAGCATATTCATTATTTAACATATCAACCTAATTCATTAATATATAAATCTAATTAACAGACTGGCAAAACATCCCTTATCAGTGTCTGATCTACAGGTTGCATATTCTCACCATATGCTGTTGGATATATTGCATAAGATATTTTAAACCAATGCATCCATGAATAAATTGAATCATGACTCCAGTGGAGTACGCTAGGGTAAGGAATGAACCTCAAATGAACCCAGCAAATACTGGGAGGGGACTGAGAAGGAGGAAGGATGTTTGGAGAATCACAGGGGAACAGTCCCTTGATACCGATCTTATTTTCCCAGACCCAAATGCCAGTCTTCCGATGTGACTGACTCACTGGCCCTCTGAGCTAAGCGAGAACAAGTTTTTTGGGTTGGATGGTTGGCACATTGGGCACATCAGGTGAGCCCTTTGACAACATGCTGAAAGATAAAAAGTATCCTCAGATTTTTCGAAAATTATTTACGGCTCACATGAATCTCGTTTTGGCACACACCCCTTGGTTCAACCCAAGGTAGAACAGCCAGAATCTTACGTGTCAGTACAGTGGAAATACACCCTGAGTCAGCTAATTATTGCGTGTCGCTGTAGCAAATAGCATACCTAGACTAAATTTGTAAAGTAGGAGCTACCCACATGTTTTTTTGCCCAGTCTGGGAACCGGAATCTATTTTCCTCAAAATGAAAATATCTGTACTGTTTTTTTCAGATTGCAAAAATAATAGTGTGACTTATAAAATCCCAAATGATACAGTGACTATATAGCAGGAAAATCTCCTGAGACATCACTAGTCAGAGATGAGCAGTTAAAAATTTGGTAAACATCTGTCTAGACACATCTCTATGCATATATAATTTTATGTAAATGGAATCACACAGTTCATTAACTTGCTTTGTTACTTAACAATATTGCCGTCATCTTTCTATGTGAACAGGTACACATTTACACCATAGTTTTTGATAACTTCCTGGTATTTCTTTTTATGGCTGTATCAACATTTTATTAACTATTCCCCAATTAATACATGTAAAAGTTGTCTTCAGTGTTATTAACCATGTTTTAACAATCATCCTTATATGTACATCTTTATGAATGTATCTGCTTTTCTCCTTAGGATCAGTTCTCAATGGTGGACTTGCTGGGTCAAAGGGTACACATATTTTTAAGGCTTTGCTTCCTATTGTCAAACTGCCCTCCTCCAAATGTCATCCCAACTGACTCCTCTGCTAGCAGTGTTGGAAAAACACAAGAACATTATTTCTAATAATCAGGCACAGTCTCCCTAACTCAGGTGTTACTTTAATAAACCAAGATTTAATGCCGGCCTTCATGAAACTAACAAATTGTTTGGTTGAGGGTGACTAGATTTGCACTCTGGAATGAAATCTCCCTACCCTCTGCCATCTATAAGGAGCATAGAGGCCCAAGGGTGGGTATCTAGTTCATCCTCACTGAGATTCTGGCCAAGAGAAGAGAAGACAAGCTCCTCCTGTGGATCTTGCCCGCTCCACCCTGGGGAACTAGATTCTTGATCCCAGCTCCTCTTTCTGGTCAAGTGTGGTCCCCCATCTTTGCATGTTGGGGCCTCTTTAGTATAGCAATTCTGCCTCTGCTTGTCAGTGGCCTGAGTTCTCTTTCCTGAACATGGTCTTTCCACCGTTATGACATGTACTGTCTTTGTGGCCAGGACAATGTGAGAGTTTCTAAAGCTGTGATGATAGAAAATGACTTCTTCCTGTTTGAAGTTTGGCACAGACATTGATCTGCCAAAGGTTCGTCCTTTGCAATCTGTTTGTGTTCATCGTGTGTGTAACATCGGGACCTTTATTACTGGACATACGTTTCACTGCAGCAACCATCAGCCCCCAGCTATGACCTGGTAGCATCTGACCTTGGCTGAACTGATTATCTCTTGTTGTCTGGGTTTAGTTCAAAGGTACCTTTGGATGGGCATTTTCTTCCTCCATTTCCCTCTGTCCACTGTCCCATTCCTGTTCCTTGGAATCTTTTCCTGAAACAAACTATGTATAAGCCCTCATCTCAGGCTCTGTTTTTTTGGCAGAAGCAAAGCTAAGCTATTGTCCAACCTACTGCCATGAAGTGAAGTGCTTAAATTAGTAGCAAACTTTTCCCTTTAAACGAACTGTTGATGCAAGATGCACCAAGCAGCTTCTTAAAGCTAAAAGTTGGCATTGACTTGCTTAAAGGCTACAAGTGTTCTAGAAATACAAGCCCAAGGCTCTATTGAAAAACCCAATGACCAAATTGGACCAACAGTTATAATTCAGTTTTGAGAAAATAGAGATAGAATGACACACTTCAAAATTATTTCAGTGGCCTTGTTCTAAAGAAGTTTAGTTCTAGAATACATAATAGAGGACCTCATTATCTATACATACATAATGGCTAATTTTCAAGTAGCTGCCTTGGCTAAGTAAATTAGAATCCTTTATGCTTTTTAAGACAGTAAAATTTTATTAAAAGGTTTTTGTTTATATTCTTCATTTCAAGACACTATCCAAAACACAAGTTGTTTTTCTTTTTGTTGTTTTTTGTTTTTTTGTAGACAAAGATATATAGTCTTGAATTAAAAAGCTCCAAAATAGACTCAAAATACAAATGAAAGTATTTATTTCCTCAACCAATTGTCACTGTGCTAGTCAAAAAAAAAAAAAAAAATGTCTTTCCACCAACAAAGCATAACCCAAGTTTCTATGACAAATTTTACTGACTCTACTCTTCAAAAACTAGGGGGGGAAAGACGTATGCTGATGTGTTCATGACCATCTTTGTTCTGTCCTGTGATCATTTTTAGCAGTCCTAGTTATAGGCTCCGGACAATTCTTTTTCCCTCCAGTTTTAATGGCACTCTTTTAATAATTGGCAACTCCAACCAATATTAGATATCTAAAAACTCTTCAATCAAAAAGCTTTCTACAAATCTCTGGACTAGGCAAATCATAGAGTCAGAAAACAGATTAGAGGTTGCCAGCACCTGGGGGCATGGAGGGATTGGGAGTGACTGTTAGTGGGGCGGGGGCTTCCTTTGGGGAAGATGAAAATGTTTTAAAATACTAAACCAGTGAATACACTAAAACCACCTAAACGGACACTTTGAAAGGGTGAATTTATTCAATGTGAATCATATCTCAAAAAATTGAAACTTAAAAACAAAGAACTTTCTAGAAGTCATTGATATTTTTCCCTCGGAAAATTTTTTCAGGCACTTGTGTTCATTCTTTTGCTTCTGCTCTTTCTGCTGGAGAAGGAGGATGAACAGGAGGCCCCCACCTGAGTTGAGTTCCCCCAGGGTCACGGGCAGTCCTGGCCCTTTGCTATGTTATGTTACAGGAGGGCAAAGCATGCTTTGGACCCCAAGTCGGAAGTTTAACCCCTGTGAGCCACCCAGTTGGACACCGCCATGGTACACTGCACATTTTATCAGTCTGACTATCAGGAAGCTTAACTACATTACTTCCTTCATCCAGATTGTCGATTTTGTGCTGTCATGAATGGCAGGGCTGCAAAAAGGACAGCAGTAATTGTCGCTGGGACCTAATCTCTCCCATGAGCCACTGAGCACCAGGGCTACAAGTTAATAGTCAGCAGAGGAGTCATGGTGGCTTGGCTTTTTATTCACAAGGAAGAAAACAATCCCTATTGGCAGCTGAAGAGACAGCCCCTCTGGGGACCAATTATTCTGTAACACTGTAGCAGGCTGCTGCCAGCCCCGCTGGGAGCAACTCCACTGGGCTTCCCTCATGGAGGCCAGGCTGGTGCTCCATCCAGACACAAGTTGTTCTTCATGTCAAAACTGCCGTTAATGACACAATTAAGTAACTAGGGACCACAGAGAAGCTCTTAATTAGGTAAACACAGCTCTCTGAGAAACGATTGCCCAGTTTTTGGCTAGCCATTGCTGTCAGATGCTAGAAGATGCACACACTGTGGATAAATGAAGAAGCATTTTAAGGACCCAATTTCTGCCTAATTATTTCTTCTTATTTAGTAGTAGAGGCTACTTACTGTTTTGTTAGACATAGTGTGGGCTGCTCCCTTTTCGGAATTTATGTCCTTTAGTTTTGCAAAAGGAAAAGGATAACATGGGGAGGAAAGAATTGCTAACCATTCTCCAACGTATGGAATGATTTGACCGTACACGACCATCTTTTGGAATCTCCAACCAACTGGTGCAATCTCGCATTGACCAAACTAAATTCGCACACATTTGGATTATTTCCTGTTCAGAACCTCCTCCTCCTCTTGCTCCTCTATATGCTTCAATGTTTGTTTTCCTCATCATGCTTAGATTAGTTTTATTATCAGATTATACTTTAGGGCTGTTGAAGATATGTGGCAAACATTTTTTTTTTCCACCATCCATTGGCTATATTTTTATGAGCTCCATTTTTGCCAGGGCCACATCCCACTGGCAGGTTGGAACAGGAAGATCATACATGATTTTACAAAGCACTCCTCCCTTACACTCCCTTTCTCTCACGTTGTTTGGATTTTGGTATTCTTTTACATATTTTTGATATGAACACCATGGTCTCGCTTTAAGGAACTCAGTCAGTGCTTCTTAAGGGTCCCACTGGTTGTCAGTGATATTTTCTTTATTTGATAAACAAACCTGGACTTTCAGTTAATGTATCTTTCTGTATTAGAAAACCAACTAAAGCAGTTTTCTCCTAATTATTTATTGACCCAACTGTTTACTACTCCCAAATATTTATTGTTAGATATTAATATTTATGGAAATACTATGCACGTACATTTTCATCTTTTTTACCATCTTCATTCCTATATCACATGACCTGAATCTCTCTCCTAAAATGGAAGTTCAGGTGGTCATATGGCACATGTGGAAACATCAGCACAATTAGATTGCTTGTGGATGGGAAAATAGGTGGTGAAGACCCCATTTATTAAGTGGTAAAGACATTAGAGTGGCCATTTTGCCATGGTTATCTCATTGTATACTTCTCAACTGCATTCTTTGCGCTAGTTTTTTGTACTTTTATTAATCTGATCTACTATCTATAAAGCTAAGATCATTGGTGGATGAGAGGAGGATCTTTGCTTCCCACTCGCCTGTGAACCTCACTCTACTTTCCCTTTAATCTTCCTGCAATCTGGCCAGCTCCTAGAGACTGCCTTCCCCATCACCACCCTCTTCCATGACAACCTTTGTGGCTGAAGCACAAGTCTCTTTTCTACCACCCAGCTGACTCAACCATCTGTATTCACAGTCACCTACCAGTTCAGCTACCACCCCTGTGGTTCATGCCCTTTGTCCCCAGTGGAGCCTCCAATACCTTCCCCTTTCTGCTTCATTTTGTTTTTCCCACTTGATACTCCTCAGCCCTGTTCAGCTGACGTTCTGTGGTCAGACACTTCAACTTTGCTCTCAGGCTCAACCCCGAGCCTCAAGGCCCCTTTCACCTACAGTTGGGCCTGCTGTGCTGACCGCAGTCCCAGATTACTCCCAAAACTGGCTTTTCAGTTCTTGGTTTGGGACTTCAGAGTGTCACTGAAGAAAATCACAGGCATTTGCAGATCTGATCTTTTCGTGGTCCATCTTGGTTCCAATCCATAAATCTTTATTTCTTTCAGCTGTAGAGCTTAGATATGTTCCCCAAAGAAGCTCTGGAATGTTTTTCCTCTTTTGAACCCCCAATCTTAATTAATACCACCTCATGCCTTTTGCTCATTTAACAGTTTTGACTAGCTCCCACTACTTATGTTCTGAATGAGTATGTAGATGCTGAAGGTACTAGAGTGTAGAAACCAGGCCCTGCACCTCCCTTTGAAGAGTTTATAGTCTAGTGGTGGTGGTGGTAGGATTATGGAGAGGACAGGTGAGTACGTAGACCTTGTGAGAGAGGGACGCGAGAGGGCATATGGAAGGGGAAACAACACGAGACGCTGGGCCCCGAAAGGACTGAGCAGGTCATTTCACCTTCTTTATTTGATGAAATCAACGGCATCCAACATGAGTTTCTTTAGTTAATTTCCTCCAAGTATCAAAGAATTTCGCTTTCTGATTCCATCTTTGATTCCATTTCAGCCTCAGAGAAAACGCTGCCCATTCTTCATGACAAGTCCGCCCTTTCATCTGCTGTCTTAATCTGCACTCCCTCCAGCTTACTCAGGGACACCACCATGTAAATCATCACTCTTTGTAGGATATGAAATCTCTCTTATCCCACTGGCTTTTTCCCTTTGCCTTCAAAACTACACACGTGCCCTCAATAATGACTAAACTCTGCTGCTCACCTTTACAACAGGATTTTTTTCTCCACCAAGTACCCAGAATCTGTCTCCAGTTCTTCACTCCATTTACCTCTTTTTCTATATTTTAAATGAATATTAAATGTTTCATATGTGCAAAAGAAATAAAGAATGGTACAATAAAATACATTTGTTAATTAATAAAATTAATTCGTAAAATACTATAATACTTTTATGTTTACTATCCAGTTAAGTGTTAGAAATTAAACATTACCCAGTCAGTTTTACCTCCTGATATTCTCCTCCAGGGCTCATGGAAAGAACCGTTCTCTGCATTTGGCATTTCTCACACCCATGCATTATTTATATCTCTACATGCTTATTCTAAAACACAACAAAGTATGAATTTGCGTATAAACTCCAAATAAATGGTACCACGCCGATGTATCCTTCTTCAAATTGTTATTTTCACTTAACACTTTGAGTGAAAATACTTTTGAGATTTATCCACGTTGATACATACATTTCGCCCCTAAATTCTAGTCCATTGTTTTTATGTGCACGTCCTCATGCACACAAACATATGTACATACATACATCCTGTTTCTAACCCATTCTCTTGGTGTTAGAAATTTAGGTATCTTAAAAATGTTTGCAGTATTTGGTCGTGAATATTCTTCGTGTGTCTTCTTGTGCACAAGTGCAAGAGTTACTCTAGGGTAGAGATGTGGAGTAGAATTTCTGGGTTGTTTGAGTGAATGAATGGAAACAACAGTGTTATTGCCACCTTGATCACACATCGCCTTGAAAACATGGAACCCACTGTGTGGCTGTAAAGAGAGAGAGAGAGAGAGAGAGAGAGAGAGAGAGAGAGAGAGAGAGAGAGAGAGAAAGGAAATATCATGATGGCTTAATTAAGGCGAGACGCAAAACACATATTTTCAAACCTATGTGTGATAATCACTGTACCTAACTTCCATAGGTTGAAAGACATGGATATCCAAAAGCTAGACTTCAGAATTCAGGTTTCCAGCTAAGATATTTTCCATTTGAAAATACTGCTCATGCATTAGCTTTTCAAATGCCTTTTCTCATCTCTCTGTCTTTTTTATTTTAACAACCAGAGCAGTCTTTTCTTGTTGACCTAACCAATACAAGCTTGGCCAAATAATTCCAGAAGGCATGTGTGACTCTCATGGTTGGGGTCCAAGTTACTCTAAATTAATCTGCTGTGGCAGTTTGCAAATTCCTTTCCCTACCCTGAGCAGTTTTTTCCTCTGCTCAAGTATGGTAACTAACAACTGTGAGATGGTTCTAAAACCAAAAACCACAATTGCAGTGCTTAAATTTAGGCCATTGCCTTGCATTGCCAATTTAGAGAAGATGTGGTTAAACCAACAGTCACTTCGACTGCTGACATTTCTGATGTTTTGAATTAAAAATAAAAGTCATTCTTTCTTCTATAACAAAATGAATTTACCATTGACATAAGAATTAAATAACCCATTAATCAAGATATTTCTCACCCGCTTAATAAATTGAACATCTCAACCCAAAAGCCTCATGGGATAGTAATTTGCCAATATTTCATACTTATTCTATTTCAGTGCTTCCAGTAAATATAAAGAAACCTTGTCTATTTTTAGAAATTTGCTGTTTGTGACTTTATTTGTATAACTGGCATTAAGATATGACAGTTTCTATCTGTATTGATGACACTCTTATAGAAAAGTCAAAGCACATTGAGATGACTGGGCAAGAGGAAGATGTCCTATAGAAAATAAACAACACTGATTTATTTTCTTCTTGCCGACACATATACACCAATGGGCCTGGGAAGGTATCAGCGTGAATGCTGGTGCATTAGGTTTTCAGAAGACGCCAATCTACGTTTAGAGACATGGGTTCTCTTGCACAACTTAAGCCTTACGGGGAGTTTGATGTACTCTGGATTGGGGATTATAAAGAGACAATGTATATACTAGATAATTGGTGATGGAAAATAATAGCAGTTGACATGCAAAAAGAAAAAGGAGGTGTTTTTAGAGGAAATTCTTGCTCTGTATTAAGGAATATAATCAAGCAGTTGAGAGAGTATTTTTAATAAAGCTCTGTAGAGGTCACTTTGCATGTGAGCAGCTTCTTGATTCTGATTTGATTATTAGGGCTAAATGTATAATTCCTTATGTCAATAGGAGTAATTGTGAACCTAAACCAAAATTTGATTTATCAACATTGGGTTATGGCCAAAAACTCCATTCCTTCTTATTGTGACCTGAAAATCATGTATTAATTTTAAGTCCTCTTTAGCCTGTCTTTATTCTTTCCACGGTGGCAGATGGTACAAATAGTTACAGCTCTTGAATAATTAGGAGCAGGTATAATAGAACCTACTGAAGACCTTCTCCATCTCCTGTATTATCAATAACAAATAGTTAAATTGGACCCACATGTGATGTGGTAACTCTTCACATTACTTTGGTTTTCTGTTTGCTGCTTTTATTTTTCTTATAAAATGTGGATGACATAGAAGCTTATTTTTATGCATACTTTCAGTGGCACATTTTTCTTAAAAGCCATGAGAAGAGAGTATATTTATAGGAGTATATTTTTTAAAGTCCTGGAATTTAATGACTGAAAATAAGAGAGATGAGTTGAACAAAAAAAAACAAAGCTAGGTAAGTAATATTTCAGTTTCAGAAGAATGCAGAAGCAATAGAGGATTAAATTAAAAGGGTATAAACTAATTAGGAGAGGTTTTGCTTTTAGATTAACTTATGAAGAGAGACTTGGTTTCCTTTAATGAAAAACATCATCCTCATTCTTTAAGAGCTGACAGGCTACAGAAGGATTAACAAATTTGAAAAAAAAGGGTTTAAATATAAATAAATGGGTTACTTTCTAACCATCACTGAACCACTTTGAGCAGCAATATTGTATAATCCTATATCCTAAATAGACATGTCTTAGGAAGAGGAGTATTTGGGTAGGAGACTAATCAATGACTGGGTATTATGACTCAATACATGCCATTCCCTTTGCGATTGCAAGAGGAGGGTGTCAGCTAAATCTTAGGAAGCAATGGCTCTTTGAAGTGGTCTTTCTTTCCCAGACTTAAAACCATTGCCTTGACCTGATTGAGTCGTTTGAGAAAATGCCTTGAAAACCTTAGACGTACAGGAGCCCTGACACAAACGTCTTGACCACTTCCTAACTCAGAAAATTACATTCTGATGATCAATGCTCTCTTCTCATGGAGCTATTTTAAAAAGATTAATGACTCCGGCTGGAATCTAATTTCCTCTTAAAATTAATGCTGCAAAATTAATGGGCCAGCTGGTCACGTTTCAAAGGGTAAACAAATGGCTATCTTTGTTATGGTCAGGGTCACCGCTGTGATTCCTCGGTGACTCACAAGCCATGGGTGTACACAAACGATGGGACCTGTGGGCCGAGAAACGACCAACAGTAATGCGGGTGCCGGGCAGGAGTAGCTGGAGAACACGCTCATCGTCTTTCTTCCAGTCTACTCAATAGTCTGATTTTTCCAGGAATCTTTAGTGTTGAAGTTGCTATGGGATGGAAGCACACATGGCTCCATGAACCCCTTTGCTTTCTCAGGATGCATATTGTACGCATGTACCCACACAGCCCACTACAAGGCATTAGGGTTAGAGCTATATTTTCCAAACCTAGCACAATACCTCCCACACAGTATGTGCTCAGTATACATCTATGGAAAGAAGAAAGGGAGGGAGGGAAGGAGGGAGAGAGGGATAGAGGGGCGGAGGGAGAGAAGGGAAAGAGGGAGGGAAGGAAGAAAGGAATTGAAAGTAAATGTAACACCATAATTTGGAAAGCCTGTCTTCCTTCTGACTTTCATCTCCCTTTTTACCAGTGCCATCCTGAGGATTATCTTGGTCTCATGTATATGCTTGGAGTTGAATAACCCACCACTAAGCTTTACACATACTTGTGGTGGGGGCAGTGGGGTGCTCTTTGCACGTGTCCACACTAGCTGGTGCAGAGCAAATATATGCACGCTCACACGTTCACAGGCATTACATGGCTGTCAGGAGCATTTTCTACAAACAGGACAAACACTGATTTCTTCCATTTGAAGGCTTATCCTCATCTGAAACCTCCATGACACTCTGTCGGGACACATTTTTCATGACCTTTAGCCTTCATATATTGTTGCTATTGAAGGGTCATACACTTTTGGAGGTGTTGTGTATTTGAAACTCCCTCTTCTATGTGACAAAATTATTTTCAGTAATAATCATGATTTTCTTGATTTGTTCTTTAGTTTTAAACCAAATAATTAACATTTGTAAGTAAATTAATTTCAATTTTAAAGACACTAATTAAATTCTGCAAAAGAGGTCATGTAGGAACTAAAATTTGCGCTTACCAAGCAAAATTATTGTCTAGCAGTTTGCAGTCTGGTTCATTATTTAAAATTTCATATGTGAACAAAAATTCTAAATGGACACATACAAAAATACTGGAGTAACTCAAATTCTGTATACTTTATAAGCAAGTGCTATCATCATATTTTTTGAATCTGCTCCTTGAGGCAAGAATATTATCAGGGTTGGAGAGGAACAGAGCCCAACCAGTGACAAATTTACTCTCTAAACAGATTCACATAGCTTAGTTCTCACAACAGACTATATTCCTGGGAGTTGTAGAATTAACTTTCCTGTAGAATACATGTCTATTAAAGAACAAGTAATAAAACTGTGCTAATTGAAGTTGATATATATATATATACATATATATATATATATGTATATATATATATACGTATATATGTGTGTGTGTATATATATATATACACGTATATATATATATATATATATGATCAAAATTCAACAGTAATTGCAGCAATTGTTTATAACAGACCAGGGGTGCGCAAACTTTCTCTGTAAGTGCCACAGAGTAAATATTTTAATCTTTGCAGTCATCTGGCCTCTGTCACAACTCAGCCTTTGCATCATGAAAGAAATCAGCCATAGATAATACAGGGATGAATGATCCTGACTGTGTTCCTTTAAAACTTTATTTACAAAGACAGACAGATGTCTGGATTTAGCCCACTGGCTGTAATTTGCCAAACCTTCACTTCTACTAACAAAAGACTTTATTGGGAGGAGTAGTATTTTGTCACTGACTTTGTTTAGAATGACTGGCTTTTAGTTTTATTATTGTTTTAAAATTCTCTGCACAAAATGCAGCCCCTCATTGCCAAAGCTGGGTTGCACCCCACTGCCTGCCCTTGGCACACCACTGTCTACTTCTAATGATGGTGTAGGCCCTTGAAGGCAAACTTGATGTCCAGTTCTTTTTGCTGGCCCGAGGGTCTACCACAGGTCTTTGTACATTGACTGTGCTTAATAATTATTAATGAAATATGTAAACCCAGCTGTAGCTTAGGTTTAAACCAAGACTTACATACTAATTACTTTCTTATAATTTATTCAATATACTTCTAGAAGACTTTTTTAAAAATAAAGTATTATATATACACTAGACATATCCATAAATTTCTTCCTACCACAAAGCAAGCTTCTCCAAATAGTCCTCAAAAACAGGTCTGTATTTCTCACAAATACTATTTATTTATATATTTATGGGTCACTTTGTTTCAATGAATGGATTTAAAATATCCAATCTCTTCTTTTGCTTCCACTTCATCTTTTACTAGACTCATAGCCTCCCAACCTATTCCTTTCTTGTTTTATTTGCAAACCTAATGGCTTCAGCATTTCTGCTGCTGTTACTGCAATTGTTTCATGCCCCGTTAGAAACCTTTGTTCTTCCTTCTTTATCTGACCCACAGACTCATTCTCTGAGGCCAGAGCTTGCCCATGCTTTTGTCTTATAACCTTTGCCAACTGTCTCAAAGTCTTTGGCCTTGGCATATTAAGAGAACAGGTGTTGCTGTGTCACCCTCTCGTCACCCTCCATGGCCCCATCATGAGCAGATGCTGCTTCTCAGAAAACCGACACCTGTTGGCTTTTGCCATCAGCTTCTTTTGTGAAATGTCCAGATGACATCTCCTTTTGCTCTTAAATCTCCCATTTTCTGAAGTTTCTTTACTTTCTTTTCCTCGGATGTGTTTCCTCTGGTCCATCAGTTTCTTTTGCAATGTGTGTGTAGATGTCTTTTTGCACGTGCTTTTCGGAGACCTAGTAGAGTAGATCAGAAGCAGGCCCCCGAGAGCCAGCACAGTGGCCCGGGTACTAGCTTCTCCTTATTAGCCGGACAGCCTTGAGAAGATGTCCTCACTGAGCCTCAGCTTACCTTGCCTTTAAAATGAGGGCAATAATCCCTGTTTCATAGAGTTAGTATGAAGAGTCAAGGAAATAACATATGCGAAACACCTACTCTATAACCTGGCCCCAGCAGGAGGGCAGCATGCAGTATTATCATGTTATTTTAAGACCACCATGTCTGTTTGTGTAGGTTGCATACCGCATAAAAGTGTCCAGTCTGCTCTGAGGGGAGTGAGCAAGTGCTAAAAGGGGTGTTTTCTGTCATTTATCTTCCCAGGTGGTTCTCCATTTTTGAATCTGTCTTCCTAGATGTCTGTCTGTAGTTCAATTAATCTGCCAGGAAGGGTGCCCGTTGGGATGGGTGCTTCTGTCTTTCACCTCTGATATCACTCCTGGGCTGCTCGTTCATATTCTCTCTAGGAGTCCTTTTAATGGTTTTTCCCTCACCAGCCAGGCACAAACCCACCACCAGCCTCCCCCGCCCCTGGCATGGTGGCAAACCTGTGGTCTTTGTTGGGCACAGTTATGACTCAGGCAGGTTACAGCTACTGACTGTTGTGTCTGCTCTGTGCTCGGGAGAGGACCCTGATATCTTTCTATGGCTCGTGCTTGAGTGAGATGTGACAAGGAACAGTGTCCATGCAATCAGTGGGGCGTGCTGTGGGGGTGGGGATGTTCCACGCTGGGTTCTCAGAGCAGCAGGAGACCGGACCCCCAACCCCAGGCCTCGATGTGGATGAACCTGCCTGGAAGAAGCCATAGTTGTATTGAATCTGAAAAAATGAAGAGGACTTGCCTAGGTGCCGTCAGGCAGATGGAAGCATTCCAGAATGAAGGAATTTTAAATGAAAATTAAAGTTTGTATTAGCAGGGTTACGCACCTTGCCAAGGAACAGAGCTTAGAAACGGCTTTACTAGAACTTTGGAACTTTCCACATTCACTTTCTCCAGCGTCCTTAGTTTTCAGTGTTCCCAGGAGCTGGCAAGACGAGTGCTGCCATAGCCCTCTGAGAGGCGAGGAAAGGGGGCTCTGAGACCTACCCCACTTGGCTGAGGGCTTTGGGGTGAATTAGTTCCCGGACAGTTCGCAGCCCTTGCTTGACCTCAGCCTGCCCTTTTCTCCGGCTCGGCAAGGCTGTAACCAGATCTCTGTGGCCACTTGCAGAAGAGCCAAAACCCTGTTCCCAGAAGAAGAGATGCCAGCACCCATCGTGCAGCCTCTCCCGTCAGTGCCTTTGACCCAGTCCGCCCAGGAAAGCAGCACTTCTGAGATCAAGCTGCCCTCGGCTTTCTCCAGGAGCCTGGGTGGGGAAGCCATTCTGTTTTAGCTTAAAGGTCATTTTCTTCCACTAAGAGGAAGCCCAGTGGGCATTTCCCTTAGTTCTTTCACCACTGCATTGCAGGCCCATGCAAAGAATTCGTGCCAGAGCAGGGCTGGGGACCAACACAGTCAGCACAGGGGCAAACCATGTCACTCTGAAAGGGCTCCAGCGTCCTCTCTCTGGGACGAATTGAATTTCCTGGTCCCCCATTCAGATCCTTAAATGGCTCCCATTAGACCTCCAGATATAAAACATTTCTGGTTGAAGCGGTCAGAATGAAGAGGTGAGAGCGTGGATTCCTTGTTTGGAGCTGGGGAATCAGGTCTTCATTCTGCCCACCCTACCTAGGGAACCTTGGGCCAGTTATCTAGACTTTTGGATTCTCACTTTCTTATCCATAAGGTGAGATGATGCCATTATCTACCCCACAGAGCCATTGCAAGTAGCCCAGGAGCTTCCACATGTGAGATGGTCAGCATTCTGCTGAGGGAAGAACAAGGCCCCCAGATATGTTAGCTATTTCTCCCTTAAATTGTTATTGACATTTTAAGGTATGAAAGTAGTACTTGCTCAGTGCAAAAACCTTAAAAATACTGGAGTGTATAAAGGAAGCAAGGAAGGAAGGAAGGAAGGAAGGAAGGAGGGAGGGAGGGAGGGAGGGAGGGAGGGAGGGAAGGAAGGAAGGAAGGAAGGAAGGAAGGAAGGAAGGAAGGAAGGAAGAAAAAAATAAAGAAAGAGGAAGGAAGGAAGAGAAAAAGAAATCCTCTCCCCATTCCTTCTCCCAAGAGGTGAAAACCATTCAGACTTAGTATATCTCTTTCCAGTTCGTTATTCATGGACATACAATCTTTTCAATGTATATTATATATACCATGTTTCCCCCAAAATAAGACCTAACCCGAAAATAAGCCCCAGTTAAAATCGTCAGCCAGACAGACACATTTAGTACGTTATGATGATGTTCCAGAAGAAGATGACATGACTGTATTTGAATAACTGTAGATTGTTCTACATGGAAAAATAAGACATCCCCTGAAAATACGTCCTAATGCATCTTTTGGAGCAAAAATTAATATAAGACCCGGTCTTATTTTCAGGGAAACACGCTATATGCCCCTGAAATTTTATTTTTTTTTACAAAAATTACAAACCCAATATAGAAACTACCCTGTAACTTGCTTTTTCTGCTTTGTATATGGTAGAGATGACTTCATAGTGGTACATACAGATGCACGTCTCTTTCTCTATTAACTGAATAGTATTTCACTGCATAACTAGACCACCATTTCTCCAACCTATTGCTCATTGACTGACATTCAAGTTGTTGTAATTGTTCGCTTTTATAAACAATGCTGAGATGTACATCACTGAGTGGACCTCTCTGTGCTCATTGGGCAGAATCTCTTTATGATAAATTCCTAGAGGAAGAATTGCTGGGTCAAAAGATAGGTATATTGAAGTCTTTAGAGAAATTGCTAAATTTTGCTTTCCAAATATTGTTTTCACACCAAGCAACTGTGTATGAGAGGACATTTCCCCTACACTTGCACGAAATGGGGCACCGACACTATATTCTTTAGAACCGTTACACGGATGGATCATTTTAAAGGGTATTTGCTTACTGTACCTAACCAAATAATTTTCAGTGTGCAAACTTCTAGAGCCATAGCCCATCAAACGTGCCTACCTTTATTTTATCTCTTAGATGACAATGAACGGCTCTAATAAGGCAAACTCTCATTTTTATGGAGGGCAATAAAGGTGGAAGAATGTGACTTCTTGGGCTTGTAAATCAGGTGTTTCTTTTGTGAAGAGGTCCCATGTGATCCCCAGCACCAAAAGTTCCCTTATAAATTAAGTGTGACCCAAAGCTTGGAAGCATTTAGCTTCCAAAAGGACCTAGCCTATTTCACACTGGTAAGAAGGGACAACAGGACTTAGGGTTTTGGGGCCATGGTTTCATGCCAACTTTTGAGTAGAATCATTTCCGATCTAAACCTGGACAATGAGCCTTCCTTTCCAGAACTTGATTTGCTTCTCTAACTGATGGATTGGCCTCATGGAAAGCAGAGATGGACTGACTGCCCAAGAGACTATGACAAAACCATTTCCTTTCTACAGCCTTTCCTCATAGTTCAGAAATACTCAGAAGACACTTTTTCTTTACATTACAATCCAGAATTTGTCATATTCTCAACTTCTGGGGTTATTGACCCATCCAAATAATAACCAACTTCATTGAGAAAGGGAGAGTGCACTTGGGAGAAAATTGTCAGTGTGCAAATTATCTGTACCCTTGTAGCAGAGTCATGGTGAAGTTTTCATCAACAGCAGATGGGACACAGAGATGTGCCAGAACCGAGCTGCTAGTGTGAAAAGAAGCTCTGAATTCTAGTCCCAGTTCCTCCACTTAATAGCTGTGTGACCTGGAGCAAATTATCTCTGTATAATTTATACAGCGGTGGGGAGGAGAAATGCAATAATGGGTGTAAAAAAAATGTGCTGTCCCCTGGGAAACATATAAACATGAAAGGTATGGTTAATATTTGGTTTTAAAATCTAACCTTCATTTTATGGTGTCTGATTTTCTTGGCATTCACAACACTTAAGAAACCAGTAATAAAGGCAGACTGTCAAGAGTACAATTCAGGACAAGTTGGAAAACTGCCCAGTTCCTGTGCATTTGATCTCAGTGAAGCACAACACGTTTGAAAGGGCTGTTGATGCAAGAGCCAGATTTCTGGGGAAGTCCCTCCATGTGGTCCTGTCCATCCCACCCATCCCACCTCCCATCCTTCTCCCCACTGCTCAACAATTTGCTCCGCTCAGTCCCCTCCAACTTTAAGAGGCTATGATCACAAGATCAAGGTTTGTCCTAGGGAGGCGTGGGCCCAACCAACTCCACTTTTCAGTTTTCTTTTTCTCACCTACTTAACTTACTTATGCAAATAAACCCAAGGAAAAACCTAGAAGGAGGTTTGAGGGGGATAAGAAGACCTCCTTTTAAGTGGAAATGAGATAAGGGGAGGGCTGTTTAAGAGAATGTCAGATCTTTCTTGGCGATGATTGGCCATCTGCCTTATTCCATTCTCCATCTTTCTAGAATCTTTCTCAAAGTCTGTCTAACTGGTCACAATGCTCACAGGCTCCCTTGCCCCTGGACTTCCAATGCAGGTTGTGTGGTCTTTTATCTACTGACTAAATTCCAAGCAACTTAGGAAACAACTTTGCAGGTAATTCAGTAGCTTTCTGTGCCCTGTCCCATCTAGAAGGCTAACCCATCTCCAAATCTCCTGTGGCCCAGCTTTAAACAAACTCCCGTGGTGACAGTGACTCAAGAAGGGGTCACCTGACAGGCTCCACGAACGAGAGTGACCCATCCCACTAAGGCAAATTTTGAATGTTTTTGTTCAAAATTGATTATTATCTGCAATTTTCAAGGTGGATTTTTCAGAGAATATTTAAATCTTTTCTATTAAGAAATGTTTCAAACATACCAAAGAACATGTGCATGTGTAATTTACATTAAAGGTATACAGAATATAAAATAAGCATTCACATAGTCGCTGCTAAGCTCCAGAAGTAGAACATAAAAAGCTATTGAAACTCGGTGTCCTCCCTTTAGCAGGTAAACCCTGACCATCTGAACTTAGTGTTTTTCACTGTCTGGTTTTCTTCATAGATTTCCTCTTATGTTTGTGCCAAGACAAGATATATTTTGAGTATTTGAACCTTTTATAAATTGTTCTCTGATGAGTGAAGTAATCTGGGAGTGCATTTTTTGCTTTAGTTTGTGTTTGTGAGCCCCATGTGTTTGCTTTGCTCATCTATCCTTCATCTGTGTCCAACCTTTCTGGGGTCATTTTCTTCCTCCTGGTGCGTACTTTCTGGAGAAGTTCCATCAGTGAGGATCTCTCATTGCTGTTTGTCCGAAAATATCTTTCCTTTGCTGAAAGACATTTCCACTGGGTACACAGTTCTAGGTTGACCATTATTTTCTTCCAGCTCTCCGAAGATACCATTGCATTTTATTTTCACTCCCACTGCCTCCGTGGGAGTGATCCCCTGCCTATGTAATCAAGGCTCCTTTCACATCATTTGTTTTTTCTGGCTACTTCTCAAATAGCTTCCTTTATTGTTGGTGTTCAGTCATTTCAGTACAATAATTCTAGAGTGGATTTCTTTTCTCCTGCTTGTGATTCATTGAAGTTGCTAAATCTGAGGGTTTGTGGATTTCATGAATTCAAGAGACTTCTCCATCACCACCATCGCTTCAGCGTGGCAGCTCCTCTGTTCTCTTTATTACCTCTTTCCGCAAGACTGAGTGTGTGTGATACCTTTTTAATTTACGTGCATGTTTTCAACCCCTTTTGTTGTTTTCACCTCCTCGTCACCCTCTACCGCATTCAGTGTAGTTTCATAAGGTTAACTTGCCTTTTACCATTTCCCTCCTCAATTCTATCTAATTCTGGAAGACATATTTGTTGCTCTTTCAAAGTTGACTTTTATACTCTTCCTTTCTCATGTTTTCAAGTCATCCATTTCTCTTTAAAAACATATTAAATATATTTACTTTATAGTTTTTGTCCAATAATGTCAATATCTGATATTCTCTTGTTTTATTCTTCTATGTATTGATTGTTTCTGCAGACTCTCACTCGTGGTTCTTTGTTTACTTATGTAGTTTATGATTACTTTTTTTTTTTTTTTTAACTCATGAATTTAAGAGCTTTCTTTGAAGCCTGCACTGAAGGTGCTTTACTCTGGAGAGACCATCCTTACTCCTGCTCAGTGCCTGGGGCCACCACCAATCTGTCCTGAATGTAACTTTCTCTCAGCTTGATGTTTCACAGACCACATGCATACTATGAATTGGACCTCAAACCCATGTGAAGGATGGTAACAAATTCTCAGAAATCACTTCTACTCCTTTTCCCAGAATCAAGTTTGAATACTGGATATGTTCGCTGGCCGTTTGCATTTGTGGGAGAATCTATTTTGGTTCATCCTTACACTGAGGGCACAGGCCTTCATAAAACCCTAGTTTTTTATGGGGTCACCTAACCCATCTGTTCATCTCTAAATTAAATCCAAAGCTCTGTTTCACCAGAATATCCAGGTAACCTTGGGCTGCTGATAATTTTAGCACTCACCTTTCTGGATGTGTACTTCTGCTTAGCTTTTTTTGTACACTGATCATTTATCTCCCCAAGCCTTGCACTTAAAAAGCGTTTAATAGTTTATTCTGCATTGTTACGTGTTTTGAGGATGGCAAGTTTTAGGATACCTTGGGTGTCATATTTTCAGAGAAGACTTTCTGCTCTCTCCCAGGCCTTCACCACAGGCAGTCAGATCTTCAATATAAATCCATTGTAGTGAAGTACAACAAAAGGAAACAGATTGTGGAGAAAGACCTAACATTTCCAGGGTCTACCATGGGCCAGCCATTAGAAAATATAATCCTTACCCAATCCTTTGAAGTAGATATTTTTGTTCTCAGAAACTGAGTCTTCAGTAGTTAAGGAACCCATACACAGTTATGCAGGGGTGAAGCTTGGATTCAGAACCTGATTTTTCTACGTTGGAGATTCAGTTCTTCTTTCATGGTTCTTCTTTATCCATGGAAGAGTTTCTCTCTGGTACTTAGAAAGTTATCCAGTGTCTCCCTGAGTAGCAAAAGACAGACTTCTCTTTCATCAGTTGATGCCAGACAACCTCATGAAAATTCTAAAATTCTAGCCAATTTTTTCAAAACTTTACTATTGAAGTCCTTATAATTTAGAAAGAGAATATATTATATATAAGAGAATATATATGTGTGTATGTATATACACACACATATGTATGTCTGTGTATACATATGTCTATATGTTATATATATAGAATATATATACTGTGTTTCCCCAAAAATAAGACCTAGCTGGACAATCAGCTCTAGTGTGCCTTTTGGAGCAAAAATTATATTAATATATTATAATATAATATAATATAATATAATACCGGGTCATATATTAATTTTTGCTCCAAAAGATACATTAGAGCTGATTGTCTGGCTAGGTCTTATTTTCCAGGAAACAGGGTATGAACATATATATTCTCTTTGAAAATAGTGAATAAACCCTTAAATATCTTTGTAGCCTTCTCAAGTCCCAGCACCATGCCCTAAAATAATAAATATTCATTAAATACTTCTTGAACGAACAATTGCTGTTACTCATTCATTGTTGCAGAACCCAAATGTGTCCACAGCATCAATGCCATGGATAATTGAAAATGAGCTGGGGCGAAATCTCTCAGCTCTACCAAGGCACATGTCTCCAAGGGTAGGGTCTGGACATTCCAATCCACCCGTGCCATTCGTGAGCACATTTCTTCTCCCTGAGTCAGTGTGTATCCGTTCCTCCTGCTCTGTCACTTATTTAGCACCTCGCACCCTCCTCTGGCATGCAGGAGAGTTTGTCACAGATTTCAGTGACTCTGCAATCAGTCCACTGACTCTCTCAGGTGCCATCTTTGTTCTAGGGGAGTAGGTTTGTGCCCTGGAATACCCCATTCCAGCATGTGTGCCTGTCCCTGAGAGTACTGATCGCCCTGGACACCCCTCTGCTGTTGTCGTGTGAGTCACTGCTGTCTTGCAGATCTGCGATGCTTCCTGATGTGTTATCATATTTGCCATCAGAGGACCCTTTGGGGTCATTTGGGCCCCTTTAAAATGCTCACTTAAGAAGGACAGTACCTTGCCTCTCGTCAGTCAGTGGAGTCACCCAGTCTCATCCAAGGGTTACCTTCCATTAGTGGCTTTGAGGAAGTCTGTCTCTTTCCCTGGCTAGAGCATCTTTGGAAAGAGGTTGCCATCGAAAAAGTGAACGCACGGCGGCTCCAGCTTTGCTTCTCCACCCTAAAGAGACAAGGAAGCCAGTAATGCTCCCAGTCTCACTGTAAGTGAAACGACCCACCCGTTGCTTCTTTGAATTGGAGAATGTTTACTTGCAAATACACAGCTCCTGGCAGGTTTGCATCAAAAAGCTCCATTCACTGGGAAGGAGGTAGAGACAGGTTAATTGCCTCGAGAGCAACATTTTGTAACATTAGCCTCTTTCCATTCACCTTCCCTCAAGCTGGAGGGAGAAAGACTGAACTCAGAACTGTGGGCGATTGCCTGAACTCATGGAAACATTCATTTGACCATAACTCTATGTTCTAAGTTGATTGGTCGCTAAGTGTTTTGAATCCCAAGAAGCGGCTTTTCATAGAGCTCACCCTAGCTCATTAAAGGATTTTGTTTTTAAAAAACGCACTTTTATTTAACCTCCTAATCTAGACATTTGCTACCCACTGTAGTGTCAAGAGCCAGCAGATTTAATATCTCAGAACATTAAGCCTTCTCCAAAAGGTAGTTTCAGTCAAGTGCTTCTTAATTACAAGAGAAGTTGAGCAACAGGAAACTTAAGTAAATTCAGACTAGAAAAGGAAAATATATTTTTCAAATTGGTAGCTGAGACAATTGAAAAAATATCTGGCCAAATGAAAAATATTAAATGCATACTAGGTCTCTTCAATTAAGTGACTCATACCCATGAATGAGTTTACATAAATTTGGATTTACTATGATGAATGAAATCAGATTTTTAGTTTGGGACAAAGAAAGCGTCAACATTTCCAAATTGCTATGTATGATTTCCAAAGGGCAGCAGAAAAATGAGACACACTAGGTTAAAAGAATTGCCTCCTTCAGTTGATGCCTTTTTCTTGACAAGAAGTTACCCTAATTTGTCCCCTATTGTCCCCTAATTTGTCAACCTTAGCCTCCCCTTTTCCACATTGTCATCCTGCTTGAAAGTCAGCCTATTTTGTAGGTGAGCACAGTTCCATTTCCTGTACCCCTTTCCCTTCCATCCCAGCCCAGGCTGACCTCTCCCTGACCTCTAAAGACACTTTCTGCTCTTGTCACTTATGTGGCTCCCTTGCCTTCAACATGTACTTGTCCAGACCCTGTGTGGTTCCCAGCTCTGCTCTGGGTTCTGGATGCCATGGGGAACATGACCCAAGAGGAGGGAGTAATTAAAATACAAGGGGAGTGGCACTGTGGGGGCAAGTTCAGAGGGTACTGAGAACCAAGGACGGAGCCTTGCTGAGGCAGCAATGGATGCGTCCAGAGGAGCCGCTCGTGCACGACCCTGTAGCTCAGCTGTTCCGGGCCCCCTTAGCTCTTCTGCAAAGAACAATCACTTCAAAGGTGTTGTCAGGATTCAAGGAGGTAACCCATGCAAAGTGTCTGTCCCAGTGGCCAGCACTTCTGCACACTCTGTGGGGGCCCCACTCTAAGGAACATGTGCATTCAGGAGGCAGAAGGATGGCTAACAACTTCTCGAAGCCACGGTTTTATAACAACAAGATAGTCTGGTTCACAATGACTCATTTCTGCTGCAGATTATATTAAAAAGTCAGCATAATGCCACAAAGACCTAAATAGGTCTACTCATGAAATGAAAGGTTGTCATTTTTATTTCCACCAATTCAAGAGCTAACATCTGCCGCGTCTTTCCAGAGGTACACATATTGCTTAAATTCTATCCATTCAGCTCATTTCTCAAAAATGTTTGAAACTGAACTGAAACATAAATAGATTCTTCTGTATACATACCACCATTCCAATGGAGGAAGTTATTTTTACAGAGACATTTTTGGTTAAGTGATAATGTGGCACCTGGCAATAAACTCAACAGATATTTCCATTGAACTGGGTATAAAATAGTGATCATTTCGGGACATTTATTTGCTATTTGGAAGTCATCAGCTTATGGTTTGGGAACACTTAGTTTTTACTTGATGCAAGACTGTCAGGTGTTCCTTTCAAATCCAGTGGTGACATACATTTAAGGGGTCACAAAGCTGACCCACCTTAGGTCCTATGGGGGTGACAGGTGGATTTGTGGTGGGTAGAAGAAGAGCCTCCTGGCACTGCTGCCATGGCAACCCACTTCCCCACACTTCTCAGTTCCTGGGCCCTTCCATCCTCATTCTCTCTCTCTAGCCCAATGAATAGAGCGTGGGAAAGTCAAGGCTTGCATATAATATAACTATAATTTTAAAATGGTTTGAAGGAATTTTGAAAGATTTTGCATATCAAATTGAGTATGGGGCCCCTCAGATTATATATTTTTTAAAACTAAAACTGGTACTCCCCTTGATTTATCATCTATCTTTGTCACCAGACCATTAGCCATTTTTCAGAACAGCAATCTACCCTCGAAGAACCAAGGTTCAGGATATTGAATATATATTTTTTAATTATAGCACAGTCTCCAAGGCTAACCAAAGTAAAAGTTCATTCCTACCTAGAGTAAAATAGGCCAGATTGATAAAGCAACTCTATTGAATCCAAAAGCAAGTTAAATTTTACTCACATTTGAATGTTTCCCTTTTCTTCAATTCAGAAAATCTTTTCCTAAATAATTTCCTTACAGAGTGATTGTAGGAGCTCATGTATTGAATGAGGAAAACCAAAACAAATATAGAAACAAAAGCAAATGCTTCGAAATGAATGAAGAATTGAAATTCTAGCTCACTGTGTGTATGTAAAATATCCCAAGAGAATATCAGCTAGTACTCCCTGATGGAATAATTGATTCCAAAACACTTGTAGTTCTCTAGACAAAAGGGAAAGGGCCTCCCTGGGCTTTGCACGTGCTGTTCCCTCAGCCTGGACTACTCTTCCATCCCTGTCTGTCTTATTCAAATGGGACTTCATTTTTAAAACCTGGATCTGCCACTCACTCTTTTATAGACACTTCCCTGATCCCCTGAGAAGAATTAATCACTTCCTCTCTGTACTCCTTTGGAATCTTATAAAAGTGGCGCATGTCCTGATGTTTTCTTACTAATTATTTTTGTATCTGTATCTCACCGTAGACTGACGCTACTATGTTTATATTTATCTTTATGTTCACATCACACGTAGTAACCGGGGCATGGTAGGTGCCTCACTGATGTTTCTTGAACTGAATTATACTGACTTTGACCTCACATAACTGTGGTGTTCATTTTCCTTCCATCAACTCTTCTTTACGTTGACCCCAATTCTATCTCCCTTAAACTTCTAGTCTCTGCTCCTGTTTCACGCCTTTGAGGCAACTCAGACTAAGCCTGTTTCCTCTTCCAAATAAGCCCTATGCCAAATGAAAGGCACAACCCCTGACACTCATAATGAAACACCCGTCTGCCTTTCGCCACGTGTCCTGTTTCTAGGAACCCTCCCCTGTCCATGGATATGTACGCTGGCATGTCACTTCCTCCACAAGTATGGCGGCCCAAATAGGAGCCTGGGAGCAGATAGGGACTGACAGGTGAGCAGTGCAAAGCATCTCCCTCCTAGCGGAGCAACGTGTGCTGATATCAGGATCTTTTCAGCAAATGCTGTGACACTCCTATTTCCAACTACATTCAGTTTGCTCTGAATCAGAGATAATCTGGCATTTGTGTTACTATCATCTCTCGTATGCACATGTTGACAATTTGAGTCTTTTTTTCAATATGATCTTACATGATTCTGCAGATATAGGCAAAGGCCACCTGGCAAATAGGGATCTTTCTGACCTTGAGAAGTGGGCAATGGTGGATCATCGTGTGCAAGGTGGATAAATACCACAAGGACAGATAAACGAGATGATTGCTAGGGTTAAGGCTGGGCTCTGTCTACAGAAACACACTGGAACAGACCTGCCTGTCGTTAAGGTATGGAGATATGTCCCACGCCAACAGACAGACAGTTGCCTCCTTCAGCCCCTGAATCTGTGACCAGAGGCTTCTGGGAGCCTGCTCAAGCTCTGCGGCCAGTGTCCGTTCTGACTGGATAATGCTTAACAGTTGTTAACTCTTACCAGTTGTTAAATACTTTGACCACCCTTTTTCCCTGAGCTGAAAGGGAATTTTACTAATGGCCTCCAAGTACACAAAGGACTATTTCAGTGACTCATAGCCAGTTAGTCTCTGAATCCACAGGGAAGAAAGCAAAAGGAAATGAGTGTAACTAGCAAGGACTTCGTGTGGACGCCAGGGGTGTGGGGGAGTGACACTGAGCCTTCCCATTCTCCCCTCTCCCCTTCAGTCAGACTTTGTAAACCAGATGCGGCCCCATGGGTCTTGAGGATAAAAGCCCAGGCCTGCCTGAGAATGGCTCTGCATGGTTTCTCAGGGTCTGGGATCCTCTAGGCTACAAGCCAGAAGAAAGGGAGCATGTGTGGGAGGAACCATTATCTAATATTAGTCTCTTGACGCTTATAAGAACTGAAACAAATGATCGTTTACTGGTATCTTGTACCAAACCCGCCTGGAGAAGAGAAACTATCAGATGTTTCAACTCAACAGCTGCACATCAAAAATAGTGGTCTTTCAGACACCGGGAGCTTTGTGACACAAATGTCAGAAGCAGGATCACGACGTTAGAGGTCTCATATTTTTCGTTTCTAGAATGAAATGAGGCAGTATTGCTGCCACAGTTCCAATCCAGTGCATTCATAGTTGGGAACACACGGTGTGTGTGTGTGTGTGTATATATAAGCCCTCACTCAAACACAAGCAAACAATGATGAAGAAAAGTATGGGCTAAAGAAGCCGTTAATCACCTTCCAAAAGTCTATCCCAAAAGGTTGATGGGTCTCATTTTTTTTGTAAACCAACTCATTAGGATACCCACAAAGAAAGGAGAGCTACTTCAATGGACCTGGACATTTTGTACACGATATAGGCATTTCTCCCAGGTATTATACCATGGATTAGACAGACCGCAATCGTGATTTCTGCACACAGACTACTGTTGGTATCATCAGGCTGTATCTAGCATGTACTAAGAAAGGTATACGAGTTGTCCTGCAGCCAGCATCTGTTCTGATCGGTCAGCATCCAGACTGTAAAGATCGATATATATGCTGAGTATTGTTGCCCGTTATCATGGGCTTCTGATTGGGAACAAGCACCAAGAACATAGGAAGACAGGGTACTGTGATTTCTGCCTTGGAAAACACAGCTGCTTTCTGGAGTGACTGGCTTCTCAGTTTACATTATATTTTTTGTTCACCAGTAGCTGTTATGAAATGTTGCGCTATGTGTTTTGAACCTAGAAATTTATTAGGTCTAACCTTTCATGATATTTATAATTTGCTATGTTTTATTAAGGGTTTAAAAATATATATTTACTTAACACCCATAGAATGCATAATCACTATTAAATTGTATTATGAAAGTCCTGCAGTAAATATAGCTTTGAAATTCCTTGCTTTTTTTTCCAACTGAAATAATTGTCTTTGCAATGTGATTCTTGAAAATTAAGAGGTTTGTTTGAAACCCAACTGTGATATTACAGAGCAGAAAAATAATAATTCTTTAAGCAAATGTAAAGGTCAGAGAATAAATAGTCCAGGGCTGGTGTGGTGATTATATTCTCTAAAATACTCAGAGACCCAGATCCTTCCAGCTCTGTACTTCACCAGCCCTAAAGTATAGCCCTGTGCCTCACTGTCCAGTGTGGCAGTCAAAGCTCCAGCGATCACATCTTTATTCTAGGCATCAGAGTGGAGAAAGAGAAACAAAGAACACAACAAAGACTTCATTCCAACTGTTATTCAAGGTAGGGTGCCAGCCTGCTATAAAACACACAGTTAGCAGAGCCTGAGAGTTTTGACAATATACTTATAGCCTGGACTTGTTGAGAATGGATTGAAGAGGGGCAACATGTAGCCTACATGTCATTGGGCAAAACCCAGTTTCATCTCACTGCAAGGGATGTTGGGGAATGTTTGTGTTTTTTTTTTTTTTAAAGTGACCATGTACCCAACTAAAATTCAACACTTCTATTACTATGGAAGCAGAGAAGAGTTCATACTGAGAAACAATTAGTCTTTTCTTTAGTAAAAGCCATCCCTTTAGAGCAGAACAGGTTATGTCCTATTCACTCCTGCACTGGATATTCACTTTCTATTCTTATTCTTTTCAGAGGTCTATCCACTTCTGAACTGAGCCACCTAGAATGGGGATATTATAACTTAAGTCATTCATTCAATAAATATTGCCTATTATGGAATAAGAACGCTGCTAGGGTATAGTTATAACAAGATGAACAAAACATAGCCCCTGATCTCATGGAGCTCAGGCACATGGAGGAGACTGGTACCGAATGAGTGAATATAGTAGAGTGTGTGCTCTGGGAAGCACGGCAGAGGGAGACCCATATTAGTGCGGACGTAGGTGGGGCATGACAGGTGGTTGAGCAGGAGAGGATGATAGAGTATTCCAAGGCAAGGGAGCACATATCCCAAGCCTTGAGAGTTAGAGAGGACACAGGACTTTTGAGGACCTGAATGATTTTTAACATCTCTGGAGTATTGAGTTCAGAGAGGAGAAAGTTAAGAGATAAGGCTGGCAAGAGGCGGATGTCCAAATACAGAGGGCCCCTTCTAACTTTTCTTGTGAGCAATTGGCAGCCGCTGAAAAGAAGGCTCATTGTGACTGCTATATAATCATGCTTTGCATCTATTGAGTGTTGAATGTGTGCTTGACATTGTGATAAGTGCATTCCATGCACCATCTCATCAAATATGCACAGCGAACTCTAAGAGACAGATGAGCTTTCACTGTCTCCATCCCATAAATGAGAAAACTGAAGGCCAGAAAGAACATTTAGGAAACCTTGCTCAAGGCCATTCATTTAACAAAAGGCTGAGCCAGTCTCAACCCCGAAACAGTCTGATGCCACACTCATTTCATAGCCTAGAATCCATGGAGACTGGATTGGATGAGGATCCAGGCTGCAGGCAAACAATCAGAAGTGACTAGGTATATAAGCAACATTTTAAAACCTGTGACCTTCACTTCTACCGCAAATGGTTTAGGAGGTCCTGGCTCTGGACCTGCTTCCTAGTGCTGGTTCTGTGGCAGTTTAATCTCTCCTGGAGACCCTACTTGTTCATTTTTAAATGAAGGTTGCTCCCTACACTCAGTCAGTGTAACAGCCCTTCTGTCAGGCTCGATAGACCTGAGTTGTCTGACCTGTGGGCCACAGGTGCCTCTGGCTGATTCTAGGAGCACGTTGGCACTCTCCATACCAGGCCCAGTTACACTGAGCATGTGTGCTACCCAACAATCCAGAAAGGAGGGGGAGAACTGGACAGGGGAATAGGAATCAACCCTAATGCCGGTACTTTTATAAAATCCCTTTAGCTCTTCTTTTAGACTTTTTGGTGTTCATTTGCTTCTCTCAGCATAATTAATGTTACTGGCTGCCGTGGTTCAAACATGAGTGACCAGTGTCAGGTGGACCCTTGGATGAATACACACTGGTTTTCTTTGCTGCTGTGGAAGCTGCAACAGGGCTGGCTCTGGACACACAGTTTGAGTCAAAACTCGGGGGCTCCCACCCATCCCTGCGCATGCGTCCAGCCTCCTCTCGGTTGGCTACTGTGCAGATAGCTTAGCCAGCACCAGACCGCGTTGTGTCCAGATGCCAGATCCTGTTGTTACTATTTTTGACAGCAGCGGTAACTTACCACCAAACCTTGGAGTTGGAGGGGCTAGGAGGGCCCATGTTCTCATCCACATCTGGTACTGCTGCTAAAACCAGCTCTGTTTTGTCTGCATTGACAGCATACTGAAAATATCCAAGCCTCCACAAAACAGAAAATCTGACAAGTAAAAATACCTCAATAATGTACAAGAAGTTGAGGTAATGGGTTTATTCATTGTAAAAGCAGCTGGATTTCCTTGTTAATGTTTGTTTGGTTTAAAACAAGGGAAGATTCCCAGTTGCCAAAGGAACGGATGGAATACCCGTCGTTTCTTCCCTTTGAGCTCTCTTGCTTCTAATGGAGGCAAATTGTCTGTAGTCTGCCAGAAGCCCTAATCCCCTTTGTCTGGATAGTTTATTAGGTGAAGTTGAAAATTCTAGGGTATGACTTTTCTTTATCACAAGCTTCTCTTTGTGGGCCAATCATCCCTTCACCTCAAAACATGAATTCTTTGATGAGGGAAAAAAAAAAAAAAAAGCTCAGTTTCTTCTGATGGGGTACTGTATTATGCTCAATTGCTAAATGCTCTCTTCTTTCAGGATGAAATCAGAATGTATTTTAAATTCACTTGGTAGTCACTGAACCCTAAACTATTCTCAGGGACAGTGTGGTGTTGACACTTATCTACATGGTAGCATGAAATGGGAGTCAGTCGTGCGACGGGGAGGAGAAAAGAGTATCAATTTGGTTTTTACCACAAAAGTAGTCAGAGATGGGACATTCGGTGACTTTTGTCTTCTACTTTGCAAGTTTTGTTATGTGCCACAAAACACAAATCTATTGCTGTGAAAATGCACGGCGTGTTTGAGCTCTGAGGAAGAAATAGGATTTAATCAGCCTTCCAGATTGATTGTTATGTCACCATCAGTGTATTGTGTTTGGTGCTGGGTGTCCTGAGAAAAAAAGGTAAAGAGAGGAAGAGTGAACACGGGAAGAGAAGGACCCTGAAGGTCCCCAGAGCAGCAGAAGTGGATCCCGTGGGACTAAAACTTCATGATCTCAGCTGCCTTTCCAAATACAACACAACTTCATTTTTGATCTACATTTTCCTATTTCCCAGAACCATGGGCTGTTTACAGAGTCAGGAGGATTTTTGCTTTGACATGAAGTAATCTTGTCCTTTGGGAGCCCCCAAGAGTTAGCCAAGGTTTCAGAGTTCCAGAAACCACATTTTCAGTCCACTGTGGGTTTGTTTGCTTTACTGTTGTGGGTGCTTATGTTGGAGGAACTAAACAACACTGCTAGTATTTTTAAAGCTTTACTATACGGGAATATTTTTTTTTTCTTACAAGATAAGTTGTGTTGTGAAAATCATGAGACTACTTCAAAATGTTCTTCACCATCATCAAAATCAGCTTGACTCAAAATAGTATGCCTTTTAAAATTAATTACACATCAGCAATTTATTTCAAGTTTACCTGGGACTGAGAAAAAAAAAAAGAACCAACTAAAAATTACCTGAAATAATTCCCTAAAGCAGATTGTTTTCATTAAATGTTTCCATTTCTATTCAACTCACCTCATTTAGGTCTATGTAGTGCAACAATTTCTGATGAGCAGCTGAAGACTGTAAAAACTGAGCAAATTAATTACTGAGTTCTGTGCCAGCAGCTCAACAATGTGTACCAAAGGTTCCAGAGGGTTCCAGGAGTTTCCAGCTCTCCAGGTGGAGGGGTCACTTTAGGAGTGAATGTACACCTGGTCCCACAGAGGTCTAATGGGCTTCTCCTCTTTTCTCTGAAGTAGAAACCAGTGAGGGTACTTCTCACATGGTGATGAGCCAGGTCAGTTAACCGAATGACAGCCCTCAGGGGTCCTGGAGAGATGTGCTGTCTGGAGCTGTCAGGCAGCAAACCTCGCTTCCTCACGGGAACATTCTGAATGGCAAAACAGGTGGGATGCTGAACGTGACCCTGTGGAGAGTGGCTGTGGGATTCCAGGGCGTGCTATGTGCTGAGTGGACGATAACTGTGGGAGGAAGGGTGCCATATAGAAACCACAGCAGAATGTCTTCCCAGATCTCCCTGTGGTGTGCCCGCGAGGTGCGGTGCCAGGTGCAGTGATCTGTGCTGGGCGTGAGGCGACAGACGAGACAGGTGCAGCCCTCCCTCAGAGGCTGCAGTCCAGTGGGAAGACAGACCCGCAGACGACTCATCACACACGAGAGCTCCAGGGTGCTCTGAGAGCCCAGAGGGGGACCTGCGGTCCTCCTCGCTCAGGCTGTTTATGCATTGGACTCTTTATTTCAGAAGATGTTATTTTCCTCGGGGCGCTTTATTCACTTTTAGTTTTTTCAGTTACAGAACCCTGCAGTGGGTTCTGTAGTGGTATGAATTATCTCACTTGTAGAGGGAAGAGAAAGTATTTTCACAAATTTAAGTACACTGTGATGTGGGCACCGATGCCCACATCATAGAATGACAGAGGCGTCCCTTGCGAGTGGTTTCTGTCCTTTATAAGGTTTCCGAGGGTCAAGACTCTCTTGGGCTTCTTTGTCTTTGAATCACTAGAGCCTAACATTGAGGCTGGAAGGAAAGAAGAGGAGGGAAGGGGGCTGGGAGAGGTTGAGATGATATGCACGGGGACCAAAGGACGTAACTATTCGTATCTCATCAGGCCACCGGTCAGTCTGAGCATTTGTCCACAACCTCATGACTACCCTCCTCCACCTGCCTTCTTTGCACTTGTCTGGAATTGCCAAAGGCTCTTAGCGGAGGAGAATAATGCAGGAAGGGTCATCCTTCGTATTTTCCCAACACCTTCGAGTTAGACACGGCTGAGTTTTCTGTGTATCTCCCTCCTCTGACATCTGCCGGTGTGGACACTGATTCTCACCCACCTCCTCTCCGTCCCCAAGGCAAATGGAAAGCCAGGTGTGTGTATGTATTCCTGCAAAGCAAGGGAAACAAGAAAGAGAGCAACTGAGATGTGGAGATTAAAAATAGGATAAACAGGAACTGAAAAGTCTGGGTTTCTATTTCTTTTCTGGTTCACTTTGTTTTCCGTTTCCCCAGTGAACAGTTGTAGTGATAGTTTCTCCCAATGAAGCCTGCAATCTGGGAGAAGAAAACAAGCCTTCTCGGGTGCCTCCACACAGAATTCCCCACACCTCATCCTCAGGACGTGTGAATTCTCCACACATATGAGAACAATCCTCTAGAGGAAAAACAGAATCAACTGCAGGCTTCGCCCAGGAATGCTTATACAGTCCCCTCACGGCCTGGATGGTCTCAACTTGAAAATGTCATAAATGTAGGAATATCGACACCACATAAACAGCCAACCACATAAACTCATACTTTGAGTTTGCACTCTTAGGGGTCACCCCTGAGGAGAGGAGTTGTAGAATAAACACGGAGGACCTGCTAGCACCACTGCCCTAGGTCTAGTTTAAATATCCAGGCACTCATGTCTCCATGTTGCTTGCCTGGAACCTTCTCTAGACCAACCCAAGGGAGAAGGTTTGCAGGCCTTGTGTGTGTGGAGAGCCATGAGATCGACAGCCAGAGTTTCATTTATCATGGCTTTGCTTCCTAACCCTTTAACTGCAGGCACGGAAAGCTCTTTATAAATCAAAGGGCCCCTGGCCCGTTAGCCTGAAACAGGAGAGACAGTGGGAGCCGCCTGTATTGTCTGAATGCAACGCCCACTCACCCAGCTGCAGGCTATCTAAAGCAAATATCCCGCAGTGGCCACTTGCCCAGAAACGGCCGCAGCATTTGCTTCTCTGGGCAGGAGGCAGGAAAGCCCAGCTCTGAACAGAAAGCTGCCCACGTGACGGTGGTGGCAGTGGAAGCTCTCTCGTGGCCCCATCACCTCCCATTGCCGCAAATCCAAGTGGAGACTGCAAAATGACTGATACTCCAAGATGGACCGTCTGACGGCTAGTCGATGTTTATTACATTCTTAGGAGCCGTGACTCTTCTTGACTTCCTGTGATCAAAAACGCTTGTTAATCGTTCTTATTAAAAGCCAGATCTCCCAACATACAACTTGGTTGCACATGGACTGAATTAAAAGCAGGAGATTGTTTTTGTCTCCAGAACTCAGCTAATGCCAAAACAAATGTACATTAAAATGCTGGACCTTTTGTTTCTTTATCACTTCCTTTATTTTCCCCTACAGGAGGCAGTGAAACACAGGACAGAGAAATGAGGCGACTGGAGCCTGAAGCTCAGGATTACTGGCCAGGGGTTTGGGTTCCGTCTGGGTGGAAGTGTTAGGTCACAGCAGGATTCATGAAATCTTCACGTTGCTTTGACGTTACCCCTGCTGGTTTTCCCGGTTTAGCTTTACAGCATGTGTCAATGGCGGGGAAGAGCCCCTCCAGAGTGACTGTTTTCTGCTTTTATGAAATATTTTGATGTATATTCTCTAGATTCCCCAGTTCTTGCAGGAAGATATTCAGAATGTGTTTTTGATTTAAAAAAAAAAAAATGGTGCCTCAGTAAATGTCATGCATCTCATAAGGTTGCCAGAAAAAATATAGGTTACTGAGTTAAATTTAAAGTTCAGATAAACCAAAAACTTTTTTTCATGTTGGGGTGAACTGTGAATGATTAAACGTTGCAAGGGGCATACGGATACTAAAATGTCATGCGTGTTTATTGGAAATTCAAATTTAACTAGGTGTCCCGTATGTTTAGTTGTTCCGTTTGGCATTCCAGAACGGGTCACCTCATTCAACCACGTGGTCCTCTGATCATATACAGCTGAGCGCGTTCTAGGTAGTAACGATTCACCGGAACAGTTGTTTCTTTTCTATACCGCCACTCCTACCAGGTACCCAGAAATGGCCGAATCCACTAAGCTGGGAGAGTATTGCCAATTTGTTATCAAGTCATATGAGACCATCATTGGTAAGTCGCAATGAGAAGCTGGAAGCTATTCCTACCATGGTTCCCAACAAGCTAAAGCCCTTTCGACATAACCACGGGGTGAGGGAGGAGAGAGAGATGAATTTTAACATGGATGGAAAAGGCACTGGATAATTACTCAGAATGTCTTGAGTGTGCAGAAAATTGGCTGTTTCTACGTGTGCCACTGAGAATCAGAGGCCAGGAGTGTCTGCTAGTTGCAGGATGGTTTCAGTAGGTCCTTCCCCAGTTGGTTCCCAAGTCACAATTTTCTGGTGTGTAAGGACCAAAGAGTATGTAGGTAGCCTTTCAAAACTCACAAGCCAATGGCAATGGTACCAGCTCTGAATTTGAAAACATTCCTAGGTTCGGCACACAAGACCCCAAATTAAGGTCAATTATCATCACTTCACGGTGCTCTCTATTAGAGGAAAGTCTGTGAGTCAACACGAGACGTTCATCAAACCCTGAGCATCTTCTACAGAATGGCCCTAGGCAAGAATTGCTAGTGACACAATCACCCATGTGGACTAGGACACTGCATCTATGATCCAATAGTCACGCTTTGGACATGCATGGTCTTAAACATGAAAAGCAACGGAATGATCTTCTCGACTTACTGTTGGGTGCACTTTCTGTATTTAAAACTTGTCCTTACCACACTCTTAGCGACCCTGTTGTTGCTTGTTCACTCAAAACACCTCATGGGAAACTCTGAGAAATGCTTTATTTAGAAGCAGTTCAGCCTGTGAGTCATGCAACTTTTTGCTTGTGTTTTTCTTCTTCAGTTCTCCTGCTACCATAAACATTTATATGAAGACAGGATATTTTACTGCATTTCAAAAGCCCATCTGCCACAGCGGCTCAATCCCCACCTGAAGTCATCAACTGCCATGAAAAGAAAATATCTGGTTTTCTTTCAAATGCTGATAGAGACAAAAAAAAAAAAAAAAAAAAAAAAAAACCCGAAAAAGAAAAGAAAAGAAGAGAGAAAAAAAAGATGACCCTTGAGCAGAATTACCTTTTTACTGAGTGTTTCTCATGAGTGTTTTACTGAGTGTTTCTGTAAAGCGTTGGTGCTTGCTTGCCGCGGGAATCAGCCCTGTGGTCAGAGGTACAGTTTTCTAAGAATAACAGTATGCTAAGGCAAAGAAATCACTAGACTTTGTCCCCTTCATGAGGCAGTGGAAACATTTTTCCTTTTCTTCTGGGGGTTTGCAGGGAGTGGTAGACAGTGTAGAAAGCCTGCCTCAACTTCCTGATCAGAGTTTCCTTTCAAGTGGTTTCATTCAAGCCTGTAAGTAGCCACTTACTGAAAGTAACCATTCTCCAGATCTAAGAATTCTGATATGATTTCGTTTTTCCCTCTTGGTTTTAGGGTAGGTTTATGGGTTTTTAGACACTGGATTAAAAGGCGAATTTCATTTGCGATGCAGAATATTCCCCCCTTTGTGCCAACATCAATCCTCTTTCAACTGCAGTTTCCCAACATTTCCTTGCTTTAAAACAACAACACAATCCTTGAGTTTTGTTTTTCCTCCAACACACAGTTACCCACTCCCTTTTCGGATTCTTTTCCTTTCATGTTTTGATCACCCCTCGTCTCCAGTGCATTAATGGTGCTGCCAAATGTCCCCTGAATATTGCTCAGTCACTGTGAGAACTGGGTGTAAGAGGTGGCTTTCTCTGCTACGTCGTACAAAATAAATGTCAATGATGACCCTCATTTCAGAAGTAGAAAAAGACCACACTTGTCCATGTACATCATTCTCTGGGCCTAGATGATGATGGGAAACAGAGGCTCCAGAGCGCAGCCAGCAAGGTTCAAATCTCAGCTCCGTCACCCAGTAGCCATGTGAGCTTCGGAAAATGACCTGACTGCCTGGAGCCTCAGTGTCTCCATCTATAAAATGGGGGTAAGAGTGGCATCTGCCTCAGGGGGTCATTGGGAGTATTAAAGAAGTTATACTAGTACTCAGAACCGTACTTGTCACATGCTAAGTGCAGTGAAAATGTTGCTATTAGTAGGCCTATCAGGAGATTCTTGAAGGGCTGGACATGGATACCTTGCACCCTGTGAATGACAAAGGAATGAATGGATATAATTTACATGCATTTGTTCAATACGCATTTATTGAGCACTTACTCTGTGCCAGCGACTGTGCTAAGTGCAAGGATACAAAAATCCGAAGGTACAGGATGTGCCCTCAGGTAGCTTAGTCTTGGGAGAAAGTTGTGGGTGAATGGACAGAGCGAGGCCACTGGGGTCAGAGAATTTGAATCCAACTCCGTTGGTAGAAAGGGGCTGGGCAAGTGAGTTTTTTCACTCATAAAATGGGGATAATATTGCCTCATTAGGTTGTTATAAAAAGTAATATGGAATACAGAGCATGGACATAGTACCACTGAGTTACAAAATATACATTATACATTATGTACGCACATGTTTATTCTGTATCTCTATGTTTAGAGAGAGAAAGAGGAGAATTGCGGTATAAAATGACAGACACTCTGGTAGGTTTGTTCCAGGTGAAGCTGAAGTCCTAAGCCTGCCTGGAAAGTCACAGGAGGAGGGTGGCAGAGACAACAGGACGACTGAGTCTGCCTTTGTAGAGAGCAGATATCCTAGGGAAAGTCAACAGTACGTGTGCAGGCTTAGAGGCTGGAGGGACTGCTGCATTGGGGGACGACTAAGGGTTCGGTGTTATGGAACCTAAAATGAGAGGCAGAGATGTGATAAGAATGATGCAGCATAGAGAGGGAGGGACTAGCTCACATCTTTGTCCAAATGTCACTGGAGTAATGAAGCTTTCCTTGTGCCCTGGATTAAAATCAATGCCCTTCCACAGCATTCCCTAGAATCCTGCCCTGCTTGTTTTTCTCCAAGTCACCATCTTTTTCCACAAGTCAACTTCTAAATATACATATCCATATATATTTGTGTGACACACACACACACACACACACACACGTGCATACACACGCGTCTTACTTTGTTTATTACCTGTCTCTCCTCAATAAAATGGAAGTTCTATGGGAACACGGACTTTATTCACTGCTGTATCCCCAGCACCTAGATGGAGGCCTGGCACATAGTACGTGCTCAGTAAATATCAGTTGAACTGAATGAATGAATGTAGAGCCTTCTCTGGCCAGCAAAAATGGTGAGCTTATCCTTTGGCCAAGGGAACCTTGAAGAATTCTCAGCAAGTGGAGTTACTGTCATGTTTCCTTGTTAGAAAGAGTGTTCTGGAAGCATTGTTGTGGGTAGTCTGTAAGGAGTCATTTCAGTAATCTGGCCGGCAGCGTGGGGCCAGACCCATGGAGTGAAGAGAAGTGGGAAGCCAGGGGAGAAGCTTGGAAGTCACAGCAGGCAGAAAGGATGACAGACAGGAGAGGGCAAAGGGTGTGTGGACCACTAGGATTCCCTCAGGTAGCTGGCTTGAGCAAAGGGGAGTTATCCACTGCGAAGGGACAACAATATGAATTAATGAAGTAAAGAAAAATAAAGAGTGCTCTTACGCCAAGAAGGATCAAGGACATCATAGCTGCTCGGTGGTAGTTGACTGACTTATTGAAAACATAAGGAAAAGATGGGTTGGTCAGATCCTATTAATTGCTAAACCTATAGCTTCCTGAGTTACTTGTGATCTAAGAAAGGTGACGAGACTTGAGACAAGGTCTCACTTAACAGGAATGGAAGGAATTCAGCAAAAAAAGATATCAGTGAAGAGCAAATAACTTCTGAAAGACCGTATTTCACTTTACCATTATTTGCCTTGACAGAGGGTGCTTTGCGTGCACAAAACTTTTATTCCCGTTATGAGCACTGTATTCAGTCCCTGTTGATTGGCATCCACAAGACAAGTTAAAGAACCAGCAAGGCACGGAGACAAAACCCAAAACGTTCCCATCAGAGTTCTTCTCCAAATGTCCTCAGAGGCATCTGTGGCTTTCAGGAGTTGCCAAACCTGTGTGATAACAGAGCGAAACATACAATTACTGAACAGCTTCCACATGTAAATCTATGGAGAAGCTATCGTCCCCCAGTCCTGGTTTGTATGAAACTACTGCCAGGTTGCTGAGCTCCTTCCACTTTCTGAAGGTGGGCAGCGTGCCAGGAGGTCATGCATTTGGTGTGGCTGCACAAAGTCCTTTCATGGCCTTCCAAACACTGGGAACCAGGCAATCGCAGGCACAGCAGTGACCCACCCTAGGGTGGCCTGGCAGACAGTGGTGGGGGGTGTCTACTGGTGGTCGGGTCATCTTAGAGACCAGCTGGTGTCTAAAGCAAAGGAGGCCCTCTCCCTTTCCTCATCCATTAAATGAGGATGAGAACACGCATTGTGCCTTGTGTGGGGAGAAGTAATGCAATAAGACCTTCCAGGGCTCAGGACAGTGCACAATGAATGGCTGTTAGTTTTGCAGTCTTGGTAGAGGTGTTCAAGTCTGTCCCTACCGCAAGGATGCTGAAACCTGTATAACCGCTAAAGGGAGATAGGGAGAAATAGGGTCATAAATGAAGAAAGTGGAAAAAAAATGAAAAAGTGCTATGCTGAACATGAAGACAATTTGAGTTTCATGAAATGATTTGGTCAGTTTTCTAAGTCAACATCTTTAACTAAAATGTTAAAAAACAATTTTAAGCCAATTCAACATTTTTATGACTTAGTATGTACCGTAGTTAATATTTTGAAAAGTGGCATTTTTGTTAGAAGTGTTTTTCCCTTTAATTTATGTTTTTAAAACTTTACTGTGTTCTTAAATATGTTTTTAAAAATATATGGGAGAACTTTGTTTCCTAAAAGAATACATTCCTGATTTTGCACTGGGAATCAATGAAAAATCTGGTTACAGTTCTCAAAAATTCACTTTATTGCAAAAATTGGGAATTTCCAAATTTAGTGGGAAGTTTCACTAAAAAAGAGATTAACATCTAATGTAACTGACTTTTCTCTCAAGTCAAGTTTCCCAAGACTTAATATTTTGAAACAACTTGTACATATGTATCCATAGTTTTAAAAAGTATACGTTACATTTATTTTATTAATTTACCACATCTGAGGCTTATTTTTCTTCCTATCCGTTTCTCAGGATTGTTGTATGTCATTTATATTATAATTTGCCTTTTATAATTCAATTCAAAGTTATGCGTTAAATTCTGGCTATGTACTTTGTATTGCCATATCATGTCAATCTAAGAATCTACCACGGTCAGAACATTTTATTCCTCTCTTTCCTGCCTTTCTCCAATTCCCAGGAGAATGATGATGGCCAGGAATTTTCATTTGGAGATCAAGCTGTTGGAACATACTCTCCTCTTATTTCATTGCATTTGAATCTATGACTGTTGAAGTTTTCCACGTTCTTATACTGACTCAACAAATGTACATTGGGGTATTTCCATCCTCTAATCATTAGTTCACTTTCTTTACTTATTCATTTCCAGTTGCTTCAGGGACTGAGCCAGGGTATCAGTGACTAATGACTCAGTGTTATTTCAGGAATCCCCAGCATTTTCCATATGCTGACTCACCTAACAGTTCTCTATGTTCACCTGTTGGGAGCATGGCTGTGGCATAGCACATGTGCCTTTGGCTGGCCAGAAAGCTCCTAAAACTTATATGCAATTGAAAAACTGTGATCTGAACAAAGTCCTTTTGCTTGTTTTTGTTTTATTTTATTATTTTATTTTTATTTTTATTTTGTGTGTGTGTGTGGTTTGTTGTGGCGTTTTTCTTCCCTTGAGAACACGAGAGGTATCAGTCTTAGTCGTCTTTGAATCACCAGTGGGTACCATAACACCATAAAACATTCGTGCTCAATAGATATTTATTGAATGATGGAATAATGTAGCTATGAGGAATGTTAAAGACTGTTCATTTGTATTTTGTGAATTGTCATGGTTATAGATATGGAAAAATCATTTTCGGAAGATAAAGGCTTAGGTCAATATCCAGGTGCCTAAAATCTTGTGGTTACCTATAAAGAAGGGGTATGACCATAAAGCCATAAAAATACTGTAAAGAGTTGAAGCAGTTGAATGAAACCTGCTTTAGTCTTCATTACCATGGAGTCTTACTGGTGATCATTCTCTTATGCCTGTCTTTTCTGCACCTATCCCTTGTTTTTTTCTGCCTTCAACATTCAACACAACTCTTGTTCATTCTAACCTCTTTCTTCAAATATATGACATCAATTCTGTGAAATAAGTATACGTGTCATAGTAGAGGTCCCCAAGACCATCCCCAGATTTGATGATTCGCCAGGAAACCTCACAAGACTCAGATATAGTCATGCTCAGGGCTACAATTTATAATAGTGAAAGGATACAGAGAAAAATCAGCAAAGGGAAACAGCACATGTAGTGACGTCCAGAGGAAACCAGGCACAAGCTTCTCAGGGTCTGTCCCCGTGGAATCACTCAGGACATGCTTATTTCCTCCAGCATCGAACTATTAGAACATGTGTGAAATGTTGTCTACTGAGGAGGTGCATTAGAAACTCAGCACCGAGGGTTTTTGGTTGGGGTTGGTCGTGTAGGCACTCTCCCTAGCACGTACCAAATTCCAGACTCCCAAAAGGAAAGCAGGTGGGCAACATAAATCACACTGTGTGTACAAACAGTTTAGGCCCAATAAACCATCCTTATCAGTTACAGCATGGTGGGAACACTACTGAAATCCAAGTTTCCAGATGTCACGGCCAACCTTGCAAGAAAGCCTTTCTAAGGGCAGCAATCCCAGGCCTGCCATATTACCTCTTTTAGGCACATGCGTGTACAACTAGCTCATCTTCTTTCCAAATTTTGGGATATTCCACCCACCCAATGCCAGCTCTCTGAATGGCTGACTTTATCATTTAAACCTGAACACAAATGATACCTACTGAAATACCTCCCTGACCACCCTAATGGAGGTAGCCCCCCACCCAGTTACTCTTTGCCATATTTTTAAACATTTTCTGAACTTAAGCTGTCATCGCCATGTGGGCGGGGATCTTCATCTGTTTTGTTCACTAAATTATGCCCAGGACCTGGGAGAGTGACTGACCCTTAAGCAGGAGCTCAATAAATGTTTATAGAATTAACTGAATTAATTGAGAACTTGAGCACTGTCTCAAGTTCTCTTGTCATTACTGTGTTGACTTTTACATTATCCGAATACTTGGCACTATGGAATGTAAGTTTCATTAGATCAGAGTCCTCCCCTGTTTCTAGCAGCTAGAACAGCACTGAGCACATAGCAAATTCTCCATGAATATTTACTGAGTTAAAATGAATGTCCATGCGCATGTCTACATTCAGATTGTGCTTTTTCAAAACCTGGCTTCTATTCCACACATTTTGGTCTCTTTAACTGTGAGAGAGATGGGACTATATTTTTTTCCTGAATTGTTTCCTTCAATAAATGTTGATGGAACACAGACTTTTCATTTAGTCCATGTACCATGGTACTAACTAGAAGTTCATAGATTACTCAATAAGTCCAGTACTGGATTTAAGGTGTTCACAGTGCATAGGGTTAGGTGGATTAACAAGCAAATCTTTGTAAAGCAAGTGTAATGATATATAACATATATATATATATATATATATATATATATATATATATATATACACACACATATATATACATATATATGTATATATATATGTATATATATATACACACACACACACTTATGTATGTATATATGAATATATACATATATGTGTATATATATTGGGGTTGTCAAAGAAATGTATACAAGTGGACACTTTGGTCAACGTTGCTCAAGCAGTAGTTCGCCATAATCAGAAGTGTCTGGACGTTGATGGTAACCACTTTGAGCACCTCTGTAATTGCAGAAGTCAAATGTGACTTGTATTCATCTTTTTTTTATTGGTATATATTGAGTATGACAATTTTAATACAGTTTTCCTTTCTTAAAATGTGTATACATTGTTTTGGCATCCTCTGTATATGTATCACACAAAAATATAATTGTACAGTAAATAAAAGAATAGGTGTGAGCATAAGGTTTTATTCACACAGCATAGAAAGGGCTTAGCCTAGCCTACGGTGTCACGATATGCATCTGGGAGCAGGTAATCTCTGAGCTGAATCAAAGACCTTTCAAGGAGAATCTAAGTAAAGAGGAGTTGTATGGGGAAGTAAAGGGAAGCATGGCATAATCAGAAACTCCAAATTTCCATATTTATGGAGACGTGAGTCAGGAAGAGTGAGAGGATTTCCTAGGGAAGGAGACAGAAGTCTTGCTGTGGAACCTGTGCTTGCGTCATAGATGATGGTAGCCACTGAAAGGATCAGTCAAGGAACACGCCATGTTTGGGTTTGTTTGGGATTAGGTAAATCTGGTGACTCCAGGGAATGGCTTCCAGAGGAATATGTTAATGGCAGGAAGAGAGGTTTAGAGGCTCTTGAAACTAATCCAGATAGATAGAGTAGGAATGCATGGGGATGAGAGTTAGAAAGAGTTGAAAAACAACTAGAAATGAAAAGAACTTGGAGTCTTACTGGTTGAGGGTGAAAGCGATGGCAGGCAAACTGATGTCTGCAAGTTATAGTTCTCTAGGTTCTATAAGGGAATTAACAGAGAATGCATAAGAAGAAAGAAGCTTGAAGGAAAGATCAGAATTCAGTATTGGACAAATAAAGTATGGAGGACCTGTGGGTCATATGGTGTATAATAAACGGCTGGATGTGTAAATCGGAAGCCCACTGCTCGGGAGGCCAGTGCTAATGTGGTCCACGGGGAAATCAGCATCTCCTATCAGGCGTTTGAAAGCATGAGAGTGGCTGAGGTCACCCAGGTGCAATTTCCGGACAACAGCATTTCATTGGTAAGCAGAAGAAAATGTGTCTAAGAAAGAGATGGAAAAGGTGAAAAAGAGAACCAGGAGAGTGCAAAATCATGGAAGCAAAGTGATTAAAAAAACTTCATGAGAGTGAACTTTCAGGACTTCTTCAGAATTTCAGTGCACAAGTCTGAACTCCTCAGTTTGTCACACTAAGCCCTTCACCTGGCTTTGGGTATATCTCTCCAGTCTTTTCTCTCACTGCTCCCTGATCAGCAGAGTCAAGAGCCTGGAAGTTAAGAACTGAACATTTTATTCGAATTTTCAATAAGTTTTCAGTAAAAAGATTATTGGTTACTCACTGAGAGAATTATTACAATAAAGTATGATGATAGAAGCCAGATTGCAAAGGACCAAGGAAGGAATGAGAAAGGAGGAAAGTAATATGGGAAATATATATTGCTGTTTTGAAGAGGTGTAGACAAGATGGGAATAGATAGAACAAGTTGGTGGCTAAAGGACAGCCAAATTCAGAAAAAAATGTTTAAATTGGGAAAATCTTGAACTCATTAGGTGTCTGAAGTTGTGTTAGGAAAAACTCAATTACCCTCCTTTGTTTCTCTTTTATTCTCACACTATTACAACACTCACAACACTTCTGACACCAGATGTGTGCGGGTTTTCCCCACACTAAGCAATTCTCTGTGACTTCAGCTGGAAGTTCTAAAATTTAACTCAATTCTGACACTATCTACTGGACATAGCATCAGATCCCACAAGTTAGGGGCTCAGTCCCACAAGACTGCCCCCCACTTTATATGCCAGTCACAAGTAATAGTCCCCAAGTTACCCACAACTCCTCTCTGACTTGGCTAAGAATCAGAGGTTCCCATAAATTCCTCCCCATGAATCCAATTATTTGCGAGAACAGCTCACAGAACTCAGGAAAACACTTACTTACGTTTACCAATTTATTAATGATCTAATAAAGGAACAGCCAGACGGAGAAATTTATAGGGTGAGGTCTAAGAGTATCCTAAGAGCCGGATTTTCTGACCCCATCGAATTGGTGTGTGTCACAGTCCTGGTACGGGGATGTGTTCACTAACCTGGAAGCTCTCTGAACCTCAGACTTGGGGGATTTTTGTGGAGGATTAATCATACCCGGTTGATCATTAACTCCATCTTCAGCCTCTCTCCCATCTCTGGAGAATGGGGAGGAGATTCACAACTTTAAGCTTCTAGTCATAGTCTTTCTGACGACTTGATCAGGAGCCCACCAAGAGTCACCTCACTAGAATAAAAGACACTGTTTTCACCCAGAAAATTCCAAGGGATTTAGGAACTTTGTGTCAGGAGCCAGGGTCAAAGACCAAATATTAGATCCAAAGATGCACTAGTATTCTTATCACCCTGGAAATTATTCAAGGTATAGGAACTCTGGGCCAGAGTTGACAGAAGTGCAGGATCCAACTGAGAAGAGGTTGAAGATGTGGGCTTGAGAGACAAGGAAAGAGACGCCATCAAAGACATAGCTTGTGTACATCAACAAGAAAGTGGTATTAGGGATGGTACACGCATATACATTTGCAACAAAGTTGTGAAAAAAACTGCTTATTTGCATTAATTTTTTGTTTCAGTAACAAATTTGTCTACCAAGACTGAAAAGTCTTTGAGATAGAGCTCTCAAGAAAAGTGATGGAGGTTTTTAATGGAGACTGAAGGGTATTGAAAACTTTGTAAAAGAGTAAAAGTAGAAGAGTTGATAGGTGATGTTGAGTATCCAGTTGAGACATGATATAAAAAATTTTCTCCAACAGCCCTCAACCACCTTGGTACAGGAGCCAAGATGGTGGCTTGAAGCGTTGATCCAATATTGTAGTTTATCAAGTAGGTATTATGGAAGAATAGAGAGTGAGGGAATCAAGGATCCTAGTGATATTAATGATACGATCCAAAGGAGAAAAAGAGATCAGATGAAGCTAATTCTGAAAGAACGTGACATCAAAAAACATGGTAAGTCTAAAGACCGTATAGTGTAGAGGTAGTGATAAAAACATATGAATTGACTTTTATTTTTTTAATCAAAGAGTAGAACATTTGTGTTTAAGAATTCAAAGATGGAGAAATTCCAGGATTAATATTGAGGGAGAGTGCCTGAAAAGGAATAGAGATGGAAGCCATTGAAGATATAGAAGTTAAGATGCAGAAAGGCAGGAAGTCAGAGGAGACATCCATTTGATCTCCAAGATCACTGAAGATAATGGTGGGTCAGTGGAATTTGTGTAGAGGCAAACTTTTTCTTAGATGCCAGCCACCAATGGATGTTTAGGATTGGCTTCGAAGATGGCAAGCAACTAAGACAAAAAGAAATGGAAAAGGATAATGTGAGGAGAAATTAGCCTCAACGGAGCAATGATATTTAGAGGGTATTGGGGTAATGGTGTGGAAGCTCCAATGGGACCTAAAAGAGAGTACTTAATCCCACCTCTGACACCTACATCCTGGAAAAATGATCAGCATTCTCTCTAGGGACTGCAGGGAAGTGGTATAATGTTCAAAGAGAAAAATAAAGCACTCAACCAAACCAAAGTCATATTTTACCATTAAAAGCCTTATTATTGTCTTCATTATCATATGAAATAACCATTTACAAATGTCTTATCCTCTCTTTAGCAAGTTGAATAATTATATCAAAACTTTCAACACTGATCAGTATATATTTGTCTTTAAGCCAACCTAATATAGACAAGCTCACATTTATGAAGTCTATTCATTTTTAAAGAATTAATTACAAGATTTCTTTCCCTAAATATGCCAATTATTTTCAAATAAATATTCAAGACTGGTTTTAGTAAAAACATATATTTCATAATGTTTTTCCTAAGGTTATCTTTAGTTGTCATGGTTTAGACAAGCAATTTGGTGTGTAGGTAACTTTGTTATGGAAAAAAAATTTATATACTACAAATAGCATAATGTCTGTTGTCAACAATAGCACACTAATAAATATTAAAATCTGGTTGTCACATAAGATTAATGAGTCATTATTTAGAATTGAACAATGTTAAAACCATTTGGTCACAAAGTAGCCCATTAAAATAGTGATGATATAAAACCAGATATAATCCAGAAGTAGTTAAAACATGGAAATATTTAATCTGTCCATCATTTTAAAAATTATTCAATATCCATAATTCAAAATTCTTATGTTTTATTCAGAAATCAGCAATTTGGCAGATCCCTTGTGAGAGAACTAAACAGTCTCATATGCTACCCAGGTGTCTTGCTTAAAATTATTACCCAAAATATTTTAAAAATCTATTATTCTAGAAAAGCAGTGATTGGTGTAAGAAAATAGTAGCTGACAGATATTTTCCTCCTGCTAGCATTGCTATTTCTATTGAACATATGGAGCCATTTAGGAACTATTTCGATTAGTATCATACAGTTGTAAGAGATAATAAAAATAATCACAGTAACTAAATGTTTTGGCATGTATTATGTCCCTGGCTATGCCCCCATACTAAATGACTTTATTTGTATTATTTTATTAAATCATTATCAGAAAAGAAGACAAATACTTTTATTCTTTCTGTTTTTAAAATGAAGACACTGAAGTTCAGAGGGTTGAGTAACCCAATTCACAAAGCTATTGGAAGGTCAGGCTGGGATTTGAACCAGGGTCTGCCTCTCTGCTATATTCCTATCCATTTACATGATCTCAGAAGTCTAATCATGATGGACAGACCCTCGAGCACGGATTGTTGACAGACCTGTTTACCCTTCCTGTTTTTCAAGTCCATTATCCATAAACTCAAGCTGTAGATCAACCTTCTTTAAACGTCAGAGAACATGAGGAAATTTCTAATTCATTAATGTCTTTTTTTTTTTTTTGAGTGTAGGGAGGGATTTCCTTAATAATTAGTCTGTGTTTGTAAACATTGGTCAATGTGAAAAGTAGAAGGAAACTGAGAGTCTAGAGCACATTCTTCCATTCAATGTAGGAATCTCTTTCCTCTTCTTGGCCCTTCTTAAACTTTGAAATCCTGGCTTTCAATTAAATATTACCTACTACTAAACCAGAATGTGGTAATTTTTTTTGTCCATAGACTTCTTAATGTCCTCATTACAATACTGATTCCTGACTTTGGCCCTTTCTTTGTCTTTGGCCCTTCCATATCTTGTAGCCAGTCCTGATGCTCTTAGTTCCTAAGAGCTATTGTGTTTAGAGAACATTAAGACTATTGCTTTGGATCTGTGGGCTCAAGGGGCCTGTGAAAGGAATCAAACTTATTTATTCAATCTTGTCTATTTCAGTTAAGATGGCTTCAGGTGCATGCTAAATTCACAATAGAAGATGTTCATTATACAGGTGGGTCCAGGGTCATTTTGGTGGCTCATTGATGTCATCGAGGACCTAGGCTCTTTTTATCTTTTCTACATGCCATCCTCAGGTCACGAAATGGATGCAGCTATTCTGGAGATCACTTGTAGACACGGCAACATCTGGCCAGAGAAGAGGGACATGTCTTCCTGAGCACTGCTCTGTTATAGGGAGTAAAACCTTCCCCATAACTCCCTCAGATGACTTCCCTTTAAGCTCCAGTCTGCAGTCAGTGCTCTTGACCTAGCTGTAAGGGGGACTGATAAATCTCATATCGGATTGGATATTTTAAAACACTTTAGTGGAGGTGAGCTCTATGTGCTAAGAGGAGTATGGAGGGAGGAAAGAGTTGAGTTTAGAAAACCAAGTTAGCTTTCTACTCAACTAGCTGCCTCAGAAACAAAAACTTCCTAAGCACTTACATTTTATGAGCCACAACTTTTAAGACAGAGCAAACTTTGGTTTAGACCTGGACAAAGATATATATTTATTCCTCTCTAAATGAGCAGGCTCAAAGAATTTTAATTAAGAGATTGATTAAACTAAAAAGTACCCATAGTCAGAGCAAACTGAAATGTTTTTCATATTTGGTAAAACCAATTGGCATTAATAAATTGACCTTTACGACCAGTAAGGTTTATTTTCATCACTGTCTGTCCCGTGGTATCGTGTTTTGACGCAGGACTAATCCTAAGTAAGGTTACAACCTTACTTAGCTTCCTCTGGGACAGCCGTTCCATGGTTGTCTGGTTAAAGTTTAACCTACATAGATGAATATGTCAGCAATGTGATTGGGTTTTCCCAAATCAAATAAAAATTTTAAATCTCTAGTCACGCTGAGAACACAGCATGGGACATCTTCATGTGAACCAGAACTTCATTTGACCTTTACCAGGTCGAGGTCAGCATCAGCTGCCAAGAGACAATGACTCATTTCTGAATAAAGAAGGATGCTTTTCACACCTGTCTTTGAAAAACTTTGCCCCAGGAGTCCAGGGTCCTGGCAAAAAGACACTCAGTCTAATTCTGAAAGCCATTAAAAGAACACGGTCACACTTGCAAGCTGAAGGGCGTTAGTTCCATGGAAAGAAGGGGGCTACAACCTAGTGTCAGAGCTCCACAGTTACCATTGCTGGTAAAAATAATCACCTGAACCCCCACACCCCTCCTGGTAGTAGATGAGGCTATATTAAAACAGAACTTTAAAACTGAGATCTGACCAGAAAAAAAAAGGTTGAAACAGTAAGCCTGTCCATTTAGTCTCTTTATCTATCTGTATCTGTCTATCTATCTATCTGTCTATCTATCTATCTATCTATCTATCTATCTATCTATCTATCTATCTATCTATCTGATGTATATACCTATATACTATAGACACATCATGATGGCTATTTAGAAAGAATATTGTTTATAAAATATTTAACACCCCAAAATTTAGGGCATGTGTAAACATACAAGTTGTTTTTTCCTTCTACATTTGTAATGCCAATTTATCTTTTAATGTTGCTTTGGTATTTGGAGATAAACAGCTTAGCTATCTTTGGTTAACCACCAAGTGTCTGTCGAACTCAAGGAGGAAACAATTTGTTCTGTGTTTGTGAGCTATTTTCTTGAAGTCACCTGAATTGTTTGGTAGTTCCTTAGTCTATTAGCAAATAGTTAAATGTATTCCACCCTATGAAGCTTTCAGCTGCGAAATTAACCTATCCCCAACCTTGTTTGAGTAAGACCAGGTGTTTCATACTTCCCTCTAACCCACAGCAAGAATCCCTCAGGAAAGAAGGGAGGAAGTGAGACTTTCGACATGTGTGCGGCAAGACAAAGTGTCAATAAACAATCTAGAAATGACCAGAGGCGTTCTATTAAAAACCCAGTGAAAATTATCTAATAAACCCTGACTTTTAAAATGTAACACAAGACTCATCTCCCTTTCTTGCTTAAAACATAAAGCAACCCCCTTTCTCATATTTAAACAACAGCTATCAAAGATTTAATGATTGCACCATTGGATGCAGTTCAAACAATATAGGCAGGAAAGAATGTACAGCTGTCAAGGAACCGACCCAGTCAGAAGTACCCCAGACAAATCGCTGTACATCATCGGCTGGTTTTAATTAACAGCAGACTCTGAGCTGCTTTTTCTTCCCCCCTCTTTCTTCAGTAACTTTAAACAAAGTGATTTGTAGTGTTCTGTGTTATATGGCATCTACCCCAGTGGAAATGGAGGATGTTCATGGAAATAACTTGAGCCAAAGTTCAAAGGAGATTAGGGCATCTAAAGGATACCTTGAGATTTTTATCTTGGCTCTCCACGAAGAATGAGTTAAGCTTATTCATTTTTCCTCCTAAAAGGTTGAGTCTCTTGTGAAGTGAGGTTACACGGTTATTATTCTACTAGATTGTCATTAATGCTAATCTACTTTTAAGGACATTTTTATCTTGTAGTTAATGAAAACATATTTTGCGTTGCAGGCAGTCACAGTCAAGAGAGATTTTTTTTTTTTTTTTGAGCTTTATTTAATGCAAGACTTTCCTTAGTGACATTCCTCAGCTTCCTCAGTGAACATACACTGCTGTAGCTACTAAATAATAAAAATAGTATTGATGGAAGTTATCTTAGTGGTTATAATAAGAGTCTAACCCTTTTATTATACAGGGGAGAAGACATGACTGTTCTATATTAATATTTGTAGAATAAATGAATAAGACTGATGCCTAGAGATAAAATTTTTCCTGAGGGCACAGAGCCTGGTGCTGAGAATGTCACAGGCTTTGTACACATGACGCCCATGGAGGAAGGGGACTTAAAGTGATTAGAGAACATTTAATATATTGACATAAAAGATCACATTGAGAACTAACAAGCCGCCTGTATGTGATCAAATTGCAGGCATAGTTCTCAGTGCTATAGTGACCAGTCAGATGAGTGGGGAAAAACTGAGTCAGAACCCACTACCCCTCAAGTGCCTTGAATAATTCAAACCATTTAATTTAATGCACTTCATTCATGAATGAAATACTGTTCATCACACAGCAGTTTTTTTCCCTATGAGACTAACCATCTTCTGGACCCTAGAAAGACAGTGCAATCAAATGGCCGACAGGGGCTGTTCAGCCAGTCTGCCTGGATCCTAAACCTACCACTTACTTGTTGAGTCAACTCAGATGAATTATCCTGCTCTCTTTGTCCCTTCCCATCTGAAAAGTGGAGGCAAAACTATTACCTCCCTCCTAGGGTTGTTTTGAGGATTAAATATGTTATTGTGCATAAAGCTTAGACTAGGCCTGGTCCACAGTAAGATCTATAGAAATGCTGTCAATTATTAGTAATATTGACCTTCATTCTTTGTGATCCGACTCCCAACAGTGTGAAGCCAAATGTCCAGGGCATCCGCTGTGGCTGTGTTATTGATCTGTAAGTTATTTTGGCTTCAGTACTTTCTGTTGTGGTTTTTGATGTCTTTTGAGGAAGAAGAGCTTTGGAAATAGCCTTCCCATTTCAATAAAACTCACCGGTATTTTTCAGTGAAATTGTCAAAACCATGGCATATACATCCACAAAGTATCACTTGGTGCCATTTTTAGGAGCAAGACAGGAACTGGAGAAGGGCACTGCCCCGCTCCAAGGTGGCATTTGGGATCCTCACGGAAGCCCGATTCCACACTGAGATTTTTCCAGAAAACAAGTTCGTGGAGTATAGATGGCATACACCCACATTTACCTTCTGGTTTTTATAGATCCCCACTGCTTCAGAACAGTTGTAAATGGGATATTCTGGTTAATCACATAAAGTGGCAGAGAGATTGCACATACGTCATACTCAGTGTACCAAGCTCTGATGAGTTAGTTACCAGGGATCCCCAAACTATGACCTGTGGGCCAAATTGGGCCCATGCCTTCTTTTGAGCTAATACTGTTTTTGCATTTTTTAAAGAGTTGTTAAAATAGCAAAGAATATGCAGCAGAGGCTGTTTGTAGCCCCCAAAATCTAACATATTTACTCTTTGGCCCTTTACAGAATAACTGTGTTGACAGCTGAGTTTGGCTATAACAAAATACATCTAACATAAAAGCTTCATGGAGCATAATTTAATCTTGTATGATTCAGAAGGCACTTCTTAATCTTGTACTATCCGGGGTTCGAGATTATGAGTATCAGTTATGATTGGACTGTATAATAGTTCAAAGTGTGAATTCCGAACTCAGATTGCCTTTGATCAAATCAAGGGTCTGCCACTTATTAAATGTGTAATCTTTATCAAAATACTTCATCTTCCTCAGCCGTGGCTCCCTCATCTGTAAAAATTGAGCGTTATAGTAGCCGCCTTATCTGGCTGATATGAGGGTTAAAGGAGATAAGTCGTGCAAAGTTCTTTGTACGTTGGGATGTTCATTAAATGTTGGTTGTTGTTACACCTGCCGGCAACAAGGGTCTCCTTCTTTGAGCTTCCTGGTTATTTACATGTCATGTGATTAACGCTGACAATATGGTCACCCTGCCAGGACGATCTATCCAGTTTCTGGACCCTAATTGCTGGCACATCCATTATAATTGCTCAGCCACATGTGGCTGTCACACACAACTGGAGTGTGAAAAGATTGGGAGAGGAGGGCAATCCTACAAAATTCTACACTCATATTTACACCTTCCTGGCATGCATCCATTCTAGCACTGGTAGCTGTGTGTCAGATGCACACATTTCTGCACCTTCCAGGATCCTTAGAGCCTTTGATGGCTTCAAAACCACTGCCTGACTCTTAAGAATTGGCTTGATTTGTGGTGATCATTTCACAATCATTTCATGCATACGTCAAATGTCAAGTTGTACACTTTAAATGTACACAACGTTTGTCAAGTATGCCTCAATAAAGCTGAAAAAAATACTATACACCATTCAGAGGATACTTACAAAGAGGTTTTGAAATGATGCTTAAATAATAACGTAAAGTAGGGAAAGATAGAAGAAAATTACGAGTATATAGTGAGCTTGTAGTCATAGAGGCAGGATGGTCCATTTTTGCATCCACTGCAATTCTTGGCTTGGGCCAGCAACAAAGCCTGTTTCTTTCATCCAGATGCTGAAATGGAAGAGATATGCGACATTCAACATGAGTGAAAAATGAACTTTTATTTTTTAGAAGCCTCAGATTTGGGGAATCATGTATTATGACAGCATAACCTCGCTAAGTCTGATTCAGGCGATGACCTAACGGGAAAATCTATTTCTATTTCTGTAGGGTTTTCTGATAAATCTAGCTACTTCATGTGAAAATCGTAACTTGCCCCATTTCTAAGTAAATAAAAAAATCCTTGAGGTTTCTGATTTGAAAAGCATGAGGTCCGTTAGGAAAGTGTAAAATCACAAGTTCTAAATTGTCCTGGAAAGTGTTTCTTCATCCATGTTTGAAGGCTTTTACATGTTGACTTCTATATTTCCTTAAGGGTCAGAAAAGTCTAAATTTTCCTTTAGGCTTACATGATAAGTATTTCCTTTTAACACCTCAATGGTGAGTGAAAGAGGGAGAGAGAGACAGAGAGAGAGAAACAGAGAGAGAGAGAGAGATTGAGAGAGAGAGAGAGAGAGAGAGAGAGAGAGAGATTTTCCATAGATCTGAAAGGCTGACGAGCAAGACAAAATTTCCACCGACTATTGGAAGTCGGACTCCCAGATGGAACAGAGTCAGATGAGGAAAGCTGCGCTTTTTTACGAGATTTGGAAGCCCCAATACAATTTCACCATCTCTCAAAACAGTCATTGACCAAGGGTACAAACGTCACTGTGCTATTGAAATAAAAGATGCCCGTGACTTACAGAACCCTGGAATGAACTGTGTGAACCTCATGCGTCCTCAAGTACAACATCGAAGGGCTTTTATATTTAGGGGAAGATAAGGCTACTTGGTTTATCAAAGAAAACCTGAGTCTAGTGGATACTATTGCTAGCATGCAACTTTAGTTAATATGCAAAACCTTGGTGGGAAATTGCTTTAAAATTATCTCCTTAACCAATAACTGTCATTTTATTAATTGATTTGACCCACACAGGTAGCTTTGACCCACCTTTGATAGCTGAGAAGCCTAAGCTTAGATAATGAATGTAGGCTTTCTTACGAATTTGTTCTTCTGTTTATTTCTTAGCAGGATTCCCCACTAGCAGCATGTTCTTCATGCAGTCCTAGGAGGATATTATGGGAGGGTTTTCTTGTGCTTTCCATGCTGTTTAGTATGTACCACAGGTGCAATAAAAGGCTTATTTTCTACTTCTTCCAGAAGTTGCTCGAGCTTACATCACTGCCTTATTACCGCCATTAAAGATTTCATCTTTGTGCATGGAATAAATCAATAAAATGGGCATGAGTTTGTCCTGTTATTAGAAGCAACTCTCCATTCTCAAATTCTCACCATGGAAAACACTGTTCTTGGGCCTCTACAGTTTCCACTGGGATTCCAGCCTGATTGACTGGTCTCCATACACTTCATCACATGCATGTGTTAACTCCACTGCTCTTTTCCTGGAAATGCTTCTTTGGCCCAGCAGTGACATACATCTATAAGCCCCATCTCTTCTATCTCATCCCCCAGCCAGAATTACAGACATGAGAAGCAATTAATAATGATGGAAATGTGAAATATTTCTTTAATGATCAGTGCTGGTGTAGTGTATATAGCTTCATTGGGAAGAGCATTTCCTATAGAGGCTCTGGGGTCTCTGCTATCCCATCTGTTTCCTGGTGATTGCTCTCCACTCTCATTTCATTCCCTTCCATGCCCCCCCAGAACTGGGGTATATCCTCCTCAAACATCTCTCCCCAGCAGGATTACTCCGAAGAAATTTCTAGACACTGTAGCCAGTTTTCTGACCCTCTCCCTTCAGGACCTCTTCCGCTGCCTTTGGCTTCCCATCACAACAGGAATTGTGATAATTGTCTCCTTTTCTGTTATAAGCCAGTCCAACAGGTTAAAGCCATCAGATGGAGACTTTCTTATTCATCTTCCTTTGTTTCTTTTAGGTCTCATCTAGCTACCTGTGAGAAACTTCACATCTTTTTAAATATATGTAATTCTCATAATGACTCTAAAGTTAGGTGCTATTATTATTGTTTTGACCAGGTGAGGAAACTGAGGCTCACAGAGTTTAAGCATTTGTCTAACGGCCATAAAACTAGTCTGCAGAGGAGCATCTGTAGGGTTCCAAAGTCATTACAGTACATTGCTTCTTTCTCTCGATCCTCTGAGTTACTCATTTTATCCATTTTAATGTCTTCCTTTACATTATTTTGATCCCTGTCAGATCTTCAATCTGTTTCATTGAATTATATCCCTTCTCTCTCTTCCAAACAGTCTCTGATAAATCTCACTCTCATTCCTGCATTCATGCTTCTATCCAACTAATATTTACTAAACATCTACTTTGCACAAGGTGCTTTCCATGATGTAGTTCTGTACTATTACTGTTGAATGTTGACAAACAGATACATACTGTTGACAACCACTCTTAAAACAGAGTCAAGTTGACAAACTGGCAAAGAGTCAAATTGAAGATTTTATGAAAAAGATGAGATGCTGAAGGAGCCAGATCAGATTTTTAACTATCTTTTTAAGTAGCTCAAAGTACGAGTCTGCGCAATTTTCTCCATTCTACTTTGGAAGATAGTCAACAGTTGCCCTTCGCCCATAAAAGGGTTACACCTCTGGCCACCTGTGACCTCTATGAAGCTAGTGGTTTGAGGTGAGGGGTATGGAAGGTGGGTCTGCCAGGGGTAGAGACTGAATCAATCTTGAGCCCTAAAGTGCTTTTTTAGAAATAGGCTCTTTAGTGCTACCCCTCATGCACCTTCCCACATAAATCCCTGTTTGGCTCCCTAGGGCCCAGTTTTTATGATTAGATTTTGTTGGGGAAAATTAGATTTTATTTTGGAATACCTATGTCTTATGTGGCATATTGCATTTGCTTTGTCCTGTATCTATAGAACTATCCATCTCTCTCCATTGGTCCATATTATTTTTGATGCATTCTGCGGCAAATTGCAGACAGGAGAGCACTTTATCTGTGAACATTTCCACATGTATATCATTAGCAAGAGCTCAGTATTTGTTTATGTATTTTTTTAGGGGAAAATGCCTGCAGTGCAATGCATAAATGTTATGTGCACCCTTCTAAAAGTTTTGACAAATGTATATAGGTATATAAGGCAATCCTTATCAAGATATAGAGCAAGACCAGCCCCCCAAATAGTTCTCTCACACCCCTTTCCAGTCAATCCCCACCCACTCAAAGGCAAACACCATTTCTTTTATTTTTAATTATACATGAAATGATGACTTCCAAAAGGAAAGTAATTCAGGGTTTATATCTACTGCCGATGTGTCATCTATGAGTACCTAGAGTACAGAGTTCTAATAAAGAGGAACCTCACACTTGTCTCTTATCACAACTAACTCCATTTGTTTTTTCTTTAACTGGATGTTTTTTTTTCCACCACTGGATGATGGTTCATCCTTCTTTCGGTGATTTCTAAAGCTGCTTCAATAAAGTTCAAGAAAGTTAAGATTAGCGCTCTTTGCTTCTCTTGGGCTTTTACAGCTTCCATTTTGCAAGTGAAGTTCCATTTGGTTTGGACATGGTCTTGTTTATTGGGCACGGAGTCTGTGCCGTGTGCACAGATCACTTGCAGCAGTGACGCTGGAGATTTTTCTGTAGTCACTCATGAGGCTTCTTGGCACCATTGGGCATTGCTCATTTGACACGGGGTACTGTGGAGTGATAGGGGCACCTGCTAACACTAGACTGCACAATGCTTAATTCACATCCAGTCGTTAGTCATACAGCATATGCTTCTGACTAAGCTGATTTGGTGTGTGTGTCACAGGATGCCATGCAGTGGAATGACCTTTTGCAACATGGGCTGCTACATTCCATTGTAATCATTGAGTTTGTGTTGGGTTTTCTCCTTCAGGAATCTGCCAAAGCAAAGTAGGAGTGAGGACAAAAATCCATAATGGAGTGCTCCCAGCTCAATGAAGTGAGCTGACTGGGACACCATGAACGTGGGTGCAGGTTCTGCAGTTGTCACTGAGATGTCCTTGGGGCAAAAGTAGGAGAAAGAGGGGAGGGCACGAAGAACACCATTAGGCCTTTCCTCCAGAGAACTTACAAGTATTCGATCAGCAGAGATAGAGAAACTCTTTGAATTATAAAAGGCTTAACACAGAGCAGCTCTCAGGATTCGCAGGCTCCTTTGTGGGTATGTTTTCCATGGTGGTGGGTCACAGACTGAAAAGGTTAAGCCTGTAGTTCTCACCTGTAGCCTGACAGGTAAAGATAGGCTCTAGGTCCTCACTGGATGTTCAAGAACATAGGCCAAGGATAACATACTCATGATAAAAATAATTGCTGGCATTTATTGGTGCTTACTGTAGCTGTTAGACGCCTAGCAGGAAACAGATGGGCCACCATCAACTCATGGAAATTGGGGAGAATTTGATGAAAGTACTGTGTATAGATGTATAAGCTTGGGAAACTCATAAGGAATAGTGAAGCACCCGGGACTAGCCATCTCTAGGTCGGAAAGAGCAAGGCGAACTGGTGGTATCCTCAAGTTTGTTGAGCATTAGACACAAGCTATAGCCATACAACCCGGTCCCTGGAGGATATGCAGCAAGGGGGCAGGGAGGGGGGCTGCCCTGGTCCCTCTGTCACTTCTTCCTACAGTCTCCTGTGAGAGGGCAAGGCAGCCCAGGCGATGCAGGCGTGCCTCACAGAGGTCACCCAGGGGCATGTAGCCGGCAGGGGAGTTGGGACAACGGTTATGAGGTGGGAGGGGCCACACTGCGAATACCCGCACTCGTATCACAGCTCCATCCTGTTGATCCCAGGTGTAGGCAGGTCATTCTGATATGCTGAGAAAATAGTCCTCCAAGATCATCCCAAAAGTCTCATTGGACCCTTAGACCCAGCAAGTTTACTGTGATCCACATCTAGTCTGAGAACGTCCACATCTGCCTGAGACCAGCACCGAGGTCCCCTTTGTGGTCCTGAGGACTTCATTGTGGAAACCTTCATATGAGTGTGAAGAGTCTAGAAAGGACCTTTCATGAGTCTGCAAGTCTGCACACCCTAGGAGACAACAGAGCGTATTTTCAAATGTCACATTCACAGGTACCGGGGGTTCAGACTTCAGCATATATTTTTGAGGTACACAATTCAACCCACACAAAAAGCAATGAGTGTGGGGGTTCCAATAAGTGTGTCTGGATCTGGCATTGCCCCCTAGAGAGTGACTCTGGAGGACTCACCTTTCCACAGTTGTCCTGGTGGGAGCCCCACTGAGAACAGACTCTAGTGCCAGCTTCTTGGGGGGTCCTGACAACTGGCGGAACTGCAGAGAAGAAAGGCAGCTGTAGCTGGGGTGCGCTGGGGATGGGAGGACCCTCCCACACAGGCCTAGGACAGACCCCCACATGCCCGAGGCTACAGCAGCCATGACTGGCAGGGGGAGGCTAGTCTTTCCATGTGGGCTCAAGCCGCTGCCTCTGGCCTAAGGCAGGGGGCTTTCACACCTCTTTCTTCTACTGCTCAGATACCTTCCACATGTTGTACACACGAGGGGCTAAAATACTTTCTTCTTTTTTACTGTACTGATTGGTTGCATATGCCCATCCTGTGGGGGTCTCTCCTATCTGAGGCATCTGACACACCCATAGTCCATCTGAGCAAAGTTGGAAAGGCCAGAGACCTGGATGTCCGATGTGGGCAGAACCACCGTGGTCAGGGAAGCTAGAATGCCCCCCTGCTCCCTGGACAGGAAATGCCTTCAACTGGGAACCCCATTTTCCATCGAGGAATAGGACGGAGAAATGAGTTAGAGTCTGAAAGATCTGCTTTCAACCTTGCTATTACATGACTCAAGGGAAGTTGCTTAAGCTATCCAAACCTCACCTTCCTCGTCTGTAAAATGGAGCTAAATACCAGCGCCTACCACAGGGGTGGTTGTGAGGACCGGATGAGATGATGAATTTAAAATGTTTTGTGTATCAGGCTTGGTACTGGCTAGGGATTCATTGTGCCATTTCTAACGATAATTCTCAGCATTGTGTTTGACACACACGCCTAGTAATATGTGTGCACCCGTCACAACACACTACTGTGCATCCGGGGAAGAAGGAAACGGTGGGGGGGGGGCACAGGACCTACTTGTCCATTCTGCTCGGAGGCCCTCGCCCGCTCTACTACCCACTGGGTTGCTTTGCAAACTGGGGTGGAGAAAAGGCAACGTCAGATCTTTGGGGCATGTCAATTTCTTCCACCACCCAGGCAGCCCCATCCTGAGTTGATTTAGGGAATGTCTTTAATGTGGCCTCCAGGATCTCTGAATGCTTTACGGAGTGGATTTATTCAAGCTGCTGCTCTCAAGACTCTTTTAACTCCAAGCACGAGTTTTATTTGTTTCACGGGACTTGCCAAGTGAGCTGTGTGATCAGGAAGGAAGCGCGTACTGAAGTGAGTCACAAGTGTATGTATCGAGGCAGTCTGCGACGATTATCTGCTGTGATACAGCGGGCCCCAAAGCCAGTTACCAGGACACAGCGCACAACACTTACCTGCTACTCAATTATACTGCTGGGGTCGTCGTTACCTACGCAACATGTGTTAGTAGCAGTGTTACTCTCCCTTGTCGTTCATAAGAAAGCTTATACACTGCAAAGGGTGGGTATTTTTCTTTGCTTTTGATGGCGGAAAAAACTGATGTTCATGCAGTTTTAATGACACTGAATCAAGAAAATGAGAATTTGAGCACTGCATCCACCTACCTACTTACTATATGATTTTAAGCAAGTTCATCATTTTATCTGAACGTCCATTTTGTTGACCGGAGAATGACAATATAACAGGGACGCCAAAAAAATGCATACAGGTAGACATTTTGGTCAACGTTGCTCAAGCAGTAGTTCGCCGTCATCAGAAGTGTCTGGACGCTGATGGTAACCACTTTGAGCACCTCTTGTAACTGCAGAAGTCAAACATGACTTATATTCATCTTTTGCTATCGATATATATTGAATATTACAATATTAATAGTTTTTCCCTTTCTTGAAAAGTGTATACATTTTTTGATGCCCTCTCTATATTTTTCAAGGTCACTGCAAATAAGAAATTAGGAAGCACATATAAACCACAGTGCTAGATACACAGTAGATAATCTCACCTAAAGCAAGGAGAAGAGATGCTACAGAATAGTAAGCACCCCTGTCCTTCATAATTGCAGGACCTAGGCAAGGGTGGACAATTGTTTTTTTTCTTTTTGTTTGTTTGGGTTTTTTTTGGAGGGGGTGGATAGTATTTTCAATTTTGCAAGCAATATGGATTCTGTCACAACTATTCAACTCTGCTGTTGCATCGCGTAAACAGCCATAGACATTAAATGAATGACTGTGACTGTGTTCCAATAAAGATTTATTTATAAAAACAAATCACAGGCCTGATTTGACCCATGGCTCATAGTCTGAGGACCCCTGACCTAGAATAAAAGGTTGTATATGATGTTCTAAATGACAACATCTAATGGATAAATCCCTATTCATCCTTTCACATTTTAGTTTCAACACTGTCTGTCTTTTCTGTGAAACTTTTTCGTCTTGATAATGCTGGTGAGACGTAAGGCTCCTGTGACCTTCGCCCTTTGGACACATCACAGGACGCTCCCCAGTGGTCTGTGAGGTCCTGGAAGTCAGTGGATACATTGTTTCATCTTTCTCAAATATTTTTAAAGCTGACAACAATACTTCTCATGTCCCCAGAGGATAAACAAACAAATTGTAAAAGGGCCTAAACTGCAGTTGAGGGGATATTGACGAGTCAGTGATTCTCAACTGAGAGTGATTTTGTCCCTCAGGGCATTTGACAGCGATTGGAGACATTTTAGGGTGTCATGACTGGATGGGGGTGCTATTTGTATCCAGTGGGTAGATCCCTGAGATGCTGTTAAACATCTTACAATAAACAAGACAGTCTCTCACAAGAGAGACTTATCCGGCCCGAAATGTCAGTAGTGCTGAGTTTGAGACACCCTGAATGAGTAAAAATGAAGCATTTTATAAGCAATTAGTGCAAATCACGTGCCAAGCACTTTACAGTTTATGCAATGCTCTGTACCCTTCCCCCACAAAGGAGCATGGGGAGAGTCAAATGACATCATGTGTGTAAAGATAGTCTGCATAAATCATTAAGTTTGTACAAAAGTAAAGTTTTTTTCTGTCATTTAACCAATCCTGGAATGCCAATGCCACGTTGACTAATTCTGGAACATTTTTTGGCTTATCCCGTCCCAATCCCCGCCTTCGGTTTAAGCCCTTTTCCCATCACTGTCTTCTCAGCAGGAATAGGAGTGCCATTGGCCACCTTTCAAATGCGGGGGATCTGCGAAGCCACACCCTAGTCTGCTTGTCTGTAGGTGAAATTATCCAATTCCTTTTAGCTGTTTTTCTAGGTCCTATGTTTGAAGCCTTTAATTATTTCAGTTTTTACAAAGATTTTCTCCTAATTTGTGACATATCTTCCATGATCCTCGGTCTTAACCTAAGAGGATGTCCAATCTATCTTTCCCTTTGACAGAAGGATCCCACAGTTTTTGCAAGCCATACTGGCTTTCATCTTATGTTCACATACGGATGCATATAACTTTGGTGGCAGTCTGTCTTCCTATTGAAAGAGTTGGCCTGCTTTGCTCTTTCATGTGAGCGAGTGAAGTGAAAAATTGCAGTGGCTGCTGATTTGGGGAACTGTTCCAAGACACCTCAGTAGATAAGGGATACAATTCCTTGTTAAGTGTTTGCCCACTTAAGGAAGGCCTGAATGGAACACATAGGTGGTGGCTTCTTTCATTTGGTCATATTATGGATTGGATTATGTCCCCTTAAAAAGGGTATGTTGAAGTCCCGACACCCAGTACCTCAGGATGTGACCTTATTTTGAGATAGGGTCTTTACAGAGGTAATCAAGTTAAAGTGAAGTCATTAGGATGGGCCCTACTCCAATATACTATGTCCTTATAAAAAGGGGAAATTTGGACACGGACAGACACCCATGGAGGAAAGGGAAGGTGAAGATGCACAGGGAGAAGATGACCATCTGTTAACCAAGGAACAAGTTAAGAGGCCTGGAACACATCCTTCCCGAGCTCCTTCAGGGGGAGTGTGGCCCTGCTCACACCTTGATTTCAGACTCCTGGCCTCTAGAACCGTGAGACAACATATCACTCAGTCTGTGGTACTTTGTGACAGCAGCCTGAAGAAACCAGCTGTCATAGTTTCTGCCACCGATGCACCAGCTGGAGATCATGGTCATCTTGTAACATTTCTGCCAAGGACCGCTCACGACCGTGCCCCTGCGTAACGGATGACACCTATGGTCCACCCATTTCCCCTCAGCCTATCTGAGAGGCTGCCTGAAGCCGTGCTGACGGTGTCCTGCATCTCCTGGCTAATAGCATTCTCTGACCATGGGCACATCTACCTACAGAACAGGCTAGAAGTGACGGACTTCCCAGAGTGACCCTGACCCTCCATGAAAAGAGGCAGCAGCTGTGAATAAATCCCTCTGCTTCTTCCCCCCTGGTAGCATCACTTGGAGTGGGGTTCAGCACACTTTTTCAGAACCTTACCAACAGCCTGTGCCCAGTCTGCCCGTCATGGAACCTACTCATTGGGGTGTCCCCCCCTTAGCTTCCCATCCTCTATTTTCTCACTTCTCACTTCCTCACAGTACAAATAAAATAGTTGGCCCAAATCCTTGTCTTGGGATCTACTTTAGAGGAATTTCACCAGCCTGCAACTGGAATGTGGAATTGGGATCTGAGAGCCAGCACCATCCCTGCAGCTAAAAGCTGAAGGAAAGGGAGAGCAATTAGGTACCAGGAGTCCAAGAAGAAGCTTAGCCATGTACTGTGTTTCCCCGAAAATAAGACTGGGTCTTATATTAAGTTTTGCACCAAAAGATGCATTAGGGCTTATGTTCGGGGGATGTCCTCCTGAAAAACCACGCTAGGGCTTATTTCCTGGTTAGGTCTTATTTTCGGGGAAACACTGTATCAGTGAGGGGCGAGGTTGGGAGTCAAAGCCAAAACCTGAACAGACTCTCAGTAAGATTCAGACGTCCCAGCCAGTGTCACATCTAAGGATGAATGTTCCGGATTGCTGCAGGCCATGTGGGTGGCCATTCTTCTGTTCACTTAGGACTCACCCATATACCAGACACTGGGCAAGGAGCTACAGGCACAGAAGGAGATAAAACTCCAAGAGCTCACCTTTTTGCAGGAAGAGACCAAGGGGTAAAAACAAGTGATTTAAGTGCCATGAGAAAAATGCTCTTTGGGACCCTGGGGAACCCAAAATGGAAGGAAGCCAGAGGATCTCTTTCTGAAGGTCCGTGTGCAGGGTGCTAAGGAATATGCATCTCTCACCTGCAGGTAGTAAGCAGGGCTGGGTTCATGACCATGAGAGCTGGGCAGTCAAACAAGTTCCCGTAGTGAGAGGGGCCCCGCACTTGAATTAATAGTCTCCTGTCACCATCTTGAGAGTCTTAATTTTTAAACAAGGAGCCTCAGTTTTGCACTGGGCCATCAAAATTATGTATCCAGGCCTAACAATAAGGAACCTAGAAATGAATACCCTGGTTTTAAGCCAGGTCTATGGTGTGTGAGTTGGAGATTTCCAAGGAAGGGAGAGTGCTCATGGGGCAGGGCTGGGCACCAACGGCGATTGCTCCATTTAGGTGATTTCGAGGAGTTGAGGAGCCAATCAGAACCTCTGCTTCCAATTATATTGGATGTGGAGGCAGTCAGGCATTTTCATGCTTACTTCATTCATTCATTCATTCATTCATTCATTCAATATGCAGGAAATGTTTCAGACCCTTCAATATAGTGACACATTACACAGCAACATTTATTATAAAGTGAGAATCCATGTGTATATCATGTCCATCTGGCATGATAGACAAGGAAATTTAGTCAATGCTTTCTATACCTACCATGAATTGTGAAGTATTTTTTTTCCACTCTGGAGTATAATTCTTTCAACGTCTCTGTGAGGAAGTTATTGCTATTCACAGATGATAAAACTGAAGCTCAGGGAGGCTTTGGTTTACTCAGGATAAAGCTAGACTTACTCAGGGTCACCGCCATGGTAGGAGTTGCGAGCCAAGACTCACAGGCAGGTCTTTCTCTCCAAGGTCCCCGTTCACCTTTCTGCTGCTCCCTCCCGAAGTCACCCTTTCACTCTAGTGCCCTCTGTGGCACTGTCTCTGAATATGAGGGATTCTTAAAGCAGTCACCATATTTTATAGACTTACAGGGCAATTTTTTGCAGTCTTTTTAATCTCTTTCTTGATGGTCCTTTAGATTTGCAAAGCATTTCTGAATCTCTGTGGGGAAGCTGAGCATTTCCTCACAGCCCATGTTTAGGTACAAGTATGGGCTCAACCGTATTGACCATGAGGCCAACTCTTCTACCGCGGAGGGGGGCGGGTGGCTGAGCGTCACCTAAGTGGTGTTCCTGTGCTTCTGTCTTGTCCCGGAGAACCCTGGATCTCCTCTAACATGTAACATACACACACACACACACACACACACACACACACACACACAGACCAGGGTCTCAGAGGAAGCTGTCCTACTCCAGCTCCAAGAGGGCATGATTGCTCTAAAGATAACCCACCTCCTCATGCCATGATTGGTTTAAGAATGGGCATGTGACCCAATTCCGGCCATTGAGACATAAGAGGAAGCTTGGGAGGAGGCAAGTCCCTTCAGAGAAATTTTTCTCTGTCTTAAGAGTCAACAGACATTTCAGACTTTCCCCCCAACCCCTCCAAATAGCCTTTTACCCGTACAATTTATAACCACCTCAGTGACCCTGGGAAAGTAAAAAATAACGTGTGGAATATTGTCATATATACTATTTCATGTGTTTTTTTTTAAAACCTGAGATGAAATTCACAAACATAAAATTTAGAATTTTGAAGGCTAACATTTCAGTGGCGTTTAGGACATTTGGAACAGTTTGCAACTACCATTTGTATTTAGTTCCAAAACATTATAATCAGCCCAAAAGGAAACTCGGTGCCCACTAAGCATTATTCCTCATTCCCTCTTCTCCCAGCCTCTGGCAACTGCTAATCTGCTTTCTGTTTCTGCAGATTTACCTGTCCTGGGCATTTCATATAAATGCAGTCATACGACGCGTAAGCTTTTGTGTCTGGCTTTTTTCACTTAGCATGTTTTTGAGGTGCATCCATGTTGTAACATGTATCCGTACTTCATTCCTTTTTATTGGCTGGATAATATCCCACTGTCTGTATATACCACAATTTGTTAATCCATTCAACTATTGATCGACAGTTGGTCTATTTCCACCTTTTGGCTCCTGTGAATAGTGCTATGGACATACGTGTAAGTACATGTATTTGTTTGAGTACCTGTTTTCAGTTCTTTTTATATATACATAAGAGTGGGTTAATTGAATCATGTGTTAGTTATAACTTTTTGAGGCACCGCCAAATTGTTTTCCACAGCATCGGTACCATTTCAGTCCCACCAGCAATGTGTGTACACTAGCTCAGCTTGCCCATGATATCAACCTGAGGAGGTCAGGTTATTTCATAAAGGATGTCCCTGAGACTCAAGGATTTAAAATCATTTGCCCACCTCAGAATTTGATTCCATGTCTTTGACTGAAAGTCCCATTCCTTTCCATTACATTGACTTCTCACGTCTCTAGCTTCCTCCTTCGGAGAGGAAAACCACAGATCTGTGATGTATAAGCTTGTCTAGATATTGATTAAAAATTATGGGACAATACCAGCTCAGGATGCCAGGCACCTAATATTACATTAACTCAAATATTTACTTTGCAAACCCAGCATCTAGAAAGTACCCAGCCTACAGTAAAGGATCAGAATTATTTGTTGAATGAATGAGTCTTGTGCATCCATATGAGGACTTTTTGTGTCTCTGGTAGCTGATAAAGAACAGGGGACTGGATGGACCAGATGTGACATAACTTCAACATTGAAAGATGTCTCTCTAACACTCTAAAGACATGCCTGTCCGGTATGTCAGTACCCTACTTTAACTTGGGTGGCAATGCCTTTCTCCTTTGAATGGAGATTATCTAATTATTTAATCCATGCACAGGTATATCACTGATGCATTTTAACCAGCATGTTTGCTATTTATTTAGAAATCAGTTTTCATCTTTTGGGACTTTGATGTTTTCTTGCCAAGAAGTAACTAGTACCAATTGCAAATAATGAATATGTTTTGAAGTTAATAAAGTCTTCCCAGATCAATAAGGTTAATAAGTGATATTGTCATTTGGTCCTAGTCATGAATTAAGAAATTAATAATAATAAGACTGAGCCAACTGAAAAGTTGGAACTGAAAATAGATTATAGCATTTTGCCCAAGGCTTTGGCAGCGATTGAAACAAAGTATTTTGAAACAGAACAAATTGGCACTTTTCTGACTTGTAATGTTCAGTCTCTCCAAGCAGGACACCTGGTTCAACTACACAAAACAGCCATTTAAAATTATAGTCTGGGCTTTTGTTATGCAAAAGGTAAATGAGGGCAGCATGAACTCTTCCAGGAAATGCTGTTTTTACTTTTTCCCTAGGGAGAACTCTCATCAAAAAGAAATAAAAAACAGAAATGTAAGACAAAAGAAAAGAAAAAAGCAAAAGAAAACTGGTGTTGACAGGAAATCAGGAGTCTTGCCGATGAGTGTGTTCTGAAATTATTTTGCAGAATAAAAGTTCATACAGTCCAATAAAGTGTCTCCACCGTCAATGAATGAAATTGAACCCCTAACCTTCCCATTTGGGAACCCTAAGTTCTCAGGGGACAGTTTGAGGAGCTTCTGACTGGCTCTCCTTTCCTCAAGTCTCAATCTGCACAAACTTGCTCTAATGTTCACTGCATTTAAGTTCTAATAAAAATAGTCTGACGGACACTCTGGTTGGCCCATTCAAAGGGAGCCTACACCCCTATGTGATGACGAATCTCTGAGCATTGGCACATGGTGTTGGAGGTTGCTGGCCATGCTGCTCAGCCTATTATTGCCAAAGCCTGAAGTCCAGAAAGAAAGGAGAATGAGATGCAGGCCGGTTCACCAAAGCAAGCACATCCGAGACACCTGCCATTTGCCTCCATGACTTTTAACTCTTTGGATGCAGAGGGTCGCACATTATGTTGGGTGGGCGTTAGGCACATGTGCAGCTGGCAGCTTCAAAATCTAATTGAAGAGCTTTTGCTTGGTGAGTGTTGAGGGGGTGAGGGGACCACACGTCGGTGCCCCTCAAGAAGCTTCTCTCACTCCCAGGGCAGGTCTCATCCCCTGCTTAGCTTGTTCAGCAGCTGTTATTGAGGTGTGACTGTGTGCCAGGCCTTGCTTTGTGGATGAGACACACAGCAGTGAACAAGACCCAGCCCATTTACCATGGAGGTCACATCCTAGCAAGGAAGACAGGTGAAAAGAGGCCATTAAATACTATCGTGATCAGAAGAGCTGTGAAGAAAGCTGGGAGAGTGGTGTGGGAGAGGGAGCTGTTTTAGATGGTAGGATTAGAGAAAGCCTTAGAAAGGAGCAGGAGCTGTAGCATTTAGGGGAGACATCAGAGGGAGTAGTGAGTGCCAACGCCCTGAGGCAGCAATGATGTGTCTGAGAAAATCAAGACTAGCTCAGGGAAGAGTGACCCAAGAGGAACGTACCAGAGAGGGTGGGCGGGGTAGGCAGGGCCAGGATGAGCGCCCTCGAGGGCAGGCTGTCTCAGCCTCAGCGCTACTGCCAGGTGGGGCTGGATGGTTCCTCACTGCAGAGGGAGGTGGGTCAGAGTCCGGTGCATAGTAGGATATGTAGTAGCATCCTGGGCATTACCCACCAGATGTCATTCACACGCCCATACGTTGTGGGAACCCCAAATGGTTCCAGACATTGCCAAATATCGCTGGAGAGGCAATAGGATAAAATTGCCCCAGGTTAAGAACTACTAATGTAGATTGTGACAAGAATAGGTCCTGATGATGACCCTGGGTGTTAGTCTAATTACAATGGGACTCTATTGGAGGCTTTTAAGCAGAGAGAGCTGCAATTTAATTTACATTTCAAAGGGAGCACTCTGGCTGGTGGGCAACAAGAGTGACAGCAGAGACCAGTGTTGGTTCAGGAAAGAGATAAGAGTGGGACCAGAAGCTTGGACTTCTACAGATCTAGCTTCGGAAGAGAGCCTCATTGTCATGTGTGTCCCTGGGTAGCTCACCATGGCATAAAATGAGTCCTTCTATGCTGTACAACAGCAACTGCAAAGTTGCTGAGTCAGCACGGGTAGTGGCCAAAGCAGCTCCTGATGGGAAGGGCATCCGGAAAAAGATAGCGGCTTCCTGGGTGGCTGAGGGCTCAGCGGTCACCAGGCTGTGGATTGGCCCATATATAACCAGGTAGATTTGAAGACACTGTGCCTTGGGCACATGTCCCCTCTCTGGCTCTGACTATCCACAGCCATGAGGAGTACGAACTGGCAGTACTCCTAGGAAACAGCCAGAAAACAAATTTTCACATCGGAGGGTCACTCTTTAATGACATTGCCGATGTTTTGTGGGGGAAATGCGGATGCCATCTTCCCGCTGCTCTGTAAACCTCTCAGAGTCAGTGCCGTCTCTCGTCATCCTTGTACTCCTCTCAAGCATGACAACATTCCCTCTGAATAGTGTCTCAGAGAAACTGGTTCACACCCTGACTCCAAAGTACTGGGTCTTTTCCACATCATCCCATGTCACCGTTTCTCAGTCCAGCCCCCCTTATGGACTGAATGGTGTGCCCCCCACAGATTCACATGTTTAACCCCTAAACTCCAATGTAATTTTATTGGAAGGTAAGGCCTTACAGGAGGTGATTGTGGTTAAAGGAGGTAATAAGGATGGGGGTCTATTCCAATAGGACTGATGTCCTTATAAGAAGAGGACGAGATACCCAAAGACCAAGAGTGTTTCGTGCAGAGAGAAAAGGCCATGTGAGGACACAAGGAGAAGGCAACCATCTGTAAACCAAGGAGATGCCCCAGGAAAAAACAGACCAACAGATCCGAAGACACCTTGATGTTGGACTTCCAGCCTCCAGAACAGTGAGGAAATACATTTCTGTTGTTCGAACCACCCAGTCTCTGGTATTCTGTTATGAGCCCTAGCAGACTAAAACAGCCCCCCACGTCCACAGACGTCATCCTCTTGTGGACGATGTCACTTCACCTCTGGATACTCATCTCTGACCTCAGCCTCTGTAGCTACTTCTGAAATTCTTATTGAAATTCCCATCGCCCACCCTCTGCCCTCAGTTTGCCTCATATGGTGCTTCTTGATTCTCCAAAGGATTCTCCAACGATGCTCCTTTAAGTTTCCCCTCACTGAATCATCCTTCTTGGCTCCATTCTTACTCATTAGTGTTCCCCGGGGTTTTGTCCTCAAAGCTCTTCACATCTCAAGTCTAGACACTCTCCTAGGAAAGCTTGTTCATTCCCATAGCTTTAACTAGCACTTCCGTGTGGCTGACTCATACATTTATTTTCCCAGACTCAATATCTCTCTGGAGCTTCAGACCTTTACTTTCTGCCTCTTACTTGACCCTTCCCCAATTAAGGATGTCAACACCAAACCTTTCATCTAGGCAAGAGATTTGAAAGGCACCTTTGATTCTTTCTTTTCTTCTCCAAATTCAGACAGGTCTCAAGATCTTTGTGACTCCATCGTCTTCCTTCAGTGTGTCATTTCCTGAATCATATGTCTAATGCTTGCATTTGATTATGCTATTGCCCTGCTTAGAAGTTATTAATGGGTTTGTTGAGAAATCCCAAGTCCAGTCTCCATAGCATACTACCTTTCCAGCAACACCTTCTCTCATTTGCCACCCAAATAACTTTTTGTTCCATCCCCACAGACACCAGTTATGGTTCCTACAACACAACATGTACCTTTCTTTTGATTATAATGGCTCCACCATCAATCTCTTTCTCTTTGTCCCTTCTCTACTTTGCAAAACTCTACACATTCTCACAGACCAGATTTCAATGTACCTTCATCCATAAATCCATCTTCTCCTGTGCCAGACAGAGTCCCCTGCTCTCTGTTCTGTGTCCCTTAGTCCTTCACCTGCCTGTCTCTCCTTCTCAAGTAAGCTCCTTTACTATTGTAACCATGTAGCATCCATCCTTTGTAGCCCTAAATAACCTGGTATTATTCTTGACATTCAGTATCAGCTCTGAAAAACCTTTGTTGAACCAAAGAATTATGAATAAATATCTTCTGCGATTATCTCTGATGGAAAGTTCTTTCTTGTACTGCTATTCCTAAATCTCCAAGATTGTATTATAATAAGGCTCATGATTGGAGTGCCACAACCCAGGATAAAAGTCTTTCCATAGAACTAGATCCAATACAACAATTGGGGAGGTGAAAATAAGAACATTACATTTTCATGTAAATCTTGTGCTTCAGATCCAAATTAATTTGGGACAGAACTGAGTGAGAGAAAAAATAAAAATAAAATAGTTTTGTGAGTGTCATGAAAGATTATTATAGATTGCCTACCCCGGCAGAAAATACAGAAGATGTCCCATACCAGATTAAGCTATCATGGTGACCAAGAACACAAGACACCCAGTACTCTGTTAAATGCAACTATATTGAAATATAGTTATCAAAATAGTTTTTAAAACTAATTATAAGTAGTAACAGTTATCCTTCTTTACTAAGTTATTAAATAATGAGACCTATTGCCAAGATGAATGACTATGATTTCAGGGCAATGGCAAGCATACACAATATTTTGATACATGTGCAACAATTATAATGTGATTTGAAAATATCTGTAATTTCTACTGGTGAGAAAGACATAAGAACTTATAATACTACTGCCATTGGTTGTCTATATTCACAACTAAAGAAAATACTACATTCGAGTTAGAAGTTAGTAAAAATAAAGATATATTTTGTCCTAATCCAGTTCACAAAAATCCTAACTATTGAAGAACCTCTGAGATGCAGAAAGACTAGTTTGTCTCTCTTCTCTTTCCTGGGTAAACAGTCCTTTGAGAAACTACCTTTAGAAGGACATCAGTAATTGTCCAGTGAGCTCTTCGATTCTCAAGATAACTACCTCTGGATTCCTGGAGGAATGGCAGAGACTGATGCCACCATCAAACACTTGAAACGTGCAGGGGTGGTGATTCTCATAACATCCCCACTCACTTTGCCTATTTGTCCTGGGCAGAGGGAAAGTGAGTCTTGGTGAATGACGGTGTATTATCATCAGCTTAACCAGGTGGTGACTCCAATTGCAGCTGCTACACCCAATGTGGCTTCATTGCTTGAGCAAATTAACACATATCCTGGTACCTGGTATGTAGCTATTGATCTGGAAAATGCTTTTGTCTTGAAATCTGTTAGTAAAACCACCAGAAGCTGTTTGCTTTCAGCTGGAAAGGCCAACAGTACACCTACACTGTCCCACCTCAGGGGCTTATCCACTGTGTGGTCCCGTGGCATAATGCAGTTTGTAGGGATATTGATCGCCTTTCCCTTACATAATATATCACACTGGCCAATAATGTTGGTGACATGCTGTTTTCCCGAAAATAAGACCTAGCTGGACCATCAGCTCTCATGAGATTTTTGGAACAAAAATAAATGTAAGACCCAGTCTTATATTATGTTAAAATAGATCCAGTCTTATAGTAAAATAAGACCGAGTCTTATATTAATTTTTGCTCCAAAAGATGCATTAGAGCTGATGGACCAGCTAGGTCTTATTTTCGGGGAAACATGGTAGTGAATAAGAAGTAGCAATTGCTCTAGACTTACTGGTAACATGTGTGTGTCCATGGGTGGAAAACAAATCAAACAGAAGTTCTCAGTGAAATGTCTAAGGGTCTGAGGTTATGGGGCATGTTGCCATATCCTTTCTAAGGTGATGGATAAGTTGTTGCGTCTGGCCCTTCCCACAAACAAAAAGGGGTACAATGTCTAGTGGGGGCCTCTTTGGAGTTCAGAGTAACATTTGGGTGTGCTGCTCCAGCCTGTTTACCAAGTGACCCAAAAGCTGCTAGTTTTGAGAAGAGTCCAGGACAGCAGAAGGACAGGCTGCCATGCTCTGCTACTCTGCTACCTGGGTCATCTGACTCAGCAGATACAGTGGTGCCGATAGGTGCAGTAGCACGTAGGGATGCTGTCTGGAGCCCTTGGCAGCCCCTATGGGTGAGTCGCAGCCTAGGCTGTTAGGATTCTGAAACAAAGTTCTGCCATCCTCTGCAGATAACAGCTCTCCTTTTGAGACACAGCTCTTGGCCTGCTCTTGGACCTTAGCAGAGACTGAATGCTTAACTCTGGGACACCGAGTTACCATGAAACCTGAGCTGCCCACCACAAATTAAGTGTTTCCTGACCCAACAAGCCATAAAGTTGGGCGTGCACAGCGGCACTTGTCATCAGATGGAAGTGATACATAAGTGATCAGGCCTGAGCATGGCCCTGAAGGCATAAGCAAGTCCCACAAAGAAGTGGCCCACATGTCCATGGTCCCCCCCGCCCTGCTCTAATCCCTTCTGTCTCCCAGCCTGCACCTGTGGTCTGATGAGGAATTCCCTATGATCAGTTGGCAGAAGAAGAGAAAACGTGGACCTTGTTTACAGATGGTTCTGCACAAGATAGAAGCACTGCCTAAGAGTGGACAGCTGCAGCCCTACAGCTTCTTTCTGGGCCATCCCTCAAGGACAGTAGTGAAGGGAAAACCTCCCCGGGATTTCGAGCCGGGCATCTGCTTACTCACTTTGCTGGGAAGGAGAAATGACCAGGTGTGCGTTTATATACTGATTCATGGGCTGCGGCCAATTGTTTGGCGGGACGGTCAGGGACTTGGAGGAAATGATTGGTGACAAAGAAATTTAGATAAAAGTATGTGGATAAATACTCTGAATGGGGGGAAAAAGGAAGAAAGGAAAGAAAAAGTGAAAATATCCGTGTCCCTTGTGAATGATCACCAAAAGGGTGACCTCGGCAGAGTGGGATTTTAATCATCATGTGTGTCCGAGACAGCTGATCTATGGCGAACAGTCAGCCTCTCTCCCTAGCCACCCCTGTCATCTCTCAGTGGGCTCGTGAGCAAAGTGGCCGTGGTGGCAGGGATGGCGGTAGTGCATGGGCTCATGGACTTCCATTCATTGAGCCCACGGGGACGTGGCCACTGCCAAGTACCCGATCTGCCAGCACAGAGACCAACACAGAGCCCCCAGTGTGGCACCGTGACCGAGGATGGTCAGCCAGCTACCTGGCAGCAGGTTGGTCATTTTAGAGCACTGTCATCACAGAAGGGACAATGTTTTGTTCTTACTGAAGTAGACACTGGACATGGATTTGCCTCCCTTGTGCACAGTGCTTCTGCCTAAACGACCATCCACAGCCTCACAGAATGCCTTCTCCACCATCCTGGTTTTCCACACAGCATTGCTTCTGACCCCACTTCACAGCCAATGATGTGCGGCAATAGGCCCAGGCTCATGGGATTCATGGGATTCTTACCATGTTTCCCACCATCCTGGTAGCTCGGTGCAATGGCCTTTTGAAGACTCTCTTACGTGCCACTGAGCTGTCAATACCTTGCGGGGCTGGGACAAGGTTCTCTAACCTTGTGTGTGCTCTAAACTAGCGTTCAGTATATGGTACTGTTTCTCCCATGGCCAGGATTCACGAGTCTGGGAGTCCAGGGGTGGAAACGGGAATGGCACCACTCACTGGTATCCTGAGTGACCCACTGGCAAAACTTTTGCTTCCTGTTCCAATGACCTTAGGCTTTGCTGGCCTAAAGGTCTGAGTTCCAAAGGACAGAGTGCTTCCAGCAGGGGACACAACAATGATTTCACTGAACTGGAAGTTGTGACTGCCATTGGCCATTTGGGGCAACTCATGCCTCTGAATCTATAGGTGAAGAAGGGGGTTACTGTGCTGGCTGGGTGATTGGTCCTGGTTACCAAGGAGAACTGGTAACTACACAGTGGAGGTAATGAAAAGTATGGCTGCAATTCAGGAGATCCCTTAGGGTGACTCTTAGTCAAGACTCAAGGACTCGACATCTTCTTCTGGAGAAGAGATTAGTGCATTTTCGGTTATAGGCCGGATAGTTGTATCATGTTAGACAGAATTATTACCTTGCTATTTGGAGATTAAGTAAGGTTTAAGAAACTGTGTATGGGTACCAAGTTGATACGGAGTGAACTGATGGTGGCTAACTTTATGTGTGAACTTGATGGGGCCATGGGATACCTAGCTATTTGGTCAAACATTATTTTGAGTGTGTCTGTGAAGATGTTACTGGTTGAGTTTAACGTTTAAATTGACGGACTGAGTAAAGCAGATTGCCCTTCCGAATGTGGCTGGGCCTAGTCCACACACATCCTATTGGTCCTGTTTCTTTGGAGAATCTTAATATCAAAATTGTTATCAAACTTTTAAAATTATGAGTAGATACAGTTATGCTTCTTTATAAGCTCATTCCATAACAAGACCTATCGCCAAGCCAAATGACTAATTTCAGGGTAGGGATGAGGCTACACAATGTTTTGATACATTTTCAATAATTGTATTGTAATGTGGCTTGAAGATATCTGTGATTTCTATTAATAAGAAAATCATATGTCCTTCTAATATTATTGCCATTTGTTCTCTATATTCCTGATTAAAGAAAATGCCACATTGGAGTTAGAGGTTAGTAAAAATAACGATGTATTTTGTCTTAACCCAGTTCACAAAAATCCTAATCATAGGTCCATCAGGGTCCATAGGGCTCAAGAAAGGAAGTTCTGAGATGAAGAAAGACTGCACTCCCTCCATTCCTTTCTGGATAAACTACCTGTAAAGGGTAGTTTCTCAGAAGAACCAAACATCTAAAAGATATCATGTGAGCAGCAGACAAGGAAACTGAAGTGGACCTTGGTTTTTAAAAGAGAGAGAATAAAGTCTCCTTTGCCATGATCGATTGGTCTCTGGGACAAAAACGGGATGTCTTCCTCAAACGAATTTTAGCCCCTCTGGGCCCCTGGCATAGGGCTTCCACGTAACAGACACTCAATAATTGTTTGCTGGATATATGATCTTAGATGGATGAATTGACAAACCTACAAAATATCAGTTAAAGTTGCAAAAAGAGCACTGGACTCACACAGGTTGTTTTATTATTTGTTTTCCTTCAGTGTCCTCTTTCCTCTCCCCTCATGCCCTCCCTGAGGCATGCCCAGGAACTGTCTGTGGTTCCTGAAAGCAGCTGGCTCTGGCCTTTGCTGGATATCACCAGCCAGAAGCCATGTGTCCTTACATTTGGTTCTTTCTACACCAAAGGCAAGGGGGTGAGATGAACAAACCCAAACCACTAGGTCTTCAATGTTGGGTTTTGCGTGGAAGAAAACAAGGCTGCCTCCTCTCGGGAACTCTGCCATCCTTGGTTAATGGACCCTTTTTTAAAAGCACTCAGGGAGAGCGCAAGTACCCCTCAGATAAGAGAAAGTTTCACCGTTTCAAACAAACATATTTTGGGTTAATGAATTTGCATATTAATCCCAATGCAAGGTAAACTAGAAAATACAAAGAGGAACAAATACATATCTAATCCTACAACTTAAATATATATACTGTTAATATTTTAGTGTATTTTCTTCAAGACTATATTAGCCTTGGCATAGTTTTTTTATTTTGTTTTGTTTTGTTTTCCCTGTGGGGATTTTAGTCAAAGAAACTGGGAAAGGGGGATTGTACATAGTTGTGATGATTCTAGCATATACCATCTTGTTTCCTTTTCCCATCACTTATTGACTATGTTTCTTGTGCTATAAACTACATCCCCATGACTACTGTGTAACAACCAATTTGTACTTCTTAGTCCCCTCCCCTTTTTCACTCATTCCCAACCGCCCTCCCATCTGACAACCATCAAAATGTTCTCTGTATCTACCAGTTTGTTTCTGTTTGGTTTATTTTCTTTAGATTCCACATATAAGCAAAATCTCATTGCATCTACCTTTCTCTGTCTGACACTGCAGTCAGCACAACACCCTCCAGGTCCATCCATGCTGCCACAGAGGGCAAGAACCCATTTCCTTCCCTGGCCGAGCAATATTCCATTGTATACATGTACCACCTCCTCTTTATCCATTCACCCGTCAACGGACACCAAGGCTGCCTCTACATCTTGGCCACTATAAACAATGCTGCAATGAACATATGGATGCACATGTCCCCTCGAAGTAGCACTTGGGTTTCTTCAGATAAATACCTTGAAATGAGGTTACTGGGTTCTTCTTTGTCTCTTGTTATAGCCTTTGTTTTAAAGTCGATTTTGTCTGGTATAAATATTGCTACCCCAGCTTTTTTCTTTTTTTCATTTCCATTTTCATGAAATATCTTTTTCCATCCCTTTGCTTTCAGTCTGTATGTGTCTTTCATTCTGAAGTGAGTCTCTTGAAGGCAGCCTTCAAGGGTCTTGTCTTATCCATTCAGCCTGCCTATGTCTTTTGAGTGGAGCATTTAATCCATTTACATTAAGAGTAATTGTTGATAGATATGGAGCTATTGCCTTTTTATTATTCATAATTTTGATCTTTTTTTTTTTCTGTCTTAAAGAAGTCCCTCTAACATTCCTTGCAATACTGGTTTGGTTTAGCTTTTCCTTGTCTAGTAAACTCTATCTGTCCTTTGATTCTAAATGATAGCTTTGCTGGGTAGAGTGATCTTGGTTGTAGGTCCTTGTTTTTCATCACATTGAATATATTGTACCAATCCCTTCTGGCCGGTAATGTTTCTGTTGAGAAATCAGATGACAATCTTATGGGAGCTCCCTTATAAGTTACTAGTTGCCTTTCTCTTGCTGCTTCTAGGATTCTCTCTTTGTCTTTAACCTTTGCCATTTTAATTGTAAAGTGTCTTGGGGTGGGCCTGTTTGGGTTCATCTTGTTTGGGACTCTGCACTTCCTGAACTTGTATGTCTATTTCCTTCAGCAGGTTAGGAAAGTTTTCAGTCATTATTTCTTCAAATAGGTTCTCAATCACTTGCTCCCTCTCTTCTTACATTATGCAAATGTTATGCTTGATGTTATCCCAGAGGTCACTTAAACTATGCTCATGTTTTTTGAATTCTTTTTTTCTTTTTGCTGTTCCAATTGTCTTCCAAATTGCTGATTTGATCCTTTGCTTCATATAGTCTGCTGGTGATTCCTTCTGGTGCATTTTTCATTTCAGTTATTGTATTCTTCACTTCTGACTGGTTCTTTTCTATGGTTTCTATGTCCTTTTTTATGCTTACTATCTCTTTGTTGAAGTTACCACTAAGTTCTTTGAACATCCTAATGAATTGTTGTTTTGAACTCTGTATGTGGTAGGTTGCCTGCCTTCACTTTGTGTAGGCAAGTTTTGAACTCTGTATCTGGTAGGTTGCTTGCCTTCACTTTGTGTAGTTCTTTTTCTGGAGTTTTCTCCTGTTTTTTCATGTGGGATGTATTTCTTTGTTTCCTCACTTTGGCTGCCTCTCTGTTCCTATGTGTTAGGTAGATCTGATATAGCCCCGAGTCTTGGCTGGGTGGTTTTATGTAGTAGGTGCCCTGTGGAGCCCAGTGGCGCAGTCTCCCTAGTCACCTGCACGGGGTGCTCCAGGAATCTCCCTTGTGTGGGTTGTGTGTGCCCTCCTGTTATAGTTGAGCCTTGGTTGCTATTGGTGGGGTTGACCCTCAGGATGATTGGCTGCGGTCTTAGCCATGTGCACAGCTTATAGGTTGCTGTGTGGGGGCTTATCCCACATAGTGGGATTTGCCCTTGTGGGCTCTGGTGTTTGTTGAGAACGTGCCTTGGGTGTGCCTCTTGTAGGTCTAATTAGGAGGAGGTCTGAAGCCAACCTCCAAGTATGTTAGTTCTAGAGCCTCTTTGGAGGGGCTCTGGTGAAGACTCAGGTCACGCACTGCCTGTGACCCATTGGGGACTACCTTATAAGAGCAACAAAGTGATCCGCAGTTGTTCGCTGTCTGTGCTAACTTTGGAGGTGTGTGGTAGAGGCCATACTGTGACCAGTGTCGGGCCTATGGTAGCTCTGCAAAATGTCAAGACACCCTGAGGCCTGCTGCCACCTGCCAGCTCCCTTAAGGTTCAGCCCCTGATAATGCCTCATGCAATATGCGAGTTGGGTGAGGCAGGGTCTCAGAGAGTCACTAGAATGACAAGAGTTGTGGTCACCAAGTTAATGTAAATTCTGGTTTGGTGCCAATGATGAGCCTGGAGCTACTCAGAAAACGTCTCAGAGCATACCAAGGCCAGTTGCCGCCCTACCCACCTGGGCTCTGTCAGACTGATAGTTTTCCATGAAAGAGTGCAATGCCGATGGGCGGGGCTGACTGCTCTTGGAGAAAGTACCTCCAGCATTGGGGGAATTTGATATGGCTGGGTCCCAGTGAGTCTGCAGGGTGGAGCTTCGGAGCTCACCAGACCAATCAGATTCAGATTTGGCCGTAAGCATAGGCAGAGGACTAAACACAGGAAAGATGGTCCCAGCCTACTGGCTGCATAGGAGGAGACTCCTTACAGCGAAAATGCCAAATGTCCTCTAGCCTTCATCCCAAAGCCACACAACTCAGTCTGCCCCCGTATCTATATGTCTCCAACCCCCCACCCTGAGTTACTGTCCCTCTGCTGGAGCCTAAGGTGAGTACCTAGAAGTGAGAGAGTCTGTGCGTGGACCCTTTGATAAGACACTTGTGTTTCCCGCTACCTTCTGTCCCACCAGATGATCAGAATCCCGACTTTTTCACAGCCAGATATTGTGGTGCCTCCTCTTCCTGGCACCAGTACTGTGTACTGGGGAGGCTGGTGTGAGGCTGGGGTCTCTTGCTCCTTTAGGGGGAACCTCTGCAGCTAAGATATCCCTCCTGGTTCTCAACTGCCACATGGAGGTTTGGGGTTAGCCAGTTCCGCGTCTCTTCCCCTTCTGCTGGTCTCAACGTGGCTTCTTCTTTATATTTTTAGTTTTAGGACTTCTGTTCAGCTAGACTTCAGATGGTTCTCCAGGTTGATTGTTCTATAATTCAGTTGTAATGTTAATTTGTTCATGGAAGGATGCAGGCACAGTGTTTATCTACTCTTGGATTTCCCCCGTCTTCTGGTCACTTTTAAGATTTACTCATTGTCTTTGGTTTTCACCCATTTTCTCTGATGTGATTTTCCCTGAATTTACCCTGTTTCTTGAATTTTTGCCGGTTTGGAAAATTGTCAGTCAATGCCTCTTCATATACTGTGTCTACACCATTCTCTTTTATTCTTCTGGAAGAAATCTCATGACAGGTATGATAGAAATTATCACTGGGTTTCCCTTATCTCTTACCCATTCTTCTGAATTTTTTTAATTCTTTTTTCTCTGTAACCTGCTTCCGGATATTTCTTTGAATCTATCTTTCAATTCACTGATTCTCTCTGATTCTTTAATATGCTTCAGTCCTTCCACTATTTCTAATTTCAGTCATTGCATTTTTCAGTTCTAAAATTTATTTGCTTAACCTGACTGTTCCCAATTATTCATCAAAATTTTTCATCTTTTCTTGTATCTCCTTGACCATATAAGTTTTGTTATTTAAATTTTGTTGTTAGTAACTCTGTTATCTGAAACAATTTGAAGTCTGTTTCTGTTGTTTCTCATATTCCCTCCAATCCCTTGATATTTTTGATGGACTGCCTGGCGTATGTGACAAATTATAAAATTTATGTAAGATCGTATCTTCCTAGAGAGATGATTTACTTTTGTTTGTAGCCAGAAGCTCCAGCAATCTAGGATCAATTTCAAGGATCGAGATGATCCTAAGACAGCCTTCTGTTCCCATAGGGCTCTTCTACTTCCCAATCCTGTGACCCCCTAAGATATAGGACTTGGTTGTCTCAATCCAAAGCATGAGAAGTTTACCAGGACTGGCCTCCTGGGGAGACCTGAACTCCTGGTTTGTTTTTTTGTTTTGTTTTGTTTTTTTCCCCCCTACTCATAGCATGAGGTTGGCAAAAGCTCTTGAATATTTTTCAAGTTCGTAACATCCTCTTCCAGAATCCCATTCACCTTTAGGGTAAAAATGAGCCCAAATGCTGGGACCATCTCTGTGTTTTTGTATTCTCCTGCATCTTGGCCTTGTGATTCTTCACTTAATTGACAACTCTCCAAGACTTCAATCAGATAAGTGTGTGTGTTTGTGAGTGTGTGTGAGTGAATGTGGTGTGTATGAGTGTGTGTGTGTGAAAGAGGCAGTGTGTGTGTTATATAACTTTCTACTTGTCTTCAGCAAAGAGTTGGTCCAAATCATTTGGATCACCTGGTTCACTAGTTTGGGAAGTAGAAGTCTGTAGTCTATTTTTTCAAATGTATGTTTTTTGCTTTTAATTATTATTATGAAAAGAGGTACAAGAAGCTAATGTAATTTCAGTATTTTCAAACTTATTTTACTACAGATTTTTTTCCCTTTTTCTTTCTTTCTTTCTTTCTTTTCTTTTCTTTCTTTCTTTCTTTCTTTCCTTCTTTCTTTCTTTCTTTCTTTCTTTCTTTCTTTCTTTCTTTCTTTCTTTCTTCCTTCCTTCCTTCCTTCCTTCCTTCCTTCCTTCCTTCCTTCCTTCCCTTCCCTTCCCTTCCTTTCCTTTCCTTTCCTTTCCTTTCTTTCCTCTCCTCTCCTTTCCTTCCCTTCCTTTCTTTCTTTTGAAGCAACCCATGGAGCAAATATTTCAAGGCATCTGAACTCACAAAAGGCTTAGATTTCAAAAAGCTGTCCTTAAGAACTTTGCCTTTAAGTTCAAAGTGGTATTAAAAACAAGGAGCCATTGTATTCACGTTTATGCAAAGTTAAGTTACAAGAGAAGAACTGTTTGATGGTTTTGTTGTGACTCATCCCATTCCATGTAACAATTGGCATTCTTTCACCACTTTCTTTTTTTATTTTTTATTTCCACTTTTATTTTCATGTAATCGTATACTCAAGGAACATAGATTGGTCAAGAAGACATGCTAGGACAGGTATGTAATGACATTTGTAAGCATAAGTTATTTTGAAATAGGTATAGAGTCATAGGAAGTTACAAAAATAATAACTGAAGTCCAAGAGTATCCATCATTTCCCCAAAGATGATATGTCATACAGCCAAAGTACAATATCAAAATCCAGAAAATTATGCAATACTATTAAATAACTTGCAAACCTTGTTCAGTTTTCACTATTTTTTTATGTGCATTTGTGTGTATGTTTGTTTGTGTGTGTGTGTGTGTGTGTGTGTAATTCTATGCAACTTTATCTAATATGTAGATTCGTGTAACTACCAACACAACCAAGGTACAGACTGCTCTATCACCATGAAGGAACTCCCTCATGCTACTCTTTTATACCCTTACCCAAACATCTTTGCTTTCTGACAACCACCAATCTATCCTTGATCTCTATAATTTGTCTTTTCAAAAATGTTATATAAATGGAATCAAATAGCATGTAACTTTTTGAGGTTTCCTTTTTCTCACTAAGCAATAATGCCCTTGAGGAGTCATCCACTAATAACATTTTACTTGACCCAACATCTTTACTACATTTCCTTGGAAGATGCCATTTTTCTTTTTCTTTCTTTCTTTCTTTCTTTCTTTCTTTCTTTCTTTCTTTCTTTCTTTCTTTCTTTCTTTCTTTCTTTTAACAGAATGAAACACTATTACAGAGAGAAGACAAGAAACTGTCTAAAATCATGAATAAAATTAATGATAGCTTTCCTGATATTCTAGTTCAGAGTTACTTACAATAGACTTTCTTTCTTTTAAGACCGCTTCTTCTTTCTTCCTGACCAGTTTAGAATATAGGTCAGCTGAAGTTCATGGTCAATAAACACAATACACCAAGGATTTAATCAGAAATTTATTATATGAAAATCAAACCCCTGTCTTTGCCTACAGCAGCTATTGCATTATTCTACTTAGTAAGAACTATAGAGTGGGTAACTTGGAAATCATACACATACTTACTGTTGAAAGAAAGTCTAAATCTGAATAGAATTTCTAAACTCTTAGCTCAAGATTTCCTTACTTCAAAAACAAGAAATGAATGCCTTGACTGTGTCTACAAGTGACATTTCCTAGTTTACTTCTTTATCTTCTCTCATCTTCGGGGGTTTGACTGAAGGTCACCAAGGTTTGAATAAATCTAATAAATATTCAATGGCTTTCTACAGTGGTGGAGAATGTTTCTGGAGGGGGCAAGAATATTTTATGAACTCCAAGAGCAGACATTAACAATCCAAGGTTTGTACAACCCCATAATTACTCTTGAAGAATCTTTGAAAAAAAAAATAGTGGGTACAAAGAGGCCTAACATACCCTGAAATCAGGTTTTCTCAAGTGACTTCCCAGGGCCATCTAGTGTAGATCAAGGAAGCTTTTCACTCCAGTCTTTACCTGCTGCAGGAGAACACCCAAGGACTAGGAGGCCCTTATAAGCTTCTATAAGCTTATAAGTGCTGACTATAAGTGCTGATTAGTCTGTACTAACTGTAGAGACACTTGGAATGGGTAGAATTTAGGAACAAGAAGGGAAAGATACCATTATACAGTATCTTACATGACTGACTTCCCTAACCAAACATACCACTGGAGTTACCATATTTTGCCGTGTATAATGCATACCTTTTGCCCAAATTTGTGAGGGAAAAGTAAGGATTAATACAAAAAAAAATTGTATTACGTTGGTTCAAAAGTAAGTGCGGTTTTTGCAATTATTTTTCACCTTTTAAGCTGCAATAACTTTTGTACCAATCTAATACATGGGTAGTACTAATCCCGTAGCTGTATAAATGTTTTTAATTCTTTTATTTATGCTTATGAGTTAAAAGTGTAACTCTGGAAATCAGTAACAATATCTATCCGTATGCAAAATAATACCCTGGAATGCGATAATCGGTTTTGTTGAACTTACGATGAACTGGTGATAATGGAAAGTTCTTGGCCTTCTAGGATGCGTAAATATCGTAAATTTGTTACCGGTACATAAAATTTCTAGTACTTTGTATCTGTTCTTGTGTTTTGAATTATTTGTTACATAAAATAGCTTGTCCCATAACATGTTAAAAAATAAATGCTAAAATTCTTTTATAATACAAAAAACAAGTACCTAAATGTAAACAAAATTTTGAATTAAAATATTAAAATGAAAGATTTTATTTCCCTGAAAGTTTGGGTGAAAAAAGTGATGCGCATTATACACGAGAGCACATTATACACGGCAAAATACGGTACATTGTTTGGGAAAGTCTGAAACTCTCCTCTTGCCATAACAAATGTAGTAAAGTAATTTTAACCCAAGGAACCATGGCCAGGCTTCTAAAAACTTTAATATCTCAGGTACATTCTCTCCGAAACCACCTTAACATTGACTTTCAGAGATGTGTTGGATTCTGAAGCTGGGGCCATGTTTCAATTTGTGATCTCCTCTGTAGATACAAAGTTTGATCTTGTATTTGGGGATTTAATTCCCATATTATTCTTTATTCACATCTGCAATAACAGGTTAACTGCTCTCCATTTGAGGCTTATTTAGTCCTTTTCCTCTGATGTTTCTTTATCTAATTAGATTTTTAAAATGTTGGCTCACAGGAGGTGTGCTTTTTAAGGTGTTTTTATCCGTTTTAAACATGATATCATGACAGTAGCTTAGAACAGATCTAGAAGCCTGAAAGTGCTTATCTAAACAGAGATAGACTTTGAAGACTTTGCTATTCTGCCATTAGTGCTTAATGATTGGTTTTTCTTTCCAATAAGAGAGACTGTGAAATTTCCTAAGCAAAGAGAGTCAGTTACTAGGAAAGGCAGGTCTTTCCTAACCCTACCAATTTGCAGTTCAGAAAACTGAAACAATTTAAGATGTGGAAAATTCAAGTTGCAAGAAATAGATTGTAAATGTTAGATGTTGAAGAAAATGTGCCCTTGGCAAAAGGCAACATCCTTTTTGTAGGAAAAAAGCTTAAATAAGCTTTATTTAAAAATATAATGCTCGATATACTGGGCATCAAATACCTCTTAACAAATAATACTTGAGTGATTTAACTGTAAAGATATTAGTTGTGTATTAAATTTTCTTGCAAAGAAGAAACTCATGGGTATAAAAATATAAGGGGGGAAATTCACAGCTTTTTCCTTACACTATAGGGAAGAGGCCACCTACCCAGTTTGGGGGTCCTGCACCCTTTTCATTCAAAGTAGATCAAAGAGCTTGGAAACCAAAAGCTGACAATCTAGGGGTATTTTTATAACCTGGAGGTGGGGGGATAATTTTGCAGTTTCCATCACACATGGAAAAGCTATTAATTATATTGGGAAGGGAAAGCTTATAACATGCGGAGAAACCATAGTAAGTTCATATATCTCTTCTTACTTTATCCATAGTATAAAGGCTAAAGAACTTTATGGCAATGCATGGGAAGGAAGTTACATGGGAAATAAACACTTTCAGGGATCAACTTTTGAAGTTTTTAATTTGTAGACATTTACTGACTCCTCAATGGTGGCAAAGCCTCTTAAAGGTAAAATCATATTGTTTTTATTTACACTAAATGACCATCCATGGATTTCAGAAAGACCACAAGATAAAATATAAAGTGTTGCCTTAAAAGACCATCAACAAAGAGTCTATTTTGCAAATACCCAACCCATCTAACAATGCAATCATTTTATCAACTTTCCCTTCCAAAGATGGGACTGTCCTGACTTGTAGAAACAATAAACAAACTTGAGAGATTAAAATAAATGACTGCAGGCTTCTTTTAATTTTCTGCAAACGCTCTGTGAGAATAAAAGAATCACTATCCTTAAATAACTGTAGAATTACATCATTGATCAACTATGTACCTAGTGGATTAGAACTCAAGGTGAGGGATGGTGTGTGGAAGGAATGGGTTTTTGGGAAAACCCTTCAGCAATGAAAAACTCCAAACAAAGAGACCTCTCTCCATTCCTTGCACCATTCCACCCCACTCTACACCCTCACCCCTCCCAACCTGGAAAAAGACCAGAAAGTTTGGTTGAGGGACTATGACATAGTTCTGGTTATATGTTCTCTCTCTCTAAGGTTAATCATGAAAATATTATGAGTTGTGGGTTGGAAGTGGTTTTGGAGAAAGTGTTTTCAGGCATTACAAATGTTGACTATTTTGAGAAAAACTTATCACACTGAATTGAAAATTCATTCAAGTGGCATTTTTTTCTCCTGCTACTCTACAATGAATTTTGGTGCATCTTGGAGACACTTCTAGGCTTGGTTCTGTGTTGAGGTACCTGCAGACCATTGCAGAGTCACCATTGTGATGGGAAAAAAAGTAAGCTATTAAAGGCATGTTCTGCTCAGTGGACAGTCACCTTCATTGGTATTGGAGTTGGTGGTTCAGAGTCTAGACAGCTTTTCTCTGGATAGTAAAATGTGCAAAAACCAACCAATAGGATCCTTTAAGATTTTCTTTGAGCAAAATGGTGTTTGAACTTGTGCTTCTGGACTAATTTATTACCTATGTCACTTTGGAGGACAGTATGACTATTTGCATGTCAAAATACTTTCACCCTTCTGTTAACTAGCCTGGGGATGCTATGACAATGATTAATGATGGTGATGATACTGGTGATGATGATGATGGTGATGATGGTGGTGATGATGGTGATGATGATGATGGTGATGAGGATGATGATGGTGGTGGTGGTGATGATGGTGGTGATGGTGATGATGGTGGTGATGATGATGATGATGGTGGTGGTGATGATGGTGATGATGGTGATGATGGTGATGATGGTGGTGATGGTGGTGATGATGGTGATGGTGATGATGGTGATGGTGGTGGTGATGATGGTGATGATGATGATGGTGATGATAGTGATGATGATGATGATGGTGATGATGCTAATGATGGTGATTATGATGGTGACGGTGATGATGACGATGGTGGTGGTGATGATAGTGATGATGATGATGATGATGGTGATGATGATGATGATGGTGGTGATGATGATGATGGTGATGATGACGATGATGATGATGACATTAATAATGGCTACAAATGGGCACTTACTCTGTGTCAGGTCCCTCACCAAGCATTTCACGTCTCAATCCCAGTAAAACTTGTCAACAGTTTTCTGAGATAATACATCTCTTCCCACAAAGAAATAGGTTGTGAAATCTTACGGGCTCAGGATCCCACAACTAGAAAGCTGAGAAAGGAGTCTAGATGTCTCTGAGCCTTTATTCATTCTGTAATGATCTTTCACATCAACAATGCTTGCAATTGTTATATGAAGCTTTGTACAAAGCCGAAAAGCAAGTGACATTCAGACTCTGCCCGTTCTCCCAAACCAAATAGACATTTTCACTTATTTAATCAGTTGTTTCCATGGACTGCATTGCATCCCCCCTAAAATCACATGTTACAACCCTAACCCCCAGTGATAATGTAATTGGGGGATGAGGTCTATCAGGAAGTAATTAAGGTTGTGAGGTCATAAGGGCGGGGCCCTGATTCCATAGGATTAGTTTCCTTATGGGAGACAACAGAGTGGTGCTCCCTCCCTCTCTCTTTCTCTCTCTCAAACTCTCTCTCCTCCCTCCCTTCCTCATCTCCCCACCCCTCTCACTTTCTTTCTCTGCCACATGAGGACACAGTGAGAAGGTGTCCTCTGCAAGCCAGATGCAGAGTCCAATGCAGAGTCTCACCAGGAATCAAATCAGCTGGTACCTAGATCTTGGACTTCCAGCCTCCAGAACTGTGAGACATAAATTCCTGTTCTTTAAGCTGCCCAGTCTATTGTATTTTGTTGTGGCAGCCCAAACAGACTAATACAATTGTCTGTAAAAAAGAAAGTAAGGAAGATAAGTAAAGAAGAAATAAAAGAAAGAAATCAAGTCACTCATAAATACATAAACTGTTAGGAAAAAATGACCCTAAAATCCACTGCCACTGCCAGCCAGTTAAAGGCAGACTTAAGACTGATCGAGGACGGGGTTTCATCAATTTTTATATATAAAAGGTTTGGTTGAGAAGGGACTAGCAGATTCGTTCATTTGTGCAATTTTTTTTTTATCATGGCTGTATTTTGACAAACTAAGTTAGTAATACAGTAAAATTAGTTCAAAGCTTTCAATATATACCTAAACATTCTATTCAGTGCTCTATTCCCAAACCATGATAATTCCATAGCAATGTTTAAAGGAGTAACATTTAGATTAGTATACAATTTTCCAGAGTATCCAGAGAAAGTACACACAGTGCCTTTAATTTCCATATTTGGAAATGCAATTTGTGTTTTCATCTTTCTGGGTTAAAAGTGTGTTTTCTACAGGAAGAGTCTGGAGCTGCATGTGACCCAGAGATGGTTGCATTTCTGGCAGCCTAGTCTGGGATCTGATGCTGCAAACAGTCTGCCAATGGAGAGGGGATTGTAAATATCTCGAGGGAAGTTTTGCAAACCTTTTTTGCTTAATTAAAATAAACTTGGGGAGATACATCTTGATAAGGAGAAATATACATACTGCTTAATAGTATTGCGGAATTTATCCTCCTGCCCACAGAATAATCTGTAAAACGGCAATAGGCATATTCATGTGAAAACCTGTCAGGAATCCTGGCCTGTGAATCACACCACACATTCTCCTCAGACTTCCTCATCAAAAGCAACGGAACATGTTTTGGAATCCAGGGGTAATTTCCAGAAGCAGAAGAAAGTAAAAGGGTTCCAAAGGCAGAACTGTCCGTGATTTAGGCACTGTCTTTGATATGGAGAAGAGAGCACAAAGAATAAGTTGGGAAGGAAATTTCGGAAGTTGTAGCATTGAAACATGTAGCCAGTGGTCTGGTGCTTGGTTTAGGGGTGTGGCCAGGGATTCTGCTGGGAAGATGGTGGCCAGGACTTTGAAGAGCACAGCCGCTAGATTCTCTTCCTTTCTTCAGATGCCTCCAACTTCTACAGCTGCTGCAGGACACATGAGAAACTGGCAGGAACACTTGCTCATGCGGAAGTCGGGACTTTAGATGTGTTAAAGGCACCAGGATTTGCTTTCCTTATTAGGCATTCCAAAACGTGCAGTTCTAACATTTCTAAGGAGAGTATGTTTTATTTCTACCCACGTTCCAGGCTATGGCTCTTACCATGGGTGTGTGGCAACTTCTCCTTGCCTATCACCATCTCTAACTGAACCAGGCAAGTATGAGGCTTGACCCACATCTAAGCTGTTTTCTAAAAGGGAAACTTCCTCCGAAGTTTAAACTGACTGCTTCACTTGTCAGTTGAATTCTGCTTCTTAGTAAACGAATACCACTGGCACAAGACTCTTTGGAAAGCATCACTATTTAGCCTTATCAAAGCAGTGCAAAAATGATCAATATTGAAACTTTCAATGTGAATGTTTTCAAACAAAACGGCTCACTCTGGAAACTGTTCATAAGTTGCATCCGACTTAGTTTGGGAACAAAATAATTAAATAATTCTAGATCCAAGTCTATCATGCACTGAATCCATATTCGGGGGGCAGGGGGTTGTTGCTATTTACATAAAGCAAGGAGTAAATTTTTGTTTACTCATTTGTCATTTCTGGTCTAAGATATTGTGATCGTAGAGGGAGAAATTGTCCTTGACACCCTCTGCTCTTGAATTTGGGTTTCAGCTCCTGTCCTGTTGTAAGTGTCTGAGGTTGACATTTTATGGAAAACCTTCTTTACAAATCATTTGCCATTTAACTTGGCACTGAAAATAGATCCCAATTGACCTGTGGGATTATTTTTTTGTAGAAATGACTTCATTGGTTTTTATATTATGAAAATGATGGAATGCACTCTGGAGAAATATTGAAGAAGAAATTTTAAAATGCCTATAATCTCTCCACCTAAATAGAAATATTTTAATATAAGGGGGGTTATACAAATTTTCCAGCCACTGCTATTTCAAATCCATTATTTTAAGAAAGGTATACATGCATCAAAGATGAAAAAAACGTATCCAAAGAGCTAGTTAGTGGCAGGACCAGATGACCAATTATCCCAGTTTGCTCAGGGTTGTCCCAGGTTTAATACGGGAAGTCCTCATCCTGGAAAACCCTTCAGTCACTGGAAAACCAGGACCCTAAGCAAGACAAGGACTGAACCCCACACCTAAGTTTTTGTTGATGCATACAGACTCACGCGTGCATGTCAAATAATGATCTTGTGATGTGTGGTTTGGTAACTTTATTCACGTTACTATGTATAGAACATATTTCCATGTCAATAAATGTAATTCTGCAATATAATTTTTAATAGTTGCACATTATTCCATTGTGTGGCTCTACCAAAATTTATTTCACCAATACTTTATTGATGGATGTTTGGCTTATTTCCAAATGTTTGACATGATAAACAATCCTGTGATGAGAACGATCCTTATACATCTTGCTCTCCCATACCACACCGTGCTTCACTTTCACAATACTAACCAGAAGTGCACTAAAATACTTCTCTGAGCAAGCATGTCCTTAATGCCTATCTACCCCACTAGACCATAAGCTGCCTGAGGACTGGCACGACACATTTCATATCCCCAAAGCCAATTACCATGTCTACGCCTGGTACTTGTTGAACAAATGAATACATGAGTCTGTGAATGATCCCAGTGAAAATTCAGGGCTAATCGCTGAGTGAGGTCAGCAGGGTCACTGTTATAAGCAAAAGGGATCGTTTGTACTTGAGATCTGTGCCTTTCAATCAGGGAATTTCGTGTTTTTCTGGGCACATTATCCCTTTATACCATCCCCACCTCTGCACAAAATGTGTCTGTGTTGCTGACTTTAATGCTGAAGTCACGTGGGGATGTGGGAGGTCAGATTTGGGAGCTAAAGTACTCAACATTTTTAGTTGTCTTAACTAAATTATAAATGTAGGTAGGAGGTCCCTCCCCACACACACACCTTTTAGTTTCAGGCCCACTATGGGATAATATGCATTATCTCATTCACCATCACTAAAATTCTTGGAAGTGGGCATTATTAGCTACATTTTGAAGATCAATCAGTCAAGGCTCAGAGCAGTTAAGTTACTAGCACAAGGTCACACAGCTAAGACTTTAGTCATCGGATTCCTAAATTTCTGTTCTGTGATATCACGCTCTCTTTCCTGCCACATGAAATTAAATCTCTTTCTAGTCTGTTTCTCATAGTTATAAATAAGTAAGTTTCTCGAAAAACAAAGAGGTCTGGTGTCCAAGGGGGCAGTGAGGGTCAAAATATTAACAGCTCAAGTGACACAGCCCATCCAGTAGACACAAATGCTGGTTGTAAAATCACCAGTTCCCTCCATAGGGTTCCCAGATAAAATACAGGATCTCAAGGTAACTTTCAGATAACCAACAAATAACTTTTTGTATAATACCTGAGACATACTTACTGAAAAAAAAAAAAAGAAAATTGTGTGTGGAGCTGGAAGACCTGGGTTTCCAGCTTGACCTCACCCACATAGTAAGTGCACAGTTCGACTGGACACAGTTCAGTCAACCCTGCTAGTCTTAGGGGTTGGTTTGAGGTGAAAATGTCAGAGTTAGTTTAATGGGCTAGTGTTTACTTAGAGATCAAAAATGATTGGTTTTATTTGTAAAGCTTAAAGAGCCGTAGCTGGGCAAGAATCCTGCCTCTGGTCTACACTGTGTCCTGTATTCCTATTGTCATTCCTGTGTAGTCTGTTATCATTTTATTTTTACAATGAATGATTTTGCATCCTTCGCTAAAACTGCCTTCTTCATTGAAGGGTCAAGCAATGAAAGTTTGAAAAATTAAGATAAAACAACAGCATTATTAAAATATATGTTAACATTAAAACTAACCCCGCACTAAGATCACCATAGTATTATTTATATCCAATACTAATATAATATTAACAATATAATATTTAATATTAAATACAATGTTCAGCAATAAGGATTGGTTAAATAAGGTTCAGGTAGTATTCCTGGGTTGTGGGCCTGTGGTTAATTTTTCTTTTCTTCATACGGTGTCTACATTGTAAAATTTTCTACAGTGAACGTGTATTGCTTTTATAATCAGAAAAAAAAATACTGTTAATGTTTAATCATGGCCCGAGAACTTGGCAATCTACAAGATCAAAAAGACACATGACGAGGAACAATCAAGTTAAGAATGAATCTTCCTCATGACGATCAGTTACATTCATGGAAAAATGTGACAGTTAAACTCAGTAGAAATGCCAACCAGGGCTTGCGTAGAGTGGAAATAATCAGTCAACCAACCCAGTGTTTTGTCTACATGACATAAATAACTGTTTGGGTTGTTTTCTTCTTTCTTTTTTTTTTTTTTTTTTTTTGTTTTTTTGGTGTTTGTTTTTTTTTCTCACTCCATTGGCCAATTTAAGCGTACAGTAAACAGAATATTTGATTTATTTAGACGGCTTTCAAAACTCCAATTGAGTGCAACGTATGGCTTAAAATCTACTATAAATATTCTTGAACCGCCCTCTGTACAGAGTACCCACAGGCACCAACACAGCACTTTAATCACTGTCCCTTCCGAATGCATTCTGTGCTCGGGGAGCTGACCTAATCGGTAAAACATTGGTGTGTTTTCTCTCTTACAGCAAAGTCATGTCACAAGGGTGTGTTGTCCCCACCCTCCCCCCTCCCGCCCCTTGAGAACATTTGCTTATAAAGGGGAAGAGTTTTTAATATATATGCAAAGAATGATAATGAAATGTGTCTGGCCAGAACACAATCAAGAGAGATTTCATCTAGTTTCAACAATTCAGAGTGCCAGGCTGAAGCCATTTTTACCGTAACTCATATTTTCAGCCCTGTGAAGTTGCCGCCCACACAGGAAATGACTTGGAACAGGTGGTCCAGGATGCTTGCTGGTCTTGTCTGGCTCCACGGGTAATGCTTGTGGGCTACTGAGTCACTGAATAATTATGAGCCTGAACAAAAGGTTCTCAGATAAGCCCTCAGTCAAGACAGAGAAAGGCAAGGTGTAGCTGGTGACTGTCTCAGCGTGCTAGCTGTTCAGTCGGAGGTGATGAAGGAGCGTTCCTTGGGAAACAATGCCCCCTTGGTTTGTGCTTCTTCTTGCTCTCCAAGCACCTGGTGGCAGCAGGACGAGAAAGAACAGATGAAGAAAAAGCCATCTCATACCTCCAGGTTTAATGAATGTGATGCATCAGAAAATAGCCTACTTGGAATCACTGCTCACAGGGTCAGTGAGCTATGATTTCTCTGCTGTGCTGGACACAAACCTATTTTATTTCTCTCGATCTTTTCCCAGACTGGGAGGTAGTGATGCAATTCTTCCCATTTCACAGATGAAAGAGCTGTGGCTTAGGAGCCCATGTACTTAGCTTTAGCATTCAGAAAGGGGAAATGGATGGTGTGACAGGCTGACCTGTGTCCCCTCAGAAAAGATATGTCCATGGCCTGACTGCCATGGCCTTAGAATGTAACCTTGTTTGGAAATGGGGTCGTCACAGATGTAATTAGCTACGGTGAGGTCATACTGGAGTGGAGTGAGCCCCTCATCCAATAAGACTGGTGTCCTTCTAGAAAGAATGCCATGTGAAGAAACAGACATGCGGGGAGGAGGCCACAGGCAGATGGAGGTTTGGGGTGATGCAGCCACACGCCCAGGAACACGAAGCATTGCCAGCAAACCCCCAGAAGCTAGGAGAGAGGCAAGAAATCTCATAGAGTTCAGAGGGAGCGTGGGCCTGCTGACATTTTGATTTCAAACTCCCAGCCTCCAGAACCATGAGACAATGCATTTCTGTAGTTTTAAGCCACCAGTTTGTGGTACACTGTTACACCAGCTCCAGCAAACTAATATGATAGGTGGGAACGAACATTTATAGAGAGCCTATTATGGATTCTCCTATTTAACTTTCACCATCTCCAGATAACCAGTTTTCAGGTTGGGAAACAGAGGCTTTCAAATTCTCCAAAATGTGGAAATTTTCCTTTCCCCTGGATATGTAAGTCTCAATTAGGATCGTTTGAAAAACGGGACATAAGAAATTGCTTGTTCAAATGTAAGTGATTCTAGTGAAAATCATGTAAATTGATAAGGTGAGGCCAAAAGGCAGGACATGAGTGCATGGCCCTGGTGGGAAGTGGAGAATAAGCAAGAAAAGGGTCACTGTGCAAACCCTGGAATACTGCCTGGAGACAGCGAGTTAGGTCTCACTTCAGGAAAGAGACCCCCCAAAAAACTGCAACGTTAGATGAACAGTGTCTATAAGACCACCTTCACTTTCGACACCAACTACAAGTTCAGGGGATTCTGAAAGCACACTCAGTTTCCATAATTCACTAGAAGGACACACAGGCCTCGTTGAAAGCAGTGACATTCGCAGTTAAGTTTGCTAAAGGAATGCAGATTAAAGTCAGCCAAGGAAAGAGGATTCCAGGAAGGTACCAGAAGCCGAGCTTCCAGTTATGCTGTCCCCGGGCAGCAGGACAGTGTTATTCTCCTGGTCCTGACAGGTGACGATATGCGTAGAGCATTGCCAGCGGGAAGCTCATCGGAGCCTTTCCAGCCTCTGTCCTGAGCTTCATCGTGCAGAGAGGGTTGAGTGGCTGAACTCCATTTTCAGCCCCTCACGAGGCAGAATTGATGCCATGGGACCCACAACTCCCCCCCCTTAAATCAGGTTGGTGTGGCTCACAGTCTTGCCCCTAAATCATGCTGTTGATGTCCGGCTGGTGTAAGGCCCCCAAGACAAACACACTCCTACAGGCAGGATGTTCCAAAGGCTTTGCAATCACTTCCCAGAAACCCAGTAATCCCAACTCTGGGAGCAAGCTTTCCTCCAAGTTGACCCTCGGGATGGGAAGAGACAGGGCCCCCAGACTCCCATAGACTCCACTGCGCGCTTGGAGCCAACCTGCCCTGAGTCTCCTCACGGGTGGGCGCGGTCTATGCAGCTGCATCCTTCCGATGTCCTCTCTCTCGTGCTCACCAGGTCTGCTGTGTTTGGGGACAAGATGAGGCTGAGCCCAGGAGGAGTAAGAAAGGCCAGGTCAACAGGGATGGGACGTGGGACCGGGGGACGTGGAGAGAGAAAGGAGACAGCAGCCCTGCAGAAGCAGGAGCGCCCGTGCTCAAGGGCAGAGCCTGCACTTCTTTGCACCTATTCCTGTGCCAGAGACACCTAGAGGACAAGAGTCACCCTAGGGCTCAAGTTGGGGGGTGGGCACGAGAGAGATTTCTCTCTTCCTTGTGATTTTGTTTTTATGCCAAAACACAATGCACGTGACCCTCCTCAGAAGCTGCTTCCATAACCAAGTTACACAGCATGGAGTGCAGACGACAGTAATGTTCTTCCTTCTGGCTCTGGCATCAGCCTGCTCCCTTTTCTGAAAGCATCACCTCTCGTCTGCACAGAAGGGCATTCACTCGTCTACTTTCTTAAAATTTACCACTAAACAGTATAGAGATGATTTCTATGTTTTCATTTAGCACGCAAACACGGGGTAAGCATTTGAAACATTGGTACAATGTAGACAAAAACTACAGGGAGGGGGAAGTTTGCCTGAGTGACACCACCCCTCTTCCAGCTGCCACCTTCATGAGAATCGTCGCCGCCCCCCCTACACCCTACATTTTTGATGCAAAATATGCTGCAGGTGACAGAGACAACTTTCAAAGGCAAAAGAGAAGAGACAGGGAAAGCAAACAGGAAATGCGTGTAATCATTTACAGCCAATTTGAACTTTTTTCCACGGCTCTACAGGATTTGAAGACCTTCATTGCCTGGTAAATGATTGACGTGAAAAGATATCATTTTTAATGGAACCCTATGAACAACATACCTGCAACTGGAAATCAAGTTCCCCAAATTATTTCCATGGAGGCGTGCGACCTACAGGACGGAGGAAATGTGTTTCGAATCTTGACCCATCATTTGAAATTCATGTTCCCTGACTTTTCCACAAGCCATGCCAAAGAAAATAAAGGGGCCAGCCCTTGCCGGTCACGCAGCCCCCCTCGCCCACCAGGCCCACTGGCTTTCCCGCATCGCCATGTGGCGACTCTGGGCCCTGAGGATGGGATGAACACAGGGCAAGTCGCCCTGATGTCTGGTTTTCATTGACAAGAGCAGAAATTAGCATCACCTTCCGCCAGACTCTGCATTGTATTCCATAATGCATTAGGGGCCCCTTTCTGATTTTATTTCATATTCTGGCTTGATAGCACATTTTCTCTTAACTTTAAAGATTGTTCCCTGCCTGAAGAACTCCTCCAAGCGTAGGGGGTAAAGAAAAGAAAAGAACCTTTACTCTAAATGGGAACTTACCACTGAAACCTAGAAGGGACACGAAAGGCATAAAGTCCTTTATAAGGGAGCAAAATAGGGTAAAACTTGAATAAGACCTTGGATGAAAAGGTGCTTCCTTTAACCCGGAAAAACCCAGACGTGGCCACAGCCTTCGATGGTGACTAATTATTGTACGCCTCTTGACACAAGTCACTGCAAACCCTAATACCTAACACTCAAAGCTATCTGTGAAGTTTTGCTTCTAATCCATGACTCAGGCTTTGCATGGTGTGTTTGTGCTTTTCCAGTTTTACACGGATCCTTTATAGTATATTAATATCATGCGCAATGTCAGCATTTGGAAAAGGTTTGTGACTGATAGGGCTGAAAAGGCATATTTCTCCAACAGCCTGTTCCCATAATCGAAGTCATTCTTCTTCGAGACTCAGACCACCATATGCTTCCACTTTTTTTTTTCTTTCTGTTTTTATCAGGGGACTTCAGCACATTGGATTTCAGTATAAATTTTAAATACATTAAGACGGTTCTAAATGCTCAAGCCAGCACCCCGTCAGCTCCCCGTGGTCCCCTCTCCTGAGAATTTATTGACGCCTTCGAGACCTCCCATCTGTAGTTGGGGTCAGCCCTGCTGATCGTAATAGCTGATGTTTACTGAGTGTTTACTATACGCCAGGCTCTGGGAGAAGTGCTTGATGCGTGTTGGGATATTTAGTCCTTCCAAGAACTCTGTGAGGGCAGACGAGAAGACTAGCATTGAGGTAAGTTAAAGAACCAGTGCGACTAGCCAGCCATTGACCGTCCAAATCCATGTTCTTCATTTTCACCAGACTAGCCCTGGGTCGACCAAGATGCGTGCCTGCCTTCTCAGCACACCACACTCACGAATGCATAACCGCACGCGGCCCGACACACACCCCCCTTCCCGAATGCCTCCCTTCGGGAGCTTTCACTTTTCTCATAGGGAGCAATGCCGTTTTCCATTCCCTAGTTTGCTGTAAGCCCTCAGAGGGAGAAAGGGTCCCTTTTGGGGGCTGGGAGCCATCGTTGTAAAATGTACTCGGCCCACAACTGATTTCTTCCCAGAGCCATGCATCCACGTGATAGGGAAATAACCCAATCCCATAAATATTCAGTAGGCACATGTTGTTTATAATACTCATTATTATGATGAGAGCAAAAGTGTTCACAGATTCCTGCCCTCAAGCCACTCTGCACACTCCCCCTTTTCCCCCACCACCATAAAATGTAGCAGTGTGACCTTCTGGACCCCTGACCCTTTGTGAAGTATTCAGGGATCATGATGGAGAGGAGAGTTAGACAAAACCGAAGCTTAACCTGGAAAGGGCTCTCAGTCATTCACCTGAGGAAAGAACAAATCCGGAAAACAATAGGAGGCTGTCCAGACCGTGACGGAGACCAAGAAGAGTCCAGGTGGGATACAGGGACTGGAGAGGGCCACACCGACGGGGGAGGTTGACGGGGTTTCACTCTTTCTGTGGAGCGTGACTCCCTACCACACACACACACACACACACACACACACCCTTTTCTGCCTCTTCAGGAGACGTCAATGCTCCTCCTGATTCTCTCATGATTAGAATTGCATCTCTTCAGATGTGTAACCTTGAAGGCGGAAGCTGGGCATGGGAGGGGGTTGGCCGAGGTTCTATGAGGGACATAAGGTGGTGACCTCTGACCTCAGGGAGCTTACAGCCCAACATGCTACTGAAAGCAATGCCAAGCAACTATAATACAGCATAAACAAACTATCAGTCTGAGATTGAAACAGCCATGAAGAGAGATCATGATTCGTGTGAGGAATCGAAAAACTGAAGATGGTTTCTGTGTGGTCCTGGACACGTGGGGGTGGGGCGTGGACGGAGTTTGAAGGGGTGCTGCCTATAAGGGAAGAGGGGACGCCTGACTCCCTCTCCCACAGTGTTTCTCTCTGGGGTGACCCTGTGTTCTGGGAAAGCTGTCACTTGTTCTCGGACAAATTAGAGTGGTGGGTCAGCTGACTTCTGTCAGTAAACAAGAGCTACAGGTCCTGCCTCTGTAATCGCTCCCCTGTCACTGTTCTCCTCCTCTTGCTACTGCCCCCACCCCGGGGAAGGCTTCCAAAGCTCCCCTTCCCGAATGATAAAATGGAAGTCATGGCATAAGTAATGGGAGTTCCAGAGGGAGAAAACAACATCTGTGGAGGGAACATTTAAAAGCAAGGAAAATATAACAGAATTAAGACATTTCTCTGAAGCTAAGTAAATGGGTTAGCCTTGTCTAGCTGGGAGTTATTGCTTGCATGGGTTTGGGGATTGCTGTACGGAATTATAATTTTCTTATTGATGCTTGCAAAGGTAAGCCTTTGCAAGGAGGCAGAGGTTCCCCTGGGCCAGAAAGGCCATTCTCACTTTAATCCCTGGGGGATGACATGGAAGCAGACTGAGGCAGGTCCCAAGGAGGTGCCACCTCTCTTTCCTGGTATGGCAACTCATATTGGGTGAATACTACCCTGTGTTGCAGTGTAAAGATGTAGTAGGTGGACCACAGCCAGGTGGGAGAGCCCCAGGCTGGCTGGACTTCTGCTGGGTCCCCTGCAAAGGGACTGAGCCTGCAGCATGGCCCTTCTTGTCATCTAATGCCTCCATTTGTGATGTTCTCCCTTCACTTTCCTTGTTTTGTCTCATAGCCTTTAGTAAAGCCATTTTGAGTATTCCACACTTATCTCTGATACTTCAAAATGGTGCACGGGTACCAGCAGCACCTTGGGTCAACACAGACATGGCAGAAATAATCAGGAGTCCTCCCCGTCACCATCCCCAATCCAAGCAAATGGGAAATTACAGGAGCCAAATCTCGCTAAAAAGAAATTCTCTTTTTAGAGTCTAACTGAGTGGTTCCTGGTTTAATTTGTTACTAAGGAAACTGAATTGTCATTTCCTTTTATATTTTACTAACTTCTGCCCAGTTTCTGAGTAACACATCTTTGTATATGTATTTCCTCGGCGGCGGGTATTCGGCATATTGGCTTAGCGTGAGACACTGCCTTGGGAAAAGGAGCTGTGAAGACTCTTCTCTAAGGCAGATATGGGTGACCTTTGTATGGCTCACCTACCTCCTCTGGGAGATGCTCAACAGCCCTTCACCTCCTGACCCCCTTCTGCCCCAACTCCCTCTAGAGTCAGACTTCTGGTCTTAGCCAGAGCCATCAGCAACTGCACCCCTTTTAGTGAGAGTAACGAGACTGGACCATGAAAAGTGCCCATCCGAGAAATTAGACTCAAGGGACTGTCCAGTTGTCATGGGCTCTGCCCACCCGAAACCTGCCCTTCATCTTCTTCCCAATCAGGCATTCACAGCACAATCATTAGCGTCGTGCTGAGCCTCCAACGCCAGGGGATAAAAAATGCAAAAGTCAGACAATCGTTTGGGTTTTATCATGTGGACCTCTAGATGTTTATTATCATGAGGATGAAGACTCTGGAATCTACAAGTATCTACAAGGCATAAGTGGCGTCTGAATTCTTTCACGTAAGCATCGGAAAACCTTACCTCAAAGGAGAGGATGGAATAGTAGAGTCATGTGCCACTTAACAATAGGGACACATTCTGAGAAACACATGGTTAGGCAATTTCGTCCTTGTGAGAACACCATAGAGTGCACTTACACAAACCTGGACTGTACATTTAGGCTACACTAAATCTGTTCAGCAACGTGAGATTAAATCAAGCACGAGAGAAAATGAAGCAATCAAGACACAAGGCAAACACAAAATGTATGAGACTGCTGCCAGCATCACATGGCGGGCCGTTTTACAGCAAAGTTCTTTTTATAAGTGGAAAGAGTACACTCTAAAATAACAATAAAAATATAGTTTAATAAATACATAAACAAATAGCATAGTCGTTAATTATCATTATCAAGCATAGGTACTGTACATAATTGTATGTGCTATACTTTTATATGACTGGCGGTGCAGTAGGTTTGTTTGTGTACACCAGCATCACCACAGACACATGAGTCATATGTTTCACTGTTATGTTATGATGACTTCGATGTCACTAAGTGATAGCAATTTTTTGGCTCCATTATGGTTTTATGGGACCACCATCGTATACTGAATCCATTGTTGACCAAAACGTTGTTATGAGGTGCATGACTATAGTACATTTTGTGTCGTGTACCTGGGGAACCATAGAATGTTCCAGAACAATTTGGACCTCCTAGTAGAACCATGAGCTTCTGTCCTACATAGCAAAATGAAAAAACTCCAACTCTTCTCACCTAACTAAAGCCCTAACTGTTGTCTTGGCCCAAAGTCATAAGAAGAGTTTGGAAATCCTTGGCCAACACACATATAAAAGTGGGGTCACTTCTGCCCTGTTTTCTTTGCAAATCTAAAGATCTGAGTCCCTCACTCCTGCTGGTGTTGGTAGACCAAGGAGATACTCTCCTGCCTGGACCACTACATGTCAAAAAGGTGAACTGAGCCACTTCTAGCATTTGGGAGAGTCCAAAATCCATTCTGTCCAAAATCATTCTGTCCAAAATCCAGGACACCAATCTTGTGTTGCAGAGAACCTTCGAGAATGCCACTTCATGTGTAAACAATACTCCTTACGTGTACTGTCAGGATCCCATGAAAATATCACAGCTGAAGGTAAATCACACCAAAAGGATTTGGATCGAACATTAGGCCCGAGGGTGAATTAGCCCTAAGACCTGTTCGATTCTGGACTGGGAGTTTGGTAAGTCTCTAGGAAAGAAACAGACTGAAAGAGTCAGTTTGGTTTAATCACACACACACACACACACACACACACACCGTAGAATAACTATCAATAGAGATAAATCTTTCTGAAATTTTAGAAATGAGACTTCAGCCTCTGCAGCTGTTCGTTTTCACAGCCCTTTTAAGATTTATACCCACAGTTTTATTGTAATCATTATTCTAGATGATCTAAGATTATGTTATTGCATTGAAGGCTAACGTGATGAAAAGATCAAGGCATTTAATGAAGTGCAAAATTCATCTCACTTAAGAAAAGCCATGCTTTGTTCCCGAGGGAAAACCAGACAGAAAACAAGGACTTTTCAAGAAAGTTATTTGTTTTTGTTTAAAATTCTGGATGGCAGGATAAATTTGTGTCATTTTCACACATAAATATCAACAAGTGGCAATGAAGCAATTGAATTCCTTGGCACTCTGCCTGACTTTCCAGCCAAATACCCCCTCAGTTTAATGAGATACATCAGTAGAAGGATGCTAGGAAACTGAGAGACAGAAATCAAGACTTTTAAGACCCCCCAGCATTGGTTTAGGAGGTAAAGCCCTGATTGAGGTCTTAGAAGCTCTGAACCACCACAGTTCTATCTCACTAGCTCTCATCTTACACATACTGTTCAGCTGCAGCTAAAATGCTGTGTTGTTTTAGAAAAAATATTATGGTATTTTTCCTATCTGAAATCATTTATTTCGGTAAAACATTCATAAAATAAAATTTGCCATTTAACCGTGTTTAAGTGTACAGTTAAGTGGCATTAAGTATATTCCGACATTTCTTTCTTCATCGTAAAGATTTAGATAAGCATTAAGAAAGGAAATTAAGAAAGAAAATAGACATAGTTTAGATGCTACAGGGGAAACTGGCCTCTTCCATTCAAATGATATACCCCTGGGAAGGAGTTTCGATAAAATAATTGGTTCTTGGTTGGCTTTGGTCATTAAAAATGTTAAGAGAAGAAGCAGAAAACAAAATAACAACTGTATGAAAAAACTAGACAACATACAGATGAGTAATTCTAAATAGAGAAGTTGATGGATATTGGTGTGGATTCAGAAACTTTCCAAAGTAGGAATATCGAAACATTTATTCACTTTCTGCTTCCTTATGTGAACGAAAACAGGTGACAGCAAAGCAGATCTCTGGCTGTGTTAGAGGCTGGCTCACAAAGGGATGTCGCTTATGGATGACAAGCTCTGATATGGTGACAGCAAGTGAGAAACACTAGATGGCACAGAACGTGTTCAAGCAACAATTGTTCATTTAAACTGAAGTCAATCCAAATATTGGATGGACTCTCCCCCAGGACCTGAAATTCAGCATTTTCCCTGATGTCAGTTTCCCACCCTTCCTGGAAATAAGAGCACAGGCTACTCCCACAGCTCACTGTTGCATTAACAGTGCCATTTTACTCACTCTTGTGCCTTCCCAGGATGTGCCAAGATTCTTTCATCTTTCTTATCTCTTAGCTCACTGAAGGCAAGATTTACACTGTGTGCACACGCACGATGAGTGTCAAATGTAGAAATAATTGACTAGTCCCTGAACTTGCAGGGTTTATAAACACCACAGTGGTGTGTTTCTTGCAATTAGCCGAATAGACAATTGACAGCAAAACTGGGGATTAGGAGAGTGAGATGCCTGAGCACGGCCTGCGTCTCTCACTGTAAACGTGGACTGGGCAAAGAGGAACCTGAGAACTCCTTTTTGTCCTTTTCCCCAAGAGCAAACAGAAGTGAAATCTCTGTTTGAGGCTGGTGGTGGTGAAGGTCAGCGTGGACCCAGGCTGGCATTTGGACATGTTACACGAGGCTTGAGTTAAAGCACCTGGGGAATGAAGACTTACTGATACCAAGTGAGGGATGGCCGTAGATTCCAGTTTTCAGCGTGTCATAGATGCTGGAAAATGTCACGTCACTCTACAGGCACAAATGCTTTGAAGCAGATGTCTCTGCGGGACACACCCAGTCTGGGGGGAAGGAGCCCAGAAGTAAGAACTGGCAGTTGCATGATCAAGGCTTGCCTATGACACTAATTGCTTGTGGAGGTTCGAACAAGGACATAAATTCAGTGGCTCTCAACTCCCCCATAAAACAACTCCAGCCCCTACAGAGCACTGCAATGTAAATCACATTACGCGACCACCCACATTAGTTGTAACCTAAAGACCTTCCAATTGAAAGCTTCCTTCCCAAGTCCACAGAAACGAGAGGTATACCTGGGGTCATCTGTTATTTCACTCCCAGGGCTATCCCTTGGCAACAAAGCCCCCCAAATTCCTGAGTGTCCTGAGAGCTACTTGAACCTCAGTGGGAAATAAGAGCTGACTCTCAGCTCTCGTAAATTATCCACTTCATCTATGCCTCGTCCCTAGAACTGTACTCACTTTCTAGGTAACCCTTTTACTCAAACCAGAACCAGCAGTGGAGTCATCACACACAATCAAGTGTCCAGTGTCCACCTTGGTCAACCGAGTTTGCCTTGTCCCTTTATTATAATGAGCAGAATCACAGCAGAAAACCTTGTGCGGAGAATAAATTCCACCAAGGAAGAACAAAACTTTTCCTTACTCTGCCATGTATTCATTGGGCAGTTGGTGAAACGTGTGAACACCGCTCTTCATATTAAACACCATTGACTAGAAACCTTCTCCTGTGCATGCTTATGCTTTTGCAGACCTTTGAAAAGTCAATCTCAGCCTGTTTTATTTTCTCTGTATTTTTTTTTTTCATATCCTGCATATAGGATTTAGCTGTGCTCCGGTATTCGGGTGCAGCGCTGAGCTCCGTGAGTGTTCTGGTGTCTCCGTGCCTGTAAGTGGCATCCTTGATGTAGTCCATGCCCCCTCTTTTGCAAGTCCCTGCTCTGACTTGCATTTTTTGAAATGTTTGGAGAGCAAAATGTTACTGTGATGAGTTTCCAAAGTGATATGGGAAGGTAGTCTGGACATGGGAATTGTGACCTAGTCAATTTCAGCATGGTCTTTTTGTATCTCTGGGGAAAAAGAAATATGCCATCCATTTGACTCCAAGGCAGCCTTGCCCACGAATCACCCTGACCACAGTCTGCTCTTTGCAGCACCCCCTGCAAAGACGTGACTGACCCCAACTCTCACAACATTGGGAATCTGGGAGTGGTGAAGAAAGGACATGAGAGACTGGATTTTGGAAGATGGAAAATAAATGATTATCTATTTTAAGCAGCTAAAAAAAAGCGTTGTCACAGAGATCCCCTCAGCTTTACAAATAGTATCTCATTTAATTCTCATTATCTCTTTGAGAGAAGTGCTATTTTATTGGCTCATTGTGCAGATGAGGAAACTGAGGCACAGAGAGGTTAATAGATTGGCCAAGTCACACGGCCAGTAAGGGGCAGAGATGCTAACCTAGGCAGGCTGGAAATCACATTTTTTACCACCATGGCTTGGTGCTCTCCAAGATAACGAGTGCATGGCTAGAGGGAAAGAGAAAGCCCTTAATATGTGCCTCGTGGGGAGTTTTCACATATTCCCTCTATGGGCTTTCAGAGGCGATCGCCCCTGCCTCATTACCCTTGCTGTCATCTCCCCTAAATGAGTCCCCTGATGACACCCACATCTTAGTGTGGCCCCGGACCCTGGGAGGCACATTCTCAGCTTCTTCTCTCTCCTTCGGGTTTGGTGGATCTTGGTAGGAAACACCTCCAGACCCAGCCTTGGATTAAGACCCTGGTGTCAGCGGTGGGATCCTGCCCATCAGTGCTCCTTCTTGCAAATTGGACCAAACGGGTGGCCCTCAGTGGTGGCTCCCAGGCTGCTGTGCTCCCCCAAGTCCCAGCTCTCCTCCCCCTCTCTAAGCTCCCCTCCACCAGTCTTTGCTGTTCCAGTCTATAAGGCCACAACCCCTCATTTGTGCACACACGTGTGTGTGTATACATATATATGCATACATTGCTGCCATTGGGGCTCAGATAACTCTGTCTCATGCATGTTGGATGTTATCAGCACCCCTGATCTCTACCCACAAGATGCCGGTAGTGTACCCCCTCCATTGTGGCACCTCAGAATGTCTCGAGACATTGCAAAACAGACCACAGTTGAGAACCCTTGGGCTAGATTTAGACCTTAATCCCTGCCATACTGCCACTGAGCTCTCCCCCTTCCTGCTGCCCTGCCTGTCTCTGCCCCGTCCTGCACCTTGGACCCCACTGTCCTTAAATATGTGTCCCCTGTGATCACAGCCTCACATCCCCGTTCTGAGCCCCATTGGATCTCCCACATCTGCGATCTACCCTCAGACTGGAAAACCAAGGGCTAGCCAGTTCCAGAGTTGACAAGACTGTTGGATCCCCTGCACACTGGGTCTGTCCTGTATCCTGGCATTTCTGAAGTCGTGTTCCAGAGCCCACTCACTTCTCTCAGCCCTCTGTGTAGACGCCATCCCTGGCTCCAATTATGCCTTGAGAGATACATCATCCTTCAAATCCAAGTCTTGAGCTAGGGTAGAATCTTAAATTCAGGAACAACCAACTCTCTTCCTTGGCATTTATTTCTTGGTGTCAAAATTACCAGCGTGGAACACCCAGGAGGAAACAAGGTGAGTGACCCCACCCCTCAGCTTTTGAGAACATGAATCTGAACAAAACCTCTACGTGGGGCAGCCAATCTGATGGTAGCAACAGCCTGCTTTTGTGTGACCACCTCACTTCATGAGGGAAGAATTTAAACCATAAATTTTGTAATTTGAATAATTTTCCTCTGATACAGTCCCTCTGTTCTATACAGTTAATTCAGAGCAAATATACCAAGTATATTCCAATAACAAAGCCGTGGTTTTCCATATTGTCAAAGTCTCTTGTGGCTCCACACTGTGGGGTGACCCCAGGAGAGTAAGTCAACCCTTGGGGTCTTCCAGACTCAACTGGACAGATGGGAGTAGCCCCTCAGGAGATTCTGGCTCAGCAGTTTATGCCCATTGAGACATATTTGTGTGCTGGGCAATGTGATGGCTAATTTTATATGTAAATTTGACTGGGTGCCCAGACATTTGGCCAAACATTATTCTGGGTGTGTCTGTGAGAGTGTTTCTGGATGAGATGAGAATTTGAATTGGAGACTGAGTAAAGCAGATGGCCCTTCCTAACGTGGGTGACCATCATCCAACTTGCCATAGTCTGAATGTTTGTGTCCCCACAGAATTTGTATGTTGAAATCCTAACCCCCAATGTGATGATATTACAAGGTGGGCTCCTTTGGAGATGATTATGTCATGAGAGTAACGCCCTGATGAATAGGATTCGAGTCCTTATCAAGGAGACCCCAGGGAGCTCCTTTGCTCCTTTCATCATGTGAGGCCAAGGGGAGAAGGTGACTATCTATGAACCAGGAAATAGGTCCTCACCAGATCTGCTGGGGCCTTATTTTTAGACTTTTCAGCCTCCAAAACTATGAGAAATAAATGTTAGTTTTTGAAGCCACTCAGTCCACGGTGTTCTGTTATAATAGCTTGAATGGATTAAAACACAATCAACTGAAGACCTGAACAGGAAAAGAAAAGCTGAATAAGAGAGGACTTCTTCTGCCTTCCTGCTGAGTTGCGTCATTGCTGTTTTCCCGCCTTCAGACTCTAACTGGCACATAGGCTCTTTTTGGGTCTCCAGTTCACCAGCTTTCTGACTGGAGCAACAAGTTTAGCACTTCCAGGTCCCCAGACTGCCAACTACAGATCTTGGGACTTGTCAGCCACCAATTCTTTATAATGTACATTCTGCTCCTCTGAAAAAATGCTGACTAGTACAGACAAGGTACCAATACTATCAGTAAACAGTGCATCAGAGGTGAAATTACAGTCCAGCCAAGCTGCTAACCCTTAGCTCTCTCTGGACACAGTAGAATGTGATTGATACAATTGTCCAGGTTTCCAAAAATCTAAGATGAACAATTTTCATTGCATCTGAACTTGGGTTAAGGCAAACTGCATCAAAGAAAGAAAGAACAACATCTCAGGTTCAATAAGAGAGTCCTCGTGTTCTTAGAAAATACTTGGTGCTATATTTAATAATCAAATAACTCAGGAGGACTGGATGACAAATTAAAATAAAAATAATTGTCATGATAATATTATAAACTTCAACCTAGTAAATCTTTATTAGAATGTTTTTCATGCCTAAATTAATAAATGCATATTGTAAAGATTTTAGAAATTACCTGTAAGCACAGGAAGAGGGGAAAAAATCCTATCTTCCAAGTTTCCCAAAGATATAACCGTAGTTAGCATTTGGTGTATGTCATTCAAGTCCCGCCTGCCCTTATTGTTGTGTGTGCACATTTACATATGTGTGCATATACACAGATATATACATGTGCATGTATATATGGGGTCATACTATATACACTATTTTACAATATTCTCTATTTTCAGTTAATATACGTCATGGGTATCTTTGCATGCTGTTACTTTCACCATGATTGCATGACAACCAGCCCCGGGTCTGGGTCCTCAGCGATGGCTCCCAGCTACTGCATTGCCCCCAAGACCCAGCTCTCCTTTACCCTCTCCTCTTTCCTGAAGCAGATACCTGAGCTGCTGAGAATATTCTTATACATACATTTTTCACACCTTTGCCTGGACTTTTTCAGCAGGATCAACTGCTAGAAGTAGAGTCATAAGGTCAAATACTATGGAGGCTTTTGAGACAGGCTGCCAAATTGCCCTCCAGAAGGTTTTACCAACTTAGTAGCCCCTCCAAGCAGTGTGTGTGCCTCTCTCTCCCCAACGTGAGGGCAGTACACACTTGTCTTCATGCATTAAAGGGAGCTCCCGGGAGCTGTGCATTTAACAGTTTGGAACCAATTAGGGATATTTTACTCAGATTTTTTTTTTTTTTTTTCCCGGAGAGATCTGTGTCTTCCTTCATCTTGTGGGTTTTGGCAGCAATGATCATTTTTTTCAGCCAAATTAGGCTAAAAAGCAAGTAAGTGAAATATACTGATAAGGAAAGCACTCCTGTAGTATTTTCTCCATTGATGTACCATGTCTATATAAACAGACCTGCCTTCTTTGTTTAGATACACTGTGTATGTTGAGTTCCCAGGACAGCTACCTTCACTTTTGCTCTCTCTATTTTTTTAAGCATGTATTTGTTGATTATAATTATAACATGAGCTCTTACGATCCTTCACAAGTCAACAGGAAGAAGACAGAACGTGACTCTTGGAAGCAGGCCACATTGTGGCGACCCAGATGGGCCCCACCACGTCAGGTGATCTGCGAAGTCCCATGTGACCTTGTGCGTCCTCACCTTTAAGTTGGAGTGGACTGTCGGACCTCTCTGCAATGAGGAGAATGATTCCACCTCTCACCGTTCATGTCAGGATTCCAGGAGATCGTGTAAACTTTACAAAAATGTTCATTGGTATTAACATTTGCAGCAAAACACATTTAGACAGAGTAAAATCACAGAAAGCTGTATTCCCTTCCTAGGACTGCTGTAACAAAGAACCACAGACTGGGTGGCCGAAACGACAGAAATTCACTGTGTCACCGTTCTGGAGGCTGGCAGTCTGAGATCAAGGTGTCGGCGGAACTGGTTCCTTTGAGTCTCCTCTCCTTAGCTTATCGAGGACCATTTCTCCCTGTGTCTCCCCATCGTCTGCCCTCTATGTAAATGTCCCCTTTCTATAAGGATGTCGGTCATACAGGATTAGGGTCTACCCTAATGACTTGAACTTGATTACCTCTGGAAAGAGCCTATCTCCAAATAAGGGTCACGCCTGGAGAAACTGGGGGTTAGAACTTTAACATATGAATTTTGAGGGGACACAATTCAGCTCCTAACAATCGCTATGGCTGAAAGCTACTAGCACCACTGTAGTAGCCTTCAGTCACTGGGGGGACGGGTTTGGAAGGCTGACAAGGACCCCCCAGGAAAGCAGCAGCAAATCCAGGAATTGATCACCCTAGATGAAGAAAGGCACTGTTGACTCAGCTCCTCACATTTCAGTTCCCTTCTGTTTCTTCGTACATTCAAGTATACACAGGCCATTTCTAAACACAGATTCTAAATTTTCTCAGGGTATGAAGTTGAGAGGGCTGAGCTCACACAGATGGCCAGCCCTCCAAGAAGGTGAAGGAAGGTTTTACAGAAGCTCAGCTAGAAGGAGAAAATCATTTCTAGTCACACAACCAGAGTGATATTATTGTGTTTAATTCAAGTGTATTTAAGTACCGCATCTGAATATTAATACAAAAGTCCACACTTAGGTCAAGATTGAAAAGGAAGGAAGGTAAATTTCGTAGGTCACGTGCTACATGACAGCTATGGCTCTCATGACTTATTTCAATTCAGTGTATGTGCATTTTAGATCATTTAACATTTTCAATTATCTCCTCAATGCTCGCGCCCAACCACAGGAAAACTAAAGGCTCTCTCTTCAGATTATGGGGTGGAAAGATCAGCAATTTTCCCCCCAGACTGGGCACCAGCTATTGGGCAACCCAGTCAAGTCTTCAGATTCCTTTGTCCCTCACTCTTTTTATTTGAATAATGGAGATAATGGGCTTTGTGTTCCTTTATCTCTCGTACTGAGGAGCTAGACTACTAATTGCTTAGCGTTAACGAGATAATTTCTGACATAAACACAACCCGTGAAATGATTAAGATGACTCTGTATTGTCCTACAGGCTCCGTCTCAAGGAAAACTTTGTTGAAAGTTTTGTGTGGGTGAAAAATGTAGGGTGAAAATCAGAAGTCAAAAAATGTAAAGAAAATGGCGATAAACCATTTCTCAATGTTACTATGTATAGAAGCCATGGTATGTTGTAAATGAGGACACTTGAGAGGTTTTCCTTGAACTTCATATAAGCTGTGATGATGGGCACTTGTGAATGAAATAGATTAGGTACAATTTACCAACCTTGACTTTCTGGAAAGGGATGTGCTGGATTCCAAGGGTGCAGAATCTCCAACCAGGTGGCCAGAATCAAAGGGATGGCCCCAGCTTCCAAAGCTGTCCTTTACTCCATCCAGCGGGAGTCCTACCGCGTCACGGACAGAAACATCCAGTGTGTGTTGCTCCACCCCAGTCACTCAGGTAGCTGGAGATAGAAACTGGGGAATGGATAGAACACTATGTTCAAATACAGGCAGGACAAGAATGGAGCAATTCCCACCCTTATTTCTCAAGCACTTTTGATGTTCACGTTCCAAACAAAAGCAAGTGTGTCTTCAGAAGCCTTCCAGTCTCTGTGGTGTGTGCTGGGTATTTTCCCAAAGAGCTGCTCTTTCCAGGGATTTGGTGAGGCTGGAAATAAGCTTTCCACTTTGGGTCTGACGAGTGGATGAGTGAGTGTATGGGGGTTAGAGATGGGGAAGGTATAGAAATAGAACTACACCTTCATCTCTCTATAGCTCAGTTATTGTTCATGTTTCTCAAATCAGCCTCTACTCACTCACTCAATGCCAAGCTCAGAGTCTCCTATTTTCTGGATTCTAGGTGAGATTACTCTTTGCATATGGATTCTCTTATGCTCAGATCTTTCCAAGACATATTGAGTCCATCTCTGCTAATATTGTTCTTCTATTAGGCCTTCTGTTTTAGTTCAGTCCCTTATCATTAAAACACATATGTGGTAGATTCTCAGTTTTCCTCCCTATGTGACCTATCCTGGGGCCCATGTAGCATGCATTCCCCATTCCTCTTCTCCCTTGCTATTTTAATTCTGAATTTTGTTAGGTATTCACCAGAGAGCTCTGGATATCCATAAAAGGCGGGTATGCCAAGGCTGAGGCATGAGTCTGTGACTCAGAACTGGCCATGAGATAAGAATAGATGCCTGTTGGAGACATTTTTTGTTGTTGTTGTTCCTGATTATAGTTGATGGAATTGTGTCCTTCAAAAAGAGATGGTCAAGTTCTGATCCCAGCACCTGTGAATGCGACTTTTTTGAAGATATGGGATTTGCAAATACTCAGGTTAATATGGGGTCATGCTGGATCAGAGTGAGCCCTGTGTGCAATGACTGGTGTCTGTATAAGAGAAAAGGGAGGGATATTTGGATGCACAAACACAGAAGAGACACACAGGGAAAACGCCATGTGACGATGGAGGCAAAAACTGGAGTGAAGAAACTATACGAGCCAAGGAATGCCAAGGATTGCTGGTAGGAAGGGTCTTCCCCAAGAGCTTTCAGAAGGAGGATGGCCTTACCAAAAACTTGTTTTCAGACTTTTAGTTCCCAGAACTGCAAGAGAATACACTCGTACTACTTCAAGCCACCTGTTTGAGGTACTTTATTATGGCAGCCCTGGCAAATTAACACACTGATTAAAAGCGAGAGCAACACAAGCAAAAGTTTTTCTTACCCTGATTAACACCCCTGATTCCTACTCTTGTTTGAGGTTGTGATGCCTGGAGCTACAGCAGCCATTTTGTGGCCATGAAGCATAAAGCTAAAAATGTGTGCTCAGCACTGTGGAGCAAAAGGATAGGAAGAGCTGGGGTCTTTTGAAGATATCACTAACATCTGAACCCAATTAGCAACTGCTGCCCTTTGCAGTTTGACTTATGTGACAAACATAGCCTCTCTTGATCAGCTACTTTTTTTGAAGTGTGTATTGTTACGTACAGCTGAAAGCATTGCTAACAAATATAGCACCTCTGCCTAGTCTTTTCCCACTAAATCTAACTTTCCCATTGCTCTTGCTTAGCTACAGATCTGATAACAAACTTGCCAATCAACTTCCCAGTAATGTCCAAACGCTGTATCATGTCTGTCATGCTAGGGTCCAGCCTCATCTGATATTCTGCTATCTAGTTCCTTATGCTTTTGACAGATTGGAAAGAATCGCTCCTCTTGAACACACCTGTCTTACTTTCTAAGACGGAAATGCCCTCTCATGATCTCAGGGTCAGCTACCAAGAAAATCACAAAGAAATACACAAAGTGCATTGTCAGCACCACTATAATACTGAACCACTGGGAACACTCTAAGCGTCTAGTTATCAGACACTGATTCAATACACGGGGACACATTCATACCATGGAGCCTTTAGGGTTTCTACAATTTTATAAAAGCATAATATTTTAGGACATTATATGCAATGTTCACCATTTGGATGTTGAATGGAAAAATCCAATTAAAAAGACTGAAAAGACGTATAAAAGTCTGTTGTCTGTGGTTGTTTCTGAATGATAGGGTTTGGAATACTGTTTTGTTTTGTTTTTTAAGACACCTTTATTGAGGTAAAAGTGGTATACAATACACTGCACATATTTAAAGTGTACAGTTTGATAAGCATTTTTAAAGATTTTTTGTTAAAAACATAGCTAACATACAATATTATATTAGTTTCAGGGGTACACCATAGTTATTCAACATTTATACACCTAAAGAAGTGATCACCATGATAAGTCCAGCAACTGTCTGACACCATACCACGCTACCACAATATTACTGACTATATTCCCCATGCTGTGTGTTACATCCCCATGACTTATTTGTTTTATACCTGGAAATTTGGACCTCTTATTCCTCTTCAACTTTCCCCCCTTTTTAAATCTATCAATTACAGTTGACATTTGATATTATTTTATATTAATTTCAGGTGTACAGCATAGTTGTTAGACATTTATATAATTTAAGAAGTGATCCCCTTGACTAGTCTAGTACCCACTTGACACTATACCTAGTTATTACCATATCATTGACTATATTCCCTATACGTTACTTTACACCCCCTGACTATTTTGTAACAACCAATTTGTACTTTTTAATCCCTTCACCTTTATCACCCTGCCCCCTCCCACTGTCACACTGACAAATCTGGTACCCATCTGATACCATACAGTGTTGTTACAATATTATGGATTATATTCCTTATTCTATACCCTACATACCCATAACTACTTTGTAACAAACCAATTTGTACTTCTTTATCCCTTCCCCCTTTGCACCCATCCCCAACTCCCCTCCCATCTGGCAACCATCAAAAAGTTCTCTGTATCTATGAGGTTTTTTTCTTTTGTTTGTTAATTTTGTTCTTAGATTCCACATAAAAGCAAAAATCACATTGCATATGTCTTTCTCTGTCTGACATACTCCACGCAGCACAACACCCTCCAGGTCCATCCATGCTGCCCTAGACGGCAAAAACCCATTCCCTTCCATGGCCGACCAATATTCCATTGTATATATGTACCACCTCCTCTTTACCCATTCATCCGTCAACACACCCCCAGATGCTTCCACATCGTGGCCATTGTAAACAATGCTGCAGCTAACATACAGATGCACATGTCTTCTCGAAGTAGCATTTTGGGTTTCTTTGGATAAATACCCAGAAGTGAGATTATTGGGTCCTTCTTTCTCTCTTTTTATAGCCTTTGTTTTAAAGTCTATTTTGTCTGGTGTAAGTATTGCTACCCAATCTTTTTTTTTTTTCCCATGAAATATCTTTTTCCATCCCTTATCTTTTAGTCTGTGTGTGTCTTTCAATCTGAAGTGAGTCTCTTGTAGGCAGCATATATAAAGGTCTTGTTTTCTTATCCATTCAGTCTTCCTATGTCTTTTGAATGGAGCATTTAATCCATTTACATTGAAAGTAATTGTTGATAGATATGTAGCTATTGCCACTTTATTATTCATAATTTTGATTTTTCCCCCATCTTAAAGAAGTCCCTCTAATATTCCTTGTAATACTGGTTTGGTGGTGATGAACTCCTTTAGCTTTTTCTTGTCTGGGAAGCTCTTTATCTGTGCTTTGATTCTAAATGATACCTTTGCTGGGTAGATTAGTCTTGATTGTAGGTCCTTGCTTTTGACCACGTTGAATATTTCCTGCCAATCCCTTCTGGCCTGCAAAGTTTCTGTTGAGAAATGAGCTGACAGTCTTATGGGAGCTCCCTTATAAGTTACTAGTTGCCTTTCTCTTGCTGCTTTTAGGATTTTCTCTTTGTCTTTAACCTTTGTCATTTTAATTGTAATGTGTCTAGGTGTGGGCCCACTTGGGTTCATCCTATTTGGGACTCTGAGCTGCCTGGACTTATATGTGTGTTTCCTTCACCAGGTTAGGAAAGTTTTCAGTCATTATTTCTTCAAATAGGTTCTCAATCCCTTGCTTTCTCTCTTCTTCTGGGACCCCTATGATGTGAATATTGTTACACTTGATGTTGTCCCAGAGGTCACTTAAACTATCTTCATTTTTTGGATTCTTTTTTCTTTTCATTGTTCCAATTGGGTGTTTTCTGCTACCTTGTCTTCCAAATCGCTGATTTGATCCTCTGCTTCATCTAGTCTGCTGGTGATTCCTTCTAGTGCATTCTTCGTTTCAATTATTGTGTTCTTCACTTCTGACTGGTTCTTTTTTATGTTTTCTCTGTCCGTTTTATGCTTACTATCTCTTTGTTGAAGTTCTCACTAAGTGTCTTGAGTAGTCTCATAACCATTGTTTTGAACTCTGTATCTGGTAGGCTGTTTGCCTCCATTTCGTTTAGTTCTTTTTCTGGAGTTTTTTCCTGTTCTCTCATTTGGGACATATTTCTTTGTTTCCTCATTTTGGCTGCATCTCTGTGTTTGTTTCTATGTATTAGGTAGGGCTGCTATGTCCCAGTCTTTCCTGGTGGCCTTATGTAGTAGGTGCCCTGTGGTTCCCTGGCACAATCTCCCTGGTTACCTGCTCTGGGTGCCCCAGGAGTGTCCCTTGTGAGGGTCATGTGTGCCCTCCTGTTATATTTGAGCTTTGATTACTATTGGCACATCAGTGGGTGGGATTGACCCTCCGGCTGACTGGCTATGGGTTTTGGTCACGTCCATAGCTTATGGGCTGTCATGTGGGGGGCTTACCCCATTGAGTGGGATTTGCCCCAGTGGGCTTTGGTGCCTGCTGAGACTGCTTTTTGTGTGTGCCACTTGTGGGGCAAATTGGGAGGTACTCTGCTGTGGTCTGAAGGCAACCTTCAATTATGTTAGTTCTGGGGCCTTTTGGGAGGGGCTCTGGTACAGGCTCAGGTCACCTATTACCTGTGACTGGCCAGGGGCTACCTAGTAGGAGCTAGAAAGTGATCTGCGGTTGTTTGCTGTCTGTGCTAGACCTGGAGAAGTGTGGGAGAGGCCATGCTATTAACTGAGGATAGCTGCCACCAATATCATGTCTGGGATAGCTCCACAAAAAGCCAGGATACCCCAAGGCCTGTTGCCACCTGCCGGCTCAGCCACTAATACCACCTCATGCAGTACGTGAGTTGGGTGAGACAGGGTCTCATGGAGTCATTAGAGTAGGAAGAACTGTGGTCACCACATTAGTGTAAATTCCTTTGGTGCCAGTGCTGAGCCTAAAGCAACTCAGCAAAAATCTCAGAGCACACCAAGGCCAGTTGCTGCCCCCCTGGGGCTTGCTGGACTCCAGCAGTTTTCCAAGAGTTCAGTGCAGGTGGGGCTGGTTGCTCGCAGAGAAAGAGCCTCAAGTGGTATGCAAATTGGGTGCAGCGGGGTCCTGGTGAGTCAGCAAGATGGAGCAGCAGAGTTCACCCGGCCAATCAGTTTCAGATTTGGCTGGAGGGGGCGGGCTCAACACAGGAAAGATGGCGCCCGCCTCCCAGCTGCAGGGAAGGTGGTGGTGGACTCCTCACCAGGAAAATGCTGACTGTCCTCCAGTTCTCCTCCTGCCAAAACCACACACCTCAGTCTGCCACCCTTGTGTGTCTCTGAGACCCCTGAAGTCACATCCCTCCGCTGGAGCCAACAGTAAGTGCCTGAGAGCGAGTGCGTCTGTGCACGGGATGTTTAAGAGGACATCTGGGTTTCCTCGCAGATTCCAGCCCATCCAAACAGTCAGAATCCCCACTATTTTTCATAGCCAGATATTATGGGGGCTTGTCTTCCTAGCACCAATACTCCAGGCTGGGGAGCCTGGTATGGAGAGCTGGAGTCCCTTCCTCCTCAAGGGAGAACCTCCACGGCGGACATATCCCTCCTGATTCTCAACCGCCACACACAGGTGTGGGGCCCGCACCGCATTTCTGCCCCTCCTACAGGTTTCAATGTGGCTTCTTCTTTGTATTTTTAGTTTCAGGACTTCTGTTCAGCTAGACTTCAGATGGTTCTCCAGGTTGATTGTTCTATAATTTAGTTGTAATTTTAATGTGTTCCTGGAAGGAAGCAAGCATGATGTTTATCTACTCTGCCATCTTGTTTGGAGTACTTTTATTTTCCTTTTATCTACTAGAATTTCCAGATTCCCTACAGGTATACATTACCATTAAAATAAGAACTATATATTTTCAAATCCTAAAGATTCTTCAGGGCCCAGTTTGACCTTTTTTAAAAAACTTTCTGAGATTTCACTGCAGGATTATCTACTCCTGATGTGTTTTTCCAAAATTATGTTTGCTCTTCCCTCTTAACATATGAATCACATTCTAGCTTGAAGTTGACTTATTAGTGTATGTATTTTTCTCACTAGATTTAAGCTTGTTTACTGCTCAGAATATGTTCTGCTCATCTTTATTTTCCTTCTGGGGAGTAAACAAAACGCTCACTTAGTACTGGGGAAGTTGTAATAGCTGACATATACTAGACACTTGACATAGCAGGAAAAACGTTATTCATTTGATTCAATCCATTTATTATTCAGATGTGGAGATTGACATCCTGAGAGGTTAATTTTCCCTAAAAGGAAACTCTGAACATATTTGAATCCTCTTCCAAGTTTACCTTCATCTCTAATCCCCAGGTTTTGTTAGTGCTTCATTTGAAACGTCTCCCAATATATTTTCTTCTCCATCTGTACAATTGTCCATGCCATCTTCCTTTCACCTGAATGATTCAATTACCTCACTAACAATCTTCCTGCCTCCAGCTTCCTAGCCCATCCAATCCAGTATTTATTTCATCATCAATTGTCTTTCCAAAGAACTCTTCAAATTACACTGCTGTATTGAGTTCAGTCCCTTTTTTTCCCTGTTTCACTTGTTTGGAAGATTTATATTCAGTTTAGATATTTTTAAATTCCAAATTAATCAGAATTTTAAGTTAAACTTTTAATTTTAAAATATATATTATTTAAGTTTGATATTAATCACTAGTTCCTCTCTCCTGATTAATGAAGAAAAAAATCAGGAATGCTCACATTCTCATCTCCCTACTTCCTGTCAGATATTAAGGTTTTCTACTACTAGGTTTTAGTTCCACAAAGTTTTCTACCCTCTAATTCATCATTATTATTATTGTTGGTTTATGTAGTCATAGTATGTTTGATTTTATCCACGTGGTACCCAAGTTTTCTTTGCTCACATTCTTGAATACATCTGAGATCTGAGGTATTTCTTCTATGTTCTTTCTAAAATATATCTTCTAGACACTCCTTTTGTGAGGATTTCTTACAGGTAAGATTCTTTATACCTGGTTGTATGAAAATGTGTTCACTGTCATTCTTGAAAGATAGTTTACTAGGTAAGTTATCTTCTTTATTTATCTTTATTTTCCTTATGGGGAGTAAACAAAACACCAAAAAAGTCAAATTGGGCCCTGAAGAATCTTCGGGATTTAAAAATATGTAGTTCTTATTTTAGTGGTAATGTATCCTTGTAGGGAATCTGGAAAGTCTAGTAGATAAAAGGAGAATAAAGTACTTCAAACCATATCATTCAGCAACAGACACAGACAGCAGACTTTTATATATCTTTTCAGGTATATTCTCTTAGCACTTTAGGTCACTGTCTTTGTATATCAGTTATTTGAGAATTCTGCTGATGACCTGATCATTGCTCCTTTATACATCTGCCTTTTCTCTGTGGCAGTTTTTAAGTTATTTTCATCAAAATATTAGCTTTGAAATCCTATAATGTCCCTATCATATGCCTGGATACAAATTTCCTTTTCTTAAAAAAAATTCCACTTGAGATGTATTGTGCTCTCTGAATCTGAGAGATCTGTCTTTCATAATGTTTGAAATGTCATCAGCCTCTATATCTTCAAACAGTTCTTCTCTTCTCCCGTCTCTCTTTTGGAGATTTCAACGAGACCTTCTCATTCTTAATTGCCATTTCATATTTTTTATCTTGTCTCTGTGTGCAGCATTCCACATGTCTTCACATCTGTATTGTAATGTGCTATGTCTACATTCAGCTGCTGCACAAGGGCGGGAACGATGCCCATTTCCTTCACTCTCCACTGTATCTGGAACCTAAGAGGGGCCAAATGACGTCTCTTGACTGTATGAATTTGCTTCACATTTGATAGAAGAGTGAGGCTTAACAACAGCAGAGACTTGCCCAATGTCACACATCAAGAGCATAACAAGATGGATTCAGGCCTGGCTTGTTTGACTCTGAAACCTGTGAATGAATAAATGAGTGAATAAATGAATGAAAGTAAGACCCTTGGTCCAGAGATTGAAAATGAAAGTCATGCCACTTCTCCAAACCTGCTCCTTTTATCAAAATGAAAGATTTCTATCAGAGCTTTTATCTCTTTCCATTCTCAATATTTATATTTAGTCTCTCAAACGAGCTCTAGAGATGTCTCCAGGAAAGCTATGGGCATCATGACAAGATTACTCTAAAACATACATCAGTGGACAACAAGTGGTGGACATTGAGCATCTCTTATTCACTCTTAACCCCTCCCAACCTTTTTAAAATACTGACTGTACTGGGCATGTTGGTAACTTGGAGAGCCACAGAGAAATGAGGATGGAACCTGTCTATGAAGTACGTAAACTACATGGTGGAATTTTCAGTAGAGCTCAAATTAAGAACCCAATAGACTAGAATTAGAGCATCCCATAGAACTTTTAGGCCCTTTCTGGATAATGGAGAGGCTATCTGTATATTGACACTATAGAGGAGGTAGGCAGAAAATGAAGAAGTAGTAAATCATAAGTCCTCTGTTTTCTTCATTTCTCCCAGTAGTACCCCCATTAGACCTAACACATCCTGAAAGACTCTCTATAGGTTTTCCTTTTCTTTTTTTAAAAATTTATTGGGGTGACAATGGTCAACAAAACTACATATGTTTCAAGTGTACAATTCTGTAATACATCATCTGTATATTGTATTATGTGTTCACCACCCAGAGTCAGTTCTCCTTCCATCACCATATATTTGATCTCCTTTACCTTCTTCTACCCCCTTACCCTCTAGTAATCACTCAGCTGTTGTCCGTGTCTATGAGTTTTTGTTTCTTTATTTGCTTGTCTTCTTCCTCTGTTGCCTTCAGTTTTATGTCCCACATACAAGTGAAGTCATATGGTTCTTGACTTTTTCTCTCTGACTTATTTCACTTAGCATAATAATCTCAAGATTCATCCATTTGTAGCAAATGGCAGTATGTCATCTTTTCTTATGGCAGAGGAGTATTCCATTGTATGTATATACCACATCTTCTTTATCCAATCATCTATCGAAAGACACTTTGGTTGTTTCCATATCTTGGCCACCGTGAATAATGCTGCAATGAACATTGGAATACATATATCTTTACGAATAAATGTTTTCGTAGTTTTTGGGTAGATACACAGGAGGGGGATTAGTGGGTCATATGGTAATTCTATTTTTAATTTTTTGAGGAAACTTCGTACTGTTTTGCGTAGTGGCTGTACCAATTTACAATCCCACCAACAGTGTATAAGGGTTCTTTTTCTCCACAGCCTCTTTAATACTTGTTATTGTTTGTCTTATTGATAATAGCTAGTCTAACAGGTGTGAAGTGATGGCTTGTTATGGTTTTTATTTGCATTTCCCCAAATAGCTAATGAAATTGAACATTTTTTCATATATCTGTTGGCCTTTTGTATTATGTTTTGTTGGGAGAAGTGTCAGTTCCAAAAGCCTTGGCTGATGGCACTTGCCTGGCCTACTGGGCAGGGCTGGGCTGGCTCCAGACTTCTTCCTGCTGTGCTGACAACAGCTGGAGGAAACTGCTTTGACAGTCACAACCCACACTAACAATTGCTGGTCAATCTTGGGAAGACTTTCTTCCATGGCAGATAATTCAGAGTCAAAAGAACACACATGTTGAAAACTTACCCAAGGAAAATTGTTAATAAGTGTGAACTATACTGATGATAACAGTTCTTCTCAGAAGCTAACTTAGAAGAGCATTGTTGTTCACATTTGTTAAGGCTGCTGAGGTCTTATCTTGCACATGCCATGTGCTCCCACTTATCTTCTAGTAGTTACCCCACTAAAGTCTACGATGAAGCCCAGTTCAGCCCAGATGACCAGCAAATGAAAATTAGGTGGTAGAAAAAAACTTTCTCTCCCTTATGTTTATTCTCAGCAGAGTTGTGTTGGTGACTGAACAATGGTAAGAAAAGTATCTTTCTAACACTGTCACAGTTCTATTTGTACTTAGGTTTTTAGTCTCCTCAGGTATGTAAAATAGCATTAGGCTCCTGTTTGCAGGAGTTTTTGAAGATATAAAATGAGTTACCCCAAGTCCTTTGAATATTGGGGTCATGTATAATCTGAATAGTCCCTCCTTTCCATGGCCAGAAGCTTTTCTACTTGTGAGCAAATGGTGTACATAATCAATGAACATAGATGTCTACTGAACTGACCCCACAGGTAAGGCAGGATTAGATTTGCAGTGTTCAGTGAAAGGGTTGTGTTGATTAGTGAGATAACAGAACTCTGTACACACAGAGACACACAGACACATACACAGATACCCACGAACACAGACACATACGCTTTCAGGTTTGTGTTTACATGCATAGCCCTACGTACACACATGTACAGTATGGGAAGATATATCTGCAGGAAGGCTAGTGCCACGGTCAAGAGCACTGATCTGAAGATGTGTGTGATCTCAAACTACATATACCCTCCTCTGCTCCTTGATTTCCTCATCTGCAAAAGAAGGATGCTAATAGTATGTACCTCGAAGTGTTCTTGAGAGATTAAAATGAGCTAGTAGTGAGTGTTAAAGGACTTAGAAAAGTAGCTAGCACTCAGGGAGTGCTACATACACATTAAATAGAAGACTCCCTCTCTACTAGGGGGAGAATGTGGTTTCTCTGTGTCTGGCTGGGCAGCCATGAGTCCATCTAACTCAGAAGTTCTACCACCGAAGGTCAGGACAGACGGTGGATGGTGGTGAGTGACCAGTAGTCTCTGCCATGCCTGTATCACAGGGCTTAGTGTCACTTTTGCTGGTGTGAATATTTGATTGATAATATTTATATCCCTCATTAAACAGCAGTCTCCCTGGGGCCAAAGACAATTTGAGGATGTCTCACAATTTTCTCCATAGCGTAGAGTAGGCTGCTTCGTGTATCATGGTGCTTAACAGACGTGTGTTGAGTGAATGGTAACTGCTTTTACTACTAGCACTACTTAGGACTGCTACCGTATTGTCAAAACAGAATTTGGTTTTATGTATCATAAATTATTATACTGAAATGTGGTTTGGGGGCTAGAAATTATATCTCATGAAGATAAGCCAAAAAAGTCCAAATAGTAATGATAATAATAAAACTTTGTTCTGGAGGGGAAAAAATAGAATTAAAAAAACTTGGAAGTTAAAATTTTTAAAAATAAAGGAGAAAAATAATCAAGGGTTTGTTCTACAGAAAGTGTAAAATCAACTAAATACTGGGAAAAATTATGTGGAAACCAGAGAAAGTAATTCTACCAGGTGGTATCAAGTAATTCACAGTTCGCAATAACTTTCAAGAAGCTTAGAATTTGGCAGGCATACCAAATGGACAGGCATAAGATATAGTTATCAAAGAAAACAATGAAGTGTGGGATTTTAAGACGGGAAGGTAAGTAACCATTACTTGCCATCAGCAGGATTTAAAGAAACAGGTTCTTGACTGGCTTAGGACACCAAGGCCTACGAAATGACTTCCTGTTCAAGAAACCAGGTTTAAGAGCTAAGCCAGTCGAAGTCATGGACACCTGAAGTGAAATATGTGACTGCCATGCTGGGATTGTGCAGGAGAGAGTTTGGTTGACGATTGAAGGAAAGGGACAGAAGGGGAACATGCTGGAGACCACCCATCCAGATGGAGGAAGCAATGATGCTTTCCAGGCATGGATCAAACAGCGGGCTCAGATGCAGCAAGAGGAGCTGGGTGATGGCAAAGGGAGTGGGTCGGGGCAGGGAGCGGGTGTGCAGAGGGCGGTGGCAGAGGGACATCTGCTAGAGATTGACTTAAGCAGCTAAAAGAGGAAGTGATGCAGAACTGCCTCTCTGGATCTGTTCTAACCAACAAGGAAGTAGCAGGGGCTCTGGAAACAAAAAAACAAAAATCAGATTACTCCAGAGTTTGTGACAACCAATGGCGGGTAAGCTGGTCTCATTTGGAGAAGGCAGAATTCTAAAAGTCAAGAGCAAAAACCAGTGGAATTGTAAGACTGAGAATGAAATAGCAGGTTGTCTGAAGAGGAACAGAGTCCTGGGTAATAATCCCAACTGGCGAAAAAATGAGGAAGTATCGAAAGAGGAGGGCAAACAGGAAATTCTCTGTGAAGTCAGATGTAAAAACTCTTGTGCGCACACACACACACACACACACAGAGAGAGAAGGAAGATGAATATAAAGGAAAGTAAGAACTAGTGGTGTCAGGAAGCCTAGTGCTTTGAAGAGGTTTGAAAAATATGTTAAGGCCTAAAATGAAAGTCAGAAAAAAAGAATAAGAACAAGAGAGACCTTCTGTAAGGGCAGCTGCTCTGTAATATAAACAGAGAGAAGGGAAAACAATTCAACTCAGTTAAATTAGACAAGTATTTACTGACTGTCTTCTCTGTACGCCATGGTCAGGCATGGGGCCATGACGCTGTTCGCCAAGAACTCACAGGCCAGATAAAGAAAGGACAGAAATGGCTATATTTGCATCAGAATGCTAAGTTTCCATATTGTTATATGAGTGTATCTTTTCTCGATAGGAGCTTCAGTCAGGAAACACGTAACCAAGGAAACAATGTAGAAGTAGGTATTAAAGGATGCTGAGAGGGGCCATGGATTGAGAAATACTGATACTTTAGGGGAAAGCAGAGGAAGAAGAACCTGCAGAGGAGAGTGGATGGAAATGGTCAGAGAAGAAGAAAGAACCTAGAGTCAACAACTATCATAGCAATCTGGGGAGGAGAGAATTTCCAACAGCAAAGTCCTGCAGAGGTTGAATGATCGGAAACAGACGTGCGTGCAGATAGGAAGGTCCTCAGTGAGGTGAGAATGGTTTTGGTGTCATGGTGGGACAGAAACAAGAGCCCTAGAAGGCCTATGAGATGATGGAGAGGAGACCATTATTTCCAAAATTTCCCTATGATGGGAGCAAAAGAAAAGGTGGACACTATGAGAAGGTTTAGGTCAAAGATGAATTTTGTGCTTTGTTCTTTTTAATGTTGGCTTGTTTATGCATGGGGGTATGTTTAGAGGAGAGACAGGATAGAACAAAAGTTGCTGGAAATGAAAGATAGTGAGGAGGTAATTGATAAGGAAAGACCCTGGAGGAAGCAGATAGGGGTCAGGAGTTGAAGGCCATGTGAGACTATTAACTGTGAGAAGGGGATGTCAGCATTTCCATGGAGACTTCAAAGCTCTGAAAACAGAGCTGTGTACAATTAGTCCTTGGGGCAGAATACGAAGGTGTTTCTTCATGTGGTCTCCATTTCTTGGAGAATTAGGAGATGTTGAGCCCTAAGAAGGAGAAGAGACATAGTCTCAAGGGGGACTGAAGACTGGAGAGAAACAACTCTTTAGGGGAATGGAAACGAGAGCTGTCATGGCATTTGTAAAGGAGAGTTGGGTAGACTTGAGTTCCCAGCTCAAGTTGGAGGCCATAGCTGTCTAAGAGACCAATCTGTGTGGTATCTGAGTGTCACCGGTAGTTCAGATGCAAAAAAGGTGGATGGTTGTATTGATCCTAGGATGCGATTTGTTAGGCAAGTGTGTGGAAGGAAAAGAATGCCTGGGAATAGACGATGTGGACAAAAGAGGGATTTCAGTGATGGGTCATGGGATTAGGCTACTTCGTGCTAGAAGTGAGAATAGCAAGGGGTTAAGAACAAACAGATCCTCCAAGAGCTGAAAGAACAAGTGTAATAAGCATACACAAGTACGAGAGCAAGAATAGCACGCCATTGTTGTCAGAGAGAAGGATACCGGGGTGTAAGGTTTTATAGGAAGAGTTCCAGGTTACATCAAGGTCCAGGGTGTGGCCTTGGGAGTGTGTGTCTGGAGTGGGGAGAGGTGCAAATCAATGCAGTTGAGGAGGTCAAGAAGAGTGTTGAATGGAAATTTGTTTTTACAATCATTGCTATGTTTGTTTGCTCTTACACAGGGAACAACTTAAGTTTGCTTCAATGAGAAAGGAAAAGACCTAGAAGAGAGGGAGATGTGAGGATGCAGCAGAGAGGGGAGATGGTTGAGGGAACCAGTTCTTGAGGAAGTATGAGAAAGTGCGATCCAGAGCAGAGCAGGTGGGGTTAAGGATGGCTGCAGAGCAGGGATTAAGGATGGATCTGGGCACAATATCTTTCTCTGGGCATTTATTTGAGGCAGGAAGTTGAGAGGGCTGGCTTTCCTCAGAGGCAGGGCCCTCTGCCATGAGACAGGGGTTAGTGAGGCCGAGACATGGAAAAACGAGGTGGAGGTTTAGAATAGCCACATGACTTTCCTGGTGTGACTGTTTGAAGGATCTTAGTGATTTTCTCCAGCTGTGCTCAGCCACATGTGCTTGAGAGTGGATAAATTCGCAGCTCTGGATGACAAGAAGACAAAAGGGACAGGGCATCACCAGTGACAACTAACATGTCTTGTAAACCAGAGAACCTGGTCGGGAGAAGAAAAGAAGTAAAACCAAGATGGGTCCAGATGGATTGAAAGAAAACAGAGGGACTAAGAGTCTGGGGGACTTAAGGAAACTGAGAGCGGGAGTAGCGAGATGAAAACTCTAAGGGAGTGTGAAGCAAAATGGGGAGCTGTGGCTTAATGACATTTATGAGGACGATTTGGGCCTTGGACTTAACTGGAAGCATCTATGAGTCAACACTGAGGTGGAATGGCTATGATAGGAGGTGACATCTCAAGCTTCTTTCTCCCCTGTAGCAAAGCTATAGGGCTGGGCAACCACTTCGATCCACTTCTGATCGTCTACGTACAACTCCACCCAACACACAATGAAGTACAACAAACATATTTCCTGTAAACTCTTACATAAACCACTGACCACTCGAGAATCTGTGTTTAAATTCTTCGTCATGCTCTGCATAGGTACACGTGTAACAATGCTGTCTTAGGGCATGTTGCATTTTGGGACAGGGCGGACTAATCTGTGTCATCACTGGTCTTATGCTCTGAGACCTCTGGGGATTAAATGGCCTAAATAAACATTTTCCTCAGGTGAGCCCTGTAGGCATAAATGATTTCACCCTTGAAATCAAGCTATTTGACAGCCTTGGAGAAGGAGGCTGTACAAATAAGGTATTATTTATGATGCTGGACTATTTACTTTATAATAATGCCATAAGAAAAACAGAAGAAGTGTAATGAGTACACCTTTTTTCTTTAATTTAGCCCAAAAATATTGGCTATTTTTGTTCTTTATATCAGGTTATTGAGTCCAATTTGTACATTCTTATTTTTAGGAGAAATTTATTTGCCACCAGAACAATGTGTCTGATGGAAAAATGCTCCATTGGTAACCTTATTTCTCGTTAAACTCTCATATATTATAGTTTCATCTGCAACTAAGCCACAAGAGCACATTATCTGTAAAAGACCAATTTGAGTCAGAAGGTCCACAGTGGGCGCTGTGACTGGCTCTGAGTGACCAGATAGAGTCTCATAAAGATGAAGTGCACATAACCCCCCTTCTCCCTTCCTCCCTCCACAGCCACACAGTCCCTTTTGGTGCCAGCAGGAGAAAAACAAAACAAAACAAAACAAAAAACATAGTCCTCAAAGAACAAAAGTCACCTTGAGGACTCCAGAGTTAAAATTCACCTGAAGATTCTCTCTCCATCAGATGGATCCACGTTAGGAATTACCTCAAATGAGACAGATGATGGGTAGGTGGATAGGTAGGTAGATAGATGGATGATAGATAGATAGATAGATAGATAGATAGATAGATAGATAGATAGATAGATAGATACTGTGTTTCCTCGAAAATAAGACCTAACTGGAAAATAAGCCCTAGCATGATTTTTCAGGATGACATCCCCAGATGTGTCAGGATGACATGCCCTAATGTGTCTTTTGGAGCAAAAATTAACATAAGACCCAGTCTTATTTTCACGGAAACATGGTAGATAGTTGATAGATAGCTAGATAGCTAGATAGACAGACAGACAGACAGACAGACAGATAGATAGATAGATAGATGCATAGAAACATAGATAGATACATAGGTAGATACATAGATACATAGACAGATAAACAGAGGCTACGGACAGATAAATGAATGTAGCCTAACAACTCACCAAGAGTCCAGTTCTTACCCACACAATGCAGACTCATCTAAGAATTACAGAAGAGTTTCCATTTGCTGCCTGCCTCCAGGAATAACCAATGCCTGTCCCCTTCATTCCCAGGCCTAAAAGCACTTTAACAACAGGCAGTCCCACCAGAGGCATGAAGTCGATATGTTTAGATTGGAGCCAAGTGTCAGGTTTGTAGATGACAGGAGAGGAGATTATTTCAGAACCCTGCTTTTTTTTGACGATCTCCCTGCCCCCTGCACACGCACGATATTACCATCCCAAGGTATTGGGAAGTGGATTTCCTTAGGTCGAGAGCTGGGTTTTAGACCACTGAGGGGGAAAAAAAAAAGCATTATCCTGTAAGAAGCGATGAAGAAAGTTCTGTTACAGTCTGTTCCACAGCTGGAAGCTTGATTACAAGGAGATCTATAAATTCTTAAATGAATAAACAAATGAATGGATACAGACTATTTCATTTCCTGCTTCCTAAGCATGCGAACTCAAAAATACCATTCAAATAAAATTAAACCACTTCTGTTTCAGGAAAAAAAAAAAAAGAATGTGTTGGGAGAGTCTCAATACAGAGTCTGCCATTCTGCTTGGGTGTCCTTGTTAAGCCCTGAGGAATGAAACTTATGTACCTTACTGACCTGGACAAAATAGTCCACAAGGTCGTTTAAAATATTTTTTATTTTAATGTACCTGGTAGATATAAATGCAGGTAAGATATAACTTATGATTGAAAATATCAAAGGTAAAGGATAAAATATCCTATTTTATCCTGGAAACTGTTGGACAACCTCTTTAAATGACGAATGTTATCGCCCTTATACCATGCAAATGGGACACAGATAGATATAAATGTAGGGATATTTATGTTAACATAATCTGTAAAGTCATAACCCAATGATACAAATATTAACACTAGGAAAAATATATCCCTGGCAACTGAGCTTCAATCCTTTCTTGCTTCTCTGTGTGAGAAATCCCTTATGAATATGCTGCCTAAACGTGCCAAAGTGCCGTCACGATGACGCAAATTGCCAAAATACTCTTGACACCAAAAGTCAAAATGTTCCAATGTATTTTACTAATGTGATCAAAGTGGTCTCCACAGAGCACCCAAATAAGACAGAAAATGGCTTATTTTGCTCACCTTATCCGCTGTTCCAGTGGGCCATAAATGGCGAAATTTAAAGACAGTCCTAAAATTGTTACCTATGGACCCTGGGGGGGGCGTGAGGGGAGCAGAGTGAGCAGGCTTCTCTGACCCTTTCAGAAAATCAGAATAAAAGATCGTCATGGCCCCCCGCTTGCCCACTGGCACCCTTCAAGGTGTAAGGGAGGTGGTAGAGAGGTGTGACTCAGCCTCTGCAGCCAGCCTGCCTCGGTTTGAATCCCACATGGACACGTCCCTCAACATCTCTAAACCTCAGTTTCCTTGTCAGTTAAATGGGGGCAATAGTAATGCTTACCCCACAGAGCTGTGGTGAAGATTACCTGAGGAAATGTAAACGGTGGCCATCAATTAAGCACTTACGAACTGCTTGTGATCATTATAAACCTTTACAAAACACTTTGAACTCGGGCTTATTCACCTTTAAAATGGTTCAGGAATTTTCTAGACCTATTATTGGAATCAGTGTGATTAAATGCTCTTCAATATATCTCGGGTACCCACAACATGCCTGCACTTGGCTGGGTCCAGGGACTCAAAAATGAAGACTACCCTGACTCGGGCGGCTGCCAGTCTTGCTGAAGACGCAAATGAAATTCACTGAAACTCAAGGGGACAACATCTGCCATAGTTTTTATCTTTTTTTGCATTTTGAAGATGGCATGACTAAAGTGCTGTGGGGACAGAGATAAGAATGACAAAATCTGCCTGGGGAGTCACATCAGGGACATTTAATAGAAGGGGTCACATTTGGTCTTGACCTTCACCAGGGAACATGAACTGGAGAAGAAAGAGGGTGAGACTGGACGTGGGAGGAGCATTTATAAGTGGGGAAACCTTTGGGGTGAGAGGTTTAGACAACATGAAAGTCCTGTGTTTCAGGACAATGGTGAGACAGTAGATGTAACTGATGGTTAATATGGGGCAGGGGACGGTGGATAACCCAGGACGGGCCCGCCTCGCCTGCGGCTGTGGGTGCTCTTGAATGTTGTACCAGGGGTTTTGGCTTTTACATTATAAGGATGTGAGCACAGGTAGTTAACCAAACGTTTTTCATTCTATGTAAGAATTCAACTTTTGATTTTTCTCTGTTCTGGCACCTGATAAAATTTTAAAAAGTCCGCTATGGCCATAGGCAACATTCATTATGATAAAAACAGCCCTTCTAGGTAGCTCACATTTGGACTAGGAGAGATTATCAATGAACCTGATTAGGGTGCCCTGTTTGGGGGCTTTCTGGAATGTGGTAACTATAATTAGACATGGCCGTTAAGGGAACCGGGAAGCTATACCTCTGGAGTCGTTACAAGATAGATTGGTGCACTTTGGGGGTCTGAGGCTTTGAAGTGAGGGCAGATCCCATATACACCCAATGTGGATTCACCTCCCTGCTGTGTAGACAACTGATACAAGAGCTATACAGATGAGTGCTGGATGTTGCTTTGCGGGCTACCCGGAACCTCCTATATCCTTTGAATAGGTGGACACCAAGTGTACCATGATAACTTTTGAGTGTGAAGGTTTAGCTGGCCCTACAAAAGAACCCTTGGTGGGCCTTGCAATGGGTGACAGAGACCCAGAAGAAGCAGGTGAGTGAGACTGTGAGTTACGTAAGGAAGACAAGTCTGCCAACATTATTCACAATTAGTTTTATCATACCTATGAGGAAGGGTTTTCTAGAACATAGAGTTCTAAATTAAAGCATTTTAGATGACTTTGTAAAGCTCTAGAAAAAAAGATTTCCTCAAAATAAAATTTGGAGGGCAGTGATCGTAATGCACATCCTTAAGAATGGAGAAAGTTCACCCGGCTAATGGAAATAGAATGAGCTGCAGCTGGTTGGGAAATCATTTCCTTGGTTCAAATGATGAGTTGAAATGGGCTCCTGTGACCTGGTTCACCTCACACTTCTATAGAAATTAGATAATAATCGGCATAGAACCAAGTTCAAGTTCTAAGCATCAATTTCTTTTTTATTTTCACCACAACCTCTCTATGTGAAAAGTACGTCAGACTGAAAGGGATTGCCATCCCTGGCTGAGCAAGCGTGTGCTGGGCCCTCTGTGCCAGGCTGTGGGTCAGCTCTGAGGATGAAAATGTGTGCAGTGTGGTCCCACCTGTGACAAAACTGACCATCTGTCTAGTGAGGGAGACAGACACACAAACAACTAACTGCATTCAGTGTGCGACTGTTCATTAGAAATGTGCCCCCATCCTTATAGAAGCCCAGGAGAAGGTACCATGAATTCTGCTTGATTGGGCTACAGAAAGCTTCTCAGAAGGAATAACCCAAAGCGTGAATTGTTAGGAGTAGATAGCATTTTCCAGGCAGAGGAGAGAGAGAGAGAGAGAGAGAGAGAGAGAGAGAGAGAGAGAGAGAGAGAGAGAGAGAGAGACAGATTGAGAGAGAGGAAGAGAGAGACAGTTTGTTGGGGAAAATGAGGGAGGATGGTAGATAAAGCAAGAACAGCAAAGAGGTTTCTCGTGGCATTCACATCACCTGAAAATGGCTCTGAGCACCAAATTTCTGTGTGATGTTTCTGCCAACATCAGGACCCCTGTGTTCTGATGATTAAAAGACCATTCTAACCTCCTCCTCTTGGAAGAGCCATGGGTTGACCCAGGCCTAGTCTAAAAACGGCCTTTCGTCACGTGAGCATTCTTTGACAGTTCTTATGTCGTCATCAGTAAACATGCCTTCTGGTGAGAGGTGGTCTTCTGTGGTGTGATCCAGATCACATATGGGGAGCATGGAGCTGCTGTCTGGGGATAACAACATGAGTGGCACATGGCCGCTGCCCTCAGGGGACCAACTCACTTATGGTCTAGAAAACGAGAGCAAGTATAGTCAAAGAACATGGAACATACATTACACTAAAGGCAGGTATATTCGTCGTAAGAAAAGGTGTGCAAGATAGTTATACATCGATTTATCGAGCGTCAGATTATTAAGAGCGTTCGGAGTCTCACAGAAGAATTTAGACACCTATAATGTTGTCTGTGTCTGGTTTTTGTTTGTCTGTTTTGTCCATGAGTTGCTTTCAGTCCCGTAGCCCACATATGAGTAAAATCATATGCTTCTCAACTTTTTCTGTCTGACTTATTTTGCTTAGAATGATATTTTCAAGATCCATCCATGTTATCATGGTTACTAAAGGGGGATAGAAAAGGGTAAAGGGGGTCAAATATATGGTGAGAGAAGGAGATTTGACCTTGGGCAGTGAGTACACAATGCAATATACAGATGATATATTATAGAATTGTACACTTGAGACCTCTATAACTTTATTAACCATTGTCACCCCAATAAATTTAATTAAAAAGAATTTAGACAATATGAAAATATCAATAGAGAGGCACTACATGGGTGTTTTAAAGTGTTGTGTCTGGCGAGAAGGTTGTTTCAGTCAGCATGTAGTGAGAAACACAGAACCCACCATCAGGTAGCTTTCATATGGAGAAAGAATTGCAAAGGTGTTGGAAGAGGTGAACATCCAAGGGAATGACCTGGCTGCTCAGAGATGAGAAGAAGCCACTCACACCCCAAAGGTTGGAGGGAAGTAAGGAAGCAGTGGTCACCAGACAGAGCCTGGGGCTGGAACTGCCAGTGAGATACAACCCCTGCTAGAATTTCCATGAAAGGGGAGAGAGAGTGAGAAATACTTGGTTTTTCTTTCACCTTGCCTTGCATTCTCCAGCCAGAACCCTCTTCTTCAATCAAAATTTAAAACATTTGTGCATAAAGAGTCACCAGGAAGAAAATAGAAAGACATACTACAACAGATTGGGAGAAAATATTTGCAAATCGTGTATCTGATAAAAGATGTGTATCTGAAATATTTAAGAAAGCCGTGTGACTCATAAGAGACACAAACAATCTTAAAATGTGCAAGGGGTGTGACTAGATGTTTCACCAAAGAGGATATACCAATGGTTAACAAGTACGTAAAAAGATCCTCAATGTCATTAGAGAAATGCAAAATAAAACCACAGTGAAATACCATGGCACATCCACTAGGATGGTTATAATAAAAAAGACAGATACATACAAGTGTTGTCCAGGATGTGGAGAAAATTGAATCCTCCTATTTATTGGTGGGAATGTAAAATGGAATAATCAGATTGCAAATAGTTTGGCATGTTCTTACAAAGGCAAATATAAAGTTACCATCTGACCCAGCAATTCCATTCCTCGTTATGTATCCAAGAGAAATGAAGACATTTGTCAACATAAAGACTTGTTCGTGGAGGTTCATAGCAATGTTATTCATAGCAGCCAAGAACTGGAAAAGGTTTAAATGTCCACCGACTGGTGACTGGATAGACAAATTGTAGTATATCTATAAAATGGAATACTACTCAGCAATAAAAACAGACAATCACTGACAAACGCAACAACATGGATAAATCTCACACGCATTAAGCTAGGTGAAAGAAGCTAGAATCCAAAGGCTACTTACTATACCATTTCATTTATGTGACTTTATGGAAAAGGCAAAACTATGGGAACAGAGATCAGATTAGTAGTTTCTAAGGGCATCAGGAGAAGACTGACAGCAAAGGAGCAAGATGGGCAAAAGCGCACTTGAGTCTAATGAGAACATTCTGGATTTAGTTTGTGGTGGTGACTGCACAGTGTTTTGGAAAAAGCTCATTAAACTACACACCTAAAAGTGGTGAATATTTGCATATTTAAAATACACATCAATAAACTTGACTTTAAAAAAATAAGAAACATTGGACTAGTTGGCAGAGAAGCCGCTAGGAGAGCACTAATCAGGATGAAGAGCCGTGAAGAAAGGAAGTGTTTAATAAGGGGAAGCCTGCTTAAGGAAAAGCAACCTGATAGAGATGAGCTTCCTGGAAGCCAAAGAGTTTAGAATTATAAATAAAGGGGGCAGAATGATAAAATGTGTGACTAGTTGCCACAATGGAACTCAAAGTGGCCTCCTTGTAGAAGCAAATACCAGGATATATACAGATCACTCATTCATTCTTTTCCTCATCCTTGAGTTCATCCATTTATGCTTGGTGCATGCATGCATTCCATATTTATTTTGTACTCACCATGGGTGAAGGTCAGGACAAATGAGAAGACTGACAGCTGAACCCACCCTCTAGGAGCAGAGCACCTGTGTGTAAAGCCCAATTTCAGACGAGGTCTTCAAGGTTCCATGTTCACCCAATGGTGTCCTTCCTTTGTTTTTTTCAAAATGTTCAACAGAGGCGGCTTCATCCCCAGGAAGTGAAGTCATCCTGAATTTATGATGAGTTCTGATCGGCATGAACCAGCCATGGAAATCCTAGTCGCCTCCATCAGTGATCAACTAGAGATGGGAACGTGTCTAATTCTCCACCATGAGACATAAAGGGAAGTATACTGGAGGACCTTCATGTTCTGAATCAAAAGGCAGTTTCTTGAAGAGAAGGTCTTTGTGTCAGTCCCTTCCTTCCTGCTTCGGTAGCTGGAATGAGAATGTGTCATCTGGAGCAACATTTGCCATATTATGGCCATGAGGTAACAAGTCTGAAGACAACAACCAACTGGCCAGAGAAGGAAGAATAGAAAGAGCCTTGGTCCTTGAAGACACAAACCATCTGTTACACCAAACATGAAACCATCTACGTCTAAAGATTATGGAAGAGAATCAGGTGACCGTACTGCTTGAACCTCCATTAATTTATTTCTGTTCCTTGTCTTCATAACAGGTACAGGCAGTGTGAGTCTGGTGAAAGAGGATTCCAAGATTAAAGTCTCAGACTGAGAACCTAGCAATGGCCTATGGGGTTGTACAAGCAGCCCTCACCCCCAAAGTTTAACAGAGAGGTGGAAAGAGGACAGGAATTTGCAAGAATATGGAGAAAGGGAAAACCCATCTGGGTTCCAGGGAAAGAGTCCGGTCCTGAGATGGGAACTAGTGGGGAAATGGAAGATATCAGAAACAGGATGTAAGGTCAGTTCTAGCGTCTGGTACAAATAGGCGACAATGAGAACTAGAGATTAGAGAGAGGAAGGATCCGTTGGGCAGGGAGGGAGAGGACGGGAGGCCCAACTGGTCAAAGTGTTTTGGGCACTCATTGAGAATGAACACAAAGTATCTCAAAAATGAACCCAAAGTATCCCAACTAGTTCATTTTGAGGTCACCAAGTCCATGAATGCAAGTGATATGTGGTTTACAGTCGTGTCATTCCCTATCCCATTTAAGGAGTAGGCAGAGATTGTGAGATGGGGTATTAGGAATTCAAGTGTATGCAAAGACAGTGAGTCAAGGCCCTTTGAAAATAGCCACGGGGTCAGGCAATTGAAAGTCTGAGAGATTTTTGCTGGCTGTCTTGGATTTCAATACAGAGGTGAGGTTTCCTTCACTGATCCTTCTCCTCCTGCTCCCAGGAAACACAAAATTGACACGCTGCAACTCTGTAAGTAATTTCCCAGCAAAACAGGATTAGAAGGGAGGTAGAGAGATGTTCGAAGATTATAAATTTAGGTTTGATAAAACACTGGAAGCTTTTCAAGAAACAGATGTGTCATCTTAAGACTGTATTTTCAGTATCTTGCTCTACGTATTTTTCATATTCTCGTGGGGTTTTTTTGTTTGTTTGTCTGATTTTTTTCATCAATAAAAACTACGCTCCAGTAACTGTCCTTTTTTATATTTCTTGGCTTATGGTTTGGCTACGGAAACTGGAGCCCAGTCTTGCTTCAACCCAGCTCTCCAGCCATCTCAGCTTCACGTTGCCTATTACACAACTTTCCTTTTTATCACTGTTCCCTCTCGGCCAGGCCTGAGCTGAAACTGGTGGTCCTGTTTTCTTAACTCAAATCAAGGCAGAGAGGAAGAAAATATGAATTTAGTGGAAAAACACCGGCATCAACCAATGTCACAGCACTTGCATGCTAGTCCTTGGTCTGTACTTTACTAGCTGTGGATTCCTGAACAAGTAGGTTAACCGTCCCCCAACCTGCACCCCCCTCAGTTTTCTCATGTCTAAAAGGAAGTAGAGTCATTCTTTCCAGTCCTACTTTTACAGTTATTGTGGGGATGAATCAACATTGAATTGCCTCAAATTCTTTTAAATAAAGAGGGACAAAATTAAAGTGAGACTATGTGCTTTGAACGCTTAATGTTATAGACTTGTAAATTGTTGTTGTTATTATTATTATTATATAACAAAATGCAGACACACAGTGGGAAACCTTTTTGATACATTGATTCCATTATTCAAACAAAAGTGTTTTTTTAAAGCCCCCAAATTTGTCTTTTCTGGTTTCTATATTTATATCCAACAAAGAGCCAAATCAAAAAATGTAAAAGAATCACAAGTATTTTTCTCATTTTACAGCTTACTACGTTACTCCTGACATGTTATTAGTTGTGTCACAGAAGACATTTAAATGAGCATCTAATACTTTTCTGTGTTACAAAAGGACTCAATTTCCACACTCAATATCCATCATTGTAAGGATTCTTTGACAAGAATGACACTTTTCAATAACTAAATGCACTTATTTGTCCTATAGCGTTTTTAGTGTCTGTAAATGCACATTTTTACTGAAGTATAATACACGTTCTAATTATAACTATAAAGCTTGCTGCATTTTCACAAAATGAGCAAACCCATGTAACCCCCCCCCTGCAAATCAGGAAATGGAATATGATCAGCACCCCAGACTCCCCTTATGTCCCTCCCAGCCACCTCTTTCCACTCCCCAAAGATAACAACTACCTGACTGCCCTCTTTATGAATTAAGTTTACCTTTTGTTGAACCTTGTATAAGTGAAATCATAGAGTTTGTGCTTTTCATTTTATCGGCATCTTTCTTTCAATATTCGATCTGTGAGGTTCACCCGTGTATGTAGCAGTCATTCATGCATTCATTTGCATTGCTCTGTGGAATCCCACTGTACGAATACAGTTTATTCATATTAGTGTTGATGGATTTGTGAGGCTATTAGAAAGAGTGCTGCTATGAATATTCTTATACGTGACATTTACCGCACATTTCTGCAATTCAGTTCTGTGTAAATGAAGTCAGAGGGTATGTGTATGTTTAACTTTACTAATTAGTCCCGAACATTTTTTTCCAAAGTGACAGTACTAATTTACACTCCCCTTAGCAGTGCGGGAAAGTGACAGTTCCAATAACTCCTCATCTTCAATAACCCTTAGTATTGTCGGTTTTGTTATTTGTTTGCTTAGTTTTAGTCACTCAGGTGGATGAGTTGTGTCATTCCAGTTATTTGGATTTGCATTTGCCTGACTCCACTAGGGCTAAGCATATTTGCATATTCTTATTGGCCAACTAGAGAGCTTCTTGATTTGAGCATTTGTTCCAATGTTTTGCCCATTTTTCGTTTTGGTTGACTGCCTTTTTTTGAAATTGATTTGTAAGGTTCCCTTGTTAAATATATGTATCACAAATATCTTCTCCCACTTTCTGGCATGCTCTTTCACACACTTAACGGTGTCATGTGAGTAACAGAAGTTCTTAATTTTAACACCATCCAACTCATCCATAGTTTTCTTAATGGTCAATACTTTTTATGTCCTACTTAGGAAATCTGCCTAGATCATGAAGGTGATAACGATATTATGTTATCCTCCAGAAGCTTTATAATTCAACCTTTCACATTTAGAGCTACAATCTACCTATTGTTAATTTCTGTGAAATGAGGTAGAGGTTGAAAAAATTGTTTTTTTCAATGCGGATATCTTCATGGCTATTTAAAAGACCATTCTTTTTCTACAGATGTGTTTGCTTGTTTTCTTTTTCTCTTTCTTTTTTCTTTTTTTACCATTGACCTATTTTTCCAGAATGGATTGTGCTAGGTTAGAATGTATACCTTTACGTGGATATCATATCATCTCAAAACCTGCAGCTTTATAGTAAATCTTGAAATCGGGTCACGTATCAGTCTTCCAACTTTGTTCTTCTTGAAGGTAGACTTGGCTGCTCTTCACCTTTAAATTTCTATATACATCTTAATATCAGTTTGTCAATTTGCACACACATATAAATTCAAACTTGTGATTTTCATTAAATAATATTGACTTAAAATTCAATTTAGCGAAAATTGTCATTTTGTAATATTAAGTCTTCTAATCCATGAAAATTATCAATTGTTTTGTGTTTATTTTCATTTATTTATCTCTGTTTTAATTACTCACAAAATATTTGGTGGTTTATAGTCTTTTCTTCCTGTTTAGTTTGGATATTTTGCACTGACATATATTCCAGATAACTCATCTAGCCTTTAGCTGTGCAATCTGCTAGAAATCACAGTTATTGCCTAATTAATTTCAGATCTTACATTTTTAATTTCTTGATTTTTGCTTAATTCCATTTCCATTGAATTTATATGTTCCAGTTCTATGGAAATTGTTTTATTTTGTCATCTATTTTCTTTAACATATTCACCACAGTGTTCTTTTTAAATATGCATGTGAAAGTGTCAATATTGTCTGAGGGTTTTTTTTGTTTTTTATTTTTTGTTTTTTCTTTCTTTTTTTTCTCTTTCTCCAGGTCTTGTTTCTTGGTGCCTGGTAATTTTTATTGAATCCTAAACACTGTTTATGAAAAAAATGTATAAAATTTGATGAATTTAGATGATTTCATTGAACTGCAAAAAGAATTTTCTTTGGCCCCTTGGAGATGGCTAACACAGAAACAAGATTCCTTAATCCAATCAGTGATTGAGCAGGTTTGAAATTAGATTTTCGTCTTTAAAAGCTTTTATCTAATTTCTGGTTTGCCGTTCCTCCTAAACTATAGTACTTCAGGGGTCTCAAAGGGGTTGCTAACTAGGCCTCTTTCCTTGGTCAGGCCCGGAACTACAATTTTTTTTTTCACTCCAATATCATGAGATATCCAATAGTTCTGTATGAAGTTTTTGGTCTCTTAGCAACTGATTTCTATTCAGCTTCTTGACCTCTCAGCCTGAACAATTTAAGAATCAGCAAAAAAATCTTTTAGGAGAAAAGCAGCTCAGAATGTGGGTCTCACTTTTCTATGCTTCCCTTTCCTCTGGACTCCTTTTTGCCCCTTGAGTTCTTTTTGCCTTAGGAGAGCTGAACATCAGTTTCTAGTTTGCCAGGTCCATGAGACCAGCAAAAGCTTAGCTCACATGCTTTCTTCTCTGCCACTGAGTTACGTTTGCCTTGTTTTCCTAGCTTCTTTGCCCAGGATCTGAACAGGCAAGCACCTTAGGGGAAATCAGCATAGAATGTCAGGTTCTCCTCAATGAGTGACCTTTCTCTTCAAGATATGAAACCCTTAGATGTAGTCCATTTTAGGAACTCTTTACTCAGACTCTGGGGGGGTGTGCCTATGTGTACGTGTGTGGGCTACTCTTCCCAGCTTGTCTTTGTTCTTGGCAGCAGGATTATTCCGTCTCAAGCTAGTCCTTCAGAGCTGTTAGCCACAGCCCTATCCTAAATATTGAAATACCGAAGAATAGAGGACTCGTAGTAACCTTTCCATTACGTGTCTTTTTTTACCCCCTTTTGAATAGCCTGAACGAGTGGATTTCAAGAAAAGTCTTGAAATTATCAAATTTCTCAACAGAATTCCATGATACTGATAAAGTACTGACACATGTCAGGCATAAATGTGTTCTGTTTTTAAAGTCCTTCAACATATTAGACTATGAATTCTTAAATTACTGTCAATGTGGTAGTCATTAGTGCTAGTTTCCAAATATTCTACTTCTCCCCCCTCCCAAGGATCGCCTGTCCCGGATTCCCTGAGGTGGGGTATGACTAGCCCTGGCCAGTGTGTTGTAAGTATAAGTAAAGTGTGTCACTTTCTGGCTGGAGCATTTCCTGTCCCACTGAGACCCTCTCTTTTCCTTCTGCCACAGTGACCATAAATGTTCCAGATAGTGCTGTGTCCCAGAGTGAAAACGATGACAACATGGTACAGAGTTCCAACCCAAGTCTCAGGGGCTGAACCACCTGAGTAAGAAGTTAACCTTGTTTGAAACCACTAGAACTGCTTGTTCCTGCAGCATAACCTGGCCTATGCCGACTGACACATGAAGGAAGGTAAGAAATACCTACCGTGCCATTTCACTGATAATATTAAACAGGACTCAAGTGCTTGCCCCGAAAGTTCCTTGTGAACATGAAGACTGTCTTATTTACTTCTATGTGCCTTTTAGCTAGCATGGTGTAGCTAAACTATTTAATACAAAAGAGTTCTAAAAAATTTTTTGAAATGACTGGATGAATGACCAAATTAATCCCTGTGTATGAATTGATACATATATTAGAAGACAGTAAGGTGAGATATTAAGATAAGTATGGTTTCAAATCCTGGTTTTATCACTATCTGTGTGACTCTGAACAAGTGTTTGAATTTATCTAAGTCTCTGCTTCCTAAACAGTAAAATTAGAAGCATAGTACTAACCTCTGGGTGTTGTAATAACAATTAAATGAGATATGTTAACTCATTAGCATATCTCATTACGATTTCTGGCTCATACTAATACTCAAAAATGGCAGTTATCATCATTATTATCGCTCAGAAACTAGTGGGAAGAAAGGAAAATATAGGAAGCAATGTAGGTGAGGTATGTCAATATTTCACATTCTCTCCAGTTTACATTAAAGTCAAAAAAAAATGAATCTAGAGAACAAAAAAAACCTAGATTCCAGAAAAATAAATCAAAAGCTAAGGTAATTAAATCCATTCAAGAAACTGTGAAATTAAAATATGAGGTGTTAATATGTGCATGGGTGTATTAAGTATATATATTTGAAATTTGAGATTTGTGATGCATGGATAGACCGATGGATAGATGATAGATAGATAGATAGATAGATAGATAGATAGATAGATGATAGATAGATAGATAGATAGATAGATAGATAGATAGATAGATAGATAGATGATAGACCGACCAACAAATAGTAACTAGATGTTAAAAATAAGGGTCACACTGAAAGACATTGGCAAAGTTCTCTTGAATAGGGTCACTTAGTGCCAATGAAAAGGGCCTCTAGGAAGGCAACGGTTGTTACCTGGACATGGAGTCAATAAAAGGAATAGACTCATAGCCTGGAAAAATGTTCATCATTTATACATGCCAATGATGGCATGAAACTTTTAAAGATTCATCTTAAAGACACCGTGATAGAAGCAAATATTGCTGACCATTAATGTTAACAAAAGTCTTTTGGAAAAGTACCTTTCTGGCTCCAAAGAAGTAGAGGATGAAATGCTTAAGCAGTCTTCATATCTGAAGGCTTGGATGGGCTGGACATCCCCGATGGCACACTCATAGGGCTGGCAGCCCATGCTGTCTACCATCTGGGAGCACAGCTGGGACTGTTGACTGTTTCTACACATGACCTCAGCATTGCGGCTATTCTAGAAGTCAGGGTTGAAGATGTTGGTCTTAAAGACTAGCCCCAGAACTGGCGTAGCTTCACTTCCACCAAGCTGCATTGGTCAGAGTAGCCAGTGGCCACCTTCAAGTGAAGAAGAAATAGACCTGCCTCTTGATGGTGGACGTGCCAGAGAATTTGCATCCATCTTTATTTTGCCTCAGCCTGGTACTATAGAAGTACAGAAGGCCACTATACAAATATTTTCTAACCAGTTATGATTAAGTAGTTGGCTGTCTTAAGCTGTTCCTGGTCTGGATATTTGCTCTTCATTTACCTCTGAATGTATGGACTTCCCTTACGTTCCAAAATTTTAAGTTCTTCCCTTCCACCCTCCCTTTGTGTCAGTCTTCTTTTTCCTTCTTATCAATTTCTCTCTAAATCATTCTCTCTTCATTTCCCTTCCTCCCTCCACACACACACACTTCTCCCATGACGAGAGACTACAGCAGAACACAAGAGAAAGAGAGATGGAGACACAAGCCCATGTAGTTGGCATGGATGCTTCTGGATGTCATGTGTTTGCAAGTTGGCAATACCCTCTTTGAAGCTTGGAAAAGAAAGAAAACAGCAGACGCACATTTTTCTTCATTGTACAAATTTGTGGTTTCAAGTCTACACTTCGCAAAATATGATTTTCCTTTTTCAAATTAAAAAAAAGAAGAAGACTGAAAAGATCTTTAAATCACAGAGGCATCATTGAGTAACATCTTGATGATTTAAGTGTAAATGGATAAGAAACATATGGATTCCATTCCACACATGCACACACATTGGAAATGAGAGGGGGAAGCATCTGGCAAAACGTGTTTCTGGTTTGGTAGAATTCGGACGGCTTGGGAGGTGTAGTTCAGGCCATTATTAGCAACCCAAATGCCAAGTGTGGGTTGCGTTCATTTCATCCTTCTGCCAAGGCAGAGCTGGGGTTTCATTCACTTTCAAAGGCACCTCACTTAGATTTTTGGTTTTTTCTTCACATTATAGACTTGGCAAAATTTAAAGATTCCTTCCATTTTGGATTCTTATGAGCTCTAAATCCTGGCATGAGGAAAGTAATCTAATACAAAATGACATAAAGTTTGGGAAAACCGACAATTTGATCTCATGTTCACTTTAATATGGAAAGGTTGAATAACATTCAATTGCAGTTCCCTCGGTTTTCAGCTTCTCAATGAAAAGCAAGGGGCTGCTGAGGAAGGTGAGCCAGGATGATTTCAGCCTCTGCAGAGGGATGGGGGGGAAGGGTCCGGAGGATGCGAGCTGTCCTGTAAAGATTTATGAACGTCGAACATTTTACATGGACGTGACCATCGACCTCTCTTTCCCCTTGGCGATAAGTTAATTCACAAAACATGCTTTAAAAAAAAAAAAAAAAAAACATTTTACTCTGAATTAAACATCAAACATTTGAAAAAGTAAGATCACTCTCTCATTCTCATCACAAGAATTAAGGGTGAGGAAAGGAGAGGCAAGGCTGGTAGGAAGATAATCAGAGATGCCAAACTAGATGGAACGCTGTCAAATTCCATCCCTACATAAGGTAACAAATGTGTACGTGTGTTTCTATCTGATGATCCCCTCCAGCCCCAGTGGAACAAATACCATTTTGGTTGACGTGTACTCTTATAAAGACTTTTTGCTGTCCACCCCGTCACTGTCCTAATTCTGGCCGTTCTCATATCTCCTGGGGAGCCTTCAACTGCCCAGGCCCCGACCCCACCGCCAGTTCACCTACCCAGGACAAACACTCAGCGCTCTCTTCTCAAAAGGTAAATCTGGTCATGCCGCTCCCCAGCTCCATACCCTTCAGTGGCTCCCCAGTACTCTCAAACTAGCGTGTGACTTCTGCAACATCTCAGAGGAGGTCTGTACCTCAGCTCACCCTTCTGGCCTCAGGTCGCCGTGACCATGAGCCTCACCTCCTATTCTTCAGCCATAAGGAATTTATTTCAGCTTCTCAAGCTCTCCATGCTTTTCTTTTACTCTAAGCTTCTTCTGTGCCTGGGACCTCCCCCTTCCTTTACCTTCCTTACTTCCCCTGGTTCACACCTATTTTCCTCCAGGTCCACAGGAAATTTTCCCAGAGCCCCAGCTATCAATCTAGATCCCTTGGGGTGTACTCTCAACTGTCTCTACACACCTCCAGATGTTGTAACTACCACCTTTGCTTGGCCTACATTGATGGTGGACTGCAGACTCTGTGATAGCAGAGACCAGCTATCCTATTCGCTGTCATAGCTCCTGCACAGAGCACGATGCTTGCGCACTTTCTAGGTGCTCAGAAATATTTGAAGAACAAGCCTGCATTTCAAGTCCATGTCCTCTAGTGTGTCTCTGATAAGGACACTTGCCATTGGATTTAGGGTCCACCTGGTAATCCAGGATGATCTCATGTGGAGATCTTTAACTGAATTACACCTACAAAGATCCTTGTCCCAGGTAAGGATTCACATGTTCTGGGGCTTAGCTCCTGGACATGTGTTTTGGGGGGCCATCATTCAACCCTCTACAGTGAGGGTAGTTTAGGTGTTGGTGTGTCCCTGGGAAAGAGCCGCTCAGTGCTCCTGGGTTTAGACTTCGGGTAGGGCCTTATTCCGTGGCGAAAGCACTGGGAAGGAAGGAAGACTTCAGAGCCAAGCTGCAGCTTGCGGTACACAAGCAGACAGGTCCACAGCTGTCTCTGAGTTCCTGAGTTCTCGATTCGGCAAAATGATGCCTGTGGACCCCAGACAGCTGAGGGAGAGGAAGCCATGCCTGAAGGGGCCACCCACCCTCTGTGGCAAAGAAGACGTAGGGCCAGGTGGGGTGATGGCCTCCTCAGCAGATTCAGACCTGGAGATAGAAGATGACCAAAGCCCCGGGACCCATTTTCCCACCCTGTGTCTTGACACAGCATAGCCCTGAGTTCTGACTCCAGCCAAGTGGACACTACTGAATTGGAGGCCATGAGCTTTCTGTCCCACTGAACGAATGAATAGAGAGTCAACATAGAAATGGAAGACATACTTTTCTTACTGTGCTAGTCAGGGTTCTCCAGAGAAACAGAACCGTTACGGGAGAGAGAGAGAGAGGAAAAAAGAGACTTATTTTAAGGCATTAGCTCGCACGATGGTGGGCCTGGTAGGTAGGTCTGAAATCTGCAGAATAAGCCAACAGGCTGGAAATTCAGGTGAGAGTTGAGATTGGAGTCTTGGGTCCAAATTCCACAGAACAGCAGGCTGGAACCTCAGGCAGAGTTTTTACGTTACAATCTTGAGGAGAATTCCTTCCGCTTTGGAGAACGTTAATCTTTGCTCTTAAAATCTTCAACTGATTGGATGGGGCCCACCCTCGTTATAGAGGATAATCTGCTTTACTCAAAGTCTACTGTTTTAAGTGTAAATCACATTCAAAACAAAACAAAACAAAACAAAAACACCTTCACAGCAACTTCTAGCTTCATGTTGGACCAGACAACTGTGCTCCATAGCCTAGCCAAGTTGACACATAAAATGAACTGTTATCACATCTACACATTGGAGTACATGGATTGAAATTCAGACTTGTTCTTCAAATATTTCTGAGCACCAAGCATTCTCCCCTAGAAACTTCAGAGAGAGTGCGGCCCTGTCGACATGTTCATTTTGGACTTCTGGCCTCTAGCACTGTGAGGAGAATACATTTCTGTTGTTTCTAGCCACTCAGTTTGTGGTAACTTGTGACAACAGCCCCAGGAAACTACACACCCTCTGATTGTCTTCCCTCTGGGGGGGGTCCTTTCGTAGACAAGGCAGGGTAGTAGGCTACTCTTACTCATCATGAAATTCTTCTGCTCTAATGTATATGCCAGGAATCTTTTCCATTCCCCTCTGGGACTGAGCTCTTGGAACTCAGAACGTCAGTAAGAGACTCGCTGACTAAGCCAGAGGGGCCTGAGTGAAGAGGGTGAAAAATATCATACCAGGGTAATCATTTTCAAATGATCTCTCCTGAGAACTTGAAAGCCATCTTTTATTTTCCCCCTGAAATTGTCCTGAATTCTCACTTAGAGGGTAGACACGCAGTCCAACAGACACATGGCTAAGGAATTCGTACCAAGAGCTGCTTTCTTAAACATGAAAACCAGTTCAGCCCCCATTCCTTTATTTGCTTTGTGTAGTAAGCACACAACCAACTTTGCTAGATTTTCCTGATGTGTGAATTCAACTATCTGTGACCAAAAGGATTCCCATTAACCTGGAAATAATTTCTGGAACGATATAACTTTGGCCCCAAGGTTGTTCCTGATCGTTACTTGTCATTTCCAGGCCCCGCTCTCGGTTCCCTGGACTTGTCTGGCTGCCTTTTCCCAATAATGGGTTAGTTAACTGCCACACCTCAAAAATGTCCCAGGTTCTAAATGACAAGCTAACCTGAGGGTCTTTCCTCAGAATAAAATAATAAATTATGTATCACTGTCACTGCACAATGATTTGACTACAATTGACCTTGGAACACAGCAGGGACTAGAGGCACGACCCTGGGCATTCAAAATTTCACATAAAACTACTCATTGGCCCTCAGACTCCCTGTCCCAACCTCGGATCCAAAATACAGTTGTCTCTTGATCAACCCATATTTAAACTGCACAGATCCACTTAGGCACAGATTTTTAAAGGGTCAGCTGTATCATCTTGGCCTTCATGGAGACCTGGCTGCAGATTCTACTTTTGCTTTAGTAGGTATGTGACTTGTGGTTAGTTAGTTAAACTCTAGGAGGCCTCAGTTTCTTTATCCCTGAAACAGAGATAATAACATCTAGCTTAAAAGGCAGTTGTGAGGAGTAAAAGTTATAATGTGAAAAGGAATTAGCACGAATGGTGTCATCTTTTACCATTTCTCATTCATTTCTGAATGAATTCTTTACCAACCACAATAGAATACTATGTAACCATTAAAAAATAATGCTTCATTAGAGTGTTTAATGCTGTGCAAAAGGCCTTTCACTAATACTAAGTGAAAAAGATTATTAAGCAGCATGTATGATATGATTTTAATTTAGATTAAAAAAATACAAGAATCTATACAAATTCTTATATAAAAATTTATAGAAAAATAGAAGGATACATACCAAAACTTTCATGGTGGTTGTCATCTCTAACTGGTGGTTTTTATGAGTAACATATATTTTCTTTTACCCCATAGTTTTTAAAGTTTCTATATAGTACACTTATAATCGGGGGGGGGGGGGGAAATGGTGTGACCTTGGTCAAGTGACTTTGCCTGTTAGCTTATTGGCAAATTGGGAATAATAAGAACTTCTTAAGATCAAAGGAGAAAATACATAGAGAAAAGTTCTTTGCAAGCTATGGAAATCCTAATTTAAGAAATCAGTGTTTTCTTTGCTAACTGGTTATGACTGAGTCATGGGTAGTTGGTATTGGGCTGAAAGGGAAGTTTGGGCACAAAGTCAAAGTTCAATTGCACCATACATCCTTTTGCTGTGGACTTGAGATGTACGTGTGAGTGTGATTATGTGCCCTGTGCGGTCTTACAGGGACCCATGCGCAGAAGGGCCTCAGACTTGGTTTAAGGCTCTATGGTGGCCAGCTTGAACTTCTTAACGCTTTGACCATGGGACCCAGTTTGTACAGGCCACACAACTGAAGTAGTCTATTCGGAATGTAGGTGACTGTGTGTGACGCCATGTGTATAGTTAAAGAGACTGCATATTCTACAGTAAAAATGACAGATGAGAAATGATGAGAAGGAAGGATGTATCTTTGGCGGCGCCTGAAAGAAGCGACAGGCAGAAATGAAGGAATTCGTACCTAGTGGCAACTAACCAAAATGGGAATGACAGCAGATTGCCTTTTTAAAATATACAATCTGCTGGCAAACAAAACCAGTTAATTGAACTCCGATTGAGGGACTTTCTCCTGTCAGTTCATATTAAACATTTGAGAATTTGTTCACACTTTAAATAAGATTCTGAAATGGAAGACACGCCTATAGACATAGAAGATGCCCATTCTAAACTGTATCAGCTGGCCATGTCTATGAAGGGAAAATATTAGCTAAAAAGACACTAAAGTTACAATATTGGTAGGATCCATTTCTGCCACAGAAATCCTTACCATGATCTATTTATCTGGAGATAAATGTATCTCAGGGATCTGTGTGAGACTCAGCCAGATGCCTCTGGCTTTGCTCATGCTGACTCCTTCTGAAGGCTGAGGTAATGGGGCTCGATGAGGGAGCGTGGCTGATAGTGATTGGCTGTGGCCACTTCATCACAGCCAATGTGATTGGGTATTTTGAAATTGTATTTAGCATACTGCCTCAGGGGGTGGGGATGATGTCATCTTAACTCACTGGGAGGAAGTTGGTTGCTACTAGTTTCTGAATTAATCAGTTCCTCTCTTAGTGAAGTAAAAGATTTCATACCAACCAAATGAAGAGCTAAACATTTGACATCAGTGCTGCTACCCCAAGCATTACTCAAAACATTTTTTGGGGGGCCAAGAGTCTCCTCTCACACCTTCTTTCTAAGTATTACCAATATACTGTTTTAATCATAGTGGTTAACTTTTAATTGTAGAAAGATAACACAACAGAAAACCTTCTACCACACCTGCATTGATCTTTTTCATGCTGCTCCACATTCCAGAGCAGTTTTCAATATCTGCAATAATGTGCTCTGTCATTTGAGATTTACATGCCCCTTACTTTTAGAAATAAGGCACCTTGAAAGTTTACGACTAACAATGGGAGTTTACAAAAATAACAGGAAGGCCTATTGGTTACTCAGTGGTCACCTTTGTCTCTCGCTCCCTACAGAAAATATATCTATGTCCATATCAAACAGAAACATTTGCTGTTATGATTTTTATTCAGCTTTCATACTTACAAATGCTAATTTTATGCTCTGGCACAGTGCAAAAATAAAATCTTTGCTCCACGTAGGTGAAGTATATCAAACAATTATTCACCCTAACACGAGGAGTTCAGGAATTCCAATGTCAGAATTTTAAGAGCCCTAAAATAGGTCACTAATTTCTTATAGCTAAGGATTGCAACACAGTTTTGTGGGATTTTGTTTTGTTTGTTTTTTAAATCTAGGACAGTGGTTTTTCTGCTATAACTACAATTATCATTTTCATAAAACTAGATGTTGGCATGTTCTGAACATTCACACTCAAAGAAAATGGGTTTTGATTTCTTGGTGGAGGAGATTTATTTTTATTTTCCTTGTTCCATTACCAAGTGGCATACATTCAAAATGGTTGAAGCATATGCCTATATTTTCTGGATCTTCTCAGGAGTCCAAGTACAGTCAGATTCCATAACACTTTGTACTCCTGAAGAAGACTGGGAAACACAGGGTGCCATTCAGCCAGTTTGCACAAATTTCAAAAAATAAACCAAGCAAATTCCCTGGTAGAACTCCCAGTGTATCAGTTTCCTATTGCTGCCCAAAAAAAATCACCACAAACTTAGTGTCTTACAACAACACAGATTTATTCTCTTACATTTCCACAGGTCAGAAGTGGGTCTCACTGGGCTAAAATCACATGTCAGAATGGCTGCTTTCCTTTCTGGACGCTCAAGGGGAAAATTGTTTTCTCGTCTATTCCAGCTTCTAGAGGCACCTGCATTCCTTGACATGTGGTCTCTTCCTCCATCTTCAAAGTCAGCAATGGCCATTCGAGTCTTTCTCACATAACATCACTTTCAGACAGAAACTTTCTTTGCCTCCCTCTTGCCCTTTCAGGGCCCCTCGTGTCTATATTGGGCCAACCCAGATACTCCAGAATAATTTCCCCCTCTAAGATCCTTAACTTAATCACAAACGTGAACCCCCTTTGCCATGTAAGGGGACATATTTGTAGGTTTGGAGATTGGAATGTAGACATTTTTCCTTCAGCGTTCATTTTGTCCCGCTTTGTTAGACAAATTGACATCTGACTGCTTAACTAATCCCTTTTCCAAAGCATGTTGGCACCACGGTTGGTGTGGAATGTTTTTATTGTTCTGTGAATTTGGACTGGATTCTTTTGGTCATTTGCAGTTAAGTATACCTACGGGCAAAAATGCCCACCAGAAAAGCAGCCATCACGGCTCCTCCTTTCAACCCAAACACAGTTAAAAAGAAAAAGGAAAGAATTTGTTTTAAAAAATGCAAGGCATCCCCAGCCAGCAGCCAGATTTCAGACTGAGATCAGATTAGGATAGTCCAACCCTGGGGTGAGCACCATACTTCCACCTGTCTCCTAATTTATCCTTTTGCTCCAAAAGGGCTTTAGGAAACTTTAGAAAGGTTAGAGGCTTACTGTGTTTCCCCAAAAATAAAACCTAGCCGGACAATCAGCTCTAATGTATCTTTTGGAGCAAAAATTAATATAAGACCCAGTTTTATTTTACTATAAGACTGGGTCTTATATCATATCATATCACATATCATGTCATACCCGGTCTTATTTCACTATTATATTATATAAGACCTGGTCTTATTTAATGTTTGCTCCACAAGATGCTTTAGAGCTGATTGTCTGGGTAGGTCTTATTTTCGGAGAAATACGGTAATACACCCCACGTCACTGAGCACAGCTACGGTGGAGGCCTCCCGACTCATGTATTTGGCCGAGTGGCTGCTGTGGGTACCAGAGAATTTAAGTCTTCTTCTTCCCAATGCCTTGTGTGACGTTGACCTGAGTCTATCCAATTCAGAAGTGGATTGTAAGCTTTTAGTCCTCATTTCCTATGTGTTTACTATTTTACTGAGCTTTGGGAATGTGAAGGATTACTTGGACCCCTTCGCTGTGTCACTAGTTCAGATACGCCCAAGGGCTGGCATCTTTGTCAATAACATCAGTGACCCAGGGATACCAGTCCTGGGCACCCTCTCCACGTCCTTCCCTACCGTGTTAATGAGGATCCAGGAAGTGAGAGCCATTCCATTCTGAGCCTGCTCGAAAACATCAGTTAGAACTCTACCTGTTTAAATAAGAAAAATATGTACATAAAGACATTATCGCAATTCACTTTTAAAGAATTCTTATTCTATTCTAGAAGGAATATCCCTAAAGAAGTGATGGCCATGATGAGCCCGGCAACCATCTGACACCAGGCTATGACATCGCAATATTACTGACTATCTTCCCTAAGCTGTACATTACATCCCCATGACTTATTTGCTTTATACCTAGAAATATGAAACTCATTCCTCTTCATCTTTGCCCCCTTTTTAAAATTTTACAATTACAGTTTGACATTCAATATTATAGTGTATAGCTAAAACTAATATATTATTGTATGTTAGTTATATTTTAATAGAAAAAAATTAAAAATAAAACAAGAAGCACAAACTGTCAGTTACAAAATATTTATGGGGATATAAAGTACAGCATAGGGAATATAGTCATTAATAGTGTAATAACTATACATGGTGTGAAGTGGGTGCAAGACTTATTGGGGGGATCACTTTGTAAATTATATAAATGTCTAACCACGAGGCTGTATACCTGAAAGCAATACAATATTGAATGTCAATTGTAATTGAAAAATAAAAAGAAATTTTTAAAAAAAGGGAATATCCTTTCCCTACTCCAGAATTCAAATTCATTCCTTGAAAGATGATGATTAGGGATCAAAGAAATCTTTTTTTTTTTTTTAACCCACTGAGGGTCTAACCCTCATCCCTATAAATGGGTCTATATTACAAACTCTAAAGCAGAAAGATAATCAGAAGTGAGCAAAACCATCTTGTGGTTTACACTGAATAAACTCACCAAGTTGCTGGCCTTTCCAAATTGACGCTGGATTTCTAAAACAAAGTTCTGAGTTCTGTAGCCTTCCAAAGAACCCCATCTAAAGAAAGAATGGGGCGTCTGCTTTCTGTAGTTTTCTCTCAGGCAGGTCAACCCTGCTTCTCTACCTAATCTCCACTGCCTGTCTTTGCACAATCATTCGGAGCTTATAATAGAAATCGTTTTGTCTGCATGTCGTGGAAAACACCAGTTTAAACAGGATGTTGGAGATCACAGCGACTGACCCAGAACCCGGGCCAGGGCAGACATGAAAGCAGGAGCGTTTCATTCACAAAGGTTTTCTGGAACCAGCTTTTTCTCAGCCTAAACAGAGTCACGCACAGGCTGGCCCCACGCTCCCACACTGCTCCCAGAGTAGAGGCGATTGCTTTGAAAGCTCTGCAGAGCTGCAGCCTCTGTGGACGGCAGCCATGACAGGACTGGGAGCAATTACCAGCTGAAGACCATGTTCCTTTGCAAAGGGAGCCCTTCTGCCAGCTACTACCCTTGAAAAGCACGGGGGAAGGAGCACAGCCTGTCCCACGCCTACTCGTTTTCTTTCCCTTCAGTGGGGCAGTTTCAACTGATTTTGATTACCCTGGCGCCAAATAAATGAAAACATTTCATAGACATATAATCATCCATCACTGTGAAGAAAGAAAAAATGTTTCATGTTCAGTATGTTTATAAATACACTTAATGAAAAAAGGACAGCGCTGTCTTTCCCCCACTACATCGCTGTTGCTGGCGGCCAGATAGGCCTGCTCTCAGGTCATCCCCAGAGCCTCCGGCACCCTGCCCTCAGACATGTCACCCCGACAGCAGGATGGCGTTCAAAGTCAGTCAAGTGAAAGGACCTGTCCCTCCAGGGCCACCTCCTAAGATCTAGCCCCTCTCTCAAGACAGGAGAGGGACGTGGAGCCAGGAAAGAGTAAGTGTCTTGTGCATTAACAAGGCAAAAGCCAGCCGTTTTCCATCTGGCTTAAGATAACCCAAGTGAATGGAGCAGCACCATTTCAAAAGAATTCATGAGTTCAGCTCTCACCTGGGGTCTGGTTGGAAATGTATGGCAGGTTGCGCTTTGTAGAGTGTATGGGTTACGTCAACGCCAAAACAGAAGGGGGAAAATCTATGTTGTTGGTTTTTCACACTGATCTATCTACTATGTGTGCTGCCACCGAAGGTAGTTTTGGGTTTAGGATTTATACATGTGGTGATAAATCTTTTGGAGACTGAATCTGAAGCCATCAATTCTCTCTAACCCCGCTCTCATCCTGGCTAGATCTTTTATTTTGGGACCCCGTGTGATCTCAGGCATCACAGATCATCTCGGAGGCCTCAGTTGCTAAGAGTTCTATCACTATGGAAAACAGTGTGGGCTGTCCCCTACGTGTATTAAATCAGTTTGGATCCTCTTTTCCTTAAATGTCATTTCTCACAATGTGTTAAATATTTGCATTCACATTTGACTCATAAGCAGGGCCAGACCACTGGGGTATGTAAGAGACTCCTTACAAGTCATTTATGCAAAACACATCTCCATTTTAATCACAAGGGGTGCCACCAGAGGAGGGAATCCATTCATTCAAACACTACAAAGCACACTGTCATCAATATCACTGGAGACCACTTCTCACTTCAACAAGGGCCATGAAATCATCCCAGGACACAGTAAAGAGGGAAGGCCCCATCCTGCTGTGACGTCACCAAATCTGGAAGAGGAGAAGTTGTGACTTTACTTATTTTAAGAGCGTGTTATTCTTTCAGGCAGAAACAAATGCAGAAGTTGGCAGTTCTGTGGCCACCCTCCTTTGATGTGGGAGCCACCCAAAGCAGGAACAAATGTCTGCTCTTCCAGAAGGTGGGGATTACAGCAGCGTGTTTGAAACCTCTGTGCATTTCGAATGGGCTCCTGTGACACCTTGTACACTACGTAGGACCTGCTCTGAATCTCAGGATACATCAGATCCAGTCTTGGAGTAAAGTGAGGAAAATGTTGTTTAAAGGGATTTACACATTTTCTGTGGACGCTGTTCAGAACCTGTCAATAAGCGGAATTGCAGGAAGGTGCTCCCGCCGGGAATGAAATAACAGCGATGCTGGTTCACACATGCACTTGAGATTTATAATTCACGAAGCAAGTCAGTGTGTATTATCCCATTGGATTATCACAACAACCTTGGGAAAATGAGAAACTGTGATGAAGGAGATGCATGACGTGACAGGACATGACGTGACATGTTTGTGGTCAAGTAGCTGTGGAAACGGTAGGGGCCCCTGAACCAGCTGCTCTACCCTTTACCCTCTTTTTACTTTGTGACACTACTTCTGAATCATCTTTATTTATTCTAGTTGTGGCAGATTGGTTTCAAAAATGGCCCCAACTCTTCACCCCTCCTTGATTATTCATCCTTTATAATGTGACTTTGCAGCACTTCCCATGAAGAGCTGAAATCCATTTCTCCACCCCTTGAGCTGGGGCTGGACTGGTGACTTGTGCTGGCCAATAGAATGCAGTAGAAATGACAACATGCCAGTTCCAAACTTAGACCTCGAGAGTTAGTATATGCATTTCTGCTGGCTTTCACTGTCACCTCCACATTTGTAAGAACCTGCCTGGGCTGTCATCCTGGAAGATGAGAGACTACATGGAAGAGATCCCGGCTGCCCCAACGGAGGCTCTCCTAGACTAGCCAACACCCAACATGTGGCAGAGCCCGGACAAGATCAGCAGAACTTCCTCCCAACCTACAACTGACGGAAGATGTATGAGTGAGCCCAGCCGAGACCAGAGGGATTACGAGGCTGACTCGTAGGCCCAAGAACAATAATAAATGTTCACTGTTAAATGCACTCAGGATTTTTGGATGTTTTTAATTCAGCATGATTTGGCAATAGATAATTGATGTACCAGTCCACCAAAAAGTGAAGGGCCCCTACCACTTTCTAAGTTCTGATAGAACCATGGCAATGAATGAGATATGCCCTTTGTACTCCAGACTTTACAGTCTGTCAGGGAAGATAAAGCGTGGGCATTGACAGCAATGATGTAGGGTGTTATACATTATTCATTGCATGAGGGGTTAAAAAGTGCCCAGGGTATTTGGAAGAAGGAAAGATTTCATGGTCATTTTGAGTTACTTCAATACAGACAATCTAGTTACCTGCTAAATCATGCCATCCCCTAGTTGAATAAAATCTAAAATGACCTAAATGCATCCTACATCTTATGAAGACGTGGACAAATGCAGGCCTCGGCATGGTCAACTTATATTATCCCTCAAAAATGCTATTTAAATCTCTGAAGGGAACATATGACCTCTTTGTAATATAACAGAACACCTTATAAATAATGCATATTGTGGAGACAAGGAAGGCAATAAAATTTGGGTATTGCCTCCTACTGAGCCTCTGAACTTGAGTGAAAACATTTTTGCTAACCTCAGCAAGTGATCCCCAGTGCTGATCTACAGAGTACGTGAAATTTTAATTCGTATTGAAACAAATCTCTTCTTTCCTATCTTAGCTGATTCATGATTAAGAATAACAACAAAGGATGAAAGTGCAGACATGGAATATTCTCAGCAGTATTATGCAGTAAGGACTGTGCAGAGTTTAGAGCCAGCCTACCTGGGTTTGAAACTCTGGCTCTCCCACTTTCTGTCTGTGGGGGTCTTATAAATTACTTAGTCCATTATACCTCAGTTTTCTCATCTGTAAAATGGGAGTAAGCATGGGCTTGTGAGAATTAAATGAGTGTAAGATGCTTAGTTGTCGGGGACAGCAACCAATTACAGTTACAGTATAATTAGTAAATTTTTAATGAATTTCATTGTTGATAATGTTAACATCAAGTTTTCTATCATTTCGTCATTATTTTTGTTTCCTTTTTAAAAGGAAAATATTTCAAGTTATTAAAGGTCGTTAATTTGGCAATTAAAATAAATAGACTCACTCTTTTCTGTTTGTATAAAGATACATCTTTATATGGTCACCAAAGCAGAATTTTTATTATTATTATTATTTTGTATCTTTTTAATCTAGCTCCTTACTTTGGTTGAGATGCAAAACTCTATTTGTTCATGTTTCCATGAAATATTGGGTTTATTTATTTTAGAGTTTAGATCTATTAGTACAAGATTTTAGAACTTACCAAAAATGGAGTCATTTGGCTAGAAATAAAATACGTGATGTATCCAGTATCCTGGAAAAAGTGATAATGTACTCAAGTTTAAGTCATTTTACTTCCTTACTCCTGGGCCCCAGTGGATGTATGACCCCAAGTGCAAATGGATAACAAGGGGAAAAAAGTAGAAGACTAAATCCATTACCTAGAAAGTTCCGGCCAGATGCTAAAGTAAATCAGAAATATGTTTGCAGTGTTTATCACCCAGACGTATTTTGGAATGAAAACAGCAGAAAATAACATTATCTTCTTTTACAACAAAGTTAATGAGATGTCCAAATCTGGAGCGATTTTGTTTACTCTACATAACTTCTCCAAAGAGAAAAACTACTGAGGTATAAGCAGCCAATAAGAGGTCACTCATATTATTAGAGAAATAGAGGGGACATTTGTAGAGAGGTGAATTGAATTAAAGGCACGTATTTAGCCTGGAAAGCTAAGGAGTGAGAGATCTAGGAGTAATTTAAGTTTTAACTCTTACAAAGGTTACAAATTAGGGCAATGACTAAGTCAATACCGACTCATAACACATTATAACTTGAGGCCAGGGCTGCAAGTTGAAGTCTGTTGATAGAAGTACAGTGCAATGCTACTTTGCACAACATATAGTCAATGTCTAGAACGCTACATGTCTTAAAACAATTTATTTTTCACTCTTTTGATAAGCACCCCAGGGCCAGGAACCTTGTCTTACACATACTTCCCCCAGCACCCAGCCCGGAAAGCAACATAGACTGAGGATGAAAGTTCTGTTCACTGAATAAGGCAAAGAATGGTGAATTTAGATAAATGCATGGGCGATAGATCCATGATAATTTAGTAAGGAAACAAGGGTTGATTTAATGCAACTCTTACTTGTTAGCACACGAAACATACTCATTCTGTAATAATCAACCACAGAGAAAGAGAAAACCCTGAGTTAGGTAGATACTGGTTGGAGCCCAATATGTATGTGTGAGTCTGGGTGGGCCAGCTGATGGCCACAGAGTCTCCACATCTCAATGGTTTACAACCACAGAGGTTGATGTCCTCCCCATGTCCCCTGCAGCTGCCCACTGGCTGTGTCTGCTCCTTGTCTGCTGAGGAAGCAGTCCCCGCCAAGTCACTGCCCGTCACATGGCCGAAGGAGAAATGAAGGCACGGGACATGTGACAGTGAGGCACAGGGGAGCACAGAGAGTATTCTGGATGATAATTCAGTCCAACCACCCAGGAAGCTAATTCCGATTTCTAATTTAGTGACGGTAAACCTGCTTTCTGCCCGGTTCAATAGATGGCCCATATCATTGATGCTATTCTGATAATTTTTAAATAATTGCATAAAGGAAGAAATCCTTTTCGTATTTTGGGACCAAACTAGAATGTGGCAAATAAAAACAATTTCTTAATTCATTTACACTCTTTGGGAGGGAGCATGACCATAAAATTGTATCTTCCCAGTCTTCCCCTGCGAGGTTTGAAAGGTAATATATTTTCCTTTTCTCTATCATTTATACAAAAGATCCCCCAAGTAGCACACTAATTAGTGATAAATAGCAACACAATGTCATCACCAAGTAAGACCTAACGTGTATTTAGTACTTAATATATGCCGACAATTTTTCTAATTGCTTCATAGGCATTAACCAATTTAGTCCTCACAACAAACCTGTTAGATAAGAAATGTTATTATCGCCATTTCACAACAACCATATGAAAAAAAAACGATGTCTCATCCCCATTTTTCAGGTGAGAAAACCAAGGCACCAGTAAGGTAGGTTGCTTGCCCAAGGACATATAACTAGTAAGGGGCTGAGCTGGGATTCAAACTCAGGTGGTGTGGCTCCAAATCTCATATCCATAATCCCTATTCTAGACGGCCCTGCCCCAGGACTGAAGTGGGACAGGCCTTTTTGTCTAACAGGCCTTTTATTCCCTGACATGGTGCTTGAGACATAGAATGTGCTCAACACACACATATTGAATGAGTGAAAATCTTAGCCCCTAAGGTGTGAAGTGGTGGAGATGTTTTCAAAAGTCTCTCCCTACTCTAGTACCCCTCAGCCTCTGCTTTTAAGTGTCCCTTTGGGATTTTTCTGCCGAAGACATACAAGGGGGGGGAAAAGAGATCCAGTTTTCCGTTGATCAATTTCACGGTGAAATGTTTCATAGATGACACACTAGTTATGTCCTGCCTCTTACCCTTTGTTAGATAGTTTGCCCAGCACCGTGCGTGACTTGTACCAGTCATTTACTCAAAGTAAGTCAGGAGAGACACTTCCTAATTTCCCCATCTTTGGCTGTGCTGCAATCAGCTCTCCCTGAACAGAAGCGGGAGAGCATCCCCCTGTCAGATCTGGAGGCCGGCTGCTCAAAGGAACCCCAGCATCATGAAGAAAGTCAGGAGCTCACAGCGGCCGCATCCTCGGGTGTTCTGTTGTTTGAGCATTTGCCGCCTGCCCGGGGTGGTTGGTAATTGCTGGGCTCATTGTGTGCCTTTGGTCTCTCAGGTGTATTTCCTAAACCAACATAAAAAGAAAATGATAAGGACCAGTACATGGAAGTGTTTATGTGTTCAGCTCCGGCCAATCGCTTGAGCCCGAAAACAAAAGTCTGCGCAGATGGAAGCGTGCAAGATTATGACGCTGACTGCAATGGAAACCCAAGCCTGTCCTTGCAGACTGTGCCCAGCTCCCAGCTGTCAGCCACCTTCCATCTAGTGTGGTTGCCACCTAGCAATTAGCACGCCCGGGTTCTCCTTTGGAAAAGGAGCAGAGAAGAACAATAGCACAGCGAGTCCTCTTGGACAAGAGAGCAGGTGAGTCCAGCATGGAACAAACAAAGTAAATGATCCCTTGTGCCATTCTTTCTTACAATTGGACAAACCGCTACGTAGCAAGGTGAGCCTGGTATTCAACTCTCCTCCAGGGCTTTGAAAGGGCTGCAAGAAAAAAGGAGAAAAAGAAAAAAGAAATCCACACCAGCCTGCAGTGATTGAAGTCCACTGATGTACTCTATTATCTTCTCCTGTCTGCTGAAATTTACTCCAAAGCGTCCTGCTTCTTAGTGATAGGTGTACATGTGTATATCTCACATCTTGGCTGTCAACTAGGACTCGCAGATAAAATACAAGACACCCAGTTAAATTTGAATTTCAGTTGAACAATGAATACTTCTTTACCATAAGTACCTCCCATGCAAATTTGGGACAACTAAAAACGTTTTCGTGTTTTTTCCTCTAAAACTCAGAGGTAACAGTGCAGCCTTTTTTTGTTTTGTTTTGCTAAATCTGGCATCCCTACCTTCCTTGTATCACAGAAGTGTGTCCCTGGTAGAGATAAACTTGAATTTGAGAGTAAATGATGGGCCAATAATATGTTGCTCCACTAGGTGAGGGCTTGAAAGACAGTGAAATCACCGAAATGTTCCCAATGTTCTCAGTCCACCCTAATAGAAAGATTGAGCTAAAGCTCATTCATTATTGGGCGAGTGATAGGAAGAACGGTGGAAATCATGGAGTTAAAAGGTGTGTATTTTAATAGGTGAAAGGTTGTGAACCTGTAAGAATCTCACTTGCTTCTCCCTGTCTTAATAACCAGATCCTAGGTACTCTAGGGACAGCCCTGTCCTGGAAACAGGATAGAACAGGGGACACAATTGTCAACAGAGTCATACCTCCATCTCTTCTTTTGGATTTCCATTGGCATCTCTGAGAAGGGTGCACTGGGAGGCATGTCGTTCCAAAAGGGATAAAACAATTTAATCAGCATGATTTCATGGCTTTATCTGATTGACCTGGGAGCTAGAAGCCTGGAAGGCCCTTGGTGAACACTTGAGTAGATCCAAGGAAAAGATAGGTGTGATTAAACACCAGTGGCAAAGTATTTATAGTTGAGGCATCAAACAAGATAATCTCTGCCTATTAAGATGCTGTAGAAAAACGATTAATCATCTGACTTACCATTAAATTAATTCTCTTCTCTAGGTCTGCCTTTGTGTGGTTGACTAGCTATAGGAGCGTGGAACACCAAAAGATAATATGTTTGGGCTTGCTCACATATTGGTGCCAAGTGAGGTCAGAGCATAAAGTGAAATCGATATTCTGGATCTGTGTGTGTGTGTGTGTGTGTGAGTGTGTGTGTGTGTGTGTGTGTGAGTGTGTGTGTGTGGTGTCTGAGTGTGTGAGCGTATACAGTTTTTAAAGTGAAATTTAATGCAAACTAATTTTTCAGCTGGAAAAAATATCTCATTAAGTTTCCTTCTCTCAACTTATCAAGGTACAACTCTAGATTTTTCTGGAGCCGAAGGTATAGGCTACGCACATGTCAAGTGAGGCCAGAGTGAGAAACGTTCTGAAGAATCATTTATCTAGGCAGTCTTCTGTTTGCTTCCAATTGTCATAAAAAATATCTCAAACATACCCTCAGAATCTAGCTGTTTTATGGAACAAAGTGTAGTCAAATCTTTCTTTTATATAATTTCTCTCCGTTCTATCACAGTCGATGTTTTGGACATATTTTTTGAATTGGAATTTAAAAAGCCACATAACCAACTTAGATATATTTGGACAAACACATACATGTAACAATTAATTTTATATTGACTTCCTATTCAAGCAAAGGAGCTGCTTGTCTACATTCCAGCAAAACTGGATGTCACTCTTCTGTTTAGTCTGAGGAGGCGTCATGAAGGAACAGATCTCAAGTGGCTCTTTCTTGTCAAATCTGCTGAACTTCGTCATCTTTGTTTCTCTTATCTCTCCTTTCAGCATCTAACTGTTTCTCTCCTATGCTTTGAAACGTCTTCCTCCCTTAGCGTGAACCATGCTTCCTTTTGCTTTATCCTGTTTCTCTTGCCACCTGCCTCTAGCTTCCGCCTCTTTCCACTCCCCTCTTGTGCATTCCCCGTCTTCAGCTTTCTACTTTCTTTCATTTCGAGAGTGACCTGATTCAGCCTTATTGCCTCAGCCTGTAGCGAAGTGTTGGTGCTTTCTGCATCTCTATCTCTTCCCCAACAAAAACTACTGTCAGGATAATGCAATAGTACAAACCACCCCAAAACTTGATGGCTTAAATCAACCGCCATTTATGACTGCTCATACCTCCTGGGAAGACCGGGCAGTTCTACTGGTCCCGGCGGGCTTTGGCTGGTCAGTTCTGGGTTAGGCTGGAGCTCATCTAAGTGTCTGATGGTCGGCTGGCCCTTGGCTGATCTAGGATGACTTTGGCTAGGATCCCTATCTCTCTTCCAGGTGTCCCACCTTTCAGTACACCAGCCCAGGCACATTCAAGTGAGCAAGCACTTTTCCAAGGCTTTGCTTCTATCACGTTTGTTATTTCCCATTGGCCAAAGCAAGTTATAAGGCCGACCTCAGAGTCAGAGTGTGAGGGGATGACAGTTAAAGAGTGAAAGGTCTGCCTGCAGGAAGCGTGAAAAACTGAGGCTGTCAATGCAGTCAAGCCGTCACTGTCCCATCGCCCTCTGTCCCCATTACCGATACCTCAGTCAAAGTGCTTGTTACCCCACAGCCGAAGTATTACAGCCCGGGATTCCCCAGCTGCTTATCCGAACACAGCATCATCCTGCCATCCATCCTGTCTGCCTAACCATCCACCCATCAATCCATCTATCCCTTCATTCATTCATTCAAAACATGTCTACATGCCAAGCACAGTGATAGGTGCGAGAGAGAGAATAATGAACAAAAACAGCCAAGAACCCTGCTTTCAAGAGTCCACGGATTCGTGGAGTAATCATAGGTGATTCTTCCAGATCAATTCTCCAAAATCTCCAATTTCATCCCGTCACATGCCTGCTCCAAAGCTTCTGATGGTTCCCCACTGTGTATAGAATTGAAACAAATTCCTCATCCTGGACGTTGAGGTTCTGCTTCACTTGGCCCAAACTCATGTTCTCCTTGTGTCTCCTTCATCAACGCTTCTGTCTCTACTGGCCTGCGGTTCTCACTATCTCCTAAGAGGCTGAGCTTTTCACTGAGGTGCCTGTGGCCCCGGAGCTCTGCCTCACCTTTATAGCTCTCCCTGCCCTTTTATCTATCAAAAATGTACCTGTCGAATGCCAACAAAACAAAATGCTTTTCTGTCAAGGTCCAGCTCAGGACTCTACTATTCCATGGCTACAGGCTTTTCAGCCATACAGTGTCTTCCTGACTCGGACACCACCCTCTGCCCAGCCCATGGTCTTTGTTCAGTTTTGTGAGCCATACCCAGGACTAGGGTGAAGCAAGTGAGGCACCCTGGGTGCAACATGTAAGAAAGTGCTCACTCTTAGGGTCACACAAGTTCAGGGTTGGCACTGAGAGTCAGTACTTCCTTAAATTTTGCGTCCTGGGAAGCTCAGTCACCTCTTCTCACGCCCAACCCTGGCCATACCTGTTGTTTTGGCATCTGCTATTCATTTCTTATGTGAATGGTTTATAAGATTGTGAACCTTCTTCTGAGCAGGACTGGTCTTTCTAGTCCAAGATTAGGGAATAAATACCAGTGAAGTAATTGGGTACTCGATAAATACTAAGGGAAGTAACTACAGTTGCATGGAAAGTGGGGTGTTCCTGATATTTGATGAAGTTTAAGGAAAAGATCAGAAGAAATAAAATGCAAGGATAAAGGGGGAATTGAATGATTCTGCCAAAGATTAAGACAAGGGAATTCATGTCATGGTAACAGAATGGAAGGAAAGCAACACTGCTGTGATGTAGGGTGTTTCTGACAGATACGACACACACTGGATGTGGAGAAGGATGAAAATCCTGAGCCTGACTGGGGAGTGGGAGAGACCCTGATGGAAATTCATACAGATGGGCAGATAGAAGAAGGAGGCTCTTAGACGTGAGTTTCTGAGTGAGGATAAAGCTAAATACCTTCATAAATACATAAATGGCTATGGCCCAGGTAGGGGTGTAAAGAGAAAGGAGGCCCACTGCTCAAGGAAATGTTGAGATTTTAAAAGGAGGAGGAATTGACAAGGAGACCAGTCAAAAGGACAACAGTGGACTCCTGTTTGTAGACAAATTGGGGCAGGAAGAAGTTAAAGGTCACCTGCAAAATTTGGTGAAGTGCCTGCATGGCCCCTGAACATCTTTACATGGACAATGATATTAATCAAGACGTAGCAAACAATGTTCTCAAGGAGCTTGGAATATTTTTAAGCATCCCCGATGATTTGGGCACGATTTCAGGCCTTTCAACATTCACTAGGGTGGTTTTCTGAAACCCCCTGACGTCTTTCGAACACCCCCTCGGGAGCTGAGGAAGTGCTCCAGCCTTGGTTCACACCGTGAGGTCCAGGGACCCCAAGATCAGTGTCCTTGAGTTTCCCTTTTCAAAATAAATCAGAAAAGCATAAACAAGAGACGGTAACATCTGAAAGAGTGCAGGGAAACAAACTAAGAATAATTCCTCGATAATAGTCAAAGGCCATCAAAACTCTGGTGTGTCCTGCAAGCAAAGATCATTGTCCTCTGAGGATAGAAACACAGGTGAACTGTCTTCCTTTTTACCTCCCAGTAATCCTTCAGTTCCACTAAAGCTTGTCATTCTTCCAAATTTCCTTATCCTGGAAGAAAGATTATCTCAGATATAAGGCCTGTATGTGGGAAAAAGAAGACCTTTCTTCCTGTCTCCTCCCAGAAATCCAGCCAGTTTCTGAACTGGCAACAGGAAGGGAAGGGAATTAAAAGAGGAGGAAATTAAAATACACACCACACAATTTTAAGTGTGATATTTTGTTTTCTCAGTAGTGTTGATGTTTTTTAATTTTGACATTTTGAGGTTCTGGAAGCATTTGCAGCCTGCCTAAGTAGAGCTGAATGATTTACTTCCAAAAGAACATTTAATTCAAAAATTAAGTGATCTCTCCGGATTGCTTCAGCATCAACTGCAGAGAATATTTTCAACTTGTTCTTACCCAGACCTCTAATTTCGGGTCCTGATGCCATGTGTTTATGATACCTGGCAAGTACAAGTATTAAAATTCACATGTTGCGCGTTTCCATATTGAAACATCAACCACAGGTCTCCTTTTTATTCCATTCAAAACCACTTTGCATAGTCCAAAAAGTACTGGTCCTCACAGCACCCAGTGAAAAAGGTAGCATTGTGCCTCGATTTGTCAAAAGTCATGTGGACATTTGTTAATTTGCCTGCCACTAGGAAAATGAATAACAATTACAATCAAAGTCCAAAGTTCCTGAAGCCAGGTGTGTGGATCAGACTGGACACACTCATTATTTGCCACATAAACTGAATTATTGAATCTTACACTATCTGACCGATGCGAATTCCGGCTTCCTCATTTCTCTTTGCTTTTCCTGCCTGGGATCTCATGCTAAAATTAGCCTCCAGGTTGAAGGAACGGGCTGGAAAGTTCAGTACCAACTCGAAATGTTTTCCATCATTTGCCCAAACCTCGAATGCTGAACATTTCTAACATTCAAAGAGGTTTTGTTTAAGTTTTCCAATTTTACCCTCCCGGTTTCAAATGGCACCAGAAGCAGAAGAGCCAACATTCTGTAAGGAGAAGCTATTCCAAACAAGATTTCTGGCCCAAGGCAGGCCTGAAAGGATCCAGACGCATCTGGAAGAAGTAGCCAAACTCCTGGGTGCCTGTGTAAACCGGGCCTCTGGACTCTGGCAGGGTTGGCTGTTACAAGGGGGTACAAGGTAAGGCTGGGTCCCTTCTTTTGGACCAGTGCATAGGGCATGACATCCGCAAGGCCGTGGCCGGAGAGCAGAGGCAGGTAACCTGTGGGGAGGACAGCTGTGGCAAGACAACTGAAGCCACCTGAAATGCTGCCTCATGAACACATGCTGTGCGTCTGGAAGAACTCACAGGATTAATGTGTTTCCAAATTGCAAACTAGGTGAAAACTGAGAATCCGATGCCCCTGGAGGAAAAAAGCCTTCTGTTTATATACATGTGGCCACCAGCTTGGTACATGGAGCGCACGGGAGTCTCTACATTGTGTGTCAAACCTCAAACCATAAACTTCACCCAAACCCAGCACTCGAGAGGAGATGTCCCAGAGATAATCCAAGAAAGCTCTATCTTAGAGGATATGAACCATGCCTCGCGTGGGTTTCTGCCGTCTAGAAACTTCCAGGGCTTACAAAATCATGCCAAGGCAACGAGACAGAAAAATTAGACTTTTCAGAAAGCTGTAAGGAAAAAAGAAATCTCCAAGAATGTAGAAAACTAGCATATTAAGTCTTTACCAAATTCCTACATAGGCAAGGCTTCCCCCTCAGAGCCAGGCTTGTCAAGCTTTGGTGTGTGTAGGACTCACCTGGGGATCTTGTGAAAATGCAGGCTCTGATTCAGTAGGTCTGGGAAGAGCCCACGCCCTGATTCCTAACAAGTCCCTGGGGGGTGTCCCTGGGGCTGACCCACAGGCCCCACTTCGTGGAATGAAGCACTTTCAACTCTTATGTGTGAAACAATGACCATGAAACAGCGCTTCATGTCATTAGACAGCTTTCATTTGATGAGTTGCTTTTTTTATTTTTTATTTTTTGAAATCCTGTTTCCTCACAGAGCCACACATCTTCAGCTAGAGAAGGTTAAGGGAAAAAAAGCTGAAACTCTTGTCTGACTATAAAATAAAGTTTTGTGGTGACTTACATTTGAATGGTACTTGTACCTGAAGGACCAAGAGACGTGTGCGTCAGACGCATGTGTCCCACTGTGGACACCACCATGAGGGCTCCAGGAAGAACGGTCTGTAACTGTGGGGCCTGAAGAGCTCTCTCGTTATTATAAATCACTGGATTTGCCAAGATCAGATTATTTTCATTCCAGGAAGCCCTGACATCCATGTCTCAGTTTAAAAATCGTCACTGAGGTCATTTTCAGCATGACACAGAAGTTTCTGGATAGTACCTCTGCTGGAACACTAAGATTTAAAAAATACGGAGAATGTGTGCTACAGAGAGAGAATTTAGCGGCATTACCCTCCTTGGAGGTTAGACTACATCCGATATTTGGGGGGCCCCGCTTTGGGGTCCATTTTCTGGCCAGAGAACCTGCTTTACAATAAGCGTGTTCAGAGAGAGCATACAGTGATCATGTAATGAAGATACCTAACAGGCAATGTTTTCATTGGACTGGACTGCACTCAGAAGTCTACACATTAATTACAGGCTTATGCAACGATGCGTCTTTCCACCTTTGCTGGTATTTATAGAGCCATTAAAAATGACACCTGAGCATATTCTCCTCCCCCCAGTAGTGACATGTAGAAGCTGTAGCCAATCTGAGTGAGGCTGGAAACTGCCATCCAGTTCCTTGGCAAAGCCACAGTCGGCTGTAGCCACTTGGGTACAATTCCCAAGGCAGCAGCCCAGGGTCTGAGTCATTTGCAGGAAGTAGGACAGAGGGTGTGGGTCACTGCACAAACGTAAAGAATCCTAAACAGCTCCAGCTCAGAGAGGACTGAGTATTCCTCTAGGCGGCTCACCGATGACATACGGGTATTTCTGTCTTGGGCTCCTAAGGAAGTGGTAAGGCCAAGTTCATCAGCCACCGGCTCAGTCTTTGCTAATTGTCATGACTTGGAAGATGCCCAGAAAGGCTCCAACTGTCGCCTCACCGAGCTGTGAAGTTCTGCTGTGGCTGTTGTGTCAGATAACCCAGAGGAAGGCAGCACCCGGCGGAGGTGCATGCCTTCAGATTCTGCCCCCTGGTGCCTCCTCAAAACCCCAGCCCTGACGATTGATTACAAATGATTACAGCCAACCCCAGCTTTACTCACAGTTGTCTTTAAACTTGGCCTGTCCTACAAAGACTCCACTGGGAAAAATGCGCATTCCGCTCTAGCTAGGCCCTCAGAGAAAAGCCAAGAATTCCAACAGCAAGCTGACACATCCAAACGTACCCCTCAAGCATCTGAACACCTAAAGCTGAAAGCATCTGGGAGTTTCTACAGTGAAACATTGAAAGGATTTATCTGCTTCGCCACTTGAAGTTCTAAGTCATCACTGAGTCTGAGCCGACTGTGAAATGGCAGCTGCGCGTTACAGCCTTCAGCTCTCAGGAGCCTCCCGGGGAATAGTAAGTGTAGTAAACAAGGGACTTGCTGTGGGGCTGAACCCAGACTTGGCTTTCTTGGGGAGCACAGGAACGTAACATGAAGTATCTTAACAAAGAATTTGCACTGCGAGTCATACGCAACATACATGACATCTGGATATTAATAAACTTCATAACACAAATATGCACATTATCATTCTTGTAAATATTAATAAGGTGTCAGCATTGAGCAAGCTAACTTTACACCAGTCTGGGAGAAAGCAGACACTTGAGTTTCAATTCCTGCTTTAGTCAAAACAGGAGTAAGTAAAACTCATGTCTATTCCTTTTAAAGGAACAGGGCCATTTGCCCTTGAACATGGTATCACTGTAAGTGTCGGCGAAATGGAGTGGATGAGGAAAACATCGGGGGTCACTCTGACAGAGCAGACTTTCCAAAGTGCCTTGGCTGGTTCCTGTAGGCCAGCTTGGGATCCAGGGTTGGCATTTAGAATTCATCATCTCAGTTTCTCTTGAGTGTGTGCGTTGAAACTTCCAGTGTCCAGAATGCCATGGAGGATGCATGTGGATCGCAGCAAAACAAAGTGATTAATTGGGAAAGGAGAGTCTTACTTTATCTGGGAACTTTACCAAGAACAATATTTTACTCGTTAGCAGGTAAACCAACTAGCAGGAAAAAGAAAGAAATATGTGTGCCCAAAATGGCTTGCCCACAAACAAACTTCTATTTTTCAGCACCTCCAAACAGGCATGTCTTCTCCCGAAGGCAGATGAGCTGTGGAATGATTTTGAGTCAACCCCCGAGAAGGGGCTTGCTCTGGAGAAGCGTCTCCTCCGCTTCCTCTATGTATCATGCATTTGTCTCCCTAATGCATTCAGTGTGGTTATGATAGCACCCGGCTGAGTTTTACCTACAGGTGGGGATTATTGATTCAAACAGAGCTACAGAAAGGCAGGCAGTGAACTTTCGCAGGTGAAAACAAAATAAACTGTTGCAAAGTAGCCACTGCTTTTACCCAAAATATAAAACCTCTGTTTTCTTTCTTTTCCTTTAGCTTCCTAATTTGAGAGTGTGTATCTGTGTGTGTACTATGATGGTATCTCTTTGCTGAAAAGATGTCCATTTGGGAGGAATAAAACCACGTAATTTTGGTTTTATTAAAATGATCTTTTCATCACAAAATTAATATGCTTTCCTTTTTTCAGGCTTTAAAATACCGGTAAGTTGCTAGATCCTTTTAGGGGTCAGACTCTCACCAAAACATTTCCTTTTCTTTTTGTTTCTTTTTTCCCCCCCTCCCTTTTATAGTTTCACTTATGCCGTAATAGTCTTTGCCAAGGGCTGAATTCTCCTGAGCATTGGACGCCCAGCATCTTACATGATGGGATCCACTTCCTGTCTTAACAGCAGCCCGGTGCCAGGGTAGAATTACTATTGAATAAGCGGCAATGAAATCTTAATCAAAATAATCAGTAGTTCCAAAAACCACAAATAACAACAACAGGACCCGAGTTCTACTAAATCAGCAAAGACCATTGATATAATAAGAGACTGAGTCACTTTTTTCTACAGTGGCTTTCTTGCAAAGTCTACTCGGCTATTTTCTTGCACAGCCTGGGGGAGGCAGGTGGAGGAAAGGAAGGGCATTGCTCAGAAAGTAAGAAAAAAAAAATTGACATCATTGAAGTCACGTGATGGGCAAGAACCAATTAAGAAGAGCTGTGGAAAGGGGAACAGTTAAATTTGTAATTTGGGTTGTGTGAAAACTTCTTTGGGCCTCATAAACAACCACAGAACCACAAGTTGGGTAGGCTGGCAGTGTCAGAAGTCTAAGCCCGGCATAGTGGTCAGCAGGCAGGAGGAATCACACTGGCTGCAAACCACAGGGTTTCGCAGAGCGGTGAACATCATCAACCCACAGCCAAGACACCGCTTTTTTTTTTTTTTAATCTTTAACAATTTGAATATTTGTTTTCGCAAAGGTACATTTTTCATAGGGCTCAGGGAGCCCCAGAGGTATCGAGGAGGGGGAAAAAAGAGATGTGGGGAGCCATGGCTGGGGGTGAAGTTAAAACAGTGACCTTTCTTGGTTTTCGCTCCTAAGGTAAAAGAAATCATTGAATCCCCCGCCTTCAGAAGAGGGTGCATTTTCAGGAGGAAGCGATGGCTTCAGACAGCATATTTGAGTCATTTCCTTCATACCCACAGTGCTTCATGAGAGGTGAGTACATGCTGGTCTTTTAATATCGACTTTTGCTCAGCTTTTGCAGATAATGAAATGGCAGCCTGTTGTAACTCGTGCAGATAGACTGGCTGATTCCCTGTCTGTTTGGTGGGAGGAATTCAAACTCAGGCATATGATTACAAGGCTATTGGATTACTTATCCATCAGATGGCAGCTCTTCAGAAATGTTTTAATAAATACTTAGTTAAGCTGTTGAAGTGTTCAGTCGGTGTGTGAAAACTTTGTCAAGTGCGAGTAAGTTGGGCTGTTCCTGATTAAAGTCCTGGAGATTATAAAGCTTGCACGAAGCTCTCTGGATTTTCTTTTGCTGTCCCTTGCTCGGAATGACAGCGGCTGTGTTACCCTGAACTCAGCACGCTGTGTGGCCCACACTCCAGCCTGCCCCGGGCTTTGGCACATGCACTGCCGGCCAGGAGGGCTGTGCCAGCCTGGGGCGGAGGCTGAAGTAGGCACGCAGATAGGCATTAGACCAGCCGCGAGACTTCAGGGACAAAGGGGCCACTTGGTTGTCCCCAAGAGGCAGAGAGTGCAGGAGCCGGGCAGGTTTGTTGAGGTTGGAAGTTCCGGGATGAGGTTGTGCTGTGTTGTTCCTTGTAGTCTCAATGCAAAGAGGCAACCGGCATCTTTCAAGAGAGAAAGAAAGCAAGTTGTCTCTTCCAGGGGTCTGTCTCACAAAGAGTAAATAAAGACGTTTTCTAAGTCAAACGTTGCTGCAGCTTAAGTTATCAGATTGCAGGACTCCTAACAGGAACAGCTAATGTGGAAAACCTGTCTGCGTTTTTGCAGCCAGCCTCCTGAAATGTGCAAAGCTGTAGAGGTGAGGAGTGTGTGTGTGTGTGTGTGTGTGTGTGTGTGTGTGTGTGTGCATGCTCGTTCTGTGTATCTTTGGTGGGAAAGGAGGGCCGTGCTTAAACCAACAAAAACAATAAAAATGTCACAAAGGCATTGCAAAGTGTCAGGGCACGCACTTTAACCAATGCCTGCGAAGTGTGGCTTGATGGTTTGGCAGAGCTGAGATGGAGTGGGATGGGTTGGGGGATAATTAATTTTCTGGCTACAACTCTCGAGCGCACCCAAATAGTATCTGTGACTCGTTATTTATTCATACAGCCAAGTGAGCAGGAGCATGCAGAGGGCTGCCAGGCACTTTGTCACAACAAACGCTGTTGTGAATGCCACAGAGTTTCTAGGTTGCTGGGTGCCTGAAATTTAAACACTTGACGTGTGTGTGCGCACGCGTGTATGTGTGTGTGTATGTGTGTGTGTGTTGGCGGTGGTGGGGAGAGGATTTCAGAAGAAGGGGGAAGAAAGCAAGTCATTAACCGATTCAAAGCTTCAAATTAAAGGGTTTTCAAGTGCTGCTTTACTGGCAGCTGAGGACATTTTAGTGAAGTTGAATCATGCGCTATGTATGAGTCACACATCCTCGCAGCCTGGGCTCCAGTGGCCACTGGTGAGAAGCTGCGAACTGCTCCCTCGCTGCATTTCCTCTGGGTCTCTAACAAGCAAAGGAAGCAATATTTGTAGAATAACAGAAAAAAGATCTTCCTGCCTTAACTCGCTTTCAACACCTCCCCCCACCAAATGATGATTGTTTCCTATTTTATCAACTCAGGAAGGCAGATTCAGGAAATTTTAAAAGATTTCACTGGGCAATAGATTGGATTTCTGTGTGTGGTGCTGGCATGCCTTCGGTCCTTACCGGTCGGACAACAAAGATAAGAAGGGGACCCGGCGACCGGCATAGACAGCAGGCAAGAGAAGGAGCCTGGCCCCTAACACAGCCCCACAGCTCCTGGGTCCCCTGGACCGTCACCCACCCACCCCAGGGTGGGAACTAGGAGCAGTTAGTTTTCAAGAGGGCTGTCGGGAGAAGACCCTAGACCCCAGCCAAGACTCAGAAGGGCTCCTGGCAGAAGGTCTTTTCATTTCTTCCTCTCAGTAAAAGGAACTCGAGGCCTTTCATCATCTGTATCTCAATAATAGAATAATGAGATTTAATTTCAGAGAATCAAAGTGAAATCTTGGCAATTTCCCAGTTAAGTTTATCAAGGTGATCCATCAACATCACGGTTTCAGTTGTCTGGATTAGCACCACTCCCGGGAGCTGGAGGGGTGGCCAAATGCCATTGCTTTGGGTACTACTTGAGGTATTGCCTTAGGGACGATGGTAGGACAATCACCATGGTCCCCAACACACTGTTCTCGCTCCGATTCCTCAGCCCTGTTTCCGTAGCCTGGTCAGCAGCCGCACTCTGCACCGTAGTCCTTTCTTGCTGTCTATAGTTGACAGCATCTGTTCCCTTCCCAGCTGCAAGCTGGAGAGGAAAACATCTTGTGTTCTTCCTGGGATGGTACTTTGTTCGTCCGTGCAGTTCTCACAGAAGGACACCCACTTTGGGCAAGATGTCCATGTGGAAAATGGGGCAGAAGGAGAGGTGTGGGAGCAAGCAAACCATTGCTCCCTTCTCCGTGCGAGGCGAGTGAGAGTCTGAAAGGCTGGCATGCAAAATGAATGTGGTCTACCACAGAAAACACCGCTCCTTTTCCACCACACCGCACTGAGTTCTCACTTCATTTGCTGAGGCGAGAAGATAAGATGCGGCCGAAATTCCCTGGAATTATCGCACATGGTTCGCAACATGAAATTCTTGCAGAACCCCAACTTTGGTACCCTGGCAAGGTGCAACGTGTCACCCCACGGAGCTGCGGTAGGTGTGGAGAGGAAAAGCGGTGGCACAGACGTAGTTTTGCAAAATGCCTCAGGTAGCCTTGCTCTTAGAAGTGGCTTAGTGGTCTATGCAAAGCCTGAATGCTAATATGCCTCTGAGTTCCTAGAACCACAGGTAGAAAAATCTCAGCAAGGCTGACATGCTGTTGTCTTCTCGTCTTCTCTTCTCGAGGCGTCTTTCAAAGGGAATTGCAGAATACACACGAGACTGTGTGTGAAGTGGGCTTCTCTGTAGGCATCAGACTGCCACTGGTTTCAGAGAAATAGTTATGAAGATGCTTCTCCTGGCTCAACCAGAGTTTTAAGATCACAGAAAGGCATAGATTAATCCAGGTATCGGACACAGTGTGAAATCCGTGTTATTTTTCTAGAGCTGCCATAATAGCAAAGGACTGTGGTTTAGACAAAGAAATGTATTGCCTCCTGATTCCGGAGGCTGGATGTCTCACTGAGAGTCCTGGTGCGGCTTTATTATATTGAAGGCTTCAAGGTGTAGAGAGAGTTGGTTCCTTCCGAGGCCCGTCTTCTTGGCTCGTGGACGGCCATCTTGTCCCTATGTGCTCACCTGGTCTTCCCTCCGTGCCTGTCTGTGTCCTAACCCCCCCTTCTTCGAAGGACACTGCCATAGTGTATTAGGGCCTACCCTAATCACCTCATGCATCCTTCATCATCTCTGTAAAGACCCAACCTCTAAATAAGGTCACCTTCTGAAATACCAGGGGTTAAGATTTCAATGTATAAATTTAGGGGCGGACACAATTCAATCCATAGCAGGGTGTCTTAGCAAATCCAACTCCCCCTGGCCCTCAGGGAAACTGAACTTTTCCTAGGCACTCTCCTGGGTGTGGAAACAGCAGACCTGATTCCCCCTGTGTGAGATGGAGCTTTGCATTGTGAAACTGCCCACACAGTTTGAAACTGAGAAAGAAAAGAAAGGTGTTAAAAATCTATCTCAATTTATAATGATACCTTTTACCATTTAGTCCCTTCACGTGCTAAGAAACCTTTGAAAATGACAGAGCGGTTTGGAAATGTTTATTTAAAAGAGCAAAAAGCAGTTCCCAAAATGAAGCCACTGCCTTGGCTCCCCTTCTTTCAGGACAGATTGTCCCGGTAATTCAGACCTTCTGTAGAAACAGACTGGGGAGGGGGGGTGGGGCGGGGGGGGGGAAGGCGGAGGGGGAGGGGCGACCAGCCACAGGAGGGAGGCCTCACACCTGCTCACACACCAAGTTGGGCACAATGAGCAGAGCAGCCGGAAGCAGAAACATCTTCAGAAGTAGCAGCTGACCCAGGATCTAAACGGAAAGTAGCCTCTGAGAGGTTTTGGAAGCAAATTAGTAGCCAGGAGTTTCCTCTGTTTTCTTGAAATACATCTGAAGTGTGCTCAGAAAAGACCTGCCCCTTTCCTGAGAAAGCGAGGCTGGGTCTGCTGTTGGAGCAGAGGAGGGATCCAGGGCCACTGCCCACGGGCTGGACGGGTGTCGAGCTAGAGAGACCCCAGGAATTAATATGAGCTGCCACTATTAGCAAACAGTGGGGGCCGCGGTCTGCACGGGCAGACCCTCAGACAGTGCAGGATGCCTTCTCTTTCTTATCCCTGTTTCTGGATTTTGTGAAATGACATAAGGCAACTTCCATCTTGGGCCTCAGTTTCCCGGTCTGTTAAACGAGGGTAGCCATAGTGCCGCTCTCTAACGTAGCTGTGTGGACAAATTGAATAGCCTGTGTCCAGTGCCCCGTCGTAAAGATGGGGCGGTAAATATTAGCTACAGCTATTGATGTTCAGTTATCTAAGAGAACACTCAAACTCCATCCACTGTAGGTCGCAGTGCCCGGGAGGACACCAGGAGAGAGGCTCCCTGGGGAAAATGACAGGGGGGTTGCGGAAGGAGTTGGTGTGGAGGGTGGAAACCAGGAGGAAAGGGAAGGGTGCTGGAGGGGGTTGGGGCACAGCCTGGGCGCAGGTAGAGCGGCAGGAACCCCAGTGGGGTCCGGGAGGTGGTAAGCAAACCAGCCCACCTGATGGAAATGTAAAGCAAATCAGCTTTTTTAACCGCATGTCACCCTTCCTGTCCTTGTAAATGTTCATAAAGAAGACAGAAAAAGAGAGCGTGTCCTTTGTGTAACTCAGGTTAAGCTTCTAACTATCGAGGCTAATTGGAGCATGTTGTAACACAAATCTTGACAGATGTTTCTCTTCGTTGAAAGCCCTGGTGTAGCTTCATTTTCCTGAAGGTCCTTCTTAATGAAAAATCTGTTTTGTCTGTTGAGCCACACGCAGGTTGTCCAGGCTCTGGGGTGTGACTGAAGCCCACGCCTCACAGTGACATTTAGGATCACGTACTTTGTCAAAGCCCAGAAATGCTGGCGACCTGGGCTGCGTGTCTTGCTGGGGGTGGGAGCGGAGGCTCGCACAGGAAACTCAAACAAATTTTTCAGCTTCTCAGGTAACTTGCTAGTGACCCAGATGAGTCATTCAATGTCTTTGTGTCTCATTTGAGTTCTGTAAAAGGGGCTAATCGTGTTCTCGATGAGCTTGCCTCCGAATTACAAAGTTCCTGTTCAAAATCTTTGAACACCTCCGAGAGAGGTACCATAAAACGCATCACATAAGTTCGCAGTTGAACAACATGAAGCATCTATTTTTTTTTATTTTTTTTTCTGACGGGAAATAGTTATCTGACCATTTCACACATGCGTGCCGAGCATTTTCCCACATCATCTCAAAAAAAAAAAAAAAAAAAAAATTTCCCAACTCGCATTTTTCAGAGAACTCTCCAGAAGCTGCTCTGTTGCCTGAGCAGATGTTAAAATCTGCAAAACACTTTTCCTGCAACTCTTGTTCTTTGGTCTCCCCCTTCCCTCCCCCTGGGTGCCAACAATCCCCTACATTAGCCTTTTTGCTGAGTGAGATAAGTCGGAAGCAATGTGTCTTTCTTGCCTATTTTCCCCCCACCGACCCCTCCCCCAAATTTGATAACCATGATGCCCCAGAATGGCAGGAAGGGAGCATTGCCTTTGAGAGCTTTGCAGACCATGGAGCTGGTCAGAAATGCTTTAGGAGGACTTCAGGGGTTCCTGACCACAAAACAGTTCAAAACCTCACGTCACCTTTCACGTGCTGGACAAGTATGCTTGGACACTCCTGCGTCTTGTACACACTGTCGTACTCATCTAGCTTTCAGATTCTCTCTCCCTTCCTCTTGTCCTCTCTTCTCATGGTAACACCAAATGAAGACAGAGAAGGGAAAGAAGCAGCCAAGATGGAGAAATAAACCATATACCCAAAAGATGATTGAAATGACGCTTTGTATGACAGTGACATACAGAATGAGAAGCTTTTCCTGGGGTTTGGCTGTGAGGATTATGTTTGGCTGCACAGAAAGGAAAATCTGACTCCAGTGGTTTAAGCCGCCAGGCACTCGTCTGTCTCCTGTGACAGGCAGTTTGGGAGTAGGTAGCCCTGGGCTGGGACAGTGGGGTCAGATGGTCCCGTGCTTGGGTTCCATCATCCTCCACCTGTGGTGTGGTGGCCCAGACCTGTCTAGGCAGGAAGGAGATGGGAGGCCTCTAACCCGGCTCCTTGTGGGGCTCCGTCTTTTCACTCAGTTGTCACTTTGCTGCCTATAGAACAGAGCAAAGCTGAGGGGAAAGTGGTTGGGAGTGCACGTCCAGTGACCCAGTGCAGCATCTGCCATGACAGCAAACCCTGTGCCCAGGCAGATTGTGCTTCCCTGGTGCTATTTCATTTCATTTGTTTTCCCTGTCAGCATCGTTTTGGCAATGCACACAGACAAACACCAAGCTCTTCCTTCAGTCCTTCTTGGAAGTTGCAGATGGAGGCTAGAGGGAGGGAAAGAGGATATTAATTCTTGATTTACTGAAAGCAAAACAGGCAAGAGATTGGATGGGGAAGGGAGGGAGCTGGGTAAACAGGAGTCAAGGTCACACCTATTTTCAGTGTTAAAGTCCGGAATCACATTTGACTCAAAGTGTGAGAAAAGACAGACAGCCTTGTATCAACGGGAGTGCTGCTGGTCTAGGAGCCACCACACCTGGCGGTGGGGTTGACATATCAGTAACTGGAAATTGTTTCTGATGTATCAGTAAGTGGAAATTGTTTCTGTTTTTCTTTTCCTCACCCTTTTGAATTCTCAAACCTCCTGGCCCAACACCTTAAAACTTTTGTCTTAAAGAGAATGCTTTTCTACAGAATTTTTTTGAGGGAAGTTTTCTTTTAAGTTGCCTTCCTTAAATTTACCTAAAGATGTTTTTATCTTTCATAGAAATATGACAACCAGATAATAACCCTCTATCTTGGAGATAGAATACTTTTCATACCTTGTATTTCCGCAAGTTACAGATTATTTTTGCTGTGTAATTACTGGCCCTTCTAGATGCAAATCTATCTCCCTACAAGTCAATGCCTGATTTAAAACAAAACAAAACAAAACTATTCCATTATTTCCTGAAGTAAGAAACAATGTAAATGTTTCACTTTGTTTTGATGCAAGATCGGTGTTTATATAGAGAATCATTCATTTTTATTTATGACACCGTCCTCTCGGTCTGTGGTCCTTATGCGTCTATTTTTAGATGGATTCCTTTTTAAACAGTAAGCTCCCCCAGATATTTTAGGGGTCCTGAAGGTCACCAAAAATAAAAATCTCAAGTTGGGTTTATTCAACAGCTCTGCAGATTTCAGGACTGGTGCCCTTTGTGTAAACTTGCAGCCCGTACTAAATTCCTTCTAAGTCAAGGACTCAACTTGTCAAGCCTTGAAACCATGTCCATTAGGAGAGAGAAATATGTGGCTCTGACATTTTGCAAAGCTTCTGCCTTGACTTCCTTGTCAGCCACCCATCTTTTTACTCCTAGCCTCTTGGATGTCCTCTGTGAAGACTCTGAGTCCTAAAAAGAACCTTTTCTGATCTCTGATGGAGAATGAAATTAAAAGATATAAGCAATAAATCAAACATAGCCTGAAAGAACCACCATCACACAGCCAGCCTCTGTCTCTTCCTCTCCTTGAGAGCTAGACTGGTCCTGATCAGCACTTATGTTCTTCTGAAAGCGTGTAGGATTTCCGATATAGTCCAATGGATCCTAAAAACAAGATCTAGAAAATACTGCAGTAGTCAGCTTGCCAGATAGGGGTTTCTTCAAAAGAGCAAACAACAAAACTCTGAGTACACTGCTTGCTATTTTGTGGTCACATGCCATCCTTGGGTGCATTTTTTAAGGGAGGCTGGTCCGTGCTACTCTCTCATCACTCAATGTAGGAACAATTTTCTTTTTCTAAGCAAAAAAAAAAAAAAAAAAAAAAAAAGGTAACATGTATAGACTTTGAGGTTTATTTTTAATTACAGCACAAAAAACGTTCAAAAGAGAATATAGATTAACTATAATACATTGGTTGGGGTGCCATTTTTCCAGTAGCAGTTTTAATGCCAACCACAACGCTGCACTTTATTACCCAGCTCCTGCGTGCACTTTGAACTCTGTGCACCAAGGCCCCTCCTTCCACACCATCTGCAGGCTGCATCTGGGCGGCCCCATCCAGCTCGCTAACAGTCACAGCTGAACTTGACATTAACCCACTTTGAAAGTATATAATTTATAAAATCTGAAACAGCATATATGTTTAAAACCCATGCAAGGGTCTGGAGGAACTACAAGGAACGGGGAAGAAATAGCTATATCCTTCAGGAGGTTTCTCTCTCATTTCAGCCCTTTTAAGTGCTGGCATATGTAACATGGAGGGAATGGATGGAAATGAAATTACATAGGCATTGACAGGTATGAACAGAAACTCACACTGCTATTTCATTATTGTTGAATCCACTGTTTATGAAGATCAGAATGGCTATGACTCGCCAAGTCCTAGAGGAGAGGAACAAGTATTAAAGCACCTTAAACATTAGAGCTGTGAAGGGTGTGGAGTCATATAAAGAAGTGCAAATGCCAACAATGCACATTCTGTTCTACTGCCAATCATCCTACATCATTCCTATTTTGAAAAAAAAAAAAACGCAATGTCTCTCATATACATCCCTCTAGGTTACGTTCAAAACAAAGAGATAATTGTATCACAAGAGGTGGATGACTCTTTAAATAACAAATGAACTATGAGACACTGTCCCGTTTGATGTTATTCGTGTGGGTGTGTTTTCTATATATAGTTTTGTGTGTGTGTGTGTGTGTGTGTGTGTATAGTTCAGGTGGCATCTGAAACTATATAACTTCATATATGTATAATTTTTGAGTAATTTTAGACATCTCTCTGACTTTGGCCACCAGAGACAGTCAATTGTCCAGGTCTCCCAGCTGGTTACTACCTGAGTCAGAACCAGAAACTGGGTCACCTGGGCTCCTGCCCCTTTGAATTCTGCAGACACTGGACTTAGGTGGCTGTTTCTACTTGGGAATCCAAATAATCAGCAGACCCCTTGCCTACTTCTCCTTAATTACTCTGCGTTGCTCAGACACCACAGCCCTTGCAGGCCAGTCCCTTTCTGTGTGCAGAGGAACTCAGCAGGGCCATCTGTGTGGAGCCTGCAGCCCTTCAGAACTCCCTTAGACACAAGTTGGGAGTGAAGTCGCCTTCCAAGAGCCCCCATCCCCCTCCACCTACCCTGGTGCAATTTCGGAGTTCTGTCTTACCCATAAACCCACCGCTGCCTTAGTTAAGCACCCAACAATGGGCTGCCGCACCCCTTAGGCAATTTTATGGTTAACCAGGTTGGTTTTGATGAGGCTCTCTGGTGAAATCTGAACGACCAGAAGAACAGCACATATGCCTGTTCACGCAGAGGGGTGCAGAGACAGCCTCGGCCAAGGCTGCCAGCCTCCAGCTCTCAGGGACCTTTGGGAAGTGGGAGAAGGCTATCTTCCTACAAGGCTGGAACCCAGACTACAATTCCCATCAGAGATATAGGTCCTCACAGCACTCCTGATTCAAAGGTTTCCACTCAGAAGTGGCCTCTGGAGAAATAAAGGCCCATCTTCTTTCCCCTCCCCTCCCCTCCGTTCCCCTCCCCTCCCCTCTTCTCCTCTCCTTCTTCCCCCCCTTCCCTTTCACTTCTCTCTCTCTCTCTCCATCTCTCTCTCTCCCTCTCTCACATACACACACACACACACACACACACACACACACACACACGCACACGCCAGCATTCAAAATTCCCATGCCTTAGAGAACCCAAGGGGACTTCTTCCCATGATGTACTGAATTTGAAAAAGCTGTTCTAGGCAGAGCAGGAACTGCTAACCGTCAGGGCAGTAATTTCCAAACCCCTTTGATCATGTCACATATAAGTAAAATGTATTCAGCCTGCCCCCAAGCCTGTGCATATTTATTTATATATAAATGACATGCCTGCTCTACTGTACTGATAGGATATAATTACAACATGTGCATTAAAAAACACATCCCCAAAATAGAACTTACAATCAGATAAAAACTAAAAATGCAAGCTGTGTTGTTTTTTCTTCCTTCCCCTCCATGAATACCTCAGAAAGTCCCCAAATACCCACAGATTTCTTGCCTTGCTAAGTGGGACTCAGTTTCTGCCAGCGGCCCTTTGTATCTTCACCTGGAGGCTTCGATTGATGTTTAAGTATCAACGCACCCCTCCAGAGGTACTCGTGGTCTTGCCTATGGTCGTGGTGTATGAATTGTCTGCTAGGGAGACCGGGAGAGGGACAGGCCTGACCAGAGCACCGAGGAGCAGGGAGCCCAGGGCTGTGAGCTCAGGCAGTTGGCTTCTCCCCCATCACCTGCACCACCACCTGTGTGAACTTGAGCCCCCAGTTGCTCATCTGTAAAGTAGGCACAATGATTCCCCCTTTGGATGGTTGTCGTGAGGATTTGAGATGACAGATATGAGGCAGTGGACACAGAGAGGAAGTCAATAAGTGGAAGGTGACTCTGGAAAATGCCACCCAAGGGTGTACGGAGCGAAGGCGAGGGCAGGAAGGACCCGCTCTCAAGCCCATACATGGCCCTGTCACTGTGCCCGGAACCCGGAAGGTATTAAGATGAACACCTGGGTCTCCTTCTCTCACCAGGTAGTAGTGCAGACGTGAGCTTAGTGCTCCTTGGCAGAGCATTGAGCTTATGAATATTAAAAGCAATCATAGTGACAACTAGTGTTTATTGAGCACATACTCTGTGCAAGGCCCTGGCACCAGGCCAAGCATTTTCTTGCATAACCTCATTAAATCCTTCACATGCACCTGTGGGTAGGTACTCTGGTTACTAATCCTGTTTTATTGAGGGAAGAGTGGCATGCAGACGTGAGGCAGCCTGCTCCAGGTTAAGCTGCTAGTATGTGAGGGAGCCAGGTCCAAAGGGAGTCGTTTGTGCTGCAGAGCCCATCGTCTGCCTGTAGGGAGAACAGTGGGTATTACTGTTCTCTTGGTTTGACACAAAAGAGCTGAGCCTTAGGGAGTTAGAGACTTGCCAAGGCCCCTGGACAGCAGGAGACACTGCCAGTGGCTGAACTTCAGGTGACTTCAAGCTGGGGTGTCATCCGCTGTCCTGTACTACTTGCATGACTCTGGATGCATTTGGTGGCTTTAGGTCCCCACTGTTGGTGTCAGTGCCTCCCCATCAGAAGTGGCCCCCCAAGGGAGACATTCAGGTGGTTCCAGGGCAGCCATAGAGATGCTTCTCTAAGCCCGTGGTGTTCAAACTTGTATGTGCGTCAGACTCACCTGTTTCCAAGATGATGGTGAGATGCTGGCTGGTGGGGGGTGGGAGATGGGGGTGGAAAGGAACCATTGCTAAGTCTTTCTTTGCAACCAACCAGTTGTCTTAATTTATCAGTCTGGAAGCCCATCAGAAGTGAGACCAGGATGAGACAACGAGCACTTCCCAAAAACTAAACGTAAGGAGGCGCTCCCTGTCAGGGTCACGTAAAGCTAACCCTGCACTTACGTGACCTTGAGAGACAAGGTCTCCTTGAATGTTCAGTCCCAGGTGCCTCCCTTGCCCCATCTTGGTCCATATCCTGGGACCCACGTCCAGAAGAACCCCCAAAATGATCTGACCAATAATCAGGGGCTTCACCCCCAAGTCCATTCTTTAGGAAGTCAAGGAGCTCCCCAGGAGCCAGCACTGTCATGACACTGACCCTGGCCAGGGTTTCCAGTGAGGTGCCCAGCAAACCCTCACAATTATTCCTGTGGTTGAGATCAAAATTCTACCAAGAAGCAGTTGATTCAGCTGTGACAGTCAGAGGTGACCTCAGTGCCCCCTGTGCAAAGGACCCTCCACACCATCAAGTACCGGTTGCATAGCTAGGGTCCCACTAACTGGTGGACCTTTGAGAATAGTCCCTCCATGCTTTTGCAAAAACATTTGTAATTTCAAAAGTCCACGTCACAATCCTCCAACATCATTACAAATCCCTTCTTCAAGTAGGTGGGTGTGAGGTTTTCTCATTTTTTCCTCTTTAACCTTATTTGTATAAAAGGCATTTCTTGTCTGATTATTCTACATCCAGTTATCACAGTCACAGAAATTTCCTTTCCTGTCTTCTTGGCCTCTGCTCCACAACGGGTGCAATAACCACCCCCCTCCCCCCAAAGCCAGCTCTCAGCCAGTGAGAGTCCCTGCTCACTGAGAATGCAGGGAGCCCCGCCAGCCTCTAATTGTTACTATGCAAACATCTTAATGGGAACAAATTAAAAGGCGCTCAAGCTAATTATTCTCCACAATAAAAAAATAATAATAAAGTTCCTTTGGAGAGGTTATTCTGTGTTACCTCCAAAGAGTTGCTTTCCTTATTCAGAGTGTGCAATTGAGAGGGAAATAAAAACTCCGCCGGAGATTATATTTTGGGAACCCTTGTGACTCAGAGAACTCCCTTTCCATGCTTACTTAGCACCATCTGCATACAGCTCAGGGCCTGGCCCTCCCCAGCCCCACTTGCCACCCTCCCTCTTCCATCTTCACTGGGTGATCTCCACTTGACCTTCAGTCAGGCTTTAGTTCTTCCTGGAGAGTCCTGGCCCCCAGGCCCACGCCGACGCACCCACGGCGGCCTCCCTCTCAGGCCCAGGCTTCCCATCCTTTTGTGTGACAGGTTTCTCCTCAACCACATCAGTTTAGGATCAAACACATCATTTACACAGAAGCAACTGGAATTATTTCAAACAGCCTCATCTCACTATTCTGCTTGTCGATAAAACCACACAGCCAGAAGAGGTAGACAGCAGAGAGGACCCTTGGGGCCTGTTGCTGTGTAGGTGAACCTGGACCACTTTAGTTGCCTGGGTCCCTTCAGGGATTCTCAGCCCACCTGCAGTCAATACCAAATGAGGGTGAGCGGGAGGCCCTACGCACTCCACCAGGCTCCGTGATGTCACGTGTCCTCTGTGTTGTCTTTGGGAAGGATTCCGGCTTGTTCATTAAAATTAGGCAATGATTAAGTTACTTTGTTGCTTACAAATAACAAGAACGACTAACGTTCGCCAAGTGTTTACAATGGGTCAGGCATGTCACATCATCTCTTAATAATCAAAAACTTGCTGAGATAGGCACAGCTCTTAATCCCCATTTGATAAAATAAAATTTAAAAAAATGAACATGAAGCAAAAATGAGTTAAGAAAACAGCCCAGGCCACACAGCCTGTAGGAGGCCGAGTCCAGCAGGATTCCCGATTCCTTCTGGCTTCCTCCCTCCCATCCTGTGACGTGGTGGCAGGAGGGACACAGCCTGTGGAGTCAGCTCTACCCTTCCCGCTGGGTTGCCTTGCCAGACTGTCTACCCTCTCTGGGCCTCCCATCTCTCATCTCCCGTGTTTCCCTGAAAATAAGACTGGGTCTTATATTAATTTTTGCCCCAAAAGACGCATTCGGGCTTATGTTCAGGGGATGTCATCCTGAAAAATCATGCTAGGGCTTATTTTCTGGTCAGGTCTTCTTTTCGGGGAAACGTGGTAGTCCGTGTCCTGATCAGGGTGTTTTCTCCGTAGACTATAGTGAGAAGGACTGACTTAGGAGCAGGAGATGCTGGCTGGCACCCAGTGAGCCCCGAGTCCATTTCACCTACGGTCAGGCCTTTTCCTTTCATCCTGATTTGCCTTTTTTGCATTAACGACTGTTCTGCTTGATTTTTCCATTTTTCCTCTTTACACACCATGGCAAACCAAATCCCAAAAGTGAACCCCGATTCTGTCATTCATGTGGCCGCACATGGGCACCTAGTGCCTCCTCGCAGACTGGATCATTTTGCTGCTGGCAGCAAGTGGCTGATGTAAGAAATGAGGCATGGAGTGTGACGGGGACGCCTCGGGCTGCCGCACGCTCTCAGCTCCGGCTGTGTGTGTGTGACGGTGCAGATATGCTTCTACTCTCTGTAAAATGAGATCCTTCAGCTCTGACGTTCCCAGTGAAAGACATGGTGCAGGCTGAGAATTTGCCCTCTACTCACTCTTCACTGCATGTCTCCAACTTACCACTGTTGACACTGGGAACCGGATTGTTTTTTGTTGGGGGGGACCTTCCTGTGCATTGTGGGATGTGTAGCAGCACCCCTGGCCCACAGCCACTAGATGCGAGCAGCACTACCTCCCCAAGATGTGACATCCAAAAATGTCTCCAGAAACTGTCAAGTGTCCCCTGAGAGATAAATCACATGTCGGAGAACCACTGTGTCAGAGAGACCAATGTAGTACTTTTGCTTCCCGTTTATTTATGAGCCAAGGAAAGAAAAAAGGGGTGGTGATTTTGACCCTCTCCAACATGTTTGCATCCCTCACACCTAGGTGGACCCCTACTCCCACCCCAGTCCCTTACTGGTCAAGCTGTCCACAAAAACCGACAGTCCACGAGCAGGGGCCTTGAAATTAGGGTGATCAGCCATTATCCCCACAGTGAAGACCAGAAAACGAGAGACAGTCATGATTCCAATCTGCTGAGGATAAACAAGAGACCTGATGTACTGGGATTATTTCCTAAAGAAGCAAGCCCTGCTAACTTGATCTTCACGAGTTTATCCAGGGCAGGGGAGGAGGAATTAGGTACTCCTAGGACGATGCCTCCGAGTTGCTTTGGTCAATGTACACAGTGATTATAATTCAGAAGAAGTCGGCCCATAGGGAGTATTGAGAAAGCATTTTTGTAATGTCAAGTTTCACTGAACAAACACTATCACGTAGCATTCACCATGGGTTGGGCCCTGTTGTAAGTGCCTTAGAAATAGAAACTTTGGTCACCATGGACACCTATACAGGGGGGACAATTAGTCTCCGCATTTTACACACGGGTGGGTGGGGCACAGAGTGGCCAAGAGACTTGTCCAAGGTCACACAGCTGGGGAGTAGCAGGGCTAAATTCAACTCTATTCTGGCTTTGCATCTTGAGTGCTTAGCTACTAAACTGTACATATTCTCAGGAGACAGTCTTCTAGAGAGGGTGTGACCTGGGCACTCACGTCCTTTGGCATCCATTCAAAATGAGTGATCGGAGTCTCTGCTTGCAGATGTCATGGGAAGTAGGACCATGATTTGATGATGAAAGAGCCCTTAACTCTTTGAAAACTGTATTAGAAGAATACAGTGCTGTAATTCTGAACCTTTCCAGTGTTTCATTTTCAGTTACTTGTTTCCCTTCCCATTTCAAAATGGGATTGTCAGCATGTCTCTGATGAAGACTCTTGAAATCTAGGAGAGAGGTAAGCAGGAAGGCCAGATAATGATAGATTCCAGGGCCTACGAATCATTGAAGATTTCGACAAAAGTTTCAGAAACCCCAAAGCATATTTGATTTCACTTTTCTGCGTGCTAGTTTCAAATCCCCTCTGGGAGGATACTTCTCTATGCTCTTTGCACAATTTCCATTGCTCCCATACTTTCTGGTAGCGGGGTTATTACAGCCACCCAGCGGGGCGGTTGTTCAGTGGAGGGAAGTCATTGTGCCGGTTATAAGGGCTGGGACGTGTGTCTGCATAGGGTGCTGGGGGGCAAAGAGAGCCGTCCTCACCACGTCCCTATCACAGACATGCATGCACTCAATTATTTTGCTCCCTAAAGCAGCAGGGTTACCAGTGACGCTCTAATGACCCACTGCTCCTGGGTGCCCATTGGGAGCTCATGCAAGAGGCCACATTCTAGTTTGGCTCTTATTTACCTACTTAGCACTTACCAAAATGTAATTCAAAGCTTTTTCTTTATAAATGTAGTCTCCCAGGGACTCTGAGTTCTTTGAGAGGTAAGCTCATGTCTCATATTTCTCTTTATTCACAGTACGTGGCAGGGTATGGGCACTCAACAGATGATGGATGGGTGATGGATGGTAGGTGAAGGGTGGATGGAATGGGTAAATGGATGGATGGATGGATGGATGAAGAGACAGATGGATGAAGGTCCATCAGCCTTGTGCTTACTGCTGAGGTGTAGAAATCATAATGGATGTGAGCAGAAGAAGCCATAGTTGTCTCTCCACCCACACAACTGCAGCAGGGCGCCAGTAATTAAGACTTCAACCCAGACTTGGTTCCCCCTTAACTCCTATGATCAGCAAAGAATAGGAAGAAGTATGTGGGGATATTAGAACAAAGAGAAGCAGGAGTCATGGGGCTAGTTCCACTTCTGTCCAAAGGGTATTGGGCTGGAAGTCCTGTGGGTGTCCCCCGTGGGAGGCTGGGCAAGGATGCAAGAAGCATGTGAGAAGCACCACAAAGTCAGAGGACTTCTTCCTGTTCCTGCGTTGATTGGTTTGTGCTTAAATTGAATACGTGGAAAAATAAATGTCTATGACCAAGAGTTCCTAAATACAGGACTGATAACGAGGTCCAGTCCATTTCCCATTGGGTTACCTTTAAGACGTCAAACAAAGAACAGGAAGGATGCCCTCTGTTCTGTCATCTGCTCACAGAGACCTTTTTTTAATGGGAAAATTTAACCATCATTTTTCCTGTTCAAAAAAAGAAAATTAGTGGACAAACAGAAGAGGTTTGCTGCATAACGTACAGTAGATGTGTCATTAAGTTCTCAGTCCTGCCTGTCTTGGTGAGGTGTCCGGAAGCTGAGTGGGCCCATGGACTATCCTGCTGGGCACCTCACCCACTGTGCCCAGCATCCTTTCTCCCTATCTCTCAATTTAGAGGAAAATTTTCTCCAGTGAAATGCTGGGCTGGCGATGTTGCATATGTGTGTTCCCCTTCCTTTCTGAGACCTGCAGCATCAGTTGGACAAGTGAAGGATCTGTTGTTCCTAACCACCCCCGATCATGCTCTCAAAAGCCCCTCTGCACCTAAACCCCCTCGGCCGGGTCTGGATCTCAGTTCACCTGGAAGCACCTACCTTTGCTCGTAGTCAACATCCGTATCTGAAAGGGATTCTGTGAAGATAGGGCCTGATTCTTTATTCCATTCGGGAATATTCCTTGGTGGATTCTCTGACCAAATAAATGCCTTTTATCTTTGTGAATTTCATACTTTTTCTTAAGATTTGGTCTCCCAATCCCTTTCCCATAAGTCTGCTTGTTTAGTCTCCTTTTTTATTCACATTATGTACAGGGAACTTCTTGCCAGAGTAGACCTTTCTCATTACCTTTCCCATTTTCTTCTTCCTACTGTCACCTTCAAATATCTTAAATCAATCATTCTTAACTGGAAGGACAGGGTGAGATGTGAGGGGGTAATTTTGTCCACAGGGCACAGTTTGCAATGTCTAAAGACATTTTTAGTTGTTACAACTGGTGGACAGGGGTAGGAGAGGTGTATGGCATCTAGTGGGTAGAGACCAAGGAGGCTACTAAACATCCTACACTGCACTGGACAGCCCCCCACCACCACAGCCCCCCACAGCTAAGAATTTTCAAGCCCCAAATGTGACTAGAGATGAAGTTAAGAAGTCCAACCACCAGAGTTATGATTGTAGAGCTGTATTGCTACCCTTTATTCCCTCTTGGTGTTTTCCTTTCTGGAAAGTGCAACCTTCCCCATCCCCTGAAATTGAGGAGTTGTGCATGTCTTCAGAACAAATAGCTGTCAAAAGGTAAATGGAGAACCTGAAAGGTCCTAGAAATTATGGTGGTAGTGGTTACTTAGGGATCTCTAAGGTCTTTTATGGTCCAATATCTACTGTAGGCCCTTTAATATTATAAAGGCGGGGGGGTCCTAATCTCTGTATTATGTGGAGGAGAATGGAGCTATCACCTTAAACAGATGGTCTGAAGACTATTGTAAGGACTTTGAGTATCAGAGGAAAAGGAAGAAGGCAGATAGAAAACAAGAGAACTCAGCATAAAAACTCAAGGCTAGAAAAACTATTGAGAGACACCAGATCAAAGGCTGGAGAGAGGCAATAAAGAGGTGGAGTCCTGGGAGTAGAGTCAGGAAGCACCACAGACCAGGAGAGGCGGGTGACCAGATAGCCAACAGGGATGTGCCTGAAGCCCAAGAAGGAAGGTTCCTACAGAGGCCAAAAGATTCCCTTCAGAGAGAAGCTAAGGGTTAGAGAGCAGCAGGGTGAGACAGGAAGAGCAGCGGGCATGTGGTTGGGACAGTAGTGAAAGTGCCCGAAGCAAGGAATAGCCTAGAATACCAGGAAACATTCATCCAGGACATACACCTGAGCTAAGGAGCAGCAAACCATGGGTTACTAGCACCTATGGTGTGTCAGGCTCTCCCAGGGGTCTCCATACTTTATCCCACTTACCCATCCAGTGGCACATGAGCTAAAGTTGTTATACTGACTTTGAAAGTGAAAACATGGAGGCTCAGAGATTACGTGGACAACAAAAATAAGAATTTTGAAGCTTAGAAAGAAAATCAAGGTTGCATGGCCAATAAACCTAAGTGTGTCAGGATTCAAACTGAGGTATGTTTTTAGCTTTCCACTTAATCATTGATATACTATCATTCTTTTAATCTGCCATATGTAATACACTGAAATTTCCTCCAGCTTCAGCTTGGAGCTGGGCATTTGAGTTGACCACCAGCTGGGCAAAAAGGAGAGAGGGAAGCCAGCTGGAGCAGAAGAGATAGTGGGGAAAAGCCACCCAAGCGATCTTTCACTGGGGGATAAGAATGAAAAACAAACATCCATCCTTTGGCTCATGGACTCAATAATCTAGATTTCAAGTAGAATGAAAACTATATTTAACAAAAAGAAATTCCTCCCCCAATTCATACAGCAGACAGATGAGGTGGGGTCCATACTCCATTTTTCCTACTTCCTCTTTGTCTTTCATAACCGTATAATCAGATTCTCAACCCTCTTACCACCACTCCCATTTCCCTTCCCAGGCTCTTCTGATCCGAGAGCCATAGTGTGCCTGGTTAATCACACCCTGTAAAACACGGTAATAATGACCCAACGATAAATTAACTGAATGGTCGACACATGCATGACCATGTGTTAGAAAACGGCCAACAGTACAAAGATTATATGGCATGAAATGGCCCTCAAGGAGCTTACCATATGGGAATGGAGGCAAAGCCCAAATATGAGAAATAGTGAACAAAATAAGAATGGAACAGCACAGCAAAATATAAGAGCCATCACAGACCAGGAAAACTGATTGTTACATGAGAAGCCTGAGGAGGGCTCAGAAAGGAAGAAGTCATTTCATACAGGGCTGGGGAAGACAAAGGGGATGAAATGAGTGAGGCAGCCAGTCAAACTGGTTCGTGGCACGCTCGTGGGCAGTGAAGAGGCCACTTACCTCACCAGCGAACAGCAAAATTGAAGCCAGAAATTGAAATGGGGCAACAAGAAGGCCATACGTGAAGACCAGTGGCTCGAAACTTGACAGGACATAAGAATCCCCTGGAGCATTTGTTAAAATGCACATACCCGGGCCCCCTGAAGACCTTGAGAGACCCAAGGCTCAAGAATCTGCACCTGAACAGCCGTATAATCTTAGTCGTACTTTGAGAAACATTCTGTAACAGGAAGCCTTTGACTGGTTTTGATGAAGTCAAAATGCAATCTTCATGAAATTTCAGCGGTTAGCAAAATTTAGCAGAACTTACATTAATATTTCTACCTCTGACAGCTAGCACCTCCTCCGGTGGGACCTGCATGTTCTAGATGGTGAGTCCTTCATTGAGATTCTACTCACATGCTGTGGGTTTCCTGGTCTAGTCTCCCCCAAACTGAAAGTCATACTTCCTGCTAATTAAAGGTGTCTCACAAATGTATGTGAACGTGCACGCCACGAGATCCTCAAGTTAGTCTAGTGGGTCTAGAATACTCAAATACAGGCTCCAAATTTTGTACCTCTATAGACAACTATACAGCTTCAGGAAAAATGTGGACAGGCTGGAATTCCAAATGAGTGGTACAAATGTTTTCAATAGGAAAGACCCTGACGGGATTGGGTTTTTTGTGTGTGTGTGTTTATTTATTTGGCACATCCCAGGCGTCCCCTACCATCTCTGGGCTCAGAACCTAATCTAGACTCTCCTGAATCCTTGGTGTTCCCAATTGGGATTTTTAAAACTCCTAACTCTTTCAAAACTTTCCTTCTGTCTGGAGCATAAAGGAATTTTTGTTTTCCATTAGCAAAGGGGCTGGTGTAAACCCAGAGCCACAGGAATAAATACAGCTCGGCTGAAATACTTGAGCAGCATCCATTAGGATTCAGTCTAACGTGGAACCCTCTGCACACCGCTTGTAGCCTATACAGAGGCTTGCAACAGGAGCTTTACGCAGAGTGATCAGACAGGAATGTCCCAAAGCCTTGCCATTCAAAGTGTGGTCTCTGGAGCAGCAAAAAACGTCCGCGTGACCTGGGAACTTGGTAGAGGTACAGAATCTCAGGCCCCCACCCAGAACTGTGAAATCAGAGTCTGCATTTTCACAAGGGCCCGGGGAGATTTGCATGCACTCTCAAGTGTGAGGAGCGGTGTCTTAAATCACCAACCTGCTCCCATGATTTGGGCCACTCTGTCTCAGGAGGGTTGCAGAGATGGGGCACGAGGATCCTTGAGGGGGAGGGGGGGGTGGAGGTGGGTTTCACCCCCTCCTGTCTCCTCACCCTTCTTGAAGCTTTCCCAGCGGCTGCACCTGCAGGGTTGTCGCTTCTCTGGAAAGCCTCTTGAAACAGACCCCCTCCTCCCTGGCCTTGCCTCTAGCTAGGGTGGGGCGGCACTACCTCTTTTCTCTCTAAGAGCCTGGGATGCTGACAGCCTCTGATGGAGGCATCCTGTTTGTCGAAAAATAAACCGGCAGTTAAAGCAGGGTTGCGAGAGCGAGAAAACCACAGGCCTGCGCGCCACTGATAACACCCGGGTAGGCAGCTTTTGCAGAAGTTCCGTCGCTGCAGCGCGCTGCGCGCCAGGGCCCGCGCCACCGCCTCCCTTCCTGTCTCAGCAACTCGCGTCCCCGCCGTTTCTGGCTGTTGCTTTCTGTGTCGTTCTTTCAGTTACTTCACCCATTGTTTTTTCTAAAGGATCCCCTCGCTGCTCCGCCAGGAGGGATGGACCCACGTCTCCTGGGCAGATATGCGCAGTATATGGGGCCGAAATTTACGAGCTGTCATAAAAATGACATAGTTTAGGAAAAGCTGAAGTTGCTTTATCTTCTGTAGTATGTAATGCTTTTTGAGAGAGAGAGAGAGAGAGAGAGAGAGAGAGAGAGAGAGAGAGAGAGAGAGAGAGAGAGAAAGAAAGAAAGAAAGAGAAAGAAAGAAAGCAAGCAATCCAGATGAGACTTGCAATACCAAAATGCCGCGTACAAGGGCCCCCAAAGTCCCACATCCAGATTGTTTTCTTTCTCGGAGTAAGTTGACCTGGCCTGAGTCCATGCGGTGAATAATTAATTACCTGTCTTCCTTTTGGGGGATATTCAAAGCTCTTTCCCCATTTGCCTGTTATCAGATAAGCAAAGCAGATGAGAAGTCAGCGGGTAACCACAGGTACAACCACAGTATTAGCTGGAAACCAAACGACTTGACCCTCCAAGGCAAAGGCAAGGGGTGTAATTGACAACTAACCTGAAAATAGTTTCACACAAGCTGTAAAACTCAGTGTTTTCAAATCAGTAATATGGACTTCTCTGAGCAGAGAGAGAGAGAGAGAGAGAGAGAGAGAGAGAGACAGAGAGAGAGAGACAGAGAGACAGAGAGACAGAGAGAGAGATCATCTCCAGTCACAGAAAATGGCTCTGGCTGGGGCCACAGTGCACCAAAGGGTCCTGGCTGTTGCTGGAGCCTCCCTAGCTACCCGTACTAAGGTTCTTTTTCTGAAATTTCAAATTTGCTTCTGTTATTCTTGCTTGTCCAAACATACAGGGTCAAAACAGACCGTATGCGCTTCTTCATCTTCCTGGGTTTGAGATGAATAATTATCCTGGGTAAATGAGAATCTATCTGTTTTTAAGGATGTCCGGAGAACCATATCATTTTCCCATTTCCTCCTCTTGAAACCTCTTCCAATTTGCTAACTCTCCTGTCAAGCAATTCCTCATGGGAAATCACTGCTCCCACTTCTTATTTTTGAGCCTATCTTCCATGTCTGAGACCCTCTCTTCTTGCAGCTCGTGAATGGCCTCATGCTGAATTGCCCTGTTGTCCTGGCTCAGGCTCCTTGGCGCTTGATCCAAATTAGCAGAGGCCCATACTTCTTTGGCTAATCCAGGTACAGACTCTCATAATGGACCACTCAACTTTATGATGAAATAAAGGAGTAACCAGTCAAAGGGTGGTTAACTCTTCAGGAAATAGGAGAGGATGAGCCGGGTATGAATGAGGGGTACATGGGCTGTCTCCTAAGACTGATGCAAGCCGTGGGGAGCCCTCTAGGAGACAGGGTGCCAGGCCATGGAGAGCTTCGAATGCACGTAAGAAGGATTTTCTTTAGTGGGCAATTACCCAAATTGATACGTGATTACATTCTTTATTTACTTTGGAGACCTCATTGAAATGTCCTTAATGGACTTCTTTCTCATTTAAAGTGTATCATACACAAATGAAGAAAAAGATTGTGAATAGAAAATAATAAATCTGATGTCAACTATATGTTCTGGATTTTCCACATTTGTAGTTGCAGTTGTCCTTCAAAGCAGTCTGCTGGGAAAAAATACTCCATCATTCCAACAGTGCCATTATTCTTTTAAGCATCCTTGGAGCTGCTCTTTTGAAATTATTTTCAGGGTCAGTTTATTGGTTAAACAAGAAAAACAACTCCCTGACTTTTAGATCGCACCTCATTTTTGACCGGGCTTTGTTAGTCACCTTACATATCATAAATCTCCATCTTAAATGGCTTCTGGCGGATTCTAAAAATCAAATCCATTGCTGGTGTTCCAAACATTGTGATTATTCCAGAGAATATATTTCATCCTTCTATTCTGAGAAAGGAATTCTAATCAGATGCTGAGATTTTTCAGCATCACTGCAGTATAATGTAAAGTTGCAAGATATCTACTGTGTTTCCCCCAAAATTAGACCTAACCAGAAAATAAGCCCTAGCATGGTTTTTCGGGATGACATCCCCTGAACATAAGCCTTAATGTATCTTTTGGAGCAAAAATTAATATAAGACTCGGTCTTATTTTCAGGGAAACATGGTAGGTTGAAAGAAGCCATATTATCAGCTTATAACAACTTACATAAGGTTTAAAAAGTCAACTTCAACTTACAGCCACATCTAGTTAAAAAGAAAACACACACACACACACACACACACACACACGCACACACACACACGCACATACGCACACGCACAGCCACGCAGCCACCCAGCCAGCATGATGCACTAATGTAGCAACCTAGGACCTTTAACTCAGTGCATCGGTTAGGAACTTACCTACATACCTGAGCTTCACTATTTGAAAAGTTAAAAAATAAGATGCAGAAAGTAAAATTTCTGTGAAGTCTTTTGGGAAATACTGAGGTCAGCTGTAACCCCAGACCTGCTCAGATTATTAATGGCAGGCAGATAAATACAGTGTATTGTACCAGGCTGCTCAGAGAGATGGCAAATACAGGGGGCTTAACCAAGATGGAAGTGTGCATTCTCTCTTGCGGATGCCTAGGGAGGTTGCGATGGCAGTGTCTACCCCGATGGACTTCCTTCCACAGCGCCTAGCTCTTACCTCAAGGTTCCAGATGACTGCTTCATCTCCCAGAGTCATCTCCACATTTCAGTCAGCTGGAAGGAAAATTATGGAAAGGAAAGACTTACCCTTTCCCTTTAAGAGCAGGCTTTGAAATTTGCCCACAGAAATCCTGCTCGCAGTCCCTTGACCAGAAGCTAAACAAACACATGGGGACACCTAGCTGTAAGGGCAGCTGGGAAATGTAGTCATTTGCTGTGCAGCCATGTGCCAAGCTAAATATATATATATTTGGTTACTTATTTATAGCTATAATTTACATACTAAAAGATATTTATATTTAGTATAAATATAAAAGTATATATAATATGCAACTACATTATAGTATACATAATTTAATATAATATATAAAAATATAATAAATTATGTTTAATTTAATATTGAATTATATTAATATATAAAATATAATTATATTAATTGTAATAATATAATAGAAATATATTAACTTATAAAATACAACTATTAGCATATATAATTGCATTATATATGTATGAGCTATATAAATATATACATTTATATACATATATAAAACATTTATTTTATTTATATGAAATAAAAATGTATCCATTTATATAAATTTATATTTTATATTAGGTGTTAATATATTAACATATATTAGTGAATTATATTAATACATGTTAATATTTTCTATATTGTAATATCTATTATAATGTATTAATAGAAGGTATTAATATGTGTCAATATAATAGATTAGCATCTAATATATAGCTATATAATTAATATCTTTAGATTTTAGATTTTATATATAGCATTTATATGTATAAAAGCAGCAGTCTATGACATACAAGAAGGAACCTCTCCTGTTCTCACTCCATCCAGCTCAGTTGTGTGCACTCCCCAGCAGTCACCCTGTGGATCAAGAGATACTGAAGGGATTCCTGAGAACAGCCCCCATGCCCCACACTCAGGCTCCAGTCCCATAGATATCCAGACGCACTTGCACTTGGGGAGCAGCCAGGAGAGAAGCAGGGCTGCTCAGCTGAGGCTCTAGGTGCAGGGAAGCCCTGCTGTGGCTGCAACCCCTCAGGGCAGCTGGAAACACTGCCTCTCTGTGGGAAGGGGAACCGGTCATTTGAGGCCCGCCTGCTTCTACTTTGGCCTGATCCACTCACCAAACTGGGAAGGAGGAAGAATTGCAGGAGGGAAGGGAAACCTTTGTGGGCAAAGACCTGCCTTCTCTTCCTACAGCAAGGACACATGGGTTTCAAGCATTTCAGCCTTGCATCATCTCACAGCAGTCGACTGTTAATTCTCAAGAATTTTGCAAGCTGGTCGTTAAACAGAGCCATCATTCAACATGAAATTATATAGACTTATAGCTCAGTTCACTTACAACCAAGGAAATAAATCCTGGAAGCTCATCACTGCCTACTTATGCTCCTACGGTTTACAATGATCTCTGCTCTTGGGGTTGTTTACACCTCTTGTCTATATGCAGTGGAAACACTGCATCGTGGAGTTCTGCTGTGGTTAGGATGGTACTGAGGAGTAGTGATCGCTGAAATTGCAAATGCAGTAACTCCAGGCTTTTTGTCCTGGGGAGTTCAGGGCTAGGAAGGAGCTGCAGGCGCAGTCCCCATTCCTGTCCTTTGACATCAGATGCATTTCAGGCCATCCTGGTTTGGTCCAACTAGAGGACCAATGGCCCCTCCAAAGCAAGGCCAACAAGGAGCCTCCTCTTTGCCCTCCCCCGACCATGTCTTGCCAGCCTTGATGTGCACACAAGCTGCCTTCTTTTCCATAATACTGCTAGTTAACCAGGGAGTCTACGCGCAGCTCCCTCCAGGAAAGTGACTAGTACCTGGATCCTGGGCAGGTTAACCGGTGCCCAGTACGTAATGGACCATGACACCCCAGCAAACTGCGTGTGATACTTAGGTGAATAGTGTCACAGAATAAAAACATGTATTTTTCTCTGATATATGGGTTAGGGGGCCATTTTCACCCACTCCTGGAGCTCTTGCCAGCATTAAATGGGAATCCCCACCCTGTTGGAAACATTGAGATACTGACTCTCAGCTTTCTCTTTTTCTCTGTCCCCCTCTATCCACCTCCGCCCTGTGGGAGAGATTGAGAGAGGTGCTCTTAGGACCAGACTACCTGGAATGGGAACTTGGGCTTCTGCTCCTGTCTCCTTGGATGATGCTTCAGGCAGGGCCTGCCTTCCAGGGTTCCTGCTCCTTCCCCAACTAGGCTCCATCTCAGGACTCGGCAGCCCCCTTTACTGGCTGGCAGGGTCCCTGGGGAGCTTCCCATGGTCCACACTCGGGTGGAGACTGGACTCATTTGACCTCAGAACTGAACCATGTTCTCCAACCCATCACTACAGTTAAATGCAGGTACCTCCCATCACCACTCGGTTCTAAGGTGTATTTCTCAGTTGCTTCAGACTTTGAAGTGGGGAGGGCAGTGATGTTTGGGTCAGTGTATTTCCTTCTTTCTTGCTTGCTTTTTTTTTTAAAGATCTAGTTGGTTTTATTTATTTTTTAGTTTTTCCATTACAATTGACATTTAATATTAGGTTGTATTAGTTTCGGGTGTTGGCTCAATGTATTTCTATCATGTACATGCCCACAAACACACGTGATACACATAGTGCCCTATTTAAGTTGCTATGTTTCGAGTTTCTGTGATTATTGCTATTCTACAAATAGCAAACAAACAAAATCTCCGCAATAGAGGGAAAAAAATCAGTGCCTGGAAAGTTAAGACCATGTTAGTTAATTAGTTAGTTAGTTGTGGTAGTTAGTTCACCAACACTTATATAGTGATTGCTACATGTCTAGTATTGTGCTAAGTACTTTGCAAATAATAACATGTAATCCTCAAAACATTCTTGAGTGGTAGATATGATTAGCCCCATTTTACAGATGAGGAAACTAAGGTACATTGGTGCCTACGGTCTCGCATCCTGACTCAGACTGTCTGCCACTGGCCTACAAATCAAGCTTAGCTCAAAACCCAGGGACAAGGAGCCCCCATGGGTTCTGCCAGGTACGGAATTTTCTCTTGAGAAAAGACTGACGTCACATGTGTGTCAAGCTCTCCTCGGCCAGTTCCCAGCATGGACGTAAGCTGGGAATGATGTTAGGTCTCAAAAACCCTTGTGGACCTCATCCCCACCCCTCCACATCTAGTGCAGCTTTCTTATGCATCAGAGATAGGATAGATCCGCCTTTCTGTGGGGGGAGAAACAGGAAGAGGAAGGAGTGGCTTTCCCACTGCTCTTCTCCAAGGCCACCAACAGAGACTTGGGTCAGAACTTTCTGTGAGGTTCCATAGACAAAACCGCCCTTTTAAAAGTTGTAGACAAATTACATTTCCGTAAAATGAATTCCGTGAGGGATTTACGGGGTCAATCAAATTAGTCCCAGTATTTTTAATCAAGATTTCCACCAACACCTCAGCCTAGCCCCCAGAGAATCGGTCCTGGCTTAATTCTAAAACTGAGAGGGGTTATGGGGCAAGAAGAAGAAGTCGATGCAGTGGCAGGTGACAGTCCCAGCTTCCTGTTTGCTGTCCTCGAGAAGACAGACTAAGAAAGCCACCAGCCCCAAGGGCCTACAAGTTTTTTTTGGTTTGTTTGTTTTTTGTTTTTTTTCTGGTGAATGTGGAAATTCTTTTGCATAACCAAACCCTTTCACAGCTTTGCCTATAACTTTCTCTTCCCAGTTCTCACCTTTCTTTGCAAAGAATTCCACAGCCTCTGTGGAGCTTGCTTTGCCTTCTCAATAAAGAACTCAGGAACATACCGTGAAAAAACAAATTAGGATTTGTTCCATCTTTATTTAGGTGCCACTTTGTAGGTGTGGGCAAACCAAAGCTAAACACCAAACCACGGTGCTTTCTACCAAGTGCCATCGTGGCCAGGATTCCTCTTTGGTCTACTGAATGTCTGATCCCTTGATGACGCATGCCTGAGAGATCATCCTTCTCTGTGTGTGTGTGTGTGTGTGTTTCCAGGCTCTCTGGAGAGTGTGGTCTGGGAGGAAACGATGAAAGCTGCTAGAGAAGAGGCAAAGTTATGCTATTTCTATTAAAAAACAAAACACACTTTTAAGGATTTAGAGAACAATATGTGTTCAGTTCTTTCTTTGCTGCACATGCAGTATTGAATCATTTGGGGGGGGAGCATAACTCGTTTTGTTGTTTTCCGTATTTGAAAAATCTGAAATTAGGAAACCTTAGGCAAGCCTGGGTATGCCTGAGACTGGCAAAGGGCCCATTATCTGCTTTACAGTTCCTTGTTTTGTCATGAAAATGTCATCTTCCTGATCAGTAGCCCTCTGCTAGAATATTCTTGATGCCGGAGAAAGTTGTTGCCATCTGCCAGCCAATGGGTACATGGGTTTCCCAGTGATTCGTGGGTACAAAGGGCAGTATGACCTGTCCCTTTGTTCTGGTGATGGTCTGGGCTTCTGCATGTTTGAGTTCATGATTAATCGGAGGATGGCTGGCAGGGCAGGTTCACAGCCCCTCTTTCCTGGAAGGTTGTTGAGAAAAGGACCTCACTCATCTTTCTAGGGTGTGGAGGTATGTAGGGGATCCCATATGGCCTACAAAGCCCCAGGGTATCAAGGAACTTCGTTGCATTTACTTACTGCAATTTCAGAACATTTTCTCCAAGTGTACATACTCTTGATATTTTTACAAAGAACTTCGGGACTTTTAAAAACACACACTGAGTCATTCTGATTCCCTAATCGTTAGCCTTTTGTATCCAATTTGTTGCAAATTTGCTCTGTGCATTGACAGTATTATATTGTGCCTTTTACAGACACAAAAGAGGGCTGTGTAGCTACCCTCCCCCTCCATCAGTGACAGCATTGTTGGGGACAAAAGACATATGCACATGGAGTCGTTGGGTAGCATCCTAAAACTGCATAAGATTGAGCAGTACACGCAGTCATGGTATGGGAGTGCAAAGGACTGGCAGGTTAGAAGGTGACCCTCCTGGACCAAGAACCAAGGTTCTGAAACGGCCGCACTGGCCCTTCATCCATGGGCCTGGAAGGATTAAGACTGCTTTGTTGTGATTGTCCATGTCCCTGTGATAGAAGGAACTTGCCTTTCTAACCTAGAGGGAGATACAAAGATGGCAGTGACAGAAGTGATGGTGGCCGAGTGATGGACATCAAACACCAGCGCTAGAAAATGCATCACAGGGTTTAACTGGGTGGAAGTCAGCTGCCTACTAGGTGTGCCTAATGCTCACATAGGAAGGAGGAAACAAAGGAGCATCTATTGAGCACCTAGTGTATTCCAAGCCTTGGACTAGAGGAGTGTTTTACTTGAGTCACCTCCCGTTAACCTGTATGGTAGGTGTTGTCCCATTTTAGAGAAGACAAGACTGAGGTTCAGAGAGGAACAGATCACTTAAGGTCGAGAGCTATTTAATAACAGAGTAGAGGGTTAAGCCTCTGTCTTTATGACTCCAACACACAAGCTGTTTGATTTTCTCCACATGTTGCAGCCCAATAGCAATTATAGAAATCATTACATGCATATTAGGTTAACTTTGTTGTGCGTTTTATTTAATTACAGTAATACACTCTTTGCACGGTTGTTCGGGCTTCACAACTGCTCCAGGAGCCTGGGTACTTAGTCACAGCTTTGGGAGATAGCAGAATCTTGCGGTGGGAAAGAGACGGAATTAAGACACTGGACATACTGGAAACTGTTTCCATTTTGCAACTTTGCCTAGGACAGGCCTCAGATATTGTTGATTATATTCCCACCGCTCTCCGTCTGCGATCCCCATGGCGTTGTCTGCCATGGCACCCTGCACTCGTGCATGGGGTGTGACCACAAGGTGCAATGGCCGAGCAGGAGCCGAGGCTGCGGGATGTACACAGCTTCTGGTAAACAGCTTCTTTCCCAAAGAGCACAGATGAGTCAGTTGTTTGGAGCCTGGGAAAAGTTTTCTATTAAAATAGGTTATATGTGGGAATTAGGTTTATGGGATGACCCCCATCACAGGCCAACTGCAGAAGTAATTGAAGAGCTGGGTCCTAAGATAAAGGAACCATGTGCTGAAAGAGGAAGGAGTAGCAGCCACTCCCTTTCTTGAACACAAGCAAGTTGTAAAATGGATAGAATGTGTTCCTCCTCCTCTTTCTTCTTCTCCTGTCCTTCTCTCGCTGGTGGAGCTTCCTTCCCTGGGGCCTATGAGTGGCCTGATCCCCAGCCTGGGGCAGACTTCCCAGGCCTCCCAAAGGAAGCCACATACCAGAATGTTCTACTGATTTCCCCATGCCCAATCAAGAGATTGCTTGTAGCCCAAATAAAGGGACAGGTTGGGACATGCCTGCATATGTATATACAGGGATATTTTCTCATTCAAAGAGGTCCCGTTGAAAACATGCATGTTTGTTCCAGTGATGAAATCTTTATGGCAGAGGAAAACACACTTCACAGTGGTTTTGCATTTAATCTTGGTTCTGCAAGTAACTAGCTGTGGGGGTCTGGTTAAGTCACTTTACCGTCCAGGGCTCATGCCTCATCTACGGTGGTTAGGGGACTTCCCCAAAGTGACATTTTCTAAAGAATGGTCTTTAAAACATTGGTTCTCGAGATGCTGTGTCAGATATCTTTCTGCTGTGCACAAAGCTCCCTCTGGAAGAGTCACAGGGCCCATTTTAGTACATTAAAGGCTCTGAGAAGGTCTGCCGTAATAAGTTTCTATTCTTGTTTAACTCTGTTTCTCAAACCTACTTAGCAACAAACCCTCCTTTTTTATTTTTATTTATTTTTTTAATAACACTTAGTAATAACTTATAACACACACATTTGGGGTTTTCTGAGCAGATAATATGTAGGGAGATCTGTTTATGATCTTATTTGGAAATAAGGAGGGGTTGATTTGCCCAAAATTGCTGCTGGCAAAAGCATGTGTCTTAAAAACTATTGGAGAAGTGCTTTCCACCAGCCTCCCAGCCTTAACATTTTAAAGTCCTAGGTTTTCAGACCACAGGTGAGGAGGCAATCTGCCTGACTAGCCTTCAGTACTCTGAGGTCCAGTATTAGAAGTCAGCCAGGAATCTGGAGGTGCAAACAGTGAGGGATACCAGAGACACGGCTCCCCCAGACCTGTTTTGGAGACTGGTGGGCTAGATGGTCCCACTCATTGCCCATTCCATAACGTAGCCTGGCAGCTCTGGCAGCTTTCAGAGTCTGTCCTCCCTCCACAACTGATAATGTTGTCTGTGGTGAAATTTTAGGGAGGTGGTAATTACCTAGACTGGAATTTGGCCAGGAGAGTGAGTTCAACATTTATATTTTTGCAGTTGGGTTTGAGGGCAATCTAATTCAGGTTCCTAGAAGGGAGTTCTGATTTCTAATTTTCTTCATCCGAGTAAAACCTCCATTAAATAGAAAGTTCGGGAAAAGAAGAGTCTGATACATTGGATCGTATGGTTGACTCAAAACATCTTGTATTTCTACTTTATTATTCACCATTTCTCTAAAATCTTCCAGTTCAGTTTCCCGTCTACATAGTTGTATAATACTGTTGGGGTTGAGGATGATTCTTTTTAATTCTATATTTTTTTCATGTTTACGTACATATCATGTTTGGCCTTCCCGGCAACTCTTCAAAGGTAAACTGAGTAAAGATGATGAGCCCTATTGTAGAGACGTGGAAATGGAGACTCAATGAGTTATGATATGAGCCCAAGGCTGCAGAGCTAAGTCTGACCCGAAGCCCCAGGGAAAGTTGTCCAATCAAGCCTGTGTGCCTCCCCCTGTGTCACTTGCATGGGGTTTATCACTGTAGGATTCAATAGCTGCAGGAGGTGGAAATATTAGATGGGTGCTGTATGGCACTCAACATGAAAACTCCACTCTGTGATACCCAAGGAAATTGTCCATTTCCCTTAAAAAATAATCCAGTTAATTAAAATGCAGCTGACTTTGGTTAATCACGATACTGATTTTTAAATGTTTACTTTTTTCTTTCATATTTCAAAAGTTCATTGGAAAAATTCTGAAAAATCAGAAAAGTATAAATAAGAAGTTTACATTGTCCATAATTCTAATACTTAGCACAGTCCTTTGTTAGCATTTTGGTGTGTTTTTTCCATACCTTTAACATATATTTTAATTGGCATCATATTCGAAGTATTGTTTATAAACTACCTTTTATCTCTTAAAAATATTGCTGGCATTGCTATACCATTAAGAATGATTCTAAAATGCTATTTTAGTTGTTGCATAGATTTTCGTAATACAGGAATTTATTTAACTAGTTTTAAGTCTTTGGTTAATTTAGATTATTTCCAATGGTTCACTGTAATGGTTAATGCTGCAGTGAACATCTCTGAACATAATCTTTGGGTGAATTTATGGTTATTTCCTTAGGATATATTCCTAGAAATGGAAATGTTGGTTCAGAGGCTAAATGCATTGTTCAGAGTTTTGCTACTGACACAGTGCCCTCTGGAAATACCGATTTGTATTCCAGCCCACAGTGCGTAAAGGTGGCTGACTTCACCCATCCCTGACCATCACTGGACATCAGCTTCACTTTGTTTTATTCTTTTTTTACTTATAACCCATCTCTAATTTGGGGGGTGAGGCTGTTTAATAAACTCACCTTTGATAGCCTTCATCTCTTTTTCAGCTTCTCAGATTTGTCCTTTGATTGTGGTCACCATTTCTTAACTGTTTGTGGATCTATGAATTAGTATATAACAAACATAACAGTTGATCTTCAATTATAAACTAGATCTGCATGTATATTTAAAGGTCCAGGTGTGTTAATCTTATCTAAATAAGTAAGACTTTATATCATGCAAGTGCCAACTCTTAAAATGTGTTGCCTTAGCCTGGCTCTTTGCCTTCCAAGTCAAAGGTGAAAATTCAACTATACTTCTAGATCTCCAATACAATTTCATTGACTTATAAGCACGGGTGAATAGAGAAAAGGCAGGGCATTTTTAATAAAGATAAATAGATGTGTATACTACTATTGGGATAATGTATTTACAAACATGCTGTACGATGGACATTTGCAATGTGTAGTCATGGCAAGAACTATTATTTATATCAGGGATCAGCAAACTATTGCCATGGACCAAATCTTGTCCACTACCTGATTTCGTAAATGAATTTTTATTGGAACAAATTTACACATTGTCTATGACTGCTTTCTCACTACAACGGCAGAGTTGAGTAGTTTTGACAGCGATCTTAAATCCACGAATCCTAAAACATTTATTGTCTGGCACTTAACAAAGAAAGTGTACTGAACCCTGGTTTATATTCTACTTTGAGGTATAGAAAGGGTTTTCACTAGAACTACCTCCTTTATCCCTCACTGTCCTGTGAGAGAGAGCAGGCTTTACTATTCCTCTCAGGGTGTAGATATATCAGTGGTTCTCTTCAAGGTTAAGTTATTGTCCAAGGTCATTCTTAATTTCTGTGAGGAGGAGATGAAGTTTGAATTTAGATCTTTAGATCTGAAGTCTGGGGTTTTATAATTTCTAGATGCAAAAGGCTGCTATATATTTTGCTCCTTTTTTAGTCTCTTCTTACCGACTAGTACTTGTCATTTCCTTCCCAAATTCTCCTCGTAGGGCTCTTCCCTCTGGTAACTTAAGTAATGTGATGGTGTTGATAACATATACATGTAGATCCTAGCCTGTGTCTTGGATATAGAGATAGAAAACATATGGATTACTAATTCTTATTAATTTGAGTACTAGGTATGTTGAGAAAGTTGACACCCCTGAAAGTAGAGGCTACCTAAGGTAATTTTTCTTCAGTGATTCAGAAATCTGAAGTATCTTCAGAAACATCTGAGAGTACAATGAAAATCTATTGAGTTATCATAGCCCAGAATTATAGGTATGGGATTCTTTTCTGACCTCATAATATCCCTTAAAAGTTACTTTAAAACATTCCCTACTGTAAGTTTATTAATATTTCACTCGGTTTTCTTTCATAATTGCAGAAAAGGTAACATAATGTGGATATTTGAGCTTTTGGTATGCTCGTATCCTGATAAATGGGAATGTACTGGAAATTGCATCATTGACACTAAAATATAACTCATGGAGAAAAGCACAGGTATCTATACACAAGTAATAGATGACATGCCAACCAATACTTTTAAACCTTATTATTAAATTTGAACCTCATGTTAGATACAGGGATTAAGCTAACGATCATATTTACTTTGCTAAACTATTTTTAAAAATCCTAATTCAAAGTTTGTTTCTGACCAGTTACCTCCTTAATCCCATAGCACCTGCCAGAAGACACCCAATAACCCACACTTTAGGTCAGAGAAAAACATACAAAAGAGAAAGCCTTGGTTGGAATGACTCATGTTACAAGCCAGCTGCTTTCCAGAATCCGTTAAGCTTTAGGGTCCAGATCTCCTTTTGTGGCTTTTTACAGACTTTATTTGAACAGAGAAATTACAACAACCCTGCCCACATAAAAGCTGAGGAAAAGAAGCTAGTTGGGGTAGAGAGAGTGCCCAAAATTTTACTATACTTTAAAACAAAATGGCAAGGGTGTTAGCAAGCTGTCTCTTTTGTTTCGTGGTAATAAGTGCTCCTCTACTCTCACTCATTTTTGAAATGATGAAATGTATACGTGGTAGATTCCATTTGACAATCAGCAGATAATTTTTTTCCCCAGGCAGTGACTGTCAAGGGCACTAAAACCTCATCTGGCATTTTTGGTTAAGGTAGGTTGACCACCTGTCTTCCTCTGCTTCCTTTGACCAATGCCAAGTTGTTTGGGGTTGTTCTTTTCCATTTCAACCCACTCAGGATCTACCTTATCCCAATACATGATCGTATTCTTTGCCAGCGAGAAGCAATGTGTAGTCTAGACATTATTTTATCCCAAGTGACAACTCCTGAATCCACAGTAGCCATCTGAGTAACTTGGAGCTGAAGGAGGAGAAGGATTTTCAGCAGGAAAGTTGCCAGGGTGAATTGTCACATGTGCTGTGGGGAATTAGATTAGGGGAAGTTCTGAGAAGGTCAAGTATTTCAGCCATTCCTGATCCACAATAGCCTGAGATTGTTTCTTGTATAGGACCGTGTGTGTGTGTGTGTGTGTGCACGCACCTTACTCAGGATGGTGTGGCTGGCCATCTTTTACAGTCATCCACTCATTGATTCATTGAACAAACTTTTATTGAACATCCCTCTCTACCAAGATGTTTTCCAGGGGCTGGAAATAGAAAGAAATCCAAGACACGATCCGATAAGGACATGCTCACAAACGAAGGCGGTGCCTTTATGTGACCTGTAGAGAAAGGGTGTACTGAGTAATTGAGTTGTTGGTGCTTTGGGCCTCTGCTTATTTACATCTTAAGATGGAAAAGATGCTGAAAAGGAGATGAATGAACAGATTAAACTTCCAGCAGTGCTTATCAGTATCCCCGTATCTATGATATTGGGCATTGTTAAAAAAATTATTTTTCTGAAGTTTATGGAGCAATAATGCCTTGCTATTGGTCTAAATATGGGGGCAAAAAAAACTTGAAACAAGACCCTGCAATATGGTTTTCATATGCCCTAAAGCCAGAGATGAAACAGATTCCAGCTTCATATGAGCAAACAATATTCGAGCTATCACAGCCTGAAATGCTTTCCCTGAACATTTCTAGCGTAGGGCCTCGTTCCCAATATTATCTCTTTATGAAACTGTGTGAACACTCATGGGAGACTTTCATCTAGAATATTTATAGGAGGGTGCGGTTTGTCTAACACTTCAGCATAAACTAATAGGACTTTTAAGTTTGGAAGTGGCATACACTCATGTGCTCATTTATTGCACACCAGGAAACTGAAGCACAGAAATGTTAAGTTATTTGGCCCAACTCCACATTTAGTTAGTGTCAAAATTTTAATCCAACCTGGAAAATAAGAACCCTTTAGAAAGAGTCATCCTTAAAGCATTTCACATCCTTTTCGTTTTTCTTCTTTTTTACTGAATAATTGTCCTTCCACCAAGTCAGAAGGGCAGTGCACTCCTGTCACCGATGTAGGTTGGAGAGGGGGATGGGCGGAGCCCAGATCACACCGCATTAAACGGCACAGTGTGCTTTGCTTTCCTGCTGACCTGGCCCAATGCAGCGTTTGAACTGTCTTGGTCTCCCTGATTTTTCAGCGGTGCATGTTCAGGTGTCTGGTAAGCTCCTGTATAAATGTACCTGGTCCCAAGAATATAATGAAGTGGAATTAATACTAAAACTTCATGGATGAGAGTGTTCTTTTCTGTAAAGAATCAGACCAGACTTCATGGTCTTGCGTTTCAAGGTCCTGTGGTGAACAACACGTAGCTGCTTTGTGCAAAAAGTTTGCTTCCTCCCTATCGAGAGACTGCTAGAGGCAGAGAAGACACTGAGTGGGGTTTATTTCAGTCTTCAGATCACTCAGCATTTTCACAGCCCCACTTCAGGCCCTTCAAAACACCTGACCTGGGAGAGACACTGATCCTCACATCGACTTTTCCCTACAACTATTTGTGAAATTACAAGAATAAAATGCATCATGGAAATAAGATGCATCATCAAAAATAAAATGCATCGTCAACCCAGTGGCGTTGGCACAGCGTTAAAAGACACAGCGGGATTTCCCTTCTGATGGATCATATTTCCCTTTGACGTGGTTCTAAATTCTTTCGGGCCAACAAGGAGACCACCGATAATTGCCTGTAATTCAACACACACACACACACACACACACGACCAGCTCTCCTGAAAGCCAAGCATCACCCTCTCCATTACCTTTAGGGGCCTCAAGGTTTTTGTGTTTTCCCTTTATTTTTTTCTCCCCGTTGGAATGGTAGCTCTTTTCATGCAAGATTCTGTTTGACATCCTAATATCAGTGTAATTTCATCTTCCTCCAGAAGCTTCCCGTACTCACAGCCTCTAATGATCATTCCACAGTCAGTGTGGTTCGAATTGCTGAGCCCACCTCTAGGCAGCCGTTATAGCTGTAATGAAAGTAAAAGGGTAGAAGTGGTGGAAGAAACAGTGTTTGAAGCACATCCTGGGTTCACTACCACTGTTGTTTGATCTTGATGTTAAATATTCTTGAAGTGCACGCTCTACAAATACTTTGACGTCCATAATTAGAAAGGCTGCCTAGAAAGATATGTACAACCTAATTGGTTCCTTTTCTTCTTCAGTGCTGCCTGGGTCTGGCCCCTCCTTATCAGTCCTCCAGGAATTCTCCCTGTGCAGAGCTGAGACAAGCCTGGGCAGCAGCCCCCCGCGGAACAGGCTAAGTTCTCATCTGTCGCTGACTCAGCTTACCCTCCTGTATTGAGCACCTTTCAAAGGATTGCTGAAAACCAGGGCCAGTTCCCATGGGGAAGGGAGGTTCAGCAGATTAATAAATAACCAAAATGTTAAAGGAATCTACCCGTAGGTGGGAAGGGAAGTGCTCACGAGTGTGATCCTAAAACAAAGCCAACTTGAATATGGGAATCCTGGTGCCAAGATGCATATGCCACTGGATGTGAGAGGATAGCTCAGTTCTGGAGGAGCTTGGAAAGCATTTGGAGAATGCAGATTTTAACTGCACCCTCGCGTTACGTAGACCTCGCCACAGCAGATGAGGGAGTGAGGATGATATTGACAGCGGGAAGCAACACTGATTATAGGGTTAGAGGTGAAAGGGCACCGCGCGTGTTGGTGCGAAATAACATGGTCTCATCAGGTGGGGATAGCCTAGGTGGAAGGGGCAGTGCAAATAACAGGAAACTAAGCTGGATCCATAAAGTGAGGTTGGATTCTAAAAGGCTTTGAAAGCTGGACACGAACATTTTTAAGCGGGACGTGAAATAGTTCTGGATTACAGAAAGACGTCGCTGATACTGCTTGGAGAATGTTTAGAGGATGGTGCAGAGAGAAGCTAGAGGATCAGGATGCAGATTGTTTAAACAATAAATATTAAAGAAGAAAAGTACCTACAAGGGCGGTGGGCTCAAGACTAGAGAAGAGGTGTGACATAGAAGTGACCCAGGAGATTGATAGTCACTTTACTCTTGGAGAGAAGGAGTCAGGGCCAGTGAGAGGTGACGTGAAGGTCTGCAGTCTGGTGACTGAAACAGCAATTATCCAGGACAAGAAGCTCTGAAAGAAGACCAAGAGTGGAATGAAGGGACAGGACATGATGGGATATGCTTTGGACTTGGTGAGCTCGGGTCCTTTTCAGACATTCATGTGATGACATGTGAAGACACAAAGAAAAGTCGCAGCCTGGAGAGAAGTCAGAAGAGGAGGCAGGGATTGAGGAGTGGAGATCCAATTAGGCAGTATGGCTCAGTTCTGTGCAGAGGACATTTTCTTGCAAAGCCCGGAGCATGTTGGTCCAAGGTGCAGTTATGTGTGTACTGTCCACAAGGCTCAAATTCTAGAATAGCGCTGGCCAACATAATGTAACACAAGCCCACATATTACATTTTCCGGTAACCACAATGAACTCAATAGAAAGAAACATGTAAAATTAAGTTTCCTTATATTTTCATTTAGCTAATACAGCCAAATGTGATGATTTCAACATGTATCCTACGTAAAAATTATTAATGTGATAATTCACATTTTTTTCATAACTCAGTGAGACCTGGTGTGTATTTTACACTGACAGTCTATCTCAATTCGGACCAAACACATGTCAAATGCTGCTTAGTCACACGGTGGTGGTGGCTACAATATTGGACAGTGCAGCTCTCGACTCTTCTGAAGGTAACTCAGAGATAGGGTGACCATGCCATTTGTCCTTCTAAAGGGGTCACTTCTGAGAGTGGGAAGGTATGTGACAGAAGCAGTAAATAGGACTGTCCTGCTGAACCAGGAAGGGTGGTTGTCTACGCAAGCTCCTTTGTAAGACCACTCGCTCCCCTCTTCTCTCCTTCCAGTGCCTTCAGCCCAGTGGAGAAAAGCTACGGGCTGGGTACCAGCATCGATTCAGGCCCTGCCCGCAGCCTTTCGTAAGCACCAGGCAGAGCCCAGGATGCAAGGATTTGCTCACACCCATCTGTCTTCATGCTCTTTGTTCCCACCCTGGAAAAAGCAATGTTAATTATACCAAGTTCACTATCGTGTATGTGTCCAGTGCTGAGCTGGCACGTCATACGGGACACCCACACCATTGGTGGTATTGTTGTCCTCATGAGGTTCAGGGAGGTCACCCAACTTATCCAAAGTCACCCAGCAGAACAGCGACTCCTGTCCAGGTCTGGCTATCCCTAGTTCCCAGGCTGTTCAGCATCTGAGCCACAAATTTTGTTTCTTGTTTGGTAGAGGGAGGAGGTTATATGGAGTTCTTTGGAAGGTTTGGAAAAGGGGGGTGGGAGGGAGAGAGAGAGAGAGAGAGAGAGAACGAGAACGAGAGCGCACTATGGCTTTATTTTGCTAACCATATGGAATATCCTTCTTTTTTTTTAATTTTTTTTATTATTATTATTTTTTAAATTTATTCGGGTGACAATTGTTAGTAAAATTACATAGATTTCAGGTGTGCAATTCTGTATCACATCATCTATAAGTTACATTGTGTGTTCACCACCCCGAGTCAGTTCTCCTTCCATCACCATATATTTGATCCCCCTACCCTCATCTCCCACCCCCCAACCCCCTTACCCTCTGGTATATCCTTCTAGTTGTGCTTTCTGAAAAGTATACTCAGTTCAGTTTTCCTACTGGAGGCTTTTATGGAGGCAAAGCAGATTTTCCATAAAAACACTGAGGGCGTGTGAGTTTTAAATCTCCCATCTGTGTGTGTTTCTGTCTTCTCCCTTGCATCCCCTCTCCCAAATACAAATGCGGCACCTGGCTGCTGAGTGACATTTTAGCTCCTCAACACGTAAAGAATTTGTGGCAATAATGAGTGAGACTTCTAGTGGGTCATGTCTTCGAGGATGACTTAAGATTGGGACCGGTCTGCCAAGGATGATGTGAGCAATCACTGATGGTCAGAGACCCAGGGGAGACTCTCCCCAGCTGGGAAGATGCGCAAGTGGTAAAGTACTTTCCCAGGCATTCCAGCTGGGGGGGGAGGGTCTGGCCGCCATGCATTCCTGGTGAACAGGGAGTAGCTTTCAACGTGTCAAGGCCATGTAGCAATCTTGCCGGTGCAGCAGGAAAATCACATAATCGTGCCACCCCACACTCCAGTTATTGGCATGAAATTCAAAGGGAGCTTAAAAGGTATGAGGTGGGCAGGAGGTCCCACCTGCAGCCAAATGCCAGGTTCTTCCTCCTTGTACAACATCTATGGCAGGGAGGAAAGGTGCCCAGCTGGCAAGCGCTCGTGGTATATTTTAGAGTCCCATACACTGCAGGCTGAGCTGCAAGAAAGAAGCTAAAGGGCAGCTGGAATAGTGTCCTTTATGGGATGACAATTAGGTGCCAGGGACGAATGTGGGATTGTGGAGACTGTCTCTTAAGCAGTAGAGTATGTTTGCAGAACCGGTAGTTTGTAGGCTTCAAATTAGACGATATATAATGTGCAATTCCTCAATATAGATTAATTAAATAATTGGTGGGCTCGGACAGGGGAGCGGCAGTTTAATTTGACACAGGTCTGGAATTCAAAAGGTGGTGCTTTGGAGGCCAGAAGAGACTATTTCCAAGGGGGTATAGAAGGCGTCGCACAAAATCCCAGTGCTGTTTATAGGATTGTAGACAAGCTGGGTTCTTTCAAAAGTAAAATACAGTCTCTCTCTCTCTCTCTCTCTCTCTCTCTCTCTCTCTCTCTCTCTCTCTTTCTCTCTCTCTCCCTCTCTCTCCCTCTTCCCCTCTCCCTCTCTCTCTCTCTCCTTCTTCCCCTCCTCCTCTCTCTCCTATTTCCTTATCACTGTATTAGCTGACATGGACATGTTGGCATAAGGAGGAAATCCTACCATAATAAAGAACATTATTTCTACCTCTGTATCGGTCAATAAAATCTACCCACAACTTTTCTTTCAACAACTGACCAGTGGCAGCAGGTTTAAAAGTTTATGGGCGATTGGGGAAAAGCAGGCATGATGATACAGTCTTAAAACACTTAGGCACAGAAATTGAAACCTAACATAAGAATTTCCCGATCCCATCCTCGAAAGAGGCAAATCAAAGTCCCCCGGTGATGGGAAGGTGATGTGAATTTCAAATACAGACCTCATATCCAAGGTGTGCCTGGGTTTCGGTCCAGAGATGAGTCTGAGCTGGGCCTGAGATCACAAGACAGTCACTTTTCTGGGAGGCAGGAAAAAGCAAGAGTCTGAACCTTGAGCTGCCTCCCTTGTGAGCCTGAAAGTTGAATGTTTCCATTTCCCCCAGACACGATCGATCCCATCACGTAATGAAATCTGCAGGTGCAGAAGCAATGGGATGAGTTAGAGATGAGGTAGAAGCAGGTAAGGCCCCATTTCAAATGATCTCTGGTCCATCTTGGAAAATTAGATGATTGATTCTACAATGGACAGGGTGATAAAAACTGGGTCAAAATTTCTAGGATTCTAGACTGAGCTGTACTGACTTAACTCATGACCACCCTCAGATGTGTCCAGAAATGGCCGTGCTGTTCCCTAAGGAGCATGAATGGGGAACGGATCTCATTCAGGGTCTTTTGAGATTTTCCATGATGCTAAGATCTGACACACAGATACTGTGACAGGAGCTACTATTGCAGAGCAATTGATGTTTTTGTTATTCCATATAAAAGGGATGCCCCAGTTTGAACTTCTGGGGCTCTTGTTTTCTAGAATTATTTGATACGATAAAATTCTGATGCAACCAAAGACGCTTTTATATCCCATGCAGTGTCACCGCCATGGGTGTGACTGGTGTCGAATCAGTCCTTTGGCCCAAGTTTATACACTAGTCAGTGGCTGTCAGAGCCAGGATAAACAGCCACAGTTTTGTATTTCCAAATGCTCCTTTCTTTGTCCCATTTCCTGCAGACAGCTACCACAGTATTCTCACACGTTTGTTTTTCTCAACAGCAAATGGAAGTGAAAAAGGTTTTCTACTTTAAAGAGATCTTATATGGGTGGCATTGGTGAGCATATATGGATTATTTTAAGAAAATGTTGACTAAATAGATAAATATGAAGTTGCAAGCCACACATCTGTCTTCTACCAAAAGGATGTCTTTGAAAAATAATTCTAAAACATACTTGTTCTATTTTTATTGATTTGACTGAGTGTTTCAGAGCTACTGTTCCATGGGCTCCCTTCAGGGGTGCCAGCCCTGTCAATCTCAGGTAGGAAGTGTTCATTTCTGGTCTCAGGGAGGCAGCAGGCTCCACATCCTCAGGGCTGTAGCTACCCCCTGAGAATGGAAAGGCAGAAATGGAGCCTGGAACAGGGGCCACCCTGATGTGTGGACCCTCCAGGCGAAGCTGTGGCTCTGTGCTAGTCTTCTGGAGATTTCACGGATTCGTGAGTCAGTGATGTCATGCAGAACGCTCCCAAGATCTAGTTTAAATAAGACATAGATGAGTCATCTCTTTTAACAGAGAGCTTTTCTCCTTCTTGTTCACTCATCATCATCAAAGTGAAAATCATAAGTTAAGTATGTGGAATTGTAAGTTTGTTTGGCATGTAGTTGTGTCTACATGGACTAAGTTTCCCACTTGTGGGAGTCTCCCATTACCGTTCGTCCCTTTTACTCACTTGCTTGCGTACCCGTTATTTTCCTACCAGCTGTCTGCTTGCTCCCTTGGTATCGAGATTTACTCTTACCCAGCCAAAGTCAAGTTCTTGGCATCTGCTGATAGTCATAACTGCGTCTCCACTCACTCAGGTCTTTTGCCATTGAAGATTAAGATGGATTATGATGCCCTGATGACTTTTTCAGACTGGGAAGGGAGTTTTTACTGTATTGGGATTCCGGGAGCAGTACATTGGAAAGAGAGTTGATGATCTGAAAATAGCCCAAAATGAACATGATTTTCAGAAGGGAGGAAATATATTAACTCACCACTTCTTTGGGTGTATAATGAAGCTGTATTGGTTTTGCACCACCCTGCTTTGTCTTTCCGTTAAGGAAAGTATGAGGGAAAAATCTCATTGATAGTTGTTGGTCTTGTTTCATTACAAAAACAATAGATACCAATGTGTTTATTTTTCTTGTATGTTTTAGTTTCATTCTTGTACTTAATAAATGTCTATCTTAAGTGCCTACCACATGCCTGCTATGATCTAGATGTTTGGAATAGAACAGTGAACAAAGAGACAAAAATCCATGGCCTCATATAATTTATATTCAAAAATGGAAGTCAAAAAATAAATGAGCAGAATATACAGTGTGGGCGGATGACAGTAGGGGCAATGGAGCAAAATAAGACAAAGAGGCGACTGGGAATGCAAGTCTGGTGAGAGAGGGCCACAATGAGAAGATGACAGGTGACAGGTAACGGAGGGTGACATCCATACCTGCAGAAGGTGAAACAGGGAACCATGAAAATATCTGGTGCAAGAGTATGCCAGGCAGAAGAAATAGCAGGTACAAAAGCCAATTAGGATTTTTGGATGGGTCTTTCTATTTCGGTAAAAAACACCGTTGGGATTTTTTCCCCCCTTTCTTCCGCCCTCCCCCCCGCACTCCGGTTCAAGCCGTTGTTTCTCAGTCTAGTTGTGTAGGACACAGCTCCCTGGTCCATGCTGGTATTATGAGCCTTGTGCTCCTTCCCTGCTGAGGTGGTCGGTCGTAGGTCTGCCACTCACAGCAGCTCACAGCAGCTCTTGCCGGTTGCCACTCACGATGGCTGCCAGGCCATTCGTGCACCAGCCAGCCACTCATGGCAGCACACAGCAGCCCACGGCAGCTCACACCAACCTCAAGCTGCTCACGGCAGCCCAGCTCCAGGGAGACCATTGTTCACCATCTTAGCTGTAGAGGGTGCAGCTCACTGGCCCATGTGGAAATCGAACCAGCGACCTTGGTGTTAGGAGCACAGCGCTCCAACCACCTGAGCCACCGGGCCGGCCCACCATTGGGATTTTGATAGGGATCAATATTGAATCAATAGATTGCTCTGGGTAGTAGCCTCAGTACCATCGTCTTAACAATAGTAAGACTTCCAGTCTATGAATGTGGAATGTCTTTCCATGTGACTAGGTCTCCTTTAATTTCTTTGAGTAATGTTGTGTAGTTTTCAGTGCACAAGTCTTTTGCTTCCTTGGTTAAATTTATTCCTAAGTATTTTGTTCTTTTTGATGCTATTGTAAATGGAATTGATTTTTAATATCTTTTTGGATTGTTCATTGCACGTGTATAGAAATACAACTAATTTTTGTGTGTTGATTTTCTATCTGTAATTTTGCTAAATCCATTTATTAGATTTACCAGTTTTTTTGTGGATTCTTTAAGGTTTTCTACATAAAAGATCTTTTCGCCTAGGAACAGAAATAATTTTACATCTTCCTTTCCCATTTGGACGCCTTTTATTTCTTTTTCCTTGCCCAAGTGCTCTGACTAGAACTACATTGAGTGGCAAAAGCAGCATTCCTTATCTTGTTCCTGACTTTAGGAGAAAAGCTTTCAGTTTTTCCCCATTGAGTATGATATTACCTGTGGATTTGTCGTATATGGCCTTTACCATGTTGAAGAACTTCCCTTCCATTCCTAATTTACTGAGTGTCTGTCTGGGGTGATGAAATTGTTTCGGTAATAGATCATGGAAATGGTCACACAACAACCATTGTGAATGGAATTCAAGGCATTGAATTGTATATATAAAAATGGTGAAGATGGGAAATTTTATGTTATCAATATTTTAGCACAATGCAAAAAACATAGTAATGCAATACACCAAAAAAATGAATTTTATACTTTAAATGGGTCAATTTTGCGATACGTGAATTATATCTCAATAAAGCTGTTTAAAACAAAACAAAACAAAACAAAACTTTAAAATAGCCAAATAGAGACTGTTGCAAATGGAGGTAAGAAATAAGGGTTACTTGTGGGGACAATAAAGTAAAGCGGCTGTTTTAAAGGTAAAGACAACATTATCTGATGACAGGTTGGATGAAGGGGATGAGCAGAAGAAAAGTGACAGGGAAGAATCAGATGTTTCTTAGCATAAACAATCTGGAAACGGCATTTCCCACCAAGGCAGGGAAGACTATGCAAGGAATGGATTTGGAAGGGAAGACAGAGTTTGCGCTTAAGACACACGAGAGGCTGCCCTTTGCTTTCTGTTGCCATATCCTCGGCTCCTCCCAGCACTGGAAGAAATGCCTCCGCAGCAACCTGATAAACTAACTGTTTGCTGTATGAGAGAGGCAGTCATCAAGAGTGACCCCTTTCTCCAGCTCTCTCAGAACAGACCTCAAGTTAGGACACCACCCCAAAAGTCAAAGATGTGAGAAACAGTTGAGAGAGATAATAAAGCGTAGTTATTGCTATTTGTACAAGTGCAAAAAGCAATCACTAACCATTCAATCATGGGACCATGCACGAAATAACTACCTTTGTGCCCTCACGGAACCTGACACACAGTAGGTGTACCGTAAACGTTTGCTGATTGGTTGCTAAACACTAGCTTCCAGTGAAAATTGTGGGATCATCTTCCCTGTAGATTTAAAAAAAAAAAAAAATCAGTAGACTTGAATTTCCTTTTTTGGAATTGCTTGTGGCTGTACCCTGAGGTAAAGACCCCTTAGATATCCTCTGGCCTGGTGTTTTGAGATGTTTCGGTGTCTTATATTGCTAGTTCTAGTTCTGGAAACCATTGGCCTTTATTTGGATTACAATTAAAGGATCATTTCTGTCGGAGTCACATATTGTAAGTGTGGCTTGAACATCTTTGGCTGGAAGATTAAGCTCAACCTGGGTAAAACCAGCTGGAAAATGCCACTTAGCATTCGTTCAGCAGGACTTTGAATCTTTCTGTGGAACGATATCAGTGGTGAGTTCTTTAGAAAGTTTAGTCTAAAGGGCTGGTCACATTTTAAAAGGAGAAAGAGCAGGATCTGCACGGTCTGATGTTTACTGGGAGAGAAGATCCAGGAGAGAAGAAGGAGCCAGGTCCTCTATTCATCTTCATGTGCTTCCTATGAGGTGAAGGCCTAACCGCTTGTGGCCACACAACTCAGTTCTGAAACAGCCAACCCCTTTCATCTATGTCCCCACATGTTGAACACTAGATTGTGTGTGTGTTTTTAATACTACTCTCTCTTCCAGGGAGTTCAGAACACACGTGTTCCTTTTAACTCCCACCAGACTCTGAGACCTGGGAGCCAGAAAGATTATTCTGGAAGGAGTTTGGAAAGGTCGGGGGAAGAGTGTTGTGCAATAGCCTGAGACTCAGGAAGCACAGGTCTCCCGAGTCAGCCCCTAACCACTCACACTCACATGGCAGAGCTCAAAGGCCTTGCTGTATCTTGGTTTTGTTGCCGTAAAACACAGATAGTAACACTTGCAAAACAGACACTAAATGGAATGCGTTTTGTGATCTTTGGAGAAAAGGCAGCCTGTTAACATATGCTGACAGTGTGTTATTCTGGGGCAGGCCTGGAGCCACAGCCTCGCGTTGCCACCAGAGTCGTTCTGGAACTTGTGCCAAGAGCAGCCCGAGCACTTCAGCCTCCGAGCCCCATCTCTGGGTCCAGCTGGCATGAGATTAAGGGCTGCTCTGCCCAGCTGTTTGTGCCCTGCTCACCCACAGGCCTAAATTCAAGGGCCCCAATGCTTGACAGCCACTGTAAGTCACCAATTCAACCTCGTAAGAGACCTACTTACTGCCATATGCCTGCCTCAGGTCAAGTCTATTAAATCTCCCATTTGTGGAGCAAAGTAGTAAAGGCTGGCTCCTTCAAAGAGAACAGCTTTGCTTTGGAACACAGATTTCTTGATTGTACTTCATGGGTGGATATTTAGTGGGATAAGAGGGTTTGTGGTTTGTTTTGGTCTTGAGAAAAAAAAAAGAAGTTGACAAGATGAGAGGAGGCCTGGGCTTGTGAGGGTCTGGCTCCTGCCTCACTGCAAATTTGAGGTTCATGGTTCCCAAAGCCAAAGCAAGATCCCCTGAGGAGGACACATGGTGCAGGGGGGAGGGAGGCAGCAAATGGTGCCAGGAACTGCCGCTGTTATCTCAGAAAGTCACACAGTGCTCTCTGGACATTGTGTGGTCCTCCTGAGGAAGCCACAAGGGACGTTCTCAGGGAAATGGGGTTGATCTCTGTGGCCCCCACTCAGGTCCCCTGTTCCTAAGCCCCTTTCTTCTCCTCCCCATGCCCTCTCCCAGCCTGTCTTGCTTCCCTAAATATTTTCTAGAGAGGAAATCAGGACAGCAAAGATATTAATTTTAAGGGACTTAACCCTTTCCTGGTGGACTCAAAAACATAGAAGGCAGTGCAGCTGTCATCCAAAAGCGTAAATCTTGAGTGACAGATGTTCAGATACTATCACCAGGGCAAGGCTGGTGGAGAGGTGGGTAAGGCGGAGACAGGGGTGCTCCTGGGCAGGTGACCATGCCCTCAGCCCAAGTGTGAGGCTGGCCCTGACCCTTCCACCCCTCATGCAGGACCCTCTTCCCACGTGCATCCCAAATGCACAGAGGAGACCAAAATGAAGCCCGTATGACAGCATCCCAGATGAAGGGGGCAGGCCAGATGATGGTCTCAGATTATAAAAACCATCTTAGAAGCCAGGATGCAAAGAACAGCGCCTGGCTGCTCCTCCTCTGCACTGAGCCCCAAAGAAGCGGAAATTGATTTGAATATCAGCGTGCAGAGTTTAAGATAGACAGAGGGAGGCTCTCCAAACAGAAAGACGTTCCCGCCTATTGCAGAAGCCCTTCCCTTTGAAGGTCTCCAAAGAAGTCAGGGTTCTATCATCGATTGCAGTGGATGATTAGCAAGACCCCTTCCAGTGCGGAGACTACCTCACCACCTAATTTTAGCAATTCCTCTTGGCAAAGGAAGGGTTCCCCCCTGCCTCCGGCTATCTGGTGTTCCACACACCATCTTCTACAGCTTCCTTTGATGTTGGCGGGGCTCTGGGGATGCAAGGCCAGATAGGCTGCAGGAAGAGACGCGCTCAAAGCCTTGACGCTGCCCTATCTCGCTGCAGCAATAAGCGGCCTGTCCAGAGTTTTTTTCTTAATTGTGAAGTGGCACCACTAACTTTGAAATTAAATATGGGCTGTCAGATTTGCGATTAATACTCAGAAACTATTGTTATGTCAATTGCCATCCAATATCCTCTTTTTTTTTTTTTTTTTTTTTTACAGGGGAGGATGTTTAAACCATGACTTTATTTTGACTAATTTAAAGATTTCATTCATATTTTTAACTCATTCTAAATGAATGCAATTTAAGTCTATCACGTAATGACAGAAAGTGGCAGAAAGCCATGGGAATGTGTTTCTCATTGTGGAAACTACAAGTTAGTCATTTTTCTTCTCCCAAATAAATTTCTTCAGCTTGGTAAGGGATTTTTTTTTTTTTTGAAAGAAATCATAAGTTCCAAATTAGTTTTTCATTTCAAAAGTTCACCCTATGGAAAATGTGGCAATGTTTCTGAATTTTGCAAAATATTTTGATAGCATCTAAGTCCTCTTGCTCAAGATCTAAAAATCTCTTTTTGTTCTTATTGTTTTGTGTGTGTGTGTGTTTTTGGCCTCCCGGTATAAAGAAAAGTGATAAGCTCAGGGGAACTTGTACTACAGAACTGCCTAAGTTTCTAGGTAATTTACAGTAACACGTTCTATTAAAGAGAATCTTTGTGAAACTGACTTTTCCCCCCACTTACAGTCTTAGTAGAGAGGAGGTCAGTTATGAAGTAAAATGGGGGAGGACAAGTAGAGCGGAAGAGTTTGGAATTCTTTTTCCAAACTCGAAACTTGAATATCTATTATTTAAGAAATGTCAGCATTGTTCCAGGAACTCTGCTTGTAGGCCAAAGTTTTCATCTTTGGTCCCCTGCAGCACCCCCCACTTCCTAGACGCCTAGATGCGTGCGATGGGCTGACCGGACTTATCCTCGAGGGTTTGAGCAAGGGGTGCGGAGGGCCAGAGGCGTGCGGGGCGAGAACCGGGGAGGGTGTCTCGCAGCTTTCTCTCTCCCTTCTTACTCTGGTCTCCCCAGCCTCTGGGGGCAGCCCCGCATGTCTAACCTCCTCACGTCTCCCTTCTGTCCATTTCCTCTCCCGCATCAGATCTGGGCTTGGCTCATTTTTCTCACAATTTCATTCCGTCCTCATTGTCTCTTCAGCAGAGTAGCCACATCTAAGTTCCACAGCTGGGCTGGACGGGGGAAGCGGTGATGGAGCCTGGTTAATCCGACAAAACACCTGGGAGTGCTCCCAAGAGGTGGTGCTTTGGGGAGAATTCCTGCCCGCTGAGGTGGAGCATTCAGGTCCACAGCTCCGCGGTCCGACCAAGTCCGAGCTTCCATTATTTTACACACCTAGGGGCAGGCTGCAGACATATCAGGTTCACGGTGCAGGTGTTAGAAAAGAGGCCAGCAGCTTCAAATCATTCCCAACGTTCAAAATTCTGAAAAGCAGGTCAACACAGAAGGTGGGGCCGGGGCATTCTAAAAGTTAGGAATAATAGAAAAAAACAAGTACAAAAAGACGTAGCTACACATACGCATATGTAATCTTATACACACTTGCCAAGGGGCCGAGAAGAGACAGAGACAGACCCTTAGTTCCTAAAAGGCCTTTGGTATAAACCATGCCCCGTGTCAATACAGGACAATGTGTCAATTATAGCATGTCTACATTTAAATCTCAAGTTTTTTTCCAGAAAGTTACAGTCTTTATTCCAAAGAGGTCAAGTCTCAAACAGAATCATTATACTTTCTTTCAGCTAGGAAAAAGATGATTTTGATGCAGTATTACTCATTGTATCATTTTTAGTTTACCAAACCAACAGAAATTAGTTCCCAGATCATAAAATTCCACCCTTTGTGGTCAGAGCTGAAAGGGTTGGACGGTCTCTGCTGGGAAGGGTGGAGCTTGGTGTGAAGGGTCCCTGGGGACGTGCTGGAGGGGGCCCTCCCTGTGCTCACCTCCCTCACCTCGCCAGGCTGTGTTTCCCAGCATCACACAGTTTGTTTTGTGCCCATTGTTGACTTCGGCTACTACTCAAGTTTCCTTTCAAGCCCCGGTACCCCGGGTGCCAGAGCTGAGCTGACTCATGCTTTCCCGGACTTCCTGACACCCTGTTCACGGGCTTGTCTGGAGCTACAAGACACTCTGCTGTGGGGTGTCGCAATTCCAGTCAGGAAACCAAATTAACCGCCCAGAATTTGGCTGGGCTCTCCGAGGGTGTATGAGAACAGACGTTCCCAGTCAATATTTGGGCTGGAAACTAATGCCGATTTCTTTTCTTTTTTTGTTTCCTTTTCCATTCTCTTGCCAGGTTTATTGAGATAGAATTGATACGTAGCACTGGATAGATCTGACGTGTACAGCATAATATCTTCACTTACATACATTGTAAAATGATGGCCACTGTCAGCTTAGTTAACATCCATCATCTCATGCAGATACCAAAAAATGCCAGTTTCTCTTCGATCATCCTACATCTATTCAGGAACTTACCTACAAGCACAAAAACGTCGATATATATGTGCATGAGCTTAAAATACAAAGCCCTTCACTATGTCTTCATCCGTGGAGAAAGGTGATCGATCATTTCGTTTAGATAGTTGACATCTTGGGTAAATATCTTACCCTTCATCCAAGTTTATAAAATCTCTTCAAAGATTATTTTCATTTTTTTAAGCAAAATTTGAATGGCAGTGGTCAAGAAAACCTCGTTCCTCCTGCTTGTTCTGAAACTGTTAGATGATCCCGTGATTGTCAGAATGGGCCCCACGTGTATGCGGTTACGGTCACCGCCTTTGTCTTCTCCTTTCCACCCACTAAGGGGACAGGAGCTTTCTTCTGTTGCTCTGAGACAAAGGTGCTGGGTACTAGGAATGTCACCAGCCACCTCAGAGGGGACATGACCTTCACCCAAGCCGCTTGTCTGACTTGAAATGATATGAGAAAATCCGCTTTTAGGAAAATGAGTATGGAATCTCAGTGAGGGATGTGAAGGAAATCAGACCATTGCATTTACTCCAGGTCTTTCTTCCTACATTCCTCAGTCACTCCGCGCGTGTGTGTGTGTGTGTGTGTGTGTGTGTGTGTGTCTGGGAATGAGCAAACAGACCAATACTCTCCTCCAACCCTGTGCTGATTCATAGTAATGGTGTTTGACTTGCAAAGGCAAATCAAGTGGGAAGTCATTGAGGAATGTCGAAGACCCCACACAGTTGTGTTTGCCCCCAGACTTGCTCCTCTCTCCAAACTAGTTCTACCTTAAAATAATGGTTTCTATGATCCCATCACTCTGACCTATCTGTGTTTCATAGTATCTTAGTCTGTACTTAAGTCGCTTTGCTTGCATTTAAAATGGTCTGGGATCATGAGTGATATCTCTAAGGTGTATGTATTAGGTTTGGAAAGTTAGCCTTTTGTTCTTCCTGGAGGCTTTAAAAGCTACTAAAATTGGCTCCACGTGTTTTTCTCAAAACAGCCACCTGAGAAGTACCCCCAGGGGTGATGGCATCTGCCAGACAAGAGACATGGCGAGCACCCACACTTCTTAGGGGTGCTCCTCAAAGGCCCAGACTCTCTTCCTGGCAAGACAAGAGAGTAGCCCTTTCGGGGAATGGAGGGTCTTGCTGCCAGCTCAGCCTGGGGAACCGACCCTGGGGGAGTCTCTGCTCTCCCTCCTGCCGAGGTCTGGGCAGACTGCCTGCCCAGTCAGCCCTTTTATCGCCGGCCCCACGGTGGAGAAACTAGACTTGGACGGGCCTCTCTGGCCACAAGTTAGGCTGCCGTACAAAGCCCAGTCGGGCCAGCCAGCCTGGTGACCGTCTGAGTCTTAGCTTACGGGCTACGGCCTGAACAACGGTGCAGACACTTGTGTGAATGCCTGATTGTGAACACCGGCAGAGGACATCACCATTCAGTTTCTTCAGGTTTCTTCAGTTTTATTTAATAATGTTTAATTTTGTGAAACCTCATTATCTTTTGAGAAGGGAATTTTTCTCCATATCCCTCATCACTCTGTGAAATCATCGCTTGTTTGTTTATTGATTGGTTCATGGCCTGTCTCCCCTAGAATGTTAATTTTGTGGGAGACCGAGACTTAGTCACTCTGTTGCCTACTGCATCCCTAGTACCTAGAACCGTGCCTGGCTTATGTTCACTTATGGGTCCCATTTGCTGAAAAGGAAAACTGAGGCCCCGGTGCCTGCCTCCAGCCTTCCCAACATCCAACTGCAGGAATGTGCCGCAGGCTCCGGCCTTGGGCTCCCCTCCGCTGTCCCTCACAAAACGCCAGCTCCTGAGAGGACCGGAAGGCCAATGGTGTCTGTGAGAGGTCTGCTCCCCATAATGCCTCATCCCCGGGCAGAACTTCCAGGGAAAGGAGGCCGGCGGGGCCCCGTCCCCTGTCCTAGGAAATGGTGGGGACACACAGGCCCTAGAGAAACTACTGCTTTTGCTCTCGGGGAAGTAGTTTATTACTTTTCTGGGGCTGCTGTAACAAACAACCACAAACTGGGTGGTTGAAAACAGCAGAGTTTTTCTCTCTTAGAGTTCTGGGAATCAGAAGCCTGAAATCAATGCAGGGCCCCCCTGCCTCTGAAGGCTTTAGGGGAGAATCTTTCCTTGCCTCCTCCTAGCTTCTGCAGGTGGCCAGCAGTTGGGGTTCCTTGGCTTCCCATTGTGTCACCCCCATCTCTGCCTCCATCAGTGTGTGGTCTTTCTTTTCTCTGTGTCTGATTTCTCTTTTTATAAGGACACCAGTCATTGAACTTAGAGCCCACCCTAATCGACATCTTAACTAGTGACTTCTGCGAAGACCCTACGTCCAAAAATGGTCGTGTTCTGAGGTTCCAGATGGGCGTGAATTCGGGGGACCCTGCTCAAACCAGTTCAGGAATACAGGCCCAGGAGCCAATTACCCCATCTACCACTGAGGAGTAGTGTGACCTCAGGCATGTCGCATAAACTCTGTGCCTCTAGTTCCTCACCTGTGAAATAAGAATAGTAGTTGTCCCTGCCTTGGGGGACAGGCACTGGTATCGGTGATGAGCTTACAAGGTGACTGACACATCATGAGATACGTAGAGGTCAGTAAGCTCAAGTCAGCTAAGTGCCTGTAGATGCTTCACGGAGGTCAACCGGATAGCCATGTCATCAAGAACTCCGCCACAGGTGACAGGCAAGGGAACAGACCCACAGGACCAGCTAGGAAAGGCAGGAAGGGGCACGCAACCCGTCCGAGAAGGTGATGGCAGACCAAATATTCTTTAGGCAGATTTAGGTGAGGGAAGAGAGGGGAAAGGGGGTTTCAGGTGGAGGCACGGGCAGGAAGGGACCTGGTGTGTTCAGAAAATGCCCAGTGGGTCGGGATGGCTAAAGCTCAGATGAAGACGCAGCTGGAAGGCAGTCAGGTGGGGTCTCAGGGGCCCAGGCTTCTCCAGCCCTGGTAGCCCACGGACGCCTTCAAGGTCACTTCTGGCTTTGAAGTATTCATAGTCCGTTTAGGGTGCTCTAACCAGTTTGCCACAGACTGGGTGGCTTATAAACCACAGACATTTATTTCTCACAGTCCTGGAGGCTGAAAGTCCCAGATCAAGACACTGGCAGATTCGGTGTCCGGTGTCACAGCTGAAGGGAGAGGAGGATCCAAGGCAGGTACTCCCAGCACAGGTTTTGGAAGCGCTCGATGACGCTGCAGCAGTTAGAGAAAAGCACAGGCCTGGGCTGCAGGCTGGGCGGCCAGACCTCAGCCACCTCCTTTCCTGAGATCCACACATCCCTCGCTCACCTGGGCTCATGCCCAAAACGAACCCTCCCTGGGGAGGTGGTGCAGCATGAGCCTCACTCCCAATGCCCTGAAAAGGGAAACAACTCGGTCTCTCTCTCGGCCACCGTGTTTCCTGCTAGCTGTATCATAAATTCATTGCTGATGCAAATAAGGAACAATCCCGACTCATCAGTACTTCTGGGCCTGGCCTTCTGTGATGTTCCTTAGCGCCCCACCTTAATTGGGCATCTGACAAGGTACAGGTAAATGGGATGTATGGGACATTCTGGGCCCAGCTTCAGGGGGTGCTCCTCCTTACTTGTCTATATTTATAGAGCAAATTTACATACCCTATCTCCTTTGGGCCCCACGCAATCCTGCAGTGGGAGCCAGGGGCAGTAGGGATCACTTCACTGTAAAGATAAGAGACCACTGTTCCAAGACTCTCTGTGACTTGCCCAGGGCCACTGGTGCCCTCCGGCTGAGAGTGGTCCCTCTGCCTGGGTCTTCTGGCATCACCCAGGACACCTGCCTCTTGAAGCAAGCCTGCCCACAAAGGCAGCATTTTCCAGTGTCTTCAGGAAAGCCTCCCCTTTTCTTTTCTCTTCCCGAGTGACCTCGAGGTCTGTCGAATTCCTGTTTCTGCAGCGAGCTGTAACCATTCCTCATTTCCATATTCTTTGGTGTGCTCCTGGCCAGGATGAGATGCTCTTTCTTTTTTTCCTGTTGGTTTTATGAGAATTTTTTTTAGTGATGTTAGACTTCAAAGGAAGCCTCCATTATACAGCTCGTGACCAGACTCATAGTTGTGATTCTTTCTCATTCCTGCGGGAATAGGACGGTGGCGCTAACACATGTCTCAGCTCCCCTTGACATTCAGTCTCTTTTAAGTGATTTAACAAAGCCCCCTCACTTTCTCTTTCGGGTCCTAAAATACTGTGTCAGGAATCAACAGCTGCCTTCCCAGCCGAGAAGCTGAGCTCCCGATGACTCCATTCGTCACCGTGGTCTCGATCCCCCTAATCTCTGTGCTCCCTGCCTCGTGTCAGCACTCCGTTCCCCTCACACGTCTGGCTTTCCTCAGTAACTTGCTAAATGGCCCTGTTCTCACTAAGTCACTGAAACCCTGGCCACAAGGCGGGTGAAGCGAGATTTAATTGAATCCTTTAGCAATGATTCACAGAACAAAGCCTGACTGTCTGACCTGGAAACCACACAGTGGGGAGTTTAGAAACTGTCAGCGTAGTCAAAACAACGTTCCTGGTTCAGCCATTGATTGAAGTTCAAAGGAACAAAGATGTAAGTCAGAGCCTTGTAATGACAAGGGCGGTCCAAAGAAATACACTTACCTGGGCATGAAGCCTTCTGGGGCGAGGCTTCCCAGACTTTAAATCTTGTTAGTTACAGGGAACTGGCTCCAGGGGCAGCGTGGCCTCCTGCAAGAAGCTTCCCAGCTGAGTAGTGAAAAGCTAAGAGGTCAGGGTTAGGGGACTGTGTTAGTTTCTTAGAGCTGCCGTAACAAATTACCACAAATGGGGTGATGTAAAACAACAAAAATGTATTGTCTCACAGTTCTAAAGACTAGAAGTCCAAAATCAGGTGTCAGCAGCGCAGTGCTCCCTCCTAAGGCTCCTTCCTTGCTTCTGATGGCTCCCAGGAATCCTTAACATTCTTTGGTTTGCAGCTGTGTCACCCTGATTTCTGCCTCTGTCTTCACATGACGTTCTCCCTATGTATCTCTGCGTGTCTTCTCTTCTTGCAAGGAGACCAGACATTAGATTTAGAGCCCACTCTAATCTGGTATGACCTCATTTTAATTTAAACTAATGACATCTACAAAGACCTCATTTTCAAATAAGATCACATTCTGAGGTTCTGAGTAGACATGAATATTTGGGGGACACTACAGGGACCAAGACCCATTTGCTATATCCCAAACATCACCCCTGGATTTGGAAAATCCTCCACAGACTGAAATCTTGTAAATAACGTTGAATCTTTTTTTTTTTTTTTAATTGGGGAACAGTGTTTTTCCAGGGCTCATCAGCTCCAAGTCAAGTCGTCGTTGTTTTTGTTGTTGTTTTTGTTTTCAATCTAGTTGTGGAGGGCGCAGCTCAGTTCCAAGTCAAGTCGTTGTTTTTTCCGTCTAGTTGTGGAGGGCACAGCTCACTGGCCCATGTGAGAATCGAACCAGCGACCTGGGTGTTATGAGCACTGCGCTCTAACCAACTGAGCCAACCGGCCACCCCATAATCTTGAATCTTGACCTTTCAACTTTCATGTTTGAGAAAACAAAGGGGGCCAGTCTGTGAGACATGACTGGGAATGGTTTGATGGAAAAAGCATTGAGTGTTAATGTGGAGAAATCAAGAAGGTGGAACAATAGGCAGCATCCAAGGACATAAATTATCAGTTTAAGGAGTCTGGTCAAAGAGCAATATCCCAGATAGACACATTCCTCTAAACCCATTTCTTATACCTAATGCCACGTCAACGGAGAAGAAAATGTTGATTGCAGTAAAACACTTGTAATAATGTAATACAGGATAATATATGACTGAATAAGATAGGTGTTTACCGTCTACATAAAACTCTCTGTCCATGTGTGAGAAAGCAAGATAAGTTCATGGAAGAATGTGGAAGAAACCCCCATACGGTGTCCCAAGGACCCCCTCCAGCTTTTGGAGGAGAGACCAAGATGAGAGGTGGGGCACAATTGGCCTTAGAATGTTTTAATGATCACAATAGGTTAATAGCTTTCAGAGCAAAAATGGTACCATCTTTGAGACCTCACATTCCAGAATGTTCCTCCCTTCACAGCTTCTACTCCTTCCTATCTGTCATCCACACGCCTACTGACTGCATTTGCTGCCTTCATGGTAACTGCAGATGCCTCTGGCTACTTCAGCTCTCAAGCCAGTCAGCACCTTGATGATTATTGTCCTGCCATGTTGGGCTTGACACTAGGCTCCGTAATTCCATGGCGATCTCACTTGCAGCCTCTAATTCCCCACTCGCATCAACCCTATGGCAAGACAGTGTGATCAGACCATGGAGAAATGAGAATCGTTCAACCTAATGCTCATATGACATCCCTTCTACCTTTCAGCAGGGTTCTGAGTTCCTTATCTGTCATTTAGTCACACAGCGTGACTATTGCCTCCCTTGTATAACCCCACAATTTGCTTTCTCTACTTTCACTCCATCTTCTAAGTATTGTTGGAATCACAAAAACACTTCAACACAAGCTTTTTATTCCAACTCATGCAGTCAATACTCAATTTGTCCATGAAAAATGCCCTATTGTGCACTATCTTTGGGGCTATTCCAAACCTGACTTCCATTCTAGGCAGCCTCTCCTCTGGGAAGAGCCTCCCACCTCCGTGTTTTTGAAAAGGATAGTGAGTTCCGAGGAAAATACCTGTTAACTTCCCTCCTTCCCACAACTTGGCCTGACGTGCTTTTTCTCCAAGGTAGGGTTTCCGGGCGGGAATTCCTGCCCGTTCTTGGGAATTTTTTTCACTTTTCTGTTCCCGAATCCTAAGAAAAATTGGTCGGGAAATTGGGAAAATCGACTCCTTGAACCCAGGTGGTTGGTAGTAGCGGCCGTCACTTTATGGAAATGATTCATTGTGGAGAACAGAAAACAGTTTATATCTCGGGATTCGGGAATGGGAAAGTGAAAAAAATTCTTGAGAATGGGCGGGAATTCCCGCCTGGAAACCCTACTCAGAAGAGTACTGTGTTTGCTCCACTCCCTCCCAGAGACATGGCAATCCACTGTGCTCCCCCCTGGAACCATCCTGCTTCCTCCAGAACTGCTACATCAACTCTTCATTTGCTTCTCTTCCTTCTCTGCTCTCCTCCTCTCTTGGTCTCTCTCCACCTGCTGGGCCTTCTCTTGTCTTAAAATACCCTTTTTATTCTGCCACCCTTGAAAACTACCACCTGACTTCTCCTCTACCTTCTGCAAATCATTTTAACGGGCTGCAAACCATCTTGCCCCCATCGCACACCAAAGAGTTGGAACCATGTGATGGTCTCCTCCACAGATTAGTTATATGGCAGACTATGCATAATTCTGGGATTTTTAATAAATGCTTGCTTTTTTCCTGCTCTCGTTCTGGTGTATAATGACATAGTAAGATTGAGCCACTTTGTAAACTTCTTTGATACTCTAGAGCCTGTAGTCTAGACCATCTCATCCTTTGGAAAAAAAATGGTCCCACGTCTTGGCCCTCCTTTTTCACACTGTGGTGATTTCTTATCTTTCCTCTTATTCCTACTGTCTCCATAGCTCCGTCTGTGTCTACTCTCCCTCTTCCTTTATCCCAAATGTGTTCTAGACCCTGTCCTAGACTCTCTTCTCTTTCCAGTCCACCTTTTCCCCTACGGGACACTCCCTACTCTCGCCTTGAACACCATGCGCCCATGACTAGCCACTCTGGCCCTCCAGGCACCCCCATCTCTGAGTCTTGGCCTTGTTTTCAGTTGACTCCTGAATCTATCCGTCAGAATGACACCCCAAGGAACCTTGAGGCAGATGTGTCCCAAAGAGAATTTGTCATCTTCTTCTCAGACTTTCCAACTGTCCTATTTCAGGCAAAGGTACCTGACCCTAGGCTGCCTGCGCTGACCTCCATTCCAGGCAGTCTCTCCTCTGGGAAGATCTTCCCCCCTCCTTAGTCCCAGGGTGAAAACTTCAGAATTGACTTTGACGTCCTGACCTTCCCCCCGTCTCCCCTCCACAACCAACCACTACATAGCTAAGTTCTAGCTACCCCCCCTCCGCAATGTTTCTAAAACCCATCCCTAGCTATCCAAGAACCAAGTTCGTTGTAAGCCCAGCACACCAGAGAGACTGTGAATGAGCTCAGATAGTCAAAAGATTGTATATGTCTTTGCCATTTAATATAATTAGAATTCTTTTTACACCCAGAGGGCATGTGGCATGCTATTAGATGTTTTCATAACTAAAGAATCTAACGTGTTGATAGCAACTTATCAGAAAGGGAAAGCTATTTATTACTACTAGTAGTAAATGTAATTTAGGATTTCTCATAAGTAGTAGCAATATTAAATTTAAGTAGCTTTTATTCTATCACTATTTGTGAAAGTCTATCAAGAGGTTTGAAGAAATAAAGGCCATTGTTTCAGGAAAGAATGACTCACTCATCATTTTGGCTTAGCGCTTCCTATGATTCATACCGCCACTAGAGCTTGTCCTGCCCAACCTTCCTAGAAGCCATATTGAAAGACGAGACAGATAGCAGGCGTGTGATTTGCAGTGTCCAATAAGGCCTTAATCCTCCAGAAATTGCACTCCATGAACTTGCTGGTTAACAACACTGAGATTTAGTGCCTTCTGCCTGTGCCGCCTAACCAGCGCCTCTGGTGAGAGAACCGCAGAGGATGCAGACCTCCTGCACATTCACTTGGGACCCGGTACAGTGTAGCAGACTTCAGCAACAGGCCAGCCTGCCTTCAAATGTGGGCTCTAACAGCTCTTGCTTCTGAGTTCTTGGAGGATGGCTTCACTTCCATGAGTTCATGTCTTATTTTTAAAAATGGAGATAACAATGTCACAAGTTTTTCATGAGGCTAGACTTTTTTTTTAACCATAAAGAAAAAATTGACAACTATGCTGAGAATCTAGTGGATGGTAGCTTTCCCAACCCAACCCAATCTCTCTCTCTCTCTCTCTCTCTCTCTCTCTCTCTCTCTCTCACACACACACACACACACACACACACACACACTTGCATGTTCTGACTTCATAACTGAGCCTTGGGCTGACCTGGAACCTTTGTAAGAGCTACACCTCCATCAACAGTAAACCTTCTTCATTTTACTTAACATCTAATATCAATGGTAGTTCCACGAGTAGACTGGATTTAAAAGTCTGTCCCTTAGAACAGTTCTCTATACCTTGTATGTGGCAAAAGACACTTTTTAAATCCTTGGTAGGAGAGGGGACAGCAATTTATAGTTATAACGATTCAAGCAGGTAAGCACTGATAAAGGAAAGGAGCAAGGCACTTACTGATTGCGGGACACAATGACTCACCTTCCGCCTGTGTGTCTGCCTTCAGCATGGCCCATAGTCACGGCATGCCCAGCTAACTGTCGGCGTTGAATACTTCAGCCTTGCTTTATAGCTACATGTTCAGCAGCTATTCTAGGACCCATCCTTTCAGGCTGTTCAAGCATCAGCCCCATATAAAGAAAAGAAATTTGAGTTGGGGACTCCTGCTGCATTGATGGCAATAATACACAAAAACAAAACAAAACAAAACAAAACAAAACAAAACGGATCTCAGAACTATTTAGTTGCTAAGGAAACAGACACAGCCGCTGTGAAACCCAGATTAGTATGGTGGTTAGGCACATCTAAATGATCAAACCAAATGAATCAAATGAGCTATCAAATAAAATCAACTGCGAAAAATCAGTTATTAATACAGAAGGAAATAATATTCTTCTGAGTTTGATGGCTCATATGGATCTAAATATTTATAAAATCTAGTCGTTATTAAATCTGTAAATAATGCAATGATAGGTATCCAATTAACAATTAAATCGTTCTTAGACTCTCAAATAAACTTCCAAGAAGAAAATAATCCATTCCTGGGTGAGCTAAGATGATCCATGCAAAATCTATTCATTGGTGCCTGGGTCAAGGATGCCATCTTTTTATTGGTTTGTTTTTTCATTGTTGTTTAATAGGAAATTTGAATAGTGCTATTATCGGTTTTCATTCCAGTTTTCATTGGAAAATCAGAAGAGTGTTAGCATGTCTCAGTTATCCTAAACACCAACATATTTGTCATTTTGTCACCACCAGAATTAAATATGTGGCCTGGGTTTGTGTGACCAGAACGGGGACCACAAGAGGAAGCAAGTATTTATTTGCTTTTTCCACATCAGACTGGTGTGTAGAAGTCAAAGGGTTCAAAATTTACTCCCCAAGGAATGTGAGTAAAGCAACTTTCTCATATTTAGAGCCTCAGCTGCTGTTGATCTTAACAGGGGCCTTTCCACAAACTCTCCGTCTTCCTCTTTGATATTTTAGCCTCTTAATCATTGTAAGTCAACAATTCATAACTGACAGTTTTGCTGATAAAGTACCTTTATAATGATAGACTTGGTGTTTAAATTTCCGCCTACGTCTTCTCTAAGTTGGTGACCTAATTGTAGCTGGTTCTTCCAATAGAAATACTCACTTGTTAACCTCAAGTTATTTCTGGGCACAGCTGAAATAAAACAAATTGCTTTTTAAGCTTAGGAGTCCAGATTCTGTGTCTTATTTTCCATTTCTTCTTGCCCTTTTTTCCATGTAGGTTTTATCTGCTACCTATAAACCCTGAAAAACAAATTATTCCGTTCAAATCTTTGGAAAGGGCTGTTTGCTGGCACAAAATCACATTGTCTGATGCTTTTTCTTGTTCTGAATTTCTGGAAGGGAAATCCTTCTTGTGAAGAGTCTTAACTTTCCGTCAGTAATGAGGAAAACTGTTTCTCTTGGGAGAGTGGAGGTAGCTTTATAAGAAAAAACTCAGCAGAAATAAAAATCCACATAACCGATTTTTAAGGCGAGTCTGTTTTTTTACTGATGTTGATCTCTATTCTGCCTGTGAGATGGGAATGAATGAAGAGGGGCATTGAAAACTGTGTCAGGCTGAACAGTACAGTGCACTGTGAAAATTATTGTTTCAATTGTGTGCTACTTAAATGCCACCCTTATAACTTGAAATAATATACCCACCTCCTCATGTCTTCTTCACAGGCAGACTCTCCCGTTGCCAGTCTTTGTATGGCTCGGGACATTGCCTGCTATATTTGGGGTGACCATGCTGGTCTGGCGTATGCCCAGTGTCCAAGTGCAGTTTTTAATTATTGAGAACCCCTCCATTCAAGCTGAAAAGTATCCTATTTAAAAGCGATCAAAAATTATATGATCCCTTCCTTTGTGGGACTTCCCCTAAGTGCTTGCAAGATGCGTTATTGAGAAAGAAAACAACAGGCTAACTGGTTTCAGAGAACTTAGTCCGTTGTTCATACGTAGAGACTTAGACCCAGTGGGGTTCAAGGATGGCTCCTCGGTGACAAAGCCAGGATCAAAGTCATAATAGCAGGTCTTTCTACAGCACTTACTGTCAAGCCAGACACTCTTCTAAGTTCCTTCCGTACATTGACTCATTTAACCTTTATAGCAGCCTGTGGGGTGGGTGTAATTTTCCCATTACAGCAAGTAGCGTGCCCCAGGCCATGCACTACCAGGGGGCAGAGCTGCACTTGGAGCCGGGAAACCTGGTTTTTGTCTCTGGGGACCTCACTGTGTCACACGCCTTGAAGAGCCAGCACTTCTGACTCTTGGTCCTACCCTTTGCTCTATATCATGTTGCTTTTGGACCAAGTTGAGAAAAGCTTGTTAGTGAAAATTTAGCCCAACTTTTCAAAGCTTTTATTTTTATAGTAGTACTAGGAATATCATTGAAGTACTACCAGATGCACTGAAAAAAACAAATGAGGCTTAAAAACAGATATGACATAGACTTTGTAATATATATGTTTTCAGGGAAGATAATCAAAATATTTATCAACACAGACAGCACAGGTAACAACCATTCAGAAAGGGAGGCAGCCATAAAATGACCAATATGGCCACCCCAGGTAGACCATCGAAATATCAGACTGGTGTTTTTCATATCAGGATTTATTTCTCAAGACCTACCTAAATAAGACCATAAGCCCCTCCAAATCATATATGTGCCTGTATAATTCCTTTGTAGAGCACCTGGTAAACACCCATGGGAAGAGTTTTCTTAATAAATATTGTTTGACGATGATTATAGAGAATGCTTGCATCTGAGTTGCCAACGTGTGAAAAAAATACATTGACCATAAAAACTGTGACTTACAGGAAAAATTTAAGAGGGTTTACAGCATATAAAGCTTGGAGCATATGTTTAAGAGCAAAGCCAAATCCAGAGAGAATCTTTCTCTCATTCCACAGGCTGTGTGGGTCACAGGTGGTATTCCGGAAGTCAGGCATGAGAATATATGCAGTGTCCTTGACCTTCACAGGTCCCAATCAGTCATGCATGTCTGGAGCCTTCAGTGCTCAGAGCCCACTGGAGAGAGTAGACATCACAACAGAGCTTTACTCTCTCCAACTCAAGGGAGAACAGTCTGTCTCCTAAAAGACAGTAGGAGCTTACCTGGCCCAGGATGAATAAAGGTGTTGTTTTTGTCTAAGAACTCTGGCAGGGGAGACTCCACAGCTACCTAGAATCTCCTTTTTGTATCCAGGTAGCTTAGGAAGACATGCCTTGGTATCAGAAAAGGGAACCTTCGATCATACAGAGGTTTAAATAATAAAGCAGACCATAGTTTATCAGCAGAACTGGCAGAAACATCAGACAATTCCTTAATTACCCTGTACAGCTGTTCTCAAATACGGGAATTTCCTTGCCCGGATCTGGCTCACAGAATGAGCACCAAATGTTGAAAAGTTTAGTGTTTCTTAACCAGGAGACACACAGCTATGAAATATGTGAAGCTGTGGTAGACAAGTCAAAAAAAAAAAAGTGAATCTTATTATTTCAGGAAAAAAAATAGAATCCTTAAGTTTGACAATATTTTTTGCTCCTGGGAAAGTACAAATAACACATCAAAACTAGGCTTTTTGTTTGAGAATAGTGAAAAGGAAAGAAATGGTTATGTCTTTTCTTCTTTGTAAAACAGCATTTCCATTTATTTCCCCTATAAGGACCATCGAAATTTGAGTTCTATAGAAAACTAACCTAGAAGCAGCGCCCCCATACTCATCAATGGAAAGTAAGTCGTCGTCGTAGAATTTTGCTCATTGTACAGAAAGCACTCTGTTCAGGGAAGACACTGGATATTTTCCCCGTTGACCCATGGACCCACATGAACACGGTGAAGTAAATGGGGAAGCACTTATACCCCTTCCATAGCTACAGGTCACCGGAGGAGGATGTGGGGTCAAAGATGGAGACAGCTTTCGGCCCCTCTAGCATCTCCATACATCCCCCACACAGGTTGATAACGAAGTGACACTCCAGCGTGCTTTCAAGTTCCAGACAGCTCTGTGGCAGCAGCTTCTATGTGTGAAGTTACACGTAATCCAATCCAGATTAAATACCTGAACATCCGCTTCCATGCGCATGAGTTGTGATGACAGCTCCAAGATGTTACAAGCAGCCACCTATCTCTGCCGAAGGTAGGAGGTTATAGAGTTAGACATGGTGAGCTACCGAATTGGAGTTTTGACTGATAACATTGTGTCTTGTAATGATTTGACCAAAGTTAGATTTTATAAATGTATCAAACTTTTCAGTACTGGAGCCCCCCCCTTTACCCACTGAGGGTATGTTCTAAGACCCCCAGTGGATGCCTGAAACCACAGGTAGCACTGAACCCTATATATACTGTTTTTTCCTATGCATGCATACTTAGAATAAAAGTTTAACTTATAAATTAGGCCCAGTAAGAGATTAACAACAATAACTTATAATAAAATAGAACAATTATAACAATAAAATCAGGGTCACTTGCACCCAAGCACTGTGAGACTGGGACAGTCGACCTGATAACTGAGAGGGCCACTAAGTGGCTAACAGGTGGGGAGTATATACGGAATGGATACACTGAACAAAGGGATGATTCACGTCCTGGACAGGACAGAGCTGGACAGCAGAAGATTTTTGTCATACTACTCAGAATGACATGCAATTGAAAACTTATGAATTGTTTATTTCTGGAATTTTCTATTTAATATTTTTGAACTATGGTTGATCATGGGTAACTGAAACGATGGCAAGCGAAACTCAGGATAAGGAGACACTACTGTACTTAAATCCATAGCCCAAGCCCAGTGAACCAACGTAATCCCCCAAGGGATAGTTTTTGGAAGCTTTTGAAAGAAATAGGCGTTCTCTAAATGAAAGACCATTGAAAAATAATAATACTCTCACCAGTTATTATTATGTTGGCTCAAAATGTCCATTCCTGGGAAAGATGACCAATTGATCTTTGGGAATAGTTGGTGACTCATCACCACATACAGTCCTGTTAATTTTCTAATTTTTCCATTTTAAAGATGAAATGGATAGATTTGATTGGAAAAAATCAAGAGGTCTTCAAACAATAGCCACATTCAGTTAAAAAAAAAAGAAACTATATGTTCAACTACTTTGATCTTTTAAATTATCAATGTTTGCTTTTTGATTATTTTAATGGAGGTTACTCCAAGGAATATCCATCTAGTTGGTTAAAAGGAATATTTTCACAGCTATCATTTAAAGGAACATTACCTGTGTAAGTGAGGCAGGTTGGAGAAGCAGTGTACTCCCAAGGCTTCACAAGTGTATTCCATTGATGATCTGTTCATGTAGTGTTTCGTGGGATCTACATATAGCTTTTTCTTGACTTTTCTACCGCCATCACTTGGCAGAATGAACAGGGAAAAAAATTATTTTAGAAGAAGAACTGCTGGCCAGAGGGAAATGTAATCAACCAACACGTGACTGACCATGATGCTCTACCAAGATTGTCCTCCCCAATAGTTCTCTGGGTTCTCTGTTTGATATTTGCATCTAGCCTTTCAGGTGGCATCTCTAGCAATTGTCAGCCTGTTGGGCTTGGAGATTTTGTCTGTTCTCCCTTCTGTGATACAGACTTCACCAGACATTAGAGCTTCCACTGTGTTCATCAAAATCACATGCCAAAGCAAGCTTGGGTCTGTATCATATATTCCCAATGGGGGCGATATTGTGCCAAAGGGAACAGAAATTGGTGGTGAGGGGATGGGGAAGTAAAAAACATCTTAGATATCACAATGGCTTATAGCCCTCCAAAACTCAATGCCACCTGACGAAAATCGTATCTCTTAGTATTTCATTTCTCCCATTAGTGAGAATTTAAATTTAATTTAGTTTTTTTTTTCCCCTGGGTCAAGGGATGTGGGAATGACAGCAAGAACAAAAGAAGCTCATATATTTGTACAAATTTTTCAATTTAAGAAAGTAGGGAGTTGACAGTATATTCATACAAGATATGTGCTAACAAATTCTAACTTCAAAATTCAAGCAGGAGATTGATATTGCTCTATAATTTCAAGCATATCTTATTTTGAGCTCAAATTGTACAAGGATGATTAGTTTTTCCTTGGTGATTTTCTTTCAAAAGCCAGTGATTGCTTTTTTTTTTTTTTAACCTCATCTGGATTTTCAGTGAGACACAAGCAACTTTCAGAGGTAAATCCTAGGCTTTTGCTTGCATTTTGCGCTGAGTTTATCAAATGTCAACTCGAAAATATTCAATTGCTTTCCTCTCCAGGTAGAATACAACTCAACGGCCATAAAACCAAAACCCTCCAAGATTTAGTACCAAACTCTCTTTCCAAAGTTATTTTCCTCAGCTCTTCTTTATAAACTACACTCCAACAAATAAACCTCTCACGTCTGTGCCTTACCTACCCTGTTTTTCTTCCTCCCTACCAACTCCATGCCCAACTGTTCTTCAGTGTCCCAAATGTCCCGGTGTTCACAAAGATTGTTTTCCAGCTCTATGGAAATAGAATTGACATATAACATTGTGTAAGTTTAAGGTGGACAACTGGAAGCGATCTTTCCTCTCTTCTAAACGCATACAACTTGGCATCTGGGCTACTCTTATGACACTCAGCACTTTCCACTACATAGTATGACTTTAAGTATATATTTTGGCTCCTTCTCCAAGTTAAAAGCTCTTGAAGGGCAAAACTTTGGACTGATTTCTAGGCAACTAGACACTAGAACTAGAAAGCGTGTTAAATTCCTGCATACGTAATGTCACAGTCTGTTGCTTAAAATGTTTCCCCAAAAAGTTTCAATGGCCTAAAAAATAACCAGATATGTTAATGGATCTATTAGGGGGAAAAAAAGAGCAAAATAGGCTTTGCTTTTTTTGTATAGTGTCAATAATTCTGTTTCTTTAAAAAAATAAAAAAATAAAAATCCCAGAAAACTATTTAGAGCACAGAAGATCCTTTCCAGAAGGGATGTTGAAAGAAAACAGGGGCTGACAGTAACCTAGGAGGGTGATGTGGCCCTTACAAAACTAATGCTGTCTTCATATGCACCAGATTTTATGCCAACTTCATTTTATTCATTTTGCACCCTTCATCTGAACCCCAGATTTTAGGATTGGGAAACAGAACCAACTGGAACATGAAACACAAAACAAGATCCAGCCAAACACAATGAGCTCTCTCTGGCTTCTAGTCAAAACTTGGCTGAACCACAAAGCTTCACCTGGTTTTGAGTAAAAACCACACTGAACCACCATTTTTTTTCATGGTTTCGGTTTGAAAATGGGGTTTCATGCAAAGCGTGCCCTAGTTTCAGAACAGTTCCTTGGCAGAGCATGGGCAAGTCTTTAATGTGGACTGTGCCTTGTGTGTAACCCCAGTTAAGTCAGCATGGAGGTGAATACTTCTTGTTCTGCCCTCAGAAAGTCCAGTTTTTGAGCAGTCTTGTTCACGTGATCATGAAGATGGCTGAAAACCATCAGGCATATTAATAAGAAATGCAATCAACTTGAATTTATTTGTTGCAAAAACAGAGAAGAAAATTTTGAAAGGAATAAATCAAAAAAGAGCTAGGATGGTGTAAAACATGGTCAAAAGCTCTATCTATGTATGGAGGCAAAGAAGAGATTGAAAGCAATTCTTAGGATAATCTGGGCCAACATTTCCCATTCACTGGAAAATCTGAGATAATAAATGAAGACAAAGTGGCTACATGAATACGTAGAATGAAACCGCTCAATTTTCCCCTCCTTGGAAGGAGGTTAAAATCCTCCTTAGAATAGTGTGACATAAAAAAAAAAAAAAAGAAAGAAAGAAAGAAAAAAAAGAATAGTGTGACATGAGCCATGCGCCCTGAGTGGTGATGGTATTTGGAAATAGACTCTAATATAAAGAAACACCAAACTGAGTTTTCCATGACATGACGGGAAACCACCATTGTTTTCTTGGTAAACTAAACTAGTACTAGGATTTATAAGAGGATTATAATAACAAACACATAGAAGAATGGGTGGTATCTGTAATAAAACATTTATTACATCAATAAATGCAAAATTTAAAAGATTAACAGTAAGAGAAAATAAGTGGCTTGCTAAAAATAGCTTATATCTGTGTAATACTGTAAAATTAACACACAAAAATGTCCCACACGTGACCACACTGGATTTCCAAAAAGCACCCCCATGAACTTATTAGGGCAGGTCCTAGAGAGATGACATGACTTACCCAACCTAGGTCTGGATGCCGTAAACTGCACAGATTTGATTTTTCCTCAATTATCTCCATCCAGAGGACAAAAATATATCCTCTGCATGATTACTGTTCAGCAAGGGAGACAAGCAAATCCACCAACCATTGCAATATAATGTCACAGGAGCCAGGGTGGGAATATTTTCTAAGGAATTAAGGAGAAGGAATGAAAGTTTCCCACATCTGCATTCTCTCTTTGTGCATAACAGAATGCAGAACTGCAAACTACGAGAGAGTCTCTAGGAGGTGGACCTGAGTGGAAACATGCTTATAATGTGATACCATCCCGTGATCTACAGAATCCATCCAGGTGATGGGTTCAGTTGGGGATATACGGGTTTTTAGGGTCCCATGAAATATACAAGTAGAGCTCTCAAGGTCCTCCAGAAATTTTGGTCTAGAAGTTCAGGGGAAAATTTCTGGGCTGGAGATATGGATTTGGGAGTCATAATGTAAAAGTATTACATCAGTGATTTCACCCAGTGCAAGTTGTTGGGGGAGAATCGATCAAAGCGATCATCCGGGTCTCTGACCCACTGATCCTAAATACGAAACTAAGTAATACAGACACAAGATAAGAGAACAGGACTAGCAAATGATGACTGTAGTGAAGGCCCCACACCACCAACTGAAAGGGAGCTCTTCCTCATCCTGCAGAACCGATCGATGCTGAATCCCAAAGCACTTTTTTTTTTTAATTTTATTTTTTATTTTTTAAATTTATTGGGGTGACAATTGTTAGTAAAATTACATAGATTTCAGGTGTGCAATTCTGTATCACATCATCTATAAATTACATTGTGTGTTCACCACCCAGAGTCAGTTCCCTTTCCATCACCATATATTTGATCCCCCTTACCCTCATCTCCCACCCCCCAACCCCCTTACCCTCTGGTAACCACTAAATTACGTTCCCCAGATTAATTTTCAAACCCCGTGGCCATCCTGTGGTCACCGAAGCACTTTTTCCTTTAAGTAGAAAGTCGCACCTCACTTACCCACTATAGAATAGTCTATAATAAATAAACTGAACATACAAATATCTCACTTACACAAAAGATCAATCAAGAGTGATCATTTATTTTATGACAGGCTTCACAATGGAATTCTATCAAATAGCAAATGTCTTTAGTGATGGTAAAACATGATTCATTTCACCAATCACCAAGCAAAAATTTCATTTACCTATACTTTTAGGGAACACAAGATTGCTTTTGGTAATTTTTGTGTTTGCTTTTTAGGCCAATGCATACTACAAATTTCTTTAGGTAGGTAATAAGCAAGTGGATAAATGGGCCAGCAGATAGAATCAATTTTCACTTCCAAAGGTTCTTTGGTGCAGAGCCTAGTAAAAACTTCTATTTAATTACCATGGAATTAGATGTTTGGCTATAGAATATTTATGTGGAGGCAGAAACCAAATAGACATATCCCTAGATAAAAAGTATTAATTCCAGGCCCCAGGGGTCAAAAAGTATTAATTCCAGGCCCCAGGGGTCACTACTGGGCTCATTATGTCAATATTTTATGAATCATTTGGAAGTTGGAGTAGTAGGCAATGAAATTTCCTGTTTTTTTTCTAGTGAGAATGAGCTTACCCAGGTATCATATAAATGAAATCAACGGCATAAAGATCTGGGTACTAGACATAGAAATGCCACACAAACTTAAGTTTTGGCCTATTATTGTGTTTAGATGAAATTCTTCTAAACTATATTTAGAAAATTGTGGTCTCAAAGTGATCAGTTATAACCCTACAAAGGTCCATTAATATTGTCCCAGAGAGTGTTCTTCCAGTGGAGACATCAGGGCAGTGTACTGCTCCATCCAAGCAGGCCACAGAAATCCTTTATAAGGAGCTGGTGAACCACACGATATGTTGTTATGCTTGTTCTGTGAAATATGTGGTGCTTGAGGTTTGATTGTTGCAATTCATGGGCCTCATAGAATAATCATTTCTCCCTCTGCTGATCTGCTTGAGTTTACCTCCCTATCTATCATCCTTTCACTGACCTGACTACTTCCTATTTTCTGGTTGGTTATACATGTACCTTCTTCTTCAACTCAATGAAGGCAAGATATGCCCCTTCTTCTTTGGCAAAGACCTGTTCATAGTATGTACACCATATATAATGGGCGACAGAAGGATGGATGGATGGATGGATGGATGGAGGGATGGATGGATGGATGGATGGATGGATGGATGGATGGATGGATGATGGGTGGATGGTAGATGATAGATGTGTGGTAGGTGGAAGGAAGTATAACAAAAATTTTAAATGTGCCTAGAAAGTGACTAAAGTGATCAAGACAATAGACATTTTCTTAAGGTTAAAGAATGATCACTCTTTAAACTATAATGATTACAAGAAAAGGATAAAATTAACAAAGTTCCAAATGTTTAGCTTTCTCTGAATTCTCCTTATTGATCTATTATCTAGAAATGAATTAAGAGAAATTAAAGAATTTCAAGTTACACGCCACATCTTTTAAGGTCGAGTCTTGATTGGAACCTATTATGTGTTCCATAAATTTTTCTTTGGTGAACGAAACTTACCCAACACTTATTTCTTCAGAACTCTTGGGACTTTAGTACTATGTTAACAAGTCAGTTTAAACTGTGGACAAATAACACTGTGTAGTGTCTCTGTTCTTCAACTGCTCCTAGCCTCAGTCTCCTCATGGGTACAGTTGGGGTAGATATATAATACCTTTCTCACCTGAAAGGATTATGAAGATCAAGTGGGTTATATATGTAAAACCCTTAGTCTACAAACAGCTGTTAAGCGGCTGAGCCAGTATTGAAATCCAGAATTACCTAACTCGTGAGACTCCTTTTTTTTTTTTACTTTTTATTTTGAAATGACTTGAATGTACAGGAAAGTTGTAAGAGTAATACAAAGAACTTCTGTATACTTCACCCAGATTGACCAATTGTTCACATCTTGCTACATGAGCTCATGTTTTTCATCAGTGTGCTTTGGGGTCTCTAATAGTCTGTAAAATAGGCACAAGAATGGGTGTTTACCTCAGAGGGTCACGGTGAGGATCAAATGAGTTTGCGGATGTTAAAAATAACACACATCATTGAACAGCTGCAGCAAAGCCTTAGCAGGACCCCTGACCAACTTAGGAGCCCAGTATCGGGGCAATGGAGGAAGTGAGCCTCTCTTCCAGGGTGAAGGGAAATAGGAACTGGAAAGACCCACTAAAGAGGTGATCTCTGCAGTCAGTGTTTAAACGCCCAGCCATCCAGGATCAGAACAAAGCCATGATTTCCATGTGCCACCACCTCGTCTTCTCCCAGAAAAAGGGCTGAGTTTGAAAAATCTCTAAAGAATATTAACTGATTTAATTTGCAAAAGTGAGTGCCGCTCTGCCCAGCCTAACTCCACTGCCGTTAATGGAGCCGGGGTCATCCATGCGGCTTCCAAAACTTGTTATGAAGAGTAGAACATCCTTCTGCCCGAACTCCTCGCAAACCCCCAGCCCTGGAGTGGAGGTCACCATCTCCCAGTTCTTATCACCATTCACGGAAGAAAGCAGTGATCTTTCTAAAACATCTATTTCATTTAGCTGCACAAAGCCAAACCTTGTCCGAGGGCATGAAAACCCCTTAAATACCGTATGTAGCCCACAGAAACTAGCTCCATACATAACAGAGTGTGCTCTTCGAGTAATTCTCTCAGGAGGCAAACCATAACGGCTCTGAGTTCACGTCTGCCATCCAGGCCTTCGCGGTCACGGAGAACACGCATGGCCACCGCAGGCAACGTCAAATACCAGAACAGATATGATCCATACCTTGTAAAAAGTTCTGTAGCACATAAAAACAACTCTGAAGATGATCAATTTTGCCAAGTAAGCGTGACACAAGCCTTTTGTCCTTCTTTCAGTTCTCATTCTACTTTTGACTTATTTGTGGAAAGTTATAATTAGATTGTGCTTTGCCTTGTTTTTTTTCTGTAACTGATAAAGCACCGTAAATCCTGGACCTCATCCATGAGTGCAGTCACTTATGAATTTTGCTATTTTTTGCACATTGCACCATATGCAGGCCCGGCTGAGAGGCATGGTTCCGTATTCCTGGCATGCAGGAGAGTCACTGAGAGATATCATATGGTCTGCTGGCAGAAGTACAAAGTGCCTCTTGCTGTTTGATCTACTGTCTTAAACTTAAATGCAAAATCTGATAATTGGGTCAGGCAGGAGAAGAAACTGAGCAGTAAAGTTCTTTTCATTTCCTTTTGCTATTTCTCCACGTTTCATCTTTTCTTCTTTTTTTGCCCTCTTTTTCTCCCGTCTCCCTCTCCCTTTTTGTTCTCAGCCCCCGAAGGAGGCAGACTGCTTGTGAGTGGAATGGATTTGACGAGGAGGTGGGCTTATGTCTGGAAAACCTGTCAGAGGGTCTCCAGTTACCTCCATCAGCTCCTTGCTTGACATACATTAGATTTTTGCTCCATTAGCGACAGTCCTGGATAACCATCTTGAGCTTAGCAAAAGCCAAAGTCATGGCTGGGTTTACTTGTTTAGAAATATTACTGCCTTCCCAGACGTGGATTTGTCTCATGTGAAAGGAATTCATCGTAGTCTCTCTGGTGTAGGGCATGAAGCAGAGGCTTGTACTTCAAAGGGCACAAGAGATAAATGAAAACCGAACCTCCTCTTCAGACAGAAGGAGACTGCTATGTGAAAAGTCGGACTTAGACCTCTCTGCCCAGGAGTTTCTAAACATGGAGAGAGAACTTTTCGTTCTTGATTTCACCACTCCAAGACCTATTGCAGAATTGCCTGTGTGGTTACTGAATTGTTTTCGCTGGACGTAAACCCAAACATGGCTGCCTAACATACATAAATGTAGCCCTGGCTAAGGAGGGTGCAAAGTTCAGAAATGATCAAGCTTTCTGTCAGCATCACTTCTTCAAATCACAAAGCGCAGTTACTCACGTCAGGTGAGTCACTGAAGTTTTTCACAGGTCAGGCCACCCACTCATGATGGTAAGTGTGTCATGGACACCCTACCAGTTTCTAGAAAGTTCCAGAAACTCCCTCTCCCTGAAAGACCACCTGGAGTTAGGAATGGGGGCAACTGGAAGCAAGTCACACTGCAGCTTTCCTCATGTGTAGCCCCTACTAATGCTGTTGGTTGGACTCAGGATAAAACATACATGCTAGACAGTCTTAATCCTGAATTGAAAAAAGAAGTCACAGGGAGGCCACCTGAAGAGAGGGTAAGATCGAGAAGGGATTTCGCCTCTGTGAAGATAAGTCCTGCCAATGGTAGAACCACTTCCTTCCATTGGAGCCTCTCCACTAATGGCTCCGCAAGTCACTGCTTTCTGAATATCCTGTCCCAAATTCAGATTCTTTAGAGCGCCATGCCAGAGGAAGCTTTTAACTAGGATCACAATTCCTAAAGTTTCCCAGCATCCCTTGTGGTTTTCCCATACTTCCTGGCAGACCTAAGCGTCCCTGCAGAGCCACGCAATGCTCTGGAAGAACCACCAGGCCAAAGCAACAAGCCAGCCTCAGAGTCCTGCAGAGGGAACTTAGAACCAAATCGCTTATCCAGACACAGGCAGACAAACTAAGACACAGTCCTAGATCTAAACGACCCAAGAGCCTGCCTTTTGGAGGGCATTCTGGACCCTGGGAAGGTTGCAAAGAGCTGGATCCAGGGTGTAGGGCTGGGACAGGAGTTCAGCACCCCGGAAATGCTGATCAGTATTTTTCCCAGACTTCTTCATGCTGGAGAAAGAGGGTGCTGGGGCAGGGAATATGTTCGCTGACGTCTCGTGCACTCAACCTTAGCACCTGTACTGAGGAGGCATCAGAATGTATTTTGACTTGAAATGGAAAAGAGACTGTTTTTCTGAAACAGGTGATTACGTAACAGTGAGTTGCAACTCTCTTTGATGGAGGCTGCCTTCGCAAAACTGCCCGTGGCCCGAGAGGGCTGCATGGTTTTGTCAGTTTTCAAATTGCAGCCCCTCAGTCAAATATTTAGGGCCCTGCTGGCGGTCTCAGAAGATCCCTGGACTATCATCAGTCAGTCACCCTCGCTGTTACAGTCACATCGTACCTTGTCATTTTCCTTAATGTGACTGTATCACTTCTTAACTCGAAATTAGACCTTTTCAATGTAACAATCAGAAGTGACTCTTACACACCTTGATTTGTGGCAACACTGGGGCCCAGTCTTCAGGGGCTTTGGGGTGAGGTTCAACCTCCCCCTCTGATGCCGACACCAACATATTTATTAGAGTGAGTGATGGGTCGCAACACCCACAGTCTGAGGGGTCGATGAGGGGGTCGACCAGTTTTCCCTTCAGTCCAATCCAAAGTTCAGTGGAAAGATGAAACATTATTTTTAAAAAATCATGTGAATTTGTTTTAATTACACCCCTAAGATTTTCTTCCATTACTGTAGAACTTAGGTAATTGTCTGAAATTTGTTTTTTTTAATGCGTCCTTACTCTCGGGTTCCTGGCCTGTCAATTTTTCAGCTTATCCAGCTCTATTTAGTGAAGACAATGATTTACTGTAATTATAGTTGCCTTTTTTGCAGCCTCCATCACCAAAAAAAGATAAAATCAAAAATTCTTAGTGGAAATTAATTTAGAAACAGCATTAGCACAATTCTGATACAGCATAGATAACCATAGCGGCAATTTCAGCAGGCAAAGCTGAAGCTGGGAGCGGGGGGTCCAGGACTTCCTCTGGGCAGCAGAGTGGTTAGACCAAAGCATCCATCCTCTTCTCTGGTCCTTGGCATGTGGCTTCCGGCAAGTAGTTTGACCCTTTTGGGCTCAATTTCCACATCTGTTCACTGGGAATAGTAAAAGTACCCACCTCACAGGGTTGCAAGGATAAAATAAACTGATCCATGTAATGCACTTAAAATGGTGCCAAGGACTTGGTAAACCCTTTAGAAATAGTGGCTTATTGTTATTATTAATATTATTTCTTTTACTGTCACTTATCATCCATGATACGAGGATAAAAGGACTAGATTTGGGCTTAGGAGATGCAAATCCAAGTTTAAACTCCCGTACTCTCTTGTTGTTTCATCTTGAGCAGATTAACCTCTCTAAGCTCCTGTTTCCTTATCTGTAAAACAGGGCTCTGTCTAATTTGCATAGAAGTGTGCAGATGAAACTGAGTGAGCAATGGGAAAGCACTTTGTAACCGAACGTGAGACCTCAGAACTCGCCTTTCTCTAGAAGACAGCAGAATTGCAGTATAGGGCTGCAGTTGCCGCGTGGCATGCTGGGATGTGGTCTGCCAGGCTCTGTCTGGGTGTGCTCAACTGGGAAGTTTCGCTTTCTGCACAGCTTTCCTGAACTGTTATCCACAGGATACACAGGTGTGCCCAGGTGTGACCTCTGGGGCCAGGTCAGAGGATGGCAAGGAGCCAGGTAGATGCTTGCTCGGGAAATGCCCTGCATCTCAGAGAGGAGACCCAGACCTGCAGAGCCCATGTCCCCACACGCACGTGCACTGTCTGTGTCTCCGATTTTCATCTGAAGAGCCCTGTAACTGGTGAGTGTGGTCACCAGGAATTCTGAGGAGGAAATGGGGCTCCACAGAAAGTAAACAAGGACATGTAGTTCTTTATACAAATATTCTGAAAGAACACTCCAAACATCCTCCCTCCTTCTCCCATGGATGGGGGTGGAAGGGCTTTTTCCCTTTTTTCTCTTAATATAAATTTCTTTCCTTTGGCTCTTTTCTCTTACTATCTTATTTCCTTGAAAGAGGTGCCTACGTACAAACCAAAGTGTCTGGCTCTATGAGGTGGAAAAAGGGACTAAACCAGAGGCGGCAAGACCGTCAGAAGCACATAAAAATATTCCAGATGATTTTTAGTTTACTTTCCTGACTGGTGTGTTACAGCTTTCTGAAACTTTGAAGATGAAGTGTGAAATATAGATGAACTCTGGAATATATACTCAGATCTGTGTGCAGATATGTGTTTGCATGCATGAAAAAGTATGTGTGCATGTGTGAGCACATGTGTGCAAATGTGGGAGGACATGTAAAGGTGTGTGTGTGTGTGTGTGTGTGAATATATGTATGAGTGTTGCATGTGCACGGAAGTGTGTGTGTATACGAGTATGTACGTGAGCGTGTATCTGTGTATACGTGAGTGTGTGTGTGTGTGTGTGTGCACGCATGCATGTGTGCTCAGAGCACTCTGGGTGTCAGCACTGTGCTATCCATCCATCGTGACCACAGGAGAAGCCAGAAGTGATTTTACACATTTTGCATTCAATGCATAGATGAGGAACCTGAGGCCCGGAGAGGGACGTAACTCACCTCATCACAAACCTGATTTGTGGCAGATGCCGGATCAGAAAGCAGAATTTCCTCTTCCACTTCCCTTTCCATCATGCCATTTGTTTCTTTCTCCCCGCTGACCTCTGAAACACCAGCACCTACGGGATGGTCTCTCACCTTCTCCTACCTCAACTGTTTTTCAACTCTTTCAATAAGGGACATGCAGTTGCACCTGGAGAGGGATCTGAGATTAGTACTAAAATGCCCTGTGTGCCATAGAAGCACACAACCTTCCTGCACAGGTCTTCTTGAGGGAGACGGCTTCCATCGTGCTCGTGGTGGAGCCCCAGGTCCTGGGTCAGCTGGTTGAGTTCACTGGTCCTACCCTGTGTGCCCCAGCCACAGTGCTCAGCACAGATCCTGCAAACATGCCAGACCCTCTCTAGTCATCTCTGTGAGTACAGGGGCCGGACCTGGAATGAATAAACGGCAGTCCCAGTCTTTCATCCACACAAGTAAGTTTTATTTATTTGAAATTGAAGAACTCAGGCTTCTAGAATATTCAGAGACCAAGAGTGCCACTCGGGTATGCCAGGCTCACAGCTCATCACGGAAGAGGGTCAGGCCCACCGAGTCCCCCAAAAGCTTCCCTTATTGAGGAATCTTCTCCCTAAGTCAACTGGGGGCTGTGCGTCTCCCTGTTCTATCATCAGGGACAGAAACAGCTGTGCTAAATGATATCCTATTGATCCATTTGTCAAAATCCACATCTTGTCTGGCCTTCAGATGTGCCTCACTTTGATGCTTCTTGGGGATGATCTGGGGCTTGAACAGCATGTCCGTCATACAGGAAAAAAAATTACAGGGCATCCCTAGTTGTCAAAGTTCCCCCAATTCAGGCCTTTTCTTCCACCTCTCCCTAGAGCTGATGGGCCGGACTGGCATTTTAGCAAGTGAAGTAATGGATTTTTAACAGTGCAAAGAGCCTTACAAATCATGTGAGTGCCACCAGCTCAGGTATTTGAGGACATTAAGACTAAGCGAAATGCTGATGCTGAGCCAGCCTGTGGCTAGGTAGGAGTGAGATGCCACACTCTTTTCTGGAATTTTGTTCTCATTCAGTAACTCCCTGGGTCTTACACCAATGCCTCCTCTCCGGTGCTTTGAAAGGCCACTGCTGTCTGTGAAAGCTGTGGACTCTCAGTGCTGGGCTGTTGGGGTGTTGGGGAGGGTATGTCTTCCATGCAGGTGCTTAGTGAGCATTCCATCCTTGCTGCCAACTGGGCCAAGTGCCTAAGATACTCGCGGCGTGGCCCTCCCCGCAGAGGGACCGCAGCCTAACCTGTAAACATCAAATGCTCTGCAACTGAGGCGTTCGACCTTGATTTCATATTAGATTCACCTTGGGAGATTTTCAAAAATATTGACAGCAATGTGCTGGTGTCAACATGACTGTTTTATTCCTTTTCTCTGTTTGCTGTGGGCTCTTTCAGGGGACAATAGGGCAGACCATGTTTTGACTGGCAAAGTACAAGAACCTATATGCAAATGTTATCCCCACAGCAAGACTCTCTGAGGTTGTCAGGAAAGTGACATCTATGGGTCAATTTACTCATTTGCTGCTCAGGAGAAACTCCCTGTCCATCCTGGCAGTAACCGCTCTTGGCATGATGGCTGCAGTGAGAAGGTGTGTGTCTGTGACTAAGGAAATGGAAAGTTACATGGTACATAAATCTGGATTGGGGCTGTATGGTCAGAATCTTTTGGCTTAATCATTTGAACCCAAGCCTAACCTCAAAATGCCAGAGAAGAGGGGTAAATAAACACACACAAACAACAAAAAACAATAGCTTCAATACTTGAGAGATCTCAACTATTAGTAGTTAAAGAAATAGGGAAAAACTACCTGATTATTGCAAATTTCTGTAAGTTATTCCTTAACTGGCCGAGAGCACCAAAAGGGAAGAGTTAAAGGAGCATTAAAAGCAAAGAGAGCAATTTCTCTTGGTCAAACAGAACACTCTGTTTTGAGCCCTAAGCAAGCTCCTAAGTAGACTAGGGTGCTCCGCCCGTTGCCTTTGGCAAAAAGCATCCTCTTCTTTCTAAATGTTTAACCAGGTTTAGTGGAAGCAAAATGTGCAATGAACTTCTCAGACATCAAAAATCTATAAATTAATAAAACACATCAATAGAACTTCCATGAAACTGGGCAAGAACTGTGGAACACAGAAGAATGCCTGTGTAGAGAAGTACACTGGTTCAGAAACGTAATTACTGAGAAAAGAGTTAATGCTTCAACATCAAATGTGCCTCTCTCCCACACCCCCATTTCTCACCAAAGGTGTATTTGGGGGGAAAAAAAATATTGTCTGTGCATCATGACTAAAATTGTTGCTCACTCTAGGAACTGTAAGTATAGGCTGAGTTGGTGTCACATATCATTATCAGTAAAACATAGGAGCTGCCACTGCTTGCCTTGAAATCACTCATCTCTGTTCTGCTAATACAGTTGTCAAGAAAGTTCCAGAGTCAAGGTTTCAGGATCGCTATATTTCAAAGTTGTTCGTGGAAATTTTACCCGGTCTTTTCTTCCTATATCACAATTTACCATTCTCTCAAGTGATTAGTCAAAACATTAGGAAACATATGAATGTCCTTGTTTCTTAAACTGTGTTAGGTTTGGTTAAAATCTTGTCACTAATGAATGACATTTCATATGAATGTCCTTGTTTCTTAAACTGTGTTAGGTTTGGTTAAAATCTTGTCACTAATGAGTGACTTCTTATGGCCGCCATGGCTTCTTATGCCACAAGGGTATTTTTTCTTCACAGTTGTCTGCTAGTCCAGAAGGGAGTTAGCTGATGCTATAATTCCTGAATTAGAGAGGACCTCTACAGGACAGCTTCCTGTCTGTCCCTCACCTGCCCCATTATCCCTCACCCAAAGACATTTAGGATGACCCTTTGTCCATTCTTCACTCAGGACCACTTCTCCAGCGTTCTACAGTGTGTTCACAGACACATCTGTCCATCTGGTCATGCTGAATAACATAAGGGACACTTGGGGTTAGAATTTGCATGCAGTCCATGAAAAACAAACTCTCATAGAACTCAGCCAACTTGCCAGGTAGTGGCCAAGGACAAAATGGCCTCCATTGCTTCTCAAGACTGAGCAGATCTTAGGATGTCTTTGACCTTGACTTTAGATTTACATTATCCATAGAGACCTCAATTTAGTGGTTCAGGTAACACCAGCTGGTGTAAAAAAGAAGCTCACAAATTTAAGTCATTTTTCTTAATAAAGTCCAAAATAGGTATTCCTGATCAGATTCAGTGACCCAGGTTCCTTCCATCTTGTGGCTCTGCCATTTTCCGTAGGCTAAGTATTGGTGTAGACACCCTGCCCAGCACCCCTCAGATGAAGCCATATAGTCAACTGTCTACACTACATGTGCAGTTAGCCAGACACACCATCAGCCTGGTGACTCCAGATGACCCATAAAAAGCTAAAGATTTCAGAGATGAGAAAGCCCAAGTTTGTAAACACAATCAAATGGCCACAGGAGGTGTGCTTATTCCAAGAGCCATGTCAGAGCTCGGTAACTCTTCTAAAGTGTGTGACAATCTAAATCACCCAAAGGTCTGCAGTCCATCACGCTATTACCCCAGGTAATAGAAAATGGATGAGGGAAAAACCCAGGCCAAACCCCAAATGGGGCATTCCTTTCATGTACACATGGAGTGGTGCCACGTTCCAGACACACTTCCTCTCACGTGTCAGAGGCACACAGACACACTCAACCCAGAATCCCACAGGTCCTTAAGATGCTCCCAAAGAGCTTCCTTCTCCACCTCCCCTCACCCCCTCATTACTACTTTAGCTCAGGAAGCATTGACTTTCCAAAGACAAGTGAGTTCCTGGCTTGCTCCAGGTGAGGACACTGTGTGCTGAACTCTTCACATCTCACAAGCCACTCTGGCTCTTGGCTTCCTGTCCCAAACATTTATATTTCCTGCTCATTTATCCCTAATTTCCCAGGGAGTTGTGTGAGATTTTATAATTGATAATTATCACACTTAGTGCCCCATAATGCGTTTCATCTTCAAAGCAGTCAGCGAATATTAGAAAACACTCATAATACCTGCATTGGCCAAGTCAGTATGTTTCTCCCTATTTGGCACCTGGATGCTGGGAAGTACCCTGGGCCAGAGGTTAGGGTGAGCATAACGTCACCGAGCTCAGATGGTGGTGGCTGGCTTCTTTCAGGTGCCACCTTTCCCTGTCATCTTTTTAGAGAACACCATCTTTTCCAACAAGAACAATATGGGTGCCTGTCTGGTGGCACACACTGCTCTGTAACGTGCCATCCTGCCACGTGGAAGGCATTTATTTATTTTTAAGCTCATTTTTCACAGCAAGTCTGGGGAAAAGCTGAGGGGAAAGAGCAAGTTCACCTCATACATGGAAGTACTTTTGTAAGCTTTGAGGGCTGAGCTATAGAACGGAGTAATACTGCCTGCATCTCACTGTGTAGGTGGGAGAGAATAAGGAAAAGAAATATGGGAGAGTGAGGTCAAAAGTTTTAGCAATTCAGACCCACCTTGTCCAGGGGCCTTGGAACCACAGCCTATGAGAGAGGTGGTCACCCATCCTGGCATGAGAACACACAAACTCACCAAGTTGTGTGTAGTGTGTGGCATAAAAACAGCACTCATTGTCAGCAGTTCGGTCACAAACAGGACGAGTCAAGAACTTGATATTATGTGAACAAAATGGCCCACCTAGTAACTGTTTCTTCACTTAGTGGCTGTATCCTTATGAAAGTGTAGACAAAACAGAAAAAAAAAAAAAAGTGGCCTTTAGGAAACCCAAAAGCTTGAAATTGCATAATTACAACTTCAACAAAAACTGACCATTTTTCTGTCCATTTATTTTATTGTATGTGTTCCTCATTTTTCCTCAGTCGATCTTTCAAATAAGAAACTTTTTTGACTTTGTATTTTCAGGAAATGCTGCCAACAGAGACCATCTCCACTAGCAAATGTCCCTCTCTGCTTGGCTTGTAGCACAACACACAATGAATGTCCCTGCATTGTAAGCCCGAGGCAGAGCTGCCTGTCTTTCGGAGGTCGTTCTCCTCCCAGGCCCATCTTCGGTCATTTCAGGGCTTAATACTGTACCCAAACTCACACTCCTGCCCACCCTCCAGAAAAAGGAAAACCCAAAAATACCTCTTTTGCTGAATTTCATCTTGGAAACACAGGATTTATTACAAGGTGTACTGTTGTGTTTTGGCTATTAGTTGACTTTATTTTTATACTTTTGCTTGCATATGTATGAAAGGAAAATTGTTCAAACTAAAAAAAAAAAAAAAAAAAAAAAAATTGAGGCAAACTCCTCTTGACAGTTAACCTGGTTGGAGTACAGTTGACTTCTTGCTTATTCCGGAAAAGCAACCAAATGTTCCCAGTAGCTCCTTAATGCAATTACTTGATTAGAGAAAGGCATTTCATTTCCTAACCACTACAGGAATAAGCAATATAGCTGTCAATAATTTTTCAACAGAGCTTCAGGCATGGTGGTCACCATCCAACCACATTTTTATATGCTCATTAACGCATTTCCATCAATGCTTAAAAATTCACCTCCGTAAAGCCTGGGAGTCTTTAGGGATTTTGCTGATAGGAGAATGACCTTCTCCTTCATCTGTTTTCAGGTTGTTATTTTGTTGCTGAATGTGCACCACATCAGAGCAATTTGCTTCAACCCTCCATTTAAGTCAACTCAGGTTACATTCAGTATGCCTACCCTCCTAGCTCCCTTCAAGGCCAGAGTGATAAGCCTGAGAAAGAGCAAAACCGTCTCCCTTTTGACCCGTCATGTACTTGCCCAGCTTTTCTGAGTGAAATAGAGTCTTGTACCATATTGTTCTCTAGTGATAAAAACAACTGCTCCCATTTATTAAGCACTTGCCATGTGCCAGATATTGTGCTACACATTTGTTCATATTATCTCATTTAATCCCCACAAGCCCTGAGAACAGTCATTCTCAAACTTTAGTAAGTGTAGAAATCACATGGGGAGCGTATTTAAAACACAGACTTCCAAGCCTCCCTCCATCCCATGAATAATTTGGGTTTGGTAGTGTGTGGATGGGCCCTCAGTGACTCACAATTTAACAGTAAAGGAGGTATTTCTGACACAGGTGCTATGTGAGACAGCATGTTGCAAAACACTGCCCTAAGGAGTGGGTACAACTATTATTCCCACTTTATAAATTAAAATCTTGGGCTTGAAAAAGGTAGGAAACTTGCCCACACTTACCCTGGAATCAAGCCAGCCTGTTTTATACCAATTCCAAACCCCATGCTCCTAACGAAAGGAGCACCAACTCTCATTTCTTTTACAAAAAGTGATACTGATTTTCCTGCTTGGGGATAATATCAGAGTCAGAGCAATTACTGTGTTTCCCCGAAAATAAGACCTAGCCAGACAATCAGCTCTAATGCGTCTTTTGGAGCAAAAATTAATATAAGACCCAGTCATATTTTACTATAATATAAGACCGGGTATAATATAATATAATATAATATAATATAATATAATATAATATAATACCAGGTCTTATATTAATTTTTGCTCCAAAAGATACATTAGTGCTGATTGTCTGGCTAGATCTTATTTTCGGGAAAACAGGGTAAAGCTATCTGGCATAGCAAATAATTCCTAAGCTCCAGGGTCTTCTTCCAACCAAGACTTTTCTCTCTCTCTCTCTCTCTCTCTCTCTTTCTTTTTTTCTGTGTGTGTGTATGTGTATGTGTGTGTGTGTGTCCCTCTCTCTTGCAAAGACTGATGCTTTGAGGGCACCTGATTTGCAAGGATCTCCTCCAGGCAGTGACCCAGGGCCCCAGGCTGCTTCCACCATGTAGCTGTGCCATCTGGAATACAAGACCCAATGTCACTACAGTGGGGAGAGAGGGCTGGATGATCACGTAGGACTCTATGGGGTCCCAGTCTGGAAGGTGTTAGATCATTTGTATCTACATGACATTGGCCATAATCCAGCCAGTTGGCCTCAGTGTCACTGTGAGGGAGGCTGAGGAAAGGGTATTAGTGAACACCTGAGTGAGAGATCCGGGACTTGCCATCAGCTCCTGAAGTTCCTCAGGTTTCATTAGCCACTGGGATGGGAACCCTGTTTCTTCACTCTTCTGCTTTCTGCTCCTTTGTGTCTTGCCTTTCAGACTCACCCCAGTTTCCTGCAGTGAAACTATCAGTGAATCAGCCCACCACAGGTAGTAAGGTATAAAAGGCATCTGTTTTAGTCAGCTTGGGCTGCCAATCACCAAATACCATAGACAGAGTGGCGGACAGTGTGAGGCTTAAACAACAGACCTTTACTTCTCACAGTTCTGGAAGTAGAAGTTCGAGATAAAGGTGCCAGTATGGTTGGGTTCTGGTGAGAACCGTCTTCCTGGCTTGCAGACAGCTGCCTTCTTGCTGTGTCTTCTCCAAGCTTTTCTCATAAGGGCACTAATCCCACCGTAAGGGCCCCACCCCCATGAACTCATGTAAACCTAGTTACCTCCCAAATGCCCCACCTCCTAATACTTGCACATTGGAGGTTAGGGTTTCGACATATGAATTTGGGGAGACATTCACTTCATAACAGTATTCCAGAAGGGATCCTGAAAAGATATTTTCCTTCTCCTTTCTTCTTCCCACCTTAGTCAAAGACAGCTCTGTAACTCAGACCTAAAAATGTTAACTAAATCTTAGGAAAGCTACATCTACTCAATTATAGCCAAACACATAAAGGAGAACTACTTATTCTGGAACTGACAATATTGCCACATAAGGGATATGTTTGAAGAAAGGGACTTGGGTGAGCCAATAGTCACTATCCCAAATGACTCAAGAACTTGCTGTTTGGTTTAGATTCAGGTCCTAAGAGCAAGGAACATAACTGATGGTCAATAGTTGGATGAAAACTTCAATAAAACTATTTCTGAAATATCAATGCCATTTTTTTGCAAAAAAAAAAAAATCTTACATTTATTTAAACTTGTCTTCTTTGTCTCCCTCCAGGTTTTTGCTTACTGAATTTTTTTCTTCTGTTTCTTATCTCCCTCCATCCAAGGGGCAAGAAGCCTTTCTTGATCCCCTCCTCTTAGCAAAATTAATTTCTTCTTTTCTCTGCAATGTTTTCCCACTGGGTTCATGTTGCTATTAGAGCAAACCATATTTTAAAGCGTACTCTAGTGAGTTGTGGATTTGTCTTTCCTAGAGACAAATAAATACATTTCGTTCAGTTTTCTTGTACTCTATTAGTTACAAATTACAGTTAGAGACCAGAAAAAAGTAGTGGCTTACGCAAGGCAAAAGTTTATTTCTTTCATGTGCTAATTCCATATGTAAGTAGTCCAAGGCTGACCTGGCAGCTCCACCGTGTCATCGGGGATCTAGATCCTTGTATCTTTCTTTCTCATCACCCTTAACACTTGGCTTTCATTCTCAAGTTTGCCTCATAATCCACAATGGCTACCAGAGCTCCAGACATCATGTCTACATTCCAGTCAGACGGAAAGGGGTAAGGACAAAGGGGCCCTTTAAAGAGCTTTCCTGGATGTCCCATATAGAATGTCAGAATGTATTCACATGACTGGCTAGCCGCAAGAGAAAATGGGAAATGGCATCTTTTACCTAAACACACTGCTGTCCTCAAAAAAATTGGAACTCTGTTTCTAAGAAAGAAGGGGAGAATAGCCATAGAACATGTACAAGCCAGACATTCGTCAAAGCTTGTTGGATTGAATTAAATTTAACTGGACAGCATACAAAGTATATTTTTTAAGCTGCTAAAAACAGACTTCTCAACTGAGCTATTATAGCTTTAACCCTGCCTCAAGGCAATGCTTTGTGCCTTTCAGACTTTTAAAATGAAAATAGCAGTAGCCTTATACTGTAGTTGGAAGGACAGCTGGGTTAGAGTGGGACGATCATGTGCTCTTAAATTGAGAAAATGGGGACTAAAGGCCAGCGTGGTCCATCCTTGCCTGTGTCATTCAGCTAAATTACATAACTTCCTTGAGCCTCTTATCTGAAAAATGGAGATAAAAAGTTAGGATGTAATTAATGAGGAACCAATATGGTGACAGAACAAACGTGAAATTATCTGCTAACACCTAGGATACTCGGTAAAGAGGAACTCTGATGGATGTGAGAATAAAGTCCTTCCGTGGACTCTTGGACATATTAAACCTCCCAAACCTCAGTTTCTCTTTCTGTAAAATGAGGACATGATTTTTTAACCTTCCAGAGTGGTAAGGACTAGGTGATGAAATGGGATAATTAAACAAGAGAGCTTGGAAGTCATAAAGCAATTATAAGCTTGCAATGCGTCCATTCCTTCAAATACTCTATCTTGACTCTCTCTGATCCATGTCAGACATTATTTGTATGAATACAAAATAAGCCGCCAAGTGACCCCAAATTGCAGCCTCGGGCACCCAGCACGATTACAGGCCTACCACATTTTTTTTTTTATGTCCAGGAATTCTGTTGAATAGAATTACTGTTCACTAGAAAGACACAGAAGAAATCCCATGCAGCTTCTCATGTTTAAGTGACAGGGCCACTTTGGTGGGATTTCTGTCATTCTCCCTGCTGACTTTTAGAATTCATTATGGTGCGGCTTCAAAACCTCCACGCCGCCTAAGTGAACCGTCTCCTTCCTTGGTAAGGTGATTTGAAGAAACCCCACCTGCAAGAGGTACCTAATAGTTGGCAACACCACTAAACATAAATACCTTGTCACTTGATTTCCAGAGGCTATTGACAAATTGCTGCTAATGTATTTTCTAACGAACTATGTGATGAGTTATAAGCGAGAGAAGCAGCATGTAGTTCTGTAATCGTTTACTGAATGTCAATACAGGATTTATAAACAGAACTTTAATTATATTCTCTGGGATTCTACAGGATGTTAGTGTTTCCCCTAAACCATGCTGGAAGTTAGCACAATGACGAGCACCTGTGGGGATTAGGGTGGGAAATCTTGGGGGGGCCCTCTTAGGATTCTGCCTACTGCATAATATATTCTGCCCATAGAGCATCACGTAATTATATGCATAATTAATTATTACCCAAGCTCATTCTTACAAGTGCTTGAATTTTTTTTTTCTTTTTTGGCTTGTAGGCTATTTAGATATGCACAACAAAATTACATTTCAATATTTCCTTAATACAGCTTATTTCCCGTAATTCCTATGTGTCTGTTATTTATAGTATAATTTTAAAAATTAAAGTATTCGTTTTGAATCCTAAACAAAAAATAAGATGTGAGTTACAACTATTCAACAGCGTGTACGTTGATGTGGCTGTAAAACCTCCTATAATCACTTTGTGTCCGTCTATCTCCTGCATAAACTGAAAGGCTTAGACCTAGTAATAATAATATTTGTTTTTGCTTTGGGAAGCTTATAAAGAACTACCACAGTCATTTAGTTTTATCTCAATTTGCTAAAAGATCTCTAAGTTCCTTTAGTGTTATAAAATTCTGTGATCCTATGATGTCAGTTAAACTGTGATTCTGTACCTCTGAGTGCAGCCGGCCAATACCGGGGTCTAGTCGGTGCAGAGGGACAGCTGACTTGGTTTACCTGGAGGAATTATAGGCTCCTTGATGGAGGGCTTCATGTATTATTCATCTTTGTGCCCCCAGGGCTTAGCTCAATACTTGCCAGAAGGAATATGACCAATAAACATTAGCTACGGGTTGGCTAAACAAAACTGGATGACAATGACATTGAGATGCCCCCTCCTTATTCCGTGTAGGGCTGTGACAGGGTCAGTCATCTCAGGGCAAGCCTTACTGGCCTGTCCTCATCAGTATGGCTGTTGCGTTCACTGGTTGGAGCTGTTCATGGCTTTGAACTTAGTCAAGAAGCACGCTTAAGGGAAGGCAACCTGGCGAACCAAGTTCTATTCCCTCATCCCATTGGTAGGTTATATTTTCAAATTGTCACCTTACCCAATCCCTGGTCAAAGCAATCAGTCAACCCAGCTCACTGGAATGAAGGTTACATCTCTGTTTTTATCATGGAAAATTGTGTTTAAAAAAACAAACAACAACAAAAACACCATTTGGTTTACAGAAACTCACTTTGCAATTCAGCGGCTGGAAAACATGTATTCAGGAAGACAGTAGTTACTTAAATCCTGCCATTAGTAAAACTTCTCGGCGAACCCCAAAGGGGACTAATGGGAATATTCAAACTCATTGCTATATTGATATTGGTTGTATACCAAAAAAAAAAAGATTCCAGTGTGTCCTTTAGTTCAATCATTCCTCCACTTTTAGGTCAAACTTAACTAAAATATCACAAACATCTGTTCATTCCTGTCTTCCAAATCTCTAGTCAAGCCCACTTCAGTTGTTTGGGGGATGGTGCAGGGAAGTAATGTATAAATAAAAAGAACAGCTCCAGGCCAGAAATTCTGTGTGTTCCCTTGTTTCTGCACCCTTGAGACAGACTGGAAGTGGTCTGCTCTGTGTTGTTCCAGCATCCTGGGTAGCCCCAGCCTTCTCGATCGGTCATTCCCAAGTTAGGGAAGAGCTAGTCACTGCATCCAGATGCCACCTCCGTCCTCTTCAAGTTCTCACAGTCCAAAACTGAGAGCCTGTGCCCTGTGGGCCCCATCACGTTGAGTCTGGGCCTCGGGTAATTTAAGCAGCGCCTTTGGGTCCTCTGAGAAATTTTCCTCTCAGAGCCTATTGCTGCCTAGCATGGAGGCTGCTTATACTACTTTTTGTAACAGGAAACGCTGAGAAGGTGAGTACAGATGAGTGAAATTGAACTCTCTCTCAGCTGAGGTGGAGCTTAGGTGTCTTGATTGTCTTGCAGGAGGCCTGTCCTCCTGAGTAAATGAGGTCCCGTGGGCAGGGCCTGAGGCTGTTATTGTGGAGGTCTTATTGTGGTGGTTTTGCTCAGAGCCCCCTTTTCTTAATTGATATGGAGAAATGAATTTTTTAAATAGATAACCATTCTAAAGCTACAGCATAAGTACCAACTTCACTTGAAAAGTGAAACAAACAGACAAAAAGATTTATTTTTAATTAATGTCTGGGCGAGCGTGGCGGTGATGAGGTAACAAAGAGAGGAAGAAGAAGAAACAACAAAGTGGAAAACTCACCTGAGGAGACGGCGTGCATGTTGGAGTGGAGGCTTTGGTGTTAGTTAGCAAAGGGGGTGAAATATCCCCGGTGACCCGGTTCTGAGGTCTGCGGTGCCCCCTCTGGCGCGTTCCGCAGCGTGACAGTCACTTTGCAAACATGAGCAAAGTGCCACGTTCTTCACAAGAATTTTGATAAAGACCTGAGAGAAAATGCTTTTGGGAAAGGTTTGAACATAAGAGTGTGTTTATGTGCAGCCCAACCATGAGATCCCTTTAGAGAGCGGAGAGGCATCTGAGGAAAATGCAGGGAGAAAAATACAGACTTCTGTGGAGAAAATAAAGCTTTTAGTCATGTATTATTTAGCACGCTGCCTAAGACTTCTGTGAAAAGTGTTCACGTTCTCAGAGAAAGAGCTGTAGGTTCTTCTCCCCCGTAGGATACCATTGGACAAAAGAAAACAGACATGAACTGCCTTGTAATGATAAGGATTTCCACTTTCCGGAAATAAATTAAGTTTTAGCATATTCACTTGTATTTATATAAATAATAAAGTTTGAGATTATTCAGTCATTCATGTGAGGGCATGCATGTGGGGGGGTGTCTTTGTCCTAAAAGCTGCCCTCTCTAGAAATCCTATAAAAAGTCAACTGTCCAAGTGGCAGTTTGGTGAATAGATTCATGTTTATCTGTGACACATGTCTATTATGTCCATGTATCTGAGAATGGCGATGGCCCAAAGAATCTGAAACTTTACCTTTCAATGTTTGTTCAACTAACATTTATTAAGTCCCAGCTATAAGCAAAAGACTATGTGAGGTGCTACTATAATAAACAAAATTTAGTCTCTATACTCAAAAATTGTATAATTCATTTAGTGAAATGACACATGTAAAATAAGGCAGTATAGTAATCAAGCCAATTGGGGCACAGATATATTGTCATGTGTGGTTGGAAGAGGGAGAGAAGGATGAGCTAGCAGGGCTGAGGTGGGGAGAAGAAGTAGCCGATTACTGACCAAGGGAGGACCACATGTGGTGCATGTGAGTGACTCCAAAGGTGGAAGGACTTGTCTCTGCTCTGGAGCTCAGGAGCCACGTGATGCCCACATGGTAGAGTCCTGTGGGGCTCACCAGTACCTTCGTGATGAATGAGCGAGTCTGGAGATAGCTGGGATGTCACAGCCCAAACTCATTTGTGACTGCCAATCCATGTCTGCACGTCACCAGAAGACCCTGGCCAGGGAGGGTCTCGTATACTCAGTTGCAGAGCCGGACCCTTTGATAAATAAACCTCTGCTCCCAATAGCCACTTCTTACTTTGATTTGTCTACCATGTGTCCCTGTATGATATGACAAGAGGTCCCCTTCCAACCTTTTTATCTGTAGCATATATTCAAGCCAAGCTATGGAAAAGTGCAAGGCCTTATTCTAATTTTCAAAGCATCACCATAAGGGGACAGCTCTGTGGAGAATGTGACAACAGAACCAGGCCTGGCAGGATGACAGGGCAGACGTGTGTGAAGGAGGTATTCCAAGCAGCTGGAAGAGCATGGACAAAGGGGCAAAGAGGGGGGTGTCATGTGTGATTTGGACCTATCACCAAACCCCCTGGGTGTGAAGGACATTGTTCCACGTTTGAGAAAGAGCAGAGAAAAGGCTAAAAGCATGAGTTTTAGGGGTCAAAGCACAATAAAGCATTTTTGGAGAGAGAAATGTCACAGTGATGTCATTTCTCTGGAAAGATTAGCCTAAAGAACTTGTGGGACAGGAGGACATTGGAGAGGGGGAAAGACTAGAGTCAAGGAGACCAGTTTATAAGGGGAATTCATGAGGGACTGAATGGAGGTGGGGGCCTGACAAACTGACAGGTGAGACATATCACTGGATATGGTGATGTTAGAACTGACAGAATTGGGCAACCAACCTAGAGAGAGAACCCACATCTATGATTAAATGGGTGGCTGGGAGAACAGGGTGCTATATCTAAAACCTGGAAGAGAAGGATACTGGGGAGAAGAAGACAGTGAGTTTATTTTGGGATACGTTGAGTTCCAAAGCTCATCAAAAGATGAGGTGTCCAACTAACAAATGGAAACATAGGACTGAAATTTAAGGAGAAGCTGGGTCTGGAGGGACCTTTTGCTAGTCACATTTTAGATATACTAGTAGCTAAGCCCAGGAAATACTCAAGTTCTACAAGAAAGGGTGTACACAGAGAGAAAAGGAAGCCTTAAAAATGCTTCCATTAGGGAAGCAGGAAGGCAAAGAAGATGGAAGGAACTGTCAAGGAGGTGAATAAAAGACTCAGGCTGCTATAGTGTCAAGGATATTCCAAGGGTAGAGCACGTCTCAAGGGGGGTGTTGTCAAGGGTGTCGCAGAGAACGCTAAAAGGGAAGAATTGAATCAGCACCTGTTGACACTGGTGACATTTGAGAAAGCAATTTCAGGAGAGCAGTGGGAGTAAAAAGCAGATTGCTGGGCTGGAAAGTTAGGGCATGGTGAGAATGTGGAGGTGGAAAGTGGGGGCACTCTTGTGGGGTATCTGGCAAAGAAATGAAGTAAAAAAAATGTGCTCTCAAAGGCGGTAAGCAGCAAGGACAAGGGACGGTGGGCTCCATGCCCATTAGGTAACCCTGAGCGTGTTTCTCGTCACAGAGAAGTGGACCTTCATACGTGAGCTTGTGGAATCGTTTTGTTCTTGAAAAAGAAGAACTCTAGAATGCTTTCTTCCTTTATTTTATGTAATTATGATATTTAAGTTCACCTGAAACTATAGATCATGCATATATTACAACTAATGTCCATCAGTGATCAATAAGTGGTCCCCATTGTGTGGCTGGCACAAAGCAGATGCTCAACAGGTATTTTCTGACAAATTACATGTCTTGATAATATCTATATGGGCATGATTTATTTAACTGTACTCATTATTAATCGGGGGTATGAAAAAGGTAATTTAGAAAACAACATTGAAAACAAAAGATTACACTCAAATATAATGCATCCTTTGCCAAGCTCCTTAGCCATGCTTTGATGTTGTACCAGTTCCCAAATAAGTCAGAAGCCGTCTGCTAAACAAACAATTCATTTGAGAGTAGAAGTGCTAACCGTGAAACTACTATGTTGCTACTATCATTAGTTATTAGCTGATTAATGAACATTATTAACCAGAGAAGATATTACAGTTATACATTTATTCTTAAAATGCTCACTTAGCTTACTTAAAATTAAATAATTTTCTTTCTTTACGGCCACAACATAGATGCGATGGTTAGTATATCTTCTAGTCACATAAATACAGACCTAATCCTCCCCAGTTCTAACATTCCCAGTGCAACATGTACCATCTGATCTGAGAGGAGATGACAGCCTCACTTCTTTCTCCAAAGCATGCGTTTGAACTGTGAAGGTCAAGTTTGCCAAATGTCGTTGAAGCTAGAGGAAGCACCCACATTAGGCCAAGCACACAGAGCAATATAATATTTAGCCACATATTTCTGGCATGCCTGAGCACCCACATATTAGCCAATCCAGAAGAAAAAGTCAAGAAAACAAGTGTTGCATGATCTTAGTCTACACAATTTTATCCAGGTTATTATGTAATTTAGGGAAACTGTCTTTATTCAATAAGGTTGAGAATCTCACAGAATGACAAAATTGTTAGGGGGGGTGTAGTAAGCACATGAAATGATTTCCTAAATCGCCTTTCTTCCTACTTTATTTAAAAAGAAAAAAGAAAGAACAGATTTGTGGGAAAGATAAAGGGTATTATATAAGCAAATGCTCTATTTAGGCAAATCTCTCGCAGTATCCACCACCACCATCCCTCTCAAGAGACTGGCAGTGAAAACATTTGGTTCAATCACGTTGGTATGGACTTGGGAGGATTAGAAGTTTTCTCCCTCCAGTTTCACCAGGCCCTGTTGTCAACGTACAGGTAAATCAATGTGTCATTTCTACCTGAGTGCATTAGGCACAATCTTATAAATCTCTGAGCCTGCTTTGAGGGATGGGAAACATCAGCATAAATAACCTATGGAAGACCGTGTGATCTGATAGATGAACCCACACTGGGACCTGGTTCCGTGTTCTCTCCCCATAGCCACCCTGGCTTTCCAGAACCATGTCTGTCTTTTGTATTAAGTAAAATGGATTTTTCAGCTGGTCCCCTCTCTTTGGTGTAACAACTGCTAAAGTAGCAATTCATGCAAATTGTTTTGCCAAGAAGATATTAAAGACTCTTTCTATACTTTAAGAATCCACGTGTTAGGTACTGCGTGCTGGAAGGGCCTAAGATCGTGGTTCTGGCTGGACCCTGGACAGAGACATCTAGTAAATACAACAGAGAAAGTCAAGAGGATCATGAACATGTTCCTCAAATCAAATTCCTTTCTGATTTTAGTTCCGGGGCAGGTTTTTGTTTTTGTTTTTGTTTTTTGTTTTTTTTTGGTTTTCTGGATTTTTTTTTTTTGGTTGGTTTTTCTTTTCTTTTTTGGATTTTTCCACACAGTGTGAAAAACATGGTCATAAACCCAAGAACAGTAGAACAGTCAGAGTGAAATTAGTCTATTTTCACTCACACATTTGTGGTTGCTTTCTTCAGAAACTGGTCTGATGCTATGTTGATTGTCCCCAGAGGACCTCTTCCATTTATGCTGTCCATGGATCCCAATTATTGGAACGTAGACAGTGTGACAGGACAGCTGGAAGGAAAGTGGGTTAAAAGCTGAGCAGGCTGACTTGGGGCTTTAACCCAGTCTAGGGGGACAGTCATGATAGCTTTACAGAACTGCGGGGTTCATCCTTGATGTGCCTGTGGTTGTGGGAGGAAGGAAACTTTCCTTCAATCTGACCCAGGGCTTCCAGCCCACTTGCTGTCTCACCATTTTATTTCAGCAGCACAAAGTTGTGCCACTGCTGAATGGAGCCCCTGAAGTCTGACACCGACATGGTTTTCTATACGGATAAACGCAGACTTAAGCATGCACTGAACACAAGCAAGAGAGGGGCACCTGGTGTCATCTCACCACTGGAAAGGGTCCATTAACCCTGCTAATTGTCCTCACCACTCTGCCTTAAAAACCCTGCTCACCCTCCCATGTGGACGCAAAGGATGTCTCGTATTCAATTTGTGGCCAGTCCCGGCATTTAATGCCATTTGTATTCATCCGACTAATGGAAATATCAATTAAGCACAATCAAGAGTAGCTCTTAGAGCCATAATGGACCCTTACCTGAACTTGGAGCAGAGTGAAGAAAGCCGTGCCCTCCCTGAGACATCCAGTGAGTGATTGTCGAATGACTATGAGACCTGCACAGTGGGCCAATACAGTGACTATATTGGCACAATCACCTGTGTATACAGTTTTGCCAGACACAGTCATCAATGTATGAGAAAATGAGTGTATAATTTTCACTTGAGATCATTAGAGCAAGTCCAAAGATGCAGTCCAATAAATGTGGGAAAACTGCATTGTAACTTATATATGGAAGACGCAGCCTAATCATTGAAGGACATTGGGACCAGGTTACACGTTCTATCCCTGGGCACACACAGAGGTCCACCCCACCTAGGTGAGTGCCTCAACGGAATGATTTCTAAACAGCCCACTACCATAACATCTCTGTATTTGAATCTCACTAATTCAATCCTGGATTAGGTTGTGGGGAAGGGTGGGGCACGGGGCTCATCAAATTTGAAGGTACTTTTTCTTCCTCGTTTTCTTATTTTCCTTGAGGAATGAGACCATATTTTGCATGGTTCGGGGTGCCCTCTGAAAGGAAGTTCACGATTTAAGGAGTTTTCTGTATTACCAAGATAAACTAAGCTTGCAAGCTTTAACTTGCTGCATTTGTCCCTCATTAAATAATCCACCGAACTTCCAAAAAAAAAAAAAAAAAAAAAAAGAAAAATAGAAAGCATCATCTATAGCTAAACATCAAACAATAAAACTAGTATTATCCTTCCACACCATTAAGAAATTCAGATGCCATACATTCATCTTTCAGGTATCTGGCTTTAGCAAAATGACCCTCAAAGAGAATGGGGATGAATAGAGCTAAAACATTTTCTGCAGAGAAATGGGCTGACATTTAAGAAAGTTCTTTAGTGAGAGTCTTAACCTGTCATACATGAAAAGACAAGCATTTTGAAAGACTGATTGGTAGATTATGTTAAGAATCACAAAGTAAAACCTGTTTCTTTGGATTTATGTTTGGGTAGGTCTGTGTGTCTCATACTGAGACTCCTCTGTGTAGTCGAGTCAGATACCTTGCTTAGAATGAGTTGAACTGGGCACAAATCTGACCCCATATGGAAAAGGAGGCAGTTATTCTTACAGAACACCGAGGGGAAAGCCCAGAGGTTGCTGCAGGAACAGGGAAACTGAAATACCAGAATTAAAGGGGAAGGCAGACGTAGTAGAAGTGTCTTACGCGTAGAATACAGTCAGCATTGAAACCACCGGCTCGCTCTTCTCCCACCACAGGCTCCCTCCACAGTCAACCTCAGCTTTCCCCCTTGAAGACTGCCAATCGTGTTCAATTTACTTATTTCTCTTCGTCTAAAACATGTGGTGGTACCAGCTAATGCATGGCCTAGGAATGCACTGAAAGAAAAAGCGAGGTTAGTGGTAGATGGTCCATGGTTCCACGTCATGGATATCACTGGATCGCCTTCATTTTAAAGATGTGGAAATTGAGTCCCAAAGAGGAAACAGCTCCATGTCTCACTCCTACATAGTGACGGAGCCAGGAGGAGAAACTAGGTCTCATCTCTCAATTCTGTGATCTGTTGCTTTTGTCATATTTATTTAGACCAATGTCCCATGAGCTGACCTGCCTCCCTTAGAGGCAGAATAGTGCATCCTTGAGCAAACTTGCTACTCTTACCTGGGAAAGTCCCCCTCCCCCAAGAGGCACAGAGGCAAAAGAGAGCCAAATTGACTCCTGGCCACCAGAGTGAACATAGAAATTGTCACAATTCTAGATTGAAGCTTGTCAGAAGGATACCTTGGTCGTTCATACCTTGATCAGATGGTTAAAGATAAAGGGACAGAATAATGCTTAGCCAAGACCTTTAGAATACAGGGACCTAAAGAAGGACCATTCATATTCTTGGTATCTTCAGGACACTGGTAGCCATCCTCATCCTTCCATGGCCATGACAGGGCCATTTCCAGCTCTCTTACTGCTATGTGTAGAGGGATGGGTCATTAACTCTCATCCAGAAGGCAAACTAGGTCTGCATTTATTCAATTTCAAGTTTAAGAGGGCAACTCTATGTTGCAGGAGCCAGAAGCACGAATCAAATGTTTTCAAGCTCAGGGGAAGAGACGTCTATGAATTATCACTTGTTAAAGCGCCAGAAAGTTCCTACACTTCCTTATGAAAGTTGTAGGTACAGCATCATCTTACTTCCTTTGAAAAGTGGAACAGTTCAAGGCTAAGTGGGTTTGACTAATGGTGAGACTTCTGAAGAGCCCACAAGCCTCTTGCGCCTAGAACAAAACAGAATGTACTGAACCTCATGTCTTCCCTCCACTCTGATTTCAGACTTAGGAACAAATTGGATGCAAACTGTCCTTTTTATTCTATCTCTGGATTAGAGTGTGTCTATATATAGGTGTGCATATGTGTATATTCTCCTGCATTCCTAAGTACATCTAGGAACATGGGCATTGTGATGTCAAAGAACTAATTTTTTAAATCATGAGGATAATTGTTCCTTTAATGTGCCATTTATTATTTTCTGTATGGTTAGAACTGGAGAAATTCTGGATATCGATGACTAAGGTAAAACATATTTAACTGGGACCGTAAAGAACCAACAAATACTTACCACTTGATAGACCACATGCCACCCTTTACTTCTAGCCCAAGAATTCTGGGCTGTTCTTATGAGAAAGCTTCCATTACTAATTGGCCTCCTAAGTCCTTAATGTTCCTCCATCCCCTTGGCAGCTCTATTCCACAAGATTCTCAGTAGCCACTCTGGCATTATTTCTCAACTCCTGCCACCCCTCGGACACGCAAAGCAAAAGCAGTAGGAGTTGACTGTATCCTACAAGAAGGTAACACTTATTTTTTTTTGTTTTTGACACCAAAAAGAATCCAGGAAAGTGACAAGGTTGAAACATCCCCATTTCTTCATTGCAGATCATTACATGGGTGGTGGCTGTTTAATTCCCTTTCAATTAAAAACTAAAGCAAACATGAAGGGGAGAGGCATACTTGGTTAGATATTGCATAGTTGTTTAGCTAACCTGAAAGGAGGAAGACAAAGAAAACGTGGAAACAAAATAATGCGAAGATCATAGAATTTGAAGTGTTCCAGAGTTTTCCAAACCACCTGTGCAGAGGCTGGTTCTGATCTAGCATCCCCACTAACACGTGCAGCTCTGCTTCCACAGACAATTGTTTTTGTAGATATGTTTGGACTCCATGGGTAGAAAACGTAAGCAGTCTCTAGTTAGGATTCTTGGTGCTTATGTTTAGTACCTTCCTGGGAGGCTGGGGCCCAAGTGTGGCTGTTTGCTTAAGGTGCTTAAGACTGAGACGAAGGAACCCTTCTTTCTTCTCTCATTCTGATATGGCAGGTGTGCTTTGGCTTGCCAGGATGAACCCGTTCTTACGTGTTCTCTGCTGTGCACGTGCGTCCTTGCTGTGTATCACAGATGGTCATTGTGTTCTTCCCCATGGAAGACTTAAAGTCTACCTTAGCAATAGACAAAGCCACTGATGGACAATATAGAAGCAAACTGGCAATCCAACAGATGTGGCCACTTCTGCTATGAAACAATAATATTTGTTCGTTTTTTTGTTGTCTATAGAAGCATCTGTTAGAATTAGAAAGTGGATCTGTTGAACCTAACAAAGTATTAAATTATGTTTGTTGAATTTTTTGTTCCCTAGGATAATTTTTTTTTAATGGAAAACCCGCCAATAGATCCATTGGAAGTCTCTGGTATAGAAAGCACCTATTAGTAATGTTAGCCATGTACTTGTTTTTAAAAAGTATCAAATGCTGGCTCATTGTGCTCATTGATTAATCATCTGATTTGTTTGTAAATTTCATCTATACAACTTTTGTGACGAAACCATTTAAAATATGAAGTTTGCATTTATATAAACTGAGTCTATGAAAATAGTGGTAAATATGAGTTTTCCTTAAAATGATTTTTGCCGGTGGAAGACTTAAGTTCCTTTGGTCCCAACACTTTGCCAGATAAATAACAAAACCAAGATTATACTTCATCATCAGAATAGTCTCAGGAGCCTATGTGACTAAAAGTTATCATCAGACAATTGTTCCTTTTTGCTACTTTGTGTGCAGGTGAAGACAATGAAGGATTATTGCAAATAAGAGCATCAAGCTCAAAAAAAGGGTCGAGAAGAAAGAGAATGGCATTTGTTATAGAGATTTTAATGAAGGGCCAAGTTTCTAACCTTTTATTATTATCATTATTAAATGATGACTGTTTTCTTAAATGAAGACTTTACTTTTTTAGAACAATTTTAGGTTCACAGCAAAATTGAGGGTAAGGAGTAGAGATTTCACACTCACCCCCCACTCCCACACAGGCACAGCCTACGTCATTATCAACGTCCCCACCAGAGTGGGGCATCTGTTGCTCTGATACATCATAAACTTCCTAGTGTACGTTTCGGTTCACTTTCGGTACTGCATGCACATTCTGTGGGTTTGTACAAGTGTATAATGACACGTATCCATTACGGCACATACAGAGTATTTTCAGTGCCCTGAAAGTCCTCTGCACTCTAGTTCATCCGTCTTTCCTGACCTCAACCTCTGGCAACCACTGATCTTTTTACTTTCTGCATAGTTTTGCCTTTTCCAGAAAGCCATATAGTTGGAGTTATACAGTATTGGAGACTTTTCAGAATGGCTTCTTTCACTTAGTAATAATATTCATTTAAGGTTCCTCCATGTCTTTTTTATATCGCTCATTTATACAGCTCTTTTAATAGCTCATTTCTTTTTAGTGACGATTAATATTCCATAAGTTTATCCATTCCCCTACTGAAGGACGTCTTGTTTGCTTTCATGTTTTGGCAATTATGAATAAAGCTGCTATACACATCTGTGTGCAGGTTTTTCTGTGGACATAAGTTTTCAACTCCTTTGGGTAAATACCAAAGAACGATATTGCTGGATCATATGATAAGAGTATGTTTAGTTTTATAAAAAACTGCCAGACTGTCTTCCAGAGTGTCCGGAAAATTGTGCTTTCCCACCAGCAATGACTGAGGGTTCCTGTTGCTCCATATCCTCACCAGTATTTGGTGGTGTCAGTGTTCTGGATTTGAGCCATTTTAACAGTTGTGCACTGGTGTTTCATTGTTGTTTTAATTTACATTTCCCTAGTGATATGTGATGTGGGGCATCTTTTCATATGCTTATTTGCCATGTATATATCTGCTTTGGTGAGGTCTCTATTAAGGTCTTTGGCCCATTTTTTAATCGGGTTGTTTTCTTGTTGTTGTGTGTTGAGAGTTCTTTGTATATTTTGGAATACGGTCCTTTATCAGATGTGTCTTTTGCAAAGATTCTCTCCAAATCTGTGGCCTGTCTTCTCATTCTCTTGACATTGTGTTTTGCAGGGCAGAAGTTGTTAATTTTAATGAAGTCTAGCATATCAGTTATTTATTTTGGGGATCATGCCTTTGGTGTTGTATCTAAAATGTCATTGTGATACCCAAGGTCATCTAGATTTTTTCCTGTTACTTCTAGGAATTGTGTCATTTTACATTTTACATTTGTGTCTGTTATCCACTTTGAGTTCGTTTTTGTAGAGCCTAAGGTCTGTGTCTAGATTCGCTTTTTTGCCTGCTGAGGTCCAGTTGCTCCAGCATCATTTGTTGAATCCACCCTTATTTTTAAACAATGTGTGTTCAGCATTTTGGCAGATGTGGCATTTGGCAGGTCAAAAAGATTCCCCACATGTAGGAAAGCACTGAGTTCCAAGAAGAAAAAAAAGAAGAAGAATAGCAAATACAGCACAGGAAAAACACAGAGAGGAAGTAGGACACAAACAAAACTTGTCTGCACTGGACCCTGAGCAAGATGTCAGAACAGGAGAATTTATCTAAGCTTAAGGGGGAAGAGAATCATTTAAATGTTTTCATTCCTATGGGACTAATGCAGCCCTAAACTAGAAAGTGGAATCGTTTAGTTAAATATTAAGTTCTGAGAAAGGATTCCCTTACTTTGGTAGGAGATGACGCCTCAGTGAAAGAATAAAAATGTAACAGTGTTAGTTCTCCCAGAAACATAATTGGCATGCAAGTACTGGGGGTAGGAAACAAAAGGCATATATGAAACATACAGGCATTTAATATCTCAGTTTCTTCTTGGAAATAGTGGGTCTTTTCACTATGAATTTTACATAAATCATGATTTATTAATTGCACCTATTAATCAAAATATAAACTTTGGAAGCCATAAGTTAGCACGCTTATGTATGAAATGCAGGCTTGCCTGCACAATAAAAGTCCTCAAGAGACTGCACTCTAAAGTCTGGCATCGTAGGGGAAAATTATGTTAAAAAAAAAAAAAAGATAGCAAACTGAACTTCTCATTTCTTTGAAACATGGAGGCCTTTTGTATTACCATTAAATCCATGAGTCAAAGAGAAAGCAATTTTAGAAAAAGGAACTCAGTCTCTCCTGGTATTTTATGCTGGAAAACTCCAAAAATGCGGGTGGCAAGTGGCATCACTGACACAGCACAAGAGTTCCCCTTGTCACTCCCATACCCAGGGAGCAGAAGTTTTTTTTCTGTTTGCTTTTTCACTATGAACTTGCATCACTTCGTGGAATGAGGTATGACATAAAAGGTGAACCCCAAAACCTATACTAAGCCTCAAAACTTTTTTGCACCCAACTTTTTAGATTTTTCCCAACTGAAGAAAACCATTCCTAGACTATTTAGAGTGACCTCCAATAAAAAGTGTTAATGAGGTCGTCTTACAAGGTGCTTCTGGGTTATTTATTTACTGTCTTATTAATGTATTTGTAATTAATTAAGTTGGATTTTATTTATTAATATCAAAGGAGAGAAAATGCGGAAACTGAGGAATGAAAGCAGACCTAGTCAATTAAGTTACTGGGATGATTTCAGACACTTTGCCCCAGAGCCTTTGTGCGTCACCCAAGGTGCTCCAGCTGGCAACAGTAGATTATTGTCCTGTGTTTGGCCAACAGCCACAATGTTACAATGGCATCCTACCAGGTTCATCTGCGTTTTAAAAATATTACAGTAACAACAACAATAATCATAGCTATAATTGAGTATTAAAAAAAGACTGCATTAAAGAAGCAAGGCTGCATTAGTCAGCCTGGCAGAATAAATGATAACCTGGCCTTTGATTCCATGAGTTTTTATTAGGTGACAAAGATTGGACCCATCTGTGCATAATCTTTCTTGCTTTGGGCTAGGCCCTCTGTCTGTGCAGGGAGAAAAGAGACATGGCAACCTCGGTCATTGGTACAATAGAACCCTTTGTCTCTCTCTGTTCTGTGTAGAATTCTTTTTAATACTTTTTTTTGAAGCCAAACAGAATCAATTTTAGTTTTTAAATCAAATTAACCTCTTTTCCCACTAACCAGCCACAAATAGTAGTCTGGATAGGGAGAAAAAATAGTTCTTCTCAACTCGCAAGTGTTTACATAGAAATTACAGACGATAGTATACGTTCTGTTAAAACCAGAGGATAATGCAAAAAAGCCTTAAAACAGAAAGCCTGCTTTTCCACGGGGCTGGCAATTATTAGCAAACAGACGGTACTATCGCGGGAGCCTGTGGGCAGGGGCCCTGTGGAGCGGTATCTATCTGTCAATATCTCTTGCCACGCTGCGATTGTTTTGCCTCCATCCACTCGGGTGTTCTCTCAGTCCCATCTCTGGGCAATTAGAGGGATGAAATACCGCACCTAGACCAGACGTATACGTGTGTGCAGTTACCAGCTTTTTATCACCAATGCCTTCTGCGCGGATGTCCATCCTGTTTCCATTTAAATTCGTGAACATCTGTTACACAGGAGATGGGTTAGCTACCAAACACTACTGTTAGATTTCTCGCCAGCCAGTCTCATTTCTTCATGTGGTTTCTGTTTTCTTCTTTAAACAGTTAACTATGTTTTATTCTTTCTTCTATAAAAGCTAAATTTAGCCAAGTTTTATACTAATTTAAAACATTTTCTGGAAATGACAGAGTGCTATTGTTTAAAAAAAAAAAAAAAAAAACAGAGTGGCTGAATTCTAAATGGTTATCACAAATAAATATAAGGAAAAAAAATGAGCCCGGCAGCTTGTGTCTTTAAGTCTCAGATTTTATTTGATGTCTGTGGACAAATAGCATTTGGGTTGTAAATCGATTCACAGTCGGTACTCACTTATGCATGCTGATGCAGAAGGGGGCTTCTTCCAGGGGAGTCTCCTGGCTTTTCACCCTCTCTTGCTTGTCTCCTCTTGGTGTGGACTGGAAGTAAATTTGGAATTCTGTATGTCACTGGCTATAGCTAAGGAGAGCTGTGTGTTCTGTATAAACACTGACAAACACACTGTGGTCACAAGCACAACTGATCAGCCCACGTTGCTGTTTTGAGGGGAGGGGAGAATCTACTATGTTTGCTTTCTACGTTTTATTCGAAACATTAATATGGGGAGGGAGATGAGAGCCGTCCTGGGCGTGCTGTTTCCCAGCGGTTCTCGACTGGGAGTGATTTTGCGCAGCAGGGGACATTTGGCAATGTCTGGAGACCTCTGGTTGTTATGGGTAGGGGATGCTGGTAGCATCTAGTAGACAGAAGCTAGGGATACTGCTATACATCCTACCATACATAGTACCATCTCCACAGCAAAGAATTGCCCCTCCAAAAGGTCAACAGTTCCATGCTTGAGAAACCCTGCTTACACTAGCTTATCAAAGAAGCTTAAGCTTGTTCACTGAGGTGCTAGTTCAATTACCATCATCATTAGTGTCTGTCATGTTATTACCACCACAAAGTCCCTAAATGCCGAGTGCTGCTGAAAATGTTCAAGGTCGCCTTGAGCCACCGTGTCATTTATCTTCCCTAAACTTTCATAACGTGTATGGTCATGAGGAATTATCTGAGTAACCGTGGAGAAACTAGGAAACCAAGGGCTTAACTCAGGGTCATATAATGTTGGAATATCAGAGTCAGGATTTAAACCCAGGTTTAAGTCCACCCCCATCCTAGTTAGAAATCACCAGCAATATGAGTCTGTGGAGGGAAATTATGGTAGTGGAAGGAGAGCCCACAACTGAGGGATCCATTTCTTCGTTCTCTTTATGTTCCTCAAGAGCACAGCAACTAGAACCAATCAACATATGAGTAACACATTATTTTAATTACAGAAGTATGTTTTGGTCCTTTCTAATTCTCTTTTATTAATTTCACTCTTTAAAAAAATTCACTTTTTTAAAAATTCATTAAGTGTAAAGAGATTATATTTTAAATCATTAAATGTCAAATGAAGAAAAAATCAAAAGTGTGAAAAAGAAAGGCAGTAAGGGGGAGAGAAAGAAAATGAATAAAAGAAAGTCAGAAAAAAAGGAAAGAGGGAAACAGAAGGAAATGCCTGCTGTTGCCTGGTGGGCAGCTGAAAGTCTTTACCTGGAAGACCTCCATGGAACCCCCATCTGCTCCTTCTTCAGCCCAGCTCCCTCTCTGCCTTCTTCCTCCTTTCCTGATCGGTACTCACATATCCTCCTTCCATAATAGTCAATAGACTGATGGCTTTGACCCAATCAGTCCATCACACCTTCCTCTGTCACTGCTAGACCTGCAGGGCCAGCAGCCACAAACATGGCCTTGTATCTTCCATTTCTGCTTCTCTGACATGGTTTTCATGGCCCCTAAAGCACCAGCACAAGAGTCAGCCTGTGCATTCACATCCTGGAGTCCTCTTAGCTCTTTAGTGCCTCCAAGGCCAAGCTTCCAAACATCTGGCAAGACACAGCAGTCTGGACCAATATTTGGATGGTAAGTTGGGCATGACATAAAGGTCAAAGCCAAGCTGAACTGACAGATTCTGGTCAACCTTGGTTAAGCTCTCTGTAGCTGGTCAGCCAGATATTTTGATTCAGGACCCATGGGTGAGATATCTAAGAGCTGTCAGTGGAAAGATGAGCATGACATGTCCTCTGCCTTCCAGGAGCTCAAAATGTGGTAGAAGGGACAAGTAAGTGTCTTAGTCTAGCATCCATATATCCCTTTATTGAGGTGGAGCAGCAGGGAACACAATCCCCAGAAAGTAAAAGTCAAAGGAAAAGAAACGGAAAAGAAGGGGAGAAAACAAATTCAAGAGGGTGTGTTACTGACCTAGCCCAGAGTGTACAAGGAACCTAATAAGTGCTTGTTCTCTCGGGACATCTAGAAAGGCTGAACAAAACTGCTGTGTCTTGGAAAAGAGGTGAACGACTTACTGCTAGATCCTCCCCGTAATGTCTATTGATCAGAAATCCACCCAATAGCGTATTAATCCTTCTGCGCTTTCTGGTTGTTGATCAGAAATCCACCCAATAGCATATTAATCCTTCTGCGCTTTCTGGTTGTTGATCAGAAATCCACCCAATAGCATATTAATCCTTCTGCGCTTTCTGGTTGTTACCTGGTGCCTCCAGGCAGACACTGGGGAAGCAGCGCATGCATATGTCCAGTCCAGAGAATGCAGAGTTGTAGCCGGCTCCCCTTGTTAGCATCACACATTGGAATTCTTGGTTCTGTGATGCAATAGTAGTAGCCATGGCTTTATAACACTGGCCATTGCCAAAGCCACCTAGACCCAGAAGCAAGACAAGCTCTGTGGTATAGAGGCAAGGAGGTCCAGGGTAGTCCATGAACTGTGTCCAGCACAGCAGTAAGTGCAGTGTAGTGTACTGCATACCCAGCCAAAGCAAAGACTCAGGCGAGATCTAGGAATGTTTAGCTCACAATAGAACATACATCTTGACAGTGTTGTACTTTCACCTCAGTTTAGGTTGGACATAATAAAACAGTGGTGCTTGTTTTCCTTTTCTGGTAATAAATCTTAGTGACTGTAACTTGCCAAATGTCATTAAAACACACACACACACACACACACACATCAAAACTTGATGAAGGATTGATAACATCCCAACACTGATAAAATGTCAGGTGTCAAGTTCATTACTAGAGACTTAAAAATTAGATTCAATGAAGAATGAGTGTAAACAGCATCAGAGCATCACAGCGTGCTCTGGATGCTATTTGACTTAGTTATATAGATATTTGAAACACTGACTCCTACCTACAGGGCTATTCGTAGCATATAAAAACATACTTGTCACAGTACCCATGCACTAAGAGCTCTGTAGGAGTAGATGGGCATATAGGTTGAGTAGAGATGTTTAGTTTTAACCAACTTCACCACCAAGATGGCCCCAACCACTAATTTTCCAAGATAAACAGTTAGGTCCTATACATGTGTCTTTACAATCCCTGGTTAAAACCAACATCTTTGCTTAAACACACACCACAATACACCCATATTTGTCTCACATTTTCTTGCACAAATTCTCTTAGGCCACTTCACATGTGTGTGACCATTATTCATGTGTACGCATATAGACCCATGAGAGAAATAAGACTAGAAAGTGAGAACATAAAAGAAAACATAGATGTAGTGTGGAAACAGAGGGGTATGGTGAGTAGGAAAGAGTGGCTACTTGGTCAAAGCAGCAAGAATGAGGGAAATTGGCAAGTGGGGAAGGAGAGGAAATGCAAAGGCCTATGCAGGGTCCACCAGGCATGATAAGTTAAAATAAAATCAGCAGGCTGGGATGAACGTTTTGTAGACTGTATTACCTAGTAGTGACAGGAAGTGTGGGGAAATGGAAGAGGAGTAAAATTTGGAGGGCACGGGACTTGGGTTTGAATCCCAGCTTTGCTACTTAAGTTCATAACCATCTGTGTAGACTTTGGCAAGTTGTTTCACCTCTCCATGGCTGGGTTTCAGTTTCTGCAGAATGGGGAAATAATACTCTCCGTAATATTAGGGAGTTGTGAAGGTTGAATGGCACATTGTATCACAAGTAATAGCCTATAATTGAGTCCTCAACAAATGGTAATTGTCTTAGCTAGGCACAGACGGCTGGTATGTGTCCTAAAGGAGCATCTTGGATCAGCAGCAGGGAAAGTGATGTGGAGGAAACAGTTTCTGAGAGGGAAGCTCTCCCGCCCACAATGGTATAATCACTGGTTTGCCAAGCCCTGGCGACATCTTCTCCACAGAGGCTCTACCGACACCCCAAATTCAGACTGGCTACAATAAAACTTGTCCTCTTTTCCTGAAAACCAGCTCCTCCTCCTAACTCTCATTCACACATTCATTCATTCACATATGTTATTTATTAACCAGTTTTATAATGTCGATGGTATTGGAAGCATTCTCTCTGGGAATAGATAAATAAATAAAACTTTCTATAAATCTCATCCTAAATGGAAATCTCATAGTTTTCATTGGATGCTGGGCAGTTCTTATGTTTTGTAGATCTGTCCTGTCCTTGTCTCTTATTTGGACTCTTAAGTTCTTTGGTTACCTTGTTGCACTTCGATTCATCTCACATATATGGCCAAGTTGGTTTCCTAAAAGTTCAGATCTGATCATACCTCTATCATGCTCAACACTCTTCCGTGATTCTCCACTGCCTCAGGAATGAGGTACAAATTTCAACATGAACCCAACCTTCCTATGCTGCCTTATCTCCCACCATCCCCTCCAAATGTTTAATCCTCTAGTCCAGAGGTTAGAAATTTCTGCTCTGTGTATAGATACATCTTCCCCCTTGCCTGTTGCAGACATCAATAATTGATCACAGCACTTCTTCCTGCTGTGCCCAGTTAAGGTCTCAGAATCTTTTTAGCCAGTACCAATCAATCAGAGTTGGGACTCTAGATGAACCTTATTTGGCCATCCCTCCTCTGGTCATCTTGTTAGAAAAAAAAGCACCAGAATCTAACTGGGGTTCAGACTATTTAATTGTTGCTGTTAGTTGTTTTTAAAAAAATGGTTAACCTGTTTTCAGATGTAAACAATCCCTAGCAAACAAAGACTCTACCTTCCAGACACTTCAAAAAATAATAACAATATTGAAGGAATTTTAAAAGAGTTAGTTACCTCTAGGCACAGGTGTGTAAAGACAACTACCACAAATCATTTCAAAATTCTTTTTATGCATTCATGAGGTTCTGGGCTCTGTGAATCACATGGGGAAAAAAACCCTCAGGGATAAATTAGATAATTCTTAGACTAGACAACAAAACCCACCTGATTCTAACCCAAATGAGAAGTGGGTTAGAAAACAAGGGCTGAATCTTCTCTTACCAATCCCCAGTCAGCTTTGTCCACTGCCACTGAGACTGCTTGGCAAACTTGTAGGACAATAAACATGAATTACCTGGCAGATCCAGCCACGAAAGTTTCCAGAGCAAAAACTGTCATCTTCTTTCTAAAAAGAAAGAAAGAAATGGGTATGACCTTAGACTTGAGTAACTACATTGAGATGTGGAGCTTACTTTATCTTAAAGAACAAAGAATTATGTTTTATCCTTCTTTTGTATCTGCTACACTGATTAATAATTTAAAGGAGATATATGACTACTTAAATATTATGAAAGTTTCAGAACTTTCCAGGATGACAACAGTTCGAAGAATACTTAGGTAGCACCTTTCAGAGCTCTAAAGAACCCACCGTAAGGAATCTCGTGTGTGTGTGTGTGTGTGTGTGTGTGTGTGTGTGTGTGTGTGTTGAAGGGTAAAGAAAAGGAAAACAAAAGGATGACTTTGGTAAAGATGATTAAAGTCGAGCTTCAAGGTGGTTCGTAACTTTATCTCTTGAACCAATGTTTATGTTAACATGCCTTGTTTTTCTCAGACAAATGATATATTAAGTATCTTAAAAATTGTTTCCTGTTTGGTATTCTATCAAAACCAGCACGAGTCTCTCCATTCGTGGTCAGCCAAAATGTCTTTCCATTGAGGGACTGATCTGGACATCTTGGGAAACATAAATCTCAGGAGTAAGCTTCATAAAAAGTCAAAAATTTGAGAATCTGCTTTAAAGAGCAGAGATCAGCATTCTCCCTGAATATACTCATTCTCTGTTGTTCCTCATCCCTCCCGCCCCCCCAAAAAAAAATATTTCTGGAAATAAATCTGTTTCTGTAAGTTCAAATGGAGCTAAATTATCAAAGCTGTGCTACTTCCAAGAAAACCATTGAATTCCACTTTGTGTTTTTCCTGGGATGGGTCAACCTGTAGTTTTGATATAGGAATGTTTTATAATTAAACCCCTAAATAAATAATTACAATGAAGTCAGGCAGCTTGTTGAGAGCCCTAATTTATATATCTGATTTTCCCAAATATGGACTGCAGTTAGTAATTTACATTACTAAGTTTGAGAAGAAACCTGCTTCTCACCTATTTTAATGGTGGCACGTTGCCTCCGGCTGATGTACAGAGTTGAGTTAAAAGGGACATTCCTAGATGCTTCCTCACAGATTCAAGGATTCAGGGCAGGGAATGGTGAGTTCTAAAGGGGATTTATTCACAAAATGAAATCCCAAAGAGATCTAGTGAAATTACCTCACAAGGTTGCAGGGACCTTTCTGAGCCCCTAAACCCATCGGTACATTCTGGTGGGATTGTCCCTTCTCTTGGGCTTGGCAACTGCCATGGGAACCAAGTGCAGCCATGGTCTCAAGAAAGCACACTATTGTTTTGGCCTGTATGTCAGATTCCTTTCTTGCAAGAAGGATGTAGATTTGGCCAGAAAAATGTAAATGATTTCAGTTAACCTTCTAGTTGTAATTTGACCTGTTCAGAGATGGGTATCAAGATAGAGAAACTATGGCAATGCCCAAGAATATTTTACTTAAAATATTTATTGACAGTGTGGCCATTCAGTTCTCATTCAGACTAAGGAACTAGACATAAATCCAGAACTCTAGAATATAGAGAAATGTCGTCCAGTAGAAACTCTGCAAGCATGGGAATGTTCTATAGTCTGCAATGCCTAATATGATAGCCACTGGCCATGTGTGGCTACCGAGCATTTCAAAATTGGCTACTGCAGCTAAGGAAGTAATTTTAAATATTAATTTAAATTTAAATTACCACATGGGACTAGTAGCTACTTATGGATAATGTAGCTCCAGAGTCATAAATAGTTCTCAAGCTTGACTACTTATTAGAATCACCTGGGAAGGTTTTTTTAAAAATACCAAGAACTGGGTCCCACTCCACATTATTTAATTTGATATGAAAAGTAGCCTTGGTATCATGATTTTTTAAAACTCTCTGGGTAATCATAATGTATGGTAAAAGTTGAGAATCACTATTCTAGAAAAGATATTACCAGAGCTAGCTGGCAAGTCTATCCATGGATGGATTCAATCCTGAATATCATCAGTGCAACATACAGTTTGACTGTGTCCCCAGGGCAAGTTTTTTTCAGACAACATGCTTCAGGTACATACTATGTGGCAGGCACTATGTTTAATCTACTCTAACATGACCCATAATGTGCTCTAAAATATCCACGGTGTGGTGCTACACTCTTGCAAGCTACCATCGCTGTCCAAAAATAAATGGCAAAGTCGAGGCAAGAGAACCTTACCGAACTCAGAGTCCAAATACATAAGCAACTCATCTCGAGTCAGAGGAAAAGTCTCAGGAGAAGAGTTGTCCCTCTCCATCGAAGAGGAGAGGGTCCACCTTTGGCCTTTGTGTATCACCTCCATCTTGCATCATCTCTGGAAAACTCATTGCCTCACGGTTAAGAGTCACCAAATGGGAAACCAATTAACCAATGAGTGTCAGGTTACCCTCCACTTGTGTGCCCAAAGAAACCACACACATGGCTCAGTGTGTGTGCATTCTATGTTACAGGGAGCGCGGCGACAGAAAAGAAATTTGAAGCCCATCCTGTTGTCATTAATTCTTTAGTGGTGCTTCCCAAGCCTGAGTCTTTTCCTATAAACTCCATACTTTAATGGGCTCACTTTCTTAATGAATTTCCTCCTTGCTCTTATAAAGTGGAAGTCAAGCTTTCTGAAAGGTTCGAATTCTCACATTCTGCCCACTCCTGGGTGAGCCACTCACTGTGCAGGCAACTGGTTCTTCAGCATTAAATGCCTATTCCGGCAGCAGACCCTGTGACAGCTCTTTAGCCAGAGAGAAAGCCCCAAGGTACCTGGGGAAAAAGAGATGCCGTGAGAGAGAGGACTCCAGTGGCTGAACCCCCTTTACAGACAAGCTCTGCATCTGTCACTGTCCTTGTGCTTTGCCGAGTAGCTCTGGTTTCCTATGGAAGGTGCTGGTGTCCTCCGGGAGCATCTGTTTGATCTGCCTGGCCAATAATACAAGCTAAGTGCTCCACACAAAGGATGATAAACAACTACCTGATGCTTCCTGTGCTTAGGAAAGAAATCCTCTATTAAATCTTCACTTCTCGTTGCATTACATTAAATCCCACTTGGAGAGACTGTTTCGCATACCTTAACCTGATACATTCAAAACACTGGTTAAAAAGCCTGCTTTATGAGAAGCCCCAAAGAGCTTTAGAAAAACCCAAGTTTGTGTTTGCTGTGGATCAAAATGCTGACAGATTTAATCAATCAAGAATAAATATATGCTGTCATTTCATATTGGACACACGAGACATTTGCCTTTTTTTAAAAAAAAAGTACCTTATATTATTAAAGGAACGCATGTACATTTTTAAAAAACTATCCAAAGTATCATCCGCTAGAGATAACTTCAGTTAACAACTGTGAACGTGTTTTGTCCTTATTTTTACTTTTAATGACAAAGAAAGAGGATAGGTTAAATAGCAGACAAGCACATCTTTTCCATGGCAAATGAGACACACAAGGAAAGCCCACTACAGCGCAGACATTTGGGGAAATGCAAGTGACTCTATGTCCTTCTGGCAGTCGTAAACCCCATCTCCCTGTTGTGCACCTATTCTACAATCAACCAGCAAATATTTCTTGAACACCTTTCTGACCTGTGCTATCATAATACTAAAATATTCCATCGATTCTCACTCTCTAAGGAATTTACAATTTAGTTGGATATATTCGTTTCCTGGGACCACCGTAACAGAGTACCACAAACTGTATGAGTTAGAACAACGAAAGTTTGTTCTCTCACAGTTCTAGAGGCTTAAAGTTCAAAATCAAGTGCCAGCAGGGCCATGCTCCCTCTGAAACCTGGAGGGAGGGTCCTCCCTTGCCTCTCACAAGCTTCTGGTGGTGGCCAGTTGTCCTTGGCATTCCCTTGATTTGTAGACATATCACTCCAACCTCTGCTTCCGACATCACATCACATCTCTGTGTCTTCCCCTGGCATTTCCCTCTTCTTATAAAAACACCAGTCTTACTGGATTCGACCCACACTCGTGACCTCATCTCAACTTCATTATAACTACAATGACCCTGTTTCCAAATAAGGTCACATTCACAGATACCAGAGCTTAGAATTTCAACATCTCTTTTAGGGGGACACAGTTCAACCCATAACCTTGTGGAAGCAAAAAAAAAAAAAAAAAAAAAAAAAGAAAGAAAAAGTAAAGAAAACCTTACATGAACCAGTTAGAAAACAATTGATATCTGTATAATTAAGTTTTCAGATATATCAGTGCTATGAACATTCATGGACTTATTCTAGAAGGATGAGATAGTTTGAGAAGCGTTTATGGATTTCATTGCGCTTGGATGGAAAGGTAGATGAGGAAAGAAGTGGACGTTCCAGAAAAAAGGAACAAAATTTAAACTCTTTAGCATGATAAACAAGGTACTTCTCCATGTGTCTCCGGCCCTCCTCCTCTTTGGTGTCATTCCCAGACTTGCTTGGCAATGCTAAACCACACAGGAGTCCCTAGACACCTCCTAATTTCACACCACCACCCTTGTGCACATGTTTCTTGTTCCAACTGGAATATCTACTCTTTACTTCCTACCACCACCAATCAATTTCCGATTTACGCTTCCACAAGCACAACCTTGACAACATAACTCCAGGAGTTCTAGAGAATTAGTCACCACCCACCCTGTGCCACCACTACCCCTGGTTGATATTAATTATTGGCCTGGTGTATCTTAAGGACAAGAACTGAATCCCATTCCTCTTCATATTCCCAAAAAGCACAGAGCCTAGCACCGCAAGCGCTCACCGAAGGTTTACTGGAATCTAGTTGACCTGAATCATTTGTGGAAAGGGAATGAAGAGATGTGCCCAGCTGGGGCCCAGCCAATGACCAGATCCTGCACATGGGCTGATGACGTAGCTATTGTGAAAAGAAGTGGGTCATCATGAGGGTAGGGGAAAGACACAGCACAGGGGGTCACCATGTGAGTGAAGACCCTGCTTGTGAAATGGCCTGACATGCTGGGAAAGCACCAAAGAGACAATACAACAAGAGCATTGGGTTCAAGAGAAGGAGGGCAGGAGGGAACAGAGACCTCAGTGAGCAGGCCCTCCAGGCAGTGGGGACTATAGAAAGGGAAATATTCACACAGGGAAATAGGTTCAGGTGTGAATATGAGAAACATGGTTCAGCAGCAACATGGAAGACAGAAAGGTGGCGTCAGTCCAGACGCAGGGAGTATGATAAGGAAAGTCTAGAGATGACATGTGCAGGCAAAGGAAACATAGGTGGTAGGGAGGAGATAATGGCCAGGAACCAACGATGAGGAAGCGATTTTGACCTCTTCCACAGGCTTGTTGGAAAAGAAAGAGTTGAGATTTCTCCCTTGAGTGACAGGGGACAGAACTGCTGTTCATCGAAATGAGGAATATGAGAAGCACACTGAGTAGGGGGGATCAGCCACAAGTTCAGTTTTTCACATGAGTACTTTGAATTCCCATGGGACATGTAGGTTTTATAAAATTAACAACTAGGTGATGGGTTGTTGGTTTTTTTTTTTTTTTGGTAACAACTATAATTAGAATTTTATTTGAAATCAACTTCTGACTCTTTAGAAATGTGCCACAGATTTTCATGACATCACAGTTTAAAAATGTACATAACTGTCAACCCGGGTGAGCGGGACTCAGTCCGTCACCACTCAGTTTCTTCTCAAGTCCAGTTGTGAGCTGGAAAGAAGTGGAAACCACAAAGCTAACGGACAGTGACAGCCCACCTCGTAAAGAACACAGTTTAAATATAGCTATTTCATCTCCACTGTTGCACGAGATCAAAGGGAATCAACAGCCCCCGGGTTCTCAATTGTCTTTATTTTCCTTCTGAGCACAGTGAGCGCCACAGCCACCTGTCCTAACGGCCGAGGACAGGCAGTCTCAGAGAAGGGGAATCCAGAACCTCACTGCATCCCACTCAGGAGAGAAGTTGACCTTCAGGGTCTGACACATAAGTAGGACATTGATAATGGCCATCTGCGATTTTTGGACCTCCATGTGCTTTACGTCACGGCCCTGCCAATGCCTACCTATGTTACCATAGATAAATGCTTTACTTCCTCTGTGAACAATGCTGATGGAACAGCATCGAAGACTTAGAAAGTTAATACATGTGAAGTACTTAGATAGTGCCTGGGCTTAGAATAAGCATCCAATCAAGGGTGGATACATATTTACTCAGTAAAAATGATTTTGTTGTTTTCTGTTTATGCCAGAGTCTTCCAAGCAGCAGGGACCTAAATAGGACAGAAAACATCTTGGGGTTTTCCAGTGTCCAGGGTCTCTGGATGTCCCCTGATACCATTCTACTCAGAAGGACAATGAAAGAGAGATGGGGAAACAAAGGGCTCCTCTCCAGGCCTAATTAAGGGGGGTCCAGCAGCCATTGCAGTGACCCTCTTTTCAAGCCACCTGGAAAGGATGCTTTGTAATTCTCCAAATTCCTCCATGCTTCTTCATCAGTCCATGGGTCCAGCTTACTGTTCTCTCTTCCTGGAATGCCTTTCACCCCTCCTCTGCCTTATGTGTGCAGTTCCTGTTCCAAACACCAGTAGTAGTTAAGAGCTATAGAGCGATGCACTTCTCACTGGGTATATGACCTTGGGCAAACATGTAATCTCTCCAAGCCTTGATTCTTTTCTATAACATGAGGACAATAAAGTACCTACATTATAAAACTGTTGAGAGACTTGCACAAAACGATACAAGTTAAGTACCTAGGCCAGGGAAGACACATCTCGGGACTCCCTTAATTCTAGTATCACCACTGGTCAAAACCTTCCTGACCATGCAGGAAAGGTAAAGCACCACTGTTCTCCCCTCCTTTATAACCAGCATACACCTTACTTAAGACGCACCCAGCACCAGGCCAGAACCCTCACTCACAGATCTGACTGCTTTCAAAGCAGGAACCAGTCCCCGGGCATATTGGAATCCCCAGAATCTAGCCATCGTACTAAGTACACAGTGGGCATTTGTCAAATATCTGTTGAACAAATGAATGAATCTACCTACAGCGTTAAAAGTATTCAAGGAAAATTAATTAAGATAATCTTATCCTGCCACAGATTTTCAAAAGGGTTTGGTCATAGTTGAGTCTGTCACATGTTTACAAAGCTGTTTCTGTCGAGAGTGAATAAGAACGTTTAGGTTTGCACATTCGTGTTCCCTGCAGCATTAGTCACAATAGCCAAAAGGAAGAAGCGACCCAGGTATCCATCGGCAGATGAGTAGATACAGAAGGTGTGGTACTATATGCATACAAGAAAATATTACTCAGCCTTACAAAGGAAGACGATTCGGACACATGCCACAACATGTGTAAGCCTTGAAGACGTTATGCTACGTGAAATAAACCCATCACAAAAAGACAAATGGTTCCACTTACATGAGGTTCCCAGAGTAGTCAAATTCATAGCAACAAAACTTAGAATGGTAGCTGCTAGGGCCGGAGGATGAAGGAATGGGGAGCTAGTGTCTAGTGAGTACAGAGTTTCAATTTGAGAAGATGAAAGATTTCTGGAGATGGATAGTAGTGACGGTTGCACAACAATGTGAATGTACTTAATCCCACAGAACTCTACACTTAACATGGTTAAAATGGTGAATTTTATGTACACGTATTTTGTCACAATAAAATATAGGGGGAAAGAATATTTAAATAGACCTGGCATTTATACAAAAGGGCTTTTTTAAAGAGTGTGTGACTTGCCCATGTGGACATGTGTATAACTGCTCCAACCCAACCCTCAATATCACAGGGGGATGAGGAACAACGTCAGAACCCGGTTTTTAATTCTAAGTTTTAGGAAGGAAACTGGACTGTGCCTTTACTCCACAAAGGGTTAAGACCGTCTCCAGAGATTCACATGGAGAGATGTTTTCTGGAGTTCTCAGGAATGTAATTATATACGTCGTGAGTCGGGGGAAACGCTCGTGTAGGATTTCGACTGACTGTTCCGTTTGGTCTGAAATTGGTAAATTTCTTTCTGTTTCTGGTTGAAAGGTATCCCCTGGTAGGTGGTACCAGGAGCCTCAAGTGCTTTCATTCTGACTTCATCTCTTTGGCCAGAAACTGGGGACAGTCTCTGTCTCTGATGACTTCACATAATTTTCATTGGGAGGAAGACTGGGGTCTTGGTGAAGGCTTTGGTTGGGGGATAAGAAAACACGAACGGTCACAGACATTTACAAAAGGGGCTGGGGTGAGGCAATAAAATGTGTCAAGATGCTAAAATATGTTTGTGGAAGAAAATCGCTGAGAATCCTCAAATTTGGTGACATAGTATGAAAGCAAGTTTACAAAGACGAAGAGCATGTTTGTCAGTGGTCATTTCACTTTGTCCACATGTCAAACGTGGAACTTGAATTCATTCAGATTTTTCCATCAACCTGGAAGTTCAGCTTCCCTCAGGAAGGGCGTTTTGCTGCCCTGTTCACTACTCTCTGATTCAAGTTCCTAAAACAGTGCCTGGCCAGGAGCGTCAGCTCATAACGATGTGTTGAATGAACGAATGCTTAAATCTATTTCTCAAGTACGTTTCAGAAATATAACACCAACACAGAACGTGCATGTCTTTACAACTTGATTCACATCTAAAAAGGTTCATCTAAAATAGTCTTTCCCAAAGGTCTACAAAGCTTGTTTAGGGCAAAAATATGAATCTAATAATACTCAATTATCAAGCCTCAGTTTCCAAAATACTTGCCACTTCCTGTATCTAATTCTGTTTCAGTTCTATAAGAAGACCACCCAATCGAAGAAGGAAGTATTTTTATCTCCATGTTAATTTGGTAAATCATTTTCCCCCCAGGAGAGTCAGGCTCTGCTGGGCATGTGCCAGATATGTGGTAAAGCACAAGCCATGAAGGAGCAAGGGCAGCCACCAGACTCGCTGAAGCAGAGGGCAGGCCAGTGGTGCTGGTGAACCCACGTGCAGTGGGGGCTTCCATGCAAAACTGGCAAAATAGTGCCGTGGGCCAATAGATCAAGAAGTTCAAACAAACAAACAAAAAAGCTAGGTAGGTCCCTCGTCTGCTTTCCAGCAAAGGGCACACGTATCAAAAGCAGTCTTAGATGAGTTTGGTTGAGTTCTCATTGTCACTAAATCAGTGGGTCCTTCTCTCTAAATTCACTTTGTCCACATGTCAAACATGGAACTTGAATTCATGTCCTTCTGTCCGTGGTCATCACTTTTTGAAGACTATACTTGCAAATTCATGCAAAAGATTAAGTTTTGGTATCAAGAGCGGGCATGTAGGACAGTGGTTAAGACATGTACTCTGGAACCAAACTGTTGAGGTTCAAATCCCAACGCTGCTATCTGTGTGTCATTAGGAAGGTTATCAATGGTTCTCTGCCTCAGTTTCCTCATCTATAAAATATGGATGATTATAATAATACCTCATAGCATTGATGTGAATGGGTTGATATATTAATGTGTAATGAATTGATAGATTGCAACAGTCCCTAGTATGTATGTAGTAAGCATTATCTCAAACTACACCATTCTGTAATTGTATGTATATAGTTTATGTATCTTATGTCATGCAATTTATAAAATTTGTGAAAGATTTCCAGTATAGTCCTTGCAATTATAAAGCCTTGATATTCCATCCCAACAAAGAATAAAATCAGGACATCCATAACAGAGCACAATATAGTTTTTAAAAAAGCAAATTTTTAAAATAATCTGATAGATGCAGATCCTTCCCCAGGTGGACCCCTTACACTTGGGGATAACCGCTTCACTGAGTACAAACATTAATCTGGCAATGCCAGACTTTTTCCAAGTCATAGGCCAGAGGACAATTGTCATAAACCTACGCTGAGAAATCTCCCCAAGAGGGTCACGAGGTGAGAAGTGCCGTCATCCCACCGTGGTTCCCATCTCATGAGCACCCTCAAGGGAAAAACTCAGACTATTCCACAGTGATTCTCAGATCAACCTGATCTTAACATAGCATCGTAACTTGGATAAAAGCCAAAGACTTTATAACCATCTTGATTCTTCTGTTTATGCATCTGGGGTCCCGTTGAGCCATCTGACAAATTGATTCCAAGTTTCAGTGGTGATAACGGCTTGCCTTTGGACCCGCCACGTTCCACATTCATTTCAGCACTCACATAAAGACTAAAAAGTCCAGGCTCTCTCTCTCTCTCTCTCTTTCTCTATACGTCTGCCCACCTTTCCATCTATCTATCTTCTCTAAGATATTTCTGCCAAGAAAGAAATATCAAGGGATGCCATCATTTCATTATATTTCTTACCTGGTAGAAGCATCCTCAGCGTGATTTAGTATTACAACTCTATCCAAGGTCTTGTACTGCCGAAGAATCAAAGACTCATGCATTCAGAATTAGAATGTAGAATGCTAATATAGAATTCAAATTCTCTTAGTGAAACTGAAAGCCACTTCTTGATTTGTAAGGTGGGTTTTTTTCAGTCGCCCAGACTCAAATCTTGGCCATGTTGCTCTATGCCCTGGCCCCCACTCCAGTGTCCAGTTCTAAGTCTTCTCTCCCACCTCGTCTTCTCCATCTGCCTTCTATTTCTTTTGCTGTCACAGCCCCCTCACCAAGACAATTGTCGTATCTCCTAATGGTCTGTGGGTTTCCAATCCTGACCCACTCAAATGTATCCTCCTCCCTGATCCCTGGCCCTCCCCCTGAAGCATGGCTGTGTCTCTCTAATGCCCACCTGCCCGTGGGAAGAGGTCTCCACACCCCTTAGGACTTTCATGGTGTAGGAAGCAGCATGCATTCAGAGCAGGGGCTTAAGTGTTGACCATCCTGAGTCTGGGTCCAGCTCCGCCACTTACTGTCTTAGGCATTACTGACCCTCTATAAACTTGTTGTTTTATTTATATCTGGTATGTGCCCAGCAGGCCTGGTGTAAGCGTTACATGGGGTAACACACATACAGGGCTGACTCCGGGCCCGGCAGCCCACAAGCAGTGCTCAGTAAGAGCTGCCCTCCTTGAGGCTGGCGTGCCTGCAGCCTCGCGTCCCTCCTGGGCCTTCTCTCCCTCGTGCCAATCTGTGCTACAGCTGCACCTTGCATGTGCCATGCTATGACACCCTCTGTGCTTCCTTCCTTCCTTTGCTCATAGCAAGTGAGCTACCTTCAGTTCTCTCCCCAAACCCTACACCAGCGAGCCACTTGAGTTTTGTTTCACTTGTTGTGTCAGAAAATCAATCAGTGACTTCAGCACAATCTCGAGACCTTCTTCCATCTCCAGAGCTGTGGTAAATAATTCATGTCCCTTTCCCCACTCCCCCTACAAAAAACTGTCCTTAACCTAAATAACTTTCAGAATATGCATTATTGAATCTGCCTCGGATGTCTTGTTATCATACTTTTAAAGAGTATAAAAGACAACCTCTCTGGGTAAAATCTTGTCACTTCCCAAGATTAAAAAAGTGAAGAGGTTGTTGATATTCAACACTTCAGACCCCCCAAGGATACTATTTTTCATATTTTCATAATGTTGAGTTTTGTTCTCCATGTCAGCAAAATAACACTGACCTAGAAAAACGGAATTTGCAAGTGTTAAAATTTGAAGAGAAATTCTGAAATGAGTTACCTAAACCATATTGATCTCTGCGTTTATTTCTCTAGCCTGACAACACCATCCACTTTGCCAAGAAACAATGAACATGGTGAATAGACACAACCAAAACAGAGAGTCATACGAATGTCAATAAGAACATTTTGTATTTGCATACAATGCTTCTTGGCTGATTTTAAAATGCTTTTCTCCTTTGCCACCCACTACAACAGCCATTCTATGTACTCAGAGCAGGTGTTATAAATGTGAAACATGAGTCTTTCTGCCCACTTGGATTGGGCTAAGCAAAGAGGAAGGACTGGCAACTCAAACAATTACCAAAGGAATGTCGGGTAGGGTTCTCAGCAGGACCAGACCAGTGATGAGCTTGATTTCTTCTGTGAGGTGTTTCCGCCTCACTCCTTCCTCTTCAAGGGTGCCCTCCCTTCTCTCCACATGGTCTTTCAGTCTTCCATTAAATTTTCCTCCTCGTCTCAGACAGAACTTACGAGGTTCTCAAGTTAGTAAAAAGTAAATAGTACTATATGGAAATGTTTTACGGGTTTTAAATACTTTCATATGTCTTTCTTCTGGTACTTTGCAGTAGAAAATAGTTTAAGTCCCATTAATTGGGCGATGGGCTAAATATAGGCCAAGATGTGTTTCATGGGATACCTCGTCAAATCCTCAGAGCCAAGCTACAAAGAAGGAATCACCCCCATTCTATAACTCAGGAAACAGATTATTTGACCAGCCCAAGGGAGGTAACACGGTCAAGAAGCCAGGCTCAGCTCTCTGTATATCAAGTTCAAGTAGGTTTGTTGTCCTATCACCACGTGTCCTGGCTTTATGCTCAGATCTCTTTGCGGACACTGAAGATTGAAGCACGTCCAACAAATGGCACCCTCCCTGAATTCTGAATCAATTCAGAGACAGACAAAAAGAGGTGGGATATATGCAGCTCAAAGGGCCAGCGTTATTGCTGCCCAAAGTCAGATGGCAGAATGGGGCTTAGATGTGCGGCAGCAACAGGCTTCCCAACACCGAACTCCAAAATTAGATCGAGTCACTCATCTGTCTCAGGCACTGCCAAACCAGCGTTGGGCCTTCGAAACGTACCACACGAAGACACAGACGAGAATGTGTGTCCCTGCAGCCACTAGCCCCCCAGAAGAGGAAGGGAAGAGGTGGCCAAGTTCCCAGAGCCAGCACTTCCTTCTCCTAGGTTCACCAACCCACCATGTGAGGAGGAAGAAAGCCGCCAGGAGCAGTACCTCCTGGGGTCCCCTCCCTCGGGCAGGCAGCATCAGGGTAGGGGAGAAACATTGCTCCCCTTGACGTATACTCGAAGGAGTTTCATATTGTCGTCACAGTAGGTATTCAAACCTACATGGCCACTTCCTGGCAGGCACAATGCATTTACTATTTCACCCGCCATCCTCGTCGCAGAATTTTGTCACACGAATCCCTACAGAGGCCAAGAAGTCCTTGTTTCCAGCACTTCACTGACTCATCACATGACCTAGGGCAAGCCACTTAACGAGTCTGTGTCTTAATGTCCCCATTAATAAAGTCTGAATTGTTGACGGGAACGTTCCCCGTCATAATTCTTCCGTCGGGGCCAGCCGTGAATGGTTCTTGTAAACTCAGCTCCAGGAAAAAAAAAAGAAAAAAAGAGCCAGCCCACCAGGAGACAGCCAAAGTCCAGAACCAATGTGCCTCGTTCCGAAAGTCCTTCGGAGTTCCTCCTGTTATACACCGACTGACAGAATTCCCCTGGCATAGCCTGGGCGACTTTTCATCCAGAGTGTCAAGCGTAGTGAGTAATAGTAGGTTATCTCGTGCCTCTTGAATGTTCCATGTCTGAGCAGCTACACACACTCAGATCTATATTTTACCCCATGGACAGACCTGGAAAGGACATATGGTTTAGATTTTTAGACAACACCCCATGTAAAAAGCCTCTTCTTCTACAGAGGCATATTTTTAGAAGCTCCTAAGCTCTACTCTGGGCTGAATTTAATCCAGACCGTCCTGCCGTCCAATGAGAGCCGAAACACAACTTGGGGTCAGTGTAATCCGCTGTTAACTGGTATGTCAGAAAATCAATTCATTACTTTTAAGGAGCAGTTAAGAGTATCCCTACCACACTGCCACGTGAATTATTAACGACGACCATGTCAGGGTCCCCACCCCTGCCCCAAACTGAAGCCCTGTGTGTGTCCTACAGTGGTGAAAATGCACGTTCATCCCTGAATCCTAGTTGAAAATAGTGCAAAGTTGAAGGGGCCGAACTGAAAGGAGAAAGTGAGCAGGCTTCAGCGGCTTGTGCCAGGCAGGAGCAGGACGTTGTGGGTGCTGCTAATCGCGCCCCCACCATGATTCTGTCTGTCCTGGGTTTCCCACCGTGTGCACCTGGCTCTCACACAAGGGCCGCAGGAAACCTACTCCCAACCACATGTCTCCATCTGTGGATGGGCAGCCCCGCCTCAGAGCCCCACAGGTTTCCGCCTTTCCTGGAGCCCTGCTCATCCCAGAGAAAAGCTCCTGCAATGCCACGGCTCCCTCTGCTCCTGCCAGTTCTCTGCCTAGATGAACCCAGGCGAAGCCACATGGGCGAAGCCAGGCCACCCCCAGGCCCGGGTTTGCTTCCACCCCAAATGTTTAGCTCAGACCCAGCACACTCATCCATCCATGTCGATGTATCTGGGAACAATTCTAAGACTGACCTGCAGTTTCAGATGTGCAGCAGACACGGCCTCCCAAATGCATCCCTTCCCACCTCGACTTAACCTGCGCCAGTGGAAAGTGGTGGTGACAGTCCAGTCCTCTGCAGTTGTGAACTGAGGGGGCAGGTCGGGGGCTCTGGGCCCAGGGGTTTTATAGATGAGTCTTTGTTACTGTGTTTCTTCAGTTTTGATTTGGTCAGAAATGCTTACCACATGAGTGAGAAAACTCGGCCATTTGCATAACCAAAGCATCAGGAACTCTGTGTTAGGAAGAAGACTCTTACCCAGCTGACCAGTTGTGTTTTTCACGTTGTTGACCATGTCAGCATCCAGAGCCCTCAATGCCCCAAGAGTCAAAAAACAGGGGGCAGAAGGGGGGGGGGGGTCCCTGGGTTCTACGCTTTCCTGGAACCCAGTGATTAAAAGAGCAAGTTGCAAAGGGAGGGTTTTTTTCACTATTCACCACCTGGAAGCAGTTATCTCCTCTGATATCTGGGCTGACTCAGGGTGCAATAGGCTGGAGATGACGGGGCAGCTACAGTCATCATCCTTCTTTCCTTTTTTCTTCCTTCCTTTCTTCCTTTCTTCCTTCCTTCCCTCCCTCCCTCTTTTCTTTCTTCTTTCTTCTTTCTTTCTTTCTTTCTTTTCTTTCTTTCTTTTTTCTTTCTTTCTTCTTTCTTTCTTTTCTTTCTTTTCTTTCTTCTTTCCTTCTTTTCTTTTCTTTCTTTCTTTCACAAAAAGCACGTATTGAGAATCTACTCAGTTCCAAGCACTTCTCTTGATGCTGGATGCTCTCCAGCAGTGAACAGGACAGAGTCTCTGCCTCACTACGCCCATTCACTTGGAGGTGTGAAGGCAGACAATAAATAAGTAAATTCAGAATTTGATAAGGACAACTGCAATGATGAAAATAAATTGTGTGTGTGTGTGTGTGTGTGTGTGCAATGCTATGAGTGGCAGTACAGGGGTAGGGAGTGGGGTTAGTTTAGCTGTTACTTTAGTAGATGACACTTGAGCAGCCATGGGAAAAACTGGTGGGGCCAAGTGGCCCAGACAGAGGGAAAGTAGGTGAAAATGTCCTGAGACAGGAAACGCTTGGCGGATCTGAGGAGCAGAATGGAGGCTGTGGCAGAACAAGCTGTGGGATATACAGGTGGTCTGTGAGGTCAGAGAGGTGGGCCGGGCCGGGCCGATTGCCCCAGGGCCTGGAATTCTTAGCTGCCTGGAAAGCCCTCACAGAGGTAAAGGAACGACATGATCTGATGTACATTGTTCTCCAGCTGGTTAGAGAGGCTGCTGCCATTTCTCCCCTGAATGCAAACTCCAACACTGAGCAGACTGCAGGCCACTCCTGTATCAGAACATGGGTTCAAACGTGACTGTCAGGTACATAATCTCGGCGGACCCCTCCACCTCTCTGTGCCTCACATAGCTGATCAAAAACAGGAGCCCATCCCAGGGCCGCTGCCTGCCAGGCGTCTGCTCCTCGGTTCCTTGTTTCATAGACACTGGTGGCTGCTACTGTTACTATCACCTTTACTCCCTACATTATTCCCATAAATGTATTTTTGATGCTGATTTTCACCAACTTTTGTTCCGCAAACACTTCTTTAGCACCTCCTCTTTATCCCCCTGGAGGCTATATAGCACCAGGAGGAGCAGCTCTGTGAGCCAATCAGGAAGTTGAAGGGGCCTTGCCCCAATCTGACAGCTCCTACTGCCCTCAGGAAACTCCGGCACAGGCTCCCAGGTCTTTACTGAAGTATTAGCACAATTTGAAAAGTGCCCACATGAACTTCAGGAGTTCTGACCGATGTGTCATTCACAAACAAACCTATGTGTAGTGCCCAGTGCTCGCCAGGTGAGGACGGCGCCCACTCAGAGGGCAGTGTCTGGCCTCTGCCCAGTGTCCAGGGGGCACTCACAACAGGTGCCAGTGGGAGAGGGGAGTTTTACTCTCTCGTGGGGAGGGCTAGTGGTGAAGAGAACGAAGGGAGAGAGAGTGCCTTTGCCTGTACATTAGCTTTTATTATGCAGTTCTGGACTTCAGAAAGACAGTTCATTTGTTCTTAGTTCCCAGCAGCCTAAACGAATTCCCTAGCAGAAAAAAAAAAAAAAATTTTGACAATTTTCTCCATCACTGATAATTCGATCAGGAAATACAAAAGGAGAAAAGTAGGACCTGGACAGCCTTCAGCACTTCAGCCAGTAGGGAAGGCAAGAGAAGTGTGGCCCTTTGCACACTTGCCAGACGCCGGGAGCCGCGAGGCATGACCTCAGGCCCACAAACTCCAGATCCGGTTTCCCAGGACGCAGGCAGGGTGAGCGGAAAGTCCCTGAGCCCGTGGGGAACAGAGCTCAGCCATGAGTGCAGCCAGCATCAGAGCTGCCCGGGTAGAAGCTGATTTCAGGGCCAGTTATGTAAATCTGTTTTGTTTAAAACTAAATTCGTTGGCTTGTTCCAATGGCCATGCTGGCCTGAGGGTGCAACCAAATGATGGAAACACCAACGGTGGCTCATTCACAACCTGTGAATTCAAACAGGAGGAGAAGGAGGAGGAAAGGAGGAAGAAAGAGAAAGACCTGACGTGAACTGAGGAAATTTGGGGAGAGGACCCAGAACCCGAAAGGTCAAGTTTTACTCTTACAAAGTTGTACCCGTTCCTCTACGCTTTCCTACAGTGACAGACTCATACATCCGTCTCTAGTGAAGGATGGCCCTGCCTGAGCCAAGGGGAGCCCCTCCTGGTTCAGCCCAGCAGCTCACCGCCCTCTGCATGTCCCTCACGAGACTGGCAGGCCATCAAACAGGACATCATCTGTTTGCCTTCTTTAAAAAAGAACTGTGGTGTGGCCTGTTTGCAGCCGTGTGTGAGTGGCATTAAGAAGCTGCGTCTGTGCCAGAGAAGGGGGTGGTAGCTCTCACTTCTTCATCTGTCCCGTCCTCCCTCCTTCCTTGCCCAATCATCACCATTGGAGGGTAGGGTTTGACGGGAGAGATGTGCACAAAATGAAAAGGAGGGACGAAATTATAATCCCATCTGATGCGATCCACGTGGCTACCACCTATTTTCCATATAAAGGCGATATGAATTATAGGAGCAAGCGTTAATTCCTCTTACAAGGATTGGTGCCCCGTTCCAGAAAGTGCCGTATCAACTGAGAGCAAAGCGAGGGTCGGGTCTGATTACGGCCCTGGCTGTCACCTGACCACCATCAGCACAAGGAAGAGGACAGAGTCCACCTGGAGTGGCGTCCACCCAGGGAGGGAGCCCTGTGCACGGAATCCTGAAGTCACTCATCCGCAGTGCGGATACAATCCAAGACAATCCAAGACAAGTCAATTTTGCACGGCCCCAGGATTCAGGTTTAATCTATGTGAAAACAAAAAACATAAATAGTTGCATAAGGTAACCTGTTGCATAGTACCTTAAAGAAAAATAATGATTATACTTCTTGTCATCCAGCATGCCTCTGTACACACACATACACATCCCAAGATCTATCAGTGCAGACAGCCCAGGACTCTGTTCCTCTTTCTTTGGAATTGTAAGATAAGCCTTTTACATATCCTGAATCCTTGGTCATATTCAATGCATATGCAAAAGAAGTTCAAAGGCTGACTTGGACAGATGGACTTTGGAGAAGGATGATAAACTGTGTGTGATAAAACGCACACAAAAGACTTTAGCAATAATGACCTACAAATTGGGAAAGCAGGACTGAGGCAGCAGCAGGGTGTGAAACCCAATTATCTCCAGCTTCAGCACTAAAAGATAGTGGCCCCAGCAGAAGGTTTTATCTGGCCTGCACAAGAATAGAGATTGCACCTCCCCCGAAACAGCCTGTCTGCAAAGCCCAGGAAACACCTTGCAAAGGAGTTGATGCAATAGTTGCCATCGCAGCCCTTCGTGACAGTTAAAATAGTGTTACAACATAACATTGAGCAACGACCTTGCTGTATCATCCAAGTGTATGTTTTACACCACTTTTTCCCCCTGGAGAGACAAATAGGACATTTTCGGTGACATTTTTTGGGTTCTTCCCTTACTTTCAATTTAGGCAATTAAAGAGAGAAAAGAGACATTCTTCCTTCTTCCTTTCCAATGCAATTTAAAATTCCTTTAATGATTCACGTTTCAGGTAGAAGATGAATGGTATTTACTCTGCATCTTACGGCATTTATTCTTGATACTTTCAAAGGATTCTCAGTATCTCTTCTTGGAGATTTATTACCAGTTCCTGCGACTCCTTTGTGGGGACTGCAGTTTAATTTATGTGATTGCAATCAGGAAACCACTTTGAAAAGGAAGAAATCAATTTAGCTTTTTGTGAATTGTAAATTTTCTGTAAATAAAATTTCACAGGACGCTCTTTTTTTAAAAGAAATAAGAGCGCAGCTGTTGAGGAACAGCAGGTTTGGGGAGAAGGACACTGATTAACAGGTCCGGGGTCCTTGGAAAAACCATTCATTTTTCAGAGCCTCCTTTCCTCTCTATAAAGTATTTGCTAAGACTTTTCACCATTGAAATGATTTGATGCTTATTCCACAGAAAGGTGGCCTTCAAAGCAGTTTCACTCTGGTTTGTCTTATAATAATCCTCTACCTTTGATAACCATGCTTGGCTTTTTTAAGTGCTTCAGCAGTTAGGATTGAATTTGGTCTTCTTGAGAACCTTTTGATAATGGCAGGGCTCTAGAGTTAGCCAATGAGGAAACTGAGGCAAGGAACGTTTAAGGGACCTGCAGAGAGCCATACAGAGTCACTAATAAAATGAGGAGTAGGAAAAGAAAGACATTTTAGGCCAGAGGCTTTCAAACTTTTCGAAAGAGCAAGCAATAGTAAGAAGTAAACTGTATGCATGACTCAGGTTTTGGATCTAGCAATCAAAAAAGGGGCTTCTGGAAGCAACACTTGCTCTTCCTACCTGCGAAGCACTCTACGTTCCATGGATTCTCTTCTGTCTTTTTCTTCCCTTTCTTTTCTTTTTGTTATAGTAACTACTGTTATTATTTTTAATTGACAATCCATTAAGGAGTTACAATCTACGGTTTGGAAGTCACTGTCACATTGCAGTGTCCTTCGGCTTTTTTCCTAAGTCAGAGGTCAAGATGTATTTCTTGACCCATGGGTAAGTGCTGAGGGGGGGTTCTCCTGTGAAGATCTTTTCACTCTGTAAGAGCCCCCCAAGTCTGTACATGAGAAGCGCTGTCCTTACAGTCAACCTTCCACCACAGGCAGCTCATGACCCTCCCGGGGCGCCATCAACTGCTAATAAATAATGAATACTAATGACAACATTGAGACACCTATTTGCATTGTACTCCCAATAAAATCAGAAGGAGAACTGGGGCTACTCCCTAAAAATGGCATATGGGTCTCTAAATAAAGGTCTTTAATGCATTTTATATTTAAACCATAAGGCCATGGGCTCAAACCCAAATTGAGATGAGCTCTGCTTCTTAAGTACCATTCTGGAAAAGTTGTTGAAATATTTATCCATCTCTCTGGTTTCTAAAGCAGCTCGTTTTCTTGTAGCACACTTCCAGAGTGTAGCTGTTTGCAAACCCCCTTGAACTGGGGCGGGGCTGACAGAAGCAAAAGCAGTACTTTTGCAAAGTCATGTCTGTGAAACTTCTTGAATGAGAACTATGAAGAACGACATTGTTTTTAAAAATACACACAATTCAAAGATTCATGTCTCTGTGCACCTGGTCAAGTCTTTACTTTCACTACCTCATCTCTATGTGGCTGAGGGCAAGTTGTTTAACTTCTTTAAGCCTAAGGGGATAATAACTCCAAACTTAATAAAATTATCAAGAGGATTTAATGAGATGATGCCTAGAAGGCTCTGGCCAAAATATCTGGAGCTCAGAAGGAGCTCAGTAGATGTTAGAGACAGTTATTATTTATCCACTAAAATTTGCTTGGTCATCATAACCGTATTAGCATAAACAAGGCTTTCACTTTTGACAAATCAATTCCACAGCTTTCGCTGTTCTCATAGGCTAGGAACCCTTCGTGGATTCCCAGAGGTCAAATGACCTAGCCTCTTGTCTTCAGGTAGATGAACCCCCAAACCTGTTAAAACAACATAGCCAAAATCCTAAGCTGTGTGATGCTCTCCAGCCTGTCCCTGATGTGATAAATTATTTCCTCGACCTATAAACATCTCTATATTAGTTTTCTTTTAAAAACTAGAAGAGAACCATGTTTACTTTTCAAGATCCAAAAATTTGTCTCAGAGGGGAATTTGGCTTTTCTCAGGAATGCTGACTTATAACACAAGTCAGAGTGCCCCCTTCCCTTCTGTTCAAAGCAAAATAAACAGACCTCCAGCAGAGAAGGTTGCTATTGAGTAGTTATTGGAGGTGCATGTACTCTGACTTCAGCATTTCAAAGTCTTAACAGTCAATAAAGAGGGGATATTTTTCTATAGAAGTTTTTATTTTTAGAAAAAAAGTTACTTGATAAGTTTCAGGTGATCCAGCCATTTCTAGATACTCATTCGTGCTTTTCTTTTTTAGCTCCAGATAGTTCAAGCTTAGCAAAATCCAAGAAAATAGTCCACTTTTGCTGTATCCATTCTCTATAACATGAGCAAGCAATGAACGTTTGTGGCGTTAGCATAACTTTCTAGTTTGCATCTAAATTTGTATCTAATTTTACTCATAAGAATTCTAGATGACAAGTCACAGAATAATATTCTCATTAAAGAAGTTTTTCTCCTGCTGCTTCACCGTCAGGCAGTATCACGTTTCACTAAAGAATGTCTTTTAGGGAGGCGTGATTAATCAAACCTTCATTTATCATGATCAGAAAAAAATATATATTACACACAAAAGGGGAAATAAAACTTCCATATAACTTTACTTCCTTCTCATTTCCAGTAACCAAGGGGTTAACCTGAAGACTTAATCCATTTCCACTCTAATTGGGAAGAGTAGGGAGAAAATCATTTCAGTAGCAAAATGGAAATTGCTAGCCTATCTATATGCCTGAGGCAAAAAGAAAAGAAATGAATTCTCTGGTGAGCTTGGTTAGTGAGGGGGAAGAAAGACTACATCTTGCACTTCACTTCATGTCATTGTTCAATTTGCCAGTGTTAAATAATGATCTCCAGAACAGTGTGTGGGTCCAGAGAGAGGTTCTGCCCAGGTGCCCCGGACTGAGGTCACCGGACAGCTTTTGGACGTGTCCCTTATTCAGCTAAACCTGGAGCTGGCTCAGTCTGACCACTCAGCTTGGTGTTTGCAGACAAAAAGTGAAGGCCCCACTGGAATCTTTGGGAAAGTTTTCTTCTTTCCTCCTGAAAAGTCCACTTCATTGTTTGGTGTCTTCGGCCAAAGAGGGTTCTGGGCTGAACAAATAGTACATTTTAAACAATAGTACGTTTTAAAACTTGTTTTAAATCCATATTTATATAAATATTTGCTTCATGCCCCTCCTGAAAATTGACCCTTGAGTGCTGTATTGATCAAGAATGATTTTGAGGGGGTGGCCGGTTGGCTCGGTTGGTTAGAGCGTGGTGCTGGTAGCACCAAGGTTGCCGGTTCGATCCCTGCATAGGCCACTGTAAGCTGCGCCCGCCTCAATCTTCATGTTCACTTGAAGTGTTAAAGCAACTAGAGAAGCGATAAATATGGGGGTGCTTTGGATTCTCTAAATGTCAGCGCACTCACTGGTCAGTAGTTCAACTAGAAATGAACTAGAGTTCATTTGGGGGCTGAGTTGTCATCACATTTGGGCAATTATCTGTTCCTTTGCTCTTGCTATTTAAAAGAATTACCTACTCTGCAAAAATATGTGATAAAAATCCTTCATGTTTTCTTTGTGTGCTGAATCATTTTTAATAATTTTTGGATGATATCTCTATATTGCTTTCATTGTCTGTACCGTGTTTCCCCGAAAATAAGACCTAGCTAGACCATCAGCTCTAATGTGTCTTTTGGAGCAAAAATTAATATAAGGTCCAGTATTATATTATATTATATTATATTATATTATATTATATTATATTATACCCTGTCTTATAGTAAAATAAGACTAGGTCTTATATTAATTTTTGCTCCAAAAGATGCATTAGAGCTGATGGTCCGGCTAGGTCTTATTTTCAGGGAAACACGGTATAAGTATAAATTGGAAATTAGCTAACAGATAATATCTATCTTCAGGTGTTCTGTTTTATTTGTTAGTGTTTTCATTTTTCCTCTCTGCATTTCAAGACATGAACTCTATAAAATTTGGTATCACTTATTAATTCAAAAAAATAGCAAAATTTGCTTCATTTTTTAGAAACAGATTTATAGCATTTTCTAAGCAAGTCCCAATCAAGCATATCAAAACATTTAAATCTGACTTAATCATGTTTGATTAAGAAATAAACAATGGTGTTTCATAAGAGTCTCCCCCAAACGTTTAACATCCATTTCAGTGTATAGTTCATTATTTGTAAAAATATGATTATTACTAGAACATTAATTATACATATAATGTAATCTGAAAATATGTAACTGTTACAATGCAAATCTTAGGATTTTTGTAAAACTTTAAAAAATGTAATTATATAATTACATAGAATGATCACTTCCATTGTTCTGACATTTTAAGCTACTTTTTATTTCATACTACATGAAATTTTAAAGCTTTTGTGGAGTATAATAATTCCATGACCTCACAAGAAACAGATCAGTGATAGTTTTAGCCTATTATTTCATATAAAAATTGTTTTCCAAATTTGAAGATAGCAGGATGAATACGAAGGATATTCCTTCTTGTCTGACTGCTTGGAGAACACACTAAGACCAGTATTTGGCAATTTATTATTTAATTGATCAATACAGATATTTCAACAATTCCTTCACAGATAACTGCACATCTTACTCTGCATTCTTAGGTAGACGTCCCATGTTCAAGGTAGACAGGTGATTCAGTCCCCAAGATTTATCTCAAGCTTTTATGTTTCCTTTCTAAAGAGTTCTGCTATATTTGTGGGACATTTCTATACAGTCTGTATGGGATCATAGATAGGAAAATTTTTATTTCAGTGGGGATAAAAAGCACCAATTGGATATACTAACAATTGTAATAATAATAATGAAGAGCCTTATAGCTGTTTATTCTAAAGGATAAAGGGACTAAAATATGTTGTATATCCACATTATTTTATAATGCAACATATAGTGAAACCTCCCTAATTGGGTTGACATGCAGAAAATATAATTAGTGAAATTTTATAATTAGCTGAATTTTAATGTTTTTAAATATTTGTGATAATAAAATAAAGGTAGTATTTATGAGTAGTTGTTTCTCTTTCATCTCAATTTTATGTAGATTATAGATTAGAACAGCAATGTATTTGCCGTTGGTTATCTCCTTTATTATTGCTTCTGAGCATTTTGGATCCACTCCATAACTTAGACCAGAAGCTGCCTCACTGAATTGAACTATTACTATATTTTAACTGGAAGATTGCTAGCAAATTGAGTGGTTTAAAAAAAAAATCTATACGCTATATTTCAAAATAAAACTGTCTATAGGAATTGCTATTTGAGAATGAGTATCCTTTAAACGCTTTGCAATTCTATTTTAAAACCATGACCTAGTTTTAAAAAAAAATGAACCTCTTATTCTAGCCTGCGTTGTTTATATGAATCTCACAGAAAATTAGCTTTGCCGGAAAAGAAAGGAACAAGAGATGCTTTGGTAATATTCTTTCAGATATGGAAGAAACCAGTGTGTGTTGTACCGTCTGAGCCGTCAGTGGCTGGTAAACCTAAGTGGAAATGAACAATGCCTGAGGTTGACTTGTGGCTCGTCCTTGGCCGTGAAAGTGCATTAGTGGCGGTGACAGTGGTTAGTTGGCCTTTGCAGCTCAGTTGTCGCTGTGTGTGTGTGTGTGTGTGTGTCCTTCTGCCTCTGAGTCAATCAAGTGATGCTGTAATAAAAATTCTGAACTTTGCTTCAGGACAGCTCAGAGGGAAAATATGAGTCAAGAAAGATGCATTCCTTAATGGCCGTCACTAAGAGCAGGTAGAATACAGGGCTCACTTGAGGCCTAGCTGAAGAGTAGCAAAACGGCTATTTAGGGCAAATTGTGTTTTGAGTGGTCACTCGAGAACCATACTGTCCAACACAGGAGCTGCTAGCCACCGGTGACTATGGAGAACTTGAAACGTGGCTAGACTGACTTGAGATGTGCTATAAACGTAAAATACACATAGGATTTTGAAGACTTGCTACCAAAACAAATGTCAAATATCTCAATAATTTTTACATGGATTACATGCTGAAATGAAAACGTTTGGGATATAGTCAGTTAAATAAAATATATGATTAAAATTAATTTCACTCATTTCTCTTCACTTTTTTAATGTGTCTACTAGAAAATTTTAAATTACAGGTATGGCTCACATTATATTTCTGTTGGACAGCACTGCTCTAGAATAAGGAAGAATGCCCACAGGGTTTAAAGGCAACGTGTCAAGATCTAGTAAAGAAATGTGCCTGATAATAGCGTAATAATACGACCAGTTTTTGCAAGGTGCTTCAGCTTGCTGGTTATAACAGGGCACTCCAGAGGGAAACTGTATAGGTTCAGATTGGGCCAATTACTGAACCTCAGTTTCTCCATCTGCAAAGTACAGGGAATAATTATGGGCTGTCTGTGCAAGTGGATTAAATGGAATAGTGCATGCAAAGCACTTAATGTGAGGTCTAATAGAGGATGCAGTCATAAAAGCTAACGTCTGTCATCATAGTTGCCTTCGTCACTTCAGGCGGCTATAACAAAACACCACCGACAGGGTGGCTGAAAAAACAGAGCTTTATTTACTCACAGTTCTGGAGGCTGGCAGTCTGAGGTCAGGATGCCAGCCTGGTCAGGGTCTGGTTCAGATCTTCTTCCTGGCTTGCACATGGCTGCCTTCTTGCTCTGTGCTCATATGGTAGGTAAAGGGAAAAAGAAAGCTCTCAGATCTCTTAGAAGGGCACTAATCCCATTATGAGAACCCCACCCTCATAATCACGTCTAAACCTAAAGACTTCCCACAGGCCCCACCTCCTTATACATCACATTAGGGGTTTAGGCCACAAGCATTTAGTCCCTCACAAGTTTAAAAAATCCCATCAGAGATAGCAACTTTGCAATGTAGTTTATGAAAACCTTTTAGACGCTTCAGTCTAGTGTGTGCTGGGCAACATTTTTGCTGGATACTGAGCAGCTGCCCTTGCCAGCTCTGAGTGTGATCCTTGGACCACCAGCAGCAGCAGCACTGTGCGCTTGTTGAAAATGCAGGGTCTCAGGCCCCACCACAAACCTCCTGCGTCAGAATCTGCACGTACCCAGATCAGGTTTCAGAAACACAGTCAGTTCATGCACTGCCATCTGGGGATTCAAACAGTAGTGAGACCGCCTTACAGGCAAGGTGTTCCAGTGTGGTGGTTATGTGATTGTGTGGGGGTGAGAGTGAGTCAGAAGAGAATAAGACAGTGATACAGTTGGCATTGAAGAGCCCCATAAAAAACACCCTTGCTCCCCAATGATCCAGAACCAACCGAGAGATAGACCAAGGAGTCAAGCAGATAGGGATTAAAATATCGGCTTTATCACTGATAGGATTTTTGGACATGGTTTAGCTACATGGCTTCCTGACAGTGAACCCCACAACTAGGGAGACTTACTCATTAGCACATAGTGTCTCCCCAAAATGAAACGGGGCAGGGAAAGGCATGCTTAGTGTACTCGTTTTCTATCGCTGCCAAACTAGCAAATTATACCAAGTTAGCAGCTTAAACCAACCCCACCGATTAGCTCTCTGTTCTGTAGGTCAGAGGTCCAGTTGGGCTCAACTGGGTTCCCAGCTCAGGGACTCACAAGGCCCAGAGTCAAGGTGTCCACTGAGCTCTTATCTGGAGGCTTAGCGAAAATGCACTTCCAGGCTCCTGCAGGTTGTTAGCAGGATGCAATTCCAGGCAGCTGTAGGATGGGGTCCTTTTTTCTTGCTGGTTGTCAGCCAGGAGTCCCCTATAGAGACCACCTTCCCGTTCTTGCTCATGGCTCCCTCCATCTTCCAGCCAACAATGCAGGCACATCCGACCCTTCTCTGACTTCATTGCTGCTCCAGCCTGAGAAAACTCTTTGCTTTTCAAGGGCTTGTGATTAGATCAGCCCCACCAGGATAATCTCTCTTTTGGTGGACTTATAACCGACTGATTAGTCACCTAAATTATCAGGGAAATCCCTTTTGCCATGTAACATGAGCAGGGCATGGTAGCTCATCTAATCACAATCCCAGGAATCAGGGTGGAAAATCTTGGGGGTCCATTTTAGGATTCTACCTATGAACCCCTGGTTTCTGTTCCCAAAACTACAAACCACATAATCCAGTCTTTTATGGTGGGAAATGAATCAGGGTGTGGAAAGAGGCCAAGAAATGTCACTGCACATAGAAACCTGAAGCCAAGGAATTGTTGGTTCCATCACTTCCCTCTTCCCTACCCCATCCCTCAATATGTTCAAAAAGCTATACCACAAAGTATAATTTAAGGGTCATGCAGGGGACACGGAGACCATGATGAAGAATACGGTTGGTCCTTGAGAGGAAATTTCACCTAAGGCAAAGGATCTGACCCCCTCCACAGTGAGGACCGGGAGGGCAGCCCGTAATCCTGCAGGACTGTGCTAAAGAGCTTAAACTGAATTCAGGATGCACTGGGTACCACAGATGTGACCGAACCTGCAGAACCATGGTGTGGAAGATTAATCTGAAAGCACCATAGGCAATTAATGGAAACCCCTGTATAGGAGACCTTTGCAAGAGATCCGGTGAGAGATTGTGAGAACTTGGATCAGAACGATGGCAGGCAATAGGGAAGGAAAGGGGTGAGAAATTATAACAAAGAAACCAAAAAGAAGACTTGGCCACAGTTTGGATGAGGTCAAAGATAGATCCATGGATCCAAGACTGGAAACTGGGAGAACAGAACAGTGGTGCAATGGGGAAAGCGAGAAGAGCTGGTTTGAGATGGGAGCTGATGAGTGTGATCATTAGTGACATGTACATGGCAAATGTTCATTTTCTCGTGCGTCTTCCATTTGAAACCAGACACACGTAAGCATGTGCGCGCACGCGTACACACACACATCTCAACTGTCGGCTTCCCTCCCCGTCACTGCACCCCCTTCCCTCCCTCCTTCGACAACCACCTACCTCCCCTTCCCTCCCTGCCATTCACTTTCTCGGCTCCACTGACTCTCTTCTGGCAAAGGTTACCATGGCTCCCCCGTGGACAAATCCAGTGCAATCCCGTGCTCCACCTCATGGCCTCGCCTTGGCCTTTGAGACATGCCTTTCCTCTCAAAGCTCCCATCTTCTTTTCGTATTTAAGACCCTATTTTCTCCTGTTTCTCTTCCTAACTCAGTCTCCTTGGTTGTTTCCTCTTCTGATTATCCCTTAAATGTTGATGACCCCAGACTCTGTCAATGCTCTCCTGTACATGGATACATCCCCTGTGACCTCTGAACCTCTGGCTGATATGTGAGGACTTTCCACTCAGTATTTCTACACTGAATTCCTGACTGTTCTTCCCACCTGCCCCTACCGTTCTGTTCTATACATCCCAACTGAATCCTGATGTCTACCTCCAAGCCCATCCTCTTCCGGTCATTGCTGCTGCTAATGGCACTTGGGCCACAAGTGGGGGTACTCCTCTCCCTCCCTCACCTCAGCCCTGTCTTTCATCTCCATTGTTTCCAACTTAAAGCAAATGTTTGTGATTCTTGTCTGACAACTGCGGCAGCTCCCCTGCTCCTCACCTCTATCCCCTCCAATTCACTTATTCGTTGCTGACAGATTTATTTTCCTAAAATATGTATTCATTGTATTATTCCCAAGATTTCAAGGCTGTCATAGAATCCATTGCCCTCAGGTGGGAGTTCAAATTTCTTTAGGTTATGTCAGTTGCCAATAAGCTGTCTGTGTTCATGTCTGCCAGCATTGTGTCATTTGTGAGCTGCCACTCCCTAACCTGATCCCAAACCTAACCTCCTACTGGAACTGACACGTGGCTCTGTTTCACAAGTTCATGACTTTCCCATGTTTATCCTTCTGGCTGGAGTCACTTCTCCCTCAGTCCCTTTCCACCTCCCTAAATCCTTCTTTCAGTCCTCTCCACCACCTGGTAAAAGTACACCCACCCTCCAAAGGTCAAATCAAATTATCACCTCTATTATGAAGGAAGCCTTTCTTGAGCCCACCAGGGGGTGCCATCCTCTCCATCCTCTCTTCCGTGTCTCCTCCCACCACCTCCCTGGACCCTGCACACTTGTGTTTCTCTCAGCAGCCATGAGAGTCCATTGTTCTCATGTATTTGTCCTTTGTTACCAATGAGCCTGGCACCCTGCCTGGTACATAGGAAGCATCAGAGGAATGCTGAAGGTAGGAAAATCAAATACTTCAAATCTGGGAAAGTCCTCAAGATGCCATTTGGAATAAGTGGAGGCAGGAAAAGACTAGAAAGCCATTGTATATTTATTATGAATTTAAAAGCCTCTCAGCCAAATAGACCTTGACCTACTCCTCAAATTCTGTGGATTGCCATAAATCACTTCAAGGTATGACTCCTAAAGATTTGAGATTGGCATAGTGAAGAATTTCGGGGGTAATTTCTGATGGAGACCATGAGACAAGGGAGGATAAAAGTAAAAGATGAGATCAGAATTTAATTTTTCAGAACTCTACAAAGGACATTCATAAAAATACATAGTTGTGGTCAAAAAGAAATATAGCTCATCCTGCATTCAGACCCATATGTGGATTTGTGGGTGTGTGGATGTGTGTGTGCGTGTGTGCGCACATGTAGAGATGCGGAGTGAGTAACCTTGTCAAGTTTACTAAACTCTCCAAATATGAGATTCCTTGTCTGTAAAATGGGGCTGGTAATGGTTGTTGCAAGGATTCAATCAGGGAAGGTATATAAAAGCATGTTGGCCATTGCCTGGCTTATAGTAGCATTCAGTGAGAGAGAGAGAGAAGGAGGGAGAGAAAAAAAGGGAGCTGTGGGGAGGGAACTGGAGTATAAGCTAGCCAGATTCAGCTCTCACTGTTGTGAACACACTTCACCTATGGATTCCTGTCTCCTCCATCTGCCCCACCCCCCATCTTCATGACGTGTGCTGTGTTCTGAAGGCTAGTGACACAGGACAAACTAAGAAAGCTTTCGACGGACAAAACATGCTCACCATTCAAAATCCACTTACTTTTGCCTTTGCTTTTCAGTTAAAAAAAAAAAAATCTTGGCTTTTGTCTCAAAATTGCTGAAATATTAGGTGCATAGACGGAACACTTCTTTTTCACTCTGCTCTTCCTATTTCTCACCCTTGGACTTGGAAACGCTTCTCAGGGTCTCATGAGAAAATCTCCAGAGTGGTTGGTTCTGCTGGTTCTCTTTAGCATAAACTCAGCTGTCTGGTCAGTCTTAACTATCATGGATCCTGCTCCCCTCCCCCACCCCCGCCCCGGCATGTAAACTGAACTTTCTAACTTCAGGGTACATTTGTTATTTCTTACCTTATCGTTCATAATTAGTGCAAATGGTTCTTCCCCTGTCCTATTTTGTTTTTAAATCTTGATGGAGTCATTTTAGGTGCATGTAAACCACAATCTTGGTTCTTTTTAGGATGCTCCTTTGAGACTATACATATTTCATTCCATTCATCTTTCATCAGAGGGCAGTCCTTCAGAACCCCTTATTATTTTAGCTGCTTTTTTTGCTTTGGCAAAAATATAAGACCAAGGAGCTGCAAATCTTGTTCTCCTGCTTATTTAAACAGCGTCTGGAAATCTGAAATAATTACCTCCTTTCGTAGTTTTAAAGTTTTGTGTGTTTTTTAAGACATACTGGTATTGTACAGGGGAGTTGAAAGGTGTGGGTTGGCAGTGTTTGAAATGCTGAAATCCCAAGGCTTTGAAAATGGTGTTTCCTCCATGTTCATCACTGAGTGCTGATCATTATCAATATACAAGGCTGATAGGGTGATTTCAACTTCAGAACATTATATGGAGATATTCAAGGGAAAGACAAACAGCTTCCTATGACTTTGCTTAATTCATTTAGCTATAACTGTACACGCAGCAGTATATAGCAAGTGATTCATATTTGGAAGTTATATGACAATTATTTTCAATAATAACTGATATTATCTGTTATTTCAAGAATGAGAGATTTCCACACAAATAATCAGCCCTCCTAGCAAAGGGGAAGAAAGGAAAGCAAGGAGGGACTATTTCTAAAATGTCCTATCCTTGGAAGTAAATGTTCATAATGTTTATCTCAGTTGGTTTCTTTCAGATGATGTATTCCAAATTGTTTATTGTCACCACTTTAAAACAGTCATACTTTTTACTTCTTGCATTTAGCCTCTGCCATATTACAGATTTTTAAATAGTTTTGAATTAAGGTTTGGTTTTAATTTTGCCCTGAATTCTGATTCATTCCTATACCCTCCAAATGTATTTCTAATGTTCATCAGTAAATCATATTTGTATCACGTGTAGAGCTTACAAGAGGGGATTCTGTGAATGATAAAGATTCAGCATTAGCCAGCAGTGGAAAACAGTGGTTGAAGGCACATAAAACCATGTGCATCTGTAACAGTTTGTTTTATTCTATTTTTGCCAGTTTACTGTTTTAAGCTATTTTTGTGCCAAAGTTGGACAGCATACTATAAAATTTCCAGTGCTAACAAGTGTGAGAGGCAATAAGGCAGCCAAAATATGTATGTGGGGAAATTTAATTTTTATACTTGTATTTATTGCAATTAGAATGTAATTCATCAGCTATAAGTCAATTTGGTGTTTGCTGTGAGTATAATCATACAATTATTTTTATTTTCCTCCTTTTTTTCAGAATGTATACATGGAATGAATCCATCTAGAGACGTTCACGGTATGTTAGATTCCAAATTTTATTTTTTATAAAATATGCACATTCATATATATGTATATATATGATTTTTACCTATGTATCCTATAAATAACTTAAGATACAAATTAACCAAATAATTAAGGCTTTTTCTTTTGCTGATTCAAAAGTACTTAAAAGCTGTTCTCCATATTGTAAACCTACAACCACATAAAACATTCCAATGAAACCTTAAATGATACCCTCAGTGTTACAGCGTTTACCACAGGTGCATTCTGCTGTTATTAAATGACTCTATATGACTCTCTGGAAAAAAAAAAATAGAGCTTGGCTTCTATCTGTTATAACCTAGTTTATTACCTTTGTTATGGCAGTCGCAATGCTAAATTTTTATGAGCGCAAAGTGTTTACTAAGCATCCCTAAATTTGCAAAAGATTGATTTTGAAATTTTCTGTTTGCTACTTGCGAGATGCACAATTGAGTTAGGAAGTTAGAGTGAAATAGTCACAAGTCAACCATAGTATCCCATGGAAACAGTCACATGGAGGAAGGATGCAGTGGAAGAACTAAGGAGTTAGATTTCAAAAGGGAAATAATCTCAAAGCTCCTTCAGAGGGAAAAAATGTGTTTAATCAAATTCAAGTGTTGAAAACTGGATGGTGTGTCAAGCAGGTTATTTGCACACACCCATTGTTACTCTGCCTCCGACTGGACTCTGCCTTCCCTGTGACATTAGTAATAACTGCAGCAATTCGGTGCAGAACCACTAGCAAAATACATTCTCTGATTTTTATTTTCCTTTAAATGGTACTGAAAATAAAAATAACTTTCAGAAATATTGTATTTCTAGAAATGTAATTTTTTAAAAGAAATATCCTATTTCTCACAGAGGGGAGTTTTGATTTTAAGAGCCTGGCTGAAATTCTAATCCCATCTTTATACATATTTTATTTTTGAGAGGGTTTTGAGAAAGGAAAAAATGTAAAACATTTAGACATTTTCTGAGCCCACCTATAGTTATATATTTACCTAAAGTTGTAGAAGAAAAACATCAATAAGCTGTTATTGTTTTCCAAGGAAATTATTTTTCTTTCAACTAACCAAATACTACTTTTAAAATTCACTGTGAAAACTTCATTCCATTCCTGTTATGAGGCCATTTGACATTTCCCCCATGCAGCAAATAGGGAAGAATCTGTCACATAGCATCCGCCCAACATATCGCTTCTCCTTGTATTTTTTATTTTGTATTATGACGAAAGTAAATTTCGGTATTATTCCAGGGCAACCCTAGGAGCAAGTGTGGTAATGTTTCCTTTCCTTTCTCTTTGAGAGGCAGTGGAAGGGAAATTCTATATAGCAGTTGAAATGAGTGGTCTTGGGGGAAAGGAATTCTTCATTTCGCACACGATGTTGCGGAACTTTATAAGCTCCGTAAAAAGCCCTTCACATTCACACTAAGGGGGTCCCGGTGCCCCTGAGTTGAATCCCACGCTGCTTTCCATTCATTTTATTTCCTCCATAAAGAAGGTGCCGCGGACTTTTTGTTTCTCATTTTCAAATGTGCCCACCCGCATAGCGCAGTTGTAGCCTGCACAGGTCCTGGGAACCCCAAGTGCCCCAGGACCCGATTTAAAATAAATCAGCAAGAGCTTTTCCTTGTCGCCATTCGAATTCCGGGTTATTGGTTGAGACCCTTACCTAAGCAGCGCCCAGGGTGCTGCTCTTGAAAGGCTACACTTGGTGCATCTATCGCTGTAGTCTCTCTTCTTACTAAGGAAGGTAACTTGAGTCCCGCCGGGAGACTGCAGCGGAGAGTCCGACCCGCAGCCCCTCGCAGGGTTTAGGGTTTCAAACCGCCCGAGCCCCAGAGGAGCGTTCTCTGACCTTTCTGAGTCTCGGATTGCCCCAGTCCGCTCTATCCCCCGAGTCAGAGCCCATTTTTGCCTCTGCCGCACTCCCAAGCCGCACCCCGCGCCCCCGGGGGTTCCCCGGGGGATGCACTTGGCCGCTGCCCCCAGGACCGGTTGGTCAGCTCTGAGGGGAGAGCGTCTGAGCCCAAGCAATAGGGTTTCTTCACTCGCCCTGACCTCGCCTCCAGAGCGGGCAGAGCCGAGCCCGGGCAGGGCCGAGCCCGGGCAGGGGGGTGGCAGCCGGGACCTTTGGTGACTGTGCAATATTTAGAATCACTCGGCTAACACGAAGAGCGGACGCTTGGGGGGTCTTTATACCTGAAATGGGCTTCTTCAAAATTATTTTGAAAATAAAAATACAAAGGGGTATTCTCCCCGAGACACCAGACCCAATAAAGCAAACAAGATGCAGCTGGGTGCTGGCAGTTCCCGGAGTGTCCCGGGTTTCCGGAGAGGAGCCAGAGTACAGGCCCACCTCGGCAAAAGCGCCGAAGGCAGGAGGGCGCCCGGGACGCCTGGTGTACCGGCTCTTGGGGCGGGCTGACTGCGGTGTCCCAGCAAAGGGGGTTCGAGAAGAGACCCCGACGCGGGCCAGTCGGGACAGCTGCCTGGGGTCCGCTGCCGGGGATACACGCGCACTAGCTCCGCCGCTCAGCCGTGGGGACAGCGGAGACGGGACTCGGCCGCTCAGGCTGGCTCCCGCGGCCGTTTCCTGTCGTTTCTCCCCAAACTAAAGTTATTACAAGAGCGACCCGAAGGCCGCGAGGAGGGCCGGCGGCCAAGCTCGGCGCCGTCGGGGGCGTTCCCCGGAGTTCTGCGCGGCCGACGGGCGCCTGGGGCGGCGAGCGAGGGCGGCTGCTGCCCCCTGGCGTCGGCCCGGAGCCCGCGGCCCGCGGCGCGTCTCGCGGAGCCTCTGCTCGTTGTGCGCAGCCCGACTGGCCTCGCTGGTCCTGAGGCCGGGGAAGCAGCGTGGGCGCCCACCTCGGCCCCCGCCTCCGTCAGGCCTCAGCTGCAAAGTTCGAGGAGGCCCCGCGCCTCGGAGGTGGGAGGGAGGGACACAGCGGGGGGCTGGTGAGGGGACCCCCCTTCTAGGGAGCTGAAGTTGAGGGCTCCTTGGGGCAGATGGGGACGGGCTGTGAGGGGACCCTGGGGGAGTGCCCTCCCCGGAGGATGAGGGATCCCGTGGGGTAGGAACCCGGGAGCAGGAGAGTGCGCCAGGGCCGGGCCCCGAAAGCCCCACGCAAATGCCCGCGGCGCCGTGGGGACGGACACAAGGGGAAGTTCCCGCCAGTGCGCAAAGCCGGGGTGGGTTCCGCACCCCCGGGCCGCTCGCTAGCGCTCGCAGGGGCAGAGAGAGGAGCGGGGGCCATTTCCTGGGCTCCCGAGAACGGTGCGGAGCTCCAGCGACCCGACCCAGCGGGGATCTTTCGCGCCGCCTGCAGGGGAGCCACTGTTCCGAGGAGGGGGAGCGAACCCAGCGGATGCTTTCAACTTTCCAGTCGCACGTTCTTTGGGGTCTTCTCTGACTTGGAAACCCCTTTGCTCGCTGCTAAGCACACAGCCGGACTGAGGCGCGCTGCGTAATTAAGCCGCAGCGAATAACATCAATTAAACAAGCCAAAAGAGAAAACTAAAAACACAAAAACCATGTTGTGGAGACCGAGAACCGTCTGGCCTCATTAAACGAATCAGCGCCACTCCGCTGCCGTTGCCAACCGGGCCTTGGGGCCGTGCAGAGCCGCACTCCGCGGAGCCCTCGGCCCTCCGGCCCCCTCACAGCCGAATCGCAACCACGGCGGGGAAACTGGGGTTTGGCCATGGGCGCCCGCGCAGGGTCTGGGGTCACCCAGGGTTTCCGACACCGGTCCCGGGAGCCTCGCGGCGGCCGCTGCATCTCCATGGCACGCGGGGCGTCTCCCTTTGGCTGGTCTCCGGGCCCGGGTCGCTCCGGGCGCAGCGCGCGTCCCGAGTCCTCCCAGGGCCGGCCGGCCTCCGGTTCCTCCACCTCCTCCTTGGTCTTCGGACCGCAGCCGCCACTGGTGCCGCTGCGCATTGCAGCCCTGGGGCCCACCGCCGGGCAACCGCGCGCGTGTGTGCAAAGCCGTAGGGCTGCGGTCGGCAGCGGGGCGGGGCATCGGGGAGCCTGCGAGCCTGTGCGTGTGTGTGCGTGGATGCGGGAGCGTGGGGTGGCCGAGGCGGCCACGGACTCTGCACCCTGGCTACGTACAGTAGCACGCGGTGGCGGCGGGGGGCGCGCGGGCCAATTCCAAGAGCCCGCGGCCCAGAGCCGCGCCCTGGCTGATACCGGAAAGGTCTGTGATTGGCCGGCGGCCGCCCCTATGCAAACGAGCTAAGGGAATGGAATTCCTCGGGCCGGGCTTACAGTAAAAGCACGTTCATTTCCAGGCACTCTCATTCATAGAGCCAGCGGGCGCAGGCGGGACGGGCGCCCTGCGGCCGGACCCAGCCAGGGCACCACGCTGCCCGGCCCTGCGCCGGCAGGCACCTCTTCCCAGGGCTCCTGGGGACGCTAGAAGAAAGTCAACCTTTGCTGCTTCTCCTTGACCTGCGTTGGAGCTTCGATTTTTGTTTTTTCTCTTTCTTACTTTTGAATGAACTGGTTTCTTGGCTGGATGGTTTAACTTCTTTCTTGGCTGTGAACTTTTCCCCGGTCGTTTCCTTTGACAACTGCCGGAGAAAGTGCGCTGTGCATCGAGGCGAGCTGTGAAGTTGCCTTGCGTGGCAGTGTGTGTGGGAGTGTGTGCGTGGGTAACTTGAGCCGCCGCGTTTGTTTCGATCTGCTCTGCGGTGCCTCCTTCCAAGGCCCGCTCCACCTGCTGCGGTTACGCGGTGATCCTGGGTATTGGCGCGTCTGGGCAGTTAACCCGCCGGCGTTGGGGCGACGTTGGAGGAAGATCGTCTCGCTACTGCCCAAGTCCGGGCTGACTCACGGAGTCGATGTAGACAGTGGCTCGCTTCGGAAGAGTGCGTGTCTGCGTGCGTGTGACTCGGCTGCTACTCAACTGCCACCAAACCACAGGGTCAGCCACAAACTTAACCAACATCCCCAAACCTGAGTTCTCATATGTGGAGAGCTGTGCCCTGAGTGTGATCGACTTGGACTTTTTTTTTTCAGATTAGCTTTTCTTTGAAAAGCTGAATTTTCTGAACTGAGCATTTTGCCAGAACTTATTGACAAGTATTTCTAGCCCAGCCCTTCTCCAACTACTGAAGCTGATTTTCAAAGCTACTTTTTAAAAATCTGCGGCGAACATTAATGGATTTCTGTTGTTTAAATTCTCTACAGATTGTACTGTAAATATTTTATGAAGTAGAGCATATGTATGTATATATATATTTATATATGTATGTATATATATGCACATACATTAGTAGCACGACCTTTGGAAGTCGCAGTTCTTGCTTTTGAGGACTGAAGCCAGTTTTTCATGGTAAAAGTGGCGCTGTATATGGAAGACACTCGTGTATTTTGTGTCGTGTTGGTACTTTAGACAAAACTCACCTGGAAAAAAACTGACAGGAGACTACTGGAACTTCCAAATTATGTGTTTGCTGGTCCTTTTTCTCTTTGCATAAATATTTTAGGAGGTGTATGCGAATTTTGCCTCCGGGAACTTTTTTTTAACAGCACAGCCTAAGATTGAACTTAAGTTCTCAAAGCAAGACTCAGAAGAGAGTCTCCTTGGCATTTGACTTTGGATTCTGGTCGCCCACTTTGTAAAGCACTAAGCGCTCGGTTGCTAGGAGCCCTGCCGGGGCTGAGGCCGGTCGGCATAACTAGAACTTTCCCCCTCCGGGACAGTTGGTAACTTGTCAGCCCCCCTCTCCCAACCCACCCGCAGCAATAAAGGTCTCTGAACTTGTATGTTGGTCTCCCCGGAGCTGCCTGCTGAAGATCCGCGCCCCTGTCGCCGTCTGGTAGGAGCTGTTTGCAGAGTCCTAACTCAGTCGGCTTGTTGTGATGCGTATCCCCGTAGATGCCAGCACGAGCCGCCGCTTCACGCCGCCTTCCACCGCGCTGAGCCCGGGCAAGATGAGCGAGGCGCTGCCGCTGGGCGCCCCGGACGCCGGCGCCGCCCTGGCCGGCAAGTTGAGGAGCGGCGACCGCAGCATGGTGGAGGTGCTGGCCGACCACCCCGGCGAGCTGGTGCGCACCGACAGCCCCAACTTCCTCTGCTCCGTGCTGCCCACGCACTGGCGGTGCAACAAGACCCTGCCCATCGCTTTCAAGGTACACGGCCCGGAGCGGGTGGCGGGAGGACAGGCGGAGGCCAGCCCAGGCCGAGGCGACCCGGGAGGCCAGCGGCCAGGCGGGCGGGGCTGGGTTCTAGAAAAGGGGCCGGCCCCTAGTCCACTCCCTGCGCTCGGGAGATGGGGGATGCTGCGTTGCCGTGGCGACCCTCGAAGGGACGTCCCTGCCTCAACCCACTGGGCCTGCCTCCGGGGAGGGCTGAAAAAATCAGGATGGCCCCAAAGATGTCCACCGAGGGCTGCTCGGGCTCCCAGGAAGGGGTCCTTAGGTTTGTACAAAGTAGGAAAAGTTATAAGCCGGCAGGGACAAGCCTGTCTGCTCCCGTGCTTGTTCCCCCAACCTCTGGCTTAACACCCAAACCATTCTGCCTCCCTTTGATGGAGCATCAGGAAATATAATAGAGATATTGTCATACCTTCGGGTCAGTGAAAATAAACTGACAAGGAAAACTGTCAGGGCTTCCCACCCCGTCTTTAACAGCCCTGTAGACATAAGCATGTCCAAAGTCCACTGTGGGCGTTGTTAAGTTTGCAAAAGTTTTCTGAAGACTTTTTGCAAGCTTCTAGCCTGCTCCTGCCAGAAGCCGCAACTAGCGAATCCTGTTTCTTTTCCTGGAACCCTCCTGAACGTTATCGCCGGCTCACTTAGATTAAGCCCAGCCCGAGGCAGGGAAAGGTGACTGGGCTGTCTTTCCTGAGCCGGGGGTCTAATCCGCCCGCATTTCTGTTTGAGGAGGGGGCGGCTTGGACCCGGCAACTTCAGCGGAGCAGCTCAAAGAGGTCTTCATTCACTTTCACCCCTTATCCTGCCCTAGCTTTGAGTTGCCTTTAAAAACCTTGGCCTTCAACCGGGATATATAAACAACCCTGGGCGTTTTTAAACAACCACTCCACCACTCTGGCAGCAAACAGCAGAAATGTAATTTCAGCAGTGGGGATTCCGTTCTTCTGTCTTGGGTGGGTTTAAGGAGGGTCAGGTTTTTTTTAGTACAATCAGCATAGCTACTTCCTGTTCATTTAAAGGGCTAAAGCACGCAGGTGGAGGGAAAAAAGCTGTAAAAATCCACTACTCTTTTTTTGTTGTTGTTGTTTTTGTTTTAATCTGGTTAAATGATTGTCCCTTTTAAAGGGAGATTAATTTAGCATAAGCTTTTTATGGTTGCAGGTCTCGGTTGGATCTTGATATAGTTACAATGAATAATGTTCACTCTTCTTAAAAGTAGTCGGGAGTTCTTTATTTTTAAGCTTTATACATCTTCCGAACTTCCATTATGACTTCTAAAACAAAACAAAAAGGGCAGTTGGCTATGTCTCCAGAATTGCCTACTGTTCCTCTCAGTTTTCTAAAAGAAAGAGTTTTTGAGGGGGCTGAAAATGAGGATAAGGTAGACCAGCCACTGGACTCTGTCCCTTCCCTTCCTCCATTTATGTAGATTTGGGTTGGAGCCCATTTCAATTTTAAATCATTCTAATCCCTTTACATAAACAGACTTAGTCTGCAGAGAGTACTCCCTGAGAGGGGACCTGACATCATTGGGCCCTGGAGTCACTGTCAGATATGAGCAGAACAAAGGAGACCTGTGATAATCAGCCAAAGGGTCATTTAAACTCAGGTACCCCTGACACACCAAGGGACTGGGTTCTAAGGGGTCTGTGGCTTCCTTTGGGGTAAATCAGGATCTCTTTCTTCTGAATCTCCCTTCTCTGCCAGGAAACCCACACCCAAAACACTAATGGTTAATAAAGAATCTTCAAGAGTTGAAGCGGTGTAGTTTTTCCAGCCACCACATGAAAGTATTTATTTTCTTCTAAAAGAACAGGGGGCAAAAAATCATGTAAATGGCTTTTGTGAGCCAACAGGGAATACTTTTTAAGCAGAAATGTTTAATAACCATAGAGATCTCCTTTTAAAAATGACTTTCGACTGTTCGCTCTTTTGAAAAATCTAATTTGTTTTACTGAGTGATGGTTTGTAGGCTATTCAAAGATCAAGGTATAGCTCTCTTGAAAAAAGTTCAAGTGGGGCTTGAGAACATTTGGGGGAAAGGAAAGGACAGCAGAGAAATCAGACCACTTGATTAATATCTGTCACCACATCGGTCCCCACAAAATGAGGCCTCTTCCTGAAGGCAACCTGCTCATTACATAACTGAAAGAGCAGATGAAATTTTCAGGGAGGGGAGAAATGCAGAGGTTAGGGATAAGAGCAAGCTGACTTCAAACGTGACTGCATCTGGTGTGACCAGTGTGTCCCTATCCCCTGTGAGCACTGCTTCACACCCACCGCCCTCTCCGTTTCTGCAAAAATGATTGCTTTAAAATTTGGATTTTAAATAAGCCAAGCAGTAAAGAATTATTATAGTCCCTGTAATAAGGAGGAAAAAATGCGAAACAATGATAAAGTCTGATGATATTGATGAAAAGAGCATTTCAGTCATTCTTTAAGAGTCTTCTGAAATTCTGTGTGTGAATCCTCTGCTTTGATCTTTGAAACTAAAGGAAGATTTAAAATTATAAGTTTTCCTTAAAAGAGGTTAAAAATCATCCTAATTGCGTATCCTGGACTCCACAGTGTACCACCACCCCCTTCTCCCATGGAGCACTAAAGATACGTGTGTATGTGTGTGTATGTGTGTATATATTTATATATATATATATTTTAGGGTAGGAGAGATGTATATTTTTCTATTGAGAAAAATCTTTAATTTGCTACATGTTTACCCATTATTTACAGAGCAGCCTACAAAACTGGATGACTTAGGATCTATTTTATAGTACTGTAATATTATACAGTTTGTTTAGGCCCTGGTATACCAGAATCCGAAGGCATAAAATAAACATGCTTTCAGCAAATTCAGAGCCCTTGGATCCTGATAGTAATAATCTTTTCATAAGAAAGAAAGAAGTCACGTTTCTGTCAGCAAGAGCACGGTCCCGAGCTATGTATTAAATGTCATCTCTGCTGAATTCTAAGTTCCACTCCACAGCTTTCTTTGAAACACTGGAAAATTAAGGGATTTGAATTAAATGAATTGTAACTGTAATTTCAGCCTAATTAGAGTTGGGTTTAAATGCCAGTTTGAACTGTGAACAGGCTAGCCTAGAGCAGTGTGGGTAGGTCCATGTATAGGAGGGTTGATATTTTGCCCAACTTCCTGATACTTTAAAAGCAGAAGTAAAACAAAATATGAGATACCCTTTGGCCAACAAGTCCCTTCTTGCCTGTTTGGTCTGTGTTAAAATGTAAATGTTTGTGTTTCCTCACGTATTGTTTATAGCTTTTCATTCCAATTGCTTTTTTCTTTTTCCTGCTTAAAGTTAGATTTTTTTTTTATTCTCTTCATATTGCCTATCAATGACAAAATCTATCAAATTAGCACACGTTAATTTTAAATTTAAAAGAATTTTACCTAGTCTAACTATGCTTGTTAATAATTAGATGATATACATTACATTATCTAAATTAATATAATTTTCCGAGATTTAATATTCTCCTCCCCCAGACGGAAAATAAAAAAAATCCTCCAAGATCAGTAAAAGGCCATGGTAGTGATGTTTGAACACCTAGATATCTTTGATTCCTGCTGTATTTTTTTAAAGGGAGGGGTAGGAGTTAAACCAATTTTTTAGTTTCAAATTCCAACCTCAACAACCTTTTCTTATTTAGCCACCATAGAGATCATTTTGCTCTCTATTTGTTTCTAGTAGGTGAAGGTCTCATGAACTTGCCAAATTACTGCTGTGGATAGTTTTGGAAAGGTGAGAGAGGCACAGGCAGGGAGCACTGTAAGAGGAGCCAGCAGGAGGATTTAGAATATGTTTTGGTAGTTATAAGAGTTATTTTTTTTAACCTCTTTTCAGAGCCTGTCCCAACCATGAGTGGTTCAGTTTGAAAACCATGCGGTTTATCTCATCCCTGAATGTTGGATTAAAATAGAGAAGCCAGGTCATCACAAGGAGGTGGGGATGAGGAAGTAAAAATATGTGTTCAAGGAGGGCATTTCAACACTGTGAGCTAATTTTACAAAGGGAAGTGAAAATCGTGAAAAAAAAATAAGTGGAAAAATTTATGAGACTGAATTTTTCGGAGCAAAATAAAGCAGTCACATTTTGTGGGAATAGGAAAAATGGTAACAATAACTAAATAACCGATCAGGGAGATTTATTTCAATGATGTTTTGAAACAAAAGGAAATTGTCATATTACTGCTCTTAATTAAACGGCAACAAACACACTTATAATGAGAACTAAATGCCTAATTAGAGGGTGCTTGGGGAATAAGTAGCTGTGTTTTTAAATCTCCTTTATAGAAAACATGTTCAACAATTGGATGGAAAGGATTAGAAAGAAAGATAAAAGGCCAGACCTTGTTTGACAGTGCAAGTTGGATAAAATAGAGGAAGAAAATGCCTACCTATTGCATGAGAATCAATTTTCCTGCTGTGGTCTTGGGGGCAGAAGTACGTCTACCCCTCACAGCCAGTTGGTTCCTTTTCTGTCATACTCCTTAGAACCCAAGAGCTGAAGCATTGTAATGAATAAAAACAATAGATAGATGGTCATCTGGATGACGGGAGGAAGGGGGATGACTAAGCAGGCAATGAAGATGGGAATTTTGAATAACATGGCTTTGCCATCATGCAAGTTGGGCATATGGCAGTCTTATTTACAGACAGAAAAAGAGGGCTGGAAATATAAGTATTGGCCAAAAAATGTGCAACAATTATTAGGTAAAAATTGGTAGGTGGAAAATAGGGGAAGAGATAATCACTGTAGAAGCTTTACTATCATAACTCAAAAAGAAAAGATTATATAATTGGAATGAATAACATAAATTTCATTACTGACGGAGAGAGTGCCATAAGGAATATTAGAAATCACAGGAAGAGTCCAACTTTTGATTTAAAATTCTATGACCAATTGAAAAAATAGAAACAATGGAAATATAGCTGATAATAAATGTCTAGACCTAGAAAAGAGTTTCTAAAAGGGTTAAATGATGACCAAGAAATAAATACTACTGCATGGGGTATCTTCATGCCATGCTCTTCAGAGCATTTTACTTTGAAATTACTGTTTTATTACCTGAGTATCAAAATATTTATCAGTTTTCTTCAATAGCCCTGCTGGGAAATCCATTTATATTCAGTTGCATTAAAGAAATTCCTCTTCAAGATTACCTGGGTTGGAGAAAACCTCAGTCATCTATTCGGATGTAGTGATAATAACACATCTCTGGGACTCCCAGATATAAAAATGCGACGTAGTTCTACTCCTGAATTCAGAGGAACACATGAAGTGAGCTCCCTTCTCCCTCTGACGTCTGTTGATTTTGTGATTAGTAATAAACAAAGGGTACATTTCTGATTTTTTTTTTCCTTGCGCGTCAGAATACACTGCTAGTGAAAATCAAGATAATAGAAATGAGTAGGGGTTTCCAAAGATGACCTACAAAGGATCAGTTTGTCATTCAGGAATCGTCAGCAGTTCAGTTGTCATGGTCAAATTTAATTTCAGCAGGAATATGTTTAAATACCTAAAAATTAAGTCGGCCCTTTTAGGCCTGTCAGTGGAGGTCTGGACAAGTGAAAGATGGGTTAGGTCATAAACTTACCAAAACAAGACATTCTGTTTTTCAAATATGAAGAATTGGGAAGAAATGAGTGTATTCATGAGAAGGCATAGCTTTTCCAAATCCTTGCTGTAGTTAGTTAGTCTTGTTCCAGCTGTGCTGTGTGACCTTACGTGGCTTTATTAGGTGAATGTTTCTGATTTGAAAATTTGTATTTGTTATGTATAATGAAATTAAAAGTAAATCTTTCCATTAGTAACTTGTTTGCTGTTTTGCTTAACGTATGATATCCCTTTGCAAACTAAAAAGGGTCACTTAATATACATTTAATTTTAGAACAATTATTACACAAATGGCATAAAAGTTTATAACATTCCTGATGTCTACATTTGTCTCTTGACTGGTGTGTAGGTGGTGGCCCTGGGGGACGTTCCAGATGGTACCCTGGTCACTGTGATGGCGGGCAATGATGAAAACTACTCAGCCGAACTGAGAAATGCTACCGCGGCCATGAAAAACCAGGTTGCAAGATTCAATGACCTCAGGTTTGTCGGTCGGAGTGGAAGAGGTATGTGTCTGTCAAAACTGAACTTGAAACACAAAGTATTTACAAGGCAACAAACCCAAATTTCAAAACTTCTAGAAGTTTCTGTGATGGCATTCCTAGAAACACAGTCTTTCTTTTTGTTATTATTGCTATCTGAAACTTTTAAAAAATACTTATTTAAAATTGAATATTTTAAAACAGAATCTAGCTTTACATTATTGCTTTCTGAGTCGGAACGTGTAAAACATGAATTTTGATTTTCAAGGAAACCCCTGAACTCTTTACTAACGTGTGAAAATATAAAACTTACCATCCTGGAAACTAGGATTATGCAACTGGGGTTCTCTCTTTGATAATGATCAGAAATCTATTGAAGCCTTAGGATCCATGTGCTACCTATGGCACAATTTCAAATGTTCACTTTTAATAATTTTAAAGGATATACAGTGTATGATTATTATAACGTGGTTTCAAGTGAGCTTACCTTTTTATGGTAAAATATGAAGAAATATTGCTAGTACCCGTCTGGTTTGGTAAATTTGATGGCAACGTGACCTTTCTATTATGCACATATGTCATTTGGATGCCTTATTGTGTGTGTGTGTGTGGGGGGGGGTGGGCCCAGTTAACATTTTAGGTAGTAATAATGTTAAAGACTAGATTATCCAGAGGAACTGTTGTGTCAGTGCAGTTCTTTGTGTTATTTTATTATTATTTGCCCGTTGTCAAAGAATTAGAGCAGAAAGAGGATTCTTGGCTGGTTGTGTTCTCCTCTGGTTTCCAAATATTTTCAAATCTTGTGTTTTCTCTGTATTGTAAGCACCTAAGTCATATGTTATAAATGGCCATAAGTACTAGAAGTTTAATTGAAAGAGGTAGCCTTGTTTGAGTTGAAAGTCTCATTTTTGTGATATAGTATCGAGTAAGCTTACTAATGAAAGTTATTTTGAAAATAATAAAAAGACATGATACATGCCTAAATCACAGTAGATGACTCTTGTACTGAAAAAAACTAAGAGTACAACCAGGGGACATTTAATAATGAGAGTAATCACTATAAAAGCATTCAAAAATCTAAGAAAGTCTGTGTTCTTAGGGTATTTGATTAGTCGAAAAGGGGAAAGGAGCAAAGGGCAAAGTCGTGTGGAGTTTTCTTTTTCTTTTTCCTTTTTTTTTTTTTTTTTTTTTGGCTATTGTTTTGCTATCCTAGCTGTCTGGGGCATTTTCAAAATAGAATCATAGGTGAGGAAAATTTTAAAAACGTATAACATGATTGAAAGTATATGTTCATAGAAGTAACTATGTTAATAATAGGGTAATGCAAAGAAAATTATATCCACTTATTGAAAGCATGAGAGATGCTGTAAGGTATAAAAGCGTAAGTCATTAAATGGGTTCAGTTGTTATATTAAAAGTCCCCGCCTTTCAGTAAATGGAATTCACATTATGATTCAGAGATGTGTGTTTAGAAAACATCTTTAAGGCTTCGGATGAGTAGCTGGCAGAGTCGGTGAGAAGCCAGTAAAAAGCAGAGGCCCCACCTCCTGGTCCCTGCCCCCCAGCCTCCCTACCAAGCTGAATTCATTTCTGGTAGGTTTCTACTATTAGGAATTGATTGCTGAGTATCATTTGAGTTGCCTTTCCAGAGAAAGTAATATTATCATCGTACGCTTCCATGTGTGTCAGGTTTTGGTTATAAAAGTTGTAGAAACTATTTAATGGCCAATAGCAGTGACATTTTCCCATACAAGATTCACTTGTGGCTTCCTGGCAATGTGCAGTAAGTCAGTGATAATAAAGAATGAGATTTTGAAAGCAGCATGCTTCCTTTTCTGGCGTCCAGGGCTGGTCTCTGGTCTCATTGGCCATTTCTGTTTTGAGTGGGTGACTAATGGGTGCTTGTGTTTACTTGGGTAACAGAGAACTGTTTCCTCAAGGTGTGGATTGTTTGCATTTGGCTGCCTGGTTCATGCCAGTATGCCCTTGAGTTTGCATAAAACCCCAAAAATAAAATAGCTGCAACCAAGGCTGGGCTGTCTTCTGATAACCTGGAACGAGAAAATTAATTGGAATGCCATAAATTGACAATATCTGTTTTGAATGCTCTCTGCCTCCCATGAGGAATCCAAAATACAGGAATCTCAATTGAACGTTTGGCCCAGTTATGGTTACTGCGTATGTTGTTGGTCTTGAGTGATATTTTTTTTTTTCTGGTCAGTACTACCAGACAAAATGAGCTCTCCAAAGGCCCCGTTTGACTCTGTCTCATAATTTCTCTTCATAGTCGTAAAATACAATTTGATTCTACTCTTTCAAATGTAACTGTCAACATCAAGCCTGCCAGATTTTTTTTTTTTGCAATTCCCATTACGAAGCGAGCAGATGATTCTCACTAATTTTGACAATTAGCCTCAGTCTTCCTCACTGAGTCTTGTCCTTTAAAAGTTTCATTACGCTTTATTAAGTGATCTTAAGGCTATTTTCTGTTTCATTTTCTGGTTTTGAAACTGTGCCTGAAAACATGCCATTGGCATCAACACACCACACAGTGGCCGAGAAGTTCCTGGCTCTTGGCTCATCCAGACATTTCCATGCAATTACACATTCTGTCAAAAGGTCCGATGGATTCTCAAAGGGCCCTGGAGCTCAGTTCCAAGTGAAGGGGAGAAAAAGAAACTCCCTTTTCTTTTACCAGCGGCCCGTCCGTGGGGATTGTAAAGCCTCATCGAAATTGCCAGAGGTTGAGCATGGAAGGGTTTGTCTCTGTTCTACAAAACTGATCTGTCTGGGTGCTGGCCGATTTCCAGGACCACAGCTCCTCCTAACCTCAAGTTCAGCCCGCAACTGGGAAAACCTGCCTGTCCGGCTTTTACGGCCTTGCTGACAACACTGTCCCTTAAAAAATACTGGTGAAGCCTTTAGCAGTCTGCACCTTCTTCCTTTTCTTCCCTTCCCTCTTCCTCCTTGCCAGTTTTAAATCTTGTTCAGGGTATATCTAACCCTTGGCATTTTCTCCCTTTGATTCGGGGTCTCCTTGTCCAGTGACCGCTTCTTTACAATGGAAGGACGGATAGCCCCTCCCAGGAGAAGAGAGGTTGTGCTGAGCACACAGGCTGTTGTTCAGAACCACTCACACTTAACCCCATGTTTGGGGACCCTCTCCTACCTCCAGAAAATGGAAGTTCAGGATCAAAAGGAATTCTCTTTGGCGAAGTTCATTAGCAGTTTACATGTGGTTTATATTAGCAGTTGAGGCAGGTGCTACTGGCATTTTTCAGTTGCAAGAAAGTATATCGTGGCTGCAGCTGAGTGGCATTTAAGAAATTTTAGCAGTGAGATCTATGAATGCTTCCGTCCCTGTTAGTGTACTTAATCAGTGGGAAAGGGATTGATCAATCAGGGAGTACGGCTTTAGTTAATTCATTTTAGAACCAAAGAGGAAATCTACCAGACGGTATCATCAACCATATCGTGAATAAGGGAAGAGAATCCACTGCACATGTCCTTCTAAGTTTTCTACGAATATGATTTTCAGTCTTTTGGGAGCATCACAGATCATTTTGAAAAATCCTTGGGAAGCCTTCTCCCAAGGGGAAAAATAATGCACGTGTGCAGTTAAACACACAGGTTGATGTACAGCTTCAGATTCCAGGGGTGCTGAAGCTCATTGATGGACCTTCTGGGGGGGGGGGTCCATGGACCCCCAAGCCAAGAACCTGTGAATTTGGAACTTTGCCTTGACCGTGGAACGCCAGCCTGCTGCTGTGTTGCATGTTGTAGATAACTGGAAAATGCATAAATAAGGGAACAAGTGAGGTAGACATTATTTTTGTAGTCTGTGCTGTGTGGGTTACCCCTCGCTTTATTATGGCCAAGATCTGGTTGGTATATTTTGGAAAGTAGATCCCATTCAAACTGCTAGTTCAGACTGTCGAAAGACCACCAGATGTGCATGCATGGAGTCCCTTGCAAAGGAAGAGGGCCTATTTTTGTCATTGAGAGAGAAACCTCTTCTCTAGTCACTTCCTGGGCCCCTGGCTGCAGAGCTGCAGTGCGGATTCCAGCCCAGGGACGCCACGTGTCCTTCGGGTAGCTAGGACGGGGTTTAATTTCTTGGTGGAATCTGTGTTTATGTTGACCTCCCTGGCAACTTTAATCTTGCCCACTTTCAAAATAGTACGCTTTCCCAACGCTTTCATAAAGTGAAATTCCTTCATTATGTTCTTGCTGCGGATGTCATCCCAGACATAATATTTACCCGTCACAATCTGGGTTACTGCATATTTGTGTAATGTTTCTTACTTAAGGCATTTTCATTCTTAAGTTATTTTACATTATTTGGGGAACTGTATGGGGAAGTTGCCCTGCAGATGAGTGAAAGACTGGCTGAGATGAAGAGAAGGTACATTTAGAAAAGGATAAACTGTGCTGGTATTCCAAACGAAAAGAGACATGTCTTTATGGAGTTATTACTGAGAAATGGTCTGAATGACTCACAGTATTATCATAGGATCCAAGTCATTCTCTATTCCATCACAGACTCACATAATAAGGGAAGGAAAAATTCATCTGACAACCCCAGATTGTTTCATGAATAACGTACAAGATGATAAGCTGGGAATCAGATCTCCTGGAGAGAACGCAAGGAAAAACATAACTGCTATTAAAATCAACTCTCTCGTTTCCACCACCACCCCTTTCTTTTTCTGTTGTGATTGATCTGTACTTTAAAATAATATGTATATACTGAAATCTGTTTTTGAGACTTCAGTGTGGACAAATATGAATGGAAAAAGACCCAGGCTCTGATACACCCAGCCTCAGGCAGCCCTAGCAAATAATTCTTTTAGATGGCAGATCGAAAGCTAGTATCCATGATCTGATGTAGAAGCCATCTTTACAGATCAGGTTTCTCCTTCTGTTTTACATTTGCCAATAAAAGAGTAACAACACTTTCTTAAAGCCAGTTGCTCCCCACCCCCAGCCACCACCACCAGCAGTGCCTGTCCCCTTTGTGCCTAGGGAGGGGACCAGAGACAAAAGCATTCTTGAAAACTGCTTGAGCCTGGAGCACAGTTTTATACTTTATCCCTTCATGGTTTTCTTGCTGATTTTATGAAGTGCCAGGCCTCGAAGAGAGTGTCAGACAGCTTTTTAAAATTGAGGTTATTTGTATGAACATTATTTTAGAGTCGATGGGCAGAAGCTAGACTTCTCTCTCCACCCACCCACCCGCCACCCCTTCCTCGCCAGCCGGCTTGCGTTGGGTCGAGGCAGTTCTTTTTTGGTGGGGACAGAAGACTATCAATCAGAAAGTGTCTCCGAGAGAAATAATGGTTGAGTGATTTTTAGAGCTTCCTGTTTCAGCAGCAAGCATTATAGACATAAACAGTGATCGGGCCAACGGCCGCAAGGCTGCTCTGGTTCTAATAAATCAGTTTTGTATTTTCTTTTTGTGCTGGTTGGCGAGGGGCAAGAGAGGGTGGAGAAGACTGGTTATGGAAGAACATAGTCTGTGTTTCTTTTTTCCTTTTCTTTTTAAGGAAAAATTACTTGTTGAAAAGAGAGACAGTGTCCTGTCTGATGACTGTTTTCTTTCTGCTGCTGATTGTAAAACAAGTTCAAAGCGGTAAAGGGATGTTTCTGAATAACCGTGTCCTGTCAATATGGAGAGGTTATGTGGTTTTGAAGGATCTGTTGGACTTTCAACCGGCAGGGTTCGTGTGTGTGTGTGTGTCCGTGTGTCCGTGTGTCCGTGAGGTGACTTCTTGGACCGTACTGTCTTTCAGAACAAAACCCATGCTCATAACATCTTATCTGAAGCCCAAATAAAGCAATTAACAGAAGTTAGTGAGTGAGCAATGTGGACGTCATAATGAGCAGCCCGGAATACTTTCAACTGTGCCAGTTTTATCAGCTCACTCGTGAGGTGTAGGGAGCGCATTGCTGCTTGTCAAGATTTTTATATTTATAAATATGCATTAGTGGACGTCAGGCGATGTCTGTCCTCCTCCATGGGTTGAGACGTGAGTCCCGCCTTCCACAGAGATGTATTTCGGTCTGCACTGACCATGGAGCTGTGCTTCTGTTCCTTTGGCACTGCCCTGACTTGGGACCCCAGCACGTTGCCTGGTCTCTATTAGTCCATTTCGGGCGGCATATCCAATTTAGGAATTCCATGTTATATCCCTGAACGTTCTCAACGAGGAAGTTGAGGACCCCTAAGTCATACAGGGATCCGCCTCAACCTCCTTCGAGAAGCTCAAGGCCCTTCTGTTGCTGGATTCCAGTGCGTGTCCTCTGACTTCCTTGGTGAGGGAGCGTTCATCTAGGAGCCCCTTACACTGCGTTTTTCTCCAAGAAGTTGTCGGTAAATTTCCTGTCTATTTTGCAACTTAGATTAATTCCTGCTTTTACCCTGAGATTTAGGACTGTCATGAAGAATGTATGGGAGCACAAACTGAAGGTCTATACCCCCTCTGCCCCTGCCCCCCACATCCTCCATCCCCACCGCCCACCCCAGCCTCCTGATTTGAGGAAACTCCTGGGTCTGGCTAATGGGAGGCTGGCCAGCACCTCACAAGCCGTGTGTGGCCCTCACTGAGTCACTTTATGCAAACAAAGGAGCCTTTCCTTGGCTCAAACAAAACAACGGCACAGGATCACGGGCGGGCGTCTGAGCACAGTCGTGAGCTGTGGGCTTCTCAGATCTCAGCAGACAAGGCAAGAGGCAGGGATGGGCCTGTTTGGAGGTGGAAAATCTCCAGTTTACACAAGGCATTGGGTTGGGGGTTTTAGCAGAGTGTTTTCCCTTTATTATATTTGAAACCATTGTATGGAGTACAGTCTGTGTCTATGTATCTATCTATTTACCTATCATAATTAATGAGGCTACGTCTAAAATCATCATCATAAGGCTTTGTCTGCCTCTTCTAAATAGTGTGTCTCTCTCTGCTACCTATGACACTGGGTCTTTCCAGATGTTGTACCTTCATCATCCTATTTCAAACCTCAGGGCAGGTGTGGTGAGTATCTTGCCGATCCATATGTTTATCCATTTTTTAAAAAATTTCAATCATAATTGGCAGCCACTATTATATCGGTTTCAGGTATACAGCATAGGGCTTATCATTTTGATGGTGGCGTCATTCTGTGTTTCCCAACTGGGGTGAGTTTGACCCCCAGAGGACACTTAGCGATATCTGCAGACACTTTCGGTTGTCGTAATGGGTGCTTGGGAGTACTTTTGGCATCTCGTGGGTGGAGGCCAGGGCTGCTGCTACAATCCTACAGTGCACAGGACAGTCCCCACCACAGAGACCTACCCAATCCAAAAGGTCAGCCAGGCCAACATCGGGAAACCCTGATCTAGCTCCACATTCAACACAATAAGTTGTAAACGATCTCCTTTCCCTTTCTTCCCTAACGTTGTCTGCCTGTCGACAGAATTTATGGCAAACATATTAAAAAGTTCACACGCAGTAAAAAATAAAATTAGAAAGCATCCCTGCATATTAACGTCTTTTTTTAAATATGAAAACATACCCATGGTCTGTGTGCATGGAATTGCACCATCTCTGGGCATCCCTGTGGGGGATGTGTGGCGGCCGGAAGGAAAGGCTGCGAGTGGCGTGGGCTCCACAGCAGGGGTCGCTCTTCCTGGAAGACTTTCCCACTGCAGCCACTCCGTCGGGAATGCGGCAGAGGTGTGGGCACACAGGGACCATCAGACAGAGTAAAAGTGCACTGGTAGCTTCTCCATGCTCAGTGCCTCACCCCACCTGTGCCCAAAGCTTCAGTGGAAGGCCCATAGGTCCACGGGTCCAGGAACATGGACTGAGGCTGTGGACAGTGTTCCCTCGAACTAAAAAGGACTTACAACAAGGTCCTGGTATGAATCATTGACAAATGCCAGAAAGGGCTCTTGGTCACACACCTGAAATAAAGATGGAGGGAACGCATGACAGGAGAGGGGAAGGGACCGACAGGCCTGATTCGCCGGCCATGTAGGAGGCAGCCCTGAGTCTGGCTGGATTCGCAGGTAGCACAGGCAGACATGGCTGGGTTCTCCTGCAGCGTTCTCCCGCCTGCCCCAACATGTTAGTTCTGCCATCACCTGTTTTCCATACTGAGATTCATGGAAGGATGGCTTGAAAAAAAAAAGTTTGAAAAAAGAGTCCCCTGGACGGTCTCACTGCCTGAAGGTGGTGTCAGCTGCAGGTTGAATTCCTTGAATAAGCTTGGCAGTGACTGCTTCCTCTCGTTTTTGCTCGGTTGTGTGCTGCACGGAGACCCTCACTCCTAACCTTCTTGCCTCAAGTGGACATTTGCTTCCTTGAAGCTCCCCGCAGTAAAGCAACCAGCTCCCAGATTTGGCATGGAAAGAGGTTACATATGAAATCATGTGAGACTAGTAAGAGTTAACTATGCAAGTGGGAGTTCAGAGCCCACGTGTCGCCCCTACATGTGCTTGGTGAACAGCTGTGGCTTGCACAAGTACACAGCGGTGGTAACTGAGACCAGGCTCCATGGCAAAGACATGAAGATGTGCCCCAAGGCACCCCCACCCCCACCCCAAGAGGCGGGCTCCCAAGAATTTTCAAAACGCGAAAGACCAGCCCTTGACTTGAAAAGCACCCTATGGTCTCATCAGTAACCGGATCAGTGCCCGACACAGAGCAGGGACTCCTCAGCTACCTTCCAGTGAGTGACTGCCCCAGGCAGTATGGCTTAGTGGTTAGTGCACGGCCTTCACTGGCTTCTCCACTGAGAGGACGGTGCCCACCCAGGCGCTCTCAACACTCAGGGCTGATTATTCTTTGTTGTGGGGCCATCTTTGGATAGTAGCAGCATCCCTGGGCTCTACCCCATCGCCACTGCCATCCACCTCCTCAGTCATGAGAATCAGAAATGTCCACAGACATTGCCAAATGTCTCCTGTGGAGGGGGAGGCATCATCCCTGGTTGAGAACACTGGCTTAGAGCTGTGTGTCCCTGGGCAAGTTACTTGACCTGTCTGAGACCAGTTCTACCTTTGTCCATGGGACTGGGCAGGTGGAGTACCTGAGCTAAGATATACTTTAGGTATTATTCCTTTGTGTGGTCAGTGACACTAACTCCACAGAGCAGACGATGGAAACTCCGTGAGCCTGTGACAAACAACAACGGGGACCTGCTTTTTAGTGTATCCAAATTGATGAGTTTTCCAGAGAGCACATCAACCCTTATCCTTCTTCTTCAACCCCACAGAGTCCTCAGGTTGTGAAAGGGTTATACGCAATGGGCACTGAGATTTCAGATTAGCAATGGAAGAGACGAAATCAAATATGCATTGTAATTCGAAGCATTGCTTTTCATGGGAAAAGAAGTTCTCCCAACTTAGCCCTTCCAACTCTTTTGTCCAAACATTAGTGGCATGCAAATATTTATGATTCATACATGCCCCTTAATTCCCGATCGTATTTTAACAATAAACACTGCGTTTTCACAATGAAGCCCAGTAATCCCCTTGTCCTGCTGCTGGGTCCGCAGGCTGGCACCCAGCAGCGTCACATTCCTCCCGAGGTAATTGCCGACTCCACCCAAGTTTAGGGAGGTTTATAGAGGTGCCACGGCAGCTCTCCTTGGACCGCACGTCAGGATAGCCTGGCTGCTCCCTGGGAAGCCTTCTCAAGGTGCTATCTCAGCATTTTCAGAAACTGCAAGTGAACGTCCATGCACGTTTTTCTTTTCTTGGCTACATATAAACAGAGCATTGATTGATTTGGCTGTTATTTGGAGAGGTATCTGACTACACTATTATCTTGCATTCTGTCCAAATCCATGGGCCCAGATTACAGTAGAGCCATTGTGTTCCATTTGATATTCCTCTGATTCGTAATAACATAGAAACACACACACACGTCTATTTGTGATGACTCTGTGGGTCTTTGGAAGGTAGTGTGGCATAGCATGAGAACTGGGCATGCTTGCAAGACTGGCTCACGAAGATGTGCTGGCCTCAGTCTGCTCATCTGTACAATAGGTATGACAGTGCCTTTCATATACACCTTGCTAGGTTGTCAGGATGATTCTAACGAGATGAGGTGTAGGTAACGAGACTTAGGAAGAAGAGATGTGACTTCCCTCTACATTGTTCTTCCTTCTACAGCTAGAATCGTTGAGGGAGGAGGGAAAAGAGCAGGCCGGAGTTAGCACACATCTCACGGAATCAAAAAGTTAGGAACGGCACATTTTCCATTGTCAGCTCCTCGATGGCAAGGAATTTATATTCCTTTACCCTACTAGGAAGCTTGTGCAATGAGAATGGCTAAGACACAGTAGGAATTTCATAAATATTCATATATAAACCCATGAATAATAATAATAATATGATCCTGCCAGATGTTTGCTGGGCATTGATCACGTGATGGATCCTGCGTTCTCTGTGTTCATTGATGAGTCTCTCACAGGCTTTGGACCCTTTTCGATCAGGAAGTGTAGTGTCCATTGCTATTTTATTATAATTGTGGCCCACCTCCAGAGGTCATTTAAGGAGGGCATTTCATTCATTTATCAGATACGCATTGTGCACCTATCATGTGCCAGGCATTAGAGAGACAAAGTCCAGCCAAAGAGAAGCCACAGCCTTCAAGAGCTAGTGAGGGGTTGACAGTGACGCCGGCCATCACTGCTCTGACTGGTCAGCACCACGGTGAAGGTTGCTCCTGAGTGGTGGTGCAGAACCTAGTGAAGAGGTTAGGGGTCTTCCTGGATAAATTGTCATCTCGGCTGAGACACTTCTGGGTGTCGAGGAGGCTGTTCAGGTGAAGGCATGCAGAAGAGTGTCCAGGCAGAGAAGACGGAGTGGGGAGGTGCACCTTGCCTGCTGAGAGAGAGCTGGTAAGGGCCTGGACATCCACGCACGGAGTTTGTTCTGGTCCTAGTGAAATGGATAGCTGCCAACAGGCTTTAAGCAGGAAATTGACTGGGTAAAAGTGGTAGAACGAGACTCAGATTACAAATTGAAGAATGGAAAACGTGCTTGGAAGGTGCTTGGGGGGCTTAGAACCTGATCCAAGGATGGAAACTCCCATTGCCCCGTCTGGCGGCCTCAGACACGTGCATCTCCAGTTTGCAAACACCTTATTTTTGGTAAATGTCACTGCACGTGGAAGTCAGCTCCCACCAGGCCCTGCCTACCACAGCCCAGCCTTGTCTTGACCTTCCCTCTTCTTCCCGCTTAGCCCCCAGCTCCACCTGCGCTCTCTGCCTCCTGCAGTGGCTGCCGCGGGGGGTGAAAGCTTGTGAATAGGCTCTGAGGACCCCAAGCTGCCTTCCCTTCAAAATCTCCATCCTTCAGGCCTCTGTGCTGCAGAGCCACATGGCGTTGGGTGTGTGTTTGGGGCACAGGACTGTGGGCACAAGTCAGGGCTAGGACTAGGTCAGGCCCGGGAGGTGACTTTGGTCACCTGTCCTGTGTGGCCCTTATCTGACAGGCGGAGACTGGGGGATTTGGGTGCACAAAGCAGGGGACTCTCCAAATGAAAGTTCAGGGCAGCAGGCATGACCTTGGCCTTAAAAAGATTTGGATTCAGGTTTGTGGGGGTGCTTGCACTAAAAGGATTAGAATTCAGTTCCTCAACCAAGATACTCAGGTCCTGTGATACAAAAAAAAAAAAAAAAAAGGAACCGTGAAATCTGGGGAAATTAAATACAAAATCATATGGAGCATCATGGTTCTTTGGGTTCAGTAAATACTCCTCTAGAAGAGAACGGCTGGCCCACCTATTCCTCTTGTAAAGCTGAGCTCACACCTGTGCCATGAGAGAGGAAAGCCATGCTTTCAACATGAAATCAGACATCTTAAGGAACAGCTGCGGAATGGAAAGTTTGTAGAATAAATCACAGATCCATTTATCAAACATTTTTTATTGCCTCGGAACAGAAGATGCGAAGAGTAATAAGACACTCTCCCGGTGCTCAATTAACTCATAGAACATCCCCAAAGAAAACACTTTGCATGTTTTGGGCTTTCTCTAAGGAAGACAGCTGTTTTTCAAACGATCGATCATTCCAAACAAATGCTGCTTTTATGGAAAACTGAGTTCTGTATTTAAGCACCTGACCTTCAGTCGACTTTTAGGGGTCGCCCTTGTGCCAATAGCTTGGGCCTCCCATCTTATTTTGCCCACATGGAAGCAGGTGCAACTGGATAAAGACATGTGCAAACACAGGCACACTTTGCACACAAGTGGATATGCGCTGACATTTTAATTTCAATTTAGAGAAACCAGGAAATTCCGTGCAACTTGAGGGCTTTGTACCCTATTCAGAAATCCCCAAATAAATAATTATACAGCTCCACTGTCAAAAATAGTGGTAAATGTTTGGGTAAGGAAATGGATGAGGAACGAAAGCATGAAGTTTGGCTGTTAGATTGTTCCAGTGGAAAAGTGAGAAATATAAATGAAAAATACTTTGTGAAAAATACCCCAAATTCAGACTTCTCCTGGAATCTGAGGGTGCGTCAGTTTTAATACTTAGCTATCCGTGATCAAAATTAGACCTGGCACAATTTACGTGGTAGAAGGAGAAACCTCCCTGCAACATTTCAGAATCTTTTGGGATTTCCAGAATTTGCAAAGAGCAAAATTTGAGCCTTCCCTGGCTTTCTTAGTTTTCAAAAGCTGCAGTTTTTTTTTTTTTCATTGACACTTCCTTCCTCACTTCGTTGGGTGTTTAAAAGTTTGTGAGCACCACTATTTTCCTGCAGAGATGCACGAGTGAGTGAAAAATGGTAAGATTGAGGTCCCTAAGCAATGTGACCCCGTCAGCAGGTGATCCACCGTGAGTACAGACTTCTCTTGCGTGACAAAGGGCAAGTTTCACATCCCACAGAAGCAGCCCCGAAAAGGAGAAGGTGACCCAGGGATCCAAACCTACACAGAAGAGAGTGACAGAAAGAGAGCCCAGTGGCCATGGAGCCACTGTGAAGGCAGTTGGCGATCCAGGAACCAGACCTCAGGAGGGACAATTACAGCCGCACAGGAGTGAGAGGCTCGCCCCTCACACACACTGGCATGGAGGACACTGCCATGGGCATGGACTTCTAAGTGTGTTACTCCATTCCTGGTCAAGAAATGATTTCGAGTACCTTTCGCCTTCTATGCCTCTCCTCACCCTCGTCCCTTTTGAGAGCAGTGTGGACATTTGCAGAAATCCTGAGGCTTAGCCACTTCCCAGATGTGGTGAGGAAGTGGGTGTGTGGGGCCGTGCGGTACAGCAGTGACCAGCCGTGGCTTTATGAGACCACAGTGGCGGCAGGAGTGTGCCAGCCCCGGGGCCCCGAGACGTGGAGACTATCAAAGTACAGACCTGAGGCCTCCTGGCTGTCTCACCTTGGTGAGTGTGTCACGGCAGCAAGTGTCTGGGAACACTTGCCCTGTGTCCCTCTTCCCAACTAAATAAAGCAGTTAGTATTTGGCCGTGGCATTTGGATGAACAAACTGGCGTTGAAGGGGACGCCACATGCTCCAGTGGGGAGCATTTGGCCTGGCTGGTTTCAAAAGCCAATCAGCCAGTCACAGTTGTGCCTTATAAAGGTTGCCAGCTGGCGGGGCAGGAGTGAACTTGAACTTCAAGTTCGAGTAGAAGGTGTCGTTTTCCTGTTGGGTCTTCGGGCCCCATTCCACCGCCCTGCAAAACACTACCACACGCCTCCCCTGCCAACATCAAACCTCAGTGCATGGTCGCCAGCCCCTCCTCATGGGATTGCCCTGGGCTCTGCTCTTTGTGGAATCATGTTTATCACATCTTTAATGATAATTAAACAGGCATTTGCCAATTCACGATTTCATTTAACTTGCACAACAACACCATGAGATGGAAGAATTGTCATTACCCCCATTTCACAGATAACAAAGCTGAGGCCCCAGAGAGGTTAAGTAGCTTGCCCAAGGCCACACAGCTAGCAAGTGGTAGAGCTGGGATTTGAACACAGGCAGGTCAGATTGAGGATCCACTGTCACCTAGCACCCTCTGCATTTCCTTGAGATTGTAGAGTCAATTGCTTGTCTTTTGCGGCTTCCAAGTATAAGTCATAATACCCCTTCTCCCCCTGGCTGTTCCTTCCCACCTTCTTACTCAGTCCTAAGGTTTGTGCTTCTAAATAGTACTCCTGGAGCCCACGCACCGGCCAGAACCGAGGGTGAAAGAAGGTCTCAGTTCCCCCTTTTCTTAGCTGCCTTCACTGTGACTCCCCATGCAGGGCCCCTGTGACCCTGCGGCTGGGCCCCTCGGGAGCCAAGAGCTGAAACCTTTCAGCAGCACACCGGGGTCATCTGTGCACAGGCCAAGGTCTCATGGGGCCAAAGCCAGGACTGCGGGGAGTGCTGGGGCTTCTCCGGGCAAGAATTTGTTTCAGGCTCCAAGGCGAATATCAGTTCTCGCTCCGGCAGCCCCGCCTCCCACCCTTACATTTGGTCCTGCAGAGCTGATTTGGGTCTGTGGGGAGAAGCGGGGAGGTTATGTAGCCGATCTGTTCTCTTCTCCTCTCCCCTGCCTTCTTCCTAGTCTGGCTACAGCTTGCTGAGAAAAACACTTGAGAGCCTTTCACTCTCCACACCCACACACTTAAAATACCAGGCCCATAGGTCATTTGAACGAGAGAATTTGGCTAATAACATGTGTGCTCCAGGGTACAGCTACTACGTCTGCAGGTGCTGGCCAAGAAGGGATGTGTCTCAGCAGGTATGGGCTGGGGCATGACGGGGGCAGAGGGCAGCGGATCCTGGACCTCAGAGCATCAGTCACATGTGCCCCCTGGCTGACTGTCCCCAACTGTCAAGTTCAGTGCCAGGTCTGGTCAGAAGAATGCAAGGAAGTGGAAGGCAGAGTTTTCCCCAGAGTGAAAAAATGTCACACACACCTGTGAGCAAAATGTCGTCACTTATTACCTCTGTCTGTGGGGCAACAGGCAGACGTCCTGGTCAAAGCTATAAACGAGCCACTTGCGAGGCAAGCTACCAGAACGTCTCTACCTTCGTGGTGATGAACCACCTTGCTCTGGCCAAAGTGCCCCATCTCGTAGCTTTTGCCGGACAGATACTTCTGGTGACTGCACATAAAATAATGGGCACAAAATAATAGAACTTTAATCGTGAGCAACGATTTCACAAATATTCACTTGGGTTGAATTTCACTTCCGATTAAGTAGGCCAGTCTGTGGTTAACCAGGGGGCGTCATTAAGCGCTCAACTGCCAGGAGCCCGACTTCAGTGCAGTAAGACACAGCTTTTGAATTGTAATCCAGGCTTACAGTTCGCTGTCAAATACAGTTTGGGTACATGAGGGTTACAGGGACTATTTCCCTTTTTTTGGCAGTGGTAAAGCGTGAGGAAAGTACCACAAGTTCAGATTCCTGGTGCCGGTGCCACTGGGTTTGCAAACAGAGATTTAGGATCTTGTGACAATAATGTGAAGAACAGTGAGCATAAAGCTGGGAGATCAGGGGTTTGCTGTATATCCGAGCTGTGTGACTTTGAGTAAATTACTTAACCTCTCTGAGCCTTGGCTTTGCTACCTATTACTTGAGGACAATGAAATCTATCTTGTTTGTTTCAGGAGAATGTAATGAGGACCAAATGGAATAGTATATGGGAATGTGTTTGAAAAGTTGTAAGTTCTGTAGACCCCAAAATGCCAATATTATGAAGACAATGATTCTTTGTTGTCATTTAGGAAATCAAGAATAGGATGCTTGTAGGAGGGCTGCCACACGAGTGGGGCCGTTTTATTAGGTGAAATGCACGGCGCCTGCAGAGCACGTGTCACTCATGGGGCCAAGATTGGAACTCGCGTAACGTTTGATATTTTTACTGGGTATAACGGTGTCCCCTAAAAACTCATCTCCACCAGTGACCTCAGAATGTGACCTTATTTAGAAATAGGGGCTTTGCAGGTATAATCAAGTTAAGGTGAGGTCCTCCTGCAGGACCTTAGGGTGGGCCCTCCATGCAGTGACCAGTGTCCTTATAAGAGGAGGGAGGTTTGGAGACAGGAGAGACGCAGAGGGAGAAGGCCACGTGAAGATGGAAACAGAGCCTGGAGTGGTGCTTCTAAGCCAAGGGAAGCCTAGGACTGCCAGCAACCACCAGAAGCCGGGCTGGGCTGGCAAGGACGGGAAGGGAGGATTCTTCCCTGGAGCCTTCAGAGGGGGTGTGGCCCTGCTGACACTTTGACTGGGGACTTGGGTTTCCAGAACTGTGAGACAATACATTTCAGTTGTTTTAAGCTAACGGTCCATGGTCATTTGTTAGAGTAGCCCCAGGAAACTAATGCAGTGTTAATCGTGGAATCTCTGAAATGCTAAAAGTTGCAGGCGACAGAGGACACACACAGAGGCACACATGCCTGCACAAGGAGATGGACACCCAGAAGGGCCCCATCATCAGAAGATAAAATCAGAGCTGAAAGTGACATTGTAGGGATCCCATGAACCCCCTCATTTTGCAGACCAGGAAACTGAGCTCTGGAGAGGTGACATCATTTGTACAGGAACTCAAATCTAACTCTCTTACAGGTAGAGCTCCCCCCACCCCACCCCTGCTTGTGCTGCACACGTGCACGCATTCTCTCTCTCTTTCTCGCACGCATGCGCTCAGACCTGCTCAATCACTGCAGCAGTGTCATTATTCATTGCTTGTATCTTCAGGGTCCTTTTTCCTTTTTTCTTTTTGTTTTCATTTCAGTCACCCCTCTGCCCTGAGTCCCCCCCCCCCACCCTCATCCTTTCCCACCTTCCTGTGAGGGTACATGGTGGGTATAGAACAGGATCCCTGCTCTCAGGCTTTTATAGCTACGAACCCGATTCAATCCAACATCCTTATCAATCAAAGGTGAAGAATGCTTTAGGAGGCAGCTCCAAAATTGCACAAAGCAAACTGTAGTTGGCAAGGAAGCTACCTGGAAGGTGAGTGACTGGTGCCCGACTCTGAAGCCAGGAAGACTGAGGGGAGGGGTGGCGTCAGGAGGCCTGGATGGCTGGTGCAGGGGCCGGGGAAGGAAGGGCTCAGCTTGCCTCACTGCGTACGGCAGCCCTCACGCCGCCTGTGAGGAGGGTCAGAAATGCCATGGCTTGTGAGCGGACTCAGAGGAGAGGAGCCTGGCTGCAGGATGAGGACCAATGGGAGGGGACGTGGTAGTGAGAAGATCCTAAAAGCTGGCTGTGGCATTCAGTATTGATGACATAGGTAATAACTCTGGTAGGCTCTTGATGAGGATGGGACAGACTGGCCGTTATGATCACAGGAACATGGGGACAGGGCTGCTCCCAGGGCAGCAGCTGCCTTTGCCCCTCTGACCAGCTCTTAAAAAGCCCCAGACTGAGCAGCAATATGGGCAGTCAACATGGAAGCTTGTCTCACTGCGCCCTCCTCGCGCCACCTGGGTGCCACCTCTCCTGCCCATCCCTCCCCATCAACTAGATGCCAGGGTAGAAAACAGTCTGGGCTGTTGCCTGGTGACATGTGAAGGATGTCCTAAAGATGACAAATCTCTAAAGCCCAAAAGGATTCTTCTCCAGGTTCCAGGAGAGAAAGCCAGCTGATGGGGAACATGAACTTGGGTGCAGGGCGTGCTGGGCTCCTCCAGCGTGCTGTCCCGGGCGGCGCCCCTCACCCCACCTGTTAGACAGGGTAGCCATGACCTTGGTTGTAAAGCCGCACAGGACAAAGTCGGTGTCATCCTGAGACCATCCCTTGGGATTGTTCTTACCACAGACTTGGCATAGACAGAATACAATTCCGTGGAGATTGTTTGGTGGGGGTTTCCACGTTTAGGAATCACTGGCTTCTTGTGCTCCAAGATTGTATTTTCATTGAGCAGGTGTCTGCAGCCTTCTTTTGTATCCAAACGTGTGACTGCTGAACATATTCTGCTCTTTCTAACTTGGAAAAGGGAGACAATTTGATTTTTGAAACCGTTTGGGGAACAGATAGGGGACTGAGTGGACATATTTTGTTTTCGTTTCCTTTTGGTTTCATTTCCTGCTACCCGATTAAGAAGAGAAAGTCAGTTAATTGGAGAACTGTTATATTGAAGTAGTAGGTCTGAACATCATGCTTAGTCCAACCTTAGGATCTTGTTACGATACAATGGGAACTAGAGAAGAGAAATAGTAAAAGTGAGCATAACACACACACCTTTGAATGCCATGTATCGGATACTGTTTCAACGGTTTTACTCATATTAACTCATTTAACCTCCCCCTAAATTCTATAAGGTAGGAAAAGTTATATGTACCCATCTTCCAGGTAAGAGCACTGAGGCACAGAGGTCTGGTGCCTTGCCAAAGGTCACCTAGCCAGAATTTAAACCCAGAGTCCATCCACTGAACCACTTGGCCAAGAAGAAAATGTTTTAATGAATTAATATATTTGCATGTTAATAATTACATTATTAATATATTTATGTTTATTATTTATATATTAGTAATTACATTATAAATTATAAATATATATTTTAAGTAATTTAAAAATAACTTTGTAAGAGTTGTTAAAAGCATTGAATGAGACATATACAATGAAAATATGCTCACATTTCATAAGTATAAATAAAATGTTTAGATGGAAATTCATGTGTTATCTGAAAATTCATGTGCATATATGTGTTTATAGCATTTATTGAATCTCAGTCTGTCAGTTACATATCCTAAAGTCCATGTATTGACTATACATTTTGTCTGGCCAATCCTATGAGTGTCTCTAATAACATCTAACCTTTAAAAATAATGCTTGATATCAGCCAGCAATTAGTATTTTTGAAATTCAGAGAGAATAATTTTAATTTAGCCTAGCCTCAAACGTAGGAATTCAGTCGTTCCTAATCTTGGGAGGTACAAACAACGTTACAGGGGAAGATGGATATGGTTTCTTGCACTCCTTTTTTGCCCCAACTTTATAAAAAGGGGAGACATTGGGAGGGGAAAGAGTGGATAGCTGTCAATCTGATCCTATGTCCCCTGGGGTCTTGACTTGAAAGAAAACCAATGCAAATCTCTCTGGATCCTGCGTTGTTAATTGATGATGGAACGAAAGCCGTATAACTCTGTGATGTGTCACATCTACGCAAACGCCATAGGTGTGCATTTCAGAATTTAAGTCAAGCCAAACTCCAGGGCGTATTGGGAAAACCAAGAACTTGGGCTGAAGTCCTGCCACCTTTCCAGTTTCAGAGCAGGAGAGCATAGTGGTCAGTTACTCAGCAGACATGTCGGGCCATCAGCTCACTCTTTTGTGTTCTCCTCTGTCTTGCAACAGGGAAAAGCTTCACTCTGACCATCACCGTCTTCACAAACCCACCGCAAGTTGCCACTTACCACAGAGCCATCAAAATCACAGTGGATGGACCCCGAGAACCTCGAAGTAAGTGCGCCCCCTCGGGGCTGGCATATCCCCTGGCTTGGTACACGCCGGCACCAGAGACACTACCTCAGAATCTTTGGGTTCAAGAGGCAGCTCTCAAATGTGGCTAAAACCACTGCCAGAGGAGGAAGCCCGGCTCCTGCAGGGAGAACAAATTTTATTATTGACACTCACACTCCTCAAAGTCTGTCCCTGAGCACTGGGCCCTTTCGGAAGCATCCTCCTAGAAGGCAGGCGGAAATCAGGCTGACTCCAGTGCATGCTAGAACCATCTGGGGCTGCAAGAGACTAAGGACTAGACCCTCAAATACCAGTGAAGTTCAACAGGATTAGAAACAAACAATGAATGGAAGACTGGGCAGGCACAGGGGTGGCCAAAAAAGGCCAGAGGGTCAGAGTGGACCACAAGGGAGTAATTACCACCCATTCGGTCCTTTTGTTCATTTGTTAAGGGTGGAGATGAAAACTATGAAAATGACCATCTTCTTTCAGTGGCACAGATCAAAATCTTATTACAGGATTGTTTAAAATAGAGAATGGGAGGGTAGAAGAGTGCCTGAAGAGAAACCAGTAAATATAGAAAGATGGTACCAAAAAAAAAAAAAAATACCTCCTATGAGGAAAGCTTTTTAAAAAAGGAGTGGGGTTGTTTAGTCTGCAGAGAGATGTCTTCATGGTGACTTAATGACTATCTTTGAGTAAACACAAGAGTAACACTCTTTTCCTAACCACACCCTTCCCTGGGATGGAGGCTGGGTTACAGTTCCAGATCTGTGGAGCTGATGGGAGCCCCCACCCAGCATCTGTACGCCTCCAAACCACATCAGGTTCCCAATGGAAAATTAGTATCCTCTCTTCTCAGGGGAAAGAGATTCAAAAACAGGGCTTCCTGCTATTCCCAGAAGTTGGGATGCAGGGAGGCCAGGTTGTAAAACAAAGTGGTTAAGTATTTGGGCTCTGGGGACAAGCAAGTGGAGTTCTGGTTCAGGCGCTGAAGCCTTCAGCAAGTCATGGAGCCTCTCTGAACCTCAGTTTCCTCATCTGCAAAATGAAGCGAATAATGGAAGCTCCTTTACGAGGTTAAATGAGACGAGGCTGTGTGCCTGGCACAGAGCATGAACTCGGGAGATGTTAGTGACCCCCGCACAGCCTCCCTGCCTGTGTCTCTGGCTGCTGATTCTAGGGCCCAGCCCTGCAGAGGACCTTCTCGTCTCCATGGTGACGGTGGGGCCTCTGAGTTCACCTTTGGGGCATGACATGTACACGTCATCCTGTGATCAGCGCAGCTTGTGGCGGTCTTACCTGCCGTCCTGGCCACAGCCCCGTGGCTTGTCCATTACCTTCTAGAACCACCCCACATGCCACCTCAGCTTTCCCAATGCCCCACCAGAAAACCACCCCCCACCAGGAACGGCCCCCCAGGACGTGGTGTTCCACCCACGGCCCCCTTGCTGCCATTTGCCCTCCACATCTTACCTTATGTTTCCCGTCCACTTTTTCTGGCCAGACTCAGGAAACTCTGGGACTTGGTAACATCCCCTGATGCCAATTTATGATTGAAAAGCAGGCCACACACACAGGACCACACAGTGACAACCAAACCCAGGAACAACTGTGAGCACTTCGTAGGTTTCCAAAGTAGGAGTGGCACAATAAATACTAACAGCGACCCTGCTTTGAACACAATGGAAACAGCGAGCAGGTGTCCTGGGCTCTCCATGGAGGACCAAAGAGGAAGCAGGCTTAGATTATAGCAAGGTGCAGGTTGGGGCGCAGGCAGTTGTGATGTAAGGAAATTGACTTTGTGGGTAATTAAACTTCTAGAAAGGCTCACTTGGGGGAGGCTGCAGAATCTCTATCTTCAAAAATAGACATGCCCACCTGCCTGGAGGAAGAAGCTTAAACCATGTGACCCCTTGATATCCCCCTACTTCTGCTCTTCTCCTGTGCATGAAAAAGGGCGGTTTTTCCCCCATTGCCAGTATTTACTGTAACAGTCAAAGAACTTAAGAGGTGGGTGAGCTTCAGAAAACAAATGGTGGCCACTGTGACCTCTAAGAACTGGCAGTCAGAGGGGGGAAATGTGCGCTTGTAATGGCCAGCCTGTATATACAGTTTACTCTGCTTCCTGCTGTTTTATAACTTAAGAAAAACAGTCATTATTGAGAAGGATGCTTTGAACAGACAGAAGGGATTTGCTCTGCAGAGGTACCCCTTTTTATGGAGTCTTTCCTGCCAAAAGGAATTTGGGTTCTAGGGAAAAATTAAATTACTAAGTATATGTATTATATAAAGAGGTGTTGTAGGCCCAGACAGATACTTTCACATTTCAGAGGGACTTCTAGAAAAAACTCAAGCACAAAGACTCTCAGGGTCACTGGCGTAATGCTAGCTTTTCTATTCATTCTGTGAAGTGAATAGAAAGGGGTCTACCACTGTGAATTCTACTTTTGTGTTCTTGTTTGTGTTCCAACACTGTTTTCTTATTGTTATTTGACTGCCGTGACTCAAGTTGGGAACTACTTTTTTTTGATGATGCTCTGCTGACAGTCACTTTTTTAAAAAGATGAAGTTGAGTTTTTCTAGCTTTATTGAGATACCACTGGCATAACAGATGTAAGTTTAAGGTTTACAGCATGATGAGGTGATATATGTATATATTGCGAGATGATTAGCACAGTAAGTTCGGTTAACACATCCATCACCTCCCATAGTTATAGTTTGTGTGTGTGTGTGTGTGTTAAGAACTTTTATGATTTACTCTTTTAGCAACTTTCAAATACACGACACTATACTGTTAACTGTGGTCACCAGGCTGTACATTACATCCCCAGAACTTACTCAAGACCTGAGGGCCTTTAGGCCTAATTGTGTAATGGGTTAAGGAAAGAGGCCCCAGAGAAATGAAATGATTTGCCTAGATTAAAAAGAAAGTTAGTGACGAAACCAGAAATAGAATGAAGAGCCTCTGATTCCTCATCTTGTACTCATCCATCCATCCATCCATCTGTCCATCCGTCCATCCAATCCCCTCTCCATCCATACCATAACATCTATACATGGTCTATACTAAACTCTCTGACCTGGCCTCAGTATCCTCCTGTTTGAAATAAGATTTTGGCTTAAATGACTTCGCATGTTTGTCTCAGCTATAAGACTGTCTAGAAAAGGGGAATGGTACTGCATCGTAGCAGACATGGAGCCTTCAGCTTGAAACATCCATGCAAACAAACAGAAGGAAAGCCTATCTCATTCAACCCGCCCCTTGAATAATTAAGAAAAGGACTAAGAATTACAGAACATGCCACAACCGTCTGTTGGCCAGGCTGACGGGATAACTCATTGTTTCAAACCAATAGAAAAATTACTAATTGTTGAAAAATTAAATTTATTATGGAGAAAGAGCACCATCAGGAGGCATCCTCTGTTGGGATCCATTCTTACAAGCAGCTATGGGTGATCTATTTTCAATTCCTAGGTATAATACTTAGTAGCTTGTTAACATATTAGAAGACAGTATTCTCTTTAAGCCTGAAAGATAGAGTGAAAGGATTTTTCTACACACAAAAAAAAGTATTTGAGATCTTGCTCCCTCGTGTATATTGTCAGTTTGGCTCAAATAAACTCTAAACTCTTATAAAAATTCAAAACAAAACAAAAAACAAAGGATATTTGAGAGTTATTTTTATGTACTTTTTTTTTTTTTTTTTTCATTTGGAGCACCTACTGAAAAAGATAGCAGTGCCCCTGCCTTGAACATAACAGAAACAGCGATCAGGTGTCCTGGACTCTCCACGGAGGACCAGTGTCTGTCATTTAGCCCGTGCATCTGTAATATGATAATACTGAAATACCAAAGCATATTCTCTGCAGATATATCCTGAAATAATTTGAATACATGAATGAGCTCAGTGCTGTGGAGGAAGTGATTTTGCGAAGGAGAGCTTGAGGAGACAGAGCAGCTGGGACCATAAGTGACCCAACGACGGGGGTTAGGTGGGTCCCAATGGTGTGGATTGGACCGTCATTCTGATGTCATGAGCCGTCACCTATCTGGCTAGGAATCTGTTACATCTGGAACATTGAGTAACCTAATTAAACATGGAAAAGGTTAATAAAACAAGTATTGGGCATTTCTGGGACAATTTCTGCCCTTGGGTTAAAGGAGCCCTCACAGTAGCTGTTGTGCTGGAGCGCTTGAGATTCACAATTAAGGACGGATAACGAGGTGGACCCATTACTTAAAAACTTTAGAAGATGCTCTTTTCTGGGGCACTCGATTTTTGCCAACTAACTTTTTTTTTTTTTAATAGGAAGTTAAAATAGTTCAGTTGAAGGGCCTGACTCCCCATCACTCAGTTGCTTTGTTTAAGGACCTGGTTGAGATTGTGTCACACGAGTAGACTTTTCTTCTATGATTCTGAATGTACATACCAAATCTACAGTATATATAGAGAGAAGAAACGGGATCTTTATATAATAAATAGCGAGTGTGTTTCATGTGCAAAGAGGACTATGTGAAAAGTCCCTATAAACTTATGGCAATAATGGACCTAAAAGCACTTGAAATCAAGTTTATCCAGAAAAGGGTGGGATGAGCAGAAGTGTTTACAGCTTGTTCTTGTGATTGACTAATAGACACTTATTTTTTTTAAATGTTATTTTTCTCTTAATAATAAAAACACCTAATAAAAATAACAGCTCACAGTACTTACTGATCGTTTAAAGTGCTGGCATCTGTGAGTTGGGATAATCTTCACAAGAACAGATAAGGAAGTTGAAGCAAAGCGACATGAAGTCCCCTGCCAAGGTCACATGGTTAGTGAGCAGAATTGAAACGGAGCAGTCCAGATGCTGTGACGCCAACGTCTGATTTTAAGAACCGCACCAACTGGTCCTTGAGCTTCACTGTATTGAAATTTCTGTTTCAGAAAGTTTTTATTAGGAGAGTTTATCAATACAATTCTGGTTCAAATAGAGTTGTCTTCAAGAAAGCAGGCTCTCGTGACCTTGGCAGCAGTGGTCATTTTTGTACTGACAGGAAGGAATCAGCATTTTCCCTTGGGCAGGGCTCAGTAAACTGTATGCTGGGGGCAGGGGCCATGACCCAATATGCAGCCAGGCTGTCACACATGCGACGGTTGGTTCCGTGTCAGTCACCAGGGTCTGCTTGGGGGCGTGGCATCCGTGGGGACCTGAAGTGCAGATGGGGTACAATATAAACTTCTTCCTCCAGTGCTGGCATGCAGGCGACCACCAGGTGAAAGTCTGAGTTCACGTCCCCCTTTGGCAATTCTTCCTAGAGAACCCAGGAGCAGAGCGTGCAGCCACGCGGAGGGAGGATGAAAATTTTGTGTCATTCTTTGCTCCTGGAATGCCAGACGGTTCATAGTTCTTGATCTCGGGATTGTGATTATCAATCCACAGTCACTTTGTTCGCTGGGACTTACATGAAGCGTGTCTTCCAGGCAATGAACGGGTCTCTGCCTAATCCGTCTTCCCTTAGATTCTTCAAATATCGGATTTGGACTTCCATTCTTTCTAGATGAAATCCTGACCCACAAAAGAAAAAGGACCTAATTCTTTTTCCCCCTCCCACCCAAATATAAAGTAGGAGACAGACAGAGGGTCAAAGAGAGAAAATGTTCTTTACTTCTCTTCCTCCTCCCACTTGGAAAGGCATTTTGATGCTAAGATGGGCCTTCTGGGGTGAATTCCACTGGTGCTGTAATTCTCATACTTCTGAGCCCCCCAACTCCCTGAACAGCTGGCAAAAGCAGTTTTTGAAGCATTACTAATAATCCTGCCCAGACTGTTCCAGTGAGTTTGGAAATCTCTTTCTCTTTATTATTTTTAGTAGTATCAAACTAGACCAAGAAAAACTTTCTGTACATAAAGATGTCGCTGACCCTTGAGTTTGCAGCAGACTTATTTCAGGCTAAGAACGATGGGAATAGAAGACGATCCTGGAAAGAGTGTGCTTCTGCCCCAGAAGCAGTAATAACCCACCTCAGCAGCTTGCTGAGTCCTAGTAACCTCTTGGTAACTAGCTCTATTTAGACAGAAGTCACTCAGATTTTTAGATGGCATTTGTATTGCTGCAGAAAGAAAAAAGTTCCTTCTAGGTTGCAATGAGAACCCCGAGGAACGATCTAGTACCTTCTCAGTCTAACATAGAGAACAGGGGCAGAGAAGAAACAGAATAAAGCTTAAACCATTACCTTGAGTTTCCCTTTCCACTGGGACCATTGCAAACCCGTATCACTAATTTTGAATGCCACACCTGTGAGGTCGAGAGCTAAGCTAATATGTCATAGTGCTTGTTAGAATTTACTGTAAAGTGCTGAAAGAGAAAAAGAAGCCTGTCTTCATTTAGACCTTAGGTTCTTAATCTTGAAACCTGTGAAAAAGTCTCTGGATCCTGAACTGGGGGACCCGGGTTTCACACTGACGCCTCTAGGATAGAGGATGTGAAGTCAGGCAATTTAGTACTTTCGTCCTCACTTTCCCCTTCCCTGGAACTAAGCAATGGAAAGAGATAATCTCTAAATTAGTTCCCACTCGGAACGGGTAACAAAACATTGTCAGAAAAGCAAAGCCCTACATTCTCCCACAAATAGGGCCCTGAGAGGCTGAGCCCACGGACCTCTCCTCCTCCCCTAGGCGACGCCGGCCTGTATCACATCAGACATGTCCACGTGCACCCAGATTATACTTTAGGTTTTTTGTGTGTTTTTTTTGCTGTAAATTTTTAAAAGGCCTTTTATCATTTGTTTTTGAAATTATCTGGCCATGAGGAACTCATTTCCCGTGGCCCTGATTTTGCTGCCATCGACATATAATTATAATCAGTGGTTGAGATCTGCATTTGGGCACTTGCTAACTGTAGGTGACCATACTTGGGGGTGGCTGGCATGGCTGAGCTTCCATAATCAGGGACAGTAGCTGTACTCACTGGGCTGGGATGCTAATTGCGACAGTCTCTGTGGAACGTTTTAAACCATGCCTGGCACACAAAGTGTTTGGAAGATAGAACAATTATTTGCATTTAGGCTTGTAATCCTGTGGCTATAAGAAAACTCTAAGCAAAAAAGATTGGTGAATCCTAAGTTTAAAAATTCATGAAGTTGCCATAATGTTTCCTGTTTTAGATGTTTAATGAAACATTTTGATTTTTGTTTTGTTTTCAGTTTTCCTTTTGTATTTAGACCCAGTAAAATTTCTTTTCTGGCATTTTTATGGACCCTTGAAACACTCCGGGCACTGTTCCTGAATCCTTCATGGGTAAAACAGCCTTGCCCCCAAATGTTGAACTTCGTGAAAAACTCAGGGATATAAATCCTGTCTCAGTAACATCAAAAGTCCGTACTTGAGATCCAATGTATGGGTCCTTTCCAATATATGCACAATATGGCTATCGGAGTAGCTTTTCCACACTGAGCTAAGATACTGACACGGTATGTGCCAGAGTCTCTTAGGGTCTGAATTCTTGCTTGGTACTAATGCAGCTCACCAACCGGCTAGCTACAGCTCTGCTTTGCAGAGTAGAAAATGCGCTCAATCACCCTCTGAGTTTCCAAAACTAACGTGTCTTTCTAGACTTGTTTTGGGTGTTTTTTGTGGTTTTGGTTTTTTGTGTGTGTTGTTGTTTTTGCATTTGTGGGATATCTGTTTGATAGGGCTTTTCTTCATCCTCCCCGGAAGATGTTCAGTGGCACATTTCAGTGACATGGTGCTCTGCTGCCCTCCCAGCTGGTGGCCTGATGGTGCAGCCCCCTCCTGGGATGGTTGAGGAGCAGCTCAGCTGCGGTCCATACCTGCCATCTAGTTGCATTGTGGGGATGCTGGTAACCGTGGCTGCTGCAGGCGCAGGTGGTCCATGTTCTGGGCGCGCATCTCCTGTGGCGGGTGGGTGGACACACACCATGTGGAGTGATCGTGGACGTGGATGGATTGCAGTTGGCACATCGCAGCGCCGCCGCACCTTGTAACACGTTGGCTTCTCGGCTTTGGGGTGGATTCACAATTTTTTCCATACATTAGCCACTTTCCATTTTTCATTTTGAAAAAAACGAAAAAAAAAAAAATTTCCTTGAATTTTCCCAAAGGCTTGGGTTGTTTTCCTGTAAAGCTGTGTAGCTAAAAAAAGTCATTAGTAGAAATTGGATCTGGTGAGTGTGATAGAACTCCTCCACCACCCCCCCCCCCACACACACACACACACACACACACTTTCATATATACCTAGGAGATCAGCTTAAATAAGTTAAGTGAAAGCAACCCTTGGCACTAGGTCCGTGTTTATTTGTGCTAACTTGCAATTTGTGCTCTCCCGTCCTTTCCATGTTCTTTTCTTTCATAAACAATTTGTTTTAACGGTTTGCTTTTCTTACTCTGAAAAGTTGGCAATAAAGAAAGGGGTAAATTAGGTATAATCTATTACTGGGCATTACAGCTGTATTACCAGACACATCACAAGACACTGACATTTGGTTGGATGTGAAATGACTTTTTCATAGCATGACTTACACGTGGTATATTTATATCAAGTTCCATGTACAACTAAGTCATGCAGTGTTACTAGGAAAATTCGCTATAGCCAGTAGCCAAATATTCTGGAGATACAGTTATAGATGAAAGCCAAGGCAAGAAAACAACAAAAAAAAAAACATTTAAGTGCCCAAAGCAAAGTTCTGTTTGCTTTTTTTTTTTTTTAAAGGAACACAATTGAATTAATCTGCCAACTCCCTAGACCCCTATAAAGTAAGTTAATGGCAATACATTACTTTGGTACTTTGATGATTTACATATACTCAGGTTCCATTAAAGCAAGTATTGACTAAAACTCAGACTGTTGTTGAAATCTTTCAGTGTACTTTCATATACTGAAATGACAGACATTTGAAATTCCATTTGTTTGTTTGGTTTGGTTTTTGTTTTTGTTCACCATGGCTTAGAGGTTAGTCTTCTGGTCATTTGAGATAAAAAGTAAATATCTGAAATAAGTAAGTTCTTAAGTACTGTGTACATTTATGGCCCTTTTTTAATTTGCTCCTAGTGTCACCTTATTTTTACTTACCTCTGAAGTGGTTTTATGATATTTCCAATTCACTCATTATAAAGAGCTAAGGAGAAATATGCGTAAGTCACATCTTTGCCATCATTTCTGATATTACTAACAGGGTACAGCCCGAGTTTCAGAAATGAAGCAGAGATCTGTGAGCCTGAGGAAGAGAGAGAGGAGTTTGGAGGTGAACCGACCTGACCCCACATCCAATCCCTGCTACTTACTAGCTGTGTGTCAGTTTTCCCATCTGTAGAATGGGCTTAGTGACCCCTGGGTATGTGAGGATTAAATGAGATAGGCTGAGAGGCAGACTGGGGAGGTTGCCTCCTCTCCCAGCGTGGTTGGTGGCCCCAGCTAAAGAGCTGGCTGCCTGGTTCAACCTTGCTTCTCCTCTGTGATCAGATTGGCCTCTCCAAAACCAGGAAGATGATATCCTTGTCTTGGGGGAGTTTTGTGTGGATTTAGTCAAGTAGCACATCTGACGACAGCGTAGTGCTGGGCACAGAGATAGATGCTCCTTAAATATCATCTCTCATTAGAGCACATGCCCTGGACACAGGGTGGTCCCTTTCCCTCACGCCATAGCCCTTCCCAGGGGAAACTACTAGACTTCTGCCCGAGTCGGGACCAGACGTTTGCCGTTGCCAAGTTACTTTTCAAAAAAAATTGTTTTTGGCAGATTGGGCCCTCAGAATATAATACAACAAGGGCTTTTTTCCCTCTTTTTTCCCCCCACCCTACGTATTATTAGCCCCAAATACTGAATCACTGAACTGACTTAAACAACTTATTTCTCGTGGAAGCAAAACCGTATTGCCTGGCTTCCTTGGAGAGAGGTGGTCTTTTTCCAAACAAAGATTTTCTCAAAATGTAGTTGTTTCTTACTGTTAGCACTCATGTTGCTGTGGGACCTGGCAAGATTCTCAGCATCTAGAAGCTTCCACTGGGTCATTTGTAAAATGGGGATAGTAATAGGAGCTCTGTCTACTGCATAGGGTTGTTTGGGATGAATTGAGATCATATATATCACGGTGCTTTGTCAACAGTCTATCAATTAGATAATAGAATTATAATAGACATGTAATTAGATAATGGAAAAAATAATAATAGAAACTTTTATTATTGGGTGTATTATACAAAAATCTGAGGGATCGTAAATAAAATATTATTTAATAAATAATAAATATTATTTATTATTCTTAAAGGTAGATTTCATCTCATCATGGGGATCCCCCATGGGGATTGATGAGAAAAAAATTGTAGGAAAAAAATAAAGATATTTAAATCAGTCCCCATGGAAAGCCGTACTTTTAGGAATTTTACCTTTCGCTTTAGACTATCTCAATGTTTTCTTTACCCACTAGTATATACTCTTTAAGACTGTTCGAAACAAAAAGAAGCAGCCTTGACAGTTAAGAGTTGAGGTTTTTTTTTTTAATATCTATTTCTTTACAAAATCAAATACAGTTTTTGCTATACAACTGTATGATTCCTTGTTTTGTTTTGTTTTCAATGAAAGGCTTGCAAAGCATGTAAGACTGTCGTGTAACTTGCTTAGCTCTTATTCTTTTTCTTTTTTTTCACCCGTGGCTTTTTATATATGCTGCTTGCCTGAGATTTCTGGATTAGATTTCAGGGAGGTGAAATGTTACACCATTGAGCCTTCATGCCAGTTTCCCAGAACGAGTGAAAACTGCAGCTGCTCGGAGGTGACAATCTTTCAAGGCTCCAGAGGAGGGCTTGTTGTCCTGTTCATTTGCAGACATGCTGCCGGGCTCAGGTTGGGAGACACTCTTTCTATTCCTTGGGTGATTCAGCCAGTCTGAAAATAAATAGGTAGCTGAGGGCAGGGAGAACGAACTGGAAAATGCTGAAATTGGAGTCTGATTCTCCGGAGCTGCTGTGTTGAACTGAAAAGGAATCCTGAGCCCTGGGCAAGGGAGCGGCCAGCCTGGTGGAAAGACCGCTGGCTTCGGAGACTAGGTTCTGGCCCCAGCTGGCTCTTCGAAGCTCAGCAGCCCGCATCACCTCTCAGAGTCTCAGTTTCTTCTTCTTCAAAATGAGAGAGGCAGACAGAGAAACAGAGAGACAGAGACAGAGGATTTGATGGTCTGAAGCTCCTTATCAGCTTTTAAAAGTACAATTTGAAATCTGTAGGAGTGATTGCACTTTTCACACATCATCTTCTCACCTGTAGCTACAGGTGAGAGCTACAGGCCAACTCGGAAAGGCAGTGATCCAGGACTGGGAATATGGGGGAGGGCCACATAGGAAGAAGTAGGGAGGGAGGGTACGTCTACTCATTCCCCAAGCTGGAGAGAGAAACAGATACAGATCCATGCCAGAGCGACATGCCGTAAGTAGGGGAAATCACCCTAAGTAGATTTCCCATGGCTTTCACATCATCTGGAAAAAAAAAAAAAAAATCCTTACACCCACAAAGTGCTCAACTGTGCAAGCCATAGAGCCCCGACACGGTCAACTTCCTGAAGCTGGCCGGTCAGAGACCTCCATGTTAATTCCTCAGACAACTGAAAACGATGGCAGGAGTCCTGTTGACTGAACTGTTGGAGGTTTCTGAGCGAGGCTGTCCCCCTCCTTTGCCTCCACGCAGTATTATGGGCTGGTCTTCATTACCTGCCCTACCTATCTTCACAATCTAGCCGCAAACAGCTTTGGTTGACCACACCACTTCCCTATTGAAAGTTAATACTGTTTGACTCATTCTGTGTTACTAACTGAAGCCAAAGAAAACAAGCTGGAGAATAACCGGCTTGTATGGAGTTTGGAAAGCTCTCAGAGGCCTCGCTTTCAAAATGCTATACAGTAGCTTTACTATATCTCTCTGCTGCAGCTGCAAAGAAAATGAAGGAAGCAGAAGTGGTTAAAAAAAAAAAAGGTTGGGGGTGGGGAAGAGACAGGGAAGGGAGTGGGGGCCCCCCTCGGGCTGAGAAAACACTCACATAATCTGAGGGCTCACTCAGTGAGCTGCAATACTGCTTTTACACACCAGAGTATTCACACAGAAGAGGGACTGTTTGAGGAGTTAAAAGGAGAGAAAGTTCAAAACATTCGTTGAAAAGGCCGTGCTCCTATTGCCTTCTTAGCAAAGAGGAGCTGAGAAGATGGTCCCACCCACCCCGCCAGCCATCCAGAGGCAGAGTCCCAAGGTAAAGACAGAGAGAGGTGCTGGTCAGTTACTTTGAAATCTGGAAAGGATTTGGACAGGACAATGTTGCCGGGTTTTGTGAGGGAAGTATGGACAGGCTTCTCGTCTTTCATTCCATAACTGGCTCAGATGTGGTCACCGTGTGAATGCGGGCGCTTGTGTCTTGGAATAAATAGAACTTTCCCTCTTAACGTCATCTGGCAAGCCGTGGGACCAATGTTTTCATCACTGTGCTGCGGCTCTTTGGGTGTCCGAGACAGATAGCCACTTGCCGTTTCAGGTAACTGGTGGAGGGGGACTTCCTCCCCCCTCCCAGATACCCCTTCTCAGGTAGGTGTTGACAACAGTGGATAAAAGTTAGCCTGAGAGAGGCCAGCATCCCCCAAACGACCTGAAACCCTTTTCTCTGGATGGTGTGAGGTAGGGCTAATAGCCTGTTAAAAGTGACTACTAGTTACTGTTAGCTCTCTGACAAGTAAGTGCTCAGGAGCTGCGAGTGGCCCTTTTGGACCAGCCAGGGCCTGCTCAGCCATCTCCTAAAGGGCTTTGGGTTGACCCTCGGTCTCCTGCTCCCATAAGGCCAGCCCAGAATTCAGTTGGCATTTGTGCCACGAGGGATGGGAATCAGGTGCCGCAGCCCAGCTCCTGGGAAAGGCCCTGGGCCCAGTGGGCAGGACGAGGAGGGAATTTTCTTACTCTTGTCAGAAGGACAGAGGAATAGAGATCATCCTACACGCTGTTGGGAGCGCATCCCAGAATGAGTCTAGCCCAGAAAAAGGGAGGTTATTCACTCATTCATTCATTCATTTATCTTCACCCAGTTTTACTGGGGCACCACCCAACCTTGGAGGGACTCTCAGTTTACCCCGGTCCTGTCTGAACACGCTCAGCACCTCTGCCAGTTATGTGTGGCATGTGCCGGTGCGGGAGGGAGTGGAGACGTGCAGGGAGGTCAGGAGGCCTATGTGGACGGCAGGACTGCCGGGCAATGCGAGCATGAAGCAGGTGGGCCTCGGGGGTCATTTTCTCCTTTTCCTCAGAACTTGCCCTGGGGCCAGCTCTGCTGAAGACCTGAACTGCAAAGCCGGTTCAAAGGCTCCAGGCAGCGTTTCCTGAATAGTCCAACACTCCCCCCACCCCCCCACCTTCGCAACTCACCTCCCATTCAGAGCCCATCTGTGGGGACAGGAACTACTCAGATAAGTGAATCCACATTACCAGCAGTTACCTCTCTCAGGTTACTTTTTAATTACTCTCCAACAGGGGGCTTTCTCGAGACAATCCCTTCACCAAGGGAGGGTTGATGATAGCTGGAATTACAGCCTGCTAGAGGAGAAAGATTCTTGAACTTGTGAGCTGTCTGCACCCCCAGAGAGGGCCACCTCTGGTCAAGAGGAAAAGAAACCAGGCTGGTTCTCGGCCCTAAGCTACAATGACCTCCTTAGTCACCAAACAGAAACTGGAGGTAACTAGCTCCGACCAATGACTACAGATTCTGACTACTCTGATTTCAGGCAGCCCAGGTCTCAAAAAAGCTCATGTGAGTGACCTGAACACGCCACTGTCCGTTACTAGGAGTCTTGAACTGCAGGGAGCTTAGTTTTGTTTCTCTTTTTGTTCAGTGAATTTGGGGCAGGGGGCTGGGGCATGGTTTGGGGAGACAGAGGGATGGTGCAGGCCCTGTGTGGGCCTTCCCCAGAAGCCCGAAGTGTGTATTTGTTGATCTTGCTTTGGCCCCAGCTGGCTTTCCTCTCCACGTTGCTGTGGCTTTCTACAGCTTTCCTTTTACGTTCTGTCCAGCAGTTATGTCTTAGCCCATGGGCTTGAGGGCAGCTGTGGGATCCTGCATGTGAGTTTTGCAGACTCCCTTAACTTCTGATGAGACAATTCTCCATGAAACTCCACACAAGTAGTTTTTCTGAGGCTCCTACTGTTCCATTTCAGCTGAAAACTTTGGTTCAAACTTCTTTTGCCCCAAATGATTTTACTTTCCTACAGTTAAATGGAGGACAGTGGATGGCACCAGTCATGATGGATCTGAGCATTCAGTCAGTCAGTTGGTCAACATTTAGTGAGCCTACTATGTCCCAGGTGCTCTTAGAGGTGCTAGGGTCTCACCTGTGAAGAAAACAGACAAAATTCCACCCTCATGGAGCTTACAGTCCAATGGGCACAAAGAGACCATAAGAAACATTAACTCGGATTGTACAGAAAACCAAAGCTAAAGGGTAGGGATTGGTCAGGTAGGGGACATTAAAATAGGCTGTTCAGGAAGTTCTCACGGAGAACATGAAATTTGAGAAAGACTTGAAGGATAGGAGGGATCGGTCCACAGGTTTCTGGGGAAAGAATGTTCTGGGCAGAGGAAATGGCAAGTGCAAAGGCCCTGCGGCGGGCATATAGCAGCAATAGTCAGGTGGCCAATATGGCGGGAGCAGAACGGGGAATTCAAATGGTCTGCCTTGTAGTTTCAAGTAGGGGGGATTCACCTTAGAAAGCAGGATCAGCAAAGTGCCAGCCTGACCTCTATCATGCACTTTATGGCTCATGAGGGACCCCTGCAGGACTATGGTTTGGGAAGACCCAGGATAGGGGGACCTCATGTGCAGGCAGACTTGGTGACCACCCGCTTACCTGTTGTCACCTGCAAGAGAAACAAAGCTCTTCCCAACCAACGGCACCACTGCCCCTGTTGGTGACTCTCCTGGGGTAAATCATCGTGTCCCTAGGACATTATCTGGAAAGGGGAGGCATCCCAGTGGGTTTTCCCCACTGGCTCGCTATGATTTATCTGCCTGTAGGAGGAGAGGAGGGTCATGAGCAAGGAGCCAGGAGTCCTGCACGGGGCTCATGGTGCGGGGAGGGGACAGTTGCCCAGGGAGGGTGACGAGTACTAACCTGAAGCTTACAGTCCTCTTGCCTCTGATGGGAGGGGGTGGGCAGGGGCCAAAAAGGCGTCATTATTTTCTAACCCATAAGAGAAGCAGGGAAATGAGACCTTGGATTAAGCTTTGGCAGAGTGGCTTTTTCCCAGCTGTAGTCCCTGACGAATTCCCAGCAGGTTAATGTGACTTTAATGGCCCACTCTGTCTGGACGCTGCCTTTGGGAGGTAATGGGGAAGAGCAAAAACAGAACGGGATGTCCCAGTCGGGAAAATAGCAGGAAAGGCTAAGTGAAGGCTTGAGGCAAGAGAGGAGAAGATCCGTGAAAAGTGATTTCCAAGGTCACTGTTAACTGTCTGAAAGGCCACTGATGAAACAACAGGAGGCAGGGGGAGAGTGAGTTCTCTGGACAGCAGGTGCTCACCAGCAGGCAGGCCAGGCCCGCTGGAATCCCAGATTTGAAGACCTGATGGGGGTCAAGGTAGAGCTCTGAAGACCAGTCGACAGTCAGGCTTGGACTGGTTCCCAGAGGCCAGGTATTTACGTGAAAAAAAAAAAAAGAGAGAGAGAGAATCCTGAGAGAATCCTAATGTCCTATGAAGTTGTCTAAGAAAGCCTGTGCTTACAGTCGTCCAACAAGAACCAGTTGAGTAGCTAATCGCTGCAGACGTAATTGCTGTGAATGCTTTTAGAGCTCCTTGGAGTAATCCGTCTTCGTCCTTTAATTCCAGCCTTCCAGATAAGGAGGCTGGGTGACGAAGAAACTTGCTCTTGTCCACAGGAGAGTTGGGTGGAAAAGCAGATTAGGATGGAGAGTTCTTAACACCCAGACAGGCAGTCACTTTGCCATGTTGTTTCCTTAGGGGACAAAAGGATTATGGCTTCTGCATGAACACCCTCATTTTTGTTGGGGCTCATAGGTCTTAACTGCTACATTTCTGGAGTGGAATAGTCGGTCCTTCCTATCTGAGGCAGGGTGGGAGTTACTTCCCACTTGAGAATTCTAGGTTCACCACTGACTCATCTCAGTGACGGTGAGAAAGAGACAGTCGCCCATCTATCTGCGGGGCAGACTTTTGGCATTTTCAGCTGCTTCGTATACATCGAAGAATGTAACAATTAAGAAAAAGACCAATAGTATCACCTAAACAAAGTCATCACTCAATGCCTGTGGACACTTAGTCTAAACACAGTTCTGGTGTATTTGGTGTTTTAATTTCCCGCCCACAGCAAATTAGAAGCACATTGAAAGCACACACACCAAAGGGAGGGGTCGCTTCCTCTTTCACTGATACTCCCAGTATGTCCCTTGGGCCAGCGGCATCTATAACTGCACCTTAGCAGAAATCTAAATTCTCGGGCCCCAGCCCAGACCTACCAAGCCAGAGCGTTGGCTGAGACATAGCTCTCTAGTCACTACAGATCACCGTTCAGCTCTGGCTCAACTGTTCTAAGCACAGGTGGGAACAAAAGTGGGATTGTAAGGGCAGAGAGTACACGTTAGTGAAGTGCTCTAGGGTCCCCGTGATCTCTAGCCTCTCCTCTCTATTCACTTGGGGTTTACAGAATTTGGTATTTCTAGGTGCATTGAGCATGAGGTGGGGGAGAGGTTGAGAGCGTAGGTGTGTTTTCAGGCCTGCCCTCTTCCTCTCATTGGCTGTGTGACATTGGATAAATGACATAACTTCTCTGAACTTCACTTCCTGCACATCAGTTAAGACATATGGCTGATTTTTCTGGCCCTTCTCCAATTCTAAAGTATTCCAACTTTGTGCTCGTCTGTTAGCTTAATAATATGGGAAGAGATGGAGGGAAAAGTTAAGCTACCTATGTTTATATAACATTCAATGATATGTAAACATGTATATATAACATGTATTCTAATATATAACATAGTAACATACACATCACGTAGTTTACATATTTTATATTACATTATATATTGTACATATAACATATACACAGTACATAATACGAGACAATATTGCCCAACTTTAAATCAGCCAGCAGATGGATAGGTTTGCAGTTTGGAAGATTTATTTCACCACCTGGGCGGTACTTTAAGGAAGGATCATATTCACACTCAGTACCATTGCTTTAAAGTTCTGATGACTTTAATGACCCTGGAACCTAGAGATTAGACTGTTATACCAGGAAAAGGCAGCTGTCCTCTACCACAGATAAATTTATTTTCCGTAATCATAAAGCAGTAGCAAGTGAAGGAAAGAGAAATCCAGGTTTTTATATCCAGATCCACGTCATTAATATGAGACTAACTGGCAAACCTCTTTTGAAATACGTACGTCCTTTTAGACGAATCACAATGTGATGCTAGGTAGATATTACAGATAGATAGATAGATAGATAGATAGATAGATAGATAGAAAGATAGATATACACATACACATGTATCGATAGATATCTTTTTGGTTTTATCATTTCACATGGATTTTTCCCAACTGCTTATCATGACAATGCTTTGAGTATAGACCTCCCTCATTTTTCTGCTGAGACTATATCAAGAAAACTAGTAAACCCATATCAGAAACATGAACAAACATGCTGACTGCCAAAAAATGATTCTCGCTAGCCAAAATTTTCCAGGAAAAGTTTACAATTTAGCCTTATCTGTTATCTTTGTTAGAAGACCATATACCTTATTTCACAGATTAACAATTGTTTCTTGAAAAAGGCAGCTTAGTTTTCGATGAGATATGCGTGCCTACTCAGTCTAATTTCACAGCAGAAAACTGAAAGCTGGTCCCATAATCTGTCACAAATATCACAACATTTAGGGTGCCGTATGGACAGCTAGCTACTCCAGAGGACTATAGGACATATGTCTTTGGAAAGAAGTAAAATTTAGTGGATGAGATTAATTTATTTTTAGTCTGTCTTTTCCTGGTGGCTTTTTATAACTCTGCATATATAATAAAATTCTAATGAAGTATTTTTTTCAAAAATCTGAAAATGGTAAGAGAGACCTAAGGTTTAGTGTCCTTTTCCACTTGGCCTAAGATTCAGTAAGATTCGGTATGAAATCTTGAGGTAGCCACTATTTTAAGGGCCATCGTGTCAGCATTCATAATTTACTTCCAATGTGCTCAGAACCCAGGCCACCAGCATGCATGTTTGGGGCTGCATCGTAATTTTACCAGATGTTTGGTCCAGGGTTGAGTTTCCTGTTGCTCTCTGAAGCCTGGTACTCAATAAGAAGGAAGAAAAGTGAATTTGAAAGTGGACATTTCCCATTCTCCTGCATTTAAAATTCAGGAGGCAAATTGACGTTTTAATTGCACCCACATACAGGAAACTGAAGACATAAAGCATTCATTTTCCCCAGCTTGCAAGTTTGTATTGGAAGCTTCTCTGTTTCACACAAAATATTGCTATTTGGCACATGAAATCTGATGGTTTCAGAAAGAAGAATTAGGTGTTCCTTTGATCTCGCTTATAAGTGCATCTGAACCACACCTTTACTGTGATAATGCTTTTTATTTCCCCGGAGTCTTGGTGTTACAACCCTCTAGCACCTTTGTGAGGAAGGGGCTCCACTCCCTGGAAAGGCAAGAAGAATCTTACTCCAGGGATCATACATGGACAGGGTATAAAATGAACTACACACACACACACACACACACACACACACACACACACACACACTCGTCCAGCATTAAACTCAGCCCCACGACTCGCTGGGCTTAGGAAATAGCTTAGATCATACATGGACAGGGTATAAAATGAACTACACACACACACACACACACACACACACACACACACACTCGTCCAGCATTAAACTCAGCCCCACGACTCGCTGGGCTTAGGAAATAGCTTAGAGTGAAGAATTGTTTTCTCTGAGAGTTATGCCCAAACATTCCTGCTAAAGCAGGCAGCCATCACTTAATCTCTGTAAATGCTATGACTTTGGCAGGTGTCAGCTGGGACAGAAATGGCTCACATGTTAAAACTTTTTAAGCATGGGGCAAAGAGAGGGGACTAATAAATCATGATCGTCATCATCATCGCCATCATCTGCATCATCTCACGTTGTCCACAGTCATGACTTAGCTGAAATGACTTATTCGTGTTTGGTGTCTTGGTGGCACGTGGTCCCCAAGCTTGGTGGGTGAGGCAGACACAACTGAAAGCCTTTCTCCAAAACGCGGAGTGCCATGTATTCAGAATGATCGTGTACACAACATTCCCCTGGGTCACCCACTGTCCTTGACACGGTGTTCTTCAAAAATGCCACTGGGTGCCCAAGGAATGTGAGGTTTTGAAATGGGTACAAAACCTGCTGGAAGTCTCTGCACCATTACTTCTGCACTCTTTCTGAGGCAGTAGAATTCTCCAGCATCCTTTTTCCTGCTTTCTTCTCTCCTTGACTCCTAATACCAGGTATTAGTAGGCATTTAAAGAGCTGAATTGTTATGCTTTGAATGGCATTGGAGTTGGGATTATTGGTTTTTCTGCAAGAAAACTTTAGATTTTTCAGTCTGACCACCTCAGGAAGCTTGAGACTGTGTCACAAAGATAAGAGGAGGGAGGAGTCAAGGAAAGCTACATCAAGAGCCACTGGATTACTCCATGACTGACTGAAATAGAATGTTCTAGAAAAAGACGTTTTCGTACTTCTAAAGGAAAGGGATGACAGGGGTTGTTCCGGGATCTGGCCTCACGGCCTTTTGCCCATAAGGCCAGTGCTTAAAATACTCAGCCGGTAAGAGGCCTCTCACATGTGCGCTGGCCCTGCGTGACTCAGGCTGTTTGTGTTCAGGTCGAGTGTTGTGGGCTGCAGAGCTGAATCAGAGTCCAGATTTGCCTTGGTGACACATGAAAAGAGGGAGCATTGCATTTGAACTGCACAAATATTATGCTTAAGTATTTTTCCTTATTTTGGAGCCAAGCAAGTCTTGTTCATGATAAAATCACAGCAATATAGTGGGTCCTTTTTCTGGGGTGGAATTTGAGACAGGGTCAACTGTGCCAAGGGGGCCTGGCAGCAGGAAGAAACAGCAAGCCACGGAGATTTGGAACCATAATGCCAGTTATAAAATTTAATTTTATAATTGTAGCAATTGGGAGCCGGACTAAAATGTCCTTCTCCCACCCCGTCTCCTAGCTTGGGCTGGGGCCGGGGGAGGGGTGGAATCAAGAGACCTTCTTTCTACTGAGGGTTGGGCCAGGGCATGTGAACGAGAACTTGACTGTGGCAACAAGCAGGCTGCTTCTCCAATCTTGTTTTGAGGCCACTTGACAATCGGAGTGAGGGGGGCATGTTGTGAAATCAGTCAATGACTCTTTATTCAAACCACGGGGTGAGGACGCAGCTCTGAGAGGGCATCCACCCTTGGCCGTACCGGTCCATCAGGGCATCGAGTCTGCTTGACAGGCCCGAGTCTCTAGCTTAAAGACATTCTGATGGGGGATTAAGGGAGGAAACAGGAGACCCAACCCTCATGGCCTGTCCCATGCGAGTGGCTTCTGCTCCTTGCATCCTGGTAACGATGATTTTGATGAGGAGCAAGGCAAACACACTTATTGGCTCTACAGACACTGAAGGGCCTACCGACCCACCTTGGATTCCTGAGGCTCCGAGGAAGCCCGTCCAATCTGCTGGTGGCCTGCTGTGGGCTCCAGTGGCCGGGCCTGCTGGGAACTCTAGACTGGATGAGGCCTAGGCTACACCAGTTCCCTCTTAGGAAGTGCACCTGGGAAAGTCGGCTTCAGGGAAGAAAGAAGTCTGGTGAAAAGCCTGAGAGGAAAGGGAGAGCCAGAGGGGCTGAGGGGCTGCCCAATGCCCTGCATTTAACAGGAAATCTAGCCTCCCCAGGGACTGTGGGTTTGCAGCCACACCTCATTTCCTGTTGGAAGGGGCGTGCCCACTGAGCTCCAGGGCCCACTTTGCAGCTTCTGAAACCCGTAGGTGGTTGGGTTTGCAGTAGGGAGTGGCTGTTCTGATGCCACTGGGAGGGCACCTCTCCCGGCTGCCACAGCTTAGCCCACAGCTTGTGGCCAAGAGCCAACAATTAATGCACCTTCTCCACCTCCCGCCATCACCACCCCCACCGAGCCCCGTAGGCCTACTGCCTTCTGCCCAATGGAGATGGGTGCAGAGGGTTGGGGTGGGTGTGGAGTCCAGACTAAGGGATCACCCAGTGGCTCACATGACAAAAGGGGCCCCAATCTGCTGTGGAGACAATGCCCCCAAAGTTCTACTGGGAGCCAACCCAATGTGCAAATCTCCAGCAAATCGACGTCGGGGGCGAGGGCAGAGGGAGGGGAAGGACAAGAAAAGCCCGAATTTTAGCAGATCCACAATACATTTTCTGATCTCTTCCCTCCTCCCTCCTTGCCTCCCCTTCCCCTCCCACCCCCCCCACCCCCCCCCACCATAGGACATCGTCAGAAACTAGATGATCACACCAAGCCTGGGAGCTTGTCCTTTTCCGAGCGGCTCAGTGAACTGGAGCAGCTGCGTCGCACGGCCATGAGGGTCAGCCCACACCACCCAGCCCCCACACCCAACCCTCGGGCCTCCTTGAACCACTCCACTGCCTTTAACCCTCAGCCTCAGAGTCAGATGCAGGGTAAGTACCTGGATGGAGCCCACTTCCGCCTTGCCCTGGGGCAAAACCTCCCAGACCAATCCTGGCTTCTCCTCCATGCTCCAAGCGGGGTCCTGGGAGCTTGTTAGATCTGCACTCTCGGGCAGCCCCAGACATACTGAGTTAGCTTTGCATTGTGACAAGGTCCCCAGATCAAGAGGGACTCCTACTTAGGATATGGAGAGAATATGGAGAGGTATGTGGAGATGATATCTTGAGTATTTTAAGGGTTAGCTTTGGTTGTGCTATTTTTGGCTGTGCTACCTATTAGGCTTAAAGACACACACACACACACACACACACACACACACAAGGTGCAGGTCAGGATGTTTCAAGTTCTTATTGTCTTCAGATTATTCGTGGGGTTTGTATCTAATATCCATTGTTTTGAAAATATAAAGAAATAGTAGGAATGTCTGGATGCCATCACAGCAGAGGTATTATTTGCAATAAACAAATTTGCAATCAATGAAGCATGCAGGTTACTCCTCCCCCACCCCCACGGGGCTAGCTGGCAATTGCAAAAACACTGTAAAATACAATAATTGCATAAAACCCACTGTGCCAAATTAGATAATACACAACGTTCATTTACACTGTAGAAACACTGACGTCAATGAGTATTTGCTCTGTGATACCATTTCAAATTTCCAAAATGCACTGGTTTCCTTTGTGCCGTGCAGGACACAGCTGTATATGATGTGGTCACAGTAAGATTCCTTTCTCAAAGTGCCAGCCTTGCTTAATTCAAAGAAAAAGATAAGGAATACATTTGGCGGAGAGGACAGGTGGCCAGCAAGGGACGGGCTACTTGTCGTTGTCAGACAGCAGAAATTACTCTGGGCGTCTTCTCTGTGAGTTGTGTTGTGGGATGTGCAAGCATTCTAAGTTCTTTAGGGTTGGGGCGGGGGCAGTAGCTGGCTCTTAGGGTTAGCTCCTGGGGGCTCTGGAAAGGCATGCGCACTCTCCTGCACGGAGCCCGATTGATGGTCCATGCCATTAGCTTTCAGTTATGTTTCGGGGGAAGGTTCTTTTGAGTAGAAAATTCCCAAAGAAATCTTCCTGTAAGATACTGTGCAAACAACTGTTAAGTGGCCTATCTGTAGGGCAGCCCTCTTGTGTACAAACAGAAGTCTAAAGCTTAACTTTTGGGGACTGCCTCTCACCTCACTCTCAGGTGTACTTAGGAAGACATCCCATGAAATCATCAGTGTCCTGGTATTTAATAATCATGAATATTTATTCAAAATAAGCATATTGGTGGATTTTTTTAAACGCAAGTGTATATGGTAAGTTAGATCCAATGGCATATTAAGCAAGAGAGATGGGCGTGGGATGAAATGATACTTTTCTTCTAAATAGAATAAAATTCTCGAGGAGATACCTTCATCTTATGTTTAGGGCCATTTAAATGAATTTGTGTCATCTTCAGGACTCACATCCATAACATCCAAGGAGAGACTGTTTTCTTATTCTCTCATTGCGTAACGGACCATTTATACTACTAGGTTGATAAACAGATTTGTCTTTTTCTACTGACATTGCAACCAAAAACAGTGAGCATTTTTAAAGGCAGTGGAAAATTCAGCCACATGAGAGCAAGTTGAAATTGTCACCCTGAAGTCGGCTTTGTTTCAGACAGTTTGGGTGAGAAGTGAATCAGATCTCATTTCCCTGCTGGTCAGATATGCTCTTTTCACCAGAAAGAAAAAGGGGCAGGGTGGCGTGGCGGTGAATTCTTATCCTCGGTGGTCAGCCGTCTTGGGTGGAATCATTGCATGGACGCAAGGATGGGCATTTCTCAGCTCTTTAGGATACTGATTGCTCAACCGCATATCAGGTTTAACAGGGAGCATCACCCTTCTTGTTCCTTTTAAAAACTTTTTACTTCTGTAACATCTAAGTACTAATAACTTGCTTTTAGAGTACCCTAGGGGCTTAGCTGCTACTCTAAAGAATGTGTTAACTATATTGCTGATGTTCTTTCTTTCCAAAATACTATTTGCTATCCAGTGCTTCACTTGTAAAATTCTTAGCAACTTAAAAACAAAATACGTGTCCAAGGTATTTTCATATAAAACTACTTTTCCTTTATCTTGCTGTTTTGTTTTGTTTTTTTCCTATAAGAAAATGCTTTTTTACCCTAGTCGTGTTGATGAGTAGAGCCTTGGGATTTTTTCCCCCTGAAATTAGACAGTTAACAGGGATAATAGTAAAGTCTCTTTTAGCCAGGACCTTCATTTTGTTCTTGACAGGGAGGAAAATGGTTATTTTCCAGGCTTAGCTCTCGAGCTTCTATTATTAAGAAGATGCTTTATCTAAAAATGCAGCACGTGTGTATGGCTCTTCCTGAAATGGCAGCAGTTGTAAGGAAAATATCCCAGAGGTAGTCAGAGCAGTGCTGTACAGATGTGTGAATGTTTTCAGCTCTGTGGACAGGTCAGCACGTGGGGGCTCGAGAGACCATAGGGTTGTTAGGGGCTGCTGAGCCACCCTGTCTTGCTAGGACCTCATTGGGAGGGTTATACTTGTCCCTGTAACTGTATGGGTAGGAAATCGCGGATATACAGTAAGTCCTCTGTTTTTCTAGAATCAGAGGTGCTTGAGAATCACTCAAAATAGACATCTCAAATTATCTGAAGCAGGGTACAGATGGAAAACGGGGGCAGGTTGCCATGCCACCAAACCACTGTGTATGTATTGAGGTTTGAACTATAAAAGGCTGAGGTTAATTTCCACTTCCTATTTTACCAGGTCTTAAAATGAAAAAGAAAGCCATTTTGTCACTTTGGCTACCCCCATATGCAAGTCAGGACATCATCATGAACTTCTACAGCCGAGTTTTAGAATTCTTTTGCAGTCATGGGTGGAAAAAAGACATGTGTCCTTTAAAAAGATGAAATGGGGCAGATTCTAGAAAGATAAGGCACTGATGTCAAATCACTCACACCTCCTCCCCCTGAGAGATGGCTTCAGGCAGTGGAGCCAGTGACTAAGATTTGACTCCTGGTTTACCAAACATCATGGGCCACATTTAATGTGGCCTAACCCCCTCCTTTCTGGGAAGATGGTGATCGAGTGATATCTGCTGCTGGAGAAAACCGTGACAACCAGAGAAACTAAGGCCAGTTTTGTTGTTCTGGTGTGTGTTGCCTGAAACAACAAGGTATGAGGTTTAACTCTTTAATTTGACCAGTTTTGATATATTTGGGCACATGTCAGACTTTTGGAGACACATCATTCCCTTCTCGCCACAATCCTGGGGTGTGGTTTACAGACAGAGCAACTGAACCTCGGACGTGAACAATTGTGCAGCATCTCCAAGGTCGTAAGCAAGACACCTGGCCTTAAAGCCAGACCTTTCTGGCTACAAAGCCGGTGCTGACGAGGTGGCAGTTTCTCCTGGGTTCACACTTGGATCACGGATTGATTAGAAACAGGGCTGACCAGTGTCAAGAAGCTTTCCAGTTGCCAGTGGGGAGACGGGTGAAGTGCTGGCTGGTCATTCATTTGGCTCCTACATTCCTTTGGTCCTCCATTGAATGTGTTGTGTTCTATTGTCATTGCATGTTGGTGATAATAGTAATAACTTTATGGCCAGACTCTCTGGTGGGCACTTTAATAAACTGTCTGCTTTTGGGACAGTTTCAAAGTCAGGGAAAAAAGAAAACTTAACTCAGAGTAATGAATCTCTAAGCATGCGTGAACAAAGGATGAGTGGGAAGCGAGGGGGCTCCCCAGCCACTCTTTGTTTAGTGTTTTGGGGCGACAGCCGGGCTTTCCCACATGTAAGAGCTTCTCTGTGGGGTCCATGGAGACCAAAGCCTTCTTCTCATCCAAACCCAGGCAACATCTGATCAGCCTTTTAGGCACATGGGTGCCTCTCTTTGAGAGTTCCATATGGCCAGGAGGGTACCCCGACCTCTCAAATCATGTCCTGATATTTAGTATTCCAAATGATTTTCGTTTTGATAGTGATTTCCTCCAAAAGTTAAAGTTACTTTGGAAAGACCACATTCTTTGTGAAGCTTTTTGAGACACCAAATCGACTTTGTTTCTCAGCTGTACAGGGTTACTTATATCAATCTTTATCAGCTGGATTGACAAAAGGAAGAAAACCTTCCCACTTTCCTGTCTGAGGAGATAAACTCCCTTTCCAGCCTTGGGGGGAAAATCAAACTGCATAGCAACCCAATCCTTCTCTTCTCCTCTTCTCTCCTCTCCTCTCCTCTCCTCTCCTCTCCTCTCCTCTCCTCTCCTCTCCTCTCCTCTCCTCTCCTCTCCTCTCCTCTCCCTCCCCTCCCCTCCCCCCTGCCCTCCCCTCCCTTGCCCTCCCTTTCCCTGCCCTTCTCTCTCCTCCTCTCCTCCTCTCCCTCCCCCTCTTCCGTTGTCTTCTAGAAATTCTAGCAATTCAAAAACAGAGTGGGGGTGGAAGCTGCTTTGCAATTAGAGGCTACAATCAAAAACCAGAAATGCTCACGTAACTCTATAAATGGTCATCTGACAGTTACACAAAGCAAAATATTCAGAGTGCTAGGAACCAACGTATAAGACATGCTGTCAACTTGAAAAGTGAACGATTTAAACATGACTTGTCTAGCTGTAGTGTGAGAGCCTTTCAAGGTCAAGAATATCAGCATCTTACACTGAAAACAAACCCAAATCAGGTGTTCCCGTGAATAAATAAATGTAGGCAGGCAGGCAGACAGCCAGGAAGGAAGGAAAGCGGGAAAGAGGGAAGGGAAAGCAGAAGGGAAGGAAGCAGGGAGGGAGGAAGGGAGACAGTTGAATGGAAGCAGGAGGGAGAGCTGAGGTGTGGGCTGTAGCCAGCGGACCGGGTGCTATAGCTGCATCCTGCCCTCCTTCTCCCAAGCAGGGAGAGAGGTGCTGAGCCCTAGACCTAGAAGCCGGCTCAAGGCAGGAACTGAGAACTCAGTTACTGTTTTCTCTGTTCTTGGCTGGTGCAACATAAACTGTAAGTTTAAGGAGCATCTGAAAAGCTCATACTAATGAATTACATGCAACAATCCAGAAAAGGGGAACAAAGGGTGGGGAGAAGCTAAGTCTTTGTTTTCTCCTTTAAAGAAAGCCCCGAAGGCCTTTGCTTCCTAGTGGATTGGTGGCCTTTGTTGCTGGAATCTAATGGGGTTGCAGCTCAGGTCTATGCCTCTGCTTTCCATTCGCTCTGGAGTTACTTCCCGGGGCTGGGAGCGGTAGCCAGCCCTCACCTTGACGCTCTCGCTCTTTTTATGGCTAGGCACAGTTACCAACACAGAACTCCTTTGAACAGCACTGCTCAAATGCCTGATGTATTTACAAGCATCTCACAGCTAAATACTTAATAAACCAGCCCTTCAAAGGAGCCGCCAACCTGGCGAGCTGTCAGTGCCCTGGTAATCAGAAACCACATTTCAGTGGGGCAGCGTTTTCTGACCAAACGTTTTTGTGGATGGTGTTCAAGACGATCAGACCATGTTTTCTGGAGCATGTTGTTAATGCCTCAAATTCAAAGAAAGAAGGGTTCACTTTAGGGCTTGATGTCCATGATAAAATATTTCCTTCCATGGGTTTGATACGTTCTGAAATTGTCCCTTATTCTTACAATCTGTAGGGCAGGACGCAAGCGTGCGTGCACATACACACACACACACACACACACACACACACACACAGGTTTTGTTCAGAAGAGTCCGTTTTTAACAAAAATGTAGTTGGAACACTGATTTGATATTGATGGTCAAACAGCTGGAGGGTTAAGCTGAAAATCTAACAGCCAAGAAAGACAGCACAGGTGGTGGCTAAGAATGAAGGCCCAACTGGCGGCTGTCTTGGCCTAATTCTAGTTTCCCCCAGGTGTTACTATAGGACTTTGGGCACGTTACTTAACTCTTAAAGCCCCAGTTTCCCTATCTGCAAAATGGGAGGAATCATTTTCTTTAGATCTCGGAGGACCATTGTGAGTCATGAAGGAACGATCATGAAAGCCAGCCCGTGGGTAAGACTTAGTAACAGTGGCCCGCATCGGCGGAACCCAGGGTATTGGTTTCCTGTGGCTGCCGAAGCAAATGACCACACACTTGGTGGCTTAAAAAAACAGAAGTTCATTCTCTCACAGTTCTGGACACAGGAAGTCCAAACCCAAGGTGTCAGCAGGGCCACACACCCCCCCCCCACCCCCGCAGGCCCTGGGGAAGAACCCTCCTTGCTTCTTCCAGCCATCGATGGCCCCAGGCGTTCCTTGGCCCATGGTTACATCACTAATCTCTGCCTCCATCTTCACATGGCCTTCTTCTGTGTCATCTCCTCTTCTGCCTCTTCTAAGGACACTTGTCACTGGATTCAGGCCCCACCCAGATAACCTAGGATGATCTCATCTCATCCTTCATTTCATTACATCTGCAAAGACCCTTTTTCCAAATAAGGTCACACTCACGGTTGCATGGGTCAGAACATGGATGTATGTTTGGGGGGTGGGGAGGAAGCGCGTGTGAGGGAGGGGCCCCATTCTACCCATGACAGCAAGTAGAAAAGATGGCAGGCATCAGATGAGTCCAGAGATAGCGCTCCCGTGTCATCCCCCAGAGCAGATAACATGGGCAGGGAGATGAGAATCAGTGTCTCATACTGGAAAGCCTCAATCATGTCTTCTGGCTACTATCATGTCTGCCCATCATTTACTAGAACTCAGCATATCGTACTTTTACTTCCCAGCCAGGAAATGTATGATTTTTTTTCTTTTTTCTAGATGAGGTCAAATATTTCTTAATATTTTCTAGAGCACCTATGCAGATGGAACCAGAGGGCCCAACAGTGGGAGAGAAAGGGGAGTGTATTGGGAGCAGTGCAGACCAGGAGGCCCGGTGCTTCCTGCACTAGCCCCCAAAAGCTCGTCACGTCATGGGTGGTAGGAAGCATAGGAACAGAAGATGACACGAAGACCACAGCCAGCCAGTTGGGATGGACTCAAGAATTTGACCTCCTGGAACTAGGCATATACTGTTGTTTTGAACGAGCTGTCTTTTTTTTTTTTTTTTTTTTTTAAGTGGCTTTGTTGCAAGGCATTTTTGACCAGACACCCATTTCGAAAGGCTACTGATTCACTTTGCATATCTCATAATCCCAAATTTACAAATCTCCCCAAGATAGCCTTTCAAATTTGGATATTTAAAAGAGAAACTTAGACTGCAGCCATGAAGTAGTATCAGAGTTTGCCAAAAGTTTGTACCAAGAGAGGAACAAACAATATATGTTGATATGAAAAAAACAGGGTCTGGTTAGAAAGCTACTGTGTTTTCTGCTTAGTAGTTCCCCAGACCGAGTTGGTTTTACTCATTTGCATTATATTTCCTGACATCATGGAATAGAAATGCAGGCCCTCTGTAGCTCAGTTATTTTAGGGCTCTTCAAAATTCAACATGTCTGATTTAAATAATGCTGAGGAACTGTAATTATTTCTGTCTTATGTCTCTCTGGCTCTCAGAGCACTGCAGCCTGACTTTTAGGGGAAAATATACAGAAACGGACTTTCTGGCCTCAATTGTCAAGAGGCACCTCACTGTATATTTATATTATATTTTCATATTTTACTTGCAAAGCCTTAGCCCCACGTGAGCTTTCTTATTATTGAACAATTGCCTTCAAAGTGGTTGAACAGCCCAATTGTAATGGAGATTAAACATACGGATTGCAACACACCGGTAAATAAAATCTTCACTGACAAACCCAGTTTCTCTCCCTAGACTTTTCTTCCGTAATCTCTTTCTGGCAGAACATTTTATGTTTTGATACCAGAGATTCAGTTACCAACCACAGTAAATAAAACAAAATAATTTTAAAAAAATAGTATAGAACTCACCCTAAAAACAAACATTGGCCAATCATGTTTATTTTCTGTTTCTTTGTGCACTCCTGAGGGTTGATAGGAAAAACAAGGATTGTGGCAGTTCTCGTCCAGTTGATTTTTGATTATTAAGCTATGGAAAGTCTTCAGGTTGCGTGGGAGCCGGTTTAGACCCTCCTAAATGGCATGGAATAAATAACATGTATGTTTAAAAGAAATAAGCATTTTCAAGAGGAAACAGAGCCATGCCGCCAAGTCCCTGAGTGAGCCAACGGCAGGAGAGGTTGGGTAGAAAAGACCGTCTCTTCCTTCAGACATGGGCTCAAGGGCCACAATCCCAGGCACCATCATTATCTCACACCACCTTAGGGTCAAGTTTAGGGCTTAGAACATTCCAAATACAGTTTCAAGATTCTGAAAAACATCTTGAGTTGTAATCAATAGCAAAAGTTAATTACTCCTTTTGTAAAGATGACTCTCCTTAAGATGGAATCCCCTGCTTTTCCACATGGAAGGAGTGTGGACAAAAGAGAGGAGGAGGTGAGGGGGTGAATGGGGGCGGGGACTCTGACCGGTGTGTCTCATGTGACCTAATAGCTATTGGGAGGCTATGACACCTGAGCTTTAAAACACATGCCGCAAACTGGAGTCGTGTGTATTTCTGCACACCACATGGGTTCCCCTTTTCAGTACCACTGAATCCAAGCCCCACTCAAGTCAGTGTGATCAGTTCTAGTTAACAAGGTTTGAGCCACTGTCATGGAAAGCCCCGTCCTTCTGGGAGTATAAAGAAGGTGCACTATGATCCTTCAGCTCGGGGGTTTGGGTGTGACCTTGTTGACATCATAACAGCCAAGCATCCCTTGGGAAGGCCTGTGAATCAGGTCTCTGAGGGCGCTGGGAGTGGCAGCACTAGCCTGGGTGTCAGCAGCTCACCCATCCAAGGCAGTGCAGTCTCCCAGATCTGCCACTTCCTGGTTCCCTGAGCGGAAGGAGTCCGCTTTACCTTACAACTGTATGCATTCAGCCTGAGTCATTCCTTCTCCTGTGTGATCCCTCCTTCCGTCTTTGGAAGGACTACGTACAGACATGTACCTAGGTTTTTTTGAAAAGAACATCCCGAGGAAAAAAAGGGAGGAAGAAATAACCTTAACGAGCGATGGCACTTCCTGGAGTTGCAGGTCACACAAGGGAAGCGAACATGGTTCCTTTATGAAGTCTCACGGGGTTATTGCACTGTGGTGGCCACTCACACTCCATTAGTGCATCTCTCTGCACATATCAGGTGGCAAATTATATAATGATAAAGTTATTAAAATATCTGTAAAAGTCAGCACCAGCTCAAGGGCTCGACGTGGCATTTCTGCCCGTTAAGTGGTTTCTTTAGATCGCGCCTCTCAAGGTCTGTTATTCTCCATCTGCACGTTGGTGTAAATTGGCCTCTATGTGGAACAACCGTAATTGCCTGAGTTTTCAAGATTCTGAAAACGCAGCCGTACGTCTGTGGGTCACCCAAGGAGTCTGGTACCTGAAGGAGGAACCCAGACGTTTTTGAAAATGGGCAGTTATTGCCACCAGCCCACCCTCGGTTTTGAAACTGCAACATATGTTTGTGATGGTGTCTCTTCCTGGGTGGTTTTTGGAGCGGCGGCTGCCGTGAGATTGTGGTAAACGTGGTTCACGCACTTACCAAAGGCAATCGTAACAAAACAAGTACAGCCCACGTGTGTAGCATGCAGCGCTGTGGTTGGTTCATGTTGTCCCCACCACCAGCCCCCCGTGAGGTGTGTGACATGGTCCTGAGGGTCCCACCTGCTCAGGCCCTGGGCAGCCATGTGACCTGGCACTGTTTTCTTTCCCTCCAACTTCCAGGCTCCTCCGTGATTAGCCACGTAGGTCTTTAACTGTAATATTCTGTAATTCTGGATGCTGTACTTCCTGGGGACTCACAGTCACATCGGACATTCTGAGGGAAGCGAGTGGGGTGTCCCAGAGCCCCCTGATTCTGCTGCCCCTGATTAAAAGGCTCTTGTTTTCATAGTGTATTTGCTGTGTGATCAGGTTTTCTGAGCCACCATATGTTGCTAAATGAGAGGAGTCATTGCCCAGACGTGGATCTGTTTAATTTAATATGATTTTCCACAAATTACAAAGCATGACTTTAAAATTAAATTTGTGCAAAATTACAGATGGCCAATTCAGGTGGAAGGGAGAGGAAATCTTGTTATTCTTACTCCAGAATCTCTTCCCTGATTTTCTCATTTGATTCCTTCACGCCTTGGGAGAGGGCGGTAGGGGGAGATGCCTTACAAGGGTCTACGAGGAAGTTCTCTTCTTTTTCACACTTTCTTGCTGGTCATTCATGGCTCCCTTAGAGGGGGACATGGCGGCTGAGATGTCAAGACAAAATGCTAGTGCTTCTGTCCATCCATCCCACTGGTCAGGATAACACTGTACCTTCCTTCTTAGCATCAGAAGGGACTCAGAAAAACACATGGCAGCCCCCAGAATGCACTTTATGAGGAAAGCACAAGTTAATGCTAAAATCTATATGGTGGGTAATGGAGATGGACTTTGGAATTCAAACCCCAGGTTGGTCACCTCCTAGTTATGTGATCTTGCAAGAATTACTTAAATCCTCTGTGCCGCCGTTCCCCATCTGTAAAATGGGCAATAATGGCGCCTAACTCATTGGAGAGATGTGGGGATTAAATGAATTAATATGCACAATGCCCTGGATGCCAGGCATTGGGTAAGCAGTGCATGTCTTTACTCATTACCTCATGAACTTGGTTCAAGGATTGAGGTATGTTTTTGTGAAGTATTTAGCATAGAGCCCGGTATGCTTTAAACACGAAGTAAATGGTCTGTGTTATTCTTTTTGTTACTGTTACTGCTATCAGTGGCCCTTGCTGGTGGCATTGGTGTATCACCAAGGCATTGCACATCCTCTCCTAGGAGCCACAGCTATGCGGTGACAGTTCCCTTCAGTGTCTCCTCATTCCGCAGGTGACGTGAAGGCCCAGGGAGGATCAAGCAGTGGTGGTTTTAGTGGTATCTGCACTCACATTTTGTTTCCTTGGGTCAACTCTAACAGGAGAACCCACAATTACTGTTCCACAAGATGTAATGGGAATGGAAAACTGATAAAGTCGAAAAGGACCTTCGACTCCTCTGCTTGAAGCCCTTTATTTTACCCCTGAGACACTGAGGCCCAGCTGAATTCTGGTCTTGGGACTCCCGGTCCAGTGCTTATCCTCTTGGCCCGTCCTGCCTCTGACTCAGAGGTGGCCACAGAGTGTAGCCTCTGCCGTCAGGATGGAAGGCTCCTTAGGATATTTAGTTGTGGTCAGCCTTCTGCTACCTTTCTCTCGAAGTGTGCTGTCTCCTCGAGGAGATAATAATGGTTGCATTCTGTCTCGTGGGCTCCTTTGTGTCTCCATTTTTAAAATGTTGAATTTCATACTTAAGGAGTTGGGATTTTTCAAAAAGGCGAGAATGGACTACCTATCACAAGTCCATCCCCCATCCTTCTCGGCCCCACCAAGCTCCCCCAGCCCTGCTCCTGGCGGGGAGCAGACAGCTGCAGGGAGGCTGACAGGGGCCCACGTGGGCAGCAGTCAGGGATGAACTCTGACCCGGCCCCTGACATGCATGAATTGAACATATTCAGAGAATGTGAATGGTCAGCCTCTTTGGCATTTTTAATGAACCATCTACAAAAGGATTTCTTTGAACCCAGTTTCACCTTCCTGTGTGATTTTAAGTAAATACCTCCCAGTGCCGATTCCGCCCACAAGCCCAGGCCTTGAAAGCCCGCTGCAGCTTGGGCTGGCGGGCCAGGAGCAGGCCGGCAAACAGGTGTGCAAGTGTGACAGGGCAGAGTCCCACAGCCACAGCTGTGGGAACGCAGCGAGAAGGCGCCGGCAGGCGGGGCTGGCGGGGCTGGGGGCTGGTGCTGAGTGACAACCTCCTCGTCCCAGTTCAGGATGCCGCTGCCAACGTCATGCTGCCATTTACTCCCTGAAGGGGGTGTGACAGTGCGAGTGAGGGTTCTAGGGCCACATACAGGCATCTCTGTGATGGTCGCGTCCTTGACCTTGAATTCAGGGCCAGGGTCATGCATGGCAGGGCCAAAGCTACCCCAGGAATGTCACAGGAATCCCAGGAGCAGACTCCAAAGGCCCTTCTACCGGAGGCACTGCGTTGACAGGTGGCTTCTGGGCTCCGTTCCTTTGCTAAGACTTGGTGACTTCGTGGTTGCCTCTCCGACATGGAACTTAGTTACGAGTTAATCAGGAGAAATGGGGACTTGAGGCCCTGCACTGACTAGCCATGTGGCCCTGTCTTCTCCATCCTGGCCTCCCACAGCATGCGGCTCTTGACATGTCCTGACCACACTCCCAGGGTCTTGCCTCAGCAGTCTGAGAACCACATATTTCAAAAGAACAGACAAGAGAAGGAGGCCCACGAAGGGGAAGGCTGTGAAATGGCCTTGTCTTGCTCAGAAACAGAGATCCACTCAGAAATATAGCATTTAGCGTTGCTGCAAATTCCCTCCCCACATCACCCCCCCCCGGCCCCAAGGATAATGATTTCCCCTGATTCGGGCCATTTTTATGGTGACTTTGAACTTCTGACCACTGAAGATGAGTGAGTTAAAAAAGCTAGACCAGAATAAGATGGCCAGCCCCACGTTAGGTAGGTGACACATTGGAAGCCCAGAGAGGTTAAGCGACCTGCCAGAGGTCACACAGCCAGCTCCTGTGTTCCTGCACTCAGCTTTCCTCTGCCCATCCTCCCCAGCTTGAACGCATTCCTAGTCTCCGGATATAGCAAAGTGAACCTTCCTGAGCAGTCCCTTCAAAACAGCACTTATGTGAAAGAGGGGCTGTTGGAACAAGATAGGGCAAACACCAGTGTGCCTCTGCGCACAGCTCCACCCAGTTTCTCATCTTTATATTAGGAAAAAAAAAAAAATGTCTCAAATAACCCAAACAGGCAGGGTCTGATCTGCAGACAGTCTGCAGGCAAGCACCCAAGAAGCTGCCGGTCGGCTGGTCCATCCTCCTCTGATTTATGTTGTGTGTGTTAAGCCTTAAATTGTTGAGACTCTGGCTGGCTGCAGTGGTATTACTGGAGGGTTGGAGCATGTTTTCGGCTCCCAGAGCTGGCTCCGGTGGTGGAGATGTTGGCCCCGAATCAAGTCCAATCTCACACCTGTCTGAGACAATGAGGGCCTTGTTAGACACATCTCCAGTCGTGGCCGCTCAGGCTGCTTATTTTTCACGTTCAGAACAGGGGGGTGAGGGGTGGGGGTTGCACCGGGAGGCTCTGGGGGCCAGGGAGAAGCCAAGGCAAGACTGGAAAACTAGGGTCGCTGCCTCCCTTGCCCTTTCCCTCTCTTCCCTGCCCCCTTCCATTTTGTAAACTTTTCCTTATTTTTGGAAATTAAAAAACAAACAAACAATGCCAACAGTAGCTCTCTTATGAGGGAGAATTTCCTACTGCAAAACAAGGAGCCCGGGGCCTGTTGGAGAATAAATCGACAGTCATGGGCGGAGGCTGAACAACCGTGGAGAAGTGGGGTGCTTAGGTCGGGGTGGGGCCCCCCACCAGCACTGAAACTTGAGCTCTTCCCACATGGTGGGTCTGTCGGTGAAAGCTTTTCTCTTGGTTTTCCCTTCTATCGCTGACATGTCAATGCTGGAGCAGAAAGCAGAGGGGAACTTTGCCCCGAGCTCTTGGTCATTCACCGAGGAAACAGCAAACTCTCCTGTCCCAGTTCAGCCTTCCTGTCCCTTGTCAACAGAGAGGACAGAGGTGGCCAATAGCACTTCAGTCTGCTCACCCTTTGCCAGTCCAGCTCTCCAAAGTCCCTGACTCGAGGCAGCCACCAGCCACGACCTCTACTGGGTCCATGCTGGCACCCCTCAAACCAGCCTGAAATGACTTTCTTTTATATGACCGCGCAGTGTTGAGGTCCAGAGAGTAAGAGTCAAGAAAAGTGTTCCCAGAGCTACACAAGCAAAAGCCCACAGTAGGGACCTGCTCACCCTGTGTGGGGGCACTTAGTGATTTTTCTATGTGTAGCTGTCACCCTGGGGCTTGAGTAGCTGAAGCCACGTACCAGCTGCCTTCTCAGTAAGCAAGGCTGTTAGGAGCTGGTTGATGATCAGGTGCCAGCAGTCACTCCATTCTGCTTGTCCTCCAACAAAACCAGGCAGCCACCATCCTTCTCACATACAACTATTTAAGCACCAAGCCCCATTGTTGATGCATAGCTTTGGCCCCGGAGACACAGCAGGGGAAATATGCATCCTCTTTATTTCATCAGAGACCTAAGGCTTCAGAGATGACGTGGGGCCTGCGTTTTTCTTAGTTTCAACCACTTTCACTGAGCCACCCTGGTCTCTCTATATGCATATCAGCCAACATCCCCAAAGGAACAAAAGGACCACTTTGTAGAGGCAGTAGAGTGAGGTGTGGTAAACGGCAATGAGAGACAGAAAATCTGGGGACTTCTGGCCCCCCTCCAACCTGGGTTTGAATCCCTTCTCTGTCACCTTCACCACACATGTGAAGACCCTATGCAGTAGGAGGTGGCATAACTGTTGAGACCCTGGTCTTGAGGAAGGTCCTTAGGACAGCCCTGCACAGGCTCCCCTCAGACCTGCGGTCCTCCTTGGGCCCACTCTGTCTGAACACATCACCTGTGGAGGAACGCAGCTGAGCTTGCCATTTGATGGCCAAGGAGGTTCTACACGGAAATCAAAGATGCTACCTGCTGAGATCACTAACCACTGATTGTGCAGCACCTTCTCCAGCCCGGTGCGTTTCTCTGGGCCATTAGATTCTCTATTCCTCCACTGGCATATCCTTGCTCTGAAATGACCAAAAGTCAAGCAGACCAGCTGGAGGGACGCTGGGCATGGAGGTGGCTGTGAGCCGCTGTCTTCTTACCTGCCATCTTCTTTGGCCTCTGCACACCCCTTGAAGTCCCCCAATCCTGTCACGCTTCAGGGTGCCTCAGCTGCCCCATCTCCTTCAGGACATCTTAGTCCCACCGAGGACCACACTGACCCCCTCCTCTACTCCTGGACCCATCTGTTCTGCCTCTCACTTCGCCATCTCCCCATATGTTGCCCTCCATTGTTACCCAATAGGGCACGTTTGCTGCATCCCCGAGTGGTCCTGGGCTCCGGGGAGTGAGGACTAGAGATTTCCCTCTGTGCTTTGAGATCACCCAGACTTCACAACTGTCTGATAAGATCCCTTCCAGCATCCCCAAGCCCCAAGCCCCTGCCCCCTTTCCTCTCCATCTCCAGTCATGCTTCCGAGGAGGACAAGTTCTCCCGGAAGTTCCAGGCAGACAGGACCTCTCTCTCCCACACCTCCATGTCCCCACACCCAGACCTCCAAGGTCAGGGGTCGGTGGGAGGCGTTGAGGAGTCACTTTCCCTGCTCTCAGGACAGCAGGTCAGAACTGGTTCTTAGCAGGTTTTAATCCCAATTTCAAAATGTCCTGCCCTAAATGATTTCCATCCTCCCAAAGCACCACCTCTAGAAAAGGAAGCCCATTTCTCTGCCTCCCAGAGCCCAGCTGGGAGCCTGGGGGAGAGAGCCCAGGTGTTCCCACCCAGTTGACAGCATACCCACCCCTCTCTGGGTCTCCTCCTGTCACGTTTGCGACAAGGAGGAAAATCTCTGTGCTTCTTCAGCTTCTGACCCCATGCCCTTCTGCAGTCTTCTGTTAACTAACGTTAGTGAGTGCCCCCTTTCCTCAAGCAAACTCTCTTACATCACCCTCTTCCCTTCCCCTCTGCCTTGCTCCTCAGACAGCTTACCTGAGGCTTTCTTCCAATCTGGTTTAATGCATTTATTTAGAGATGTGGATGCCAAAGTACAAATAGGTTCTATAACATCCCTGTAACCGCCGCACCTCACTGCCATGCCCTGAGCACCGGTGTTCTGCCCCAGGTGTGTTCCTGTGCTGCCTCCTGCTTTAAAAGCATTCCTAGATTCTTCTTGGTTCCAGCGCTTTCCAAATCCATCCTTACAAGTTCACGCTTTATCTTTCTAGCCCCTCTACCTTCCTGCACATGGTAACAGCCTCTTTGCCGAACGGCCTCAGAGCCTCAGAGCCATGTTGACAGGGATTGGCCTCATTTCACTGCCACCACCTTGGTGACCTCACTCTGTGCCTAACACGGACGACGGAAGCCCAGTACCCCTTTCCCACATTCTCCTTTGCGCGGCCCCATCATAGCTGTCTGCTGGTGGACGAAGCCCCACGCCAGCCCACCTACACCGGCCACTCTGGTCTGTGTCTGAAAAAACAGAAGTGAGCCAGCGGAGGGAAGGCCACTTGTCACCCTCCTTGTCAATCTTCCCTTTCACTTTCTTCATCTCCTCTTCCCTGGGTTCCTCAGAAGCCTCTTTTGTTCCAATCAAGGGGAAAGTACTTCAGACGTGTTGTTGAGACTGGTTGTGTGTGTGTGTGTGTGTGTGTGTGTGTGTGTGTGTTTATTTTTCAAAGAAGACGGGAAGTTCCTGTTTATTGGAAAGGTGGTTCGTTTCCAAAGATATTACAGAGCCAAGCAAGCTATAGGATGATTTCTCGCTGCCTTTTTATCGGGGTAGTACACAATGCAAACAAATAAACCAATGAGAGAGAGAGAGAGAGACAGAGTCAGTGAACACAAAGGGAGAGGTTATAATAGACTTTTGTTGGTACTTGCATTTTCTTGTTGGAAAACAGAGCAAAGACCCTGAGGGGCTGAGGTGCGGACAGGAGCCTGATGTTATCGGCCCCTAGAAATCCTGCCTGGAGTCCAGTGGCAGGCAGGATCCAGAACTCGAAAAGACGAGGCAACTGGTCCTGCTCAGTACAAACGGTGCTTTTAGTCTTTCGTAAACAGCCTGTGCCCCAGGGCTCGAATCCTTCAAAAGTTTGCCTAGCTAATTGCGTTTCACTGCCGTCTGGCATGTGCTGCCTCAGTCTAATCTGGAGGTTCAGACAGCCAGGCCAAAGCTTGCGAGACGAGGGGAACGAGCCCATGAATTTAATCCACTTGAAAGACAGACTAATACAAGTGCCGTTCACTCATTATTTTAAGTGATGCGAGCAGAAAAGGGAATGGCACTTTCCAGAAAAGGATTTAAAATCAGCACGTTACAGCCACTTGGCAGTTTAAGGCCATTAGAAGACAAGGTGGAGCCAAGGTGACAAGGTAACCTTCCTGCCACCTGCCTGTTTCTGGAAGCCTGCCTCCTCCCCAGGACCACCCCCAAAACACAGAGGGGGGAAATGGTAACCTCCCTTCCTCCCTAATCTTGATGTAGGTTGTGAATTCTCAGTGACAGGTATCAACTTTTATTTGAGATTGGGGATTGTCTGGGCTTAGTTTCAGGGTACAACAGAGACATAAATGGAGTAAGGGCTTCCCAGTGGGCCCCATAATCCTAGAATCCTAGACCTGTGAGAAGGAAAAGGTGCCCATCCCCAGCGTCCATCGGGCACCGAGCTTGGTGATCTCTCTCTCTCTCTCTCTCTCTCTCTCTCTCTCTCTCTCTCGTTTGTTTTCTTTAGGTTTAGACCAGTCTTTTCATTTTGTCAGTCCAGGGTAACTAGATTAGGGGGAAATGGCTTCAATCACCCTATAGGAAAGGCAGCACGCTACAAAGAACCAGGTCGGTCCCTGCCCTGTCACTAACCTGCCCCAGGGAATGGAGGGAGTCACTTTTCTCTCCGACCTTCTGCGTTCTCCATCCTGGGCTGGCATGGAGTGTCTCTGAGGTGCTTGCCGCTCTATCATTCCCTGAGAGGTTGGAATGAAACCTTAGACATGTTGACAGTGATTTGCATCATTATCTAGTTACATGTGACTCATGCCCGGGAAGCTCAGGAGAGACAAGCACTAGCCTGCCCTTTCCCAGGTGGCAAAGCTGACGGTCAGCTCGGGAGGGATCTTGGTCGTTTACACCTGCGGCTCCCCCAGGGCCCGGCATGCCAGCTCCAAGTCTGGGTGCCAGGCCATGAGACTGTGAGAAAGCCGTCGTCCCAAACGCTGGCATGGGGACAGAATTCTCTGGGGCGTCTCATGACTGCCGATGCCACACAGGCAGACGAGTGGCCTCCAGCCGCCCCTGGATTCCCACAGGGTTCCAGCAGGTACCTACCATGTACCTTATCTCCTCACAACCCCCCAGTTTCACATCTGCTTTCTGCCCAGGGCACAGCGCTGCATTACATTTGTCTGAGTCTGGGGGCACCTCTGAAAGTCACGCCTTCTGGCTTGTCATCAGGGTCCAACGTGGTGACTGAAAGCTGCCGTGCGGTGGCACTTGCCTACCCTGGGCTGGGTTCCCATTGACACCCGGGGCTGGATAATTCTCTGCTGCAGGGGCCGCCCCCCTGGCCTCCACACGCTAGATGCCAGTAGCGCTCCCCCACCCCAGGTGTGACAACCAAAAATTCTCCAGACATTGCCCAATATTCCCTGGAAGAACAGTCACTGCTGTTTAGACCAATCTGGGAAATTCATAAGGATTTAGTCAGTCCACACAGCATCTTGACGCCTGCAACAAATGGGAGTCACTGGGGCATCTATATTTGGCAGTAAATCGATTCTGCCCCTTAGTTCCTTGAGGTCTTGCGGGTCTCTGTTCTCATAGGTCCATCCCTTTCGTTGAGCGAGAGTTTCGGATGACCTGCTATCTCAAGCTCTCCTTTTATTATTATTTTTTAATTCTTCCATTTTTAGTCCAAGTCACTAAAAACCTATTGCTTCTCTGAGAAAGCCTTCCTTGACCTTGTACATCAAAGCTGTTCTCTGGAGGGAGGTTTCCCACTGCTGGGCTCGGTATCATCTTTCTCAGGGTGACCTCATCTATTCAAGTATGAAGGTTGTATTTGAAATGCCATTACTTTCTCTAAGTCAATAAATGAAGCCGGGGGATCTTTAGATCATCAGAGGCCTGCTTCGTACCCAGTGTGTGTGTGTGTGTGTGTGTCATTTTTTACATCGAGATCTGTGTTGGAGTTTAAAAGAATTCCGGCAGATTTCCATTTGCCTGTCTGGATCAGCGTTTGGGGTACTATTCCTCTGCGAGTGTGGGCTGCCCCGAGATGAATCTGACTTTATTAGTTTGTGTCCTTTGTTCCGAGCACCAGGGATGAGCTTATAAAAGTGCACATGGTTCTTATCTTCAAAGGTCTCCTTTATGCTTTAAAACTCCACCTCGGCAACCTGGGTTGTTAATCTATTGCCATCCCAATTAGTTCCCATCAAGGTCAGTTCTTCGGGGTTTACAAAATGACTGCAGGCTTAAGTGAACAAATTCCTCCTGTGTGGATCTCTCGTGGAGGTGGGGGAGAAGGGGGTCACAGAGGAATTAGAGAAAAGGGGGAGCTGTCTGATACCACAGAAGAAACTGATAGCGGTTCCCCTGGCTCGCAAGCCAAAGAAATCCAATGATCCTAAAGAACTCAAAACTGGCATCGGGGCCTGGCCCTGGAGGAGAAGGGTTTGGGCCTCTTCTTCTTCCTCTGTTGCTACAATGTCGAATACTTGAGTAATTTAGTTATTTTTGAAAAATAAGGAGAAGTGTAAGGGAGCCATTTCTTGGGGGCTTTTTAACGTATGGGGAAGCGTTGAGTTTAAGAAGTATGATAAACACTAATCCTCCGAAAATATGTTTACAAAGAATAAGCCGGAGCTGGTGCGTCTGTAGGTTAATGTGTATTAGGGACACAGGGCAACGCCGAGCTCAGGGCGGCCTGTCCTGCTGTCTGTCTGAGGCCACCAACAGAACAGATAACAAATCTGTGAATTGCATGTCTTACGTCTCCCACTGGGCAGGTAAGGCCACTCATTGTGTGAAGAGGATATGCTTCCTGGATCTGTCCTTATTTCTGGCATAGTGGAGTGGGAGGAAAGAAAGGGTCAAAGGCCAACGAGAACGGCAGTGCCCTTCCACAGGGAGAAATTTGTCCTTGTATACAGAGACTTTCCTGTGGTTTTATGGGAGTGATTCAGGGTGTGGGAGGTGAAGGGACATCCAGGAATCCCAGGGCTCGCTGGGTGTCCATGCTTCTGTGAAAGGCAGGGTGCTCGAGGGAGGGAAGAAGGAGTGAGCCCTTGGGGGTTCTGGCCTCCCGGTTCCCACTGCTGGGGATTCCAGGAGCCTGGGCCTGACAGGTGGGAAAGGAAAACAAGAAGAGAGTGCAGGTAAGGGAAGAAAGTTGTGATGGGACGGCATGGACAGGGGCGATGCCTGGGAAAACAGGAGAATGCTGACACAGCCGCTGATGCAGCAAGCAGTTAGGAGGGGGCTGGGCCCTTCAGCTTGATGGAGTTATTCCACTTCCCTCGTCACAATGTTCTTCTCCAAGTTGGGAGCGTGGAATGGATGCTCCTAAAGAAAGAGCTGTCGCCCCTCCACGTGAGTCCCACCTCAGAAGGTAGGGACGATGCACCCTTGATTGGCAAGACGCAGCTTTTGGATTTCTGTGCCGTAGCTGGCACTTTGAGCCCAGCCACGTGGCCACAATGCAGCTGCCTTCCAGAGGGGCCGTGGTCCTTTCTCTGAAGGACGCTGGTGCTCAGCGGGAGGAAGGGCTCCCACGTCACGTCAGCAGTCTGTGCGCTAGTCTGCTGGAACACCCTATACCTGCATTGTGAAACCACGTTTTCCTGGTGAGGGGTTCGGGGACAGTGTGTACCCTGGAACTCTGGCTGGCTAAGGACGGTGTTGTTCCTGGTGGTTCCATGGGCCTGAGCCTCTCCCTCCTCCCTCACGTGGAGCGCTGTACAGCGTGGGTGACAGATCTCTGCCGGGACACAGGACCCTTTTCTGAAGGGACGCGGGAGGGAAGACTTGCCCCCTAGGTGCAGGGTACCGCACCGACAATGAGCAAACCAGGATCACCGCTCATCCTCCTAGGGACCCCTGTTCACATGTGGGGAAACTGAGTCGCGGAGGGGTTTAGTCACTTGCCTCAGCACGCAGTGAGTGAGGGGTGAGCGGGGTGGGGGGGGGCTCCGTCTGAATGTCTCAGCCTCCCAAACCGGCCTCTGCCTTTGCCACGCCCCTGCTCAGGCCCTTTCAGCTCCCTGAGGGACAGCTCTGGGACCGGGTTCCCAAATCCTGGAACGTTTGGGGCCCACCCAAACCAAAGCATAGTGAAGCATCGCCCACGTTCTCTTTCCGCATGTTCCAGATTGTACTGTGTTCATGGGAGTTCCTGGTCTTAAGGGGGCAGAGGTGCAGAAAGGAAGGATGCAGAAAATCTTTACGGGAGAGGTGTCTGCAGTGGATGTTTCCAATGTGCAGGGAAATAATTCCTCTGCGAGAGGACAAAGCAGAGAGCAGAGGGTGCCTTCCATTCCCCTGGAACCAGGTCCTCCACCTCCATCCCGTGTGAGCTGGAGGCCGCTTCCCTCTGCCTCGGGGAGACGGTGCCAGCAGAGAATGCAGGTGTTATCCAAACACCCGTCTTCTCTAGAAGCCAGTGACTTCTCCCCGAACTCTTCCTCAGAGATGACTGTGCCTGAGTCCAGAGCCTTTTTCCAGACACGTCTCAGACGGATCTGGCCGAGGGGAGCGGCCCCGTGGTGAGGGTTGAACTGTTTCCCCTGGGAACTGTCTGGCAAGTCTAATGAGGAATGGCACTTTGCATTTATAGAGCTCCTTTCATCTGTGGCTCTCAAAGCTGCTCCACAAACATTAATTAACTCTCACACCTGTGAGGCAGGTGAGTCTGGTTGCCCCCATTTTTAGAGATGAGGAAAGAGAGGTTGGAGAGGAAAAGGACTGTGGTGAGCCACCAGGGTGGGGGCGGGGGGTGGCTGTGATGTTAGGAACCAGTTTTCCTGACCGCAAAGCCACGAAGCCTCCCAGGCTGGTGTGGAATTTGGGTCCCAGAGGTAGCGAGTGGTGGAGACGTGGCCACACAGCTCCCTTCACGCCTCCCGCAGGCAGCCTGCCACCTCCCGTGGGCTGTGAGGACGGGATCCCTCAAAACCCTGAAGGCCTTTGAAACAGGAGCCCCAGGGAGGTCTCTGCCCCGGCTGGGTGCCGAGTGCTCCCCTGCCGTCATTGCCAGGACAATAACTGCCCCTTAGCTGTACATGACTAACCAAGATGTCTGCAGTGGAGACAAACGGTTGGCAAATACCAAAGCTCTTTCACAACCCCTCTTTCTCCAGGATCCAGAGCTGGTAGGAACTGACTCACACTCACTGTCTTGGGATTTCACTGATAGTGACAATGTGCTACTCCAGTGTCTGCTACCTGGCCGCTCCCCACCTGGGACTGCTAGCCCTGCTTGTGGTGCTGTGTTGCACTTTTACTGAACAGGCCAGAAGAAGCAGCGCTTCTGGAAAACAGTGGAACTTTCAGGGAAGTGCCTCTTCCATAGCAGAGAATTACCCAACGCCTGTGGCATGCAAGCTGATGGCACGCAATTCTGAAGGTGGCAGAAAAGCATCTGGGGGCACCCCTTCTGTTTGCAGGGGAGCCCAGATCTTTCCTCCCAGGGGTCCCTGACAAGGAGATGCAAGCCACAACTGGGGCTCACCCTGACACATCACCCTGGAAACTGACTCACATCTCTGAGTCCTGAGTCACATCCTGTTGTGTGTTCCGAGGCATCCAAGAAGGCATTTCACCAGCTACCCACGACTGAGGTGAACTTGGAGGACACCCTGGGAACTGCCCTGCCGACTTCCAAGCTGAAAGAAGGGGGAAAAAATCCTCTAGGGAAAAAACAAGGGCTGCCCTGACGGTTTATATGTTCACCAAGCACTTTTGGCTCTTTTAAAAATAGAGGCTAGGGCCCCTGGCATACATAATTGTCTGGTCTCTGTTTGTAAATGGCTCTGAAAGGTGACTGAAAGGTCTGTAAAGATACCAGCTGAATAGCCAAAGGAAGGGCCTTCTCACTATAACACCCGAGTCCAGGTGCCCCATCAACCTGCTACTGGCCCCAGGCTGAGGGAAGATGTCCCAGCTCAGGTGTTGATGTTAGGAACCCAGGTTTTGAGGGTGGGAGTTAAAAAGCCAGTAGAAGTAGATGGTCACAGTGGAGCCAGGTGTCTCTGGCCATCCTTTTCTGTGGCTTGCTGGGCGCTTGAGGACAAAGTAGAACATTTTTGGGTTTTCAAAGGCCAGCTCTTGGTTTCCTTGATTTTGTCACTTTCTTGTATTTGAGTTCATTGATTTCTACTCTAATGTTTATTTTTTCTTTTCTTCTCCTTCTTTAGGTTTATTTTGCTCTTTTTTACTCTAGTTCCTAAGCAGGAAAGTTAGATTACTGATTCTGGATCATTCTTCTTTTCAAATATATATATATATATATTTGAAAAGAAGAATGATCCAGAATATATATTTGAAAATATATATATATATTTGAAAATGCATATATATATAGAATGATCATATATATGCATTCCATGGTATAAGTTTTCCTCTAAGCACTACTTTTGCTGCATCCCACAAATTTTGATAAGTAGTGTTTTCATTTAGCTCAAAATATATTTAATTTTTTTTTTTTGAGGCTTCTTACTTGACCCATAGGTTATTTAGAAGTGTGTTGCTGAGGCACCAATTCTTTGGAGATTTTCCAGCTATCCTTCCTATTATTGATTTTATAGTTTAAATCCATGTGGCCTGAGAATATATTTCTCAGTACAATTTCTGTTCTTTTAAATTTGTTAAGGTGTATTTTGTGGCCCAGAATGTAGTCTGTCTTACTGAATGTTCCCTGAGAGCTTAAGAATGTGTGTTCTGCTGTTGTTGGATGGAATGTTCTATAAATGTTAATTAGATCAGGTTGGTTGGTAGTACTGTTCACGTCAACTATGCCCTAATTTTCTGCCTGCTTGATGTATCAGTTACTGAAAGGGGGGTGCTGAGTCTTCAACTCTAACAATGTATTTCTCTATTTTTCCTTGCAGTTCTATCAGTTTTTGCCTCATGTTTTTTGACACTCTGTTTTTAGGTACATAATTATTAAGGATTATTATGTCTTCTTAGAGAATTGACTCCTTTATTATCATGTTTCCTTTATCCCTGAAATTTTCCCTTCTTTCATATTTAGCATTATATAAAATTAATATAGCTACACTGGCTTTCTTTTGATTAGTGAAAAGAAATCAAAAGAAATCATGGTCTGTCATCTCCCATCCCTTTACTTTTAACCTGAGTTTTTAGATTTGAACTAGTTTCCCTGTAGACAACACATAGTTGAGTCTTGTTTTAATTTACTCTGACAATCTCTTTTAACTGGTGCATTTAAACCATTCATATTTAAGGTGATTATTGATATGTGGGATTAATATCTACCATGTTTGAAACTGTGTTATATTTGTTGTGCCTTTATTCCCCTCTCTTTTTTTGCATTCTCTGGTTTTAACAGAACTATATATGATTCCATTTTATCTCCCCTCTTAGCAAATCAATTATACTTTTTAAATGCTTTTAGTGGTTTCCTAGAGTTGCAAAATATATGTATGATGACTCCTAAGTCACATCAGATGATACTATATCATATCGTCCTTCCCGTTTCTGTCATTACTGTCATTCATGTCACTTATCCATATGTTATAATTACCCCATATAGTATCACTATTATCATCTTAAACAGTTATCTTTTGGATCAATTAAGTATAGGAACAATAAGACTGTATTTTACTTTCATTTATTCTTTCTCTGATGCTCTTTCTTTATCTAGAGCTGAGTTTCTGACCCACATTATTTTCTTTTTCCCTAAAGAACTTCTTTCATTTCTTTTGCAGGGCATGTCTGCTGGATAAATTATCTAAGTTTTTGTTTGTCAGAGAATGTCTGTATTTTTCCTGTACCTCTGAAGGCTAATTTTTCTCAACATAGAATTCTAGGTCGGTGGCTTAGGTTGTGTGTTTTTTTTTCTTTCAACACTTTAAATATTTACATCCTCTCCTTTTGCTTGCATGGTTTCTGAAGAGAAGTCCAAAATAATTCTTATCCTTATTACTCTCTAGATAATGGGCCCTACTTTTCCACCCTCTTCTGGCTTCTTTCAAGATTTTCGCCTTGTCTTTGAGTTTTCTGCAGTTTCAATATGATATGCCTAGATATAGATTATTTGGTAGTTAGTTTGCTTGATGTTCTGTTTGCTTTCTGGATCTGTGGTTTGGTGTCTGTCATTAATTTTGGAAAATTCTTGGCCAATAATACTTCAAATATTTCTTCCATTCTGTTTTCTCTTCCTTTTCCTTCTGGTATTTCCACTATGCATATGTTATGCCTTTTGATATTGTCCCAAAGTTCATAGATATTCTTTTTTTTTTTTCTATTTTCTCTTTACTTTTTGGTTTGGTAGGTTTCTATTGACATATTTTCAAGCTCACTGATTTTTTTCCTCAGCCATGTCCAGTCTATTAATGAGCCCATCAAAGGCATTTCTCATTTCGGTTACAATGTTTTTCATTTCTAGAATTCCTTTTTCAGTCTTCAGAGTTTCCATCTCTCTACTTACATGATCCATCTATTCTTGCACTCTGTCATCTTTGTCCAGTATAGCCCTTAATGTATTAAACACAGTTGAATTCCCTGTTTGGTAGCTGATTCTGGTTCTGGTGCTTGTTTTGTCTCTTCAGACTGTTTTTGTTTGCTTTTTGGCATGCCTTGTTATTTCTGATTGGAAACCTGGACATGATGTATCAGGTAATAGGAACTGAGGTGAACAGGCCTTTAGTGTGAGATTTTATGTCCATCTAGTGAGGAGTTGGGGTTTAATGTTTGCTGTAGCTGTAGGTGCCAGAGGCTTTAAATTCCTCTAATGTCCTTGTTTTTGTCTCCTTTGTTGTCTTCGGGCTCCCCTAAGAATTCTTCCTTAAATAGTTTGTGTCATGCAGCTCTAGTAGCTATAACCCACTGTTATTATACTGGATCCCATGAGAACCTTGAGGAGTTCATGAATGAAAAACCCACAAAAGCATCCCCAACATACCCCGCCCCCCCACACACACACGTGACCATAGCTCCCAAGAGTTTCTTACTCTCACACTAGACTATACTCAGCCTCCAAGAATTTGTCAAAATTACCACTGAAGTGTGCCTACCAGTTTGTGGCTCCAGTAGCTTCTGTTCCCAGTAAGCAGATCTCAATGTGATTTTCTGTATTCACCTACCTATCAAGATTTCAGGGTGGCAGTTTTGCCCTATGACCTCAATTCTCTAATAGATCCAAGAAAAGTGGTGGATTATCACTTTATTTAGCTTTTTTCTTGTTGGGAGTGATGACTCCCAAGAGCTTTACATTTCAGAGCTGAAATGGGAAACAGCAGGACATTTAATACGAATTATTTGATAGGGTCATTTTTAACTCTGGAGAGTTTTTGGTACTGTTGCATCAAAAGTTAAAGCACTCTATTTTCTTATTGAGCGATATATGCTGTGGATACCTCTGAGCTCACCACTAGCCTGAACCCCACCTTCTCCCTAACTTCCCCCCCTTTATGACCTCATTTCAAGCAGATGGGAGTGGGGCTCAAGTTGTAGAGAGAGGGCTCTGTTTTTCCCATTATTTGATAATCAAAAAGCTGAAAATAATCACAAAATGGCCTCAGTAAAGTAGCTGCATCAAAACTTTATGTGCCCCGGAAAAACACAGGATGCCGAAAGGCTCAAATTTAAATTTTTTAATCCAGTAGATTTTTAACTGGAAATATGGTTGAGACTAAATGCTCGCCTTCTCCTCTATCCTCACCTCAAATCTCCAGTTTTCTTTTCTTGGCCCCTTACAGTTTAATCTCCTGAGTGCAGTTCCTTTTCAGGGCTGATGACTCCGGCAGTCAAGCACTTTGTCAGTGAACAGCACAGTATGACCTGCGCCTCATCCTGGAGCAGGGGTATGTGGCCTTATCAATAAATATCAGTTAAGTCCCTTGGCATGGATTACTTTGCCTTGTTAGTAATGTAATCCTAAAAACTAGATTTATTGAGCATTTAATACGGCCCAAAACTGTGATACGTGCTTTATACATAACTTATCACACTTATTCCTATTACCCTTTGAAGTAGGAAAATTAATACTTCATGACACAATTGAGAAATGAATCAGAGAAAATAAATGACTTTCCCAAGGTCATATAGCTAGTTTATGGTGAAGGCAGGACTCAAACTGAAATCTGTCTATGACTTAAATTGTTTTCCCTAGTCTGCTCCTCGCAGAGGCATAACATAAGCATATAATAAATTCCACTAGGATTCTTATCGCTGATGTAGGAACAGCTGTTTGCAAGTCCAGATTTAGCAGATAATCCATCAGTTTGCCTGGATATAGCTCATACGTCCCCCACTACAACTCCCTGAAGGCAAGAACTATAATGCATTCACTACTGAGTCCCCCAAACCGGGGCCCTAGTAAAGCAAAAATGTTTGTTGGCAACATGAATGAATGAGGAAATGAATAAGTGCATGAGCCTATGAATGAAGGAAGGAATGAATGAATGAATGAAGCAACTCTCAGCATGATGAATTAATGCAAGAAGAAGAAGCTTTTCCAAGCATCATACAGTCCCAGGATCATCACTAATATCAGACTATAAACTCCAGTGGAGCAGGGACCATATTGGTCTTACTCATCAGGTAGTTACCAGCTAAATTAGCACATACCCAGCATGTAGTAAATTTTCAATAAATTTTTCTTCTTTTTGATGGATGGACTTGTCAGAGGCAATCTCTTCAAGAACAAGTAGCCCTGCTCTCTGGAGAATGACTTACAGTGGTTCTCTTCCTCAGCTTGTGGCTTCTTTTCTGGATAACCCCATCTTATCCCTGCCTACTTCCTCTAACCAGAATATGCATAGTTATTATTACAAGTGCCATTCTTCACCCCACACCTCCACCTGATTCTTCCCTAACTCTGTTTAACATACAAGTTAGGCAGAGAAATACTGCATAGGAACTACGTGAATTAGAATCCTGGTCTGTGACTATTGGGAGGGACTTAGAGATCATCTCCTTTCAGAGATGAGAATGGGAAAGTGAAGCAAGTAATCCAGGGTCACCACACTGACACTTTTCCCGACTCTCAGTCCAGAGCTCGGGGTGGCCCCCAGCATGGCCACGTCTATACTTCACTTCAAACATTCACGTTACCCTCATCAGAGAAAGAATGGTAACTGAACAGTAAATTCATAATACACCATATTACTGGCCCTTAGTTTTTTGTTTTATTTTTTGTTTTTGTTTTTTTTTATGAATAATACATGTAGAAGAAGAAAACATCCAAAAAGCCAACATGAGAAGCTCGCCATCACCACCTTCTGGCTCGCCCTTGGCAATGAACCCAAGTGCAGTTCTGTGGTCACATGAATGAAAACTGATCACAGAGGGGGCGGGGGGTGGGGAGGGGTGCTTTGGGTTCTCAATGCTATCCCCCGTCTAATACTGGAAAGCTAAGTTGTGGTGTGAAGTAAGAAGATGTTAAATCTAAAACCCTGTGTTAAAAAAAAATCACAGAACTTGGACTTCAATCATAAAGATCATTTTACCAAAGCATATTTTTAAAAGGCCGTGAAACATTATGCAACGTTTGCATGGCTTAATTATGAGTTTAGAAAAGCCTAACACAACTTTTTCACTATAGTAAAACATGACAGAGCATGAATTATGGCATAATACTTTATGCTTACTGTGGTTTTAGACATGGGGTTAGGGGTGCTGGGCTGTCTACACAACAAGGCATGAATTACTGTACCGCAATTCACAGCCCGGAGGGCTTTATGACAATTATAAAACCTCTTTTGTTTGCTTTTTAAATGATCAAACTATCTGACTACTATATATTCATTTAGCAAACGTGTGTATCTAGGACACATGCATGTCTTTATAGAAAACTATCTGCATATACATTTTTTTTTTCATTTGGAGCAAAATACTTGTAGTAATATGGGAATCTCGAACAATCTGCTATTACTGTTTGCTTTTGATTATTGGAAACTGTTAGCTGTAAGATTATGCAAAATCGTTGACCATAGTTCAACATGTATCTTCCAATGAGTTTAAAATGGACCAGCTCTCTTATTCCCTGCCATCTCCTCAAATTCTCTAAAACTCAGAATCAAATGAAGACCTTACTTTAATATTCAGTTTCAAAGATTCTAAGTTAAAATATTTGCCCAGGTTTTTTCAAACTTAAAAACTCAGTTATTTTAAAGAACAGAAGTTGATCGGTATGAGGGAAAGGGGTAGGGGGCTGTCAGCAGATTGACAAGGAAAACTTGGGTTTCTAAGGGCCTGATTTCACTCTTCGCCATGACAACTTCCAAGAGGCAAAACTGGAATTTCAAAAAGGCAAACGTTAGCTGCTAGAAATGGCATGCCCCTGGTGGAGAAGATCGGAATACTTTATCACCAGTAGGAAGATTTTTATGGCATGACACATCTAAAATTTACACCCAGTATTTTCCTAAGGAACTCTGTTCTACCTACATTTACTCGCAGCATCATGAAGCCCCGGTTGTGAAGACCCTTGGGAGTTAGTATCGTTTGCTGTCACCTTTGCCCACCAAGAAGGTGGGACACAAAGGCAAAATTAATGTTTAACCTTAAAGAAATGTAAAGCTATCTTGCAGTGGAACAGTGTTCAATTTAAATTTCCTTATATCTTTTGCCTAAGAATAGAGAGGGCGTTTTTGTTGTTATTTGTTTGTTTGTTTTTGTATCCTTTTCATCTGCAAACAGCGTGATGCTTTTGAAAACTGACTCCTATGAATGCTGGTGTCAAATTTACAAAATCCTTTTTTACCTAAATCTTCTGAAGTCAGACTTCTGTCTTTTCTCTATCCCAGGCCTCCTTTAATGGCAATCTATAAAATACTTGCTCAGCATTCAGCCCTTGAAAAGTTGCAAACCTGATGTCTTGAAAAGATGCAGGACATCTCTGTCAGTCTGGGGTGACAGAGCCAAGCTCTCGACGGCTGGGTTTGGGAAGCAGTCATCAGGCCTCATTTCCAGTTCCTCAGCCAAACCTTCTTTTCTGGTATCCTTGTGGGAGAATTTTCATCTAAATAGAAAACATTTATAAGCCCATGAAATATTTCTGCCAAAAATACAAAAAAAAAAAAAAAAAAAAAAAAAACCAAACCCAAAACTCTCTGTTCTTTTTTTCTTACTGAGTGCAGATAGACAGGTGATCCCCTGAGTGTATAAAATGTTTCTGATAGTGTTAATTATAACTATTGGTAAAGCTGAAACTGGGCAGTCAATATGTGCAGCAGTTTGAATATTAACACTTCTACCTGGAAAGTATAATCAACTCTTCTCATCATTATTCACATGATTAAGTAAAACCTTTGGAAGGAAGGAAGATTTTCAGAGGAAAATCTTCAAGAATCAAACAACCTGTATTTCAGTGTCTTTTGGGGGAAAATTATTGAACAAAAGCAAATACCTGGACTAAAGTAGGCTTATTGGACACTGGTAAATCAGCCACAGACATGTATGACATATTGAAACAAAGGTGACTGGTTTCTTATGGAGTCTTTCAAAACAACGTTAACCCTCCCCCCCACCCACATCTAACTGACCTCCCTGGTTGTCTGCAGATACAAGGCAGATCCAGCCATCCCCACCGTGGTCCTACGATCAGTCCTACCAGTACCTGGGATCAATTGCGTCTCCTTCCGTACACCCAGCAACACCCATCTCGCCTGGACGGGCCAGCGGCATGACAACCCTCTCTGCAGAGCTCTCCAGTCGACTCTCAAGTAAGCTGCTTGGAAACACCCTCTGAAACCGAGCTAGACTGGAAGGTTCGACAGACTAGAGGACATGCGTGAAGGGGCTGGCAGTCATTTTTAATCGGATAAAATATGGTTTAAAGATATGGTTGTCTATCTCTAAGCCTCACCCACGCACTGATTTTCCTTGACCGCCAGTGGCAGAGGTCATGGGTATAGAGGCAACAGTGGCTTGGAAAAGTGGACTCCCTGGGCATTTTGGGGGTTGCTCACATTTGATAAGCAAAGGTGGCAGATGAATGATTAATAATCTAGAAAAGACCAAAGAATTCAGCTTCTAGAACTCATCTGGTGGTGGTGGGCTTTCACATGTCACGCGAACTGGGGTACCTATAGAATGGGAAGCAAATACACCCCAAAGGAGAAGTTTCCAACTAAGAGCCGCTCATACCAGGTTAGAGGGACAGCGTGGAAAGTTCAGGTGTCGTGGTTAGCATAATTGTCGTTAATACGAGCTCATTAAATATTAGTCATTTAACCGGTGAGGCCTCTGCTTGGCTCTCACCTTTGCTTGTGGGCAGGGAAATCGGCGTCACAGAGAAAAGTTCCTTTCTTGAAAGCAGAGGAAGAAACTCCCCATTTGGGGCTTTGAAATTGCAAACTGAAAATAGTTCAGAGTGTCAGCATTGAGAAGCCTGCAGACTTTTGTTTTTCTGCTCTCGGGATCAGATTATAGCAGATTAGGGGGCAGGCAAGGGGGCAAAGGCAACATTTTAAATGTTGTGTTGTCCGGACAATTGTGATTACTTGAGATTTCACCAAATGCTTTAGCTTCTTCTCACAGCTTCTCAACAGTAGCACATTGACATTTGGGGCCAGATCATTCTTTGTTGTGGGTAGGGGGACTGTCCTGTGTATTGTAGGATATTTAGCAGCATGCCCGGGCACTAGATGCCAGTAGCACCCCCCCCCCCCCATCACGACAACCAAAAAATATCTCCAGACATTGCCAAATGTCTGCAGACAAGGCCCAAAACTGACCCCCAGTTGAGAACCGCTGTCTTCAAGTGTTCTTGGGCACAGCAGTGAAATAAGAAAGCCAATTTAGTTGCTAGTTTTCATGTTATTTTCAGCCATTGATGCCAACATTTTCAAGGCACCTGCTGGGCTACGGACTTCAGGAAGTAGCATAGGAAGTATGTATGATGTCTGTTCAGCCTGTTTTATAAGTTCTGTTCCCTCAAGACCAGTTCAATTCCAAAGGCACTTGTCAACTTTTACCGATTCTTCTCAGTGGCACTGCTCTTCCCAACTGGCTGTGGCCTACGTCTGAGACAATTACTGTTTTCCTTGGAAATGTCCCTGTTGTGCGTCTGTCCTTAGAGTTCATTACATAAGTTTTGACTTGATCAGCACCCAAGACCAGTACCTTATGGTCCAAGAACCCTAGAAGCTACCTGCTCTAACTGGCCTCCTCAAATGGAAGCGTGACTTGTTTTTTTAAAGGAAGGAGTGAAGGGTGCACCCCCAAATCCTGCATCACAGTTGCGCTTCTGAATAACCTTTTCTTCAGTTACCCAAGGAGCAAGGAAGGACGTTTTATGGCATGAGGCTGTGAAGTAGATACAAACCAGGCTCCGTTTTGGCACTCCAGAATGATCCTCTGCAGTCTTCGAGGGAGGACCAGAGGGAATTCCAGATGAGCTTTCACTGGGCAGAGAACAGCCTGGGAGGACACTCTTCGACTTAGCAGATCTCCCTCTGAGAAATCAAGCCTGAAGCACAGGCTTGAAAAGTGCAGTCATATGCTTGTGGGCAGGAGGGGGCTGAGGTACATAAAAGTGGCTGCCTGGCCGCCAGCTTTGAGAACCCCACACTGTCCTGTGCCTGCGTTTCCCTTTCACCCCAGGCCCCAGTTCCACGCTCTGCCTGTCTCCTAGGCCCCAGCCCCACCTGGGCTTCCTTCTGCAAGGGGGACTTGCACTCTGTCTGTCTCTCTTTCCTTCGCAGACAGACTCCACACCTTGTCTGAAAAGAGTTGTCATCTGGAGGTTTTCTTTTCTTTATTCCTTTAAAAAAAAAAAAATTAATGTTTAGCTGCCAACCTGGGCGACAGACAGCATGCATTATTCTGAGTCAGGCAAAAGATCCTTTTAAGGCTGCCATTATCTGCTCAGGCTGTTTAATCCTTTGGGGGCAGTGGGAGGGGCCCTGAGTGGTGTTGCTTTCATCCACGTCAAACTGCAAAATGAAGACCTGCGCCTTCACGGCATTTGTCCCCACCAGTGGGGAACCATTTCCAACTAAACTACCGGAACCACCCAGATGTCCTGCTCTTTAAGAGTTCCTTGTGTATATCAGGGGTCCGCACCTCTGCCCACACTGGTATTGAATAAGGGGCACCAGGCCAGCCAAAAGGACAAACGAGCCGGGTGGGTGAATTGTGCGTAACTGAGGCTTGGTACGGGGCATCAGACTGGACATAAAAAGGAAAACAAATATTTGAATAGCTCACTTGAATCTAAACATATCTAAAGGGCAGAAGTTGTTTTATTCTATCAAATTGTGTAAAAAGGGTAATTTGGCCAAACGAACGGTCTTTTGTGGTATGACGTCGGTACTGTGTAGACAGAAAAAGAATCGGCATTTAAGAGCTTGCAGATATTCTGCCCAAAGTGAAACAACTATTTTCCCCTGACATCTAAGACCATAACATCATTCCATTACTTATGTCCGTGACAAACCATGGACTCACTCAAGATTCCAGTAACTTGGTACCATCACCAGTTTACCACGTACTAGTTGGAACAGACCGACAGAGCATGTCCAGACATCGCTGTGAAACAGGGTGACCTTTCATTCATTTTCCAGTGGATTCACCTTTTTGTCTCAGGGCAAATGAAGCAAGAGGAATACTGGGAGGAGTCATTTATTTGTGTCCAGAGTATTGCATCAGATGAAAACAAATTGATTATATTTGCCTAATGCTTTTCCTCCTACCTCGGCTTCTCCCTAGACTACATAAATCTTACTGGAAAAATGGAGTAAAGCTTCCTGTTAACTCTCAAACATGTCACAGCTCTCCGTGTGAGCAAAAACAAGTGACACAGGGCTTGCTCATAGATGGCCTCAGTGAGCGGGCAGGGACAAACCCTGTGGAATGAGGTGCGGCCTGGCTTCAGGACAAACCAGAGAGTGGCCGTGGAAGGGCAAGCCTAGAAGCACTGTCAGTTTACAACTTTTTCCCTGCCCACATGTCTGACTCGCTCAGAAAAGATTAACAGGAGTGTTTGTTTGAAAGTCAGACTCCTGGTTTCCTCATTAGTGGAGAAATTTGCTGCAGACTTCAGTTGTTTCTATAAACTTTAATTACCTCTCTGATGAGGAGTACATCCCCTCATCACATTCACCCCAAATTTACAAAGGAGGTCATTTTTAAAAAATGTGTTAGAGCAATAAAAAACCACTAGAGGGTGGGAGGGAGGGAGGGAGAGAGAGAGGGTGAGGGGAGGGAGGGAGAAGAAGGGAGAGAAGGGGTGAGGGGAAGAGGGAGGGAGGGAGGTTGGCTGAGGGGAGGAGAGGGAGAAGGAGGGTAAGGGAGGGGAGGGGAGGGAAAGAGAGATAGAAAGAGAGAACACACTAGCTCTCCCTGCCGGAATAATAGGCTTGAAATATGAGGAAGTTGATCAAGGGTCGATGCCTTCCAAAAACAGATTAATCCACCCTGGTAGCTTTCCTTTCAGAGCAAGCTTTGGCTCACTCAAGTTTCAATATGGGCCTGAAGACAAGAGGTTACAGGCCACATGCCATTCTGAGCCTGGAGTTATGTTGTATGTTGACCTGAGAACTTACAAATTTTAAAACATTAATTCTTGCCTCCGTTCTGTTTTGTTACTGTCTTTTGGGTTTGCTGATGAAAAGAGTATAGTCCTGGCCTGGTCGTTTAATGAATAATTCTGAGAAATAGAAATTATCCCAGGACACCATCTTGCATCTACAGTGTTGGTTCTCAAAGAGGGGTGGGTGGTGGAGACAGAGGTTGCCCCCCTCACCCCTACCTCCAGGACATCTGACAGTATCTGGAGACATTGTTGGTTGTCACCGTTCAGGGAGTGGGGACACTACTGGCATCTGGTGAGCAAAGGCCAAGAAAGCTGAGAAACCTCCTACAATGCACAGAATGCCCTCCATACCCCAACAAATAACTGTCAGCACAAAAGTGGTCAACATGCCTCTTTTGAGAAACACTTATCTACAGGACACTGGGAATCTTCCTGGCATCGAAACCCCCTAGTAGTTCCCCAGGGCAGCCTGTGGTTAAGAAAAATACAAAGGGATGCTATAAAGGCCAGCCAAAGCCACTCTGTGGAACTATACATGCATAATCCTCCCTACCAAAACGAGTTTTATAGACAAAGCTTTGCCATTCCTGGTGAAATTTCAACATGTGCGAAAGTGGAGTAGATCAAGGTTCTGCAGCCATTCATGTTAACAAACTAGTGAAGCACGTAGTGCAGAATCCAGGTGAACTCGAGGCTGGATTCTTTCTACAAATGTGGAACTAGTCTGAGGTAGATGAGGGGTAGAAAGAGTGGTACTGATAGTCACCAACGTTCACTCAGTCACTACTGTGGTAGGCAGAGACTGACTCACAGAAAGGTGCCAATTTTTAACTGTTTGAGGCCTACAGATATGGCAATTTCCTATGGTGCAACCTAAATATTACGTATAATGTATTATAATGTTATTATATATTAATATTGTTATGATACAACATCATACCATGCATATATTCTATTACTTTATTAATACATCCATCCCTTTTGTAACTATTAGATAGTGTTATATTGTGTCATAGATTATATATTGTTATAATTATATTAATATCACAGATTAAATTTATATTAATATTGGTGTAGGAATATATTGATTATACAGAGGGTTGGTAAACTTTTTCTGTAAAGAGCCAGATACTGAATCTTTTAGGCTTTCTGGGACCTGTGGTCTGTGTCATGACCATTCAGTTCTGCAGAGGTGGCTCAAAAGCAGCCATACACGACACGTAAAATAATGAGTAAGGCTGATTCCACTAAAATTTTGTATGTGGTCACTGAAATTCGAATTTCATACACTTTTCATGTCAGGAAATCTTCTTCTTCTTTTGCTTTTTTTCAACCATTTAAAAAAATAAAACTCATTCTTAGCTTGTGGGCCATACAACAATTGGCACAGGTAGATTTCGCCCATGGGCTGTATAGTTTGCCAACCCTGGAATTATATCAATATTACGTCTATATTATATATATTCTATATTATGTCTATACATACTGTGTATTACATTTATATTCCTATACTATACTATACACCACAGTATACTACACGATACCATATGTCGTCTTATATTCCTATGTATTACCGTACCCGCTCCCTGGGCAGCAGCATTCTGGGTAATCCTCCTGGGGGCGGGCCAACGGCGGCGGGGGCGTGGCCTCCCTAACTCCGATCTCACGCTGTTTCCCCCCCCTGCAGCTGCACCTGACCTGACGGCCTTCGGCGACCCGCGCCAGTTCCCCGCGCTCCCCTCCATCTCAGACCCTCGCATGCACTACCCCGGGGCCTTCACCTACTCCCCGACGCCCGTCACGTCAGGTATTGGCATCGGCATGTCGGCCATGAGCTCGGCCACGCGCTACCACACGTACCTACCGCCGCCCTACCCCGGCTCGTCGCAGGCGCAGGGCGGCCCGTTCCAGGCCAGCTCGCCCTCCTACCACCTGTACTACGGGGCCTCCGCCGGCTCCTACCAGTTCTCCATGGTGGGCGGCGAGCGCTCGCCCCCGCGCATCCTGCCGCCCTGCACCAATGCGTCCACCGGCTCCGCGCTGCTCAACCCCAGCCTCCCGAACCAGAGCGACGTGGTGGAGGCCGAGGGCAGCCACAGCAACTCGCCCACCAACATGGCGCCCGCCGCGCGCCTGGAGGAGGCCGTGTGGCGGCCCTACTGACGCGCCGCCGCGCGCCCGCCGTCGTCCCCGCAGGAGCCTCTGCAGGGGCCGGCCCTGGGCCCCGCAGCCATCCGTCTGGGCCCTGCCATGGCCACCGGCCTCGGGGGAGGGGAGCGCGTCCCTGTGATCGGTGATGTGACCTCGCTCCAGGCCGGGGCCCCCACGCCGCCTGCGCTTCCGAAGCCCATGCAGTTCGCAATTGCTGTCGGCCCATCTCAGATTTTTCAAACCTGACACAACTTGAGGGTGTCCGCTTCACCACCACGTGGACACGTTGTAAAGCAAACAGGAAGATTCCCAGAGGGAAACTGTGAATGCTTCTGATTTAGCAATGCTGTGAATAAAAGAAAGATTTTATACCCTTGACTTCACTTTTTAACCAAGTTGTTTATTCCAAAGAATGTGGAATTTTGGTTTGGGAGTGGGGGGAATACAACTCATTCTGTTTGTCATCCAATTCGTATTTTTAATTTTCTTTTCCAGCACCTTATAAATTGCAAAATGCATATTTGCATTTGGGGTGGTTTTTATTTTTATATATATATATATATATATATAAATTTGAGCTTGCTTTTTTCTTGCTATGACATTTGAAAGAAATATGATTCCTTCTTCTGTAAGTTTTATTTAACTTTTCTTTTGGACTTTTCTGTAGTTGTTTTTTTTTGAGAAACAGCTACAGCTTTGGGTCATTTTCAACTACTGTATTCCCACAAGGAATCCCTAGATATTTATGTATCATGATGTTTAGACACTTACTTATGTGTTGATACTTTTTTATTATTTAAATGTACTTATATTAAGAAGAAAAATATCAAGTACTACATTTTTTTGTTTTTGATAGTAGCCAAAGTTAAATATATCACATTGAAGAAGGCTGGGAAAAAAGGATGGGTAATGTGATCACTTGGTTATCTAAATATTGTTTACATTAAACTTCCTTTAATGTTAATCAAACGAGTTGGTAGCTAATGCAGCAATGTTTTTAATAGGCTTTTTTGATATTGAGGGTCACTCCAAAGATCTGAAGTATGGAATTTTCTGCCAATCTCAACAAAGGGTCTCATATCTGACCCCCTCCCTTCAAACAGAGAAGGTCAAATCTGGTTTCAGACCATTCATACAGATGCCAATGATTGCACCTCAGGAGAGGGTTTATTTTCTGCCTAGGGATTTGCTCACTCCATAGCCTCTTGATAATTTCAGACATGCTTTGTAACAACAAATCCAAAGTAAGCTGTATCCACATGGCAATCGAATGAATGAACTGAGGGGTTCCTTAAATGCTCAGTGCTGGGGTCGAAGGAGAGCATCTGAATCCAGAGTTCAGATTTTTTTTTAGCTCCAAGAAAATAGCCCTCTTTGATACAGTACCTGTTCATTTATGCAGAACAAAACTTGTGGCTATTCCCCAACCCTGGGACTAGACTGGGTGTCTTTGACAGCCAAAGGCTTCCAGCTAAACTTTCCTAAGGTAGGCCCAGAAGCAGGCCCGAACAAGCCAGTTTCCCTCTGTGTGTCTCAAGTCACATGGAAGAGCATTGTCCCCCCTGTGCAGGACCCCATCCCACGCTGTCATTCACCACCACCTTTGTGTTGCTTCCACCTGGCTGAGACCCTACCCTGTGGGGTGTGTGCACTTTTACCTGCACATTAGCATGACAGGAAGGATGTCACTGCTGCCCAAGGCTACAGTTCAAACATATCCAATGTCACTGTAAATTTTATGGCACTATTTTTATTGGAGGATTTGGTCAGAATGCAGTTGTTGTACAACTCATATAAATATTAACTGCTGATTTTGACGTGTGCTCAAAATGGTCTGGTTGTTATTTAATGTACCTCTTAAATTAGTTGAAACAATTTCAGGTCAACTCGGAAGAGTATTTGAAAGCAGGACTTTAGAACTGTTTGATTTTTATTTTATAAATTTAAGGATTCCAATTAGAAAAATCTTTGGCTGCAGGCAGCAAGACAACTGGACTTATTTAAAACAACTTGTTTTTTGAGTTTTCTTATATATATGTGTATATATATATTGATTATTTGTTTTACACAAATGCAGTAGCACTTTGGTAAGAGTTAAAGAGTAAAGCAGTTTGTGTTGTCAGGTCGTTCATACCTAGAAAAGAGCTAGAAGATCTTGGAGAAACTCAGAATATGTTCATTTTGATTTTAGACATAATTCTCCCTCCACAATTCAATTTCATGTTTTATTCTATATTACATTTTTGCAGTAAAATTATCCTTAAATGTCAGTAAATTTAAAATTTTTATTTCTGAAAAGGACCCTTAGCCCATTTACCCCAAATTGAATTTAAATGTTCTTTTCAGCACATGTTGCCATATCTGACCTGACAAAATGTTGGGAGAAAAATGAAGGAAAAAAATTTATATTTTTTAGATCAATTGTACCTGAAGGTATTCCAACTCAAAATCAGCCTAATGCCCTAGAAGGGAATCAGATAATCTCTCACACTGCATCTTCACTCTCAAAGCCGTGTCTGAGGAGGGCTTTTCACTTTGTTGTAGACGACTGGTTTGGCCATTCAGATTTTCATAGACCCTTACCAGCATAGATAGTATTTAATCGTTCCAGAAAATACTAAACCAAACCATTGTTTTGGAGATAAGTCTCATACTCAATGCATTTTTCCCCCTAAGGAATTGCATTCATTACCTTCAGGTAAATTAAGGTGGTTCTTTTTTTCAGGGAGACCCTTAAGCCAATAATGTAATAACTGGATGTATCTGGAAGTACTGGTCCAGGAGAAGAAAGATTAAATAAGCCATCTCTACTGCTTATTCAGGCCCTTATTTATAATTTCAACATGGACACGAATTTCATTTCAGTTTTTTGTTTTTCTCCCTATCTAAAATACTTTTATTTCTCTCCCTCTCTGCCCCTTAATATCTCCCTCTTTCTCTCTCCCGACCCCCACCCTCGAGTCCATTCTCCCACTTTGTATAAGGAGATAGCACACATCCCCACCCCAACACCACATGTCCAGAACAAGCAGAGCTGAGTTCTCCTCCCTTTACATACAGGAACATGGTGAGTCAGCTTTTCTCCTGCTTATGGGTTTCTTCCAGCAGGACAGAGATGTTGCCGACCATTTTGGGTCTGCTTACTGTCCAAGTGCAGCAACAGAAGCCTTCCTGGGCAAATTGCAATCAGTGAGTTAATAGACAGCCTTTCTGCTGCCTGGGGTTTCTGTGCAGATAAACAGAAATGCTCTGATTAGAAAGGAAATGAATGGTTTCACTCAGATGTCCTGCAATTTAGGATTGCAGATTTCTTTCCTGAAATACCTGTTTTCTTGGGACATTCCATCCTGCTTTTTGTTTTTGGTGGTTTTTCTTTTCAGGGGGATGACATGTTTGGGGTCTTTTATACATCAAAAATCAGTTTAACAATAATCTCAGAACATTTTTTACACCTGAACAAAATGCCTTTTTGTTTACTACAGTATATAATTGTTTGGGGGGGGCGGTTGTGTGTCTGTTTGTTTGGAGTTTTCCCCTCCCTTTAGCCAGATCAGTATTGATAAGGCTGATCACTTGGCATTATCTTTTACTTTTAGAAGAGTTGCATCAACAAAGTTAATTGTATTTATGTATGTAAATAGATTTTAAGCTTCATTATAAAATATTGTTAATACCTGTAAGAACTTTTTTCAATTTTTTGTGTGTTTCTAAAGACTTTCTTATGTTTGCTAAATACTGTAGACAAAAATGCTTCTTTCTACTTTGTTTATTTTAGACTTTAAAACAAGCTACTTTTTATTCACTTTTGTAAAGAGCAAATAGCATGGTTCCAATTTTTTTTTAAGTTCACTTTTTGTTCTAGGGGAAATGAATGTGCAAAAAAAAAAGAACTGTTGGTTATTTGTGCTATACTGGATGTATAAAAATCAATGGAAAAAAATAAACTTTCAAATTGAAATGACAGTAGAACACATGTATTGAGAAAGTAACCATGGGAAATGCAGTCTTACTTGACTAGGGCCCACCTAGTGTCTACTTGTGTAACAGTTACTGGATCTGTTCACAAAGCACCCTGGAAATTTGTGTGTTTTCTTTCTCTTTGGTACTGACAATGAACACGTTCTGAAAGAGAACTGTCAATCACAAGTTTTAAACCAGATACAATATGAGAGAACACCCCAGAAGCCTCTCTCCAAGGTGATTCTAGATAGCGCCGGAAAGCAGGCACTCCGTCTTACGTGGTTCACTGTGCATAGTCAGGGCATTTGTCATGCCACCCTGTGCAGGGCAGCTGGCCTGCTGCTGCCTGGGAACCACTGGAGCCTTACTTTCTTTGTACCTACCACAGTATCTTCTGTAAATCCAATATAATAACTAGTGAATGGCAAATAAACAAGTTTGGCAAGTACGTACACCATATCATGTTGGTTTTGTCTTTCCCTGACATGGAAGGTTGGGAAGCCAAATGAAGCCCTGTGCAATACACAAGAGAATCCCTTCACAGGCTTGCCCTGCTACAAGCAGAAGTCTGTGCCCTCTCTCTCCAGTGCTTCCAGTGCAGGCTGTCTCCTGAGGGCCTGACGGCCTAGCTGAGGCCCAGGCTCCCGGTCTCCTGAGGGCCTGACGGCCTAGCTGAGGCCCAGGCTCCCTGTTTGCACCGTTGGGCAGAAAGGAGCACTGAAGCGTGCTTTAATGCTTGTTTGAAAAGGAAAGGAACAGAAAAAGAATTCCATGGGATTTGCAAACCCAAAGTGGAAAGGGTGTATGTTCAACTGAGGCCAGTCACCCTCATCTGCCTCCGTGTCTGTAAGTTATGGGAGGCAGCCTTGAATAGTGGTAGGAGTTTTTTAAAAGAAGTTCTACCCTCACCACCTCTCCTGTGCAGATTATTCTTAGTGTTTCGGTCTCAAGACTCCATGTGATCCAAGCCACCACACAGCTGAGAACTAACTACTGTCTAAAGCTCCTTCCCAGTTCTCCTCGTTGCCATCTCATGGTCTTCAATAGTCTGCACAGTGGCCACAAAGAATGTCAGGAACCAAAGCAAGTGGGATCAAAAGAAATGACTGACATAGGAAGTAATGGCTCATGAGCAAAGGCAGGAAATGGGTGGAAGGATCAGGTTACAGATGTTCAGAAAGGACACCTAGTGGAGCGGCTGAAAGCGGGTCTTCAGGACTCACACTGGCTGGGTTTGAGTCCCAGTTTTGTCTGACATGAGGGAACAAATGAAACTAGTGCCCTAGTTTATCTCAACAATAACATAGGGATAATAATGCTTTAAGTTATGAAGTATAAGTAAGTTCATACATGTTAGACCCTTTTAAAAGTGCTTGGCACATAACACATGCTCGATAAATGTTAAATACACAAAGTGACACTACTTATTAAAAATGTAAACACTACTAAATAAAAAGTTAAAATGCCTTCCACTTCTCCCAATCCATGCCTCGCTGTTGCTGTCAACTGTTTTGTGTCCACCATTCCGGACTTTTTCCTTTACCCATCATATACAGCGCACACTTATCTCCACCCATGCGAAAAGACGTCACAGTACATATCATGGCACAGTTTTTTCACTTCATATATGTAGGGACAGAGTCCCAGAGAGCAGTTTCCAGGCTCTCGGCCTCACATGGAAAGGTGCTGGCTCAGGTAGTGATGGCCATCAGCTGTGACTGGTTGGCCATCAGTTGTAACCAGTTAGCCAATTAGCCACTGATAGAACTGCCGTGGGTGCGTTGGTTGGTTGGTTGGTTGATTGGTTGGCAGGCAGAAAAGTGCACGGCGGATTGCAGCTAGCAAGTGGGGTGGGTTGGTTGGCAGAGAAGTGGACGGCGGATTGCGGATCCTGTGGATCCTACTTCCTGTATCTCGCCAGGCCGCCAGAGAGACTGGGGTGCAGGAAGACCCCTTGTTGGGGTATTGGCAGATGTTTGCTTCCTGTGTCTCCAACCCAGCCGCCAGCGAGAATATAGTGGTATGACTCCCCTATCTATGGCTCCGTGGGTGTTTCTTTTTGGCCTCACCATATCCTGTATTCTTGTGCGGGGATCAGGACCAGAGACCCCGCATGACACCCTGCGTGACAATGTATAATGTGCCTCCTTCCACAGTAGCACACTTAGACCTACTTCATTGTTTCCAGTGACGGCCCTGCCTCAGAGTACATGTTTGTACTAATTCATGTACCCTCTCCTTCACTGATGGGAAGGAAGCATCTAGTGCACTGCCATTATAAGTGTTCTCTGCATGTATCTTACGCCCTTATGCTAGAATTATTGTACATTGCAAAGGAACTGCTGGTTCAAAATGATTCTACATTTTGACAGATACCTCCAGCTTGCTCTTTCAAAAGGTTTTATTGAATTCGATTTCTAGGGTCAGGACCGTGAGCTAGGAAGAAGAAAACAGAAACTTGCCAGGTAGATGCTGGATTACCACTGTGTATCGCAGGTTTTTAAAGTAGACCTTAGTGTCAGAGCGATTCTGTACCATCTGAAGTGCCCTAAGTACTCCAGAGGAGGAATGAAGCCTGAAGAAAAAAAGAACAATAAACATTTTTTAAGTGCTTAATGCTAACCGGGCTCTGAGTTAAGCGCTTCACATATACTGATTTATTCAGTTCTTGCAATGGCCTTAAGAGAGAGAGCCTGTGGTTATGCCCATTTTTCAGATAAGAAAACTGAGGTGCAGTGAGGTAAAGCAATTCACCCACGGCCCCACAGCCATTGGTGTGGAAGCAGTGAATTGAGCCCTGCAGACGCTTTTATGTGTTTTCTATGATGAAGCTCTGAGCAGTGTTAGACGTTCCATGATGACAAAAGAGTTGTCTAAACCTTCATTGCTGGCCTGTCTCTTCATATAATGTCTCTTTCTTGCTAATTTGAAAAGCAGAAGGGAGAAATGACTGTGAGAGTTTCTGCAGAAGGGGGAGGGGAACTGAAAAGGCTTCCAAAGAAATTGTGCAGCCTTGCTCAATGCACAAAATCCTGGAGAGCTTCCGGGTTAAAAACCCCTCCCTGCGTGTCCGAGGGTGTCAGGCAGACCCCCTGAAGTCTGAGTGACAGTCTCAGGGACAGCCCTCCACGCCTTCTCAACCATGCCCTTCGTTCATTTGTCTATTTTTAATAAATAAGCTTTATTTTTTTGGAACCGTTTTAGATTTACAGAGAAATTGAGCAGAGTATGGAGCGTTCCCATTTCCCCACCCACCACGCGCCCACTCCCAGAACACAACTTCCGCTATTATTGATGTTTGAAACATTAGTAGGGTGCATTTGCAAACATTAATGAGCCAATATTGATACCTCATTATTAACTAAAGTCCGTAGTTTATTCAGATATCCTTAGTTTTCTCCTCATGTCCTTTTCCTGTTCCAGCACCCCACGTTACATGTAGTTGTCGTGTCTACTTAGGCTCCTCCTGGCTGTGATGTTTTCTCAGATTTCTCTTGTTTATGAAGATCTTGTTAATTTTGAAGAGTACTGGTCAGGCATATTGTAGGATGCCCCTCGATTGGCATTTGTCGGCTGTCTTTTTCTCAAGATTAGGGTTTTGGGTTTGGCAGGGAAGATCACAGAGGTAACATACTATCTGTACCGTATCATGTCAAGGGCCTGGGTTATCAACATAGTTTACGACTATGGACGTTGAGCCGAATCACCTGGTGGCAGTGAAGTTTGTTAGGTTCTACTCTGGGCAGTTACCCTTTGCTTCCCCCCTTTCCTTACTGTGCTCTTTAGAAGGAACTTGCTACACCCAGGCCACATTTGAGAAATGAGGAACTATGCAGGAGTCCTTGATTGAGAGCTGGGAAAGCCCCCTCCAATAGGCCACATGCGGGGGGATACGGAGGCTGATGGCCCCTGGCATGAAGCACTCTTTCTGCTCCAGAAGGGTTGGGCAGGTCCTCCCCCTCTAAATGCATGAACGCTGGATCTCCACCCCTCCAGCCTAGAACATTCAAAAGTTCAGGGTTCTAGAAGCAGCTCCATGGTGCCCACGGTACAAAGCCAAGCTTTCCTTCACCCCCCAGATGATGCTAACAAAGTCCTCACAAAGTACCCAACTGTGACTCAGGGTGCCATGAAGTCACCACGATTTTGTTTTGTTTTGTTTTATTTTAGGTTTGAGATCGTTGGCTGAGCTTTATCTTATGACCTGACAGAATTTCCCTCCCATTTGTTCAAAACCAGCCCACCCTGTATCCATGGCTCCCCTTAGCTGCAACCTCAGATTACTAGATCCCTGGATCCTAAGGGAATTCCAAAGGGAACGAAGGCACCCTCTCTCTGATGCATGGATACCTCAACCTTCCCTTGGGGTTTCTCAGAGGTAGCTTTGCCTCCTTCCTGACATATAAGAACTAGGTTCCCGTACTCGTTTTTTCAAAGGGAGAGGAGAAGGCATGGAATGTGTTTACTGCCCCAGTAGGAGGAGTGTTAGATGTGTGCCAAATCTTAATATTGGTAATTAAATTTTGCATACCTCAAATTCTCCCTCTAGTTTCCATTTCATTGATGCTGTTGTAAGGATTAATTAATGTTTTGAAAGTGTTTTGAAGACGAAAAGTCTTACACACATACACAGTATGATTATTTGTTATTACAAATAATCGTATGCGGCCACTTTCTTCCCTCACCTCAGTGGTTACGTGCGGGTTTTTGCAGGCAATTAAAGGCTGCGCTGTCTCTCTTAAAAAATGGCCGCCTTTCATAAAAAAGATTTTTTTCTATGGCAGTGAACAACGCAGGGTCCTTTCCCTCCTAATGGAGGAGGCAGGCCTCAAACAAATCAACAAGTACCATATTGTATGTCAGGTGACATATTAATTTCCTAGGATTGCTGTAATAAAGTACCACCAACTGGATAGCTTAGAACAACAGAAATTTATTGTCGCACGGTTCTGGAAGCCAGCGTTCAAGATCAAGGTGTCGGCAAGGCTGGTTCCATCTGGAGGCTCTGAGAGAGAATCTGTTCCAGGCCTGTCTCCTTCTCTGCTTCTGGTGCTTGCCTCAATCCTTAGTGTTTCTTGCCTTGTAGATGGATCACTCCAAGCTCTGCCTCCTTCATTAAGGCATTCTCCCTTGTGTGTCTCTTTGTCTAAATTTCCCTATACTTATGAGGATATTAGTCAATGCATTAGGGCCACCCTAATCCAGTCGGGCCACCCTCATTTTAACTTGATTACATCTACAAAGATGCTATTTCCATATAAGGTCACTTGCACAGGTACTGGGGTTAGAACTTGAATGTATCTTTTTGAGAACACAACGTCACCCACAACAGGCTATGGAGGGTAAAAAAGACGGATTGCAGGGATGGAGTGCTAGGATATCAGGGAACAGCTCCCTGTGAAGAGACTGGAAGGCTGTGGAGGAAAGTGGGCCATTTTAGGCAAAGGGAACAAGAAGTGCAAAGGCCCCAGAGCAGGACCTTGCTTGCTATATTCGAGATTAAGCAGGAAGGCTAGTGCGGCTGAAGTAAAGGGAGATGGCATTACAGAGGTAGCAGGGCCAGGTCACGTACGGCCGCCATCGTGGCATTTTGGGCTTTTCTTCTGAGTGAGAGACTTTTGAACAGAGGAGTGACATAAGCTAACCTACTAGGCAGCTGCCTGTCTATCTGCAGGGCGTCTTGTGCAAGTTGAAAAGAGCATCCTTTCTTTCAAATGGTTGCAGCCTTGGAGCAGAGCACAAGGCACAGTGAGTGGAGCGTGACTGGATTTCAGCTCCCATTTACCTGTTCAGTTGGCTGATCCAAGGAGGTTATTGCAGTAGAGGAAGTAAAAAGTGGTTGGATTCTGAATCTACTCTCAAAGCAGAGCCGATAGGGTATGCTGATGGATTGTATATGCTGTATGAGAAAGAGAGGAGCTGAGGACAACTTCAAGGATTTTGGCCTTAGAAATTAGAAGAATTCTCTGAGATAGAAATTTGGGGAGGATCGCGTTTGCCTGGGGCTCCTGGTGGGGCAGGGGAAGCGAGACTGGATTATACGTGCTCTCCAGGGTGTCTTCCATCGATGGAGAATCCATCCAGGTAGAAACAGAAACTGTGATAGCTGAAAAAGTTTGTTCTACCTTGCTTGTTAGGAATGCTGCCTGAGAGCCACACACGCAGGTTTAATAAGAAAGCAGTGTTCCCTTTTCCAACAAGTACTCCATGATCCAGATCTGACTCTCGTCAAACAAAGAGGGACCCTTGAACTCTTCTCTCCGTATTCTCCTTGTCCACCTTGATGGGGGAGGAAATTCCTCTTCCTTTGGCCTTACTGCCCATAGGCTGGCAGCCTCATAGCAGTGGCCTAAGTTTCAGCTTCACCTTCTTCCTATACTAACCAGATGGCACCCAGGGATGGAGGGAGGATTTCACTGTGTGTTCCTTGATTTTAATTGTCAAGCAGAATGGCCTGCATGTTAAAACATGCAAAAACAGTAGGATTCACACAGCTAAAATACCTGTACCTTTCTTCCAGTAATGAATTTTAGAAAGCCAAAACCTATTAGTTGTCTACACCAATATCTGTTTTCCTTAGTGATAGATTCCCTTGGGCACACGGCTGCCTGGAAGAAGGACCACACCTCACAGCCTCCCTTGTAGCTTGATTTCCCATGTGACAAATTTCTGGCCAATGTTATCTAAATGGAAGTAGAGTGTGGCAGCTTCTGGAAAACCTCCTTCAAGCAGGGTTGGTGGGCATACTTTGCCCCTTCTCCTTCATCTCTTCCCCAGCTTGCTAACTAGAATGAGGAGGTGATGGTTAGTGCAAGGGAACCAGTTCTCAAGGAGAGCGGGTGGCATTAGAAAGAGCCTGGCCCCATATCTCTGTGGAGCCCTTACCCCAGCCCTGGACTGCCCACATCTGGATTCATCCACATGAAAGAAAACTAAACATTTCTCTCTCACTTAAACCACTCATACGTGTGGTTTTCTGTCATTTGCAGACAAGCTTAATTCTAACACACACACACACACACACACACACACACAAATGGTTTCTGTGGCGTCACCCCTGGCAGAAGCACCGACTGAGGGAAGAAGTGCTTTCTCTTCTCCCAAACTCTGATTCCTTCCAGTTTAGCGCGACCCTTCAGGGGTCCGGGGACTGCAAAGTAACGAGGAAGTGAGAGGAGGCAGTAAGGTAGCTCCAGAACCTACCATGATGGACAACCTGGCGCCTCCTCACATAGCTCAGTCCTAACTCTGCCCTAAGTTTTGTAACAACCCAAAAATGTCTAGGTCAGTTTGTCAGAAACCACTTTGTCTGTGATCCATTTGCCTGATAGTCAAGTTACCTTAAAATTCAATCCCGCTTCAAAGGTTTCTGCATTCTTTCCCACGTCCCATCCTCATTTGCCACCTTGTTTTTGTAACTGTTGACTACTACTGAGGGCATTTCTGACTTTTTTTAAATCTTTGATAAGCAGTCATCAAATTTGCTGTGATTTATGGATAATAGTTTAAAAAAACATATGGGCATCCTTTTACCCCTTGTGAATACATGAGGGTCTTTTTAGTCACTTTTTCTAAAGATCCTTTTTTCAAATTTTAAGCAATTTTGTTTATTTAGTTTTATTCAGTTATGTTGCTTTGTGTTTAGTTTCACATTAAGAGCTTCCAAACAGATGCAAAACTTTCAAAGAGGTGAATTTGAAGGAAACCGGCCATAAGATGATGGATCATTAGGTAGGTTTTCTACGAATTGGTTTTGGGTGACATGATCTCCTCCCTACACATAACACATTTCCAGAACCTATGCTCCTTAAACCTAATCTAATGACTTGGAATCACCAAGCCTCAGCTTCCACACCTGTGAGATACAGATAAAAATGTCCATTTCATTTCACTATTGTGAATAATAAATGTGTTTGGAAAAACAATGAAAAGGAAGATAATAGAAAATGTTGGACGGGATAAGGAGCAACTACTATTCTCACACTTTGCAGGTGGGAGCATGAATTAACCACTTTGGAAACCAGCTTGACGTTTCTCTCAAAACACTGAACACACACTTACCCTAAGTCCCAGCATTTCCATTGCTAAAAAAAACACTCCAGAAACTCTCTTCATAGGCAGCAGATGTGGACAGATGCTTATGGCAACATTTGTAACAGCAAAAACTGGAAACCACCCAAATGTCCACAACAGAGGAATGGATAAATAAGTTGTGTGATATTCTTACAATGGAATTGTATGTAGAGATGAAAGTGAATGGATTGCCATAACATACAGCAAGATGTATTATACAGAAAAAAATCCGAAAAAATATATATCCTAATTATATAAAGTTCAAAAGCAAGCAAAACTAAATAATTATTTTTTAGGGATGCGTACATAGGTGTTACAAGAAAATTAGGGGAATGATTAACACAAAGTTCAGGAGACTCAGTTACATTTGGTGGGTGAGGGAGGGACACTTAGGAGACCCTGGGATACAGTTTTGTTCTGTTTCTTACCTTAGGTGGTAAATACAGAAGGTGCCAAAAAAATGTATACACATTTTAAGGAAGGAAAAAACTGTATTAAAATTGTAATAATATATACCAATAACAAAAGATGAATACAAGTCACGTTTGACTTCTGCAATTACAAGAGGTGCTCAAAGTGATTATTTTATCAGAATAATCTTAATAGCGTTTTCCTTTTTTAACGTGTGTATACATTTGTTTTGGTACCCTCAGCATATGCAAATTTTTTTATCATTATTCATAGAACTTAAGTCAAGGAAACAGCTAATGAGATCAAAACTTACTTTTGGATCAATAGAGTTTGCTCTGGTCCCAGGTCCCCTTGGATTCCATGAGCCAAATTGTCATGTGACAAATGCATACCTGTGGTCACAGTGGGAACCAGGTAAAAGAGTAAATGGCTGCTGTTGAAACCACAACTCGATCCCACACCTTAGTGCCTGTGAGTCTTACATGCAAGGTGGAATTTATTTGTTTTCAAGGACTGAATCATTTGGGTCAGAGGAAGAAAAAACATCAACAGGCTGTTGAAACTGAAAGTATCCGTGGGTTTACGTAAGTCACAGTTATTTGACTTCCTTTGAATGTCACTTGACAACAACCACCTTCACAGCCATGACAGTGTCCCTGCAGTTATATGTGAACCCTCTCTAGTTGATCCATGAGAAAGAATAAATAGACATGTTGTCCACAGATTAACTCTCCAGATGTGGTTAGTGATCAATAGTAAAGAAGGGGGACATGTGTATGTGGGTGGCACTGAGGGGTAGGGGTTAAGAGATAGTTGGAGACCCTACATCAAAGTAAGAGAAAGTGGCAACAACAAAATTTTAATTCAGAAACAAAACATTCTTTCTTTGGGTTTCAATTGTCTCTTTCTTTCTTCACAAATGCCTTACTTCTGTGTAATGATTGGTTCAGGCCCCACTTAGCAAGATTCTAGTTCATTGGTGAATAAGGAGGGAAGAAATCTCGCTTCATGAGGTAAAAGGTTTGATGTAACTGCCCTCCTTTTTGTCTAAACAGCAAACTCTCTCAGTCCTGAGACTCTGCTTGGATTTTCTCCCAATATTTGAATACATAAATATAGGTCTGCAAGTGCACTACTCCTGTTTATGAGCCTTTTAAAGATCAAAGAGTCATTTTCAGCTCTTGGGCTTGTCACTTTAAAACATACTGTACTTTACCATTTAAATGGTAGTTCTTTCAGAATGGCCCATCAGGCTCCTCCCATCTGTCTTAACACTGAATCCTACCTTTTGTGGAAAGAAATAACTTCAATGGAGAATTCAGCTCTTTTTCCAACATGTTAAAAGGCTCAGTGCCTTCCTTTAATATGGATGAATTTTAAAGCATGCAGATCTGAGCCTCCATATGTGTCATTATGAAGATGCCATACCTCTGATCCAAAATTGGTTGGTCATATTGACAAAAGAAAGCATTACAAAGACAGAAGAAAAAAAAAAAAAAGAGCTCACAAGACAGCACTTCACTAAGTGCTGCCAGAACTTGAAGTATAAAGAATGACTCCAAAGTCATGTACAGCCTGGGGACCAGGTCACATTGCTTAATAGTCATGGTCCCTACATGTTTACCTTGTGTTTTCTTGGAAACATCTTTAAATTCAACACTGAGCTGAAATCTGAACTTTGGGACAGCTTAAGTATTTTTTATACAGACTGACTGTAAAACAAATAAGAGGAAGCATAAAACTGGGGAATAAATAAATAAAATGCCAGAAACTTTGAGTTTAAGTTGATGCATTTTCTGAAATTATAAAAACAATTTAAGTTTTCTCAGACTTGGTTCTCAGAAGTATATCAGGGTAGATATCCTGAGGTTACAAAGAGTTATGCATTTGGTATGTGAAAAGTAGATTTTGAAAGATTTCTGCCTCCAGTAATGGAGTAGTATGTTGCAAATCAACACTCCCATAGGGAACAACTTAAAATATCTTCAAAGTATGTGCATGTGTGTATTTAAGACACATCAAAACAAGGTAGCAGATACCTACGGAGCCAATATCCTCAAAAGAAAGGGAAAAGGAAAAAAGTGTGAAGTGAGGTGACTCTGACATTTGGCACTGTTTTTATTTTTCCCGTCCAGGTAAATGTTTGTTTCTCAAGGATGCTAAGAAGCTAAAATACTTCTGTTAGCCTTACAAGGCACAGAGACAAAAATTGGGGTTCAGGGCCCTTTAAGGAAGAGAGGTGCTGATAAATAGTTCAGGCTTTCGGTTGGGATGTGCAAAGAGCTGTAGTTGGGAGTACAGCCTCACAAATACTGAAACCCAGATTCTAATCATCTCAACATCTGCATGGATTAAGGTAAATTACTCTAAACCCAACTGCCTTCCAAAGTATCCAGAGCCTCATTATCTCAACAATTTTTTATACAGAATGCTTGGTATTAAATTGGAAATTACTTGGCACAACAAAAGACATGAACAAATCATTGAAAACCAAGAGAAATCGCAGATAAAAGAAATAGTCCCACAGGAGTTATCAGATATAGCCTTTAAAATATATATGTAATTAATAAATGCAAAAAAAAATTGTATGGCTATATGTGGACTCTCAGCAGAGAACTTGAAAATATAAGAAGAAAAAAGTGGGCATTCCACAACTGAAAAATATTTGAACTGAAATTAAGAACAAATAAATGTAATAGTAAATTACAGCTGCAAAGAGGTTTGGTGGAATGAGAGAGGAGTAAAAAGAAATAGCCAGACTGAAACACAGTTTATTAAAAAAAAAAAAAAGTGCATATAGAGAGTACAAAGGATAAAAGACATTTCCCAACTCATTTTATGAAGCCAGAATAACCTTGATACCAAAACCTGACAAGCACATTGCAAAAAAGAAAAAGTACAAACCAATCCACACATAAGCACAGAGACAGAAAGGTAGAATAAAATATTATCAAACTGAATTCAGTAATATAAAAAAAGGATAACACATCAGATTAAGTTGGTTTTGTTCCAAGGATTCAAGCTGGTTTACCATTCAATTATCTATTCGAATAGTACAAATTGTGGTCTATTTACGCAATAGGATTCTATGAATAATGAAAACCAATAAACTACTGCTTCAGCAACAAGACCTTTCTTACAAACATAAGGTTGAGTTAAGAAGCTAAACAACAAAAACAGAATATGTATTGTATGATTTCATCTACAGAAAGTTCAAAAACAGGCAAAACTCAGCAAAGGTAATACAGGTCAGGCCAGTGATTACCTCTTGGAGGGAAGAAGGGGACAGTGAGTGGGAAACGACATGAGAGGCGTTTCTAGAGGACTGATGATGTTCTAGCTCTAGGTTCTAGCTCATCAAGCTAAACCACAATTACGATTGGTGTATTTTTCTGTATCTGTATATACTTCAGTATAAAAAACTAAACGGATTTGAATATTGGAACTGAAAGCTGACATGTAGACACCCAACACGTAATAAACCAAGTTATACCAAATCAAAACTGCATAGCACTTTGCAATTCCAAGAAGTGCATTTATACATTACCATACTTGCTCTTCATGTCAGTCATCAGAGGTAGTATAGGGTGTGTAGGTGGATACTATCATTATCCTCCGCATACAGATGAAGAAACGGAAATATTGAAAAGTTTAGTAACTCATCCACGATGATATAGCTATTATCACAATGCCAGGTCATCTAACCAACAGAACAATCCAGGGTTATTGAACCATTGACCCTATTTTCCCCTTGGAGTCTAATTTAATAAGTCTCCTTTAAACCAGTTCCATGAAATTCATGCACATGGTTATACAGATTCCATTTTTCCCCTTGCTTTTCAAAGCCAGAGCATCCTGTTTAGCATAGTGGATGGAGCACAGACTTTAAACTAAGATCATATCTGGGGGAAAGAAAAATTCATACCCTGTCACAAATTAACTGTGTAAACTTGGGCATGGTACTTCATTTCTCTAAGCCTTGCTTTCCTAATCTACAAAATGGGACTAATAATACAGCTCTCAGTGGTGTTGCTGTGAAGGATAAATTAGATGATGGGGGAAAATTGCCCAGCGTGGTGCCTGAAGCAGCTGGTGCTTAGTTACAATGGTTCTACCCTCCTTCCCAGTCACCAACTTCATAAAGGAAGTGAGTCATAGGCCCCATGGAAATCAAGCCCAAAGCTTTTCAAATAATTGTGGAATGGAGCAAAGAGGGATGCTTGAGTTTATCTCATCCAGCAGAGGCCTTTGCAAATGAATTGACTCGTTCATTACTTAGTCAGAAACAGGTAGGTTTAAAATCTAAGTTGAAAACCTACCTAGGCTCCCCAAACTCAGATAAATCTACCCCCCACCACAACTACTGCTTCCCTTTCTTTTGCTCTGGGGAAGAGAGGCTGTTTAAACTTTCAACCCAGCTGAAGGCAAAGGGAGACACCAACATTTATCTAGATCCCTCATGAGCAGGCTGTGCCAATAGAGGGCTAACCCCAGGCAGAAGGAGTCAATCACTCCTTCCCCTTTTCTCCCATTGCCTCTTACAACCTTTCTATAGTGTATAGTCACAGTTCATCGTGATGATTTGCTAGTTTCTCGTTTGTCTTCTCTTGGGAATTCAGAGGACAGGGTGTGTGTATTATTTATTTTTATATGCCCAGTGCAAAAAGAAAAAAAAAATGTAGTGAGACTCAAAAATTTTTATAGAAGGGAGGAAGGGAGGAAGAAAAGGAGGGAGGGAGGGAAGGAGGGAGGGAGGAAGGAAGGAAGGAAGGAAGGAAGGAAGGAAGGAAGGAAGGAAGGAAGGAAGGAAGGAAAGAAAGAAAGAAGGAAAGAAAGGAGGGAGGGACGAAGGGAGAGAAGAAATCAAATAAGTTTGGGGGTAAAAGAAGCACGGTTTGTCTTTAAACACCCCAGAGTCTTTCTCTGTGCCTCTGTTCTTATCTTTTACAAACCCAGTGAGGCTTCCAAACTGGTCAGCATTCTTTCAACCTTTCTAATGTCCTCTTATTCCAGCCTACTCTCAGAAAAATCCCAGAGGGGGCAGTGATTTACATGCTAGTGGGAGTAGGAATTCCTACTTTGTCGTGGTGGTGGTTTTCCAGGTGAGATATGCATTTCAAGTATATCACCTGGAATTACAGGAGGCTTGGCCCCTTGTTAAGAAAAAGCAGGTGAGGAAGATGTGGGGTTGGAGATAGGAAACTTTCAGTAGCCATGAAGTTGACCCTTAACTCATGAAGAAAACTAGACCTGAGGCTGCTAACTTAATCTCAAAGCCCTTGACCTCATTTCCTGTTTGTCTTCTCAGATCTCACCCTTTACACCCAATTTCTCACCAACCCACCCGTTCCTTACAGACTAATCATATGTCTCAGTCTCTTACCACAGGTGTCAATATGTGTTAGGTTAGCAGCCACCTCACCAGGCTTCTGCTCCTAAATGCACCCATGTGTCACAGCCATCTCAAATATCACACTGAGTACATCTGGATGGTATGATACAATGATTGCTGCTTCATGTTTGCTCCACGTAGGATGCTCGGTGGTTTACGTGGCATTGTCCTCCCTTCCTCTGCCACAGAGCCTGGGCTTGAATAATTAGCTGTATCCTGGCTAGAACTGGGCTTAACGATGGCCTTTGTGGTCCCTTTGTGCACGTCTACATCCTTTCCCTTCAGCAAGTGGTACACATTTCTAGAGTGCATGTGGTACCATCTTTCAGCATCCTACTGTTGGGACTAAGGCTGGAGACATCTACTGAGGCACAAACGCAGCTGAAGTCAATCCAGCCATAGATTGGGGCAGCCCAAGGGAATTTGATGTGGGAATTGTGGCTCCAGTCCTTGCACTGAGAAGGATTCAGATACCATGTGTCACGCAGGGTCTCAGCTCCTGCTCCCCGCACAAGAACGCAGGATAAGGTGAGGCCAAAAAGGAACACCAACGGAGCCATAGATAGGGGAGTCATACCACTATATTCAGGATGGCAACTGGTCGAGAGACACAAAAGCAAACATCCGCCAGTACCCCAACGAGGGGTCTTCCTGCACTCCAGTCTCGCTGGAGGTCAGGCAAGACACAGGAAGTAGGATCAACACAATCCACAATGTAATCCGCTTGCTAACCACACTTGCTAGCCACAACCTGCCATCCACTTCTCCGCCAACCAACCAACCCCCTAGCGTAGCCACAGCAATTATATTAGTGGCTAATGTCTAACTGGTTACAGCTGATGGCCAGCTGGTCACAGCTGATGGCCATCTATTACCCAAGCCAGCACCTTTCCACATGAGGCTGACAGCCTGGAAACTGCTCTCTGGGACTCTGTCCCCACACTGTGTTCCCCCCAAAATAAGACCTAACCAGAAAACAAGCTCTAGCATGATTTTTCAGGATGACATCCCCTGAACATAAGCCCTAATGCGTCTTTTGGAGCAAACATTAATATAAGACCCGGTCTCATTTTCAGGAAAACACGGCAGATTCCCTCCACGTATGGATCTTCAGGGGAGGGTAAGAGGGACTCACATTTTCCCTTCAGGATTCAAGTCTACCTGGTAGGCGATTTAATTAAATGGGCGATTTAATTAAATGGACCACACAAACCCTTTTTGTAGGGGAGATGTGCACTCTCCAGAAAAGAGGCAACAGAACTTCTCTGGGGCAAGGGCAAGGGCATATTCATCCGTACTCCTACGAAATTACTAGAAAAAAAACAATGGTGCTGTTAGAAATCAGAATACTAAATAGCGAACATGCAGTGAGTACCAACTCTGCGCCTAACCCTTATGAAGCATTCTAATGGATTATGTCACGTAATCTTTAAAGTAACCACATGAGAGGTATATTACTATTTTTTACATCGCAGGTAAAGCACCTGAGCCTTAGAAAGGTGAAGGAACTTGCTCATGGTCACGCAGCTAGTAAGTGGCAGAGCCAGGGTTCCAACCCAAGAACTCTCTCGCCCATGCTCATGGTCCATACACTATACTGCCTACCTAACAGAGTAGGCTCTTGTGTATTGAATGAATGGATGAGGAGTAAGAGAATAAGTGACTAAAAGGAAATACGGATTGAGTGCTTACTACATGCCATGCAGCAAGGTAGGCTACTGCTAAGTTTTCTCATTGCACAGCCAGGCCATGAGGCCCGGAGACAAAGAACACATTGAACAACTGTGAGAAGAAAGGTGGTGGGTTGAGTCGGGGCTGTGTGGATCTTGGATGCCTAGTGGGGAGCATCCTGGGGGGCTCTACATAATGCTTCCCCCAACTCTCTCCCCTTCCTAAGTCTCCAATCCGTGCTGAGATAGACAAGAAGGAAAGTTGCATTTGTCTGTCATCACTCATGCATCTGTCTGCGAGCATGTCAGGATCTTCTTAATCAGACTCGTAGCTCTTAGAGAACAAGGAGCTTGCCTCACACACTTGCACATCTTGTTTCACTACTCGTTAATTGACTCAAATGACTATTCTCACATTTGGGCCATAGATTGCTTGGGGGAGCTAAAGTCTCAAGAGTGCACCCATCAAACCTGCTTCCTGGTGCTGTGGTACATATATGTCTCTCAGCCAAGCATGAAATATGCTTCTGGCTTTCTGTGAGATACCATGACATGCTGTCAAAGTTGAATTATGTGCTTTCAGTTAGTTATTGGCCTTATTCCAGAAACAGCATCTTTCAAGGCCCAGTACAAATCCCATCTTCTCCACAGAGCACTATCTGAGCATCCTGGCCCAGGCAATTTCTCCATCCACCTGACAACCATCAAAACTCATCACCTGGACCATAATTTGTCATTTTCTATGTATCATTTTGTTTATTCCATATCATATACCAACTGTAAACTCCATGAGGGCAAAGACTACGTCTTCTATTTGAATAGCAAGATAAGATTTTTAGATATGTATTAATCACACAAATCTTTATTACACATAAATGATATGCCAACCAGAAAAACAACAGAGACAAAACAGATCAACATTTTTTCCATGGTGGAGGCACTCTCCCACCTCTTGTACCAACAGCCAATCGTTAAATTTTCAAAAATCTTGTGAGTTGGTTGAGGTTAGTAGCTTGAAATCAGCCACAGGGTGAGTTTTCATACAATTGAGACCCACAAATGCTACACATTTGGGCCTTTTTGCATCCCTTCCCCCACATTTACCAGCACAGCTGAGTTGCTTCCCCACCCCCACCCACCCTCAAAAGCAGTTAAGTAGAAAAGACAGTAGGACTAGAACGGAGGGCCTGAGATCATCTAGAGAGGCTCAGAGAACATCAGAAGTTTTCTTGCTCCCTGGGAGAGTTGTGCACACAGCCTCACAATAAGGACAAGAAGAAAACAGAATTGTAGGCTGATGACTAGAGACCTTCGTGAGACTGCAAGCATCTCATAAAATAACTATTTTAATCATTATTCCAAATAACTAGCTCAATGAAAGTGGGTCCTGGTGATAGTATAACATGAACCAAAAATTATGATTAATCCAATCCTGCACACATGAGATCCAGAAGAAGAAAAAGAAGGAGGAAGAGAAAGACATGTGCCGGTTATCTGGAGGCAGCCATCTTAGGACCACACACCTCTTATCAGTGGAAGCCAAGTTGGGCAGAGAAAGTTAGACACCAGATGTCATGGTTTCAGGCAGCTGCTGCCCTGGAAGGAAGGAGAGGGCAAAAACTCCTAAATTCACTGAGCATGATCTGAAAGCAACCAAAACAAAAACACCAAAATTAATGAGTTTATCCTAAAGTAACTAAGATTTTTCTACTTATATTAGTCTGCTTGAGCTGCCATAACAAAATACCACAGGCTGGGTGGCTTAAAAAACAGAAACGTATTTGTCACAGTTCTGGAGGCTGGAAGTCCTGGATCAAGGTCCAGTAGGGTTCAGCTTCTGGTGAAAGCTCTCTTCTTGAATTGTCGATGGCCATTTTGTCCTCACGTGACCTCTTCTGTGTGCTCACTCAGGAAAAGCGAGTGAGTGATCTCTCTCTCTTCCTCTTCCTATAAGGTCACCAGTCGTACTGAATCAGGGCCCCACCCTTATGACCTCACTTACCCTTAATTACCTCCTAAAGGTCCTATCTTCAAAGGCAGTCACACTGGAGGTTATGACTTCAACATATGAATTTGGGGGGGAAGGAGGACATAGTTCAGTCCACGGTGCTTCCACGAGGTAGAAAGGGGACTCCCGATAGGACTGAGTTGACGCTCTGTTGGTAAGGTTGCGGCCCACAGGCACGCTCTCCAGGGCTGGTGTGAGTTGAAATTGCCACAACACTGGGGAGGAGAGTTTAGAAATATCTATAAAACCTACAAAAGTGTTTGCTCTCTAGTCCAGTGATTCTACTTCTAGGAATTTCTCCTACTGGCCTCCCTTCCTGTGCAAATTAACATATGCACACAGTTATTCATTAAAGTTTTGTTTAAAATAAAGAAAAATTGGAAATAAGCAAGTGTCCATCAGCAGGAGACAAGTGAAATCCATAATGGAATATTCTATAGCTATCAAATAATGAAGAAGCTCTCTCTACATAATGATATGGAAATGTAGAAACCAATGTACAAAGCAGTACAAACAGTATGCTACATTTTACGTAAGAAGGGAGGAATAAATATATATTCACATTCGGTTCTATTTTTAAAGGACTCACAAGAAACTAATAAAATGGGAACAAGACATCTTAAGCTATAGCTTTGTTATATTTCTTGCTTTTATGTAATGCAATTGTATGATCTATTAAAAAATAAAGTTGCATTTCTGCTCACCTGAGTTTGAGGCTTGTAAACAATGACTCTCTGCTCTACCTGTATTCTCCATATTGAGATGTTCAAGGAGTGTTTACCATTGGCTGACTCTGACCCTACTGAGTCATGAATATGACATTCTTCGATCTAAAAAGAATGGGATGAGAATCTAGGCTGTGCCTGACCCTGCCTGAGAAGCATGGGTTGAGTCTGCCAGATGAGCATATGACTTTTGGCAGGTCACCGTTCATCTTGTGGCTTCGATTCTTACATGATAAAGAAATGGACCAGTTTGGTTCAGCAAATATTTATTGGGAGGTGACTTTTATCCTGGAGACTCAAAGCTACCTAAGATCCAATGCCTGCCCGTTAAGGGCCTTGCGAACTGGAGGAAGAGGCAGTCAAGGCAACAGAATGTGGCAGGGACCATGACCAGCGCTGTTTCCAGGAAGCTCTGGGGCCCGGAAGAGGGCTGACACCTTCCAGTGTGCTCAGGGAAGACGTTCTGCAGGATGGGGGAGGGGGAAGGTGTCCCAGGCACCCCTGTGATCAGGATATGGGGCATGTCAGGGGCAGTGAAAGCAACACAGGGTTCCACAGAGGACTAGCACCAAGGAAAAGGTCCCTTTGCACTCACAGGGGCCCTTGGCTAGGCAGGCAGGACCTTTCCCTTCCAGGCCCCAGCTCTGCCAATCTCTGCGGGAGCTGCCTCCATTGCCACAGAGGAGTGGGGGAGGTGGCCCCTGGCACTCCCAGTCTCCCACCCCCATCTTCTCTCCTTGGTGGCCCTGAAGCCCACAGGCTTGTTCTGCCCTCAGGGAAATGTGTCCACTCTTGCTCTCTTCCCCTCTCCCTAGCCCCAGGGTCACTGTTGCTTCTAGCTGCCAGCCGGCCCAGCTCATCAGTGGTCTTGCCAGGGCTGGACCTGGGATTTGTGTGACAGGGCATTGTCCTCATATCATTTGCTTCCCACGACAATGCGTTAAGGTTGTAGTCCTGTATTCATTTTACAGATGAAACACTGAAGCTCAAAGGTTTTAATTGGCCCAAGGTTTCAGGGATACTGAGTGTCAGAGTCAGGACTGGATTGTAGGTCTCTCCTTTCCAAGCCAGGGAACTAAACCTAGAGAGAAAGACCTGCCCGTTTGTTTGCTTGACCAACAGGTTCACTGTTCCAAACCTGTCCCAACCGTTCAGGGTGAGCTCTTCCCACGCCCCAGCCACCTCCACTCATCCCCCAAGCCCCAAGCCAGCCCTGCCCCCTCCCTGAGCTTGGCTGGATCAGATTAGCAAAAGCAACACTGTTCTCAAGATTGCCCCACTTGGCTCCAGCAATTAATTAAGAGCCTTGTGAGAGCCTCCAAAGGGCCTGCAAGCTCCAGCAAGATACGCACACATAGTTGAATCCAAAATATTTGCTGTGTTTTTCCCCTTGCTGGAGAACCAGTCCTTACCTGTTACCTGAACCTGATTAAATTCTTAAGCCGCTCATTCTCAGTGCCAACCATGAGCCAGCCTGTTGGTCATATGTAAGGTGGAGAGGTGGCTGGAAACCTGACAATGATAATAATTGATCAATAAACATATCGTTGTTTATTGGCTGTACCACGAGTATCCAGGATCTGCACCAGGCACTGCCTGTCCTGGTCAACAGTAGTGTTTGCACACTTGGGACCAGCAGGCTCAGCCAGGGCCAGGCAGGAGCCAGAAAGACCTGGCCCAGAGACGTCTGTGGTCAGGGCTGCTTTTTGGCCAGGATGGTGGCCTCTTGGCCCCAGAGGCTGCTGGCCCATTGTTCACTCACAGTCTTAGAAAGGGCTTTAGGGATCAGGTAGCCACATCCCCCACCAACCCCCTGCCTCATGGTCTCTGTTCTGCCAGCATTAAAACTCGCCCTCCAAAATGTATTGGAATAACCATTTTCTCCCCCTCAGTGCCAACACCTAGACCAGGTCAGCAAACTTTTCCTATAAAGAGCTAGATGGTAAATGTTTTAGATGCTATGGGCCAAGGGGCAAAATCAAGGATATGATGCAGATACTTATATAACCAGAGAGAAAGCATACTTCCACAAATTCGTATTGGTGAAATTTAAAGTATAGCAATATTAATAATTGAATACCATTTTTACAATACAAGTCAACTAATGAAAAGAATGAAATTATTTGGGGGTGGGGGGTGAGGGGCAGAGAATCAGAGTCAGTGTTCTCTATCATCAAAACAATTGAGTAGTCCCCATCCTTACGTGGCAGGCCACACAAAATCAGGCACCAGCGGGATTTGGCCCTTGGGTTGTAGTTAGCAGACCCCCATGCTCCACCAAAATCTGCCACCCCACAGGCTTTCTACCCTGCTTCTTGTTCCCTGACAGTCCTCCACTTGGCACTGGACAGAGCTTGGTCAAAACTGCATTCGGTCCTTATTCCTCTGCTCAAAACCTCCCTCTGCTCTCCCATTGCCATTCTGGCCTGGGACGCTGGAGTCTGCTTCAGACATGGAGCCTCGCCAGGAAGCTGGCACACCAGGATGAAGCCACCTCCCCCATGACGGCTGCCCACTGCCTGGAGGAAGCTGGGAGCTGAACCAGAGCGCTGGGCTCGAGGACAGCGGGCGGAGGTACACCCAGGGCCCCGCGGCCCTCGGTGCACAGGTCACCGACCTTCTGATGGCAGCACTCCCTCTACCTGATACTCAAGGAGTGACGTGACATGGAGAAAGGCCGGAAAGAACTACGTGGCGAGCCAGATATCTGCAAGACACCATCTTTTTAGAGCTGGGCTCTGAGTACCTGGTGAGCACAATGGCCAGCGGGGATTATTGTACCCTGCACCACACCAGGGCAGGAGCGCCGGGGTCTGTTTTCAGCTTCACCTCTAACCAGCCCTGGGACCTCAGCCAAGTCACCAGGTCTCAGGGCTTCTGTTTCTTCATGAGTAAAAAGTGAGGGCTGTGGTCCCCCAACTCCTAATAATCAGAATCAATGTGGAACTTTAGAATATACAGATTCCTGGGCCCCACCCAGAATTTACTGAATCAGGAGGTAAAAGATACATATACAGCTGTGTGTGTTTGTGGGGCTGGGTGGGTGGATGGGTGTACACACACATATATATACATGTATATACATATATACATACGAGGCGCGATCAAAATATACGGTGAATGCGGCTGCCGAGTACCATCAAGGTGATGTTAGTTGTGTTTTTTGACCTTGATAGAATTGTGCGAGCTGAGTTTGTACCCAGGAACACTACAGTGAACTCTGAATATTATTAGGGCTTATTAGAGCATTTAAGAAATGGCCTGAGAAGTGGGCAAACAGTTTCATCCTCCATCATGACAACGCTCTGTGTCACACATCGCTTCTGGTATATGGCAATTTCTGTCAAATAAAAACATTACGGCGTGTCCTCATCCACCTTATTCACCAGACCTGGCACTGTACAATCTCTGGCTCTTCTCCAAAGTCAAAATGACCATGAAAGGTAAACGTTTTGAATCGATTCAGGACATCGAGGCAGCCACAACAGTGCAACTAAAGACACTCACAAAAGACGACTTCCAGAACTGCTTCAGAAAGTGGCAAGAACGATGGGATAAGTGTGTTCGAAGTGAGGGGAGCATTTTGAAGGGGATTAATGCAATGTGTCTTTTACTATAATACATTTTTAAAATTTAAACATTCACCGTATTTTTTATCACACCTAATATATACAACATACATTTACATATAATATATATTTACATATAGTACATGTTTATTTAGATATCATATATGCATATATATGTGTACATACATGTATATATATTAATGTATATATATTTTATATGTTTATATACATATATAACATATTATATAGTATACTACAATCCTACATATTGTGCATGTGTGCATGTATGTACACACATATACGCACATATCCATGTGTGCACATACATATACATATACACCAACATACACACTATACATATACACACATACGTGTGTGTGAGTCCTTGGTGATTTTGATGATTAAATGTATTTTAAAGACACACTTTCCCTGAGCTGTAAGTGTCTACATGATAAAGAAAGAAAATTTGCCTACAAATTCTGTATTTCATACAAACTAATGATACACATATTTGTAAACAACTGCTAAGCCCACATGAAAGAATCTCATGTCTCTAGTGTTAAAGAAAGTTGCTAATGAACAACTAGATTTAGATTGTAAGAAAGTCTCTAAACAAATTCCAAAGCAGCCTACAGTTGTCTATTGTTTGATCCCCTCTGTGCTCACCACAAACTGGAGAGGGTTATTGCAGCCTCACAGAAGAGACCCAAACGGGCTGCTCCTTTTCCCACATCTCCTAGCTAACAGGTTGCCACCCTGGAATCTGACCCTGAGCTTCCAAACTTAGGACCTGGTGTTTTCTCCATCAGGGTAAGAACTATTTTGAACTTTTTTTTTTTTTCAAGAAGAATGAGTTGGAAAAGTATAAATTAGTGCAGATTCCAAATGAGTGGAATCCGCATTAATGGCGTTAGACTCGTGTCAGTGGCGGGTACATGAGAAATTATATGTAGTACTTTAAACATTCCCTGTCCCTACACATTTTGGAGAAAACATTCCAACTTCCCACTTGCTCAGGGTTGCTCATTTATACAAGCCAAGTAGCACTCTACAACTAGATTTCTTTTGACGATTGCATTAGCAGGAAGAAGAGCCTCTAGGCTCAGTTATTTTCCCTTTATCACCTCTGGCCAGAGAGGCTCACAACTTCCACTCCCACATTTGTTTGTTCATTCATTCAACAGACAACTGAGTGTTCACAGCACCACTCTCTGGCAGATGATTTTCATCATCTTCTCTCCCATAAGCATATGAAGCCAGGAGACAAGTGGGACCCCTGTAACCAGGGCGGATACGGTGGCGACCGAGGCAAGATGAGGTTGACCCATTTGGCAGTTGTCCATCCCAGCTTGGAACCTCTCTGGGACTTCTCCTGTGTGAGAGCTGTCGACAGGCATCCATCAACACCAAGCTGCCATGCAGAGTATTAAGACCTGCAGGCCAGCTTGGTGTGATGGGGATATGGGGGAGGCGATTGTTGGAAACGCCTCCCAAGGCATCTAGGTTTTCTTGCCAAACATTATTGCAGTCTTAATCAATATTTGGTACACCCTGTAAGACCCAAATCTGTATTCCTTGGTCACATAGGCTTTGAATCACCCCCACACCTTTCACTTTTCCCCTCTCTACCTCCACCCATACAACCAGTACGTAGAAGGCAGGCCTGCCTCGATGCCCCTGGAGTCCTGGGATCTGCTCCTTATGTCCCACTAAATCATCCATTCTCAACCTCCGCTGCACACCAGAATAACCTAGGGAGAATCACAAAATGCTGATATCTGCTGGCACTCCCAAAGATTGCAGTTTACCTGGTCTGGGATGTGGCCTGGCCGTCAGGATTGCTAGAAGCTTCTAAGAGGGGCAAACATGCAGCCAGGGTCAGAAACTTTGGCTCTAAGCCTTCTCTGAACCAAAGACTTGTAATTCTGCAGGCTCTGACTTTAAATAAGAGGGCAGATTAAGGCTTTCATTGATGTGGGATTTAGCAAATATGGTTAAATGATGGAGGTCTCTACACTTCCAGCTCTCCGGATGATCACGAACTTTCCATGGCTCTCCAGAGATTAGGCCACCCCTCAAGTTTCCTGTATAATGTGGGTTTTGAGGTGACGCCTGCTCATGAACACACACCCAACTAATTGAAAAATAACGGAAAGTTCTCAACTGAATTTAATGAATGGTTATTTTAAAAACATAATGGTTAGCTTGTTGGTCTGCAAGAAAGAATTATCAGCGTTTTATTTTTTCAAACACACATGTAATACAGAGGCTACCCGAAAGGGGGTGGGCTTCATTGCACATGTGCTAAAGAGTTTTAAAGTCTTCCAAATAGATTTTCAAGGGATTTATGTCTGTATTCATTTCCTATGGCTGCTGTAACAAATTACCACGGACTTGGTAGCTTAAAAGCAACACATTTATTTTCTTACAGTTCTAGTGGTCAGAAGTTTGGAATGGGTCTCACTGGGCTAAAATCAAGGAAAGAAGGGCTATTGTTCTTTTTGGAAGCACTAGGGGAGAACCCGTTTTCTTGTTATGCCAGCTTCTAGAAGATGCCCCCATCTTGTATCTTCCTCCATCCTCAAGTCTAGCAAGGGCAAGTTGAGTCTTTCTCATGATGCCATCTCTCTGCTTCTGCCTCCCCATTTAAGGACCCTGGTGATTATAGTAGGTCCACCATATAATCCAGAAAAATCTCTTTAACATTAGCTGGTAAGCCACCTTGTTTCCATCTGTAACCTCAGTTCCCCCTAATGGGGAACATAACATGGTCACAGGTTCTGAAGATTAGGACCTGGACATCTCTAAGGGGCCATTATGCTAGCCTAATGCCCAAAATTATTCTACGGGCATAAATGGTGCTTAAAAACCTTCCTTAGCTGAGGAGGAAAGTAAAAACAAAAAACAACTTATCACCAAATTGGGACCCATGTGTCATCCAAATAAATCAGGAGTAGGGACAGTCCATGTGATATCTGACCTTTAGCTTAATATCATCTGATCATGGTGTAAGTGCCAGGAGCAACCTACCTTGGTGCTGCAGTTATGAAGATGCAAAACAATTTTTAATATGTTAGGAGATGTTCTAAGAGATTCAAGTTGAAAACGTTTCTTCCTGATCAAGTGTTTGCGCCTCTGTTTGTAAGCGTGCCCCCCTTCCCCAGACGTGTGCATCTCTCTTATTGGTCCCCGAGGACCTCTCTCTGCCTCTAGGTGTCTATGTGCTCTATGTATGGATATCTGTCCTTTTCCCTGTCAATCATCTCTATCGCTTCCTTCTTTCCTTCTGTGCCGCTCTCTTCCTTTTCCTCTATGTGTCCACCTCTCTCCATCTTTCCTATTTTCATTTATTCTCACTCTCCTATTTCCGTCTTTTTCTCTTAACTAACCTCCATATTAAACTAAAGTATATATTTTATTGTTTTTGTTTTTATTAAATGGAGTTTTCTGTTCCACGTTGTCAACCATTGTATGTATTCCTCTCTCAAGAACTCATTATTAAGTTGATTTCTAATTATGTAGCCTGCCGTTGATTTTTCCCCCTTGTAGCTCAACGGTCCTCCATATGAGAAACATGTTGTAAGTGAATAGAGGGTATTTAGAGAGAGAGCACAGAGGGTTGATGTCACCTTGTCTTCCAAAATCCTATTCCCAGTGCCACAAACAGGCCAGTTTAAAGGGTTGGCCAAAAGGCCTGCCAATGGACCCTTGCATCTAGTTTTGTATTATTCTGTTTGCTTTTCAGACCCTGATGTGTCACAAGGTAGGTCCCTCACCTAGTGAGGCCACACCTTGATGGGCCACACCTTGATGGCACTCAGGGACTTGAGAATATCTGGAACTTTCCATGGTCCTGCCATAGGTCTCCTCCTTCTCCAAGTCTAGGCAGGAATATAGCTCTTGGGAATTTGAAGGGAAGATGCCCCATCAGCCACAAGGTGATGCCACACGCTAAAGAGGCTGTCATGCAGGGTCTCTGCTCCCGCTCCCCACACAAGAACACAGGACATGGTGAGGCCAAAAAGGAACACCCATAGACAGGGGAGTCATACCACTATATTCTTGCAGGCAGCTGGTTTGGAGACACAGGAAGCAGGAGCCACACGATCCACAGCGTGCCGTCCACTCCACTGCCAACCAACCAACCCCCCAACGTAGCCACGGCTGTTACATCAGTGGCGGATGGCTAACCGGTAACAACTCATGGCCAACTAGTCACAGCCGATGGCCATCTACTACCTGAGCCAGCACCTTTCCACATGAGGCCGAGAGCCTGGAAACTGCTCTCTGGGACTCTCACAGTCCCCACAGAGGCTGTGACTTGAGCCAGGCCCTGGGGGTCACCTGCACCCTGAAGCCACAGGCCAGTGCAAAGGGAGTGACCCATTCAGTTCTCATTAACCCAGTTCAGGCCTGTTAACAGATGATAATTCCATTAGGTCACTGCAGCTCCTCATTCATCAAAAACAGCTGCTCGAGCCCTTTCCTTGGTCTCTACTTTTTTCAAGAGTTAAGTATGTATTTATAGTTTTTTTCTTTTGATGTAAAATTTACATTCAAGAAAATGTACAGCCCTTATGTGTACATTTGCCAATCTTAAGTGTGCATGCATGCATCCATGTAACCTAAACTTTTTGCAAGATATACACCATTACCTTTTGCTGCAGAAAATTCCCTCATTTCCCTTCTCAGTCAATCCCGGTCCCGGGAGCCTCTCTCTTATTTATGTTAAATCAATGATTCTATTGGCTATCTCATATGGAGCTTGGGATTTATTTTATACTTTAGATTTACGTAATAAAGTATAATACATATGCCAAATGGCAACTCTTAGTTGTTCAACCAGTTTGAATGGGAAGTGGATCAAATGGAGATCTTTGGGTTGTTTTCTTTAATTGTTTTTTATCATGGTAAGATACACACACATGAAATTTATCACCTTAAGCATTTTTAAGTATACAGTTCAGCGGTATTAAATGCAACCAGCATGTTGTACAACCATCACCACCATTCATCTCTTGAACACTTTTCGTCTTGTACAATTGAAACTCTGTACACCTTGCCTCTTCTTGCCCAGGATGGGAATCCTGAATCTTAATACTCACACTCTTGCCTTCACTTCTCTGCTCTTTTCTGCTGGGAAATAATTTCTGTTCAGATTTAGTAGAATTTTTTTCTACTTTCTTTTTCTTTCATTTTCCTTTGCCTTTTCCATTTTCCCCTCTTCTTATATTTCCTGTCCTCACCTGTCTTTCTCACCCCCCCATTTTCATTTTTCTTCCCTTTTTTCTCTTCCTTTTTTTCCTTTTTCTTGTCTTTCTTCTTTTCTTTTCCTTTATTTTTATCTATTTCTCTTTTTTCGATCCCATTTTGCATCCTTCTTTCTCCTCACCTTTTCTCATCTATCACCTTTTTCTCTCTTTCCTGTTAAGTATTCCTTAAGCTGTTTCCAAACAACAGACAGGGACCCACTTCCTCTGGGACGATCCAAGATAAAGATGGAGGTGAGACCGCTGGATGGCCCAGAAGAGGCGGGGAGGACGAGACGTCACTGAGAAGTGTTTATGGAGAGAGAGCTCCTCTTGTACAAGGCGCCACGCTCAGCCCTGTAGCAAATGGAGGGAGGCTGGGGACACAAAGCGTGTGTTCAAGGCTTGGCATTGAGTTGGGGAGAATAAGGCACCCCACACGGAAGGGCAGCGTAATAGGGCAGGACAGGAGGTGCTCAACCAAAGGACAGGCAGTGCTCCAAAAGTTATTTGTGGGTGGTGGTTTAGAGCTTGTACGCGATGTAATGCATTTTCCTGTAAAAACAATATTCTGAGTGAAGGGTAGGCTGTGTGGCTAGCTTACAAAAGCCACATAACCGTAATGGGTAAAGCACAGCACTCAGAACACCTTCTCAAGGACACCTACCTCCATTCCATTGTTTACCTCAGCAGGAAGATTGGTTTCTGGTTCCAACTTGTCACCAAAACATTTAGTTTCCTCACCTTGGGCAGCCTGAGGAGAGGAGGCTTTGGGGAAAGAGGGGCTGGGTTCTGGGCCCCCAGTAACTTGTTAACGTGTTAAGTGTCCTTCTCCTGGCCACACATTCCCCTGGTAGTTGGAATGAGGAAACAAAACGAGATGTGGTGGGCTGTTTATCAATTAAGCCGCATGAAAGCATAGCCTGCCCTCCTGATCTAATGCCACAGAGGGACGTCTTGGTCAGGGACGCTTCAGGAAGGAGACAGGGAATGCACTGGGCCTGCAGGACAAGCAGGGCTAGGCAAAGAATGGCACAAACTGCGACAGGAAGAAGAGCATTGGAAAAACCAAGAGTTCTTACATGGAGTACTGAAAAAAAAGGGGGGGTTGGGCTGACAGTGGGGGCAGACAGCAGGAGTGGGGAGCAGGGCTGGCAGATTGGCAAGAACCTGGAGAACAAGGCTGAGCATTTTGAACTTTCCTTCTGAGTCAAAGTGTGGGTACAACGCATGAAAAGGAAGTATTGGGGTGCCAGCAGCATTAATTTTATGAAGTGAAATCCAATCAAATCGAATGGAACAGAATAAATTAGAAAGGAATGGATCAGAACAGAAAATGTCATAGAGGGTATCACATAAGAAAAGTAAACATGATTTCATGCATCTTGTCTTGTTTTTTTTTAAATGTGCGTATACATATATATGTATGCATACGAGCATGTATTATATATATGTGCACACTCACATATGTAGAGGGTCACGTGCTAACATGCATTTCTTTACTGTGGACTTTTGAGTAATGACGTGTTGACATGGATGTTTTAAGGTGACTGTAGAAGTGGTTTGGGAAATTGTTTCAGGGGAGAGGGCCTGGCAGGGGGTGGCCTAGGGAGGATGCAATCAGAATAGTTGAGAGGCCAGTGTGGAAGCCTGAGATTTGGGTGGTGACAGCTGGAACAGGATGAGTGGCCACCAGCCCCACGAAGAAGAAGAGGGCCTGCTACACGGGGTCGGGAGGTTTGGAGACAAAGATTCCTCAACTGTCAGGGAGTCAGCGGCCCCTGCCCAGGGTGGGGCTAGGCTTGCCCAACACCCAGTCCCGGATGCCACCCCCAGGCTGCTGCAGTTCCCAGGACAGGAAAGTGTGTGTGTGTGTGTGTGTGTGTGTGTGTGTGTGTGTGTGTGTGTGGTGTGAAACAAATAACTTATTTTTCCAAAACTCCCATTCTATGTTCCATCTTAATTTCTTTTTTTGAGTTTTTGAACTTTTAGTTTAAAAAATGCTTAAATTTGTAATACTACACTTTAACAATTAATTTCCACTTTATATCACCATGCACAGGTAGCTATGATACCTGTGGTAAGTATGATTGTTATTCCAAAAAAAAACAATGTGAGGATCAAATGACCTCCTTTTATGCATGGCACATTAAGTACTCAGAATGAACAGAGCAGGGTTGGCTGTCACTGATATTTCAGAAATCACTTCTCGAACGTGGAAACACAGGTGTCTTGGGCATGAGAGAAGGACGATACTGAAAAGATTCCCCACACCCTTGTCTCTAATGCCAGGTTAGCTCTGCACATATGGGACTGAGCTAGAAAGCCCCACACCCAAGCCATGAACAGGAAATAGCATGGAGCACAGTCTGGCGGGAGCTGAGGGTACCAGCAGGGAAGTGCTGGGAGCCACGGGACCAGCAACTGAGCCGAGTGCTGACGGGAGGTCTCATTGCTCAATGGCATCGGAAATCTTGGTCATATTGTGTCTCTTCCAATGAGAATCATGACGAGCACACAGCCTTCCTAATCAGCCACATCATAGAATGAAATCATCATTCCAAAAACGATCTAAAGGAAGATACCACAGTTCCTGACAGCAGCCTGGAAAATGAGTGGCCCAGTGGAAAATTCACAGGATGGTATACCGTAGTGGCTGAACGTTCGAGCTCTGGGATGCGTGTGGATCCCACCCTGACAATTCCTAACAGTGTGACTTTAGGCCAGTTCTTCAAAGTCTCTGTGTCTTAGTTTCTTCTTGGGTAAAGTATAAGGATTGATGAGATTATATATAAAACCCTGAGCGTAATGCCTGGCCCATAGTAAGACTTTAATACGTGTTGGCAGTTAGCGTCATTTTATCTACACGAAAGCATATATGTATTTGCAACATGTACGACCACATGTTGGAATAATGAAAATGGACACAGAACTCTAAAAACTCGATAAGAAATACATACCCCAAAAATAAAAGAGGGGTAGAAGGCTTCCTGAGCAAGCAATTTTAGAAAGAAGAAATCCAAAATGTCGATGTACGTGGACCAAAAATGATCAACCTCACCTGTAATAATAAAAGTAGAAATTACACCAGGATGTCTGAAATCAAAAGGACTAAAAATACAATGAGTTGACGAGGGTATGGAGCAACTGAAACTCTCATGCACGTCTGGTGGGAAGATACATTCATGCAACCACTTAGGAAAAAAAGATCTTTGGAAAGGTGTACTAACGCTATACATAAGAATAGTGGTCTGATCCCACACGTCCCCTTCCATGGACGTAAGTGTGTATGTCCACCACAAGACATTACAGGAATGTTCAGAGCAGCTTTAGTCATTGCAGCTCAACATTGAAAACAACCGAAATACCCTTCCCGAGAGGACTGGATTTTTTAAAAGTGTGGTTTATTCATACAGTGGAGTAGACGCAGCAATGAGAACTCGCGCACTACGGACGTACACACCAACAGACGCGAATCTCACGGGGTAGTTTCTGTAGGTTTCAAACAAATGAGGGTCACAAACAGGCAAATTGTTCCAAGATGAAAACGCACAGACGGAGAGGGGCACAGAGAGCTTTCTGGAGGGGCGAAAATGTTCTGTATCTTGATCTGAGCAGAGGTTACGTGGGCATGGCTATACGTAAAAATTCATTGAGTTGTACACTTAACAGTGTGTGCTTTATGTGTTATGTGTTATACCTCAATAAAAGTATTTTTAAAATCTAAAAAAAAAAGTAAGACAGCAATGAGATATCACTTTCCCCTGTACAATAGGAAAATGTTTTGTAAATGTATAATACTCAGGGCAACCATCTCATTTAACACAATGGGAAAGACGCTTGGTACAGTATTTCAAAAGGGCATTTGATCCTACTTACCAAAAACACCTTACTAAAACTTATCCCTTCATCCAGCCTCTTCACTTGTAGAAATTTATCCTAAGGAAATAATCAGACAGATGTACAAAGGTATTTTTTCAAGGATCTTGATCACTTCCTTGCTTATAACAGCACAAAATATCAAGTCCCGAAATGTCCAGCAAGTAGGAAGACAGGCCAGAGGCAAACCACTGGGCTTGGCCCTTTTTAGACTTTCAAGTGGGGTAAGTTAAGGTCTTGTTCTTGAGGTGGTAATAACCCAGCTAAAGGAGTTGTAAATGGCTCTCAAAAATTAAGTGAAACAAACTTACCAAGCCCCATTAGGCCAAGTGAAAGGAACCCAATTGTGGAAGGAAACACATCACCCTAGCGCGGGAAAGGAGACTCTCGTCCTGGATTTGGGGGCTTCTTCTTTTCCTTATTAGCCCTATACAGGGAGACAAGATTTTTTAGTTTCTTCAGTGATTTCTCTCGTTCTTCGGTCTAGATGCAAAAGAGAGCTATGTACAGCATCTATAAGAATTACTAAGAGCAGTGGCGTGTGGCAAACACCTTGTTTTATAGGGATGAACTTTTAACACGAAAGCTAATGTCTTAGGTTAGGTCACAGTTTTAGGTTATTTGCCTTCAGGATTTTGCCTTTCCAACCACCGTCAGCATTCCCCTCTAATTGAAAGGAAGGAAGGCAGGAGCGAGACAGGAAGAAGGGAGGCCGCAGGGCTTTGAAGAGAGGAAGACGGAAGCTGGCGCTCCTGGTCCTCACTTCTAGCCCCCCACTTCTCTTCCTTCTCCTGCTCTAGGTTTCTCCTGACCACTCTTCCCACCCCCTCAGTTGTTTCCTTGGGTCTTCCAGAGGTTCAACTGACATCATGTCAGGTGTGAATGTTCCTTAGAGACTAAAGCATCACATTTGCATTCCAGTGTTGTCATTCTTACCTGTGACTGCTCCATTTGTGCAGGTGACTGCCTGGTTTCCCTCCTCCTCCCCTCCTTCCCAAGGATGAGAATGAGCTGTAGACACTGCAGACCCCAGGCACAGCTGGCCTGATGCCTGCAGAGGCTGTTCAGTTATGTGGCCAATACCCTGTGCCCCGGGCAGGGCCACCAAGCCACGAGGGCATCTGGGTCAGTTTGTCTCAGCCAACCAAAGAACATTTGATGAGCCAGCATCCCCACAGATTCTCAGCCACCATAGGGGGCCTGTGACTCAGTGGGAGCACTGTGAGAGGGACACACAGAGTGACTAAGCCCTTTGCTGGAACTCTGCGGGCAGCTTGGTGGAGCTTGAGATCAAGGAAGTGTTTGCAAGTGGTTTCACCCAGGACCCACAGGGGTGGAGCGGGTTATCTGTGTCACGGGAGATCACCAGTGTGAGCTTGATAACTTGAAAGAGCCCCGATAAAGCTCCCCAAACTAGAAACAACAGAACTCACTACTTACACAGCACTTTCCATCTTCAAAGCCCAGAACCTCAATTAAGGAATTAATAGTCTGGTCATGTTCACGGATCTCTAAAAACGAGACTGGTGGAGCTCCAACTTTCCCTCCAGGAGAAGTGCTTTTGCGTGAAGCCCAGAGAAACTCCTGAGAAGACAACCAGTACTCCAGCAATCACTCCCCTTCTGGAGGCAAGTTCCAAATGGGCCGGACAATTGCTGGGGCTGCCCCAGGAACAGGTCCAGACATTTGTGGTTCGCTGCCCCCTTGAGGGTGTTCTGAGTATAGCAAGCAAATGGAACACAAACAATGCACCCAGTAATGGGACGAAAACAGCCGTTTTGTCTGAGAAGGAGTGTCTGGCATGCCCAAGACTTCTTAAAGAGAGGAAAATATTAACCCAGAGCATAATAACTCCTCTCTCTTTTTATTCAAGACCTAGACAGACTGTGTTGATATTGAGTTCACAAGTTCCATGGGCTAATACCTTCCGAATGAAATGAGAGGGTTCTTGAATTAATGGATGAAACTCTCCCTCGCACATCAGAGGACTGAAGGAAGGTAATTGCCTTCAATATTTATTTTTGATTTGGAAAATCCGAAGCAAGAAGGCTTTGAAGAAGTCAAGATCTGATTATAATTCTAGGCTTGGTGCCAATGGGATAAATTGCCTGGCGACTTTTTGCAGTTATCGACTCTTTGCATCTGACGCCAATGGCCCAGCATGGTACAAAGCCTCAGAAAATGCTCAGAAAAGGGTGTCGTTCCTATATGGCTGACGAAACGAAGAGTGCTGGGGCTTCAGGACTGCCCCCCGCCGATTGTAACCCAGTTATCTCAGTGGACTTGCAGCACCTCAATCCACTAGCAAAGCAGCAAGTAGCCTCGCCCAGGAGGAATCTTTGATCTCTGTGTGGTTTAAGAGCTGTCTGGCTTCCACATTCTTATGATGTAGTGCTTTGGGCTGGCGTGTTTATGGACTTCTTGCCCTAGACAAATTTTTTTTTTAAATAAATAAACATATAAATCAATTTTTAAAAGCGCCCAACACACATACACACACATACAAACATTCAAAGTGTGTGCCCCGAGCTAAACTTTCTTCATTCAAGTTCTAGATTCACAGCATTTTCCACCTGGTCAGCTAACCACATGCCAGCCAATGGAAGAGACCCCACGGTGGTGGGCAGCACAAACGTGGCTGGAGAGGGGGCCTGGCTGGCTGAGGCTCCCTTCTCCTGCCTCCCCAGGGCTCGTGTGGGTGAGATGTCAAAGCACTGGAGAAGGGGCTTATGGCCAGGGAAGCACAGAGATGACTGCAAAAGGGCAGCCAAAGCCTAATGGATGGCGACAGCAGCCCCAACAGCCTAGCAATGGAGCAACAGCCATTGGAGCTGGTGTCCCCCAGACTTTGATCAGCTGAGGGGCTCCAGGGCACCAGGAGGCAGCTCCCTGTACGGCTGATGACCTCAGCCAAGAGTAGCCCTTTCCAACTGACTCCTGGAGTCACCGAATGCTGTCCCGGAAAGTCCAGTCTTAAGACGACGCAGCTGCTGGACCAGGAGCAGCCTGCCCAAAACCACAGGGGGAAAACATCCAATAACCGAAACCGGTGACCCCACCCTGTCTGCAGTTACTCAGAGCTCACTGGCCAAGGTCCAGTTAGGCTGAAGTCTATCCACATTTCACTTTCAATTGAAAATGGAAACATGTCAAGCCAAGACAAACCCAGGGCCTGATTTAGCAGCAGCCCCTGCCATGGCAAAAGCATTGTCATACAGGGGCCAAAGGTTGGCCTCCAACACCCCCGAGGAACATGGCAATGCTTCCAGACACCACTCAAGTGTCTTTCAAACAGAAACTCATTGACCACGTAACCGCTCTATAAATATAGTTACTGTTAAGGGCCCCATTTTATAGGTGAGGAAACTGAGGCACCAAGAAATTAGGTGGTTTGCCTAAGCTTTCATGATAGACAGTGGGGCAAGCTGAACCCGTGGGTCTGGCTGCAGACCAGCTTTCCAAGGCAGGATCTCCCTGGGCCAGCCCCTCCCCCACCAAGGAGCCCTCCCCAGCTGCAGGACCCAGGTGGGCCAGGGGGGATTTGGCGCCTCAGACACTGATACTGTGTTTGCTCTTAGCCCACACACTCTTGGTGGTCGGACCTCATTCCCCACATCCCTAACATCCAGTGTCTTGAAAACATAAAGTGGCCTCCTGACGACTGCTCTTATCTCTCTGCCTCAGGTTCACTTCTAAGGGACAGGCTCTTGCAGCCCAGGCCACAGGGGCTTTCAGGGACAGGTCAACATGCAGCATGGACACGTGCGGGCCTCTCAGCATGGCCCCCAGGAGTTTGCACCAGGAGCTTGAGTTTTCTGAGTGGTTATTTCCTCCTCAGGAAGATGACCGTTGTGAGGCTGGGCGTCTGTATTGGGTGGAATTTTTAAAACACTGATTTAGAAAAACCTATATTAACAAGTGATACCTGTCTCCTGTGGAAGTTAAGCTTCTTATGAAGAGAAAGTATGTATCATCTATCTATCTATCTATCTATCTATCTATCTATCTATCTATCTATCTATCTATCTATCATTTATCTGCCTATATTACCCAGCCACCTATCTATCATCTACTGTTATCTAGCTATCTACCTATCTATCTATCAATCTATCATCTATCTACCTATGTGTTATCTAGCTAGCTAGCTAGCATCTAGCCACCTACCTACATGTGTACATGTCTCAGACATTCATGCTGTTGTGTGGGATTTTCATTACGACCTCTCAATAGTACATGGATTAGAATCCAATTTCTCAAAATGATTAGCTATGTGATCTTGAATATGTTACTTAAAGTCTCTGTGCCTCTTTTTTGTTTTTTGCATCTCTAAAACGGAAAGCATTAGAGTGCTTATCTAATTGGATGGTTACAAGGACTAAAAATTCAAAAATCCACATAAAGTTTAGTCTGACAGCCTGGAGCTTGTTAGCTCTTGATAAATGGAAGAGAGGCTACTCTGGGTAGGAGCAGGGCCCTGATTCACTGAGCCCTGAGAGAGAAGCAGCATGACCCCAAGGGCTTTGACACAGTGCCTTTAGGAGAGCCCTGGCCTGTGCTGTTGGACATGAGCTAACTTTTACAGTTTTTCTAGAGGGAGATAAGGCCCAGAGAACAACTGGATTTGGCTACCAGAGAAGAGAAACTCAAAGGGGCAAATGCAGTTTGCTCTGCAGGAAGCTTTGCAGGAACATGAAGGCCCACAAATGGAGCATGAGAGGGTCCCCAGCGGAGGCCTGGGGTCAAGGAGCTGCAAGTCCTCTGCAGCTGGCCAGCCCAGGTGTGACCTGACACACATATCCCCAGGAAGCTGTCAGGCGCCTTTCTGTGTTACCCAAAGCCACTGCCCCATGCAGGTCGATGAGGCCCGAGTATGGAATGTTTCTGGAAAACCATGCAGAATTCCAAACCTCTACAGCAACCTGAGGATTAGGACACATTGGGCCATCTGGCTTCCCCCACAGCATGGGGCCTGTGCCTGGCACTGAGTATAGTAAGTGTCCCCTGAAGGACAGACGGGGGTGTCTTGCGTGGGGCCCCGAGTTGGGGCTGCTCCTTCAATTGACTCAGGGTTTGTAGGGAATGAGCTTTGGGGAATGTGTCACTTGTTTGGGCATCAGAAGGTGACAGCAGGCAGAGCCCATCTGCTGTAAAGCATGGGCCAGGAGGTTCCACAGAAGTCTGCACCATGGCGCCAAGAGGGGAAGGTGAGGTCAGCCTCTCCTCTCGGGGACCCACCTGGGTAGCTAGTGCAGACAGTGTTTGCTGAGCCTCCTGTTAGAGGTTGTCCAGACCAGACCCAAAGACAAGGGAAGGGGCAGGCGTGCTGGACATAGTGAGAACTGTGCATCACACAGACCCGAGTGGGAAGCACACCTGGCTGCTCACCAAGCGTGAACCTTCAGACAAATTCCTTCCCTTCCCATCGGCACAGGGGACAAGGCTATGATCATCTTCCTCAGCAGTTTCTCCTTCTGAAGGCCTGTCCTCTCTTCTCAAGAGCCTGGTGTCAGAAAGCAGGTCGGACAACGTTCTGAGAAAGACGAGGGTTCAGACCTAAGGAAGCATTGCAAAGTCTCACCGCGTCCCAGCTGGAGGAGCTGGAAGGCGATAGGTTTAAGCCCAGTGGTTTTCAATTATTTTGCACGCAGGAATTCCCTAGGAAGTTTCCTACATTCATTTTTCGGGATGCAATCATGAAGTACCACGCACTGGGTGGCTTCCAACAACAGAAATTTATTCTCTCACAGTTCTGGAGGCCGGAAGTCTGAGGGCAAGGTGTCAACAGAGTTGGTTGCTTCTGAAATTCCATGTAGACTCTTTCCCTGACTCTTCCAGATTCTGGGAGCGAGCGGCATTCCTTGGTTTGCAGCTGTGTCATTGCCATCCCTGCCTCTGTCATCACTTGGCTCTCTCCCTGGGCGTCTCTCTGTTTTCACAGGGCCATCGTCCCTGCACATCTCTGTGTGTCTCTTCTCCTCTTATAAGGACACGAGTCACTGTGGATGAGGGCCTCACTCTACTCCAGGACGCCCTCATCTCAACTTATTACATCTGCGACAACCCTACATCCAAATAAGCTCGCATTCTGAAGTACTGGGGGTTAGGACTTCAGCATACCTTTTTGAAGGACACAATTCAACCCCTGACACCTGCTTGAAAAAACAGATTCCTAGTTCTCACCTACAGAGAATCTGTGTTTTTAATGGGGCTCCACCACCCAAGTGGTTCTTCCAACAACTTGATTTCAGATTTCTGGCCTCCAGAACTGTGAGAGAACAATTTGTCTTCCCTCCCCCTTTCTTCCATCTCCTCCCTCCCCCACTCCATTTCAAGCCCTTGCTTCTCAGTCTAGTTGTGTAGGACACAGCTCCCTGGCCCAGGCTGGTAATATGAGCCTTGCGCTCCCCACCGGCTGAGGCGGTCGGTCACCAGTCGTCGGTCGGCCACTCACAGCAGCTCATGGCTGCTCACGATGGCTGCCGGCCACTCACGCTGGCTGCCGGCCATTCATGGAGGCACACAGTAGCCCAGGGCAGCCCACAGCAGCCCACGCCAACCTCCAGCTGCTCACAGCAGCCCAGCTCCAAGGAGAGCTGTTGTTCACAATCTTAGCTGTAGAGGGCGCAGCTCACTGACCCATGTGGGAATCGAACCGGGGGCCTTCGGCATTAGGAGCCTGAACCTCCAACTGCCTGAGCCACCAGGCGGCCCAAGAGAACAAATTTATGTTGTTTTAAGCCTTCCCATCTGTGGCACCTTGGTCCTAGAAATCTAAGACAGCTGGTGACTGATCTGTCACAGATGTCCCCATCTAGAGGGACACCCAGGGCCTCCCAGGTTATACAGTCAGACTTGAGGCCCTCAGGGAAATCCCAAGGGTGGGTGTGTGTGTTGCCTGTGCATGCAGGGAACAGTGAAGGGGAGCCCTCAGTGTGCCCCTTCTGTAAGCCTCGGGAATGTAGCGGGTGGCAGGGTTACCTGGGGGATGAACCGGCCCCTCGTGCTCTCTCTAGGAGCAAGCAAGCAGGGCAGACTCTGTGGGCTTTTCCTCAAGCTCCTGCATCCAGTAGATAGATCCATGTGAGCAGTGGTTCACAGCTGGGCAAGGACCACGCAGTCTGGGTTCAAATTCGGAGTGTACCACCTATTGGCTGTATCACTGGAAAAACTTCCTTTCCAGTTTCTTCCTCGTAAGACGGATTCACATAGCAGCATCTCCACGAGTGTGGAGAGGACAGAGGAGAGGGGACATGTGGCTTGCTTTAAATGACACCGGGAAATGTCACACAGAAATGTCCATAACATGCCTACTGTGTGTCACTTTCAAGGGCTCTTCCTGGGACTGAGACCGGGCACGGACCTGCAGGAATGCACTGGCCACCTCCTTCCCAAGAGTCGAACTCGGGAATCCACCTTCAGTCTTTGCTCCCTTCCCTCAGGAGCTGCCCTGACAATAACTCGTAGTCACAGTCATAAAAATAATGAATGTGTGTAAAGCTGTTAATGAATCACTTTCACAAAAATGTCCTGATATACTCGTAGTTATACGAGATCTGACAATTCAGTTCGCGAACTTGTCGCACCGATGTTGCTAACTTTTTTATATCAGATGGATTATTCATTATGAATTTGTACCAACTGGACAAACAGTTAACCAAGTTTACTACTTGGAAGTGCTCAAAAGGCTGCGTGAAAAAGTTAGACGACCTGAACTTTTCGCCAGCAATGGCTCTTGCATCACGACAATGCACCAGCTCACATGGCACTGTCTGTGAGGGAGTTTGTAGCCAGTAAACAAATAACTGTATTGGAACACCCTCCCTACTCACCTGATCTGGCCCCCAATGACTTCTTTCTTTACCCAAGGATACAGGAAATATTGAAAGGAAGACATTTTGATGACATTCAGGACATCAAGGGTAATACACTGTTTCCCTGAAAATAAGACCTAGCCGGAAAATCAGCTCTGATGCATCTTTTGGGGCAAAAATTAATATAAGACCAGGTATTATATTATATTATATTATATTATATTATATTATATTATATTATATTACATTATATTAAAGACCCGGTCTTATATTATAGTAAAATAAGACCGGGTCTTATACTAATTTTTGCTCCAAAAGACTCACTAGAGCTGATTGTCCACCTAGGTCTTATTTTCAGGGAAACACGGTATGACAATAGCTCTGATGGCCATTTCAGAAAAAGAGTTCCACAATTTCTTTATAGGGTGGACTAGGCGCTGGCGTCAGTGCATAGCTTCCCAAGGATAGTACTTCGAAGGCGACTGTAGTGATATTCAGCAATGAGGTATGTAGCACTTTTTCTAGAACGAGTTCGTGAACATAATTGACCTCGTAACTACGCTGTGTAGTCCTTACGATTATGACCGTCACTTTGTAAATTAGAAAACAACCTCATGGAGATAGTGACTTGTCGCGATCTCTCAGCAGAGACTTAGATGTCAACAGCAACCACCATGTTTTTGGAGGGAGAGGGAGAGCAGTGACAGGGAAAATGGGTGGTGGGAGACCGGCAGCTGCCTGTGTCTCCAGGCTCCTGCAAGGGAGGCTCAGGGCTCTAGGGCTAAGCTGCCTGCCTGGCTCCCAACCCGAATCCCAAGTAAGTACAGACTCCAGAACCTTCCCGAGGTCTGTAGTGCACGCTGGCGCATGTCCACTGCTGGGAAGAGGCAACCAACACAAAAACATTAGCAACCACCATGACCTTGCTTGACACATGTCTGCCTCAAAAGCACCAGAGAGTGCAACATCTCTTTACTCAGGGGGTTTAGGGGGTGGGGGTGGGGAGACACAAGGTGGGCCACATCATCTTGGCATCTGTGAGACTGGCATCAGTGGCCTGGTCACCATGCTTCACAAATATAGTGGAAACCTCAACCTCTCAGATGCAGTAGGAATTGTTCTTAAAGTACAGCATTACCGTTAATTGGTGATCAGCAGGTTTGCTCTTACCTGAAAGGGGAGAAAGCTGAGCCCCACACCAGGGAAGACATTTGCGTGAGGTCTTGCAGCAGATCAAGAGCAAAGCTGAGGGGTGGACCCAGCCCTCCCAACTCTTTGCCTGGCTCCAACATATCCCCCCTCACATTCTACCCCCAACTGAATGGCAAAGACAAGTGAGTGACGATGTCAAGAGAAGCCGACTGGCTGCTCACTCCTCCTCTGGGACCCAGAGCTCCAACCCCTGACCCTTTCCCTCTTTATCATTATTTATAGTTCAGATACATGGATTCTCGGGAAAGAACTAGATGCCACACAGCTGGGGATTGGGGTTGCTGTGTGCCTGCATGAATGATGTTTATCCTCCATACACAATGGGAGCTGGGGCATAACCAGCCACCACAAGGGCTCACCTTGATTTCTCGTCTCTCTTCCAAACAAAAATAAGCAAAATATGGTGCTGTCACCAACACATGGTCCCAAGCCATTTTTTTACCTTTCCGCCACAGACGAGGACTGCTACAGCTTTGAAATCAGAGGTAGCCTCCAACTCTTGAAAGGTCTGGGCCTTACAGGCAGGACCCCAAGACAGCAGCTTGACTTAGGGCCCGAATCCCACACGAACCACCGGGAACTTTCTATGGATGTTTCTTTCCTGCCGTGTAGGGCATAGCTTCTTAACCTGGGTCCTTGCTGACTCTATCAAGGGTCCATGTGCTTTCGAGTGTATGTGCGTGTGTGTGTGTGTGTTTGAGGAGAGACTTTCAAGGGGCTCTTGAGGCCTGGAAAGCGGTCAAGAGCCGTTTCTAAAAGCAGCTCTTCCCTCAAAGACCACCAGACTCGGAGGAGTACCTGAGCGTGTGCGTGTGGTACCTGAGCGTGTGTGAATGTGCAGAGACGGTGGTGTTTGTGGCAGCATGAGAACACGCCAAGTTGAGCTATTAACAAATGTTACCTTTCCTGGTGATATGTGTTAAATCTATATAATTATAAATGGAACCACTTTAAAATGCAGCCGGAGCTGCCATCCCAGGGGCACTGCCTCGCATGTCTCACTCCTCAAACCTTTGGAATGTGAGAACAGGGCAAAATAACCTTTGGACTGGGCCTAACGCCACATGTGTCCCAAACAACCATTTGCAAGGACAAGAAAGCAGATGTTATGACTACTGGACTGAAAATCAAAAACATTGTTTGGAAGGAGCGTCACCATGTTAGCGTATCTGCACCAACAGAAACGCCTTCCTTCTACTGGTGTAATTGCTCCCCTGCCCTTTCTCATCAATACCCCGGGCCTTTGTCTCCTGATCGGAGCACGCTGTGGGCTTCTGCCGGATTTAGTGCTTCCTGAACAGCCGGCGTGGCTAGTTGTTTATTTATTTATTTATTTATTATTTATTTATTTATTTATGTTGCTCTCAAATAAATGCTTGTTGCCTCTCACTTTCGCCTCCATTTTTAGGTTATCATATCCGTATCATACTACAAGTCTTCCTGGGTACTACAGTATCCCAACATTGGAGTAGCACAGATAGGTACTTGTAGTAACCTTATTTAGCAGGTGAAGGTCCTAACGTTCAGAGGTTTTGTGGCCTGTCTGAGGCTGCTCAGCTGGTAGCCTGGTGACCTGGCCTCCAGATGACACTGAGACCCACGCACACGACAACGAGGGGCCTGCAGTGGGACGACTCCCGGGCTGGTGGAGGTGGCAGAGGGGAGTCCTCGACACGATGTTCCAACCTCCCTCCACGGCCAAGGCTGGGGGAGCATCAAGTTTCTTCCAGATGCTTCGATATTTACTCTGTCTCTTGCCCTTCTCGTTGGCCAGAGACTGGCATCAGTGGCCTGTTTAAAAATTGTTCCTTGTGAACAGACATTACGGATCCCTGGCCAGGAGGCAAAGAGTGCAAGCTTAGTATTGGCTCAAGTGCCTGCCATCTTCCCCACATCCCTGAGCCCCCGCACCACAGAGCAGAGACCCTTTTACACAAGCAGTGGTAACACGAGGTAATGAGTTTGCTCAGAGACAATGGGTCTCTGACATGAGGGCAGTGGGAAAAGCGGGACCATAAAAGTGACCCGTCTCTGGATGTCCCGAAAGCTAACGTGCTTAAAGGGAGCAAGATGGGGAAAGGTGGGTTACGAGGACAATGGAGAGAACAAAGGAGAGTGGAGAGAACAGAGGTATAAAAGTGGGTGTTCTCTGCTGGGAGAGCCTGCCAAGCCTGGGGCTCCTGCTCCTCCAGGCTCTGGACACAGGAGTGCCTCACGGTGGGAAGCAATGGGCAGGCGTGTGTTGCTGACTTTGCTCTTCATGACCTGCATACCCGTAGCCAGAGTGTTGCTGATGGAATCTGAGAGGCTGCCACTCACGGCAAGAGGCTGAGTGATGGATGACACAGTTGGGCTATTTCAGGGACAAGGTTGAAGTGGACCTTTTTAAGGAATGGAATCTAGGGACTGCTGGACTGGGAGATCCTCGGTGGATAGACAGCGCATGTTATTATTTGTATTCTCATGGCCTAACCCTGATATATGCATGGATGGATGGATGGATGGATGGATGGATGGATGGATGGATGGATGGATGGAAGTCAAGGGTGAATTCACTCCTGGGCCTCTTTCCTCACCTACCAAATTATGTGGGTCAAGTTAATTATCTCTAAGACCCTGTTACACTCTGTCCCATGTTTTTTATAGTCTCGTGACCGAACTGCCCAGGACTGCTGGGCTAATTTGTGGGCCAAAAGGAGTAAGTGTTGGAGGCTCTCTCACCACTATTAGCACCAAGAGGCCAAGATTCATAGAAAAAGCAGGTAGAGCCAAGTCAGAGGAAAGGAGTACCGCTGCTGAGACCAGAAAGAGACTGGAGGTTCTGTGCCTACAGCCCGATGTCCCTGGGTCTGAGGTGCTCCGCCCACCCCCTCGAACCCTCCTGCTGGAGAAAGACACTGGCTTTGGAGAACAGACACTTACCAAGCTGGTCACACTGTTCTCTTCTCCTCGCGTAGGAAAAACACACATTTTGGAAATGCCCAGCCCTGACCAACAAGGGAAGATCCTGACACTTGTGTCTGTATGAGAAGCAGCTCCTCCATAAGGGGATGCCCGAAGAAGTCCCAGGATTCACAATCTCAGAGGCACTTGGAGGAATTTTCACCAAGTTGAGAAGAAATAATTGAAGATAAATAGGTAACTTATGTCACTTTACCCTTAAATGATTTCTAGATAAGAAACGCTTAAATAGGGCCTTTGCGCCATGTGAAGAGGGCAGGAAACTAAAATGTGTTAAGTGCTGTGTCAGTTTGGGGTCTCTGAGAAGCAGATGCCCAGATAAGATGAGACACATAAGACATTTACTGGGGAGCACACCTGTGAGAGAAGGGGAAGGAGCAGGAATGGATGGGAGAGCATCAGACCAGGCTGACCCCCTAAAGGAGGGTGGATTGGCAGTCTCTCACCGCAGCACAGTTCTAAGAAAGTTCCAGCCAAGTCCATGGGACGTCCTTGAGCCAAAGTTGTCTGTCAGAGGAATCCTACATCTCCCCGGAAGGGACCTGTCTTACTGCCCCTGTCGCACTCAGTCGCTGTCTGGAGCAGCCTATGAGGCTCTGTGCAAACTAACTAGTGGGTCCAAAGGGACCACAAATGGGCTTGTGACCAACCATGAGGGGCACATTTTCACAGCAGCCACGGGTGCTTTCTATGGGGTCACACTTTCTAACCGTCTCCTTCGATCCTCACCCATTGCTGTTGGAGACTGGTATTATTAACCCATTTTACAGATGAAGAAACTGAATTTCAGAAAACTTCAAGTTCTCCTGGACTGTAAATGACCAAACCTGGACTTGACCCTCTGTAACTGGCTCCCAAAGCCTCCCCAGTTAGCTTGATGAGCACGGCAGAGTGAGCTGGGGTAGTGGATTTAAGGGAGAAGAGGCAGAGGACACGGGAAATGCTCTCCAGGTGAAAGGATGTAGGTGACACCACATGCAGGGAGCTAGGGCATCCACACTTTACAGCCACCCGATTTAATACTTAAATAAGGACCATTCAGGCAGGGTGACAAACGTGGCCGGGAGAATTGCTCAAATGTGGCTTATGTGGTAGGAAGGAATGCTGGCTCCAAACCTGCTCTGTTTGCAAACCAGAGAATGCGGTCTTCTGAGGAGCAGCCTTTGCTTAGAGCTTGGCTTGCCTAAGGGCTGAATTTATTTGAAATGATGGATGGAAGCAAACTGTCCATTCAGCTGTCCCTTCAAGATGTCAGATGTTAAATGTGGCTGCTGAGCAACGTCGTGCTCTCCCGGCTCTTAGCAGCTTTGCTCAGGAAGGCAGAGAAATAACTGTTCGCATTGAGGAGGAAACGGGAAATACAGGCGGAAGGAAGAGCTGTCCACTTCCCCAACCCAAGCCGAGATAGGTGTCTGTGCAGAGGCCACGACATCAAACTGGGAAAGCCATGCGTTTTCAATGGATTCTTTGACTCCCAACTAAGAAGACATCATATTTTTCAAAGACTTGAAAAGTCATTTTTTTCCAGACACCTTTAAAAAATTTAAAGATACAATCAAAGGGCATGAGTGCTGTGATTCTCTGTCATGTGGCCCCCAAGGATTAAACCTTGAAGCGTCCAGCCACCACCCCCATTCTACCGAGATGGGAAAATGCCAAGAAGGGGACTTTCAACCAGAGCCCTGCTCTGCCTCCCCCATGGCGTTCACCTTCATAATTAGAGTTCTCATCACACTTTTTAATATGTTACTGGAGCCCTGGCTTGGCCATCGGAGAGCAGCTGGTCGGCGGGTGCGGTGAGGGTTGGACCTCACGGCTTTTACTCAGAGGGTGGGCCATGCTCAGGTTGAAAATGGAAAAAAGCCCACACTGAAAATGACCAATCACTTTGGAACAAAGATGGTCTCCGATGACCTGTGGGCCAGGGAAGCCGAGACCGGCCACAGGTAGGGGAGGGGTCCGCAGGCTTCGTTAGGCGAGAGGCCACATTGGTAGTTATTACTGGAGATGACAAACAGGCACCAGGGAGGTGCCAGGTGAATTTCTGTCCTTTAAGGAGACAGAAACAGAATACTTGCTCCTTAAATCCTATTGCTTAAACATATGAATAAGATATACCATTAAAAATTACACTGAGGATGAGAAAAACGACAGACATTTGGTGACACACCGTGGTGGAGGCTGTGGGGCTGTCTTGTGTTGCCAGGGAGACTGTAAATCGGTACAACCCCTACAGAGGGCCACTGGGCAACAGTTAACACAATTATAAATCCACATGCCCTCCGACCCAGCCAGGTCTTCTGACAATTTGTGCAGCAGAGACACGTTTGAAATGACAGGTGTACAAGCTGATTCATTGCAGCTCCATTGGGGGTGGCAGACAACTGGAAACAAACCGAGAAATCCATCAAGGGAAAATTAGTTAAATAAAGCCTGGGACTTCCAAACAACAAAGTATTCTGCAGCTGTGAAAAGGAATGAGCAAGCTCTCTGTGCTGATAGAGACAAAGTGCCTGGGTATTTTGTTAAGTGACTAAAAAATCAAGGCACAGAATATTGTGTAGAGGAGATTACCTTTTGTGAGACAAATGGGGGCGATAAGAACGTATATCGGCTTGTATTGGATTGGGCATATTCTAGAAGAATACATAAGAATCGACAGAGATATAGAGAGGGTCAGGGTAGGACATGGGCTGATGGGCTGGGATAGGAGAAAGGAAGACCTTTATATTTGCAAGGAACGTGAATGCATAGCATGTTGAACAATTTTCAATGAACAAACTTGTCTTACATGAAAATATCCAAAATGGGCAAATTCACAGTGATAGAATTCAGGTTACTGTTTCCAGGGTTTGGGGAACAGGGGTAGAAAGAAATGAAGTATGACTTTTTCATGGGTCCCGGGTCTCCTGTGAGGATGATGAAACTATTCTGGAATATGTAGTGCTGACAATTGCGAAACACTAGGAATACACTAAACGTCATGGTAGATTTTATGTTATATCTATTTACAATAAAAGAAAAAGATGCCTATCTGTCATAACAGCTACATTTCCAACTGCACAGGCCTTCATTTGGGGATCATTTTGTAATTCAAGAAGTATTGCCCAAGTCCCACTCATTCCAGAAACTAGAGTGTAAATATTTGTTCCTGCTCCAGGCATAAAGCTTTTTCACAAACGTTTGAGAGACACAAGCTCACAAGAACCCCTATTTCACTAAATCTAGTTCATCAAGAACTAAAATCCAAGGGGTGAAGGGCAGCAGTGGGTGGAGTGGAAAGTCAGGGGGTCTCATTAGCAGGATCTAGAGATACCCGGTTCTGGGAAAAGGGTGTAAAGAAGCCCTGTGGGCACCTGGAGCCCTTGAAGCCAGCAGCTGCCGGGCCTATGGATGAAGCAGAGGAAACTGTGACTTGCCCAGAGTGGAAGAGTGCCTGGGCAACCAAACACACTGACCCTAAGACAAGACATCTTTATTTTGGAGATGCCAGCATCCATCTGTCAGAGCGCTGAGGGCGTCCAAGTCTGTGTCAGCATTCCTGGCTCTCCCAAAAGCTCCATGTGAAACCAGTGGTTGATCGACTACTTACCAATCCACCTAGCCAGACAGACGATCATGACGAACTGAACTGACTGACACATTAGGAACAGAAGCAGCCCATTTGAGTTGCAATACGGGGTTGGATCAGGGGATTCTGAGACTGGTCTACATTCCTGACCTGTCTGAGAAACCTAACTTCTGGGTCTGGCTGGTAGGGGAAGGGGGTGCTGGGGGTTAGTTTATAGAACAGAACTTTTCAACGTGCTATCTCATTTTTTTCCTTGCAACCAATTTGTAAGGGGTCTTTTCTCTGTTATTGAATAGGCAAGCAATACTCTAATTGTTTAAAAGTGCCTTCCCCAAGCTTCTCAACCCGCAAGAACTCAATTACCAAATCTTAGCTTGATATTCGCACCTCTTTCCAAGATGCAATACAATCTCCCACCAGGATTATGAGTGGCACGTATGGGTGTGTGTGTGTGTGTGTGTTGCAAGTTTCACAACTTACGCACTGCAGAACATTGAAGATATCATTTATCTTGTCTATGACTCAGTTTACTCAGTTGTAAAATGGATACAATAATGTTTTCTTCGTAGGGTAATAATGAATTTAAAACAGCAGTGCAATGCCTGAGCCTGTACGAAATCAATGTTAGCTCATGTTATTTTTTAAAATAACTGTCCTTGTAACAGCAATACATTCTCTATTATCCAGCATGGTTGATAACAAAGTGTTTTGATTCATAAAAAGTTCTGATAACTAGATTTATCATGTAGATCATGATGGATTACAATGTTTCAAAAATGAAAACACAATAAAATATTCTGAAGCTGGATGTCAAACTAGTCTTCCCTTGGACAATCCACAGGGCTTTGGGGGACCTAGGGGCACCTCATCATGGATATCACTTTAACGTTCATGCAGACATGCAGCCATCCAGGTCCATCGAGTGATCCAGGTAAAAGAAATGGATCACAGAGAATATATTGTGACAATTTGAAAATGCAGGTGAATGAAGAAGCCAATCAACTCCGCAGCTCCCTTCATGCTTGGAAGGAAAGACTGGCCTTAATGAGCCTTCCTTTCCTGACTCATGACTCATGACTCAACCTTCTGTGTTCCCTGCTGTTTGCTGGATTCTCTTCCAAGTTCAGAATCAGCCCAAAGCTCTTTCTTAAAAAGAACAGCTCAGCCCAAGGGAGTTGCTCAAGTGAAATGTCCAGCTGCCCTGGGAGAACAGTTATTTCCCAACCACCTGACTCATGCCAAATTGCTTACGGCTTGTACGATAGAGAAGTCTGAAAATGTTTTTTTTTCCTTGCTCTCCCGACCAGATAGAAGGTTTCAGAGTCAAACACGGGGCAACGGACCTGAGGCCAACCATCCATCCCCCTCGGTCGTGGGGGCCAGCACCTTTGAAGTCTTCAACTGAATGGAGAAATTCAATCGCACAACTTCCCAGCACCAGCTCTCTTCTCTGATCTGATCGCTCTCGGGTTACTGTTACTGCTTCCAGAACTCATTAGGCCCGTTCCCACCATCTGCCTGCTAATTCTCTCTCCCGCTTCACATTCCCAATCTCTCCTCTGCAGCCCAAAGCGCGCCCTCACTCAGGTTGCCTTTGCTGTCTGCATCATTCAAGGAGTCACTTACACTCTGCCTTACATTTCAACATAAAACTTCCCTTTGTTTATGCCATGACTCCCCATCAGCTACTTGAAGAAAGGATCTGTATCCGGTATGCCTTCTGATCCACCTGGTGCCTAACAGGGGCGCTCAAGAGTGAATGAATGAATGAATGTGTGATAGAAACCACTGTTCAACACTCAGATCTTCTACACATGGTGGAAAATATTGAATTGACCCCCTCCCCCAAAGGGTTTGATTTGACATTCCATAGCATAGTGTTCTCAAACTTTAGCGAGCATCAGGATTCGCCAGAGGGCTTATTAAAATAAGAGCTGCCCATTCAGCAGGTCCAGGGTGGGCCCAAGAATGTGCATTTCTAACAAGTTCCCAGGTGACTTGGATGCTGAGGGACACACTTTGAGAAGCGCTGTCTTAGATCCATGGTCCTCAATGATGAACCAACAGGTCTGGATACTGGTCCCAGCTGTGCCATAGGTGGATGGGGGACCTGGGGCAAGGAATTTAAGCCCTCCAAGCTTCCTCAGCTGAAATTTTCCTTGTATGATTACTAACGTTACTTTTAGCTCTAAAGTTATCTGAGTACAAAAGGTCAAAAATACCCCTCCTTGTGTCAGCCACAATCCTACCATCTTTATGAAATCGTAAGCAGCAAAGGCACTAGTTGAAACAATGCTTTTCAGTTCTTGCACCCACAAGAGCTCAGTCCCAAGTGGTGGTAGGTTCCACTGAAAATCTACAAAAGAAGGAAACTGAGACCAGGCAGCACAGAGACTTAGGAACCTGATGGGGGCCAGAGCCAGCCATGAAGAAAGACAGACCAGATTCTCCTGTCGAATTAGCGTCTGATCTGAGTCTGGTTGCTTTCCATAGGCTCCAGGCCCCGAAGGATGCTGGCTTTACTTAGGCAGCAGGAGTGGCAGGCTCCACAGGTTGGCCCGATGGCCAAGGCCTCAGATAGCATGACCCAGACGTCATAGCCACGGGTGCTTCCCTGCCTTTAGACAGTCAACATGGTCTCACTTCCATTTTCTCAAAAAGACAGGTGTGATTCTTTTTGGCGTTGGCGTTGGGGGAGAGGAGGGCTTGTTCAGGGCCTTTCAACCCGTGGAGTAACTTGATTCCTGGGCTAGGCCCCTCCCCATGAGGCAGCTCTGCCCTCTGAGGCTGGGCCCCATAACCAGGAAGAAGCCATGTTAATCTTTGCTTTTCCCCAGTTTTCCCTATGGGAAACAATTTCCTGTAAGAGTTTCACGAGCTCGGTAGGAAAAATATGTATAGATGAGCAAATTGAGACACAGCAAAGTCAAATGACTTGCCCAAGGCCAGACAGCTCTTGGCACCGTTATCTGAAGTCCCAGGTAAAGGAGGACTAGGTCCGAGGTAGAAAGAAACTGCAGACTGAGAATGGGCTGATGGGGAAAGAAAAGCTTAAGTGTGAGACTGGTCTTCAAGTGAGATCTGCAACTATTGTGATAGACTCAGTACCCGTACTGGTCACCCATATGCCCCTCGTCCAGGTAAACTGAGTCACCTCTGAAAGTATTTTAAAAGGGGGGGACCACTATGTCCTAAATAACCTCTTCTATTATCTTAAAAGTTCATCAAAAATATTAAATACTGGGGCCTACTTCCTGCGATAATTAATGGTCTGAATTAACCCAAAGTTTCCTGCATTGACTCCTGGGGCAACTCGAGCCCATGCCAAAGGAGACCAACACTGGCCACGGCACCGCAGCTCACAGCTACAGGGTTAAAACAGTGATTGTGACAACGTCCTCCTCCTAAAAGCACCCTATTGATTGCTTTATTCATTAAATCTCTCCTGGCTTCTGTTTTGCATTTTTATGTTCTGCCCTACAAAGGATATACTGTCCTTTGCTAAGATCCCTTGATTAAAACTCCAAGTATTGCGTAATCTTGCTGTTCCCACCCATTCTACACCCTCCCCGTTCCTTGGTTCTCATCCACTTCAGCTTCCCTCCCATGCCCTTTGTGAAGATGTGGTTCTGAAAACCACATTTGTGTGATCCTGCCTTACACACATGACTCTGTATAAATGGCAGCCCAGAAGGGCTCGAGATGGTGAAAGGAAGGGGAGTTCTAGGGAGCTGGGAATTGCCTCCCCATATATTATTTGATTCCACAAAATTGAGCTTCGGGCCCTAACCACTAAACAGTCCCTGGGTTCTAGATCCAAATTTCCTTTATCAGTTGTTACACAGTGTGCAAGAGAGCCAGGATTGGCGTGCCTCCATGGAGCAAACTGGGAAAACGTCTTGTACGGGCCGCCAAGTCACTGCCATGTTACCCAGCCCGAAGCCACCAGGCAAACCACACAGGGCTTCTGTGGCAGTCTTCCAGGGGCTCAGGGCTCCTACACTGGTGTTGTGAAGGTGGAGGTCCCCGCCAGGTAGCACTTCAAATGTTACCTGTGAGTGCCACTGCATTTCACAAAACTTCCCCTCTTTAAAAATGGACATGGGTCTTCAGACTTCTCCGAAATACCAAGTAGAACTTCTTTTACAGAAAAGTAATATCATTGAAGTTTGGGGTATTTTGATGATCTAATCTGTTCTCTGGCTGCCAGACAGTGTCACCCTAAGATGTCTCTGAGCGATGAGATGCTTCCTTTGTTAAGATCGCCTGGGGAGAAGATGTCACACCTCCCCAGTGGCAGCCACTTCTGTCTCCGGTGATTGCTACTCTCCGGAAGTGTTTCACAGAGTAAAGGTGAGTCCCTCTATACTCAGGGAGAGCATTTCTAGGGTCTGGTCCTGAAGACAAGGGGGTAACAGGTTCCCCCTGAAGATCACATTCTCAGGGAACCCAGAGCCCTCAGAAGTTGTGCTTATTAATGAAGATAACAATCATTCTGTCTGTGAAGACGCATTGTGGTTGAAACTGTATATTCATCTCTTACTGGGGAAAATGCCTTTATCTCATTACTGAGTGAGATAGCTACCGAGAACAAAATCAGCATGACTTGATTGGATTTATCTTCCTCAGAAAAAACCCAAAAAACAAAAATCATTTTGTTCACAGAACATAAACACGCAAGAATAACTTTAAAAAGTGTTATTAATTTAAATGTTTTAACAGGGACGTTATGTTATTTAACACCTCTCACGAGGAGATGACCTGTGGAAAATAAACAAACCAACCCACACGTAAAGGCCACTTTTCAGCTCTTCCTAATGTGACATAGCTATGCCTTATTTGGAGGTGGCCGCTTATGAAAGTCAGAAAGTCATGTCATAGCTCAGGCTATGTGAAGAATCATACGTTATATGGAATCAGAGCTTTTTACTGCTAAAAAGAACATTGGAGATTACATAGGCCAAATTCCTCTCTTGGCAATAAGAAGCCAGATGCCTGAGGAACAGGGTTCTGATCATGTCACGTCCAGTCTAGTGACCTTCCATTGAGCAAGGAGGCCTCACTTGCTTCTTCTGTGCAAACATGCCACATTTTTGCCTGTAGTTCCCAACTCAGCATTCTTATTTTGACAAAGATTTTGCTTTCCTGCGGTTTAAAGTCCATGGGCCTATCACTCCTAATTGTCTTACAATACAAGTGACAGACAGCAGATCCATTTCTCCCCCACAACTCTTGTCACTTGAAAGACTGCTGGGTTTGGATGGATAAACCAGGAGTATCCCTGAGCACAAGACACAATATACAACCTGCATCAAGATGTGAAACCATCAAACAGGCATTAACGAAGGACATAGAATGAAACGCAGAGAAAAAGAATGGGTGTCTTTTGTTTTTCCAAACTCCATGTGATTTCTCTCAGACTATTTGTTTCTTTCTAAAGATAGCTTTTGCTACCACAGGAGAAACCATGGCATTTAATATTACTATTATTTTTTTTTTATATATATATATATATTTTTAATCTTCACAACTGGCTTTGGGGCTAAATGCAGGAAAAACCAAGGGAGAGAAATCTGTCTACCTTGTTCCTGGGACACTTGGCCACCTGTACAACACGGAGTGAAATTGTAACAAAGCACTGCATTGACCAACTGCAAAAGAATCCTTCTTTCTGCTGCACCCTCTCTCCCCACCCTTTGGCAAAAGCCTGAGTAAATAGGGACATTTTATGCCAGGACTTGAAGGTCAACAAACTCCTGCTTTGTCAGAGGAACCTGGGAATGAAGTCGGTGGACTTCACGGAAACGCCATACCTTCTCACTCCGTGGGTATTTGAGCCTAAGGATTAGGAGTAAAGAATCTCAGGGAAGCTTGCCAAGAACATATGCAACAGACACTAAAGCTATGGCTTAGGGCCACCTGAGAGGTTTGGCAATACCACCGCAGCTGACCTCAGCCCGTGGGTTATGTATGGTGAGGCGGACTTGCTTTGTAGTGGCCATTACAGATCCTCCAGCTCATCTGTATCAGGATAATTGTAAGATAGCCCCCCAAGATTCTCAGAGCCTGTATCACCTCCCCGTCCTTGGCAGGGAGGACAGGACCTGGGAGTATGATGGAATATCACCCCTGTGATTAGGCCACATTGTACGGCAAATGCAAAGAGATTTTGCATATGTCATTAGAGTCCTTGGTCAGTTGACTTTAATTAGGGACATTATCCTGTGTGTGCTGAACTTCATCAGTTGACTTTAACTCAAAAGGAGAGTATCCTGGTGGGCCTGATTTAATAATCAGATGAGACCCTTAAAAGAGGGACTAGAGGTCACAGATGGAAGAAGTCAGAGAGATTTGAAGCAGCAGAGACATAGTTCTGTTGGCCTTGACGAAACCAACTGTCACGGTAGGGAGAGGGCCATGTGACTGGGGATGATGGGTGGTCTCTTGAAGATGATGGCCTCAGTCCTGCAGTTGCAAGGAAGTGAATTTTGCCAACAGCCAGTAAGTTCGAAAATGGACCCTGAACCCCAGATGAGAATCACAGCCCTGGCTGACATCTTGATTTCAGCCGGTAAGACCGTGAGCAAAAAACCCAGCTATGCCATGCCTAGACTCCTGACCTGTGGACCCCGTGAGATGATAACTGCATGTCGTGTCAAGCTGCTAAGTTTGTGGTAATTTGTTAGGCTGCAGAGAAAACTAATATATCATCCTAGGAATTGCAGGGAGAAAAGGTGCCTACATTTTTCTCCATTTGTTTCTTCATATCCATGTTTTCTGTACCCACTTTTCCTGGTCACGGTGAAAGTTCAAAGTCAGGGCTTGTTTTATGCATGAGCAAAGCAGGATGCAGCATGGATAGGAGGGAGGGTGGGGGTGGAGGCATTGAGACAGGCTCCTGAGATCTCTGCACCTGGTGTTTTGGGGTTATTGAAGGTCTGGGTGATCTTGTGAATGTGTTCTGAAAAAAGGCAGCTCATTAGACTTATTGTGGGTGACTAATTCTCCCTTCATTGTACGTGGTCAGATGATTAGATATTCTTAACCTAGTGACACACAGCACAAATACCCTGCATTTGGGGAGTGACTTCTTTCTGCCAGAAAGGAAAATGTCCACCCAGAATCCCTAAGGTAAATGGCTAAAGGGTCTGAACTTACCGGTAGAACCAGGCTGAGGCAAGGGGCGTGGGGAGTGTGGTGCTTGTCTGTGGCTGGAGGCCTATTCTCAAGCATTGTTACTGGGGTTAAACTATCTCACTGGCTCAGGGTTTACAGCTTAACAGTTGGAGATGACAGAAGATTATGTCATCGAATCCCTATACTTGATAGAGAAGGAAACTGAGGCCCAGGAAAGCTAGTTGTCTTCCCCAAAGCCTCCCCAGCCAGAAGCAACGGGGACAAGACCAAAACTGAGAGCTTTCAACTACCTCCTGTCTGGGCACCTTTCCTCTGGCATAAAATGACCCAAGTGTTGCCTGTTGGTTAAATTGCCAATAGAGCATTGGTTGCGGATCCTGGTTGGTCTGTGCCTAGCTGTCCTTGCTCTGCTGAGAGCATGACACCAACTCTCCTGACAGACCAACTTGCCTCTTGCCTTAGCTGTGCCATTGGCTCTAGAGTCTCTCAGTGCTAAGTGATGATGAAGTGACTCAACCATTCCAAGATCCCAACCTCACTGCGTAGTTTAGTTTCCTGCAGCTGCAGCAACCAAGTACCATAAGATGGGTGCCTTCAAACAACAGAAATGTATCTTCTTATTGTTCTGGAGGCCAGGGCTCTGAAATCAAGGTGTCGGCAGGGCCACGCTCCCTTCGAAGGCTCTAGAGGAGGCTCCTTCCTTGCCTTTTCCAGCTTCTGGTGCTTGCCAGCAGCAGCCCTTGGCAATCTTTGGTTTGTTGCTATATCACTCCATTCTCTCCCTCCATCTCCACATGGCCTCTTCCCTCTGTGTTGTTGACTCCACCCCAGCCCTGGGGTCATCATCACTAGGCAATTTGACCCCAGCACTCCCACCAGCTACAGGAACCTCACCTCCATCATCAGATCCCACAAGGACACCCCTCAGGGACAGGAGAAGGGCCAGGAGGATATTTGGGGGACGCAGCCATGAAACGACGGCAGGAGAGTACCTCCTCCAACCAACCACCTGAGCAGGTGACCTCACACCTACTTCCAGGCCCAGGGCTGCGAGGACAAGTTGGCTCAGGGAGGTGTGCTCAGAAGCCACGGCTTGTAGAAAAAGAAGTGGATATCTCAGCTGCTATAGGTTTCCCAAGATCCAGGAACTTGGCCCTTCTCTAAAATCCTCATGCTTCTTGGAGCCATCAGTGCGTTGGGCCCCAGGAGGAAGCATCAGGTTTACGGGCTTGGAGAGGAAGAGGCCAAGGAGGGATTCAAGGGCGCTTCTCAGTTCCTGAATCCACAGGGCTGTGCCCACCTCCACCCCATCAGTCTTCACGAACAGGAAATGGATGACGGGCTATCAAGAGCAAGTTGAGCTAGAGGTAGGAGTGACGAGGAGTTTCTTGTCTTAGAGGCACGTCCGTGGCAGGGCAGAAAGCCACAGAGCAGGGTGGAAGCCCCACCACAGACATCCTTCTGCTCATCAGAAACTACAGCCTGTAGTGCGTTGTTCTGTACACCTGAAACTAATAAAAGAAAACGACAGCCTGACTTGGGAGTGGACTTCCTGGAAGCCAGGCTCAGTCCAGCAGCCCTAGCCTAGTCTTTGCTTCTCTGGCCCTGCAAAGCCACTCTTTGACAGGTGGGCTGCCGTGGACTGACTCTGAGAAGGCTGGACTGGGAGTGGATGAAGTCCTGAGGCGGTCTGTGCCTCAGGCTCAGGGGGTCAATCCAACTGGCACCTGTCTGAAACCCAGTTCCTGTAGAAGGTGGGATGAGGCCACCTGGCTTCAGAGAATGGGAGGAAGCGCCACCTAGTGGTGAGAAGGCTGGCCAGGCCTGGGTGGGCTCGGACTCTGGCTTGAAGACCACTCACATTGATTTATCTGCCTTTCCACTTCTCAGGGCCTCAGGTAAATGTCATGCAACTGAAAGCAGTGTCTCCAAGCCAAATGGGAGGGTCCCGATAGAGCCACCCGTGCACTGTGGAGCCCATCCAGTTCACAGGGTGCCTGACAGACAACTGAACTAGCACTAGATGGCCCACGCGAACTGACCAAAGGGGACAGCTAAGCAGTTAGCAACCACCATCCTACCAGGGGTGTTTCATTGCAGGAAACCCGGAGGTCATGGCACAGCTGCCTTCCACCTCCGTGAGAAAGTTCCAAGGTCCTGCAAACTTGTAATCTTATGTCCTGTCCGTTTTAACATAACCCATATACAAAGAACAAATACCAGAAACGGTAAGTTGTATGCAGCCAGCCGCACGGCAGCTTTCACAGAGAACTTCTAAGCACACCGCGTGCTACACGACTGAGATAGTGCTCCCATTTTCCAGGTGAGAAGAACAAGGTTTAGAAATGTTGAAGGATCATTCAGACATGTCAGAGGTATCGGTAGCAGATTTAGAACCTGTCTGCTGTTGTTTGTGTTTTGTTCTTCTAAACACTGACACTGCCTCAGCGTTCCTGCTCAGGATGAGTTTAGTAACTTGTTTAACTTGTCAGTACTTAACGCCAGAAAGGGGAGAGCAAGCGAGGAAACCTGAATGCTATTTGAACGCTCCCATCTTACAAAACCAAGCACCGTTCTGAGCAAGGGCCGTTCCCCTCTTTCTGGTGTGATTATTCTGGACCTTGATGGGGGCCTGACTCAGATTCACAAGCGTTAGCCACCTAAAAAGATGGCGATGCAGGTGACAGAGCCCGGCAGGTCACCTGAGCCGCGGATAAGCCCAGACCAGTCACTGATGGCCACTGTCCTTGTCAACTCACCCAGGGGTAGATCAGCAAACCCGTCACAGGAGGGGGGATGAGAAGATGGGAGCAGGGGTGTCATCAAGAAACCTGGTCTCTGTTCATGAGGATTGTTAGGACCGCTGAAATGTCCAGGGGTTGAGGGAGGGAGAGGCTGGGGTAGAACAATGTGCCCAGTAGTCTCTGAAAGGAGAGAACTGCACGGAAGTTGACTAAGACCCCACTGCAGCCCAATCCCAGGCCTTATTCCCGAAATAGATGGCTTCCACCCCAAACCTGTAACTCGCTGCTTTTGAACACAATTTCCCCTGGACTGTGGCCTGACCCAAAAGTGGCAGCTCTGGGCTCTCCTTAATTAAATGGCCTTCTTCAAGACACGGGTCACCAGAGACTCAGCTGGAACCCTCTGCAGTGGGGACGATGACTTGGTCAGAGTGCGGGCTGCAATGGCGGGCAGCCGTCCTCCTGGGACCCTGAGCACACAGGCAGGCAGCAGGGTCTCCCTGACCTCCCACACCTACAAAAGCCCTGGCGAATCACGATGTCCCTCTGGGAGCAGAGGCCATTCACACGCATCTGGTCTCATGAACGGGCCGTGCCCTGAAATGTGGAACCATATGAAACCAATAGTCAAAGCATCTGCAGAGAAACTGGCGGTATAGAAGAATTCAGAATTAAACCACTCTATGGAAGGAGAAGTCAATGTATACTGTGAACAAATCCCCTAACATATCCATTTTATGTCTCCAGGGCTTTGTGAATTGTGTTCTTGGGAGGATGCACACCTTGGTGCATTTAACAGAAAATAAGATAGATATATATATATATACACACACACACACACACACACACACACATACATATATATATATCTTTTTTTTAAGAAATATATATACATTTCTTTAAAAATCCAGGGGCTACTGGACGGCTCAGTTGGTTAGAGCGCGAGCTCTCAACAACAAGGTTGCCGCTTCAATTCCCACCTGGGATGGTGGGCTGCGCCCCCTGCGACTAAGATTGAAAATGGCAGCTGGACTTGGAGCTGAGCTGCGCCCTCCACAACTAGATTGAAGGACAATGACTTAGAGCTGATGGGCCCTGGAGAAACACACTGGTCTCCAATATTCCCCAATAGAAAAAAAAAAAAGCTTCTTCCAAAGCCTAACTACGAACCATGGGAAGTCAGGATGGAGGCCCAAGCAGAAGGCTGCTAGTGTTTTTCTGGTCACTGACTGAAGGAGGCATGAAAGAGATCCCTGACTTCACCCTGCAGTGTGTGTGTGTGTGTGTGTGTGTGTGTGTGTGTGTGTGTGTGTGGCGGGGGGGGAGGGGGACACGGGGGTGTTGGCACATGTGTAGGTATGTGAGTGTGCCAAAGGGAATGTGTGTGTGTGAGTATATTGTGTATGTGAATGTGTATCTGTGTATTTACGCAGGTGTGAGTGTGCTTGGGACAGTGTTGTGAGTGTGTGTATGTGTGCAAGTATGTCTGTGTCTGTCTGTCTGTCCAGGGGCGATGGGCTTAGGCCCACATTGAGTTACTGGGGATGGACCCTGTAGATCAGAAAAAAATGTGTTGAGACCTCTCGTCTCCAAAAGTCTTTTCCTGGGTGAAATTTTATCATTCCATCCCCATTTGCTGGGCAGTGTCCAGAAAGTATAACTTTGTGATATTCTTGGACTTTTTCCCAGCCTGCATTTGGAGACTGTGTGCTCAAGAGTAAAGCTGACTTTTTTCTAATTGTCAGGCCGCTTGGGCAACTAGGAGGGAAAAGGGAATCCCCTCCCCCAGAAAACTTTCCCACGTCGGCCTGATAGGAGGGATTACCACACACGGTGTGCCTGTATGTGCTTTGTGTGGTATGCCTTGAAGAACCAATACATTTTGTTTCAAAATCCACACTGTGATAAAGATTTTAGGCCAGCCAAGCAGCCCTGGAATCTTTCTCACCTTCCTACATAAGAACAGCTTTTTAGGGGCTTCTGAAGGGGTTGTGGGGGCGAGCCGCTGGGAGGGGAACTGTCCACCATCCGACAAGTACATTTAAAAATGGAAGAGTCTGTAGTGTACAGCACAGGGAATATAGTCAATAATATTGTAATGACTGCACGGTGGCAGATGGTCACTAGACTGAGCGGGATGATCACATCATAAGGTATATACATGTTGAGTCACTAGTATGTTCACCTGAAACTAATATAATATTGTATGCCAACTATACTTGCATTAAAATTTTTTTTTAAAACCAGAAGAGTCTGCAGGGCATCTGTTACAAAGACAGGTCACACGTGTCTTTTCAGACCTCTTTAAGGCTCCGTTGAAAAGTCTTTGTGGTTCATATTCAAATATAGATTATCGCTAATCCAAATACCACTGATCTGTGGTTCAAAGTTGCTCTCCCCATTATATTTTTCATTTTTTGTATTAGTTTCAGGTGCATAAAACAATGTAATAGTGAGACGTTTACCATTTATATCCCTCACACAGTGACAACCCCCTGCCCCCATCCACTACCCCTCTGACATCGCACACAGCCATTGCATTTCCACTGTCTCTATTCCTAATGCTGTACTCTGCTTCTTGTAACCATATATATATATATATATATATAAACTATATATATTATATACATATATAAGCTTGTAGTTGACATTCATTATTGCTCAGCTTCAGCTTCAGGTATACAGTGCAGTGCTCAGGCATCTACATCATCCCTGAGGTGGTCTCCCTAACGAGACACGTGTCCATCGGATACCCTACAAAGTAATGGTTAGCACTCTGGACTCTGCTCTCCCCATTTTAAAGGAAGCCCATTTCCGTTCATTTTGTTTCTTTAACTCTAAGTGGAGAATGCAAAGGAGGAAAAAAAATTAAAGATATTGGTTCCATGTAAACATTTTTATAATTTGTTTAATTTTTAAGGCACACAGAGTTTGTGTAGATCATTTTCACACCTAAAAGTACAAAGTTAGCACTAGTAAGAAATGATAGTCAATTTAGTTACCAAATTTAAACGTAACATTATAAAACTAGTCTTAAAAATCTGATTCCTAAACAGATATGAAACATGTATAATGGTGACACATGCTACACACTAGCACTTTGTTTCTCTTCCTAGTCATTTTTCACTAAATTCCAGAACAGTTACTTTAATGCATTTTACTCTCTTCCAAAGGAATCGCTCACAGAGCAGCTGTATACTTTCTTTAATGAACATTTTAGCATCAACTGCACGCTACAACCAATTCAACAAGAGGGTTTTCTAGAAGATGTGTGTAAAGGTCAAAGAAACACAGTCAGGTAGGTAAAGCTTAAACCCTGTGAGGTCTTGATGAGTATCGAAACAGCCTCCCGTTGTGTCTTCCATGCCTTGAATTGGAGCCCAGCAACCCAGCCCACACACACAGCTGTCGATGAGCTGGCTACACGGATGGTGGAGGCGAAGCCACAGCGATACCAGAAAACTCTTTTGAGTCAATCGTTTCCACTTCCTCCCCCAACTTGACCGTTTACCAGAACTGCCCAGGAGTGTCACCATGAATTTAATCTCTCTGGATTTTCCCTGCCTGACCTTAAAATGACATGATAAAAGGCAGAGAAGCAGCAAGAACCAAGCTAACCACACAGTATGTCACCGCATTGATGAAGACACGCAGTATTGGGGGCTTAGAGAGAGTGGCCATTAGAAGGAAACAAGGTGTGCTTGATTGACCTTTCAGCACAGGGCAGAGAGATTCTCCAACTTGCAGCTGACATTCAGAGTCTTCCCTAAGGCAGGGTCTCTGTGAAAGGGGAGGGAACAAGAGAAGACACCAGACAGGAGGCTGGAATGAAAGACACAGATAGGCACTTTCCTCCGTTGCGACCCTGGCACCAAAGGCATCAGCAAGGTGGTAACAAGACAGAGTGGGGACCACCTCCGGCCTCCTGCTGGTCCCTGCTGGTCTCGGCCCATCTGTGGACCCTACAATCCTCCCCCCTTGTGAAACCTGATCACAAGCAACCTCTCCAGCTCTATAGTGCCAAATCTGTTTGTTCCAGGTCCTCAACGGATAATCATCAAGGCATTACCAAGAGGTCCCCTCACCAGTCCTTTAAAATAAAGTAACGCAATACCACATAGGAATGAAGTTGTGTGTGAGAGAGAAGAAGAGACTGAAGATTGGGAAAATGTTCACCAATAACTCATCAGTTCTCTAAGTATAGTGAAATTTCAAGTCATTTTTTTTCCCTTCCATCTTTATCCTCTCCGACAGTGTTTTAAAATATCAAAATAGGCATGTATCATTTTGTAATTACAACAACGGTATTTGCATTCTGAAAAAAATTAAAATGCTATTTTAGAGGAGAAAAACAGGCTAAACACGATTATAAAAACTCTCAGAGGCAGACAAATTTGTTAAAAGTTGAAGGAGAACTTGAACCCAAACCCAAGTTGCTCTGAAACTTAAACTGCGGAACACGTGCCCTAAATGTGAGTTACAATGTCAGTGAAGGTCAAAGACATAAATTACCATAAACTGAACAACTGGCTGCCTGGCGACAGACACTGGCATTGTTCAGATGCACAAGTGAGTGGACCCTTTACAAGGCCTCGTATCATTTAGTGTTGAGTGGATCAGGATTATTAAACTGTTGGCATTGTTTTGCGAAGGACGGTTACTGTGGGGACATACAAAGAACACACTCTTCTCATAGCCTCGCTCATACACTGGAAATAAGGCAGAAACACCTGGCTTCACTTCATCCTTTTTGCAACGTCTGAATACGCGTGTTCAATCTCCTGGTCAGCTGGACACGTATTGGTGAACTCGTCCCTGGCATATGCATTGTTCAAGTATCTCCAGAGGCCACTCATTTCAGCAGGAAAGTCAAAATCTCTGTATCTTTTGGCCACAATCTGGAAATGAAGAGGACATTATCAGCAAAGGGGAAACCCACCAACGCAGGCAATTAGATCAATCCACTCTCTTGAGGTGTGTGATATATTCTCTATCTCAAGCCCTGATGTCACCCCACCGTCCTTTGGGCTACCCTGAGTTGCAGTCGGACTCTCTGTGGGACATACTGGGCCTGGCAAGCTACAAAGGTACTGGATTCAAGCAGTGGCTCGACACGATTCTGCCCACCCATTTCTCACAGACAGTCCTTGAGATCTGCTGGCGCGACTTTGCTCTGTATGCCCGTGGAGTTCCCCTAATATTTCCGGCAGTTTTCTCTTCGTGGGTGCCGCTGCTGTGGTACTTGGTGCCTCGAGATTCATGATGGATCTTCGGTGTAGGCTGTGCTCAGATCACTGGGAAGTGCCCTCTCTTTTTCCTACACGCCAAGCTTCATCTCCCAAAACCCCGAATCCCTGCGCGTGTTTTTCCTGCAGGTTTCCATCATTCTGCCACAAATGACAGAATCCTTTCACATGCAGAGGACAGAGTCATGAACGAAATGGACACAAATTCTTACCTTGTGGAAATAGTCGATGTCAGGACAGGGCAACTGAGAGTAAACAACATGGGCAACACAGCGGTGTGATATGTTTTCTTTGGGTGAGGGGCTGTCGTTGGCGAATTAGTTACAAAGGAGGGTGTAAGCTGTGGAAAACTATTGTCAGTTTCCTAGGGCGGCCTTGACAAAGTACCACACACTGGGTGGCTGAAACAACCGAAATGTATGTTCTCGCAGTTCTGGAGGCCAGAAGTCCAAGATCAAGGTGGCTGCAGGGCGTGCTCTCTCCAAAGGCTCTATGGGGAAACCTGTTTCTGGTCCCTCTCCTAGCGTCTGGTAGCTCCTTGTCTTCCGAGAGCATAACTCCCATCTTCACATAACGTTTCCACTGTGTTCGTGTCTCTGTCCAAATTCCCCCTTTTTATAAGGACACCAGTCATATCGGATCGGGGCCCACCCTACTCCACTATGGTCTCAATATGATCTTAACTAATTCCCTCTGCAAACAATGTGTTTCCAAATAAGGTCACATTCTGAGGTCCTGGGGGTCAGCACTGCAACATAGTAATTTGGGGGGGGACACAATTCATTCCTTAACAGGGACTCAGGGCTACAAAGGCCAGTTCCGCTTTGTCGTCTCCTATTGCATTGGTTCCTGGGGTGTCTGAATGAAGTGACGTGGGACTTAACCACAAATTAGAAGATCTTTGGGACTTGTTTCTCATATTTGGAGTCCAGCAGCCACTGATACAGTGTGGCAGCAAAACAGGACCATATAACTTTCAAGAAGCCTCCTAAATTGTTTAATATCTTTTGCTTGAATTTCACTTTACTGACGTTCATCTTAAGAATTCTGCTTTCCTTTTATTTGCTTTGCCTGGTTTATCTTTGCCCATCTTTTTTTTTTTTTTTTAACATTTCTGAGTAAATTAGTAACATGTATGCCTCCTATAGATATCAGCTTGGTTTTGTATTATATTTTCTGAATTTCATACTTACAGCAGACCTCGGTTTTCGAACATCTCCGTCGATGAACATTTCGGTTTATGAATGCCGTAAATTTTATGGATCTATGGTATCATGAGATAGTAAAATTCATGCTACATTTGCAGTTTTAGGGGTTGATTTTAAAGGTCTGGAATGGATTAATCCATTTTGCATTACTTTCTATGGGGAAACCGTGCCTCGGTTTTCGAACGTTTCAGAACTCGAACAGTCTTCCAAAACAGATTATGTTCGAAAACCAAGGTACCACTGTACTTTGTTTTCTATCTTTCTACATATATGTGTGTGTGTGTTGTGTGTGTGTGTGTTGTGTGTGTGTATGTGTGTGTGTGTGTGTGTTTCCCTCTCCGGTAATGGTCTGTTTTAACTCTTCCAGTGATTTCCTATACAACCTTAAATAACACGAGTAGGAATTCTCTATTGCTTGATTTATCAACTTTAGATGAGACCTGTTTACTCTCCTGATTATGACAAATAAGGAAACTAGTATAACTACAATTCTTTCCATTTCTTTTCCTTTATCCCCCCTTCCAATGCTTGTAAAAACAGCCAAGCTTACTATATTCTGATTCTGTCCTATAACTGTAATTCCTACTATTTAGTCTTAATTCTGGTTTTAGATTTAAATAGGTTCTATGTTTATAACCAGTTCTTTTATACCACACACTTTCTCTGTTCTTGGATTCTTACTTTGATTATCATTTTATTTTGTCAGAAATTGATTTTTGAAAAATGGCTCAGGAGTACTTATTTTATTAAGAACGAAAATCTAGGTAAAAACAATTTACCTGGATATAAAATTCTCACATCCTACATCCTTTCCCTTAATCCTCTATAAATATTAAACCACTGTCCTCTGGTGTCTATTGTGGACATGGAGACACGTGAGACCAGTCTGGATTTCTCCCCTGTGTAAGTGGCTTCACTGTTTACTTCATTTATAATTATTATCACCATTATCATTATCGCTGCTGGTGCTGTTATTATTGTCCAGATACCAAGAGGGTTGTTTCTTATCCTCAAAATTCAGTGATTCGTCAAATATGTCATAGTGTGTTGATTACACTGGGGCTAGTTTTCTAATCACGGCATGTTCTTTAAACTGATGGTTCAGGGCATCCTTTAATTCAAAATGATTTTCCCTTTGAGCCTTCTTCTTTTTTTCTTGTTCTCTGGTTCCTGGGTGTGTACATTGGGGATCTCTCTAACCTCCTGGTTCTTCTCCATCTGATTTGGGATGATTGTCTTAGGCCCAACCTCCAAATCCCCAACTCATGTCCAGAATGTCTTTTCCTACTTCTTGCTACTTCTAATATAACTTATTTCTGAAATTATGTTATTTGTCTTTAAGCTTCTTTCTTGAGCTCTGCCAGCCTGATTTTCATATTCTTTGCGACACTATGTTTTTGTGACATGATGTGTCTTGTCTTTGAGCTTTTTCACAAAAGATTCATTTGTTCTTTCATTTCTTTGAGGCCTTAGAGAAGTATCTATCTGGAATGTTCTTTAATGTACAGGAGCAATTCTTTGTCAGGTATGTGTTTCCCATCTACTTTTTCCTCTATTTTCCCTTCTCTTTATCCTTTTCCCCTCCCTTTTTTGATCATCCATAGAGAGATCCCCCTTGGATCCTTTCTGTTGATTAATTATCTTTGAGTGAGGCAGATTTACTGGCCCTACCATTTGCTTAAAAATAGTGTGGAGGGCCAAGGGAATGAGAGGGCAGTTGGTGGACCAATTTGGATATTTACCCTGAAACACTATCTCACCAAACACTACCCTAGACTCCGCCCACGAACACATTAGGGTCAGGCTCAGGGTCAAGGTTAAGGTTATGGTCAAGCTCAGGGTTAGGGTCACAGTCAGGGTTAAGTTTAGGGTTAGGGTCAGGGTTTGGGGGTAGAGCATCCTCCACTCTGAGGCCCACAGATTAGTCAGGTCACAATGACGAAAACTGAAGCTCAGGTCATTTACAGTCTCTCTCAACTGGTTCAAGGCAAGTTTCCCTTCTCTGCTCAGCAACCACAACGCAGAATGCCACTCCCCTTCCCTCCTCCATTCTACCTCCCCTTCCTGTTCCTCTGAATGAGGGGACTGTGGCAGGAAGCAAAGATGGCACCACCGTGGGGCTCCTCCCTCAGTGCTGTCTCCCCGGGGATCTCAGCTCAAAAGTGACCCCTGCAGGAATGCTCCCTCTTCCTCTCGTGGCCTGCTCCCTGCCCTAGTCCTCCAGCAAAGACGCCTGGGCTGCCATTTCAGGACTGTATGATTTACTTTTAGAGCAAGCTGAACCTTGCTAACGACATGCAGAAGATTGCATTATCTCTATGGCACCTCACCCTGGACAAAGTTTCTTAGTCTTTGAGGTGGTTATCTGCCCTTTCCTGGTTTTATGAAAGATGAACTTAAGGCTCTATTTTTTCATATTGTGTTAGCTGGGTTTCAGAAAGGAGAATAAATTATAAATTCCTTTACTCTCTCATCTTTTACCATAAATTCCTTTAGACTGATTCTCATTTCCTTTCAGAAGTGCTCCATCCTGGAAGATTATTAAGCTGTTTGGCATTTTGAGTGCTAAGTGGCTTTGAAGATTTTGCTGTTAGGTCTTATATTGGAGCCATGGACTGCTTTATTTCATTCTACATACTTTGCTTCTACTGAAATGTAAAAGAGTCTTTCTTTATAGGGGCTAAACAAGTGGCAAGTGATGTTGGATGGCTGAGGCATTTCTCTTGCTCTTCCCTGACCCCCAAATACTCCTATGATACTACACTATACTGATACTATTGTATATCAGTATACATAGTGTACTGATACTACACTATGATACTATTCTAATCATAACCATGATTAGAATATATTCACTAAAGGGGCGAAACCAAGACACAACTGCATGAATATCTCATTGGAAGATGGCTCCCACATTTCCAATTTCAACAATCACCAATGTAGCAGGTTTAAGGGGTTCATAGGCTTTCATTAAATTTTAGGTGTCAGGGCACTGGCAAAGTTATTTATATTGTTATTATAATAATATAAAGTTATTTAGAATGTTCTTTTCAGAACATTAATTTGCAGGATCAGCAGTATCTTTAAGGTTGGAATTTCAAACGGGTGCCCTGAGCACAGCAAGGAAGAGAGAAGAAAGAAGAGAATGGGAGGGGAATAGGGAAGGAAGAAGAAATGCAGTAAGAGAAAGGCAGGAGAATGACATGGAGTGACCCGCGGTGGCTGGCAGCCCACAGGAACATCGGAGCCAAAGATTGTGGGAACCTAATTTATAAATTTCTAAATGCTAATTAAATGTGTATTAGAACACAAGGTCCTTGACTTGTCTCCTCTTCCATCTCCCCTATCCAAAAGCACCTAACTCTAGACCTGGTGGGATTTGAATAATAAAGGTGCTCCAGAACAAGGTGTGGGCTTCTTCCTGGGGCATTTGGGGTTACTGAAGGCCAAGGACATAGCACTAGTGATAATGACAATATCAATTAACATCTGTACCGTGTTTCCCCGAAAATAAGACCTAGCCAGACAATCAGCTCTAATGCATCTTTTGGAGCAACAATTAATATAAGACTCAGTCTTATATTGTATTATATTATAAAATTAATATAAGACTCGGTCTTATATTGTATTATATTATATTGTATTATATTATAATAAAATAAGACCAGGTCTTATATTAATTTTTGCTCCAAAAGATGCATTAGAGCTGATTGTCCAGCTAGGTCTTATTTTCGGGGAAACATGGTAGGTGATAAAGAGGCTGGGGGCACTACTGACGGACAGCCGTTACTATGGAGTCCACTGTGGGGCCATCTGCCTGGGAATCATAGGGTCACCCCAGAAGTTCTGATTTAGTAAGTTGGGCTGGATCAAGGGATTTACATTCCTAAAAATCTCCCCAAACAATTCTTATGCCTTCTCATGTTGGAGAACCACTGGTCTAGGGAGCCCTAAAACCCTAATAATATGTGGCTTATGGCTCTTATTTCATGTTCAACTATCTGAGAAGACAGGATATCAAATCTGGCAGAGGCCCAGCCAAGGAGCTCTCAGTGCACCCCCAGCTGTAGGAAGTCGATGTTAAGAACGGAGAGAACAGGTCTCCGTCATCCCTAGGCAGGGCTTCGTGTACCCTGACGATCACCAACAATCGGCCGAACTCACATTTAAAACTCACTCATCATTTCCAAGCCTTGAACATTAAATGCCAGGTATAATCAATGTATTCCCTCAAGCTGCTTTCGCTTAACTTTTCTTTCGGCTGTGGGAGCAAGATTTGAAAAGAAGCAGTGAGGGGGGAGGGACAGGACTCATGTTCCCAGACGTTGTTAAGAATATCTGAAGGTACCTGAGAAGATCCACGTATCTGAAACCTGGGCTCTGGCTGCCTCAAATAGAAACAAGCTAGAGTTTTAACCACATTTTAGATTGTTTCATTGTCTGGCCAAGACACAAGTCAAAACAAAATAAAACAAAGCTCCATTCATGTATTCAGCTCATGTGGCAGGAAGAACAACAAACCTTAATAATATGGAGCTTGGGTAAGAGGTTACAGTCGGCGAGGGTGAGCTCGTCTCCATCCAGGAACTTCCTTCCAGAAACAGCAACTTCCTCTGCACTGTAGGCATCAATTTCATCAGGCAGAGGGCTATTTAAGTAATTATCCAGCTTCTTCAGGGCCTTTAGCAAGTTCTTTTCATAAACTAGAACAGGAAGGCAGAAAATGACTAAGATAAGCCATGAGTTAGTTGTCATCTTTCTCTAGAGACAAGGAAGGAGTCTGACTGGTCTCACTCCTCCCTGGAAAATAATTCTACTGTCTACACAACACCGCTACTTCTTGAACTCATTCATTTCTTCAAAGATCTTTATGGGACTCCTATCATGAAGTAGGATTCCCATGATGCAACTGGGAACTCCTGGTGGTAATTATTTCCCTCCCAAAAAAATATCATTTTCTGGGCTTCCAACCTCTAGAAGAAGCACTTAATCTGAAATCCATGTGCTTAGTCAAATTTGGAGGTAGTTTTACCTTATTTCTAGACACAGGTCCCACCCCTCTGTAAAATGAGGCAGAATTCCCAAGACCTCCTAAGAAACCACACCAGAAGCCAAGTACATGGCCATGTTGAGAACTTACTCTCGTTCGCATCCTTCTTGGTGTTTTTTATAAATGCTGAGAATTTGGCAAACACATCATTTCCTGCAAAGTTAGATTCAGGGTGTTGGGTCCCCAGCTTAGGGTACCTTAAAAAATGGAAAAGTAGAATATCACAGATAAGCAATGTTTGAGTTGGGATGACACAATGTTGGGGGAGGAGGGCAGGTGGATATAAAAATGAAAACTTCCCCTTCAATGTTTTCCTAATCCTTTTATCTTCAATGCTCAGAGCCACGCAGTCTGAGGGTAAGCTTCAGACTGATTGTTCTCCTCCTGGGACCCAGGGCCCACCTGGCCTCGCCGGTCTTAGTTCCCTCCCTACTAAAATGAAGGTGTGGGCTAGAAAGTCCCCTTCCAAATCCAGTACTACATGACGTTGCGTGCCAAGTGCTCTCCTTCCCTTCCAGCAGTGTACCTAAGGCATGGGCAACCCACGTGACATCAACCAACCTCCTCCCCCACTTCCTGCCATCAAACCCTACTTGCCAAAATGCAGATACAGAGCAAAGAAACTCAGGCCACCTTCACTCAAGCTTTCTAATCTTGCCCTGTGTTTTCTGTGGCACGCCACGGGTACAGTTAGGAAGTAAGTACCTCGGCCACAGGAAACCAAACACACGAAGTCTATTGTTGGGGGTAAGTGACAACCATGATGTGACACTGGTTTTATGAAGCCTACCTCGGGGGAGCTAATTTCTCCTCTAAGAATTCCTCCATCTTATTCACGTCCGTCTTGACTTCACCATCAAAAGTCATAAAAGGAGGGTTCGTTCCGGGAGCCAGGTTCTGCAGGTCCGCGGGTTTCCTGGGTGGGATGGAATGGCAGTGTTTGTAGGCCAGTGTGAGACTCATTTCCAAGGCTTAGCCATGTCCTCCCCGATTGAAGAGAAACAGCCCTCGAGGCTTTCAAGGGAAATTGTGTGTTTACAAAATGGCTTACTGGCAGTGAAGTGTGGCCCCTGCTCTGCATATGGAGGTGAAAAAGTTACCTCTCCCCAGTGTTATCAGCCAGGAGCACTGCTCAGACAGGCTTTGGAGAGGTGCACAGCTGACCAGTAACTGGGCGAGCAGGTTCCTCTGGCGCCCCCAACTCCTACTCCTACCTGATTATGTCTCATCCGATCCCATAATTACTGCTCAGCCCACACTTGGCTTTGATTCAGGGTCCTGACCAAGGGCGGACAGGCCTGTGATAACACCATGGGTCTTAGGGGAGTGTGTGTGTGCGTGTGTGTGTGTGTGTGTGTGTGTGTGCGCGTGTGTGTGTGTGAAGTTAGGTAGTTATTTCAATAATGCAGAAAACCTCACCTTACCTTTTCAGGTCCACTGTTGTGACATTAAATATAACGCCCTTTAGCCAAAGAATCATAAAGAGACGCTGAGAAAAGGGGCAATTTCCAATGCTCTCCCCATCACAACCAGCCTACAAGTGGAAAAAGAAATCTTCATTGGAGCCAGTCTCACAATTATACGTGCCAGATTCCACAGCACACGTGCACAAAATCATTACAAATTTTCGTTCATGGTCATGAGACTGTAAATATCCTTCTGAGGCCATTTCACTCAGCCTCTGTGCCAAGGTGGGAGTGGGGCGGGGGAAGGAGGGGACACAGGCACAGTGCAGCCAGCATTTTCTTTCTTCCTTCCCACTACCTCACCACTTCCTGCCACGCTGGGCCTCTGAGTAGCAGTGCACAGAGGGAAAGAGTGGTAAGAGGGAACTCCCTTTGTCACCGAAGGCAAAGAAGAAAGACATGCTCTCTCCCCCTCCTCTGTGTCTTGATCCTTTCCAGAAGCAACACACCTCTCTTTTCAGGCTGATCATGCTAAACAACAGACCAGCCGACTCTCCCATCCAGACACCATCCCTAATAGTCTCTGCTATGCTCAGCTACAGAATGAGAGAAAGGGATAATATGTGCTTTGCGATCCCTGGACACTGTAAAACTCTTATGACCCCTCCTCTGATTCATGGGGTGGCAGAGAGATGGGGAGCAATTGTACTTAGAAGGTAGACTATTACCCAGCTGGCGTCGAGAGTGGAAAGATATGACAGGTTCCTCTCTGATGACCCAAAACAGGTCACATCCACACACCCATTCCCCAAACACAAGCACAGAACAAATGAACGTATGTCCTCTGGCAAAGGAGAAAGGCAGGTGTCAGAGAAGAGAGGGGAGTTGGAGGGCTTCCCAAACCCTGGGAAATGGAGTGGTGTTACCAAGGCTAAGAAAAGAAGTTTCGAAACTCTTCTTTCTCGTCCCATCTTTCTCACTCCACACATCTCTGATGAGGTTATCGTCTTAGCAAAGTGCTGCTGGAAAAGCACAGAGGTGACTCAGACATGCTCCTCACATCCCCAGACTTCACTGACACAAACACAGCCATATTTAATCCATGACGTCCATTTCTGCCACATGTAGCTAAAAGAAAGTTGAGAGAAAAGCACTGTATCTAGAACCTGAGTAACAGAAAGGCACGAGGCAGAAAGTGAGCTACTGTTTTGGAAATTGAAAACAAATAGCCTCAAGAAAACTGAACAATGCAAGATGTACTTAACAGATGTTAGCGTTAAGTCACCCAGAGAGGCTATTAGTGACAAGATGTCTCTACAAATTAAGAGGACCAGAGACACACAACCGGATTTTAAAAAGCCTCTTCACACAAGGCGAAATCCAAATGGCCAATAAGCACATGGAAAGGTTCTTAACATTACTGGCCAGCAGGGCAATGCAAATTAAACCCAGAGAGATACCACTACACACCTACCAGGGTGGCTACAATGAAAAGGTCTGGCCATGCCACGTGTGGACAATACAGAGCAACTGAATGTTCATTTGTTGCTGCTGACAGTGTAAAGAGGTACAAGTACCCTGGGAAACTTCAGCAGTTATCTACCGAAAGTTAAAAATATGCACTTAACGGATGACACAGCAATCCTCCTCCCAACAGAAACGAGCGCTTATGAGCACAAAAGACACATATAGAAATGTTCTTAGTAGCTTGAGTAAAACAGCCCAAACCTGGAAACCACCCAGTTACCATCAAGAGCAGACTGAATAAGTTGTAATGTCTTCCTACGGTAGGACACTGCCCCACAATGGAAAAGAATTGGCTATTGCACAAGCAATGGTGTGGATGGATCTCACATACATAATGTTGAGAGAAGAAACCAGGCTTGAAAGAGTCCTGTGTAATTCAACGTAGGTGAAGTTCAAGCACAGGCAAACTTCCCAGTGTGATGAAAGTCAGAATAGCAGGTGCCCTGGAAGCTGGGTATTGTCTGGGAAGGGTCAGAGGGAGCCTCCTGGGTGGCAGGAATGTCCTGTGTCTTGATCTGGATGGTGGCTACACAGGTATAGTCAACTGACAAAGTCTTAAGGTTTGAGGACTTTACTGCATGTTTTACTTCAATACAAAAGAAAAGAAAGTAAAAATATTCATTCAAAAGTAATACGGAGAGTCGGATTCAGAGGGTCTGGCATGGGGCCCAGGAATCTGAATAAGCTTCCCGAAGGTGTTGTGAGGCCAGTGGTCAGGAAGCCATGAAGATGATGGGCAGGGTTATTACCCAGAAAGAGGAACCAATACACCGGGATCACTGAATGCAGAGTCCCTGGAGCTCTGGGGGCTTGCTCCACACCCTTCCAACCCCTCTGGCTCTCCCTTTCTCCCTCGGGCATTTAGTCTTCTGTCCACTTAGTAAAGGGGAGGAGCGGAGAATTTCCCAGCTGGAATCTGTGAAGTTGCTGGGAGCCCGAGGGGTGGGGAGGTGGAGAGTCAGGACCCAAGCGTCCAAGTAGTTGTTACAACTCCCCTGAAACAGCGCCCCCCTCGGCCACCTGAGTCCCACCCCCTCATGGCCAAGTTGAAGGCTGCCTACGTCCTGATCAGTGTGTCCCAGAGCAAAACGCACTTCAGACCTGGGTCTGTAAAACTCCCAGCAGCTTGCTGCTTGGGATCCTTCTTAAATCAGGCTGCTTTCTTACCCACTGCAGGTTGGGGCAGAGTCAAGCCAAGGAAAGAGGACGGGGGAGATGAACGCAGGGACACAAAGCCACATACTTTGGCCAGTGCTGACTTGTTCTGCAGCTTTTCCACCTCTCTTTTTTATAGTTGTTACTCTGAGCACAGTAAAGTCTAAGATGAGTTCTGCTGAGGGGGGCCGTTGTTTTCTTTCTCTTCCTGCCTTGTCTGTGTAACCTTGGGAATCCAGTGATACCGCATCTTGAATGTCAAAGCCCCGCTGAGCTTGTGGCTGCTTTGTCATCTCTGACCTGATAAAGGGCTGGACGTGTGGGACAGGATGGGCCTCCCTGCAGCAAACCGCGTTCTGCTACCGTGTCTGGAGAACAGCTACGTTGCGTAGGCCTGTTCCCCCTGCTCTGTCTCTTTAATAATCTCAAGCCCGTGTGTTCCCTTGAAATTGTTCTTCTCGCCATTTCCTGAATCCTGGCCGCTACGTCTTTAGGACAAGTAAAGGGGGGAGGAGCAATGCATTTGGGGGGGGAAAAAAAGAAGAAAGAAAGAAAACCTGCCTTTGTCATCTGACTCTGTGAAAACTTGGACTTCTTAACAATCTCCTTCCCAGAACTGCAACTGGGACCAAACATGTGGCCAGAAGGTAGGACGGTGGTCTTGTATGGCCACTGCACCCACCACTTCGATGACAGTGATGAAAGCTGTGATTGTACATGTCCCCCTCCCCCCATGCCTGAAAACGAAATTGCTCCAACCCAGCACGGCTGGTGGAATGAAGGCTGTGAGGCACTTTAGAAGAATTAGCTAGCTGCCACAATTGCCAATAAAACAGGATTTACATACCCCATGTTGCCTCATCTTAAATTGCTCTAAAAAAATTTTTCTGTCTCGTCTGTTGTAAATGAGGGAGTTACGGGAACATGGTGGGAGTGACGAGGACGCCTTGCTGCCTAATTGTGTTCCTTTAATGTGCTTCAGTGCTAGGATGTGCCAGCAGAAAGAAAGGCAGAGATATACCATCTGCAAAGCCCACTATTGAGCAATACTGGGAGAGAGTGGACATCTTGGTCACATTTATTAACCGGACAAAATGACGAGATCAAGACGTACTTATTAGGAGTGAATAACTGACACCGTCGCCATAGATGGAACATTTGATCGCATAAAGTTTTATCTTCCATTGCTGATAACGCTGTCAGGCTAATTACACTATGGGCTCACATTTCTCACAGAATTCTCAGCCTACGGGGGAAATTTTGTATGTATACGTTTCTGATAAAATCAAATTAAGCAGTTTGAGAGATCAGAGTGTCTTTTGTTTCCAGTGAAGACCCAGGCACTTGGAGAACCCACGATTGTATGTCTGCCTTTCAAATTCAACTGTTTTGAGTGCCGACGATGGTTATTCTCAAGAGAAAAACACGAATGCCTCTGACATGTTCCGAAAATTTCTGCGTGCAACTGAGACCAGCGGGAGCATTCGAGCTCAGTGGTAGTTCTGCTGGGTCCCGGCCTGTGCCCACCTCCGCGTCACAGAGGCCCCAGATATAAGGGTCCGAAGGTCACAACAAAGGTCAGAAATTCCTCTTCATCACCGGCCCTCTTCAATTTAGAGCCTTTCCCACCTACTCTTTGCACACTTAATTCCTTTCAGAATTTGTGGGGAAATTTTTTTTTTTTTTAATTTTCTTTTCAGCGCGTTTCGCTTCAGGCAAATGAGCTCTCCAAATGCTGGGCTGGAGTTACAAGTAAGGGGTACCAGCCACTCCCCCACCTTCACTAAATGACTCCCGTCCAGCCACTGCCCTTGAAGGATCAGACAGACCCCTGGCATCCTAGTCTAGACTTGACAACCGGATGATGAGCCCTCAAAATATTCTTGGTGGCTCCTTGGCACTCCATCCTCTCCTTCCCGCCAGAGCAGGTCACCCACTCACCATCTTGATTCCTCACCTTCTTGGTTCTACCTTCTTTCTAGAAAATTCTATGTAAGCCTAAATGGTAAACATTCTGTAAAGTAAGCATTTGTCCTTACTCTACTCAAATGTAGTGAAAAACAATTTGGCAGGGGGTGGGGAAGGGGCAGAGACAATAAAGAAGAGGCAATAAATTGATAACATTCTAACGATCCCTTTGCTGATAACTGGTGTTCAGCCAAGGAGGTACAAAGTGTCTCCTGTGTGCAGGGAAGTGTTCCAGGTCCTGTGGGAGACCGGGAGGGATCTGGGGGCAAACAGTTTGGGTGTGTCCATCACAGGGATACGAAGAAAATCAGGGAGTGAAGATGGCCCACTCTGTTTCCAACGTTCCAGAGGGACCAAAGCTGAATAAAAACAGTAGCTGACCAGAGGAGGCAGGGGTCAGAGACAGATTTTGATGTGGGAGGCCTTGGACAGCCACCAGAATGAGTTCTCCTCTGAGAAGAACAATGTGGCCTGGAGGACCAGCCAGGACTCTCCTCTGCTGGCTGCTTGCCCAGGGGAGGGGAAGGCTGCACACAGCACGGCCAGAAAGTTCAACACAGCTGGATGGGAGATGACGCCCTCCGAGTCCCTGAATTCTTTCTGCATCCTTTGCTGAAAGCACGATGGCCTCACACACCTTGGGAACTGGCGATCGGACCTACAGTGTGTGGCCAGGCACAATGATTCTAGCCTTCTAACCGAACAGTCGGCCTTCTCCAGGTTCCTGGGCTCCCTTCCCTCGGCACCTGGAGTGTTATTGCACAAACAACTGACGCCAGTGTGTGATGAACACCTCTTGTGGTGTGTGAGGACCTAGGGGTCATCAGTCATCAGCATGCAGCACGCGGAAGAGCTGGCGTTTGTGACAGGGAAACGTGGAGGCAGTGACAGCCCACCACCCCGCCCAGCCTGCACCCACTGTCTCTGACTCAAGGTCTGCCATCGGGAGCAGGTCGGGCTGAGGAACTTGTCCCAGCCCAGCAAGCAGGCCTTGTGGGATGGGTCGGGGCATTCTTACTGGGTCTTTTCTTACTCCCAGGCAGAAGCAGGTGGGAGAGCGGGGATCTCTCTAACCCCTGAAAGGGCGGTGTCTGGAGTCAGGGCACCTGGGTGGCTCCCACAGGCCCTGGCAGAGTTCCTCGCACACAGTAAACACTCAAAAACTGACTGGGGACTTGAATCCAATGGCTCCCATGTGAAAGAAGCCCAGTGCCTCACAGCCCCTCCCTGCTATTCCTTTTCTGGGCCAATGTCCATAAACCTTTCCCTTTCAGAAGCAAACAGATTCTCACTGCGACGAGGTCAGCCACAGAGAATGACATTGAATGGGAGAAGGGAGAATCGATGGTGGAGGAGACAGAGGGCGACGGACAGGGAGACAGGGTGCAGCGGGGCAGCAAAGTCTTCCCCAAGCCTCTTGGTCCAAGGGTTTGACTGAGAATGCAGTCTTTTAATAGATCTGCGACTTCCTGCTTTTGAATAATTCCGTGAGTGAAGAAAATGCATCATTCTTTCCATTCGCCTGATAAGTTGCCGTTTCCATTCCTAAGTAGCATCATGTCTCTGCGAGGCATCTCGGTCGAGGGGAACGGGTGCAGCCTGGAGCCAGGCAAAGCTGGTGGGGGGAACGCTGGCCCCACTACTTCCTACTTGTGTGGCCTGGAGCATTTCGTTTGCTCTCCCTGAGCCTCAGTTTCTCCATTTTAAAAACAGGGTTAAAGATACTGATGCCTTACAGGACGTTGTGTGATAAACTCGAGTCTCCTGGGCACCCAATAAAAGCAGCTATTATTGTCATTACCATCATCAACATTACTCTTCCAAAACTGCATGCACCACAACAGGCAATTATGGAATCTAGGGTACTTTTTAACAAGGCTCAATTAGTCTGATTTTCGTGCCAAACCGTATAGTCCTTAAAGAACCACTGATTTTTTTCCCCCCTGAAAGTAACGCCTCCGATATCTATTCCAAGTGAAAATTAACACTGAAGTCATTTTCTTAATTGCAAAAGCAAACAGCTCTTCAGCCAGGAGGCAAAACGGCAGGGCCCTGGCCTGGCGTTGGCATCTGGGAGTTACAGCAATCTCCAGGCTAAAGGTCCAGAGGACAGAAGAGCTGTGAGCACCTGACTGATGGCAGGCTAAGCCCAAGGGAACTGCCTCCTTCTCAAGAAATGACACCAAAGGCTTCTGCTTGTACCTGTTAAAAGGCTGACCTCCTTTCTGACTTTCGCAGTTGGCACTAAGGGAGCCTGAGCAGACACGGGCTGTCTCCTGTTCCCCATCACCTGGGGAAGAGAGAATTCCATGCAAAGGGAAAAGAAGGTAACATGCCCCCATCGAGATTTGAAGCTCAACATGCTGGAATTACAGATCCACACGAAGAAAGGTTATTATAATAAAGTGGGGGAGAAACACCCTTGCTCACCCCTTCCTTGTCCAAGAATGCTTTGGAAGGAAATGTCCTCCAAAATCAATGATTTCAAAGGTGATTTTTCAAAACTGATAACAGCAAACACTCATTGCTCTGATTTCAAGAATGGTTCCAAACAATGATGGATATTATGATATTCCGTCCTGTCAACCTCTTATAAGATGTCCTCGTGTTAGTCCCATTTTGCAGATGAGGAATCTGAGGCACAGAGACACTATGTAACCTGTCCGAAGACGTCAACAGAATTAGATGAATAAAGATGTCTCTTGGGCTCCCAAACGGGATCCACTTAAAGGTTCCAACTTCTTTCCAGGTCTTCAAGATGGAAACCAGACTCTTTCCTTTCCTTTTACCTGACCGTCAGTCTGAACTTCAGTCTGTCCTGCAGCACCACATGTCCTCCTTTGAAATCACTCTTTGCCCAGGTCTCAGAGCCTCCCACTGACATTTCCGCAGCAGCCTCCTGCTGGGTCTCTGTCTTGGATTTCTAACCCCTCTTACCTTCCCTGTATGCTGCAGAAGGTGCACCCTGATAAAATGCCATTTTCCTTAGATCATTCTGCTGGATACTATTCAAGTGCAAATTCAAATTACTGTGTTGTCAAGCAGTGTGACCAGGGCAAAGTACCTAACCTCCCACCACAGCCCTTTCCTCATTTACAAAGTAAGGATAACAGGGTATCCCTCAGGGTTGGGTGAGAATTAATTAGATGTCATGTGGAAATCACAGAAAATGATGCCTGACACCGAGAAACAAATGTTCAATGATCTTTCTCCTTCATTCCCTCTCCTTTGTCCTCCCTCCCCGTTCCCTTCCTCCCTTCTTCCTGCTTCCCTCATCTGTCCGTTAGTCCTTAGGCTGTCTTTCCCTCTTTCCTTCCTTCCCTCCTTTCTTCCTTTCCTTTCCACTTTCCAATATACGCCTGTCAAGCCAGTTACTCTCCTCAAATGCTGTCCCCTTTCAGGCCAACTGCCTTAATTATCCCATGTCACCTTCCTGAAATACCTCTTAGCCACCCTGCTGCCATCTTACTTCAGGTCTGGTAGGTAAGTTCTCCCACTCTTGACCCCTTTCTATGACTCTCTGATTGGCTTTACTTTCACCGTTTTTCTGAAGTCTGCTTGCAATATAGTCAGCTCTGCCTGGTTTAGCACCAAATTGTTTACTAATTATTTCCTGTTGGTTCATTCCTTCAGGGTGGACCTCTGCACAGAACGGGTGATGAACTGTTCCCTTGAGTGCTGTGACGTGCTCATTTTCTTCCCACTGCCCTGACAGCGCCCACAGCACAGGGCCAGGCCCACGGAAGTCACTCCATAAAAACTCACATCATGGGGCAAATAGTGTTCCTTTAAAAACAACAAAACAATACCTCCTCCCTCAGGAGAACCTGGCAGGCCCAACAGTGCTGCCAGCTTGACTTGTGCCCAAGTGTCTCCCCAGCCTGCCTGTCTTGGGGCTCCTTTCCCACCCACCCAAAATGACAAGCTCTGGATGACCTGGTCGGCCAGGCCTGTCCTGATTTTAAACCTGGAAATCCACATTGCCCTCCCCCAAGTCCCAGGTGAGCTGGGACCGTGGGTCACCCCATCATCCGCCCACATGACAGACTCAGTTTTAGAAGAGGGGGAAAATATTACAAAGTCCTCACAGGTTCCCTGGAAGCAAGGCTTTGCTGCTTCCTCCCCCAACCATCAGCACAGATGAGTCCATTGGTCAATCAGATGCAATCGCTGCGACCTTGGAAGCTGAGGAGATGGCACTGAGAGCTCCCTGGGAGAAGGGACAGATAGACAGGGCTGAGCCTGTGGGGTTGGGGAAGGAGGTGGGAATTTAAGACAAGCCTGGCAGACTCCCTAAGTTGTAGAACAAGGTCACGCAGGAACATCCATTCTCCTCCTGGCTGTCGGGCCACCTTCAGGAAAGAGAAGTAGTTAAACTCGGTGGTGCAGTTCAGGTGGCAAATAATTCCAGAATGGTTCATCTCGGGGTGTGACAGACACCCCAGAGCAAAAGGCACTAGACAAATGGGCCAGAAAACAGGACCTCCTCATTTTTAAGTCCCTAAATCGTTCTCCAAAACAGGCACAATTTCTCTTCGATACTTTATATTTCCCCTTGGATTAAAAGGAAGAGTAAGAAACTCTGTACCAACTCAAATAGGAAAACCTTCCAAGGGTCCCCTAAGTTAGCAGCAGCTGAGGAGACACCCTGGCACACTTGAGTGTCTGCCTCCTGGGAATTTAGGATCAAAAGATCAGTATCGATTAGTGTTAGCTTGGAATTTAGCTCCCACCTTTCATTGAAAAAAGAAGACACATCTTCTCAAAGATGCATCTTCTCAAAATAATTCACCCAAGGTCTTAAGATCGCAGATTCCATTTCTGTCTTTTATAAATGTAATTATGAACAAAATGGCCATTTTGAAGTAAAAATGATGATAATGACGATGATAGCAACTACCACTTACATAGCATTTACTTTCTACTACTCACTGTTCTAACCACTTTATTTATATTAACTCGATTCTGACAACAACCCTATTCAATGCAGGAACTATTACTAACCTTCATTCATAAGTGAGAAAACAAAGACACAGAGAGTTAGAGTAACTTGCCCAAGGTCACCCAGCAGGATTTGAACTTAGGAGTCAACTAGCATCCTACTCCTTTTCATCCTACTCCTGAACTGGCCTATGTCCAAATGGAGGGAACTCTGGCTCCAGTAGGGCCCCTCCTCAGAGGAAATGTTTGTCTGTTGGTTTTACCCCACCTCTTCCTAGTAAGGATTGGAGGTGGCTTGCAGGAATCCATAGTAATAGGAAAAAAACATATTAGAAGCAGATGAAAACAATGGTTGGGACAGAAAATGGATTTTGGCTGGGCTATCAAAAATGTATACCCTAGATCCAAGATGGCAGAGTAGATAAACACTGTCCCTGTGTCCTTCTGTGAACACATTAAAATTACAACTAAATTACAGAACAATCAATCTGGAGAACCATCTGAAGTCTGGCTGAACAGAAGTTTTATAACTAAGGATATAAAGAAGGCACGCCAAGACCGGTAGGAGGGGCGGAGAAGTGAAATGGGCCCCAAATCTCTGTGTGGCGGTTGAGAATAAGGAGGGATAACTCAGCCTCAGAGGTTCCCCCTGGAGGAGTGAGGGACCCCAGTCCCCTACACCAGGCTCCCAGCCCAAGTACTGGCACTGGGAAGAGAAGCCCCCACAACATCTGGCTGTGAAAAACAGTGGGGATTCCGACCATCCAGGTGGGACTGAAAGCTGCAGGAAACCAGGCATCCTCTTAAATGGCCCACGTACAGACTCACTCACTGACTCGCAGGCACTCACCTTGGGCCCCAGCAGAGGAATGGTGACTCAGGGGGCCTCAGAGATATATGGGGGGGGGGGGGCAGACTGAGGAGTGTAGCTTCAGGGGGAGGACTAGAGGGCAGTCGACATTTTCCCTGTGCAGTGCCCCTCCCATGCAGCCAGCAGGCGGGCACCATCTTTCTGTGTGGAGCCCACCCCCACATGGCTAAATTTGACTCTGACTGGCCTTGGTGAGCTCTGCTGGAACCCCACCCCACCCAACTCCTCCAACATCAGAGGTACTTTCTTGTGAGCAGCTAGTCCCTCCCCATTGTACTCTTTCTTGGAAAACTATCAGAGTCCACAAGCCCCAGGTATGTGGTGACTGTCCTCGGTGTGCTCCGAGACTTTTGCTGAGTAGCTCCAGGCTCTGCACTGACACCAAACCAGAGTCTACGTTTACCCTGTGACCACAACCCTTCTCACTCTGGTGACTCCCTGAGGCCCTACTTCACCCAACTCACGTACCACAGGAGGTTTTATCAGTGGCTGAAACTTAAAGGAGTCAGCAGGTGGCAGCTGGCCTCTGAATGTCCTGGCTTTTTGCAGAGCTAGCCCAGGCCCGGTACTGGTGGCAGCCATCCTAGGTTCGCAATGTAGCCTATCCTGCGTGCCTCCAACTTTATCACAGGCAGCAAACAACCACAGATCACTCTGTAGCTCCTACCAGGTAGTCCCTGGCTGGTCACAGGCAGTGGGTGACCTGGGCCTGCACTAGACCCCCCTGCCCCAAGAGGCCCCAGAACCAACATACTTGGTGGTTGGCTTCAGACCACAGCAGAGCACCTCCCAATTAGCCTCACAAGTGGCACACACAAAGGGTGGTCTCAACAGGCACTAGAGCCCATTGGGGCGAATCCCACTTAGTGAGGTAAACTCCCTACATAGCAGCTCATAAGCTGTGGATGTGGCCAAACCCGACAGCCAGTCAGCCTGAGGGTCAATCCCACCCACTGAAGTGCCAATAGCAATCAAGGTTCAACTATAACAGGAGGGCACACACACCCACACAAGGGACACTCTGGGAGTACCCATAACAGGTGACCAGGGAGACTGCCAAGGCCCAACAGGGCACCTACTGCATAAGGCTACCTGACAAGACTGGGAGACATAGCAGATCTACACAATACATAGAAACAAACACAGAGAGGCAGCCAAAATGAAGAAACAAAGAAATACATCCCAAATAAAAGAACAGCAGAAATATCCAGAAAAAGAACTAAATGAAATGGAAGCAAGCAACCTACCAGACAGAGTTCAAAACAATGGTTATAGGGATATTCAAAGAACTTAGTGAGAACTTCAACAAAGAGATAGTAAGCATAAAAAAGAACATAGAAACCATAAAAAGAACCAGTCAGAAGTGAAGAATACAATAACTGAAAAGAAGAACACCCTAGAAGGAATCACCAGCAGTCTAGATGAAGCAGAGGACTGAATCACTGATTTGGAAGACAAGGTAGTAGAAAACACTGAAACAAAACAGTAAAAAGAAAAAATCCAAAAAAAAAAATGAGGATAGCTTAAGAGACTCTAGGACAACATTAAGTGTAACAACATTTGCATCACAGGGGTACTAGAAAGAGAAGAGAGAAAGCCAGAGATTGAGAACCTATCTGATGAAATAAGGACTGAAAACTTTCTAACCTGGTGAAGGAAATAGACACACAAGCCCAGAAAGTGCAGAGAGTCCTAAAGAAGATGAAACCAAACAGGCCCACACCAAGACAATTTATAATTAAAACGGCAGAGGTTAAAGACAAAGAGAGAATCCTAAAAGCAGCAAGGAAAAGGCAACTAGTAACTTATTAGTTGTAGCGTAGTCCATGTTGTGTGGCCAAAAGAGTTTGGGTCTGGAATTTTTTTTAAGGCATGTAATACCAAACGCCTGACCTTGGCCATGAATAGCTTTCAATAAAAGCACCCAGAGAGTGACAAGCACTAAGCAAGGCCATTTTCTGCTGTAGAAAAAGGGCTTTTCAGACTTGCTCTTCTCATTTCAGACTCTGAGAAGGCATTGGTTCAGAACCAGTAGGGCTATCTCAGAAGCAAGTAGCCAGGAAAATACCATCAGTTGACTTTCCAGGTAGGTCTACCACACCTCATTCTGGCCATGGCCTGGGGTGACAATGACAGAATGTGAAAGCACAAGCTCTAAGACTGTTTACTGGTGCAGAATAATGGCCCCTCAAAGATGTCCACGTCCTAATACTCAGAACCTGTGAATATGTTACTTTACATGGCAAAAAAAAAAAAAAAAAAAGACTGCCAAGGTGGTCAGTGTACGGATCTGAGATTGGGAGGTAATCCTGAATTATCAAGTGGGCCCGATCTGATCATCTACGTCCTTAAAAATGAGAATCTTTCCCAGCTGTGATCAAAGAAGACTTGACTCGGGAACAATGGTCAGAGAGATGAACATTGCTGGCTTTGAAGATGGAACAAGGAGACACGAGCCAAGGAATGCAGGTGGCCTCTAGAAGCTGGAAAGGGAAAGGCATGGATTCTCCCCTAGAACCTCCAGAGAGAGATACAGGCCTGCTGATGTCTTAATCTTAGCTCACTGAGACCCTTGTCAAGCTTCTAACCAATAGGACTATAAGATAAGACATTTGAGTTGTAAGCCACCAAGTTTGTGGTACTTCTCTAACTCTTTTGCTGTTGGCGCCCCTTAGTGGCCTTGGGAAGCACATTCAGACTTACCACCTTCACTTTTACCATATCCATCCTTGATTAGGTTCTGTTGGCAAATGTCACAAGTTAATTTTTAGCCCCTCTCAGAGGCTAAACCTCCCCCATCTGCCCAGGACTCGAGTTTCCTGCAACCTAAGATTTTCAGTTTTAAAAGTAGGCAAGTCCTGGAAAGACTAGGGCATGTTGATCTCCATACCCCTGATTCCCATGGGAACACCTCATGGGAAGACGACCAGAAGAGAGCAATGGCTTTGTATCCTAGACTCTGCAATAATGAGGCCCCTAACACAATTGGAACTTGGACAGCATGCCTTTAAAAATGCATCTTGATTTGACATCAGCAGCAGAAGTGCATACTTTGCTCGTGGTAGGAAAATAACAATTGAAGATTTGTAAATTATTTCTTGACTCTCAATGAAGAGCAATGGAGAGAAAAGGGAGGACGTATGGGGGTGGCGGGGCTAGAGCAGACCATAAAAAAGAAATTCTAATTATGTCTAAATGTGTTCAGATTCAACTTCCTCAATTTGTTCAGAGTCCTCTAGCTCTCTTGCAAAATTCTTTAGAAATATGTAGCTTCCTGAAAAATAAGAAAAGATATCAGCTTTCTTTCTATTTTTCTTTGAAATATTTATGAGTTTTAAAGAGGCCAAAGGCCTGGAACTATTTAACAAAGAAGAAAGTCTGAGAAACCAACCTCCAAGACAATCAGGTTGGTTTCAATAACTAACTTGTGAAAGTTCTACGAGCAATGCTGTGGGGCCGGTATTTCTATAATACTTTTTATTCAGACTGAAACTAGTCAGTAAATCAGAAATATCTTAAAAGTTATTGAGGGAATTCTTATGAGATAGCATTTAGGACCAGTGTGGATTTTAGAATACTTTCCTTTTCATATTGAAAGATGGCAGAAATCAGAGGCTCTGTGGTTAACTTTTCAGGTAGAAGGCAGGGATCACCTGTGTGGTATGATAGGTAAGATCTGGAAGAATCTACCTGACTAAAAATGCCCATGAAAGCCTGAATCTCAGAGAACCACCTAGAAAAAAAGCCACAGTCTGTTAAGGATGTTTTCCCTGGGGTCAGCCGAGGAGAGGGCACCAGATCCAGCAACCTCTTACCTTCCCACAAGCTGACACTGTCCATTTCCTCATATACAACATGAAAGGGTCCATTTTGGTGACTTTTTCTACAGCTTCCTACAGATGTTTGATGAAGTAGCAAAGCCAGATGAATACCCATGTCTTTTTTTATTAAAGTTCATTTTCTAAAAGCATGCTTGCCAGATCTCTTTCGAAAAGGTTCAAGGCACTTTTGATAAGCTGTATTAATTCCTACAGCTGGTCATAATAGCTATGAAAAAAGCTCAAAACCTGAAATTAAATCCAGAAGACCCCAAATAGCCAACATAATCTTAAGAAAGAACAAAACTGAAGGCATCACACTCCCTGATTTCAACTATATTACAAAGCTATATTAATCAAAACAGTATGGTATTGACCTGAAAACAGGAGCATAGATCAACTGAACAGAATAGAGAGCCCAGAAATAAATGCACAAATATATGGCCAATTAATTTATGACAAAGGAGCCAAGAATACACAATAAGGAAAGGACAGTCTCTTCCATAAATGTTGTTGGGAAAACTGGACAGCATCATGCAGAAGAATGAAACTGGACCACTATCTACACTATATACAAAAAATTAACTAAAAAATAATTAAAGACTTGTATGTAAAACGTGAAAACCATAAAACTCCTAGAAGAAAACAAAGGCAGTAATCTCCTTGACATTGGTCTTGGCAATGATATTTTGGATTTGACAACAAAAGCAAAGGAACAGAAACCAACATAAACTAGTGGAAATACATCAACTAAAAAGCTCTACACAGCACAGGAAACCATCAACAAAATGAAAAAGCAGCCTAGTGAATGGAAGAAGAGATTTACAAATCAAATATCTGATAAGGAGTTAATATCCAAAATACATAAAGAACTCATACAACTTAATAGCAAAAAAACAAACAATCCAATTTAAAAAATGGGCACAGAATCTGAATAGATATTTTTCTAAAGACATACAGATGGCCAACAGGAACATGAAAAGATGCTCAACATCACTAATTAGGGAGATGCAAATCAAAACCACAATGACATATCACCTCACACTTGTTAGAATGGCTATTATCAATAAGACAGGAAGTAACAAGAGCTGGTGAAGATGTGTAGAAAACGAAATCCTTATGCACTGTTGGTGAGAATGCAAATTGGTGCAGCCACTATGGAAAACAATATGAAGGTTCCTTAAAAAAATTAAAAACAGAACTACCATATGACCTAGCAATCCCACTTCTGGGTATCTGAAAAAAACAGAAACATTAGTTTAAAAAGATATATGCACCTCCATGTTTGTTGCAGCATTATTTACAATAGCCAAGATACAGAAACAACCTAAGTGTCCATCGATGGATGAATGCATAAAAAACTGTGATATATCTATCTATCTATCTATCTATCTATCTATCTATCTATCTATCTATCTATATATACATGTGCATATATATGCAATGGAATATCAGCCATAGAAGAGAAGGAAATCTTGCCATTTGCAGCAACATAAATGGACCTTGAGGGCATTATCCTAAGTGAAATAAGTCAGACACAGAAAGATAAATACCGTATGTCTCACTCATATATAGAATTAAAAAAAAAAAAAAAAAAAAAAAAAACAAGCTCATACCGTGTTTCCCAGAAAATAAGAAAATGAGACCGGGTCTTATGTTAATTTTTGCTCCAAAAGACACATTAGGGCTTATGTTCAGGAGATGGCCTCCTGAAAAATCATGCTAGGGCTTATTTTCCAGTTAGGTCTGATTTTCGGGGAAACACGATAGATATAGAGAACAGATTGGTGGTTGCCAGAGGCTAGGGTGAGGGTTGAAATGAGTGAAGGGAGTCAAAAGCTACAAACTTCCAGTTATTAAATAAATAAGTCATGAGGATGTAACGTACAGCATGGTGACTATAGTTAATAATCCTATATTGTATATTTGAAAGTGCTAAGAGAATAAATCTTCAAAGTTCTCATCACGAGAAATAAAAATTCTGTAACTGTGTATGGTGAAGGAAGGTAAATAGACTTATCGTGGTGATCATCGCACAATAGATACAAACATCAAATCAGTATGTTGTACTCCTGAAGCTAATACAATGTTGTACTTCAATTATACCTCAATAAAAATATACAATAATTTAATAAAAAGACAAACATAAAATTAAATCACCTGGTATACTGAAAAATGGCAACTTAGGGTACTAAATAGATTTGGTGTTCTAAATTAAAATTTGTAAAAGATCTATTTCATAGATGACATGTCCATTGAAAATGTGTGCTACTTTTTCAAAGACAAATAAAGCAGAGCTGTTTCTAGTCAATTAGGTAATCGGTTTCTCCTGCAGTTGTCTTGCTTAATGGAAAAATGGAATTATCTCTGAATAGCTTTTGCAATTTCAACAAGAATAGCAAACAAATGAACAGCTCCCAGCACAAACAAAACTTCTTGTAAAGGAGAGAGGTGATTGCATAATGCACTGTGGGATGGCATGCCAGATTGCTGGTATAGTGGCATGGTAGTTTTTCAATTTAAATGCAAATTTAGTAAACTTTGCCCTGTATCTTCATATTTCAGCAAGCAAAGCGACATCAGTTTGCTAATTGCCCCTTTTCTCCTGGCCAGTGAGAGTGGAAGGTAAGCCTGCATTTGTAAACCGAAATCTCAGGTTTCACAAGCTTTGGGCTCAAACCAGCCTGTCCTTTTGCATTGGTGAAAGGAGACAAAAGACTCAACCAGGAGTACATAAAATCATACTATGCATAAAATAGGAAAGATTGGCGTTAAGCTTCAAAAGCAAGAAAATCAGTCAGCAACAAAAAAAAAAAAAAAAGAAAGAAAAAGGAAAGAAAGAAGGAAGGAAGAAAGTAGAGTTTAGGAAAATCACAAAACTTTACTAGAATTGCAAAGGATAACTACTCCAATTTTAACAATTAGATTTCATTTTGTATTTCCGTGTTGTTTGTAAATGCTTACAAGTTCAGAGGTTTCTAGGCCATGGATAACTAATTTGCTGAACTTGAAGTTTCTAGGTCAGTGAGCAGAGACATGTGGTACCACCCTATAGATGTTTCCAACGAAGAGATTTTAGAAGATTTCGGGCATTATAGAATTATCTGGAAGCTTTCCCTTCCCCCATTTCCCACTGTTAGTTGTCTGACTATATCCTATGGCCTTGTTTGATCCAAGAACAGGGAAGGCCTGTGGCCAACGTGGATCAGCCACTCTCCAAACAAGAGAAACACCAAACAGGCTGGCCAAGGCCAAAGCTAATGCCCTGGCTTTATTATAAGGAAGTCTTTTCGTTACCACCTGCTTTTTTTGGCAAATATTCTAACTCCTTCCCATCCTCACCCTTGGGAAAATAAAAGGGGGGCTGGTCCTGCCTCAGGATTCCCTAACTCCTACCCATTGATTCAAAAAAGACAGGGAGCCTGAAATCAGCGTCACACAGTTGTCCACAAACCAGTCGTGAAGCAAACCATTCCAAGGCTCCTGTTTTCAAAAGGGGCAGTTATGCTAAGTCGCCAGGAAACTAGTGTCTCTAATTTGTTGCAAATCGTACAGTGGCCACAGCAATCCAGCGTCAGGGTGCTGAGTCACTTCACCTGCCTCAGGGAGATGAACACGGCGACACCACATGAGCGGAGGCTGGGGTTGTCTGAAGGTGTTCATTTACGGTCCTAGATCCAATCCAGGCTACTCCAGTGCCTCAAGAACTGCTATATCTCGGTGTTATGTTAAGAGGGAAAGGAAGGCTTGGAAAACCGGAATTCAAAGATGAGGCAACAAAATATTGCTTTTTGTACAGAAGAATTTGACAATATTTTACACCAGGGTGCCTGTAGGTAATGAACTAAACAGGAAAAGTCAAGTCTATTTCAGGAAGAAACTGGAGTGGGAAGATTCTGTGAAGGCTCTCGTTTACTTATCACGGATATAAAGGCAGCTACACAGATGAAAACAAGAGAGTGCAGGGGATTGAAAGATCAGGGGGAGGACTTGCTGTATCTTACGTATTTTTAACCCTAAGTGGGCTACATGTCTTAGCTTGTCCAGCCCATCCTTGGCGACCATCTGAACCAGACCTGCTCTGGTTCCCTGGACCCCTTCTCTGTCCAAATCCACACTGACAATGATGATGACCTATGGGATCCTGATCACAGAGCCCCTCCAACAAACACCAGGAGGAGAGAGCGGAGAGGGCATTGGTTTAGCTCTGTCTTGTCCCTGAGTCTATTCAATAAAGGTGGACTTGACAAAATGAGGCACGGGGGTGAAAAATGACACAAAACCCTGAGTGCCCCAAACCAGGAAATATGGCACCTCATTCCTAAAGACAACATTGTGCAAAAATAATAAAAGAAGACTTTCTTTTATGGGATTTGAGATGCTTAATAACACTTGCTGATACAATGAATGGACACAAGCGTCAATCAATCAATTATCCCTCAAACACATTGCCAGTCAGCACTCCACCGCTCTGTGAACAGAAGCACTTTGACACGTCAACAGGCCCTCAAGGTCAAGGGGACAGCGACAATGGGGCAGGAGGAGAGAGCCATTCAGGGAAGGGTCAGCCTCTAGAGTTTCACAAGCTTTGTTCTATTCCTGACCTAGTTCGGGATCCCCGCTGTGTTGAGAACACTCCGAAAACCCCTCCTACAATGGACGGTGTTGGAGAAACCTGGGGCCATAAACTCACTTCACACATTATTCTCTGTGGATAAGTTGAATAACTTCAGGGGATTTTTAACTCTTTCCATTTTTATACAGATGCTATTGGTGCCGGAAGTAAGAACTTAGTAATACTCAGCCAACGTTGAAAAACGAATTCGCCAGAATAAAATATGCCACAGGCTCTGAAAGTCCAGCTCTGAAAATCTGCGGATTTTTAAAACTTCTGTTTCTGAAATAACACCCACTGATATCTTTGAAAGGAAGGCTGTTCTCAATAAGTGGCCTACATTCTTGGGAAAGATGATGTGAGTTAAGTTGATATACTGATTTTCCCATGAAACAAATGATATAACATGATTTTCTTTGCCAAAAGCTAAAGGAACAACATTTATAGAAATGTCCAATCAACAACAAAATTAGGTGAGGAGTGTCGTATGAAATGTAAAGTATTCTAAAGAATATACAGACCCTTAAGCAGGTGACAGAGATGCCAGGAGGAAAAACCAATAGAAATGTGAGAGAGTGCCAGTCCACAACGCACTAAGTTCTTATCTAATTTCACAGTTTCTGTAAGGGCAAAGCATGAGGGAAATCTCCTTTCTTTGGGGGAGATTCTGACATTGCCGCCATCCAAATTTGATACCCCAGCTCAAATTCTGGAATTCCTACTTATGAGTCCCCCTTAGAGGCTGAAGGAAACCGGTCTTGTCGCATCAGTCATGAGACACATCACTTACTTAGGTCCTATCATCTTTCTCCTGCACCCTCTGTACAAGCTTTTCTCAGCTCAGCATCATCTCCTCTCTTCTTCCTCTATAGTTTGTGCTAGCGAAGTAGGAACCCTCAGTGGTCTTATCCGCATCTCTTGGTAAGGTGAAGGATGGGGCCATGGCAGGTGGAGTGGGAAGCTGGCCGCCCTGCACTTGGGAAAGAGGGGAGCCCATGGGGAAGAGAGCTGAATGCCAGAGGGTGCCCTGCTGAACTCCTGTTATTATAGTGCAGGGATAACTGCCACGGTCAAGAGGGAGGGCTGTAGGGGACTCCTTGCAGGTAAAAGGCCAGCAATCCAGTTGTACCATCGCCATGACTGCTATACAGTGCAGATCATCTGTAAGCCTTCTCCATTTCTTTAACTTTTCAGCAAGGCAGAGAGAACGCTAACTGGACTCAAAGTTGGCCCATTTTCGGGCTGTCTCTTGCCTTCCCTCTTCTGCCCTCTAGTGGAGCAGCAAATAGCCAGCGAGTTCAGCAACAACCAGGAAAACCCAGGGCAGGATATAAGACCTCCTGCAGAATAAGAGTCAAAGCGGTCGAGCTTCTCTTTTGCCACACTTATGAGGAGTGAAGGGAAAGGTTGTCATTCCCCTCATCTCCATACCTTGGTTGGTATTATTTATCGATGTTATGCTAGCGTAGCCCATGACACAAATATGATGCATCGCATTTCTTGTAAGCCTACAAAGGAAAAATGTATCGTAAGTGCAGTTAGGCCACTTTTAGAAAAGAAAAATTTAGTTGTTTTTTTGTTTTTTTTTCTTAAAGAAAGAAAAGCTTGCACAGTTGGTAACAGTTTCTAAATGGACTTTGCTTGCAGAGCCCACCAATGGTTTAGGCCGTCCATCTGAAAGGCCGTGGACAGCGGCGCTCATTGTCTGCGTATGATCGCTAAAATTGTGTTTATTAGCTTGCTCACTCCAGACCACAAAAGGACTGTGCTCAGTCTTGAAACATGCTTCTCACTCTTCCATATCCTCAGAATTTAAGAATAATCCCATTCATCATTACACCTGTGTCCGAAGAAACATATTTTATTTAGATCTTAAGACTTCAAAACATAGATCTGAGCTTCTCAAAAAGCCAATCAATCCTAAATGTGTTCGCCTGGACATATAGTATTTACTCTGTTTAACTGTTGTAACAATCCGTGTATTATCAGAAGGATTAGGTGGTTCACCACCCTTGACCTTTATATTTTAATCATTGAACCAAGTTGCCCTTAGCTTTAAATTCTGGCCAAAAGTGTTCATTGTCGCATTGGGTGGAATCAAGTCACAAGAAGTATATGGATAAACGAAATGGAACTTGCTATTTATCCTCAAATACGAATTATGCTTTAAAGACTCCAGGGCTATTTATAATCCGTATTTAATAATATGGCCTGATACCAACTGAAGCTTTTACATGGAGATGAAAAGCTTATTTCCTTGTAAAATTCTCACAAGGAATTATTACAACAAAGGAACATCTTGTTCTGGAAAGCCTGCTTAATAATGCAGCCTGTTTTTATATACCCCAGTGGTTTATATTCTTGAATGACTGAGAGTATTTCAACCCCTATAGTGACTCAATGGGAAAAAATGCACACACCAAATGGAAGAACTGGCCTCATGGGGTCCCCCTTTGGTCTGCACTGCCCCCTCCTTTGAACTGCTTTAAACCACTCTGTACCTCTCACCTTGGTCCTGTCTTGTCAGTCACCCAGATTTCACTAGCTTAAAAGAGACATAAGCCACATGGCCTAGTTACCTATTGCCTCGAAACAAATTACCCCAAATTTCGCAGCCTAAAGTGTCTGTTTTATGATATGTCATGATTTTGTGAGTCAGGAGTTTGGGCAAGGCTTGACTAAGTGATTCTTCTGTTCCATGTGGCATCTCTGAGCGAGGGCTCTGCCCTTTGCTGCATCCCCCTCTGTTTGGAAGACTGTGCTGTGCATAATGGGTGGGTAAATGGATGATGACAATATACAAGCATGGCGATTGTGTCGGGAGGAAAGAATTGGGTGGTCAGTTTTGAATGATATATTTTGCAGAATGTAAGTCTTATAATCCCATAAACTCTTTCCATCTAAGCCAGCAATACCTCGCCTGTCAGATTGCATTTACAGACACTGGCTTTTGCCTGAGCACAATAATTGTTCAAGGATGGTGCCCCTTAAACGTCATTCTTGTCTTTCCATTTCTGTGGCAGGAGACTATAGCCAGGAATGCAGGTGAAGACCAAAATGGGGAAGAGGGACAAAGGTCACTCAGTGGGGTCAGCTGATGGAGGGACTGGTCCGAGAGGTCCAAGACAGCGTGTCTAGTGCCTGGGCCTGAGTAGCTAGATGACTAGGCTCAGCTGGGATTGTCAATGGGTTGCTGTCAGGTGGCCCCTCCAACATGGTGGCTTCAAGATGATCAGTGAACAAGGCAGAAACTGCACAGCCTTTTATGAGTAAAACCACATGGTACCATTCCGTCCATACTCTCCTGGTTACCAAATGGTCAGGAAGGCCAGACCAGACATGGAGGGAGGAGAATCAGACCCCGCTTCTCAATGGGAGGAGTGTCAAAGAACTTGCAGCCTTCTTTAAGCCATCACACTATATGATTTCAGGGTGTGCCCAAATGCTCAGATCATTTATTTATAGATCCCATTCTTTACTAACTTGAACTGGTTTAAGAAAATGTTAACAGTGTGTAAAAGCAATGGAGTTTTATTTGTTTTGGGGGAAGGGGTATATTCAGCAATGGGCACAGCAACATATCTGGAGTACTTACTAAATCAAATCCCAGTATCTGAAGAGCAGCAGAACAATCTTATTTTATTGCTGCTATTTATGATGCAAAGAACTGTAATATATTAGCAGTTAACAATTTGTAATATAAAATGGCAGTTAACAAAAAAAGTACCCCTCCATATCTGATGTGTTAATACCTCTGAGTTTTCTTGAGTTCTGAATTCTCTGCAGAGTTAAACGACACAAAGAAGCCATTGAGTGCAACCCAAAACTTTATCCAGTCTGGCCGTTTATGGGAATAGAGTTGAGGGCATCAGCCTGGAGTTCAAACAAAGGGAACAAAGTTGGAGAGAGATTAAGTCTTTCCAAGATTCTTTGAACTCACCGTCTCTAAGGGCCTGACACCAAAGGCACCAAAAAGGTATTAATTTTCCTCATTTAGGGAGAAAGCCTAGTGTCCCTGGTTCTCTAGACCAATAACACTTTTATTCTGTGCAGCCTTTCAAAGCACATGAAGGCTGTGATGTGCTCAACGATTACACACGTAGTGTGGCAATTATCCTAAGGGCCGCATCAGAACCCCTTGTGTGCCCCTACCAAGAGCAATGACGTCCTTGCCCTGATTTCTCGTCCCTACACCCCACTGCAGCCAGAGGGAGGCCAGAGGCCTTGTGGGGGCGGGGGGGCTGCTCCAGGGGCACGACGAGGTTCTTCCCATTGCACTGCAGCATCCTAGGCTCCCACGCAAGTTAGAAAAATAGGTCTGAGCAGGTCCACGGTTTCTCCTCTCCCAGCAGTGGGCCGCCCTCTTCAGCAGAATCCCACAGGATTACGAAAGGGGACCCACCTCTCTCACTTCTCCAGGGCAGCTCTGAACACGTACCCTTAGAAGACAAGGGGGCACTAGGACTGGTATCTACTTAATCGGTACAGTATTTCCTCTCCTTCATAAGAATAAATGCTGCTTCGTAGAGAAAAGACTGGAAAAAAGGCATGTGGGGTGGCCCAGATCATGGCGCTAGGCCCTCTTTGCTGTGGACTAGAGTTATATAATTACACTGCTGAGATTAGCGAGTCAGTCCTGCAGATACGCTGTTCTGCCCATCACTGAACATATAAAATAACTCCGTCGCTTTTAGACACTGCTAACATTTTTTTAAGCCAGGTAAGTTAGTAAAGAATGGGATCTATAAATAAATGATTTGAGCATTTGGGCACACCCTGAAATCATTTAGTGTGATGGCTTAAAGAAGGCTGCAAGTTCTTTGACAATCCTCCCATTGAGAAGGGGAGTCTGATTCTCCTCCCTCCGAGTCTAGTCTGGCCTTCCTGACCACTCGGTAACCAGGAGAGTATGGACGGAGTGGGGCCGTGTGGTTTTCCTCGTAAAAGGCTGTGCAGTTTCTGCCTTGTTCACTAACCATCTTGAAGCCACCATGTTGGAGGGGCCACCTGACAGCGACCCATTGACAATCCCAGCTGAGCCTAGTCTTCCAGCTACTCAGGCCCAGGCACTAGACACGCTGTCTTGGACCTCTCGGACCAGCCTCTCCATCAGCTGACCCCACTGAGTGACCTTTGTCCCTCTTCCCCATTTTGGTCTTCACCTGCATTCCTGGCTATAGTCTCCTGCCATAGAAATGGAAAGACAAGAATGACATTTAAGGGGCACAGTCCTTTAACAGTTGTTCAATTATTGTGCTCAGGCAAAAGCCAGTGTCTGTAAATGCAATCTGACTGGCAAAGCATTGCTGGCTTAGATGGAAAGAGTTTATGGGATTATAAAACTTACATTCTGCAAAACACATCATTGAAAACTGACCACCCAATTCTTTCCTCCCGACACAGTCGCCATGCTTGTACATTGTCATCATCCATTTATCCATCCATAGTGCACGGCACCATCTTCCAAATAGAGGGAGATGCAGCAAAGGGCAGAGCCCTCGCTCAGAAATCTAGGGACCAAATCTCCCCCTTCCTGCTTGTCACTGCCAAGCCTGCCATCCTGCTCTGCCACCTGTCCCAGCGCCCCCTATTCTCCCCTTTCTCACATGGTAGTGAAATTGTTTGCTCCTGGATCATTCGCTAGGCTGAAGTCTCCAGAAAAGCTGTGTTTATCACTGTTTGTTACTGTTCTACCCCAGCCCCAAGCACACTGTCTGATACATGATGGGTAATTAATAAATATTTGCTTTAAATAGCCACTCGGTAGCTTGAAGACTGAAAAGTTGCTTTTACTTATCCTCACATCAAAAGATTCAACTTTTGTATGGTCAACCAAGCACAGAAGGGAAGAGAAACAGTTATTTGGGGGTAGAGTCCATAAACCTAGTAAAAATCTGGAATTATAGAATGTTTTTAATCTGATGATTTCTTGCAGGCATATGTAGAATTAGATTTACCCTTGCAGACTAAGTTAAGTATATATCAACACGATCTGTGTTTCTCCATAGAGCTACCCTCTCAGAAGCTTCAAAATTATCTTTCAAAACAATCTTTGATATTTGTGTATTTCAGTTCTTATTAAACATAAGCTAGAAGTAGGCTTCCACAATTCACTGGACCTCTAAAAGTAGAATTTGTCATCATTCTCTATAAGTTTTGGTCAATTCTTTCAACCATGTGGAAGCATACACAGAAGATCTGTCTAAGAGACACACCCTCACAAACAATATTTTGATATCACTTCATCACAGAAGATAACTTTTCACAATGGGTTTTATTTGTGGGAATCAAATTCATTTCGGTAGATGGCAATCCAAGGTCAAAGACGGAGCTGCGTGAGCATGAAATGATCCTGCTATCTACACATTGTAAACTTCGTTTTGAATAGAATTCTTACAATGTAAAAAAGAGTTGGCTCCTGAAAGCATATGTGTTTGATAAAATGTAACCTGCTAATTAAAAAGAAAGGGAGAAAGGCAAGACTTGAAAGACCTAATTCCCTCAGGACTTAAGAAGCTATAGAATATGAAGTCAAACAGAGCATTTAAAGATTCCAGTAAATGTAGGTGACGTTTCCAAGAGTGCTATCACAGCCTATGCTTTGTTTCCCTAAGCATCAATTATAAGAAATTACCAAAACTAAAAGGATAAATTACTCCAGTACAAGTAGTCAAAACGGTACCAGAAAATATAATGCAACTCACATCACAGACAAAGGTTTAATTTTCTTAATGTAAAAATCAGAAAAACTAAGGCCACAAAGCAGTATGAAAATGGCAAAGAATATAAGCAGCTAACTCATGGAAAAACAGGTAACCAACCGTTTTTAAATATGTAAAAGTATACTCAATCTCATGCATACTAAAAGAGATATGAATTAAGTGACAAAGGACAGCATTTTTCACCACTTAGATTCAGGAAGTTGGGTAATGCATTGAGTGGGGAAAGTTGGGGAAGCAAACAAGGCATTTGTATAGTATCAGGGGACCACAGTTTGGTATAACCTCTCTGAAAAGGAACTTTGGTAAAAGTCATCAAAATCTTAAATATGCACATCCTTTGCCCTAGCAACCCCATTTCTAAGAATTTGGTTTCCATATATAATTGTACATCTGTGGAGGGATATTCACTACAGCACTATTTAACATATCAACAAAAGGAAACTACCTAAACATCCATCTGTGGGAGACTGTAGAATACCGTAACTAAAAAACAATGAAATTTTTATGAAGAATGCAAGAGAGCCACAGGCATCAATAGGATGTGATTTCTAAGATATGCTACTAAAAAAGCAAGATATAACCCAATGTATTTCCAGTGTACTATTTTTGGGGGGTTAGGGGAAAGGTGGGTATGGTATTTTTTAAAACATCCACAAATCCTTTGCTTTCTCTTTAAAAGGTGGAGCTTAATTCCACTCTTCTTGACAGCTGGACTCAGTGAATAGAATAAGGAAGAAAAGATAGTGTGTGACTTCTGAGACTAGGTAATAGAAGGCATTATAGCTTCTTCTCACTTGGATCCCTGTTCTAGGGAAAGCCAGATGCCACGCTGTGGAGACACTAAAGCAGTCCCCATGGAGAAAGTCCAAGTGGTGAGGAACTGAGCCTCCTGCCAACAGACAAGTGAGTCAGCCCTCTTGGAAATGGGTCCTCCAACCCCAATCAACCAACCCTTCAGATGAGACCACAGCCCTGCCAACATCTTGACCGCAACCTCTAGAGCCAGAACTACCCAACGAAGCTGCTCCTGAATTCCTGACACAGAAAAACTATGAATAATAAAAGTTTGTTGTTTCAAGATGCTAAGTCTTAAAGTAATGGCTTACATAGCAGTAGATAACGCAGTGAGGATATTTCCATGTAGGCTTGAATATGCACGGAATACCTCTGGGAAGATACTCAGTTGTTCTCTCTAGGGAGAAAAACTGAGAGGCTGGGCCTCAAGAGCGGAAGATGACTTACTTTTCATTGTATTGTGTATTTTGATATTTACAAAGTTTTTATTATCCTGATGCATTATCTTTTAAAAAATCAGTAAGTACATTTTACGAAGGAATCCCAGGGACTACATAAATGTCCAAACTTTGTATAAATATGTTTAATCTCTATTTAATTTCAACCTAACCTAAATCAAGATTATGGACTTCATAGGCAAAAAAAAAGAAAAGAAAAGAAAAGAAAACATCTCTAACAGTATATATAACACGTTTAGTGTCTTAAATATTTCTTGATAGATACTACTAGTTCCTCTTTTTCTTTGCTAAATAAAACACCTTTGTGGTGAAGGCAATGTATCTAGTCTAGCCCCAGATGATGAATCAGCGTAGGTTTAAATTAGGAGTCAGCAAACTTTTCTAAGGGGACTGATAGGAAATATTTTAGGCTTTGTGGACTCCCGCCAAAGATGGAATTGGATAGTCTCCTTATGGGGAGGAGACTGGGTTGCCAGAAAACATGTCAATATCTTTCAGAAACTGTCTACATTGTGGAGAAAATATCTCCTCCAACCATGCCCAGATACAGAATCACCACACTCTGTCAGAAAAGGAGCCACGGAAATAAATGATGGAAGAGGCAAGGTTTAGGAACGTTAAACATCTGCCTCCTCAACTCTCAAAGAGAACTTTTTTCTTTTTTCTTTTTTTTTTTTTTTTGCTGAATGCCACATGGGCTCAGAGAATGGCTACAGCAAAGCCAGCCTATTTTAGAAACTCTCAAAGAATTTGTACTAGGGATTACCAAAGGGTCTCACTTGCTGTGTATCCCCAAACACAATTAAATCAATTACTATTTCGTGACAATCGTGGCATCTGCAAGTCTTCCTGCTACACACTCATAGACTCCTACTCATCTTCACTCCTGCCTTCCCTTACTACTTCCATTAACTGGGTGCCTGTTATATGCCAGACCCTGTCCTGGGTGCTGGGAGAACAACGTTGAGCAAAGCTATATGGTCCCTGCTACTGCAAGCTTTTAGTACAGTGGCAATGTCCATCCACTGATATAATACATGGCTCAACTTCTGTCTTCTATAGTAGACGGAAAGTTCTATGAGGGTAGGAGCCCCGTCAGTCTTGTTTGACACTGTGTCTCGCACAGTGCATGACACACAACAGGTGATAAATCCACAGGTATTGAGTTAGCAGATTGATCTATAGTATTATGATCCACTTGAACCTAAAGCATGGATCAGAGCTTTGAATTTTACACATCCCTTCAAATTCCAGGTTTTATTTTTCCATGGATCTGAAGAAAAGGATAAATTTACATGCTTAAAGAACAAAGTATGGTGTTTCTAAAGGCTTCTTGCAGATTTTCAAGGAGGTAGGATATCTTAGTGGACCTAATGGAGAAGAGCTGGCCATGGGCAACCAAGGATTTAAAGGGGACAAGCTGTGAGGAGAAGGAGAAGCTCATGCGGAAGGTAAGCACAATGGCTCCCTTACCCCCACGACTCCAGCGCACACAACCCCTCAGCCCTAATAGGGGTTGTGGCATCTGCACACAGGACAGGGCAGAGTCTTAGCCCCGGGGGGTTCCAGTGTCATGTAGCCCTGCTGCCAAGTTGTCACCATGAGGAAGACTGGCTCTGGCCCTTTCACAAGGGACACTGGACTGGGACAGTGGGAAACAGGACTTGTGTCCTGCTTCTCACAGCCAAGTCACTTTGAACCAATCATCCATCCATCTGGTTATTTACCTATCATCACCGAAAAGCGCTGACTGACAGCTTACCATAAGCCCACTGCTACGCCGGGGGTGAGCATACTGTATGACTTTCCCCGGTGTGCAGGTACTGTATGTAAACATGTATGGCAGAGGTTAGCAAGATGTGATCTTCTACCTCAGTTTCCACCCCAACCAACCCTCTACAAATTTCATACATGTAGTGTGTAAGCAAGTTGTATAGGACACTCAGAAAACAAATGACAAAAAATGTCATGTTAGGGGGATAATTGAAGTCGCAGAAGTGCATCTCTGCTCATGTCCTGTCAAAATACATAGACCACATGTAGTTAGGAAAATCACATCTCCCTTTCAAGTTCCTCAGAGACCAAGCCCCACAAAACAGATCTCAACAAGCCCTCTTCCAGCAAAATAGGCAGAGAGAGCTGCAGCCTACTGGTCTACCAGAGGTCAATTAGATGCTGGTCCCAACAGATTCCCGACCCACTCTCATCCTGCCACATGGTGTGACAAAGCTTGGGTGGCCTGATTGTTTGATTGATTGATTGACTGATTGTGGGAGGCATTTCTGAGTGACAATTATTCAAAGGCCATATCTTTTTTGAGTTTATTTAAAAATCAGTGAGTACATTTTACAAAGGAATCCCATGGACTACATAAATGTCCAAACTTTGTATAAATATGTTTAATCTCTATTTAATTTCAACCTAACCTAAATCAAGATTATGGACTTCATAGGCAAAAAAGAAAAGAAAAGAAAAGATCTCTAACAGTATATATAACACGTTTAGTGTCTTAAATATTTCTTTCTTGATAGATACTACTAGTTCCTCTTTTTCTTTGCTAAATAAAACACCTTTGTGGTGAAGGCACAAGCTTCCATCCTCAGCTTCGGCTCTCTGGAGAGCCCGTGTGATGGCAAATGCAAGTTTTCAAGCTCAACAGCAGCTGAATATTAATAGTTAAATGTATGGTGTCCAAAACATTATTTAAGAAATTCTTAGACTCTGGCCCAGGATTATTCACTGGTCACACTGAGATTTTTTTAAGTCATGAGAAATTTGCCAGGAAACCCATATATTGGACTGTCCCACCCCTAGATCCTGCCTGAAAGTATACATGCTGAATTAGAAGAACCAAACCTGTAAGTGAGACTTCCTTGGTGACTAAATCCCCACAGCTACGGGCGTCCTTACTTCATTCTTTATCACGAGTATTTGCTTTGTCGTCAGTTGCTATTATGCTGGTATGGTATTATGTTGTTACCCTTTGTGTCATGAGTAAAGAAGACAAGAATCTGTCTTACGAAACATATTGCCGGTTTACCCTATAATGTGATGACAAATTAACATTTCTTTGAGAAAACAAAACTAAAAATTAGCACGATCAGCAATTAATTTACCATCCAGTAATTCAAGGAAGCTTTCCTTGGCCTGTTCTATACGTTACTGGTTCTTTTATATGCAAGAATACACTCTTACATACTTATAGGACAAGACAAATGACAAATTAATAAGCTGACTCTAAGATGGGGAATATAAAGCATAGGTGGCTAAAATTAGAAGCAGATTTTTATTATTACATGTTACGGGGTCATACTCGTGTGTCATCACTTTCTGGCATACTTGGAGCCAATCTATTTAATTTTTAGAATAGGAAGAAATGTAAAAATTTAAAGTTCAGAAATAGAATATGGGCTAACTAATCTCAAATTGTGTTTACTGGGCTGTCATATGAAGGCTAGAGGAATGTTTGGGGGACATTGTGGCACTCTCCTTAAAGAACAGTTCTGTGAATTCCATGCTCCAGTGATGGCACAGAAAACCCACCACAACACACCTGTCTGGATATATCTACAAAACCCAGGAGGTCACAGGTCCATTATGGAATAGAGTCCAAATATAATGGAGCCCAAAGAAGGAACCTAGAAAAGGCTAAATCTGGCAAAGAAATCCTATTGTGAACTAACTGAAGGATTTAAAATCAAGTATTACAAACTCAAAAGGTCTAACCGTCTAATGGGTTTTTGCTTGTTTTTTGCTCTGGGGCTTTTTGTCTTGTTTTTAAAGAGAATGATTAGTAAGATAAGTAGAAAGTGATAAGCCTTAGAAATGACATGAGACACATCTTAAGCGGCCCTCAGAAGTTGGATCAGGCAGCAGTTGCTTGAAAATCTATCTCACTGGTTGGAGATCTGTTTCTTTCCTTAAAGGAAAAAAAAAAAGAAGAAGTACAACAACTGATCGACTGATCACCAAGCCAATCATCAGAGTAAAACACTTTAGATAAGCTGTCCATGATGTCTTTTGCCTCTGCCAACACACACCACTCCGGAGCAAAGAATGAGCAAACAACTTGTTTTGACTTTTCATCATATTCTTATCCCCAGAGAATGGAGGTAATTGGGTACCTAAAGGGATTTGCAAATAAATAAATAAATAAATAAATAAATAAATAAATAAATAAATAACATGAACGGACTAGGAAGGGGATTGTTTCTGGGCAAAACCAACGAAAGTTTATGGGAACTGAGCAATGTAACAGAGGTCCCACTTACACTATGCTTATTTCAAACCAGGTAGTGTTCGAAGTGCCTTATACAATCTAATTCTTGAATTCCCCCACAGCAACCTCGCTGGGGAGATACTATTATTGTCCCCATTTTATTCATAAGCAACAAAGGCACAGAAAGATTAAGTAACTTGCCCAAGGTCACACAGCAAGAAAGTCGCAGAGCCAGAATTTGACCCCAGGCCCACTAGCTCTAAAGTCTGTGCTATGGATCACGGTAAACTCTCTCAAGCAGGCAAACCACCTACTCATACCTTCATTGAGTTCCAGACCTGTGCGCCACACCAGACATATAAGATGAATTTCACAGTCAAGAGAAGAGACAGAACACAGAGGTTATTCCCATGTGTGAGTGGAGGTTCAACAGAGAGACACCCAACCCAGACTGAAGTGGGGGAGCTGGCAATGGGGAGATGACAATACAAGATTTGAAGGGGAGGAGCTGTGGAATGATACTTAGGGATGCTACTTGCTCTGTACCTTGAACACATAGCAGGGGCCATAGAGGGGGGAGGAGAGAGTCACACTTTCAAGGCAGGAAAAAAAATGTGTTTCCTCAAGGGACAGTAAGTAGTTCAATACAGCTGGCGTAGCGGTACCATGAGTGACAAAGGGTGGGGACACCCAGATGATACCAAGGAGGCAGGAATAAATCATGAAGGGCCTTGTGGCCTGGCTAAGGAGTGTGGATTCATCTGAAATTCTGCAATAAACACCTGAAGAACTTTAGACTAAGACACGAAATGACTAGATCTTCTTTCCTAGCTCACTGGCTATCGTGAAGGGAACAGTTTGGAGAGAGCATAGAATGGAAGCAGGAAGACTAGTTGGGAAGCTGTCCCTGTATTTCAAAACTGTAACAAGAGGCTGGAATCAGGTAACCATCTGACCAGAGCAATAGCAATTTCTTACACCAAGGAGCAGACCTGGGGCTCATACAGCCGCACCATGCTTTGGCTTCTCCCTTTCCCTCACTTCCCTGCAGACTTCCACCTCCCAGTGGCCTTCCCTAGGGGTTGTGCCCTCAGGTTAGGTCCTAATGCATAATCTTAAAATGTCCCAGGGTCTTAAATAAATGCTCAGAACAGCACCTTTTCACTAGTGAAGAAACAAACGCACGCCCCTCCTCCCTAACCCTCTCACTAGGCAAACAATTCATGAAATTCTGATGTTAATCACTTTGGAAACCTTTCTCTCTTTTTTTGCTTATTAGAACTTGCTTACATTTCAGTCAAAGAGGTTTCGGTCATAACTGGCTTCTATAAGCCTAAAGTATTTGGAAGGATTATGAATCAACATGCAATACACATTCTTGACCTTATTACCCACCGCTTTCGCTGGTCTGGCTCAAGGTCTTTTCGCACAGGGCTTTTTTTAAACAAAGATCCCAGTGTCCCTTATTGTTGATGCCTTATAGAAATGCCTATTTAAACTCAAAACTTCTTCAATTGTGTCTCTTACGATTCTGTCACAAAATCATTGCTCTCTTCCCATTTGAAGGTTGAAAATATTACATCAAAGCAGTTGCGGGGCAAGTCCCCCAACGCCTGCATTCTTCCGACATAAATGTGAAGATGTTGAATAAATATTATAATATTTAAATGAACTTCCTCCCAAACATACTTTATAGATTCTACCAAAGTGGGATACCCTATTAGAGCTGAAAACATTGGCCAGATGCTCTGGGCCTCTGGAATTTGAGTCCTGGATACTTCTCACATTACAACCTACCTACTTGTATTTTTTCACGTCAGGTATTAGAGTTTCCTTTGGCAGAAATTATTTTGAACATCAATAAGGATTGTCGCTTTAAAAAAAAAAGTTCATTCTTTTAATAACCTCCTGACTAGAAGGGCCAGTTAGGATTTTCAGGACAAAGGACAGTGGGATGATGGCCCCGCATCCCGATTTCCCATCAGCCCCACCCCAACCTCTTCGTTTCCAAGCCAGTGTGTCCTCCCCAAAACTTTCCTTTAACTCTTCTCCATGAAACCCAGGCTGTCCCGCCTCCCTCCCGCGGATAAAAGCGTTTGGTGACAATCAGGACGCCTAGAGCACGTCCCCGATCTTGCCTCTGGGACTTGAGAAGACCGAGACTAAGGATGAGAGGGGGCGTCATAAGAGTTACGGGAAGTGAGGTTTACCTTCACGAAGAGGGTGATGTCGTGCTCCTGCCCCGGAATCCCCTCCTCGGACGCCTCGCCGTCCTCCCCACGGCCATTCACCCGCGCCGTTTCGTCTGCGCCCTCCGTGCTGCCCTCCTCCGCCAGGTGGTTGCTGAGCTCGGCCTCCGGCTCCGCGGCCCCAGTCTGTGCGATCGCCTCAGCATCCGCGCTGCCATCGGGGCGCCCCTCCCCACCCTCAGCTGCGATCTCCTCGCCTGGCCCCTCCGGGCCGCACTCTCGCCTCTCCTCCTCTGCCTCCTCCATCTCGTCCTGGGGTCCCCCCTGGTCCCCGTCCTCGCCAGTGTCTGCCGTCGCGTCCCCAGGGACCACTTCCTCTGACTCTTCTCCCACGGGGCTCCCTCCCTCCTCCGGGGCGCCCAACGCTGCACCCTGAGGCTCCCCCGAAAGCTCGCCGGGGCTGCACCCTGTGTTTTCTTCCGCTGCGGCCTCAATCACCTCCACCTGGGACAGAGGGCTGTGGTCTCCTCTGTCCCTGTGCTCTCCATGGGTCCTGGGCGCCCCTCCCGCCGACTCCTCCGCTTCCATGCTGGCCCCCGGCGCCCCGGGCGCGCTGCTTCCCGGTTCCTCCCACCCGCTCTCCGCCTCCTTCTCCGCCTTGGGGTCCGCGGGGTCCCCTACCTCCCCCTGAGTCTCCCCCGGGGCCTCGCCCTGCGAGCTGCGCCCGGAGCTCTCCTCTTCCACCTGCTCTGCTCTGCTTGCCACCTCCCCTCCCTGGGGGGCCTCGGCGCCCTCCCCCTCCTCCAGCTCCCCCTGCGCTCCGCTCGCGCCGGGCGTCTCGGCCCCAGGTTCACTGCCGGCGCCTGGCGCCAGCTCGCCCGCGCGCCCTCGGTCCTGCCCGGTGCCTTCTCCCTCTTTCACCGCGGCCGTCGCGGCTACTCCTGCCCCCTCACTCCTCCGCGCTTCCGCGGCGCCCTCGCTCGCCTCCTCCCCTTTCGCCTGTCCCCCCGCGTCCCCCAGCTCGCTGGGTCTCTCCGCCAGAAGCGCCGGGCCCTCGGACAGCCCCTGCGGACCCGCGGCGCCCCCCTCCGGCTCTGCTGCCTCGGCCATGGCCGCAGATCTCTGTCCTTGACCGAAGATCTTTCCTTTTACTCTGCTCCGGGCGCAGGTGGCGCTGGGCGAAGGGTAGGAGAGCAGGGGTCACTGCGCCCCCTCCGAGAGGACGCCCCGCTCCGGGCTTGGCGGCCCGGGGGCTGTGCGCTGCACGCGGGGGGCGAAATCCACTGCGCCCAAGACTCTGCTCCCCTCCTCCTGGGTTTAAGCTCCCTGGACTGTTCCTCCACCGCCGGTGCTTCTTCCTGGTTCTGCGTCTGCTTCCCACCCCGACCCTAATTCCTACTGAACTCGCGGCGGGTGGAGGTGCAACGCGCGGCTGCCGAGGGCCGCTTTGCTCCAGCTCTCTTTGAAGGGCTTGGCCAGCCGTCCTGTGGTTGACCAGAGGTCCTTAGTGCCAACTCCATCCCTCCAGGGCTTGGGCGGGGTTTGTACCTCCCTCCTGTGCCCCTGTTCGGGTGACCTGGGAGCCTGGCCAATGACAGCCTTTCTCAAAGCCCTTGTGGATTTCAGTCAAAAGATCCTGGTCCTACTGGCCACTTGGGTGTTTTCTGGAACAGCTTTAAATTCCAGACACATTTAAATCACCCCCAAAAAATACACCCCACACGCAAATACCTAATCCCCGCTTTGCCCCGGGAGCCAAGCTTCAGCCTCTCAGCTGGAACCCAACTGCAGTTGCCTCAGTGTCCAAGATCAAGGGTGGTAAATACTGGAAGAAAAGAGAAGGGAAGCCACACCGCCACCGTCCAATTTTGCAAGGCCCTCCGGAGAAGTTCCAGACGCCCCAATATAGAAGCAAGAGGGGCCAGTTCAGCTGCTCTTAACAGAGATGGGCCCTGTTGTGCATGAGGGTCCCCCTCTCCAGACGTGACAAGTACTGGGGATCCTGCACTGAGAGAAGGTTCTATCGTTTCTCTCCCTGATCTCTAAAGACTAAAACTGTATCTTGCAAATTCTCCTAGGTTTCCTAAACCCGTGACCAATGCTTCTCCCTCAAAATTGTGTGTTAAGGGCTTGGGGAGCTGGCAGTGGGGGGATGAAAATACAAGAGTTGAAGGGGAGGAGCTGTGGAATTCACTGCATTAGGAATCTCCCAAGATCACAGACTGGGCGCCCTTTTCCCTAAAAAGGGAAGTCGTGATGAAAATCATGTAGTAAGTTTGTTGCGAGCCAGGCTGGATCCTGTGGGTTACAGTGAGGAAATGGTTGCCCAAGATGGCACAGTCTACACGTGATGAAACAGGAGTCCCAACTGAAGACTGTCTCGAGTTGCCAGGTTCTTAAGGGTTTTGATGTTTCCCTGAGACACAGCAGCCTACTGTGTGCACGGAGGTCTCTTTTGTCACTAAAAGATCAGGGGCATCTTTGATATGACTCAGAGGCACACATTAGGCCAATCACCAGGATGTCTCCTTCTAATTCCCACTGCCCATCACTGATGGGTGACAAGACAGGAGCCCAGTGTCACCCAGCTTCATGCTACCTTCCTCCAAAGTTGTGCCCTATCTGGGAAGGAATCGGCCAAAAGCTTCATCATCACAAAGCAGTGACTACTCAAAGCATGGCACTCACATGCGTGAGCTAGATAGACATGTCAGGTACATATCCTGCTCTGTGGAAGCTCCAGTCACCTAGAAAAGAAATCCTGCTGTACTCACAGGCAAGAAAACAGCCATCAGCCTTATTTCTTAAAGAAGGATGGAGCCAGAGTATTCAGCTCCAAACAGCAAACACAGTACAGGCTTACAGTCCCCGACACAAACCCCATGAGGCCAGATGTGTTTCAGAGAAAAAAAATTCTTAGAAAGATGACTGAGTGCTTTTGTGTATGTTACGTAATACTGCACACCACCCTGTGACCAAACACACTCATATGTCTGCAGTGACACAGATTCCCATTAGGTGGGTGTGGGGGCAGAATCCCAGAGAGCAGTCTCTCACGTGAAAAGGTGCTGGCTCGGGAAGTAGATGGCCATCCGCTGTGACTGTTTGGCCATCAGCTGTTACCGGTTAGCCATTAGCCATGGATATAACTGCCGTGGCTTGTTGGTTGGTTGGTTGGTTGGTTGGTTGGTTGGTTGGTTGGTTCGTTGGTTGGTTGGTTGGTTGGTTGGTTGGTTGGTTGGTTCGTTGGTTGGTTCGTTGGTTGGTTCATTGGTTGGTTGGCAGAGAAGCAGACGGCAGATTGCAGACCGTGTGGCTCCGGCTTTCTGTGTCTCCAACCCAGCCGCCAGCGAGAATATAGTGGTATGACTCCCCTATCTATGGCTCCATGGGTGTTCCTTTTTGGACTCACTATATCCTGCGTTCTTGTGCGGGGAGCGGGAGCAGAGACCCCGCATGACAGTGGGACATGTGAAAAATCACACATAGCATCAGGGTCCCCAGTTAAAGTTCACCACCAAATGTATTCTGGTCAGTCTGGTTCTGCTTCCTGATGAGTTCCTCGAAAAGCTTGCAGTTTCAGGGTGTTGTGGATTCCCCAATGCATATAAGGGACAAGGGTCCTGTGACCCTTTGAAGAGGCCTAGGTTTCTTTACAGTTCGGAAATATCTGAGATTAGGTGCATCTGTTAAGTTTGTGCTTCTTAACAAACCAGCTGTCTCCAACGCTCTCCTTTTACAAAGCACCAATTCAAAGGCCCCTACCTATGTGAGCAATAATATTCCATAAACTTTAACTCAGGCAAAGTGGACAGAAATGCCCTGGGTATGGGAAGGTTGGCATCCCTGCAAAAACCTCCGTTTGAATCCAGTCAAGAGATGATTAACTAGTGAATGCAGACCTGGTACAGTTGACTGGCTGGCTGAGAGCTGGCCCCGGGGCAGCGTCCTTGTAGAAAAACACGAATAAAGTCTGTTCTGTTCTGGCAACTGGTCCTGCATGTCACACAAAGCTGATTTATTCTATAGGATTTTCTAGAGAGAAGGAGAGGAAGACAGATGGACTGTTTGGACACTAAGCACACAGCAATGAGTGAGACTGACAAGTTCTCTTCCTTTGAAGGGCCTTGGGGTGAGGGAAAAATAAGCAATTAAACCAAATATCTTTGGATAACGTTAAGCTTTTTTTTTTTTTAATAAGTTGGGCTTTATACAGCCGTACATACACTCGTGTAAGCACACACGTGCACATACTGAAAACCTTCACGAACTCCGTTCTTTCACACCCCGCATCCAACTTGCCAGGAAATCCTATTGTTTCCACTTTTTAAAATATATCCAGAATCCAACCCCTTCTCTCTACTCCCATTGCTACAATGCTGGTCCTACTCACCATCACCTCCTGACCGGTCCTCCTGCTTTCTCCTTGCCCTTCTGCAGTCTGCTCTCCAGCCCATAGCCACCGAGCCTCCTCTGAAATCACCAGTCTGCCATGCCACCTTAATGCTCGAAACCTTTCAAAGGCTTCCCGTCTCACACCACGAAAAAGTCCGGTTCTTACACATCACGTATGAGCTCCCCTAACATCAGGCACAACAATCTCTTTCCGGCCTCATTGGCTCCTAACACGCCAGCCTCTCTGCTGTTTCTAGAACTTGCTGGGTATTCCTCTGCCTGGGCATTCCCCGTGTCCTCCTACATCATCCCTGACCTTGTTGAGGTCTTTTATAAGCTATTTTCTTGCAGCACCCTATTTTGTCTTATGTTTACAGCGATAACACTTAAGATCTACCCTCTTAGCGATATATAGTACAATATTGTTAACTGTAGGCACATTATTGTACATTAGATCTCCAGAACTCACTCATCTTGTGTAACTGAAACTTTGTAACCTTGACCAACATCTCCCTACGACCTTCTCCCCCCAGCCCTAACCTCCATGCTACTCCGTTTCTCTGAATTTGACTATTTTAGATTCCACGTAGAAATGAGATCATGCAGTGTGCAGTGTGTATCTTTCTGCATCTGGCTTATTTCACTCAGCGTAATGTTCTCCAAGTTCATCCATGTTGTTACGAATAGCAAGGCTCCCTACTTTTTGCAGCTGAGTAATAGTCCATTTTATATATCTGTATATATATCTCACATTTCCTTTTTCTAGTCATTCATCAAAGGACACTTAGGTTGTTTTCATATCTTAACTATTGTGAGAAATACTTCAATGAACATGGATAAACACCCTATTTTAAAACACAACTTCTACTCTGTCGCTCTTTTCTGCCTTATTCCCCCATAGCAGTTATCTCTGCTATGACATAAAATATATTTTGCTTACTTATTATCTACCTCCCCTGGGATAATGGTTCTGTGAAGCCGAAGCCGGGGGTTTTTATTTGTCACTGCCTGGAACAGGACTGGGTACATTGTAGAAGAAGCGCAGAAATACATATTGAATGAATGAATGCATGCATGCTTTCATACACATATGTATCGATCTGAACCAGTTTTGAAAAACACTTTCCTCAATTGGTTTTATACTTTGTGGGACGAGCTGACGTCACAAGACACCCGGTTCACAGAAATTCTTATCTACTGACTTTGGTGAATACTTCAGCGAATACATTTAATTATTAGCAAAGGGCAAGTCAGTTCATACAAAGGAACACAAAGGAAATACCAACTAAATAGAGTTGTGAAGGTCACTGTGAAGTCACTTAGGGATTTGCACAATGTTAACTGAGCAGCCAGAACCAGACTGGCTATTTAAATACCAAGGAGGGTTAAACAGAGGTGACAAATTCAGGGATGGGAGGCAAGAGCAAAAGTGCTGATAACTAAGAGGGTTTAGTAATTATTGAGTTTTCCTATCATACAATACAAGGAATCATGAAGCAGGGTATCTCAGGGATCACAAAGAGAATCCCAAGGGCTTATCAATAAACATTTTAAAGGTTTGTTGTTTTTGCTATTTTTTCCAGAATGAATGGACTCATTTCCGCAGAGATCCCCTCTTTCTCTGCAGGTCTCTCCTTTCAGCAGAGCCCTTGGGATTATGACGTATCTAAATATTCAGATCACAGGATACATTTATGGTGAACCAAAGTCCCCCTTGTTCTGCTTTCTCTTCCAACAGCTCATTCTCCTTATGTGAGAATATCCCCAAACCTGCCTGAATCTGCCTGGCTTTGCTCAGTTTCTTGTAAAGATATATTTCAGTTCAAAGAAAGACACTGCAGCAGAATAGGCGTAAACTAGGAGGCAGGGGTTCAACACAGATAGAGCAGCTTGCAAGTCAATAAGAACATGACACAAACCAACACAAATAACACCATGGAGAAATGGGTGGGCTCTCAGGTCTACAGTGTATTAAGTGTGTGATCTTGACCGTGTTTCATCCCGAACAGTGCGACCACTGTCATTGTGAGTTTGGAATCAGAACGTGTGTCTCATACTCAGCACAGAGCCTGTTATTGTTAACATTATGCCTCATTATTACTGTTGTCCCAGAGGACAGAGCTGTCACATCTTGACTAAGTACTGGAAGCGCCACGGGGAACTGGAGTGACCCTGTGCCTCACTTGGCCCGTGACAGTTCTGGGTTACGCCTGTTATCTCAGCAGCATAATCGTAAGAGCATCCCCTGTCACTCTTGAAAGGGTCCTAGTTTGGACAATAAATTATAGGGTCACCCTATCATGAACTCATCTAGCTCATGAGAGCTTTTCCTGTTCTTTTTCCCACGTGATCTTGCACTGTTCTCAAAACAAACTAGATTTCCAACAAATACTTGTTGGGTAGTAGAAGATATTCTAAAACAGAGAAGAAGAAGGAGGAGGAGGAGGAGGAGGAGGAGGAGGAGGAGGAGGAGAAAAGGGGAGGAAGACGAAGATGGGGAAAGTAGGCGAGGAGGAGGAGAAGAAGCCTCCAAAATTCTATTACAAACCACATGCTGGAAGCCATTCTGTAAAGATAGCCTATAATCTGGAAGGAAATAAGTGCCATAGGCCTCACACATAACATGGTCAGCCCCGGGGAGAAGGACGGGGGTGGAAAGGTACCTTCAGCCTCGTGCCACGCTGGCTCTGGGCTCCAGAAGACTGCAGTTAGAGCCTCTTATTCTCACATCACCTTCACTTCTGACGCCAGGGCAGCAGGAGACAGAAACAACACTAAAACTTAAGATTGAAAGTCCATCTTGAACCTTCCACCTCTATCTGTAAAGGTGTTTGGGTGTTTTTTTTTTTAAGCATTTTGGTATTTTTTAAAAACTGTTCAACTTTCTGTATTTGCTTTCTACATGTTTTAGAAATATGAGTTTCTTTTAACTCTTTAAACTCCAAGTTTTTGACCTCTGACCTCCAGTCCTCCAGAACCCTGAAATCCGTGGTGATGGATGCTGACCTGACAAAATAGATCTGTGCTCGTGTGTTTGAGCAGCGGCTTTCAAATGCGGGCAACTTTGCCCCTCAAGGGACATTTGGCAATGTCTGGACACATTTTTTGTTTGTCATGATTGGAGAGTGCTACTGGCATCTAGCGGGTAGATGCTGCCAAACCTCCTCCAATGCATAGGACAGCCCCCCAGGACAAAGAATTAACCACCCCATCACGTCAATTATTGTGTTAGAAGGACAGCCTACCTGCAGGCCCCCAATTACAGAGTTTTCCATAGAAAATGCCTTAATCCAGTATGTTGACTCTGGAGCAACATATTGGGGTTTGGAGCAGTCCATGGGGGATGGATGTGTTATGTTGGGGGGCTGTCACCCTTTAAAACATCTCCTGAAGATTACTGATGAGTCCTTTGGGAAGATAGAGGGATTATGAGATTTGCAATCCGAAATCTAGACTCAAACCCGAATTCTGCGGCTTACTGGTTGTGTTATACTGTGCAAGCCATTTCTTGGTACTCAATCTACTATACTGGTTTCCTCTGAGCACTGAAGGAGATAATATGTAAAGTGTTTTGTAATTATGAAATTTCTACACATTTGCCAAGTAAAATTATTAATTTACATTCGGGTAATGTTTGATCCTATTGGTTTTTACTGCCCAGATTTTGGAATTGACCCTCCTCTTCTGTAACACAGGACATTTATCTAAAATGTTAATCCCCTGACATGTCAAAGAGCCAACTTTCATGGCCCTGGTGATCTAGTGACACATAGGGATTTAGAAAATTCATTTCCCAGGGGGGTGGGGGTGGGAGATGAGGGTAAGGGGGATCAAATATACGGTGATGGAAGGAGAACTGACTCCGGGTGGTGAACACACAATGGGATTTATAGATTATGTAATACAGAATTGTACACCTGAAATCTATGTAATTTTACTAACAATTATCACCCCAATAAATTAAAAAGAAAAAGAAAAAGAAAAAGAAAATTCCCTAAACTTCCATTTTTCTATAGGAAACCCTGGAAAAAATTGTCTATCAGAATGAAAAAGATAGATGAAGCTAAAGAGAAAGCATGGTGCTAGGTATTGTTCCTACATATCCAGAAAGTGACACTCACCCACCAGGAGTTAAGTAAGCTCTGAGCAGCCAGGAGAAGCACAAGCTGGGCACTGTGAGACTTTCCAATCCTTTGTTTTTATTATTTTACCTGTAACTACAGGTCAATGAAGAAGTGTGCACCACATCTCAAAATTAATTTATCATCTCTATGTGGTATACGTAGTCATTAAATTGTCATCTAGAATAACCATTTCCAGTTTTCTCACAGAACTGAGAAGACCTACCCATCCATCTATCCATCATTCAATCCATCCATCCATCACCCTTCTATCCATCCATCCATCCATCGTTCATCCATCACACCACAATCTTTTTCTGAAGACCTTTCTTGTGACATGACTCAACGAGAAGTGGGGAAATACACATAAACAGAACAAGGTTTCTAGCCTGCTGAATAATTTTGCAGAGTGGGAAAAGCTTACTGAAGTGTAGAGTTTCTGATATTCATGCTGGTTCATGCTGAAATCTCAAGCCATGCTTCATTGATAACTGTGATTAAACATTTACGCATTTTGAAATACATTTCTAAAAAACTTGGAGTCAAATGTTTAAAATTTATTTATTTATTCAGCATACTGAGAATGAAATCATTTCTCATTCTCATGATTTTACACCCAAAAGTCTCAGGAACATTTGGGTTTTCATTTTTAATTTGGTCGAATTTAATCTGACTGTACCAGAAAGAGATAAAGGCTGAGCAGGAGAGTCTGCCTGGGTGAGAGCTCAGTCCTGTTGGTACATTCTCCCTGGAGGTGCAAGTGTTTGATCTGGTGAGTTGGGAGTTCAGTGACCTTGGAAGTCACTTTCACTTGTTGAAGCATCACCTTGAAGGAGGAGGACCTTGGATCAGATGATCTTGGGGTTCCTTCAGCACTTAGAATTCTATAACTTATGATCTAACATCTCACATATTTGGAAGTCACTAGGAAGAGTGGAAAGAGCTCAGAATCAGAAAGTGAGCAGAAAAAGTTCTCCAAGAGCCAAAAGCAATATAACTGAGTTTCCCTCTTCAAGTGTGTTTTCCTCAAAGACGAGCAACTGGGCACTCATTCTGAGCCCATGACTTTATTATAAATTCAACTAATCAATGTTCTGGTGTTGATTAGAATACATTAGAAACAGCAAAATAGAAGGGCTGAAATAGCTGTCTTCATGGAAACAAAATGCTTAAATTGAAAGCAAAGTGTATATAAAGTTTCAAGTTTCAGTTATTGATAAGGTTTAGTTCCTCATCTCAAATGAACCAAGAAAATAACATATTGACTGAACAAGAGAAAAAGGAAAGGAGGAAGGAAAAGAGGGAGGAAAGAAGGGTAGGAGGGAGGGAGGAAGTAAAGGAGGGAGGGAGGCAGGAAGGAAAGAAAAGAAAGAGTCCTATAAGCCTAACACATAGTACATAACAATGACTGAAAATTTCAAAAACAGACTATGGGTATACATGTTGGGAAAAAAACAATATAGATATTTGGCACCGTAATTTCTTATCTTTATACTTCCTTTACTACAGTCTAAATTAGGTTTTAAAATTCTTCCATTATTCTATTGCAGGTGTGGTCAAAGTTCTTGTTCCTTTAAAGCTGGTTTCTAGGAGAATGACAAAGAGCAGGGTCTTCGTCAATGGGGTCCAACAGGGGGAAAAAAAAAGGCAACCAATAGATCCCAACACTGAAATGAACAGATTCCTTGTCCCCAGGGGTAGGGCCTAAACTTTCACCTGCCACTTTCTAAGCAGGTGTTGTTCTGCCAGGCAAGCACGGGCCACATTTATTGCAAGTCTTCAGTACTTATCTCACATCCTCCTAGAATATTAAAACGTGAAATGTCCTTAAAGATGTTCTGTCTAGCTCCGCCTTGTCAGTAGAATAGTTTGCATTGCAGCATGCTAAAGGGGGTTCTTTGCACATAAGTTCTTATTTTAAATCATGTGATAATCTCAAAAAACCTGGGAGGTGGTCACTGTCCTGGACTAGAATCAGGGGATGTCACAGGGTCAAATGACATGAAATTAAGCTGGATTACATTACAATGAGTTGTGAAAAACTGACTTTAATACAGTTTTTTTCTGAAATATTCCCCATGAGAACAGCAGGATCATTTTTCATACCTTGTGTAAAATAACCGTAATAATCCCTGACAGTCATGAAATAAGGTTTCGTGCATCGTTTTTACCAGCTTTATTGAGAGGTAATTGGCATATAAATTGTCTAAGTGTAAGGTATACAATGTAGTGATTTGATACATGTATATATTATTTATGAAATGACACAATAAGGAGAGTTAACACATCCATCTTGTCACATAATTACCACGTTGTGTGTTTGGTGAGAATATATAAGATCTGCTCTCTTAGCAACTTTCAAGTACACAATACAGAATTATTAATTCTAATCATCATGCTATACATTAGGTCTCCAGAACTTTTCTCATAACTGGGAGTTTGTACCCTTCGACCCACATCTACCCGTTTCCCCCAGCACCTAGCCCCTGGCGACTACCAATCTACTCTGTCTCAATGAGTTTGGCATTTTTAGATTCCACATTTAAGTGAGATTCTGCTCCATTTTTATGCAGAACTCCGAGCAATACTGCTCTCCTCCCAACTGTCACCCATCCTCTGACTCAGCCCAATTGCATTGGTTGATTTTCAGTCCCCCACCCCCCAACCCCCAGACAGGAAACTCCAGGAAGGCAGGGAGCCGGCTTCTTATTCACTGGTGTCTTGCCATCCCCTAGCACAGCACCCCACACAGGACGCTCTCATCATCATTTGTTATTGGAATGAATGATATTTTGATTGAATTGACTTAACTTGCTGTCTAAGGTGCCCACATGCTTTTGGAGTCTTTGCACAGCCAATGTTTGTTCTTAGGGAGCAAATGTCCTGCTCATTCCTCCAGTCAATCAGCCATCAAGCATGTTTGAACTGGCAAAGTTACTCGGCAGTTCATGCCCAGGTGGAGGTGAACTGGTAGCTTGTGAACTATCTATAAAGTCAAGCTTGAAATGCAGCGACCTCATTTTTCTTTGCAAGGACTCCTAGCCTCATTAAGAGGAAGTCAGGTATCTTCCTCTTGGGCCTCCCCTTCATTTAATTTAAGAACCCCAGAAGTTTCGTCGGCCAAAGGGTGAGCAATTACTTTGCTTTCCCACTTTTACCCAGTGCCGATGCTTAGTCCAGGAATACTTCTCCCCTCAACCCGGAGGACGGATCCCAGCCCCCACAGAGCCACAGGGGCTAAAGTTTGCAGAGGAGACCACCCCATTCCTTAACTCCAAGTTCCCCAGTAGGAAGGCACTCCCCACCTCATCGCTCTCTGCAAATCACCTGTGGGTTGCACATCCAGCCTCTTCCCGGCCGCTGGCGGGCAGGCCTGGAGCACCTGAGGTGGGGACACAGTCCAGCACCACCACACTACCCAGCTTCCCCACCATGGTGGGCTAGCTTCTTCTTTAACCCTCAAAACAAAGACACTGCAACTCGACCCTTCCTCAGTAACCCAGGGCAATCCCATCTGCACCTGCCTTTCAGTGAGTCCAAGACAATTGACCTTCCTCTGCTAAGATGTAAATAGCAGCTTCTCTCATTAAAAAGAAGAGAAATATACACTTAACCCCAGCATGGCCCCTATGGAAGCTCCTGACTACATTTACAAATGAAAGAGCTTTTTAAAAAAAAATTTCTTTCCATATCTAAGTCCCTGAATTTCACAGGTGACATTCATGGCGTTTATGAACACACAGGATTGCCTTCAAACAAAATTTCAATATAAGCCAAGGGCAGAACCAGCCCTTCCTTCTCCCTCTTTTCCTTGCGCTTGGTGTCTGGATGTCTTTGGATGTGTTCCTTGACATTTCCAGTCCTTTCTTGCCAACCTTGGGAACATCCTTGTCCTGCCCTTGCAAAGTTCTTTAGGATCAAACAAGAAGTCTGTGTGACTAAAACCCTGTACACTGTGGATGTACAAAGGTAAGGCATCCTTCAGCAGACTTGCAGTGCTCGGAGGCAGTGCTGTCCAAACCCAGCTCTGCTGCATAACAGGGAAGTATGTGAGAATGGAAGATCCCTAGGTTCCGCCTCCAGAAATCATTCATCCGGTCGGTCAGACTCAAGGTCCCAGTATCTGTTCCATAGGTCCCAAAGGAATATCTCATGTCCTTCCAGGTTTGGGAAGACTGCTCTCAAGATCAGATATCTATTCCTTTATGTGAACCTGGCTCGGTGAGCTACCACTCCAAAGAGTATTTACACTTTAAGTCCTAGCTCTATTTGGGAAATAAGAGCTTTGCACCCACTAAAATTTGAAGGCATCCAAAATCAAGTGAGAAACCTATTTTTCAGGTAGAGAACCTTTGACAGTTCCCTGAAGTTCACCTACTTGAGACCTTTGAAGAAAGAATATAATTAAGGTATATTTTAACCATATAGATTTTTATAGTGAAGGAGTGAATAAAGAACTTGGTAAATCTAAAAGCAATTTAAAATCATGGCAGGAAGGGGGAAAAGTCCTAGATTTTTTGGAGAAGTGAAAGAAAAGGTGAAGAGATAGGTCTGAAGCAACCCTATTTGGAGAAGATTTTAATTTATTTTTTTTTTTGGATATAATTATTCCTTCTTATAAATCTAAGTGGTTTTTTAAAGCATTACTAGTGTGTATGTTTCTGGTGCACATATATGCATTACATCTGAAAAAATCCTGTTGGGTGAGTGCAGAAGCATTTGATACATGCAAAACTTGAATAAGCCCGTCTTCAAACCAGGAAGTTGAATTTTCCCAGAATCAAACTGGCTCATGTTTCAATAGAAACTCTGAGGTCACAAAATACAGGTTGTATTTTTCTAGCCCTGGATAAACCATTCTCTCTCTCTCTATTTATTTTTCGCTTTTGCTTTAAGTGTGTGTACACAGCTATACATTCAGGTGGCAGGTCTCCTACCTAAGTGAGGTAAAGTTAGACATTTCACCTCTCCGAGGACTTAGGGGCTTTGTTCAAATTCTTTTTCATGGGACTTGAATGTATAATTGTTAGACTGCTGTAAGCTGTGTGGCTTCTGAAGTAACAAAAATGACCAGGGATCACGTACCTGCTTGAAATAGGTGGGTTATGCAAAAATCAACAGCTGTGAGTCAGCAGAGAAAAGGGCCTGGGCTCCATCTCTGTGTATATGAAAGTGGGCAAAACAAAGTTGATCCCCAGCCCCTTTTTAAGGTTGTAGCCACCAAATGAGCTGGGTGATCTAATTATAGCAAAGTCCCCGGCAGGTACATGGATCAGTTCAGAAGGTGAGTGGGGAAAAATCACATTTTTATATTCACGAACATCAAATTGAAATTTAGCATTTCCTTCAATTATGAGTTAGGAGGGGAAATGACAATAGTAATAATCGTGTCTGTGACTTTGTCTCCAATAAAAATCATCGATATTTTTATATCTTATTCCAGACATGAGTTATCTCATGGTGTCACTTAAACGCTCATCACTTCTTTGAAATTTCAGTAATTTCAGACCTGCCTCTGAAATCAGACCTCCAGAAATCCAGACCTGCCTCTGGATTTTATTGAATGTGTTCAGAAAGAAATACATATATTACTTCATTTCTTCTTATATTTCTTTTTAATCACACATTTCTTCTTAATATTTGATATTAATTGTATTTCGATGTAATTGGCTTTCTCTGAGATCCTATGCATTTTATTTTATGTGTTAAAAACATTATTCAGAGAAAAATTCAACAGATTAGCAAAGACAGTTATAGCTCGTACAAGTTAAAACCCTTGAACTAGAATTCGTTTCTCAGTGGTATTTTACATGAAACCTATTTGCATATCTTAAGAGAGGTGCCAGTTACACAGGCGTATTGATTTGTCAAAATGATACTATTAATGAAAACAACCTAAATGTCCTTGAACAGGGGAATGGATAAACAAACTGTGGTACATCCATACAGTGGAATAGTTCTCAGTAATAAAACAGGGCCCAGCTAGGATTCATGCAATAGTATGAAGAAATGTCAAATGCATTATGAAAAATGGAAGAAGCCCGGCCCAAAAGGCTACATACTGTATCATTCCATTTCTGTGACACTTCTCCAAGTCCCAACCAGAAAACGGATCATTGGTTGGCTGGGGGCAAGGAATGGGGGAATTGCCAACAAAGGGGCGCAGGGGATTTCTGGGGTGCATGGTATTTTGTAACTTCAGTGTATGTACATTTCTCTAACAGGCTGTAAATATAACCCACGTGCTAGTTGCTGACTATCCCCCATCTTCCATCTCTCCCTAAAGAGGTACGAGTCAGAGGCCAGAAGCCCCAGCCAGCACAGAGGACAGCCCAGCGTCTGTCCCATGTGTCTTAGCGTCTCCCCGGGGCCCCTCTGGCTCTGAGTGCCTATGTCTGCCCCACCCCCATGCCACCTCTACCTGCTGCTCTCTCCACTGCTCCTTGGTCAGTCCAGATGAACCCCGCCTCTTTCCTTGGTTTTCCAAACACACCACCTCACAGAAGATACTTGGCATAGTTAGGACATGATTTACAGCACAAACTCAGACACTTTGGGAGGTAAAGGTAATTCTGCTGGGGCTTCAGGTGTAAGTCATGAGACTCTCCCGGCAAAGCTGGACACATGGCTTCATGGCATGAGAGCTGCTTACTTAAGATTTAGGGCTAATGACGGGCAGCAGGTTGGGGGGTAGTTATATCAGAGCCACACTGGGGAAAAAAATGCCAAAAAAAGTCAAATGTTAAATGTGTAGATTCTTAATAGTTTTAGGCCACTGCTGGCGCCAGGAATTTTCAATGGTTACACCTTCTACTTGTAACAGGACTCCATTCTCCCTCTCCACTTCATCCTGAATTCTCCCCCTCAGCTTGCTCACACTCAACCCCCAAATCCCTATTAATTTATTATACAAAGCAAGTTAGCCATCTGTCTGTTTCATTCCCCGCCCAAGCTGCCCCATGCCCTGAGAGCTATTGTCCCAAAACCAAAAAAGCCCATCAAGGGGCTTTTACTAATCGGAGAGGATTCTTCCATCTTCCTATGAACTCCAAAACCGAGGCAGTGACAGTAATAGCTAATGCACAGTGACAAACAAGCGTGCTAAACTGTCTATTTGGGTTGTCTCATTCGTTCCTTCCAGACCACTATGAGGTAACTGAAATTATTACTCCCATTTTAAAGACGAGCAGACTGAGATTCAGAGATATCAAATAACTGTAGAAAGTGGCAGCGCCAGGAGTCCAACCGAGGTGTCTCTGACAGCCCAGGTGACTTGCAGAACTGTATCAGGCCACCAGTGCCTTTGCCTTGTCCCAGGGCACCTAGCACAGATGTCAGGCAAATGTTTGCTGTCTGACTGCCTACCTGTCTGCCTGATTTATTGTTTGAACAACCAAATTAACTCAACAACTGACAAATAACCCGGCTTTGTCCATCGCAATCTCAACTGCATGAGCTCAAACAGCAGTAAAGGTCAGTGTGAGCTTCGGAACACAGGCTCAAGGATCAAGAAAAGGTTCCTATTCTTGGCTCTCCTCAAGTCAAGATAACCTTGTCCACAAGTTTGAAGTCATTTCCCTTCCAGACAGTAAAACCCAGCCTTGACACCACCCCAGGTCATTTCTGATTCCAGACCTGTGAATGCAAACTGAAAATGTGCATGGAGAATTCGGGTTTGAGTTTACCATCCAGTGGCATAAATATGAAGGCTTAGAAATGCCTCCAGGACAGGTTTAAAATTTCTGTTTCATCCAAATGTTTGATAAGAAGAAAAAGCCACTATGGCTTTCTATCACTGGCAGTCCCGTCTTTTCTAACGGATGTGTTGACAAGCCAGAAGGTAGGAAATGCATTTTTCTCATGGAAATGATGTGACAAATGGTGAGGAGGTGTCCAGAGAAGCTTCCTCACGTGAATCCTGGGAAAGAAGGTCAAAAAAGGAGAAGAAAGAAGAAGCAAATGTCCTGCTTTCCTGGACCCAAAATGAACCCACCACAATTTTTATAAAATGAGTGAGTTTCTGGACTCTTCCTACCATCTTCTGCACTCCTCTCTGAGGTCCCTAATCTTATTCTTGAGAATTTTTGGTTTTCTCTTGAGGACTCCCAGCCTGCCTGTCACCCTTCCCCCTCTTCATCCCAATCACCTACAATCCCGCTCAAACCAAAACTCTTACCTTCTTAATGTGGGTAAGTTCTATTCAGGGTCCAGAAACTCTAACAACAGACTCTTATATCATGTTGACTGAATGCCACACACTCTTTTAAGCACATAACATATATTAACTCATATGATTTTTATAATAACCTTCCAGGTAAGTACTGTTAGCACCACCCTGCATTAGAGATGAAGAGCCTGGAACAGAGACGGTAAGTAATGTGCCCAAGGGCACCCAATTGGAAAGCAGCAGAGCCCAGAGATGTCCTAGACAGCCTGGCTCCAGCGTCTGTGAACTTAACCCCATGAAGTTAACCCCTCCTGACACTGGGGAAGCATGTGCCTAGTGCCAGGCACAGCACAGCATGTGTGTGTATTGAGGAGATATACCCTGAGACCTGCTGGTGTGCCAGTCACTGTGCCAGGGCTGGGGACGCAGGGTGACCGTACCACACAGCCCATGCCCTAATGGAGCCAGAGCCACACTCCTGGGAGGCCTCACACAGCAAGCCAAATGGTTACAACACGGCGGAAGTCAATGTCCTGCAAGGAGCCGGTGGGAGGAGTGTCCCACCCTGACCTGAAGCTGAGTAGGCATGCAATGAGGTTTGCTATAGCTAAAGGATGAATAGAGCTGGTCCCCCCAAAAAAAGGTAGGAGATAGCATTCCAGGCAGAGGAAATCACATAGGGAAAACCCAGAACAAGTATGCCAGGAAAAAAAAGTCATCTCAGCGAGATGACTTTTGCTCAGGAGGAGCAAACCGTGGATTGGTGACAGGTGTGGGGGCAGCGAAGGACTGAGAACCCTAGAGACACAGATAAGGACCGGGCATTGAAGGGCTCTGGGAGCCCCATCCAAAAGTGTGGGCTTTACCCAAAGAGCACTGAGGCACCCCGAACGAAGGGCTGTCTGCTGGGGATGAGATGAACTGATGGGCATCTCGAGAGAGCACTCGCAGGAGACGAGTTAGGAGGACATGACAGTGGTCCAAGGTGGGGCACCGGCTGCCACTTCCTTCAGAACTAATGCAACCGCTTCCTGGAAGTCTAGGACCCTAACAGTTGTGCTGGGTCAACATCAAAGAGTAAGGGTAGGGAGGTGTCTGAAAAGGGCCGCCCAGCTGTGGGGCTGTGACTTCTCAACCAGGGGCAATTTTGACTCCCCGGGGCCATTTGGCAAAATCTGGAGATGTTTTTGGTTGTTACAACTTGGGGAAGTACCACGGGTCTCTAGTGGGTAGAGACCAGGGATGTGGCTCAACATCCAAGGATGCACAGGACAGCCCCTCACACCAAAGCCTGGTCCAGCCCCAAATGCCAACACTGCTCCCACTGAGAAACTCTGCACTGAACAGGTGACCCAAACACAGCAATTTGTAACCAATTCAGAACCAGCGTCCCGTAGGACAGAGGAGGAGGGACATTACCCTTCAAAGCGGTTAAATTCAAAAAGTAGAAGTTGAACAACTCTTTAAAAATATACCAAGCAGAAAAATAACCCAAACAAAATAAATTAGCATGTCCCTGTGCTGGACTGCAAGTCATGTCGTCAGCTCCCTGACTTCTGGGAGGTCAGCCATGGGGGTCACGCCCTGCTCCATGGGGGGAGGCATGACAGGTCACCCACCTGGGAGTCTCAGAGCCTGATCTGTTCAGTCAGGTAGTGATCCTGAAAAGGAGCTGACTCTATTAGCGTGCTGGTCTATTATAGGCTCTCAGGAAACATTGCTCCCCTTCCCACCTTCCCACTTCCTTCCTCCCTATAAGTCTGAAACACGCAATTCTGAAGGAATGTCTGAGAGGGTGAACTCTGGACTAATCCAGAACTCCACCTCCTGAATCTGGGGTGTGTGAGGCAGTGGTCCCAGACCACCCCCCGGGGTGAAGAAAGTAAATACAAGCACATAGTGAGACATTTTTTGGTATCAACACTCTTAATACATATTCTTGTGTATGTTTCATAATGTAACATTTCTTACTAACATATACAATTTATGAATAAAATATTTGTATATGTAAATGTGTGGTTAAAATTCATTAATATAATTACTCTGTTGGAATATTGGGGGTACACATTCAGATGTGTATACATATTATTGATTGATTGATTTTTGCTAATGGGATGCTCACACACTGTTGGCATTGACGACAGACTTGGTTAGCAGGGCTCTGGACCAGGATGAATTGGGGAGGACTGGATTTGGGGAGATGCTCCATTTATTTGCTCTATTTATTCCAATGCTTTAAAACTTTTTTAGACCAAAGGTTTCTACCCTCCCAAAGTTCAACTCCTTCCCTTAAGGACCTTTTGCTTCTGGCACATGCAGATGTGAAGCCACTGTGCAATCTACCTGGTCCTTTCCAAGCACATTATCCTGGGGATTTGCCCCCACTTTGCCCAGAGGCTCCGCCCTTCAGGGCCGGGAGGGTAACTGCTCTGTCCCCTGGGTGGAAAGGAGCCTGGATTAAAGGTTCCGCCTCCTGGCCAGAGCTGGAAAGGAGTGTTGTGTTCATCAGGCCTTTCTCGTCTTTCCTTTCCTTTCCCACATTCCCAGAAAGGCTGCAGGTACTGCCCACCAGGGCCGGCTGCAGCTCAAAGCAGGGAAAATAAGGATATATAGTTACTGGAACAGAGGGTGAGGGTGGGAATGAGTGATCTCTGTGAATACCTTTTAGAATGGCTTTGATTTTTTGCATCTTGTACATTTAATTTATTATATTAAAATTTTTAATATTAAATATTTCAAATTATTTTTGCCGATTCAAAAACAATATTTAATTTTATTTTTTTTAAAGAGTTTAGCAATTCAGATTCCCAGATTTCTATCCCTCTTGAACTTTATTTGTCAACCCTGGATTTTTCTGATGACCTTTCTTCTTAATATATCCATGGTATCTTTATCAAAACAGGGTACTGGCTGATATCTCCTGCCTGTGAAATTTACACAGTGATGTGCACTCATTTTCTTTCAAAGGGCTCACCCTTCCCTTTAATCTTTCCTGAAGCCAACAATGGTCTGGTTTCAGTTAGCCTGTTTTCTTCCAGGACTTACCTGTGAAATGCATTTATTTTACAGGAAGCTTTTGAATGAATCAATCACCTGATCCTTCCCTGTATCTTTAGGTTCTGAGGGGTCCAAGTTACTGTTTTCTTCCACTGCTGCCACTGTCCCTTCACAAGCCCTTTTAAGAGCCGCTGGCTCATTAGGAGAGCAGATCATATATCCCAGGTGTGTAAGCCCTCCTTTCAGGACTCCGTCACCTGTAAAGGGGTTTTTGGCAGGTAATCAACCTCCAGGAATTTGAAGCCTTGACTTGCTACAAAAAGCCCTAGATCACAGGCCCAAACTCCCTGATTCTGGGGGACAGCCCATGGAATTTATGACGCACCTATCTGTATCAGTCTGGCCGGCATGCCTCTACATGCCCAGATAAATGGAATAAAAATCCTTCCTGAATTTCCAGGGCCTGCCCCACCCCCATCCCCTGCCAGCTGTCTTTGGAGGTGATTTGAGGCAAAGAGGATCCAGGGTGCTGGCTGGACCCGTGGGAATGAGCAACGAGGCGACTTGAGGAAGAAGGAGGTTCAGTGTCCAATGCAAAAGGGAGTTTTCCTTTTCTATAGGAATTGAGGGAACATAATGACACCGGGAGACACTCCAGCACTAGAATTCCTCCCTGTGGGCACAGCATGAATTTTTTTCATTGAAATAATTTCAAAGCGCAATATTTTTAATGATGCTGAAATAGCCAGCCATTAACACTGGAAATATGGCATTGGGGTGCCCTGGTAACTATTAAGTAGCCAAATTGGCTTGTTTTTATGCACTAACAAAGACTCCATTTCAGGGACACATTGAATAAAACCTGTAATGGGAATGAAAGTCTGAGTCTGGCAACATATTTTTTCTTTTGAGTGGAACATTGTGCCAATACAAGTAAGTTAAACATAAAGCTTCTGGTTTAACAGCGTAAGAGAGATACACATACGAGTAGAAACCTGTGATTCACATGATATTAACATTAGTAAATTTATAGGAAATGCTTTTGCCCTCTGACCCAGGAATCCCACGCTGAAAGTCTTTCCCAAAGATATACTGGCAAAATGCAAAAGATTTTCATGCACAAGGCTATTTACTGAGCACTGGTTTTAACAGCAAAAGGTAGGAAACAACCCATTCAAACTGGTTGAATAAATTAGGGCAAAGGTACACAACAGGCTGTAGAAATAGATGAGGACTGCTTCCCTATACTATTATGCAGTGATTTCCAAGGGACAAAAGCGAGATAGATAGTAACGCAGTAAAACACACAGGTGTTAATAGGTGATGCCTGTCCCGCACGTTGGAGTGGGGCTTACAGGCCAGGAGGGGAATTCTACGGTTCCCGGAAGGGTTCCTCTTTTCCCACAACGTTCCTAAACCCTGGGTCACTCATTGGCAGTCTGTTCTGACTGTCATCTCTAGGTCCTGACCCGTAAGGCACCATCTAGTTTTTTATATCATGGCAACCTGACGCTTTGTTTCCAGTACTATTAAGTCATCCAGACGAGCTTTTCAGAGGAAAATGTATGAAAAGGCTGATTTTGTCATATTACCCAGGTTGTTTGGTTGTGACATTTTAAGAAATTCTACATGGTAATGGAAAAGGGGTTTGGAGGATGAAATCTATGACTATATGTGCAATTCTTTTGTTACAATATTTGTAAGCGAAAGGAATCTAAATCCCCTACCTTGCATCTGGAGAAAAGTCCAATGTGCCCACTGATAACTCAATAAATTCCCAGGGTTACCAGTCATTCCTCTGGTTACTGCGGCCTCCACCCAGGGCTGAGTCTCATTGATCTAAGATGATCATGGTGGTCCCATCCCCCCTTCAGGGATGGATTCCAGAACTCAAACCCGGGTCAATCAACAGGCGGTATCTTCCCACCAAAGATTAGTTCAGTGATGAGTTGGGTGACAGGCATGAAAGGACATTTGCTGGGCAAATTCCTTTGCTCTTAGAGAAAGCCATAGAAGGTACAACGTTACCTATAAAGCCAGTATATAATGCATGTATAAGGTATATATAAAGTACATAATGTATAATTTCGATCTATATAATGTATCATATATGTAACGTGTATCTATAACATATAATGTATATAATATGTTGTATGTATGTAGTGTATTTCCTGGTTCTGGTTCTCTGGAGAGCCCTGACAGCCCCTGCTGCTACATCAGAAGAATAGCGATCTCCATTCATATAACACTGTGATGGAGCTGAAGAAGCTGATTTTGTCCTGAGGTGGGAGGGAAATCTACAGAAGTAGCAAAGGTGTGGTCACAACTGTCACCTTTGCTATTTGGAACCCAGTCACCCGTTTGGTCAGTGAGAACCCCAACGTTTCTCCAAAGAACTCACAGAGTTAACGAGATGAACTTGAATGTGGCAGGATGTGAGAGCGGCTGCCACCATCTCACTGTCATAGCGCCTGAGAAAGACGTGCGAATGGAGATGGGCAGGAATGAGAGATAAAGAGAGGCCAAGTCCAGAGCCATCACGTGAACAGCTGAAGCAAGCAAACCATGCGGGCTCCATCCCAAAATGCTACGTTACATGAGCCGAACAAATTCCTTTTTGTTGCTTGTTTGTTTATTTAAAAAAAGAGAGAGAGAGAGAGAAAAGAGCATGTATGGAAAACAGTTTGGTGATTCTTCAAAGAAGTAAGTATAGAATTAACATACAACACAGCAAATCCACTTCTTGGTGTATATACCCCAAAGAAATGAAAGCAGGGACGCAGACAAATCTTTGTAGACCAATGTTCACTGCAACATTATTCACAACAGCCAAAATATAATGTTGTGGGAGTTACCTTCACCAATCATTGATGCGCCATCACCAGTCTTCTCCCTTCCTATGCTCAAGGTCACGTGAATTGCAAATACATAAGGGTGACAAAACTTCTGACCTCAAATCCAATGCCCCCAGGCATTGTGACCTATTACATCCGCTCCTGGTTGGTGCCAGTGGGTTTGAATATTCTACTGCAGAATCCATTCTCTGCAGAACACTGAATTCTTCCAAGGTCTGAGGATGGGTTGGAGCTCCCCAGCCCACAACAACAAGCCTCTGGGGATTTTCAAGCCGTGTGCCTCTGAAAGAGAGCTGCCAGCCTCCAGATTCCACCACAGTCACAACACTCCCCAGCCACCAGCTCCTGGGGATCTCAGAAACCCAACAATTTTGCATGAACATTCGTCTGCAACCCAGAACAAATGTCACCCACCAAGTCTCTCAACCAAAACCCGAGGCCTGTGCCTGGCCCAGAGGGATGCATGTGTAACCCAAGCTTCATTCTGAGCTCTTCATTCTGAGACGTTATTCAGCAAACAGATCCTGCAGTGCCTTTTAAATCACTGCTGTCTGTACGGTAGTTTTCTGGGCTCTCCAGAGCTTATCATTCTGCCTAGGTTAGTCTGTCTGATGGAAAAGGTTAGGTACCCGTCCACTTGGGCAGCCCAGCTCTCCTTCTCATTCCCCCATTCCTCCTTTCTCCCAGCTTTTATAAAGGGATTTGGGTACTTCGCCACCGTTAGTGATAATACCACAGAAAAAGACCTGTGCAAAGCAGTACGCCACGTTTTTTTGAAAGTATGTCTTCTACCACTAGGTGTCACTGTTTCCACGGCTTGCTCTCCTTTACCTTGCAATTTGCTGAGTGGTTCCAGCTGACAAATGAGTTTATTCTCTAGATATTTAAGGGGGGAGAAATCCCCTCACAAATAGCTACTCTAAAACCAAATCATTCTTTTTTTCTCCAATATTATCCTGGAGAGGTAAAATTTGCAACTAATTTGTTCCAGCATGTTTACTTGACTTTCTTGCTTCATGGCCATATTATTAAGCAAATAAAAGAAAATTAACAGACTATTTTTTTAGCTCAGTTTTGGGTGTATAAAAAAAAAATAGCAGAAAGTACATAGTTCCCACCTATCACTTCATCACCCCCACACACAGCACACAGTTTCCTCTATAGTGTTTTTTATAAATATGTTTTATAACAGTTGTTCATGTTAGTTTACTGATGAAAATCTCTGAATGTAAACATTTGTAAAACAATTCTAGCAGTTTCTCCTATTGTTAATATCTTACATTACTGTGGTACGTTTGTTAGAATTGAAGAACTAAGATTGATACATTCATTATTAGTGACTAAAGTTCATACATTTCATCAGGATTTACTCTTCCCATTGTGCATTCTGAGTTTCAATAAATGTGTAGTAACATGTATCCACCATCGCAGCATCATACAGAATAATTTTATGGCCCCAAAAATTCTCTGTGCTCTACTAGTCATTCCTCCTTCCCGCCAACAACCCCTGATCCTTTTACTGTCTCCATAGTTTGCCTTTTCCAAAATGGCTCATAGTTGGAATCATACAGTATGTAACTTTGCAGCTTGGCTTCGTTCACTGAATCATATGTGTTTCAGGTTCCTCTGTGTCTTTTTGTGGCTGGATAGCTAGTTTCTTTTTATTGCTGAATACTATTCTGTTGTCTAGATATATCACAGTTTATTTATGCATTCACCTACTGAGGGGCATCTTGGTGGCTTCCACGTTTTGGTAATTATGAATAAAACTGCTCTAAACACTCGTGTGCAGGTTTTTCTGTGGACATGTTTTCAACTCCTTTGAATAAATACCAAGGAATGTGATTGCTGGATCGTATGGTAAGACCATGTTTTATTAGGAATTTTCATAGAGAGGGTTGGCAAATGGTAAGGAATACTTTGAACATTTTCCTCACAACACAGTCTGTTTTCCAAGCAACAGCTTGATTCTTCCTGAAATAGAAATGAGGTGGCCACAGGAGTCCTGCGAAGGGACCTTTCATTGTGTAAAAGGACCCCTCCACACACCTCTCCGCTCACTCCATGGACAAGGAAATGGATCTGCCTTTAACACACTACAGATTGTTCTGCATTCAGAGTAGAAAATAACTTCTGACTCTCTTCTGACCAAAACTAAATTTAAAGACTCAGGTGAAGTGGTTTTAGTAGAAGGAAAAACATTTCCGTCCATAAAAAAAAAAAAAAAAAAGAAAAAGAAAATAGCAGGGGTGCTTCCATACAGTGCAAGGATGGCCTTGCTCTCACAGCTGACTCAGAAACACCCAAATGGGCACGGAAGAGTGGTTGTGGCTGAAAGACAGGAGACCTTCTCGGCTGAGCCTGCACAAGACTAACGCGCCCTTCTCCACACAACTTAGTTAAAACAAGAAACCTGAACCATAAGTGTGGCTTTAGAAGGGGTTCAGGATCTCCAAGGAGCCATGCAGCTGAGTGAACCCCGAGAGGCCCCTGGACCAGGATTAGCAGAGGATGAGGGTGGAAATGGGTTGATGTGAAGTCTCCGTATTGGGAACAGCCATACCAGTTAGCACATGTGCACATGCATCCACATGTACACATATACGTGCACTCACACGCATATACACATAAACACATGCACATACACATCCATGGACAAATGCACACATGCACACACACATGACATTCACATACTACCCATAGAAATACTCACCCATGCTATGCATATGTACACATGCAGATATGTCCACACATGCACCAGTACACAGTACACATACACAGAGATACACACTATACATATACACATACACACATAAGCTCACATGCACATAAATACACATGCCTGCATGTGCACGTCACATGCACATACATATACAAACATACACAGACATACACACACACACACAAATGCACACACATATGAACACACACAGCAAACAGAATACAGCAACTATCCAGATGGCTCTTCCAGTAAATCAAATACACTATCTGGAGGGAAGCTAAGACTTTTGTTGTTAATATTGGTATTCCAAGTAAAGCCCTACCCATGTCACATTTCGGCAGTCCGCAGGCTGACAGCTGGCTTGCTTCCCACATCACACTTACCTCATCCATAACCCCTGTCCCTTCTAGCATACAGCTGCCACTCAGAATCCCCTCTTGAGAAACCATGGGGAAACTCTCATTCAGTAGCAAAGAAAATGCACGCTAGCTCCCTAGTCCTTCTTTCTTAAGGAAACCAGGGCTCACCAGACATAAAAGGAGAACACAAAAGCTAACAGAGAAAGAGCAACATAAACAAAGTAACTGCTTAGGAGGCCACAAAGGTCACTCAGCAGACCAACAGAATTTTTAAAATCAAATTATCACTCAAGAACTATTGTATAATAAAGCAAAATTTTGAGAACAGGAACTCTATGTAAAGGGAAGACAGAACACGAAATCTCTTAAAGATTAAATACATACTTGCTCAGCTGCCCTGTTGTGGCCGGTGGTGGATTGTGGTCCCTATATCCTTGCCCCACCCCCACACGAGGACGTACGCTCTGTGAGGGAGGGCACAGATTGCGTGTCTGATTTGTACACCACATGATACCAGTGAGAACGGGAGTGCCCAAAGTCAAAGGCAGCTTGAGGTCAGGCCCAAATGAGGCTGGCTTCGTGTTGTCACTTTGGCCCTGCTGCTGGCGGTGAGTCATGGACACTAAGTTGTCATTATTCAACACGCCAGGTAATGGTTGGGGGAAGAAAAACAATGGAACACACGGAGGACTTTGATCCAAGGGGCCTTGCTGGGTTCCTCCCTGTCTGTCACTCCTCGTTCATATTAAACTATTGTTCCCTATGATGACAGCTCTCTTTCTGGAACAGGTCCTCTATGAAATTCTTTCAGGCAGTTAGGGGAAAGACCAAATGTTTTTCCTCAGTCTTTTGCTTCTTAAACATAACCAGTTTAAAATAATCAATCCCCCAAAGAGGTATGCTGCCCCTCACACTGTTAGGTGTTATAGGCAAATAAGATGTAGGGCAGAATCCAAAAAGGAACGAACCCATCACAGCAGTTAAAAGCCATCCATCCCTGAGGAAGGGCACTGGGAGAGGTACCAGTGACATCCTACCCCAAGCCCGCAAAGGAAATCTCTCCTGTAGAATATTGACAATGACATCAGCTAGAGCTCGGGACGGGCTAGCCCAGCACACAGGTGGCTTCCAAGGACACTGTCCATAGACTGGGTATCATCCCTCTCACCGTTTGAAGAAGAACACATAACAAGCACACCCAGACCCTGCCCCAGTATTCTTCCCTAGAGGCTAGCCCGAGGGGAAGATGTATTTACCTGTGATCCCACTGTTAAAAGGTTTTAACATAGAAGAGGAGGGGTGAAGTGGAAGCCCCAGGACCAGGAGTAGAATTTTAATCCTTCTGTGCTGAGCTCCCCCTCTGTATCAGGCATAGCCTGGACATGATTTCTAGACCCTGCAGCACTTCTGAAAGCAAGCTATTCACATCCCCTTTCTATATGCCAGGATTTGGAGACTCAGAGGTCAAGTACTCCCTCATGGCCACAGAGGTAATAAAAGACACAACTGGAATTTAGACCACATCTATCTGACTTTTGGAGCTATACAGGAGACTGTAGAATATTACCGTGTTTCCATGAAAGTAAGACCTAGGCGGACCATCAACTCTAATGCGTCTTTTGGAGCAAAAATTAATATAAGACTCAGTCTTATATAAGACCTGGTCTTATGTTACAGTAAAATAAGACCAGGTCTTACATTAAGTTTTCCTCCAAAAGACGCATTAGAGCTGATGGTCTGGCTAGGTCTTATTTTCGGGGAAACACGGTACTACAGAAGTGATGGATGGTTTTAGCTCAGAACAAAGGAAGACACTTTAAACAATGAGAGCTCACTGAAAAAGCATAGGCTATGAATGTTCAGAAGTGGACAAACATTTACTTATGCAACCATCCCCTTCCTCTGATGGCCTCCAATTGGCAAAATGAACAGCTGTTGGGGTCCACTTTCTAGGACCTTCCCCAGGGCTGGGAGCATTCCCGCCTTTGGTTACCAAGAGATACCCTACATCCTTAATTTAAATTCGTACTTATTTAAGGCTCCAGAGATTTTGGTTATTTGCAACCAGAAGAACCCTACCTCACATAAAAACATTGAAAGAGAGCTTAGAGTACCGTAAAAGTCAGTGAACTTTCTTTCTAAACTTGGAAAGGCAAAGTAACCAAATTCCAATATTTCCCCCAAAACCCAATTTATAACTCTGGCTTTCTGATTTTTAAAGCATCAGAAAACCATTTAAATAAATAAATAAATAAATAAATAAATAAATAAATAAATAAATAAATAAATTTAAGAGTGGATTTTTAAGAATGAACCATAACGAAAAAAGTTCCTTTCTATAAAATAACAGCAAAAATAGCATACACTTTAATTCATTTTACAGGAGGTAACAAGATAGAAACTTCAGGTTGAGCTATTTAAAGGGTTTATTTGAGCAGTCTTCAGAACAGTCCGTTCTTTGTGAGAGCAAACACTCAGAAAGCAAGCTATTTGCTTTCTGTCTTAAATAACATTTTTAAATGTCTGTAATTTCCCAGAAAGTGCAGAAATGCCTTTGGCTCATTTAATAAGCTTTCAGCGAGTGTCTACTGCACACAGCCCCTTTCAATTTTCAGAACAAAATAGGAAGCAATTGCAAGTGTCGTGCAATGAAACTCTCCCACCTGGCAAGTGAATAGGCTAGTTGGTCGCGTACAGGCATGTTTGGTTACCTGGCTGCATTAGATGTAACAGACAAGGGCTAAGAACGGACATAATCAAATGTGGTTTTCTCAGCCCTCTTCTTTTATATTTGGTAATTGCAATGGCTGACACCAAGGAAGTGTAAGGGGAGGAAAATGAATGGGAAGTGGTAGGATATATTAATTAAAATTTGTGCCCCTTTCCCCGTTCGAAAACAGAATCTCTGAGAGCAGCTCTTTTGTTGCTGTTATATATGGTGGTAGTTTGTGTTGTTCATTTTTATTTATTTATTTTTTTTATTTCACCCACCACCCATCCCCCTCCCTGTGACAACCATCAGTTTGTTCTCTGTATCCATGGGTCTGTTTCTGTTTTCATTTTGTTTACTCATATGATTTGTTTTTTAGATTCCACATATAAGTGAGATCATATGGTATCTATCTTCATCTGCCTGACTTATTTCATTTAGTATAATATCCTCTAGGTCCATCCATGTTGTTGTAAGTGGCAAGTTTCATTCTTTTTTATGGTTGAGTCATATTCCATTGTACCACATCTTCTTTATTCATTTATCTATTGATGGACACCTAGGTTGCATCCATATCTTATTTTTTGTAAGATTTCTTAATTAAAATACAGCTAACATACAATATTATATTAGATTCAGGTGTATATCACAGTTATTCAACAGTACCCACCCAGCACTATACAGTCTTATGGCCACATTTTATTCCCTATGCTAAAGAAGTGATCACTATGGTAAGTCCAGCAACCATCTGACTCTGTACCATGCTATCACAATATTATTGATCTTTTCCCTACTTTAACATTTTTTTCAATTAGAGTTGACATTCAATATTATTTTATATTAATTTCAGTTGTACAGCATAGTGGTTAGACATTTATTAGGTTGGTGCAAAAGTAATTGAGGTTTAAAAGGTTAAAAATAATTGCAAACATCGCAATTACTTTTGCACCAACCTAATATATAATTTAGGAAGTGATCCCCCTGACTAGTCTGGTACACACACCTGGCACTATACATAGCGATTACCATATTATTGATTGTATTCCCTTTACATCCCCATGACTATTTTGTAACTACCAATTTGTATTTCTTAATACCTTCACCTTTTTCATGCTGCCCTCAACCCCACTCCCATCTACACCCTGATAGATCTAGTGCCTATCTGGCACCATACATAGTTATTATAATATTATTGACTACATTCCTTATGCTATACCCTACATCCCCTCGACTACTGTGTAACAACCAATTTGTATTTCTTAATCCCTTCCTCTTTTCACCCATCCTTAACCCACCTCCCATCTTAGAGAAGTCCCTCTAAGATTCCTTCTAATACTGGTTTGGTGGTGATGAGCTCCTTTAGCTTTTTGTTGTCTGGGAAGCTCTTTCTCTGTCCTTCAATTCTAAATGATAGCTTCACTGGGCAGAGTAATCTTGGTTGTTAGTCCTTGCTTTTCATCACTTTGAATATTTCCTGCCAATCCCTTCTGACCTGTACAGTTTCTGTTGAGAAAGCAGTTGACAGTCTTATGGGAGTTCTCTTGAAGGTAACTAACTGGTTTTCACTTGCTGCTTTTAAGATTCTCTCTTTGTCTTTAACCTTTGGCATTTTAATTATGATGTGTCTTGGTGTTGGCCTCTTTGCGTTCATCTTGTTCGGGACTCTCTGCACTTCCTGGGCTTGTATATCTATCCATTTCCTTCATCAGGTTAGGGAAGCTTCCTGTCATTATTTCTTCTAATAGGTCTTCAATTCCTTGCTCTCTCTCTTCTTCTTCTGGTACCTCTATAATGCAAATGTTGGTATGCTTGATGTTGTCCCAGAGGCCTCTTAAACTATCCTCAGTTTATTGGATTCTTTTTTCTGATTGGGAGTTTTCTGCTACCTTATCTTCTACATTGCTGGTTTGATCCTCTGCTTCATCTAATCTACTATTGATTCCCTGTAATGTTTTCTTCATTTCCGTTATTGTAATCTTTATTTCTGACTGGTTCTTTTTAATGTTTTCTATTTTCATTTTTATGTCTCCTATCTCTTTGTTGAAGTTCTCCCTGAGATCATTGAGCATCCTTATAACCAGTGTTTGGAACTCTGCGTCTGATAGACTGCTTGTCTCCATTTATTTAGTTCTTTTTCTGGAGCTTTGTTCTATTTTTTTATTTGGGACATGTTTCTTTGTCTCCCCATTTTGGTTGCCTCTGTGTGTTTTTTCCTATGTATTAGGTAGGGCTACTATGTCTTCTGGTCTTAGTAGCGTGGCCGTATGCAGTAGGTGTGCTGTGGGGCTCAGTGGAGTAGTCTTTCTGGTCCCTTGAGCCATGCACTCCAGGTGTGTCCCTTGTGTGGGATGTGTGTATCCTCCTCTTGTAGTTGAACCTTGGTTGATATTTGCACATCAATGAGAGGGATTGACCCTCAGGCTAACTGGTTGTGAGGAACAGCCTTGACTTCAGTGGAAGAGTTGTGCAGGGGCTGACTTTACAAAGCAGGATATGCCTCAGCAGGGCTCTTGTGCTTGCCTAATCTGCTCCTTGGGTGTGTTGTTCTTGGAGGCAACTGGGTGATGCTCCAGGTTGTTTTGAAGCTGGCCACTGGGGGCGCCAGCCCCAGGACCATCTTGGAGGGGATCAAATTCAGCACCACCCAGGGCCACCCAGCAGGGGTAGGACAAGTTCAGCACCACCCAGGGCCACCCAGCAGGAGCCACAAAGAGATCTGCAGATGGCTGCTGCCCTGTGCTGTGCTTGAAAGCGCCTTGACAGGCCAAGCTGCAAACCATGGCTGACTGCCACTAGTGTCAGCTTAGGCCTGCTCAGCCAGAGATACAGGACACACCCAATCCAAATGCTGCATGCCTGGGTTCTGTGAACCTTTGAGAGACCCTAGGAAAGCCACAGCAGGAGCCAAGGCAAGCAGTTTGTACTAAAAAGCCACTGGAAGAGATTTGGCTGTGTCTGTAAGTTGCATGGGGCGAGGTCTCGAATCCCCAGGATGTGGTGAACGAATAGCAGAGACTCAGATATGGCGGCATTTTGCATCTGCATGCCAGGAAGGGGGAGGGCTCAACAAAGAAACAATGGCCTCTGCTAGCTCTTCTGTCCAGGAGAAAGCCGCCTCTCCAGCCCCCATCCCAAGCCAGATAACTCAGTTCCCCTACCCCAGTGCTGGAGCTCAGAGCAAGTGATTCTGTTGGTGGGTGAGTCCACATGCAGTCCCTTTAAGAGGAGTGCCTGGGAATGCAGCCTCCCTTCGTCTTAATCAGTCACAGTCTCCACTGGTTTTCACAACCAGAAATTATGGGGACTTCTCTCTCCAGCACTGGAACCCTGGGCTGGGGTGGAGCTGGGACCTCTCACTCCTTTGGGGGTTGGGGGGACCTCCATAGCCGAATTATGCCTCCCAATCTTTAATGGTCACACTCAGGTGTGGGACCAACCCGTTCAGCATCTCTGCCCCTCCTACTAGTATCAAGGTGGCTTCTCTTGCATGTCCTTAGCTGTAGAGCTTCGGTTCAGCAAGATTTTAGGCAATTCTCAATGATGGTTGTTTGATAGTTTAGTTGTAATTTTGATGTGGTCAAGAGAGGAGGTGAGCCCAGCATTTACCTACTGCACCATCTTGACCAGACCTCTTACTTCCTTATCTTGGCTATTTTAAATAAGGCTGCAGTGAACTTAGGGTAGTATTGAGAGTAGCTCTTTACCCATGTTGGTTCCTTTCCCTTCTGGGTATCTGAAAATCTGGATCAAAGCTGCTTCTGCGGCAAATGAGAAGGGAAGTCACTCTAGTTAGACAGATGCTGAAGCAGAAAGCGGGGAGGGAACTTAGGTTCCATTGCTACAGCTGGAAAAAAGAGAGACAGCTAATAATTCCCAAAGGACATTCGAGGAATTTTGTATCTGTTATATGGTGGAGCCACTTGGAAAAGATTACCCCCCAGTTTAATTGATTTCACCCTTACAAATGTCTGCAATCATACATAAGCAGCAGGTTTTGCTTAGTTTCCACCTGTGCTGTTTTTTCCTCCCTGGCAGAGACCATTGACAGTTGGTGTTAATTGTTAGTGTCAGGGAAGGCGTAAGACACAGCATCTGCCTTTCGTAAACGTACAAGGCATGACAAAGATGGAAGTTACTATAAAATTTTATTTTCTAAGTGTAAAGAAGAATCTGACATTTTATTACTAAATGTGTCACCTGCAATAGGGCAAGATGCCTAGGCACCCAGATGCAAAGACATGATGCTAATCCTATTTATTAAGAATGTCCGTCATTTTGCTCTGACAGTTTGAGAGCCCTGTATCCCTCAAGCATCATGCCCAGTGCTGGCCCTAAGTGTGTGAGAGGGCACCCTGCATGGCCAGCAGTGCTAGGGGAGGTTCAGCTCTTCCCTGGGGTCATCACCCCTGCTCCCTGTTTTGAACCTGAAGCAACTCTTTTGCTCTCAATCTCTCCACCTCTCACATTCCCCTTCTTTCCCTCTCCTTGCCCTCTGCTTTATCTTCTCTCTCCTCTACTTATCTCCATTGTTTTCCTTTAGTTCCTTCCCATTTTTTCTGTTTCCTCGAGTCCCGACTGGCAAAGGCAGCACAGGAAGGAGACTTGGGTTGGCCTGCTTGGCTATTGGCTGCCTGTTTGCTTGTGGAAAGGTCATTCAATTTCTTTGAGCCTCAGTTCTAAGAATCTGGAGTAATCATACCTGTTTGTGAGGATTATGTGAGCTAGTGTATGTGTATAGCCATTAATTATTTAAGAGCTACCTGAATGAAATTGGTATTATTAGAGTCACACAGACAACTAAGAAATGTCACCCTCTTTACTTTGCTGCCTGGGGGAGGGAGAGGAGAAAGACAGAGGAGGGAATCTAAAGTCTCTGAAGGAGTGTGTCTTTGTGTCTTAGTAATAACTAACTGCATTCTAAAGTCAATTACAGGTAACTTTGACTTCACCACTTGGCTTGAGGTTGAAGTTGCTCTTTCCTCTTAGCTCAGAGGCTAGCCAGCTGTGATGGCTTGCTCTGTGTGCATTTCAGGTTTCTGCTTTTCTGGTGCTTTCTCTCCTCTTGTACCTTTTGTCTGCATGCTGTAAGAGGCTTAGGGTAAGCCAGGATTGAAAGAGCCTCTTGTCCTACGGAGGATGACAACAAGGACCCACCCAGCAACGGGTTGTCTGGGAGTTGTTTTCCCAAAACTTGTGGCTCTTCCCTTTGTTAACCTTTTCAGAATGTCTGGCTGGGTTCACAGAGAGGTTTGACTGCAATGTCATCCACTTTGCCACGCTTCATCTACCCCCTCCTGGCCTTTATCACATTCTTTTTAAAAAATACCAGCTTTATTTAGATTCACATAATTCACATACCAGGAAACTCACCCTTTAAAGTACAATTCAGTGGTTCTTTAGTACAATATGTTCATAGTCATACAAACATCACCACCATGCAATGTCACATTTTCTTTAAGCCAAAAAGAAACCCTGTACCTTTTACAAGTCATTCCTCCTTCCCTTCTCTCTCAGCCCCTGGCAACCACCAATCTACTTCCTGTCTCTATGGATTCACCTATTCTGGACATTTCATATAAATGGAATAATATATGGCCTTTTGTGAGTGACTTTTTGAACATAGCATAATGTTTTCAAGGTCTATTCATCCTTGTTGTAGCATATGTCAGTACTTCATTGCTTTTATGGTTGAATAATATTCCCTTGTATGGAGTACCCATTCATCAGTTGATGAGCATTTGGGCTATTTCGACTCTTTAGCTATTATGAATAATGATGCGATGAACCTTCATATATAGGTTTTTGTGTTGACACATATTTTCATTTCTCTTGGGTCTCTACCTAGGAAAGGAATTGCTGGGTCATGTGGTAGCTCTTAAACTTTTTGAGGAAGAGCCAAACTGTTTTTCCAAAGTGGCTGCACCATTTTACGTTCCCACCAGAAACATAGGATGGTTCCAATTTTTCCAGATCCTTACATCACATTCTATTTTATGAGTTTTTTTCTGCCTTCATATTACTACTCCCATTGGATTTAAGTTCCTAGAGTGCACAAATTGTCCTAAGATTGTCATAATAGGAACCAAAGCACACAACATGTTCTGAATAAGTCTCAGCTGTTAGTTGGATATACTTTTTATCATAATCGGTTACAGTTACTAACCAGAGGGTAAGCCTTCTTTAGGAGAAAATACAGGTCTAATTTCACATTTTCACATCTTCCAAACAGCCTAGCACATAGTCAGAGCTACCATTTATTGGGCCCCTACTGCAATTTTTCAGATGAGAAAACTGAGATTCACTGGTTATTTGTCCAAGTAACTAATGGCAAAGCTGAAATTCAGACTGAAGTTTTCACTATACCACATTGTCCTTCACCGTGAAGGAATTCTGTCTATGAGAGAGAGAGAGAGAGAGAGAGAGAGAGAGAGAGAGAGAGAGACCTACCTGAGGAACTCTGCTTTTCCTCTATAAGCTCCCCAAAGGCAAAGACCAATGTTTTACTTCTTTTGTTATCTTCTATTGTAGGTAGTACATAAGTCAGAAAATTACTTCTGATTATATAAATTTTAAACAACGATATAATGACTAATAAGCTGAAATATGAAAGTAAGGTATTGTTGTCATCGTCTAGTTCAATCCTTATTTGTGAGTGTATGTGATAATATAAGGTAAGCATCTATTTGCCAATGGCCATAGAGCTAGAGCCTAGACTAGATCACACTGAAATCTCCACCAGTTGACTTATGTGCTTCAAAACGTCACCGCAAGGGAACCACAGAAGCGCTGCCAACCCAGCCATGATCCGGTGCCCAAGAACCCTGCTGGCGTCTTTCAACTGGCTCCAGCTGTTGGAAAAGCGGAACTGGCTGACCAGGCCTTTGCCCCTTCCCAGCATGGCCGCCCTGAGGTTTCGGGCTGAGGGCGGCAGACTAAGGTCACGTGACAAGAACTCCGTTCTCTTATTGGCCTTCTCTCCTGGAAGGGCGGGATACAATAACACAGCGGGGACAGGCCTTAAAGGGCCCACCGCGGAATAAGGCGGAGCTCCGCCCCCAGGGCTGGGCGGGCGGGGCGCCGCGGGGAACCACGGCGGACCGCCCGTTTCGCAGAGCCTGCGTCTCCCGGAGCCGTAGTGACTGCCGCTGGGTGCGACGTGATCGTGAGGGGGTTAACCGCGGAGCAGGCAGACGGGAGGACGCGAGGATCCGGTGCGCGAGCGGGCTCAGCCGACGGGGGCGCGCGGGCGCTGGGATGGAGGACGGCGTGGCCGGGCCCCCTCTCGGGGAGGCAGCCGAAGCGGCTGTGGCGGCCGAGGTGCGAGCGCGGCCCGGGGTGACGCTGCGGCCCTTCGCGCCATTCTCCCGGGCCGCTGAGGCCGAAGAGGGCGGCGGCGACTGGAGCTTCATCGACTGCGAGATGGAAGAGGTGGACCTGCAGGACCTGCCCAGCGCCACCATCGCCTGCCACCTGGACCCGCGCGTGTTCGTGGACGGCCTGTGCCGGGTGAGGGCCGGGCCGTGCGGGCCGTCGGGCGGAGGGCGGACACTTGTTGCCCGGAGGAGGTGGCGCGGGTGGCCGCGCCGAGGTCCTGGCCGGCCCGGGGAAGCCTCTCCAGCCCGGGCTGCCGGAGGGGCGGGGAGGGGATCCCCCGGGGACTTGGCGACACCCCTTGCCCACCCAGCTGAGGTGGGGTCTCGCTCTCAGAGGGTCCCGGCATCCGCGCGCAGCCAGCTCAGAGGGTTTTCAGCGCCTCGGTTTTGACCTGGGCTTGGTAGCCGCCCCTCAGTGACGCCCCTGCCCCGGGGGCAGACGAAGTAGGAGACGATCAGGGCATGAATTAGCACCCTCAGTGGCCGCTGAGCTCGTGCTGTCATCCTGAGGCTTGTACCGTCACCCTGCACTTACTGGTTAGAGGAGGGGGGTCACCTCATTCATTGCGAGGAGGAAACAGACGTTGAGCAGCTACGTGACTCACAGCATTCGCAATCTGCACCATTGGAAGAAGAGCCAATGTTTGGGTGAGCCTCCGTGGTTGCTCACTACCCTGCGGTTGGCCAGTTCTGGTTGAATGGTGTTGTGAAGGGGCTCACTTTCTAGGCCTTTAGGACATTTAGCCAGGAATATGGCTCCCTGAAGGAGTGACATGCCACCCTCGGGGACACTCAGTACATTGGGAGTCCCCCCCGCAAATCCACACAGTTTAGACACTTTGGAGGTTGAGGGGGCAGGTATGAGTAATCCGTGGGGGGGAGGAATTTATTTCAAATCCGCATTTAGTATGCAGAATAAAAAATGTGGACAGCGTAGGCGTTGCAGAATGAAGCCTGTCTTTGAGAGACATGCCCTAGTAGATGAGCAGCTGTCAAGAAAGCAGTGCTTTCCCTGCTTGGCTCAGGGTCTGCATGTACTGTCTGTGGACTGTAGTCGGAGGTTCTTGCCAAGAGGAGCATCGCTGTGGCACAGAGAATGATGGGCTTCAGTCCCATGTATGTGTAATTTGTATGCCCGTCTACTTTCAGAAAGGATTTACAATGGCTGTGTGCTTAGGTAAGCTTCCGTGCGTGCTTTCTAAAGCAACAATTGTCACAAGTGCAGGGCCTCACTCATTCTGAAACCTCCTCTCTTCCTAGGCCAGTGTCTAGGTAGCATTTCTTGGGGGTCCTGGGTTATCTTTCTAATGGAGCAAGGTCAGGTCATATAAGACTGCACTTATTTGCTTGGGTGTCTAGCAATTCGCAGTTTTACATTCTTTCCAGGAGGTATTGCGGACAGCCCGGAAGTGGCTTTGTGTGAAATTCTGCCCACTTTCGTAGGTGTTCATTTTAACAAATGTGTATTGAGACTCCACTATGGGCCAGGCACTGTTTTAGGCTCTGAGGGCACAGCAGTGAATAAAATAGCATTCCTGCCATTAGGGCTGACACTTGTTGGGGGAACCAGACAATAAACAAATAAATGTCAAATATGTCAGGTAGTGAGATAAGAAAAAGTAAGACTTAGAAGGTGGAGGAGGAGGGAGTGGGGGCCTGTTTTACAAAAGATGATAAGGGAAGGTCTTACTAACGAGTTGGTGTTTTGAGCAGACAGTGGGTTGGTATTCATTCACTTGTTAATTCTTTGGCTACCGTGTTTTCCCGAAAGTAAGACCTAGCCAGACAATCAGCTCTAATGCGTCTTTTGGAGCAAAAATTCTATATTATTTTACTATAAGACCAAGATATAATATAATATAATATAATATAATATAATATAATATAATATAATGTAATGTAGTATAAGACCAGACCTTATATTAATTTTTGCTCCAAAAGACACATTAGAGCTGATTGTCCAGCAAGGTCTTATTTTCGGGGAAACACAGTATTTATTGAATGCCTACTATGTTCCAGGCACTGTTTTAGGCCCAGTGAACAGACTGGTGAACATGATGAGCTTCCTCCTTATGTCCTAGTGGTTGAGGAGAAGATAGACACTAGAAAAAAGTAAGTGAACACGGTCATTTCAGGTAGTGATGACTACAATGGAGAAAAGAAAACAGGATAATGTGATAGAAAGTGACCAAGGAGGGGGCAGGGGCTGGTCGTATCAGTCAGGTCCTAACAGGGGCACTGTGATGGTTTAGGAAGTGTTCATGAAGAATTGGTTCATTGAAGCAGGACTGAGGGAATGAACGGAGTGTTGGGTGGAGGGGAGGAAGTAGTGTTGCTGGAACCCTTGGAGAGGAGCCACCTGGCAGGAGCTGCAGACTTGAAGGTATGGAATTGAGATGTGGAAGCAGGGAGAGGCAGGGAAGAAACACCCAGACTTGCCCCAGGCTTTCTGATCTCATTGGCAGAACCCAGCTGGCAGCCAGGAGGCAAGGGAGCCAAACAGTGCAGTCAATAGGTGGGGCAGCCTTCCAGGGCACAGAGAAGAGTAGGGAGGGGTGGAGAATGTTCTGGGAGCAGTGCAGGTAAAGAGGATAAGCAGAGAGGGGTCCGCATGGGGCCACTTTAGATTGGGTGTCTCCAGAACACCTCTGCAGAGCTTGGAAGAAGCTCCTTGTGTCGATTTTATGTGGCCAGCATCCAGGCAGAGGAATCACACACAAAGGTTTCCAACACAGGGATGAACTGAGCGTATTCAGGGGACACGAAGGGGCCCACGTGGTGGAGCCTCAAGTGAGAGGCAAGGGGCGCCTGAGGTTGGACACAGCCAGGGAACGGTTCCATGGAGGGCCTTGGAGGCCATGGCAGGGATTCGGGTGTTATTCTGATTGCAAAGCTGAGTGGATAATGTCTTTGGGGGAAGGAAGGTGGGTGGGCAAGAGAGGAAGCCAGGAGACTGGTTAGGAGGCTCTTGCTAGGGGGTGCTCTGAAGGTGTTTGAACTGGGGTGGTGGTGCTGGAGAGAGAGCAAAGGACAGAGCATCTCCGAGTCTGTCCTTTCCTGTGCCCCCTCAGAGGGTCAGGAGCTTCAGAATCCGGCAGGGGGCCTTTGTGTGTTGGTTGCATATCCACAGGGTTTTGTAAGATGTAAAATGATCAGTGAAGACACAGAAACCCACTGGGCTAAGGCAGGCAGAGTCCCTGAAGGCCGGCAGCTCTGCCAAGAGAGCAGAAACCACTGTAGGCCATTGGCGAGCCTTCCAGTAAAGGGGTAGTTTCTCAGTGAGCTAAAACCATCCCTCTGAATGAGATGTGGCTTCTGAGGTTTCAGGCTGACAGCCATGTCATTTTAAAGGCCATTCTTCCGAGGGCTGGGCGTGTCACCTTTGGGAGGTGCAGTGAAAACGTGACTCTGCTTCAGGGGAGTCCTGTCTGACCCGTGAAGAGATGGACTGTTCCGTGCATTGCCGGCAGAAGCCCCTGTGCTGGTGGTCTGGCCATCCCCGCTCCTTAACCAGTCTGCTGGAGGAGCACCTGGGGGAGTGAGGGCGTCTTAGCCCGTTGTCAGGGCCGCTCTAACAAAACACCACGGACGGGGCGGCTTGGAAACAACGATGAGCAATGTGTTTCTCACGGTTCTGGGGGCCAGCATGGTGGGCTGAGGGTCCTCTTCCAGGTCACAGACTTCTCGCGGGTCTCACAGGTGGAAGGGAGGAGGAAGCTGTGTGTGTGGGGGGGCGGGGTTCCTTTTATAAGGGCACTAATCCCATTCCTGAGGGCTCCACCCTCATGACCTCCCAAAGCCCCACCTGCGAATACCGTCATCTTTGAGGATTAGGATGTCGACAGACGAATTTTGGGGGAACATAAACATCCAGGCCGTGGTAGATGGTATGAAAGAAGAAGACTATGTCAAATTTCTGTACATGTGTCCACATTCTCTAACCTTAGTCTTAAGGGAAAGGAAGAACTTGACCTGAACTAACAATTCATTTGGGAATTTCCATCAGAAGCTGTTTTCTAACTATAAGAGTTGGGTCGGATGTGTAAAATTCGTTTTTGTTAGCTGGCTCACCCTCAGTTGTAAATAATTTATAATGAATGTGTTCATTAAATGTTTATCTAAAAAATAACTGAAACTGTATCGTCATTAATTTCAAGTAGAGAGAGCCACACCATTACAAATGAATGAAAACTTTTCTAAAATAAGATTTTCTGTTGTACAAATGTTCACTTGGCACATCCATTACTGTACTCTTCTGTGGACCTCTTTTCTTTTTACTGAGAAAGCAAAGTAATTATATGTGCTTTGAACCAGTAATCACATGTGCTTGGGGTTGTTGGTCCCCTGGAATCAGAGTTTATCCAGCCACCACCAAGCCAACCAGAAAGTGAACAGTTCTCAGATAATATTGTTAGTTTCCAGGCAGTAAATATAGTTCCATACAGTAATGGAAATGAATACTTTTTTCTGTTGTCTGAAACATGAATGTATATTTGATTGAGAGAGCTTTGCCTGAACGCTAAGTTGGAAAATGCTAATCACAGAAAAATTTACTCGTCTAGTGAATAAACTCACCTTTCTTAAAACAAATGCCCACTTAAGATTTGTGCTACTTCCATGACTTTCTTTTAATAACAGGAAATGTGTTGATACGCATAAAAGTAGTTGGAGTAATGTCCTTAAATTAATTCTTTGTATCAGTGAAGACCCCTGAGCACTAGACAAAACTCCCCTGCCCAGGCCACTCCAGACCAATCCCAGCCTGGGATTGGGGACCACCAGGAAAGCATGGCCTGGGAAGCTCCGCCAGGTGATTCCAACTGGGAGGCAAGTTGTGGACCATTGCCCTAGCTAGAAGGGCTTTTGCCTCACCAGAGTCATTGTTATATCATGAAAAGATTATTGAATAATTTCATTGGGTTCCACTTTTAGCCGGATCTATGCCCTGATTTCCTTGAATCTAAAATGGGAGTCAGGCTCTGGGTCTGGCGCCTCCCTGCGCCTAAGTGGTGTTTGACATGGTAGCCAGAAAGCAGGACAACTGGCCATCAGGCCTGAGAGCTGGAGCCTTCGGGCGGGTGACACAAGATAAGAACATCTTCTCTGACGTGGGGCCTCCCTTGGCTTATGTACACATCCTCCTGCTGCTCACTCCACCCAAATGTCAGATCCCGACTTCCCCTCCCAAGACTTGCTTTTTGGTCGACAAGGTATCATTCAATAGTAATTTGATGATTGAAGCGGTTTTAAGATCCAAGGTGGTACAGCTGGTATACGGAGCTTCTGCTCATAAGGTTGTATGCGCTTGGCTGGGTTTCCCATTGTCGGTCCCCATTACCAGCCCGTCTGTGGCAGCATGTTGTAAAATGTGGCATTCCAGCAGGATAGTGACAGTTGGGTTCTATTACAGTGTAAAATCCCGGCGTGTTTAGGACTCATTTTTTGCCCAGGTGTCATAGGCATGTGGTTTCTCAGACTTAAATTATGCCTAAAATTTCCCTTAAACTTCCTTAAAGTGCCAATTTTGCATGGTTTAATTTGTTGGGATGTTCAGAATGGTGTATGGAAAAAAGAAAGAAGAGGAAGTACATTACCTATGTGCAGTTTACTTTAGAAGTTATCTATTTCCTTAATTTTAGAATTTCTGACTTTTAAATAAATTGTGTTTTGGGTTGTTGTTTTTTTTGTCCCTGAAGTTCTTTTGATCCCCCCTCACTACTCCACTCCCTTGCAAGGGTTTGGACCCCTTTTCACCTCAATCTGCAACCATCCACTGTTCACAGCACTTTTTCTTAGGTAGCAGTAGCTTTAAATGTTATTGCCTGTAACCCCAAGCTTTTCAAGCCCCAAGACAATTACATAAGGGAATGAAAAATAGGCTTTGTGACAGAACAGAAGAGCTAAAGCTGAAGCTGTTTGATTCCAGTGTTTATGTTTCAGGTTGTATTCTTTCTTTCCTTAAAAAAAAAAATATAATCAGACGACACAGGCCACTCTTTTTCATACCTGTCACTGAGGGGCCGGTTTGCCCTATTCTGTGACTGCATCACCCCTGGAACACTCAGGGCAGTGGTGCACATCTGTGTGTGTTGGGGGCACGGGGAGGAGACAGACCCCTCCGTATACATTTTCTATTGCTAGGACTCATTTCAAGGGTGGTGGGAAAGTGCCAGTCATTTGAAATACAATTCAGTTGTGAGGGGGAGTTTTTTTCCTTTGTAAATAATAATCACCATCAAAACACGGGGATGGTGACTGTCAGTGAGACAGTAAACGGCTCTGCTGTGTTCTGAGCACGGACAGGCAACAGGAAGTAAAAAGAGCTCTTCCACCCTTCTTGGGCCAAACAAACGTTTTCAGAAGATAACATCAGGAAAATATTAATTACCTTCACTCAAGGTTTGACGTTGGGGGAAAGGTTGGCTTCATGTTGTATAGATTCCAATCATTGTAGAAGCCCTTCACTGTGTTGAGTTTAGTTTGGTGTAGAGTGTTATTTATTTTTTTAACCTCTAAAGATTGAGTCGGGTTTAGTATGCACTCATTCCTCATTGAAGAGTGTACGTAAGGAAGCAGTGCAACATAATGGCTTATACGGTGTCACTCCGGGGAAGCTATTTACCCTGTCTGTGCCTTTGTTTCCCTACCTGTAAAGTGGGCTGCTCCTAGTACCTACATCTCCTGATGTGCGTAAAAGGCCTGTCCCAGTGACAAGGACATAGTAAGCACACAATATAAGTTAGTGTATTAGTTATTCTCTGCGGTGTAACAGACTAACTCAAAACTTAGTAGTTTAAAACAATAAACGTTTATTATCTCACAGTTTCTGTGGGTCAGGTATCCAGGAATGGCTTAGCTTGGTGCCTCTGCCTCCGAATCTGCAATAAATTATCAGCTGTGGTCTCATCAAGGCAGGACTGAAGGAGTATCTGCTGCCAGGCTCCCTCACACGGTTGGTGGCAGGATTGCATGTCTGGAAGGGTATTGGCCTGAGCTCCGGTTCCTTGGTGGCTGTTGGCTTGGAGGTCTCCCTCAGCTCCTTGCCACATGGGCCTCTCCATTCGGCAGCTCGCAACATGGCAGCTGGCTGCCATCAGAGCAAGCCAGGGCGTGCCGGGTGGAATGGAATTCACAGTCTTCGTTACCCAATCTCAGAGTGACAGCCCACCACCTTTGCTGGGTTCTGTTTATTAGAAGTGAGTCGGTAAGTGCAGCTCCCGCCCAAGGGGGCCTGGCCTACCCAGGGCGTGAATGCCAGGAGCTGGAGGTCACTGGGGCCATCTCTAGGCTGCCCACCCCAGTAGCTATTTATCAGCACATTTTTTTCCTTTGTAAACTTTTTTGCCTTCGGTGGAGCAGTGAATGTTCAGAAGTGTTCATTAAGGCATTTTCTGATCTGATGTTTTTCTAGCTTCCACCCCATACGAGTACACTGTTAACCTCCAAGCTTAACAAAAACCCACCCCATTGATAAGATTATGGCCAGGTTATTAAGTTTCTAATGTCCCTAAAGCCGTTAGCCACTACATTTCTAAAAGAAGAACTCGGGTCACTAAACCTTTTTTACGTTGGGAAGGTCCAGTACTTTTCCTTCCATTACTAATTTCAGCAGGTGAAGCATGAATTTCCCATGTGAAGCATAATTAACACCATAGAAAGAGGCATTTGAGGTTGGCCTGATTTCTGAATTAAAAGACAAAAATGTTGCTTAATCCAGATAGCTACTTATGGATTGTTTTTTGCTCAACATAACCATAGCTTGTTTTACTTTATATCACTTTTGTATTTTCCGTCAAACTTGCTGCTTTATTTAAAGATAATAAAATAGTTTCTGTTTGTTTACGTGCTTTATGTGTAATATATATCTCTTCATCTGTTTACAAGAACTCTATGAAATAGGTACTATTATCATCCCCATTCTACTCACTCAGATGTGGAACCTAAGGCCAGGGTAGGCCAAGTCACCTGTCTCAGGTGACATAGCCAGCCAAGTGCTGTTCCGAGGTGTTGAACAGAATATTAGCCAACTGCACGCCTACTTGTCATCATCTTACAGGGTGCTGTGGTGGACACGATTTTTCACATCTCGCACATCTTATTTAAACCCCAGGACTGCTGTGTGAGGAAAGTTTTTATCCAACAGGAACCCGAGGCACAGATGAGTTATAACTCTTTTCTTTCGGTCATTTATTTATATGTAATGGGTGGATTTGAGTGCTCCTGGTACGGCAGCCTCGATGATATTCTTCTGTTCAAGCGAAGGCCGGGCATGGGCACTAGAGCCATACAGACCGGATTTGAATCCAGACCTGTCACTTCACTCCTTCATTCATTTCATTCATTCATTTACTCGACAAACATTTATTGAGGGCCTACTACGTTCTGAGCACTGTGCTGGTTCCAAGAGCAGCTGTGGGACCCCAGGTGAGTCGGTCATCGTCCCCAAGGCTGGACCCCTCAGTTGCAGAGCGAGGACAGCCATCCCTACCCCACTGTCATGGCGAGGTCAGTATGAGGGGTGCAGCCCTAGATGCCCCGGGTGAATGACAGACACCCTGCCTTCCTGGAACTCACAGCTAGCAGGGAAAACACAAAATTCATTTCTTTTATTGTGTGCATGTGTTATACAAATATGACTAAAGACCTTAATAGATCCTTAAGGAACCACGTTTCCTTGGGCAAGCTCTCAACCTTTCCAGACCCAGTTGCTTCATTTGTGAAGTGAACAGGTGGAACTAGATAATGTCTGTGAGGTCATTTCTGGCTCTCAAAACCCTATGGCTCTGTACTGTTGTACCAGTGGCGCGTGGCCCCATTGCCTTCGCGTTCCCCTCCGCCCCCCGCCCCCCAGGTAGGAATTTGCTCAAGAAGAGAATTTCTCTAGTGTGATTCCACCTCTCTTTCTTGCAGTCTTCCATGCGCAGGGAGACTGAACTTTACCCATCCTAGGTGTTCAGCTGCGGCTCTTTAACAAAAAGACGGATTAACAAGAGAAAAACAGACAGTTATTAATGCGGGCAGCACACCTCGCGCAGGAGAAACCTCAGCGAAACGTAATTCAAAGTGGAGGCTTAGGACTCGGCGTCTGTAGCCTCTTCAAGAAAGAATGATAAGTTTGTAGAGGGACGACTCCGAGGAAAGCAGTTTTAGGCTTTCCAGCATCAGCAAATTGTGGGAAGGTAAACGTGTGGGCGGAAACTAATGGAGTAAGGTTGTTTGCAGATCCCTCGGTACCATCTCTGGGCTGCTAAGAGCCTAGAGCCATCTCCAGGAAAAGGAGAATTTATATCCTGCCTGGAGGTAGAAAGAGGGGAGGGCGTAGAGAGAGCTTTTCCTGCGTGCACTGCGGCTTAATTGCCTTCAGCTCAAAATAACTTTTATGTCAAAGAGGCTATTTGGGGGTGGCATATTCTGGTTTCCTTCACATCCATAGGCCTGCCTTGTCCTGCATTGGTCAATGGGAGACCTCTCTGCTAGTTTGTAGCTAGAGGGGAGGTGAATTTGTCACTTAAATTCGTTTCTTTAATCGGCCTTGGAAATTTATGTAGGAGTGACCTGAGAGGGACCCAGGTCAGAGGGTTTAACTGATCTCAGCATCTATTGTGTCCAGTGACCGTTTGAGGATTTGCCAAAGATATAGCCTCACAAAACCAGAGCACTTGAGCAATTTTCTTTTTTAAGTCTGTTGATTGTTGCGGACTTTTCCAAATCTCCTGATAACAATTACTTATCAACAGCGTGACAGTATGTTCCATTTTGCATGATAAATTAGATAAGCAGTTATCATACAATTAATTACCGTGTTTCCCTGAAAATAAGACCGGGTCTTATATGAATTTTTGCTCCAAAAGATGCATTAGGGCTTATGTTCATGGATGTCATCCTAAAAATCATTCTAGGGCTTATTTTCCGGTTAGGTCTTATTTTTGGGGAAACACGATATAAGCACTCCATTTGGCACTTACCATCTGTGCCAGATATTTTATATACATCATTTTATTTAACCCTTCTTATAGCCTTCTAAGATAAATACTATATTAGCCCTTCTCCCTTTGCAAAACTAATCAGCTTATAGAATCCATGGCAACTGGACGCCTGACTCTGGGCGCCGTCACCAAACCAGGCAGGAAGGGCTCAGCCCCCAGCCTTTCATTTCTCCGAAGAGGAATCAAGGCCCAGAGAGGTGATGGCCTTTCCTCTGCGCCGCTCATTCGACAAGGGCGGAACTGGAACTTGCTCGCAGGTCTCCTTCCTCCCAGCCCGCGGGTTTTTATGCCACTCATTTAATTCTCTGTGAAATAACGTCCTTACCCCACCCAAAAGAAGCTAGAGCACTCAAACAATGAAGAGGACCTCTAGAGTCAAGTCAGCTAGAGCAGACAAAAGTGTCCCCAGCGCCACTGTTAGGGGCTACCAACGCTTGCTCCCCGAGGAGCAGAGAACTTGTCCTTGCCCGCGGGTCTGATGCTGCGCTAAACGCCAGCTCTTGCCACCAGGGGGCAGTAACTTCACGTATATTCTGCGATGGAGCCCGGCGGTTCGCTGACTTGGACTTTATTTCAGGCATCAAAGAAAGAAAGTGCATTTTTAGAAGGGAGAAGTCACACCTTGCGCTGCAAAAGAAGCTTTTGTAAAGATACGTTTGTAGTTAAAACTTTAAAGCAAAGACATCCCCCCGCCCCCAACACACACACACACACACACACCCAGCAGAAAACCAAAGTGGTGAGAGAACCCCCCCTTGAGTGGACCCCTCCCTGCTGCTGGCTGAGGACACCCCCTTTGGATAAGCAGGAAACAGCGGGGCGCTGAATTCGCCTACAGGAACCACCGTCCTCCTCCACCTATGCATGGGTACAAGTTTGTGACATTATCTGCCTTACGCTGCTCAGATATGTTGCAACTTATTTAGACTATGATTCAAATTATCATCATAGAGAAATGCAAAGAGAGAACTCAGATGAAAAAACACTTTATTTAGGAGATAAGGGGAATTTTCTGAGCTGGCCTCGGGTATTGGGTTACTACGTGGTTACTCCTTTTGTGTGCTGGTGGCTAGGTCTCCAGGCCTGTGTGGTGGGAGGTATCCTGGTGTGAGAGACTCTGTCCTCATATGATTCCAGAAGTAACTCCTGCCCAGGCCAGGTAGTGACAGAGCTCTTCCGGGCTGGAGCTGGGATTTGGGGAAACTCGTGTAGAATCTCATCTCCTTTCACACAGCCCGTCTTTGTGTCCTGAGCTACAGATCTCAGATGGTGATGGACCCCTCAGGTCCGGGTCAGCAATCTGTAAAATTCCCTTGCAGCCCCTAAAAACAGACCACCCATTAGAAAAATGCACTGGCTTGCAGTTCATGAGCTGGGCCTGAAGACACCTGCAGACTTTTGGAAAGGACTCAGGGTTGGTGGGTACCCGTATCCTCTTTCCAGAGTAGCTGAATCCAAGAGGTACCTTTCAAACTCAACCACTTGACACAATATTTGCTGAGTGGTTTCCATGTTTTAAATCAATTCTGAATTTTGTATTACTCTTATTCATAAATTCAAGGGGCTAACATTTGGGCCCTAACGGGCTTTGTTTTGTCAAATACTCATTTAATCCTTGACATTGGGAAATGCTGTTACTGGGTCCACGTTCAGAGCATTTCAGTTACTCAGATCAAGTTCAGGTTAATGACCTGGTCCTCAGCGCCATGAGCCTGCCTGAGACTGTGACATGAGGTGAGAGGGGGTGGGAGGTGGTGGGGGACAGAGGGGTGTATGTTGGAGGGATGACTTCCTGCCTTTATTGAAGGGATAGTTGTGTCAAGGACAGAATGGAGCGTTATGTGTGGCGTTGGTGGCTTCGAATGAACCTGAACCAGCTGTAAAAGGAGGGCCATGTGGTGCCTTCTTCCCCTTACCAGGTTGCTGTGAGAATTAAATACAGCACAATTAAATACAAACAATGTCGTGATAAAATCTGGAAGCGGGAGAGCGTCTGAAAATATTTGTTTCATCTTTATCAAGGACTCTGTTTTAATGTCAATGAATTTATTGTTAGAGGTTTTATATTGGGTCGCCATGTAATTTTTGTTTGTTCCTTTATTTCCTTTTCATTTTATTTTCCTCCTGTGTTTTCTCTACAAATAGCACAAGGACCACACTGGCAGGGTCTCCTGCTTGCAGGTTTTCTTGCTGCTTGTAATTAATCTTACATATTTTTACATATCTTACATATCTTAAATATTTTTATGGCTCAACCTAGAGTGGAAATATATGAGGGTGTGCGGACATATTGCCCATGAATGCCTACCCTTCTCTATGGACAGATACCTACTTTAGTTTGGAGTTATACATGTTAAAAGGTGGTACAACACAGTGGTGAAGAGGGTGGGTCTCAGAGCCAAGTCAATCTGAATTCAAATCCCAGCTCTCCCAGCCAACTGGCTGTGTGACCTTGGGCAGGTAACTTAACTACTCTGGGTGTTAGTCTCTTCATTTGTAAAATGAGATAATATAGGTACCTACCTTATATTACACAGCAGGGGTGTTGTGAGGATGAAAGGATAAAAATTAAATAAAGGGCTAAAAATTATATCAGGCTTATAATAAGTGTATAGTACATTTACTGCATGTTAGTGATTTGATTAAAATTATTACTCAAATACAAAGATTATAGTGTCTGTATTGCTCACTGCTATTTACCCTATGCCTAGGACAGTGCCTGCCACAAAGTAGGCACTTAATAAATATTTGTGCAGCGATGGAAGTAAAACATACACATAAAAGTGAAAGTACTGCTCTCTTAAGTCCCTTAAATATTAAGCCTTATTTTCCCAGGAGTAATTTAATTTAGGTATTAATTTAGGTATTTCCAGAAGTTGCATAAATTCTTTTAAGCCAGTACAGTCTTAGGCTTTAAAATTATTGCACTGGTGTGTGTGTGTGTGTATGTGTGTGTGTGTGTGTGTGTGTGTGAGAGAGAGAGAGAGAGAAATTAACAGATTTAGATGTTTCTGAATACTCAGAATACTGTAGTAAGATGTATTATCATACCAGAAGACTAGCATGGCTTGTTATCACTTGTAAGTACTTAGAAAAAGCTATAATTTCAACAGTGTGTAGTTGATCCTTGAACAACATGGAAATTGGAGACACCGACACCTGTGCAGTCGAAAATCTGTGTATAAATTTGAGTGCGCCCCCCACCCCACCCCAGGCTGGCCCGGTGGCTCAGGTGGTTAGAGCTCCATGCTCCTAACTCCAAAGGCTGCCGGTTCGATTCCCACATGGGCCAGTGGGCTCTTAACCACAAGGTTGCCAGTTCAATTCCTGGACTCCCGCAAGGGATGGTGGGCAGTGTCCCCTGCAACTAAAATTGAACACGGTATCTTGAGCTGAGCTGTCGCTGAGCTCCTGGATGCCTCAGTTGGTTGGTTGGAGCGTGGGCTCTCAACCACAAGGTTGCTAGTTCGATTCCCACAAGGGATGGTGGGCTGCGCCCCCTGCAACTAGCAACGGCAACTGGACCTGGAGCTGAGCTGCGCCCTCCACAACTAAGATTGAAAGGACAACAACTTGACTTGGAAAAAAGTCCTAGAAGTACACACTGTTCCCCAATAAAGTCCTGTTCCCCTTCCCCAATAAAATCTTTAAAAAAAAATTTGACTCCCCCAAAACTTAAGAACAAGGGTCTATCCCTTCATATCCACCGGGGATTGGTTCTAGGACCCCCGCCTCCCACCCCGGTACCAAAATCTGTGGATGTCCTACACAGGACAATGCATATAGTCAGCTCTCCCCATGCTCAGACTGCCAGTCATGGACCGAAAACAGTACAGGTATTTATTGAAAAAAATCCACATCAAAGGATCTGCACAGTTCAAACCTGTGTTGTTCAAAGGTCAACTGCATGTTGGGACTCAAAAGTATGTTTTCACGTAAAATAAGCATTGCTGCAAAGTTGAAAACAACTTAAGCAACTAAACACTTTTTAAAAATGAATCTCAAATAAGATAATGGATATAAGAACCCCATAAACGCTAAAACATAAAATCATTATTGCTGATGATAAGAAATCCAAGGCTTCCTAGCATAATTGAAAAAAAAAATCTTGTAATTGAACAATAAATGCCTTGTTTGTTGGTGAGGTTTTTCCCTCCCTCCCTTCTTTCCTCTCTTTCTCTTCCCCTCCTCCCTCATCTCTCTCATTGTTCTTAGAATGCCTTTTAGAGGACACACATCTCTTCAGAAGTTCATTGTCATCTGCTAAATCTCCATCTACTGCACCAGCCAGCCTCTAACACCTTGCCAGAAGGTGGCTGATCATTCTTTGCCAAATTTCATCCTAAAAGGATCACAACTTGTGATCTTATCTCTGAGGGCTGTACTGGTTTCCATCAGATTGTGCCAGTAAAGATGACCTTCCTTAATGAGATGCGGGCTGTCTGCTTAGTACCCAGTAGCCTGCTGTGCTTTTAATTAAATGAACCAATCTTTAAAAACTTGATTCTTATCCATGCAGCCACATCACCCAGCGGTCTGTCCCCAGTTACAGCGATTTGAGATGCTTCCGTCTCAGGGTGGCACCAGTGGGGACTCAATATTGGAGTGAGGGGCTTGAGCATGGTGAGACCTGTGCTCATAGTCTGGGGGGCAGTTCTCTGTGCTTTCAGTCAGAATAACGCACCCCTTGTCCAGCCTTCTAGCCAGAGAGCACAGCCATCACAAGCTGACGTAAGCAAACAGTGATCCCACCAGTTGGGCTGGGTGTAAGGGGATTAGGGAAAACTGTCTGTAGAGCACCTACTATGGGTTATTACATTTGTCTAGACTGCTGCATAATTTGAAGAGTAGTTCATTATAAAAGTAATATTTGGTCATAAAAATAAAGAAGAGCATTTACTAAAAATTCCTCATCCTTTTTTCTCAACCTGTTTCTTAGAGATAACCTCTGTTAAATTTTATGTGTATTCTTTCATGCATGTTCTATGCATGTATAAATATACTATATGGTATATATAAAGAGAGATGAATGCAATTAAATATATACTATGTATATATATTTCTACAATATCATACTATATATACTCTTTTGTTACTTGTCTTTTAAAAAGTAGATATCTCTCCAATAAACTCAGTGCATTTCTTTTGATGACTACCTGGCATTTTATTATAAGAATGTAACATAATTTAACCAGCAATTCCTAGTGAGAGACATTTAGATTGTTTCTAGGTTTTTTTTGTGTTGTTTTTTATTCCCCAGTTTTTTTTTCCCCTGTATAAACAATGTTGCAAGCAGCATCCTTATACTTATATCTTTGTTTATTTGTGTAAATGTATTTAAGATATATTTCTGGAAGTGGAATTTCTGAGTCATAGAACATGGTTATTTTGCATTTTGATAGATACTGCCAAGCTGCTCTCTAAAATGTTTATACTAATTTCTGTAACCACCTGCACTGCATAAGAGTTCCTCTTTTCCCACATTCTTGACAGTCCAGGGGATTACAAATTGTTTTGAATCATTGTCAGGATCTTTGGTAGATGAAAAACAGTATCTCTTGTATTAATTTGCTTTTCCTTAATTAGGAACAATGTTGACCATCTTCTTTTATGCTTATTTGTCATTTGTTGTTGTTTTTTCTGTAAATTGATTGTTTATATCTTTTTGCTACTTTTCTGGTAAGGTTTTGGTCTGTATTTATGAATTTGTAAGAGAGTTTTTTTGTATATTAAGGAAATTTGTACTTGAGCACCTATATTGTAGATATTCCCCCCAATTTGCCATTTGATTTTATGGTATCTTTACCTCAGAAATTTTTATTTTTAACTCAGATGGAGAAATTTTATCTTCTTGTCTTCTAGTCTAGTCTCATACCTAGAGAGCCCTTTCCTGGGCCAAGACATATAAAAGTGTATTTTCTTCCAGCACTTTTACGTTTTTATTTTTGATGTTTGCCTTTCATTCATTGGACATTATGGCATAAGGAGTAAGTTTGGATTCTGGTTTTCTATTTTTGCATGTTACCTCGTGTTTCAATATTGCTTGCTAGGCAATGCTTTTCCTACAAATTTGAAATATCACCTAAGTGGTCAAATATACTTGAATCAGGACTCTGCTGTTGACCTTTTGTCCATTTCTGAACCTGTTTCATACTGTTTCAACGACTGTGGCCAAACATTTTAGCCTATTTAACAATTAATGGGACTAATTCTCCTCCATGCTTCTTCTCTTTCAGAATTTATTTTCCTGGCCCGTTTCATTTGCTTACTATTCTCTGTGAACTTTAGAATCATTGTGTCCCGTTCAAACTATGCTCCACCCCCCTCCAAAGAAGGAAAACGACAATGCAACAACCAAACCAGCTGGAGTTTGGGGTGAGATTGCTTTGGGTGTATAGAGATCCTTGGGGAGAGTTGGAGTCTGAATATTTTGTTCCCATATCGCTGTCCCACTTATTTCAGCCGTCTTTTATGCCAGAAGCACAGAGGTGACGTTTTCTTCAGGTAGATCCTATTTCTTTAGTTTGTACTTACGTACAATACTTGGGTTTTGTTCTCTTATCCATGTGGCACTCCAACATGAAATGACAGTGGCAGGAGATGGCACCCTTGTGTTGGACCCAGCTTTTAAGGGAACCGTGGTCACGTCTCACCACTGACCCTAACCTTGGCATGCAGGTCTGGTCCTTTAACTCCCCTTCCGGTATCTTGGACCAGCACTTTCCTGTTCTAGACCTTGTGACACACAACAGACACATCCAGCTCTCTCTCGTCCCTTTTATATAGGATCTGATCTAGCACTCAATTCTCCTTTTTCAAAAGTACTTTGAGAATATTCTATGAACCATGTGTCTCCGTCTGCACAGTCTCAGCGCCGCCCATACAACTCTCTGTGTCGCTGGAAATGCTCTGACTGCACGGCCCAGTGCAGTCGCCACCAGGCACTTGAAATATGGTGGGTACGACTAAGGAACTCAATTTTTAATTTTATTGCATTTTCATTCATTTAAATTGTCACAAGTTATCGGGCACTTAAAATGTGGCCACTGCTACTGAGGAACAGAATTTTTAGTTTTGTTTTAAGTTTATTTTCCCTGAAACAGCCGCATGTGGCGAGTAGCTACTGAGTTGGGCCACATGGGTGCCTCATGTAGATCAGGGAAGGAGGGGATGCGAGCACGCGAAAGGCTGTGTGTGCCGGGAGAGGTGGCGGTGGCCCCAGAGCACACAGAAAGCCCGTGACTCAACTGAAACGAGAAGTTCAAGCTTTCCCCACTGTGCCTGACCGTGACTTTGCCCCTCACTTCCTATTTCCCTTCTTTCAATGACAACCAAAGCCCTGTTGTGTGCAGACCAGTAAGCATTCTGCACATATGCCTAGCCCCAGTGACTTCTTCCCTGAGCATGAGTGGACCCCAGGGTTGTGCAGTGGTTGAGATATTGGCCGTGTCCTCTCCCTCTGCAGTGCAAGGGTCTCCATGACAAGGGCAGTGCCGTTGGCCTGGGAGGCCACGTCCCCTGTTTGTCTGTCCAGGGTCTGCGTCTGGCCTCTCTGTAGGTAGGATTGGAAGCCCATCGAGCACAGTGCTCATGTCCCAGCATCCTCAGGAAATGTTACTTGTAGGAAATGTTGGCCCTTTTGGTCCAAGTGTATTTTCTAGTCCTTTTCCTAAGAGACTGTAAACATCCGTCCTTCCACCAAGATAGCAAGGTGTTGCTTCTAAACCCTATGACTCATCTGAACCTTAAGGGAACTCAGGCTCCGTGAGTCGGGGAGTTGGAGAGAATAAAGAAAGAGCCTTCCGGAAGGCCCTGGGCCAGGGGCTCAGCATACGAGCCAGGGCTGGGTAATGAGGAGACCACCCCATTCAGTAATCACACATCACTGTGAATTCTTCCTGCTTCAGCCAACCCTCTGTCTTACCCAAGGTTTCCTGGGCCAATCACTTGGGGCCACTGCAGGTATTCTCCGTAGCCTTCCCTTCCAGCCAGTCATTCAGATGGAGCAGGAGCGACCTGTCCTCTAAAGCGTTCTTTGCTTTTTCTGGCCGAGAGGAAGACCATACACTCACATCTGAAGGTCGTTGGTCAGAGCTTAGCAGTTAAGAGTGTTGGGCCGCCAGGGTTTCATCCCAGCTCTGCTGCTGACCTGCCTGTGCCTCAGCTAGTCCATCTGGAAGATGGGGACATAATAGTGGCCCCTCATAGGGCTCCGGTGAAGGTGACATGAGTTCATAGACGAAAGTGCTCAGACAGCTCGGCTCACCGGTGTGCCCTCCACTTTTCTTCACCCAGAGGCGATAGCCCTCTGCTCTGCGGGCAGGTGATCTTCAGGCTCCACCCACTTCTGCCTCTCAGTGAGAGTTATCGATGCAGGCCTGTTTGGGAAGCATGCCTGGGTGTGTGCAGATGGCACCCCGGTGGCCCCCAGACAGTCCTCTTTCCTGGCTGGATCACATGGATGTCCCAACTTGGCAGAGGGTGGCGGGTTTATCTGACAGCAGGGTCCCAGGCCTCTTGAGGCAGCTGGTCCAGCCACAGTGACCCCAATGGAGCGGTCGGCTCACAGGCCTGTCCAAGCAGCATGTTGGTGTTAGAAGCAACTGCTGCCCAGCAGCCGGTGAACGCCCATGCATGTCTGTCGTGCAGGAGACCCTGCTCTCTGAGCCATTTGTCATGTGGGAGCCCTGCTCGCTCTGCCATTTGTCGTGCGTGGCGGCCTGTCGGGTCTCTGGTCCCGCTCCCCGCATGGGAACGTGGGATATGCCTAGGCCAAAAAGGAACACCCACGGAGCCATAGATAGGTGAGTCATACCACTATAGTCTCACTGGAGGCTGGATCCACACGACCTGCAATCTGCCGTCCGCTTCTCTGCCTACCAACCAACCGACTAGACTCTCGACTCTCTAGGGTAGCCACGGCAGTTATATCAGGGGCTAATTGGCTCACTGGTAACAGCTGATGGTCAATTAGCCACAGCTGACAGCCACCTACTACCTGAGTCAGCACCTTTCCTTCCACGTGAGGCCGAGAGCCTGGAAACTGCTCTCTGGGACTCTGTCCCCACAATGTCTGAAGCTGCTGGCCAGTTAGGAGTCAGTTCCTCGGGTGGGAAGAGGACCTGCCTCCTGGGAGCCAAGCAATGCCCAGCATTGCTCTTTCTCAGCACACACTTCCGCAATGGTTAGATGGCAGCACCCACCAGGCCTGGCATTTATAATGAACACATGGGCTGTGCACACTCTTAGCAGAGTCAGTAATCTGCTGAAAGGTCCAACTCAGCTTGGTCAGAACACGAAATTACTAGGATTCTATTCTTTCTGCAGGTTTTGCTCCTTTTTTTTTTGTTGTTCATGGTCAGGGAAGTGCATTGGAGAACTTAGAGCTTAACACCTAAGTAACTTTTCCTCCCCGTTTGATGACCCTCTCTTCCTGCCTCCCAACTCACCCAGGGAAGGGAAGGGGCTATGGTGACTTCCCTTCCATTTGCTCCGCACCTGCTGTGTGCCAGTCCCCACAGCAAGTGGCTCATATGCTGCAAAGTAAACACTTCCACAGTGTTTGTTCCATGCCAGGCACTGCTGTACGTGCTTAGAAACGTGGCCGCATTGACTCCTCACACAAATCCTGGGAGGAAGGCTCTGTTACTGTCCCCATTTTGTGGCTGGACTAACTGAGGCATTCAGAGGCGAGGTAGCTTGCTCCGCGTGGCACAGCTTAGGTGGGGAAGGGGCAGGGTTTGAACCCATCTCTGTCCCAGAGTCCATGTCCTTAACCATCACCCTGCCGCCTCTGCACTCTTGTCCCTCTTTTAGCCTGACGCCAGCATCCCTGTGAGGTGCGCGCTTGTTATCGCACAAGGGCACCGAGGCCTGGAGAGCCCGTTCCAGGCTGGCAGCCTGCCTGGAATTCAGGTGCCACACCCGGGGGTCTGACTCCAAGCGCTGCTCTCCCCATGCCTGGCTGCCCGTCCGTCGGTGCCCTCCGAGCCCCGCTTCACCCTGTGCCCCTCACATAACGCCCATCAGGTGACATGCTCCTAACTGACTCGAGGGGGCTCAAGGCCCCCCTTTATGGAACATTCTCATTTTTGTTTTTGTCTTCAGCTGAGTCTTGACTATGGAATTGTTCTATCTTCCCACGTGTGTGTTGACTAGTTCCATTTCCCCTAGTCTGTTTCCTCTAGACAGTTCATATCCTTTGCCTGTTGAGCTATTGGACTGTTTATTTTTAGTAGGTCCGCTTTCCAACTCAAGGGTCGGGACAAAAATGCCTGTAAGCTCATCCATGGATACGTAACGTTGTTGTCCCTTTTCCATGTCGCAACAACTCTGAAAATAATCGCCTGCCCCGCATGCTGAATAGGAGGGTAAGACCGCAGATCTCACGCATCCCCCTGCCCTCCAGCCTCAGAATAAAAACCCAAGTGTAAACGGGCAGTTTTTGCCCTGCATGTACTATAGGATTCTGTCTGTCTGGCGCAGTGGTCGCCCAGGGCAGAAGCCACGCCTCTCATTTGCATACCCACTCCTGAGGGCGGGGTACATCCTGGGTCACCCTGGGGTGCAGGACCTTCCTACAAGATTGTGTCAAGGGAATGACAGTGGGCAGCTCACATATATTTGGTGGGAAGACCCAGGAAGCCAGAAACTGGCCCAGAACTGCCCTGAAGAGAACTCCCACGACACTTTCCTTCTCATTTTTCCAGACATTTTCTCATTGGTATATTTACTCGACCTCTTTCCTACTCTGAAAACTGAGCACGTCCGTCCTCCATGCAGGAGCTGGCTCCCTGGGAGGCGCCCTGTGGTCACCTGCACAGCAGGCCCCGCTGCTCCAGCTCAGGGTGCCGCTTGCTCCTCCCCCGCCTGAGAGGCAGGCCCAGGGGCTCCTCTGTGAGAGCGCCTCGCATTCTTAGTAAAGTGCAAAAGAAGCCTGAGGTTCAGGGTGGTACGTCGGCCCATGTCATAAGGCAGATCTTACTCATAATGACTCAGCTATTTTCTAATCCATGGGGATGTATTTCGAGGGTCGGCTGAGCGAGGGTGAGCGTTGCATGTGATCCAAACAGGTTGCACCCTGTCTGGCGGTTACAGGCATTTCGTCAGCACCGTGTGGTTGTTGGGTGGGGGCTAATTAGTAGCATGTAAACACACATAGAATTGCCAATAGCTGAGATTTTTTTACCAAAAACCATTGGCGCATCACTATTATGCCTCCCTCTGTGATCAGCTTTCTCATATGAGCCCATCTCAGAATGAGCTTCTCCATAATTAAAGCAAGATGGAGACCATGCTGCGAAGTCCGAGTCTGTATACACCAGGGGCGAGCTGTATTGTACTCCAGAGGGGCGACATAACCCATTTCAGAGTGAGGGCTTCCCACGTGCCTTTGCGGTGCCTACTGGCATTGGCACAGCTCTGCTCCTGGGTCATCGGTAGCCCACCTGACTGCCCGGAGCCCAGGACCCCATCCTCTGTCTTCACGTTCCCACCTGCATGGAAAACAAACAGCACTGCAGTCCCTTCCCACGTTCTCCTGGCACTCCAGTGAAGTCAAACCATTGAGGTTTTCCTGTAATTGTAGAACCGGCGTCTCCATATTAATCCCTAAGGTACATGGGAGTCACATCGGAAAATCTGGTCAGGGACCAGTCGGCCTCAGCCAAGAAATGGTTTTTTTTTTTTTTTGGAATCAGCGCCGCAAGTAACAGGTGATTGGGTTCTGTCCACTTTATAATGCTGCATAAATCACCCTATCAATCCTTGATAAGCGGTTCTGTTCTTAAAGATGGTGAGTCCTGGTGTGGGGTAATGACAGGCACGTTGATGGCCCCCGAAAGGTGTCTCGGGCGGCAAAGGAGGTCGGGGATTTGTGTGGGGGTGTGAGGGGACAAACGGTCCCATTGTAATCACTTGCTGTCTAATCCCAGTGCTGGGAAGATAGGACTTGCCTCCTCTGTGTGAACTTTAATCCCTTCCTGACCGGTGTCTTATTTATTTGGAAGAATAGCAGCGTAAATCCTGAGCCTTGGGTTTCAGCAAATCTTTGCCAGCCAGTCAGTCAGAGGACAGTGACAGCAGGGTGTGAGGGTGTGCTCTGTGCCACCATGTGCGGAAGAACTGAGACCAGTGCCACTTATGGGAGTGGGTCTTCCCCTCTGGAGAGCTACCTGCAGGTGGGGCCAGGAGGGGTCTCATCCTGACACCCGGCTGCACTGCGAGGCTGGGAGTTACCCCGACTCCCCCCCAAAACAGAACTTCTCTCCAGAATGGAAGTTTGGGTGAATTTGGATAGTTTTCTCAGGTTTTCTGCCCCCTCTCCCATCATTTTTGTTTCATGTATCTAAACCCAAGCAGAGAGATTTGGTAAAGACAGGGGGGGGAGGGGGGATCTGAAACTCTGGCAAGTGTAAGGGGGTGGGAGCCCTTCTTCATCACATTTGATGGCACTTTTACAGCTCAAATCCCGGTCATGTAACCACGTGTGTTGTAACTGGTGGGGCTGGAAGGTGGGGAAAGGAGAGTGGGGGTAGATGGCATTAGGTGATGGCTTATTGTGTGGACTCATGTAAAATAATGGTGATTTTGGTGTAAACCTGACAATCTTAAGATCCAACTTGGGACCTCAAACCCTTTAGATAAATCAATTAATCAAATATGAATTCAACGGCGGCACTTTAAATGACTTCAGCTCTACTTAATCTTAAGGTAATTGTGTTTGAAGCTCAGCGTTAATTTCTGTGTCCTTTATTTACACTCTCCAGGGTTTTCCGTGTCCCTGGACTTCAGGGACATCCCTGCAGTAGCTGGCCGCCCCTGTCCACTCCACTGCCTCCGTTGTCCTCCGAGATCCCACCCCAGGTCTTTGCGCTTGCTGTCACCTCCTTGGGGTCGCGGCTCCAGTGACACCTTCTCAGGGAGGCTGACTCTGGCTATCCTGTTCTAATCATACCACCATCCCCTGCCCTACTTTATTTTCCTCTGTCGTGCTTCTCATCACACAACCTAGTGTGTGTGATTTACTTATTAAATTTATCCGTCTCTTCCTTCCAGGCTGAACTGCATGTGGGTGCGGTTTTTGATGTTGTTCATGAGTACATATCCCCAGCTCCTACAGCTGTGCCTGGTACACAGTAGGTGCCTAAATGAATACGTATCAAATGAGGGAACCAATCCTGCTGGCTAGGATGTCCACTGGCGTCGGCTAGGCGGCATCCTGGAACGCAGGAATGGATCTAGGTCTCTCTCGGTTCCATGCTTTTCATAAGAAAGTGGCTTCTGTGTGTCCTGGCAGGTTCTTGCTTCTGAACCCGGCACTGGCATCACCTGTACATGGATTATAAGGGTACAGCTTGATGGATGGTCACTAAATAAACAAATCCTTAGCATCGCCCCCAGATCAAGACAGTGAATATTATTGTTTCCAGAAATTTCTAGACCACCCAAATGCAGCCATTCTGATCGCTTCATTATATAGCTGTAATTAGCGAGATAGACTTTGTGTTTCAACACAAAGCTCTACGTATCCATGAGACTCCTCGCTTTCTTACATGTAGGAAATGTGTCGTCTAGTCCTTTGGTAACCTTTCCCCTGGGTCCTTGCTGACAGGGGCCATCACGATGTAACAGATCAGCCCTTGGCCCTGGTGCCACCATAGGAGGAAACACTGGCTAAAATCACAGCCAGGAGTGTTCGAACCCTGTAGGGTACTGGGTGCTGGTCAGCTGCTGGGATGGAAGAAGGTTTGTTCACATGAAAAAAATGTGTATCAGGATAATGTGGACAAAATACTCAGTTGAAGAGATGCAATTGGGAGCTGGCATTCAGGATGTGTTTTTTTTCCCTGTAGGTTTCTGGTTCCTATAACCTCTTAGATCAGCGTTCTGAAGTTAATAGCCTGTGAGGCGTGCTCATTAGACATTCATTTATTCATTCAGTTGTTCATCCTACAAGTATTTGTTGAACTCTTCTGGCAACATACCTATACCGACGGGAGAGCCAAGCAATGTCTTTGCCATCATGGAACGTACATTTTCATGGCGGAGACAGATAATGTTTTTAAGTATATTGGCTATAGATTATGATAACTGCTATGAGTAAAGCAAATGGGAGCTGTGATAAACAATAACAGGAGGCACCTAAGGGAGGCCTGGAAGGTCTCTGAGGAGGTGACGCTTAAACTGAGGCCTGAGGGACATAAAGAGGCAGGTAAGGTCCAGGCAGAAGGAATGGCTGGTGTAGAGGCAGAAAGGGTATGGTGTTCGCACAGGAAGCCAGTGTGAATAGAAAGCAGTGAAAAAGGGAAAATGGATAAGTGCTGAAAATATATAAGTGCTAGACTTTTGTATTAGTCAGGGGTCTCCAGAGAAACAGAACGAATAGATTAGATTAGATAGATGGGTAGATAGATAGACAGACAGACAGACAGACAGATAGATAGATAAAGGAGATTAGTTTTGCTTGTTTGGAATTTTAAATAAACAAACATGTTTCTAATTATTTGTATCTGGTTTTTTTTGTTCAACAGTGTGTTTATGAAATTTATCCACGTTGCATATGGTATTAGTTAAACTTCTTCAGAGAAACAGAACAAATAGGATGTGCATACCTACAGAGAGAGTTATTTTAAGGAATTAGCTCGTGTGTTTATGGAGGCAGGCAAGTCCAAAATCTGCAGGATGGACTAGCAGACTGGAGAGCCAGGAGAGACCTGATGTGGGAGTTCAAGTCCAGAGGTCCTCTGTTGCAGAATTTCCTCTTGCTCAAGGAGACCAGGTCTTTTGTACTCAGACCTTCAACTAACTGGATGAGGTCCACCTGCGTTAAGGCGGGCAACCTGCATATTCAAAGTTCTCCAATTAAAATGTTCATCTCATCCAAAAATACCCTTACAGAAACATCCAGAATAATGTTTGACCAGTTATCTGGGCACTGTGGCCCAGCTGAGTTGACACATAAAAGTAACTGTCCCACACATAGTAATAGTTTACTTTCATTTTTGTTTCTATTTTATGGTGTCAATATATCACAATTTATTTATCATTCTACCATCGATGGCCATTTGGTTGTTTTCCAGTTTGGGGCTATCATAATAATGTCACTACAACATGTCAGATAGGACTGTTAATTTATATATATATTCACATTTTCTTAGTTGTGGTGCAGTGATCTTTTTTATAACTCCAGTTTTGCTTTACTATTATTTTTATTTTGGAATTTTAGATCTATGTTCTTGAGAGACATTGGCCAATAAATTTTCTTTCTTATAATGTCCCAGGATCAAAGTTATGCTAAAATCATAAAACAAGTGGAAATAGTTCCCCTTTTTGTCTTTTCTATTGAAGAGTTTATGTAAGATTGATGTTATTTCTTACTTCAATGTTTGGAAGATTTCACTGATCCTCTGTGAGGGTCTGGAAAAGCTTTTTAATCAAAGGTTCAATTTCTTTTATATGATATAGACCTAACTGACTTTCTCTTGTCAGTTTTGTAAGTGGTATTTTTCTAGGAAGGAATTTGCCCATTTTATTTAAAATTTCAAATATATTGTCATAAAGCTTTTAATATTTTTATAAGCTTTTTAATATCTGTCGGACATGTAGTGATGCTTTTTCAGTTTTGATAATGGCAACTTGTGCTTTCTTTTGTTTTTCTTAAGTAGCCCTGTCAGAGGTTTATTGAATTTATTGTTGACTTCAAAGAGCCAACACTTGACTGTTAATTTTTTTCTATTGTATATTTGTTTTCTAAATGCAATGTTTTCTACTGTCTTTTTTTCCTTCTACTTTCTTTGGGTATACTTGCTGTTCTTTTTTCTCGCTTTTTTGAGATTAATATGTAAATCATTGCTTCTCAGTCTTCTTTTCCAGTATATGCATATAATGGCTTTTGCTGCATCTTACAGTTTAGATGTGTCATATCTTCACTGTAATGCACTTCAAGATACTTTCTGATTTCCACTGTAATTTTTTCTTTGACCAATAAGTCATTTATAAATGCATTGCTTTGCTTGCAAACATTTGGGGATTTCTTGTTAGCTTTTATGTTATTGATTCTCAGCCTGATTCCACTACGTGATCAGAAAACACTCTATCTCAGTCTCTTGACATTTTTTCAGACTTGCTTTATAGTTCAACAAAGAGGCAGTTTCGTGTGTACTTGAAAAGAATGTGTGTTCTTCAATTGTTAGGTATATTCACTTAGCAGCAACGTATAGTCAATTGAATTAAATTTTTTATTTGAATTATTCATATCATCTATTGGCTAACTGAGTTTTGTCTGGTCTGTCTTTTGTTGAGAGAAGTGTTAAAATTGTCAACTATGATTTTGATGTATTTCTCCTTTCTGATCTGTCATCTTGTTTGTTTGTGTGTGTGTGTATATGTGTATGTACATTAAGTACATACAAATTTATAATTTTTATATCTCAGGCAAATTAGCCCTCTTATCAATTATTAAATGCCCCTCTTTTGAGAGGACTGCTTCTTGTCTTAAAGTCTATTCTCATGATATAAAATAACTATCTCAGCTTTCTTCCGATTAGTATTTATGTGGTATAACTTTCTCCATTCTTCTACTTTCTGTCATCTTACTATTTGTTCCACTTGTTCTATATTCCTTTTTTTCCTTTCTTGCCTTCTTTTGAATTAATTATTATCTTTTATATTATTTTATTGTTCCACTTGACTAACTTGTTTGCTATACATTCCTTTATTGTTCTGTGAGTGGTTATTCTAGAGATTACAACATGCATCTTTGACTTGTTAAGGTCTAATGTGAAGTAGAAATAATTTCGGCATATACTGCTTCTGTAGCTCATGCATTATTCTGGAAATTTTCATACCTATATATCTATAGATATAGATAGATATAGATGTGGATATAGCTATAGATGTAGATCAGTAGGGTCCCTAAATACCTAGAACTGTTAATGTTATTAATATCAATAATCACTAGAATGAGTTAAAAGAGTGAAGTTGAACTCTAACATTATCTTTAGAGATTCTTCAACATTTTTGGAATTGTTCCTAATTTTCCTAGAAAAAGAGAAAATTCATTTTAAACAAGAATAATTCATAAATCACTTTTATCATAATCAAAGTACACTCTTTAGGTAAAATCTTAAAACATTGCCCTTTCAGCATTCAGAAGTGGTATCCATTAAATACATATCAAAGCATGACCCTTAGGTAACAGTAGTTCTTGCTTTTATTCCTAATGTCACACTTTACATGAAGCTGTGAGGACTACAGTGTGCATTTAAGTTAACAGTGATTAGTGTGCATTTAATTTTATTATTTGGATTCATGATGCTCTTATGAATCGTGTGATGAAAGTCAGACTTAGAAAATGTCCGGGTTTATTTTCAAAAAGACTGTCACCAGGCAAGCAGGTACATGCTTCTGCAGTGATTTGAAAGAGCCTGGCCTGAGCATTCTTTTTAATTTCTAAGCATATGATCCAAAGTTAAAAGCAACTTATCATCTTTTCTGTATTTACCTCCTTTGGACTGCTGTCCTTTGCATCCTTTGTAATTTCCTCCTGCCTGTCCCTAATTATGCCGTCTCACCTAGCAATTTGATGAAACCCTTAATAGGTGTTACTCTCAACAAGATTATATTTCGTTGGGACGTGTAATTTTCCACTGCTGTCAGCGATGGAAGAAGAGGTCAGTAAAAGAAAACCTTTTGCAAGAAGGCTATATTTGAGGAGCTATTCACAAGAACAAACTATAATTATGAAGTTTAATTTTTACAAAGTACAATTTTTTTTAGCCATGGTAAAGTCTGTTTCCTGAGATCTGGTGGAAACATTCCGAAAGAGAAATACTTTGGTATGGGAAGGCTTATTTGTCATCATTATTTTGATTTGATGAATTGATTCTGAATGAGACATTTTGGATATTTCTAGCTGAGCTTCCTATTTCACTTTGGATTCTTACTATCTTCTGAGGACCTAGGGAGGGATATTAATAGAGATTACTTGGCAGAAGGTGTGAGATTTTTCTGCCTCTAGGAGATGGGCCAAAGGTTAAAGTGAACAAATTGTTGCATGATGACAGTCAGCAGGCCAGGCACCCCGATGGCTCTTGCAAGCTGTCTTTGGCCAGCCCTGTCCTCAGGACTCTGCACAGAGGCAGGGCCAACCATGCTTCTCAGCAGGAGCTTCAGAGAAAAGTTGTCCTAAGGTAATTGGGAGTAAAGAAGTAGCTCTTGGTTAGACTTCATAGCCTGTGTGAACTTTGCTGTGTGTGTGTGTGTGTGTGTGTGTGTGTGTGTGTGTGTGTGTGTGGTATCTGTGTTGTGTGGTGTGTGTGGAGTGGGGGTGTGTGTGTGTGGTGTGTGTGGAGTGTGTGTGGGTGTGTGTGTGTGTGTGTGTGTGCGCGCGCGCACGCGCGCGCCTGCGTGCGTGCTTTGTTTTTCTAATGATCTCCCTTCAGGCTTCTGCAGTGGCTAATCTGATCATGGGATTTTTATAAACTGTGGTTAAGTTTAAGTTTATCAACCTAGAGATCCAAAGCAAAATGGAGATTCTGTGTCTTAGTCTCTGAGGGCTATGATATCAAAGTACCACAGACTGGGCGACTGAAGCAACATTTATTTTCTCACAGTTCTGGAAGCTGGAAGTCCAAGGTCAAGGTGCTGGCAGGGTTGGCTTCTCCTGAAGCCTCTCTGCTTGGCTTGCAAGCGCCTTCTTGCTGTGTCCTCATGTGGTCTTCTGTGTGCACACGTCTGATGTCCCTTTGTGTGTCCTTATCTCTTCTTACAAGACAACAATCAGACTGGATTAGGGCCTCTTTTTAACTTAATTACCTCTTTAAAGGCCCCATCTCCAAATATATAGTCAGATTCTGAGGTACTGCGGATTAAGACTTCAACATATTATGGGGCACAATTCAGTTCGTAACATGATTAGAGTAATTTTAGCTCTAGTGGAAACAGAGTAGAAAGGTGGTTACCAGAGGCTGGGGGTTGCGGGCAAAATGGGGAAATGTTGGTGAAAGGGATACACTTTCAGTTGTCAGATGAGTAAGTTCTGGAGACCTAATTCATCATGCGGCTTGGTGACTGTTAATAGTAATTCTGTACCGTGTACTTGAAATTGGCTAAGAGAGTAGATCTGAAGTGTTCTCACCACACACACACCAAGGGGGTAGCTAAGTGAGGTGACAGATGTGTTAATTAGCTTCATGGTAGTAATCGTTTCACAAGGTATGCATATCAATTCATCACGTTTCACACCTTAAATATACGAAGTTTTCTGTCAGTCATACCCCAACATAACTGAGCGGTGGGGGGGTGGGGGCAGGGTGGAAGAGGCTCTGTAGGAATTTACTAGAACTTTTGTTCCTAAAACCAGCATCAGATTGTTCTCTCTTTGACACTAACAACTCTGGACCCAATTCCAATGTGTGTGTAGGAAGAGGGGTTTCCCCACGCCATCATTTGTGACACCGGCCGGGTACCCTACAGCTCCGCTCAATGACGACACTGCGCACCTGGAGGTAACATCAGAGCCCACAGATTAGGGGCTCAGTCCTATCGGAGGGCCCCCGCCACCACACACGCATACACTTCAGGTGCCAGGTCCAGGTTGTCACCTATGCTTCTGAAAGACCAGCTGTAGATCCAACGACCCCCTCCTTGGGTTCAGTGAATTTGCTAGAGCAGCTCACAGAACTCAGAAAGACATTTTACTTACCAGGTCAGCCACCGGTTGATTACAAAAGGATGTAACTCCGAAAAGTCAGATGGAAGGGACGCGTATGGCAAGGAAAGGGGAAGGGCACGGAGCTTGCGTGTTTTCAGGGTATGCCACTCTCCCCAAATCTCCCTGTGTTCACCAGTCCGGAAGTTCTCTGAACCTTATCCTTCCTTTGGGTTTTTTTGGAGGCTTCATTACATAGGCATGACTGATTAAATCATTGGCCATAGGCGACTGATTCAACCTCCAACGCTCCCCTCTCCCTGGAGGTCTGGGGTGTGGGACTGAAAGTTCCAGCTCTCTAATCACATGACTGGTTCCCCTGGCAACCAGCCCCCATCCTTACGTGAAGTCCCAAAGTCCCCTCGTTAACACAACAAAGGCACCTTTATGCTTTCATCACTTAGGAAATTCCAAGAGGTTTAGGAGCTCAGTGCCAAAATATATATTTCTTCTTATAAATCACAGTATCACAGATACTCTTTAAAATGGCACCAGCCTCCATCTGGTAGCCTTTCTCTGTGCCCCACATCCAGCCCAGGTGCCAGAGTCAATGACTGTCTGGCTTGAAACTGAGCAGCCCTGTTGGGACTTTGATAGCAAATTCAGAGCTGGGAGGTCACTGACGAGGCTGGTCCCTGACTCTGTGATCCACCTGGAAGGTGCCGCTTTGCCAGAACGTGGCAGAGCCCCTGGGAAGTGCCCTTCTCATCCTTCACACCCTTCACTCTCTGAGGACGTGTGTAGGCCTCTTGCTGATCTTGCCTGCTTTTCTTTTTTTTAAGATTTTTTTTCATTAATACTCTGGAAATTCATTTGAGGTATCCTATTTGTGTTTAATATTCTTTAGGCCTATAAGCAATAGGAGCTTTTTATGTGTAGTGATTTTTTATTCATTAGTAACAGCGTTAACGTCTGGGAATGACTTCTGTTTCTTTGCTTCTTGACTTCCATGGTCAGAGTCCAGCAAATGGACAGTTGAGGGCTGGAGGGCTGGGAATTTGCTCTTCCTCCTCCTCCTTCTTCCTCTGATTCCTCTAATGCTTGAGGAAACTTTTCAAGTAAGAAGAAAGAGGAGGGATAAATAGTACATTCTCAGATTGCAAAGATCTTGATGGAGCAATATCAGTTCATTGTTTGATTCCCAGGGATATTCATTTAGTTTTGTTCTGTTTTTCAATAAGCCTTTACTCCTAGTCTTTCTTGTTCTGCACAGTTCTGGAACTAACTATCTGAGCAGAGCCAGGCAGGACCCCAGAAACAGCATCTAGAGTTGGTTTGGATGTGAGAAAAAGTAGCTTTCAATTCTAAGACACTCAGAAAAAAATTAGGAGGGATGCTCAAACATGTTGGTTATTTAAATGTTCCAGCTTGAAGTCATTTCCAGTTGTTCTTTCCCACAGAGACTAAGACCTCTCTGGGGTGACTCTGGGCCTGTCTATAGAAGGGCCTAGAACTCCTGGCTCACTCTCAGCTCTTTTGTTTTTCGGGTTCTTCTCCTAGTGTTTGTCTAAAAGACATTTTTGAAGTTTTGGCCTAAAACTCTCTTCTCCCTCTTCCTGGCAGGACCTGTTGAAAACATCCCCCGTCTCTTGCCCTTCTGTGCTTTTTCCCGACCTACAACGTGCTTTCATACGTACGTGAACGGGACACGAGCAGGGGGGAGAAAAATTCACGGGTCTCAGGCTTTAGGCTCACGGGGCCCAGGGTTTGGATCCCTGCTCTGTGCAACACCTGGCAAGTTGTTTAATCTCTCTGAGTTCCTCATCCATAAATTGGGGTGAGTACTGCACTCTTCTTAGGATCACGGTGAGGTCTCACCGATGTGAGGGGCCCAGGAAAAGCACCCAGAGCGCAGCCGGGTGCTTGCAGGTGATTAGCAGAGACAATCGCGACACCCATCTCACCTCCCAACCTCAGCTGTCAGAAGCCCGTCTGATGCCTGCTTTTGCAAGCACTGTCTCTTTAGCAGCTTCAGGTTGCAGCATATAATTCCTGCAGCCCAAAGGACGTGACTGGATAATAGGCTTGTCAAGTGAGCTGCAGTGATATCTGAACATGAGCCCTGATCTGATTATTCTGCAGTCATTCAACCCCAGGCCAGAGTGAATTCATACTTTCCACTGCCTCCCGGGCCAGCCGGTTTCCATATCAGCCAGAGCCTCCAGGAAGATGGAAGGACACACTGTCATTCTTTCCATTCACGCTGACCCTGCTCCCTGTCAGGCCTGGATGCCAGCACATTCAACTAAAGGAAGTTGTAAGTGCTGACCAGACCATGCAGACCAGCCTTAGTTTCCAGCACGCCTGAGGTTAGAGAACGTGGCTCTTGGTGATCTAAAGCTGGTCTTGCCTTCCCCGGGAAAGCAAGACAAACAGGGCCTCCTCCTTTCTCCTTGGAAATCCTTGGTCAGCTCTCTTATTTTGAGCTGGTGAAGTAATTGCAATGCAGATGCCTTGGGTCTGAAAGTAATGCGAAATGTGACATTCTTCCCTCTGTTCCCTGATGCCTGGTGTTAGCTGTAAAGACTCAGATTGATCACAAATTCCGTATGAATTCTTCCCACCAGCCCTGGGAGACAGACTGGTGCTTGTGATTTCTATTTTATGGAGTCGAAAGGCACCTTAAAAGAAAAAAAGAAAAATTCTTCTGCTCAGGGTCATCAGTGCAAATCAGTGGCTTACGTGGGATGGGAGCTCAGGTCACCACCTCCCTGTTCTAAGCTCAAGGACCTTGCTGACACTATTTCAGTTTTAGACAATTTATTCAAGGGAAGTGATATGCAGGTCTATTTTAGGACCCCTGACTAATTCGTTTTATTGTGTTTTCTATAAAGCAAAGACTTATTCATCCACAAGTAGAAGTAACATCTGAGTAATGCAGCTATGCTGTGTTAGGGTTTGGGCCATGGTTTTTGAACTGGTCATGAACATTAATTAAATACATGCATTGAACCATATGCTATTAGAGCTGGGAGGGACTTTAGTCATCATTCAATCCAGTGACTCCCACATCTGGCTGTTTATCAGAATCACCTAGAGAGCTTATTGTAAATTCAGATGCCCGGTCCTCCCCCAGGCCCTGAGCCAACGATCTGGACTCTTTCTGTAGCCTTGCGTGTTTATCAGGCTCCCCGAGCGGTTCCTAAACAGCCAGCCTAAACATCTCTAGAGGACCCACATTTGAGAATCACAGCGTAACAATCCTTCTGTTTCCCCATTGGCTTGTTTTTTGTTTGTTTATCTGTCTGCTTGTTGTTTGTGTTGTTCTTCTGGTGAGGAACCCAGGGCCCAAATGCTAGGTGACCTTGCCTGGGGTCACACGACTCGTCAGTGTTGGAGTCGAGACTGGAAATCCAGCTCCGGTCTTCCGAGGTTTCACTGTGAATGGAGCACAACAGAGTGGCCAGCAGAAGGAAGCTGATGACAAGGTGCTGTCTGCACAGCCCCGCAGACGGCTCCTGGTGGCGTGCTGCCCTGTGCCCACGGCTGTGGCCAGATGGCCCTTTCAGAGGACCCACTAGGTTCAGGAGATCCTTCTCTCCGACCTTTAGGGAAGGTTGCTTATGGGGCCATCTACAAACCTTCTCTCCCTCTCTGGGCAGGCCCATGTCCCCAGGGATCAGGTGGAGTCCACCACGACGGGAGTAGATGCCGGGATTGGCCCTGGAATAGAGCTGGTTGTCCAACCTACCTGCTGCCCTGTGACAGCAACCTGCCAGGAAACCAGCTCAGGTGTGTAAGACAATGCACTTTAGTTGCCAATGGCTTCAGTTAAACGGGCTATTTAACAATGATTGTCTAGTAGGCTTCAGATGGGGCACCAGCTATCTAATTACTTGTCAGGCTTGGTAGAGATGATGAGAATATGTAACTTGCTCTGTCTTGGATTTCTAGGGGTCCGGCTAACTGCGCTCACAGCAAGGGCCCTACTAACCTGTGACGTAATACATGTCTTAATTTCCTCCTGGAAGATCATTCCGACATGTTTCTTCCACCCCTCCTTGTCCTGGAGTTTCTCAATCTAATATTCTTATTTCCAGACCAAATAGGTAGAAGATTGTTTTTCAGATGGTGCCTATCCTTAGTTTTCATTTAACATGGAGGCCAGTATGATGTCCTCATTTACTGAGATACTTGGGGAGCGGTGGGGAGAGGGGATCGTAAGGTATCAGAGAGATACAAGGGTCAAGGACGATATGAAATCTTGTGTTTCCACAGCACACATCTTACTCTCACGTTTTTGAATCATCACCTCCACGTTGGTTGTCCTCAGGACTCTGACCTTGACGGGTCATCTTTCTGACCCTGTTCAACCACTTGCAGTAGCTTGCTGACTGCCACATCCAGAGCCCTGTGCCGGGCTCCAGGCCTGGCGAGCCACTTTCCTAGAGGAGCTTCCACCCGGACACTCCTCAGGCATTTCACACTGTGTGTGTCCAAACCCCAGGCCGTTGCCTGCACTGCTGAATGTGCTTTCTCTGTTTTGTTCTCCCATCCACTCAGGTTTTTTATACTGGGAACCGGGGAGATACTGTTGACAACTTCTTTCTCATCCTCAGTTTTTCGGCCAAAACTTCTGTAGATTTCACATCTTAACATGCTTTCCATCTGTTCCCACTTTCCTGTCCTCACTATCACTGCCTCAATTCAGTCTCTTAGAATGACTCCTTCCTGGATCACTAAAACAGCCTCCTACCTAGCTTTCCTGTCCCCCTCCGCCGCCCTGCAATCTACCTCTAGCCTGTCCCTGAGAGATCTTTCTGAAGATCTATTTAATCGTCTCACTGTGCTGCTTTTCACAACTCCTCCGCACTTATGCACGTCTCTAAGTTGAAGTTCAAAATCCTACTTTCCAAAGAAGGCCTTTCGTTTGGCTCCTGCTCATGTCCTTGTCCCGTCCCTCCTGTTTCCTGACACTGCTCGTCAAGGTGGGGGTACAGGACCACTTGGGGTCCCCAGAACGTGACGTGCTGTGTGATGGAGACTTCTGCTGGCTCCACCTGGGATGCCTTGCCCCCCTTCACATGTCGCTGACTCCTCCTGGTCCTTCTGTTAGCCTTTAAACATTTTTAAAAGTAGATTTTATGCTTTAGAGCAGTTCTGTGTTCACAGCCAAATGGAGTGGGAGGGACAGAGATTTGCCATATACCCTCCCCTCCCCCACTGCCTCCCCAGTTGGCAACACCCCCACCGCGGTGGTGCATTTGTTACAACTGATGAATCTCCACTGACCCAGCATCAACATGCAAAGTCCATCGTTCACATCAGGGTTCATTGACTCTGGGTGGTGCACATTCTGTGGGGTTGGATAAATGTCTAACGACACGTAGCCACCGTTGTAGTATCATACAGAGTATTTTCACTGCCCTACACATCCTCTGTGCTCCGTCTGTTCATCCCAGATAGCCTTTTCTCAGATCTAACCTCTGATCTGTTTGAATAAAGAAACTCTTAGTATTGCCAGCTCCCAGCACAGGTGCCTGCCATGTTGTATGTTATTAATAAGTGTTTGATACATGAATGAAGTTGGCAAGTCGTTTAAGAACCATGTCAATGTCTTAAAAGGGGAAAGCATAAGTCATTAAGTGTCTTTGGGGCTTCTCTCACTTGCTCATTTGTATTATAAATTCATTTGACTGCAATAGATTTCCTACCTAGCAGCAACTAGATTCCCGGGAAATCTACCCCATTCGAACTTTAAAATTTTCACATATATTTACCAAAATGTGCAGACTTCTCCAGTGCTGGTGCCTTATTCTCAACCTGCTGTAATTTGTTCGTTATAAAGACCATCCTTGCTGGCTCGTTCTGTTTTTTTTTTTTAAATAAAATTCATCATTCTTCCTTAAAAAGAAAGGCTGAGTTTAAGAGCACACAAGACTATTATAGACTGATTTAAAGTAAGAGGAAAACTCCCTCAAGCCTGGAACCCCTAACAGCCACCCACCCTGCTGTTGGCTTGAGTCCCAGGGGTTCTTTTCTCCTTGTCACAGGCTCCTCTGGAAGCTGGCCAGGGCCCTGTCCTTGGAGAGGCCCCAGTTCTCTTTGCAGGTCGGGTAGAGGGCATGGCCTCCAGGCTGAGGTGGTGCAGGTATGAGCCTGCTGAATCCCCAGACTTGGCGATCGCACTGATCAAATAAAGATAGCACAAAACCCTGTCCTGGTGTTGGGAAACAGAAGGAAGAACAAGGGGGCCATTTATGGAATCATGGAATTTTATCGCTGGGTGATACCTAAGGATCTCACGTAAGGTAAACGCCATCAATGAGCTCTTGGACTTGAGTCAAAATCTTCCTCAAGCCTTCCCACAGGTTGCATCTCTTCTCCTCCAGCCCTCACAGCCTTTGGGAGACTTCCGTAGGACCCTGGCTCACTCGCTCACTCACTCTGCCTAACCCAGAGTTAAGGATCTCAGACGTCATGGAAAGAACCCAAACTCTGGCGCTACCCTGGGTTGGGCCTACTCAAGTTCTTTTGAACTTGTTTCCTCATCAGTAAAATAGCACCTACCTCAGAGAGTTGTCCTGAGAACTAAATGCACTGATGTATTCGAGGTCACATAGTGGCGCCTCAGCAAACCGCTATCTCTTCTGCCCTTCTATGTTTCAGTTAGTGATTTTTTTTTGCATGCGTCCTTCCTGTTAATGGAATTACGCTTAGGAAGTCCTAATCACTGCTCTTTCTATGTTAAATGCCTTTTAAAAAACACTTTTGCTTTACATCTTCTCTGTCACTTCCAGGCACAGATTCTTGGGCTCTAGGTGTGACCTTGGGCTCACCTTGAGAGCAAGACCATCTCAGCCATAGTGCTTGACATAATCAGGAGGAGAGGGAGGGTGGGAACAAGAGGGGCGAAGAAGGAAATCATATCACTAGCAAACTGAGTAGTGGTAGTTCCAGGAAGGGACAAGGTGAAGAACTAACTGTGTTGGTTCCCTGGGGAGTGTTGCCATCCACGGTGAGGGTGGGCCTGGGCCATTTGGGCATGGATGGCAGAGGGGCCAGGTCGCCACTGCAGAGAGAGGCTCACTCTGACCATATCTCTGAGAAGCCCCAGGACCAGTTTTGGTAAAGAGTGACCCATGATGCTGTTCGAAAACTCATTTGATGGAAATGGACCGATTTTAGAAGATCCCTCAAATTCTGGAATCGAGAATTTCTACCTTCCTTCTCCTCTCCTTTCTTCTTGATTCCCTTCTGCCTGTCCAGTTCCACCTTTTAACAGCCATACTTTTACTTTTGGTGGTTAATGTTTACATTCTATGCTGTAACCGTTGTCCATGTTTGATTTATAAATTGATTCTAAAACCTGAAATTCAGTAAGTACGATTTATGCTATTATGGCTATGCAAATATCCTTCAGTGCTGGGCCAAGCAGTTGGTTAAGATTACGTTTCTTCCTAAATAGGTCCAACTTCATCCCAGGAGGCACTTGAAGAGAATGTATTTAGCATCAAAGTTAAATGGATACTCAAAAAGCTGCCAATTTAAAATCATGTCCTGTTATGCTTTCTTCGTATTTGGACCTAACTCTCTTCAAGAGCAGTTTTAGTTTTTTTAGAGTTTCTATTACATTCAGTTTTCATGAGTCGTGCGCTTTATGACAGACTCGAGTGCTTGCATCTTCTCTGTCATGGCAGACATTCTGTCCTCCACTTTTCTCATAGTGAACTGACTCTTCTCAAGGTCTGAGGTTTACCTGCCACCTGGGGACATTCCTTCGCTCCTTCCCTGAGTTGGATCCAGTGTTTCCTAGATCCTGTCTTCCTTTTGTGTGGTTGAGGACTTCATTTTGCTGGACGACATTCACATTAACTTCTCCCCTTCCCCAAAGAGACAATGAAAAATAAATTGTCTGTTTTCTTGAAAATAACTAAAATGTGTGTATTTCACCTACGCTTTTGAGTGCCAGTTTCTCTACATGTGGAATTCTCTAGGGAACACTGTTTTCTCTCAGAACTTTGAGGGAAATCTTACTGTCTTCTAGTGTCCAGTGTGGCTGATGAGAAATATGTCGGTCTGGCTTGCACGCCTTTGTAGGTGACTGATTTTTTGGTTTCTCCTAAAACGTCTTCCATCTTTGATATTCTGAAATGTTTTGCAGTTATGTCTGCATGGGTCTTTATTCATGGTAGTCTTCATTGGTGAGTTCTTTCCATCTGAAGACTCATCTCCTTTAGACCTGAGGAATTTTTTTGTTTAGCATTCCTTAATTTCCTCCCCTTTATTAATTTCTTTCTGGAACCCTCATGAGCCCTAAATTGGTACTCTATATCTCTTATATTTTTTATCTTTAAATGTTTTCATGACACAGATAATTTGGGCAATTTTCTACTAATTAGAGAATTAGGGGAACAATGTACATAGTAACAGCAATAACAACAATTGCAAGTAGGAGTAATTATAAGATGGAGTAAGACCTTGGAGGAGGCAGGAAGGAGCAGAATTGAGAGGACAAGTGAAGGCTTTATCTTTGGGAAGGAGAAAGGAAGCTTCTTATTGACATGGTAGAGAAGGAGCCAAGAATGAGGCAAGATACAGGAAGATGTTGTGGTACAGCAGGGAGAGATTCATTCCGGTTTCTTGGACTAGGTATTCATACGGAGTAGAAGGTGAGGTCATTTACTTAGACTGAAGCCTTGGGGGTATAAAAAGGTACGAAACATCTGCTGGGGCAACCAGGGGCGAATGGAAGTTTGACTCAGAAGCCTTGAAGACCCATCTGAAGTTATATAGGGTGTGTTTGCAGCGGGGCCGGTTGGCCTGGTTTTGTCACATCCAATAATTGGAACTGTGAGTAGGAGTGGGATTGAAATTTGGCAAAGCAAGCATGGTAACAGGACATTCACGAGGGACCTAAACCAAGGCAACCTATTTTCATCAGTGATGGTTAATATGAGCGATTAGCTCAATAATCTTGGCTTTATCCAAGTCCGTGACTTAATGTCCTCTGCGTGTCCCTCCCACTCCCTCGACCTCGTCACCATGCCAAAGTGAGGCCCAGGAAGCACTGAGACAAAAAAGAAGTTGGAAACTTGGTACCAACATTTGAGGCTCTCTGCTAAAATCTTTCCGTTTACATCAAGTCCATTTTCAAACAGCATCCTTGGATCACTGTTGTAAAAAAAAAAAAAAAAAAACCCAAAGCCTCACCCAAGAGAGTAATTTCATCTTGCACGCAGAATTTCCAGCTGTCATTGGCTTGGATCTAGGAGCAGAGTCCAGATGAGCCAAATTCACACACTTTCATGGACTTGAGAATGTTGAAGCTGGAAGAAACCTTAGAGTTCAAGCTCAGCGGTTTTGAAATGGTCTCATTTTTGGTTTTTGCTGTTTTTCATGAAATATCTTTTAAAAATGAACTCTTTCACCGAAACTGACACATAAACAGAACACAGCACGGCTACCCTGTTGTGTAGGAGGGTCTGTCCTGTGGCCCCACCATGCGTTCCCCTTCACCCTCTGTATCGTGGCCCAGACTCCAAGCATTTCTCCTTATATTATAACTGATGAAACTGAGCCCCAAAGAGGGTAGGCAGGGTCAGAACTGCACCACTTTCCTCCGCGTTCTTCTCCCTGCCATCTGAGAAGCAGCTGGTCCTGGATCTGAAAGTTGAAAGTCGTGTGTATGAATTCAGACCTTTGATAGTCTAGCCCCTATTCTAGGGGATGGAAGGAGCTACATCAAGAGAGTTTTAATCCTAGTCTTTTATTTTTTCCCCTTAGGCTCTTACAAAACCTCACAATTATAAGGGAGTTAACTGCTTGTATTCTGTCCCACAGATGCATTTGTGCCCTTCAGATGAAGTGTAGGTTAATTCTGCTGATTTTTTCGGCCTACCATCCTCAGAACTGCTGGGTGCTGTGTTTCCATAGTGATAAAGAGGACTCTTCTTGCAGTAGAATGATCGTCTGCTGCTTTTTCTTAGTCTCCGATTATGTTAGTGATCATTAAATTAGGTCTTTGATAGGCGTTACAAATAAAAGCAGTTTGTTATAATTTACCAAATCAAATAAATTGTCTTAATGATTCCTTGCAAAGTCATTTAAAATTTTTATCTGTATTCTCTGTACAGTTTTAATTTAAAAATTAATTGATTGGTATTATTAGGGAAATTTGATTAATTAAAAGTGCATTCATGTTTTGACATGATACTTATTTTAAAGAGGTAAATGTAAGTTTAATTTTCATAGACACCATTTAATAAATTTTTAAGTGGTGATTTGTTTTTATATTTTTCAGGACAATTTTATCAGAAACCCAACCTGTATTTTGCTATATTTAAACATGTTCCATTCATTCATAAAGAAACACCCCCCTGAGAACTCTTCATAATCATGATTGATTTTTTTGTGGGTGTTTGTTAAAGTTTGCAGCTGGCTTGAGTCTGTGATTGGGGGAAGGATTTTTAAATATATGTATACATACGCACACACACACACACACACATATATATATATTTGTATATATATATATGAATATACCTATATATTATCCAATGTCATGTGAATCTCTGTAAACAAAAGCATGTTCTAGTACGCATCTAAGGAGGCCAGTCTACGGTCAAGGTCAAGAAACGAAGGCGGCACCAACACACCTTTGCTCCCTGGCGTTGCTGCCGTCTCTCACCAGCAGACACACTCTTAAGACTTCACTCACATCTCTGCCAACTTGGAAAACTGGATTCTCAAAGTTACCAGAAAGGTTCAAACACACTCTAAGTTAAGCTCTTAACAACCAATCTAGTTATATAGCAAGGTCTTTTGATGGGTTTGGTGAGGGAGGAATTGCATCCAACTTAGAGCGCCTCCTATGAGTGCGAAAAGGGTCTAGATTTCAGGATGGCATGCTGACCGTCGGAGGGCTGACGAGGCGTCGGGCAAGTCCTCTGTAGCCAGCTGAAGAGCTGAAGCAGGAGGTCAGCTTTCAGTGTGCCTGTCAAATTTCCTCTTCATAGAACCATAGTGTGCTTTCAAAGCTGAGCTCAGGTCCTGCGTGGAAGGCTCATGTCAGGTAAAAGCCGTTGAAGTGCATTGCCATCCAGATCTGCCAACATCTGCCCTGTTCTCAGAGCTAAGCCCCTTCTGTGCAGTTGTCCATCGCATCAAATTTGGTCCTGACTGAAAACGAACAATCAAACACACGAGAGACATAGGTCAACATCTATTTCTCTCCAGTAATCTTCTGTCCGTGCAGCAGACAGAACTCTGGAATATCAATAGCAAAAGGGAAGTGCGTGGTTCCTCCCTTCTTTTCCTCCTATGTCAGTATTTCATTACCCGCAACAGCACCTACAAATAGGAAACTGCAGTGTAGCCCACACGTGCTAGAGACTTCTTCGGTTGTAGGTTTAAACCTTACAAAGGTTTCCCAGAGCATTTGCTCAGTCAGTAAGTAGGCTGAAGTGTTCAGTTTCAGAATCGCTTTGCGTGTGTTCTGAATAGCTGGTTACCTTTTTCTAACCCCTTAGAGCTTGCGTTCTCAATGTTTTAAGTATTCAGAGTTTCTTTTTTAGTGGACATGATCTGTACCTGTCTTACTTTGAAGCATTTGGTTTGTGTCCACACAGAGCCTCAGATTGCAGAAACAGGTGGAACCATAATGGGGTTTGGGGCTTGGGGGTGGGTGGAAGGCAAAGCAATGCCATTTGTCAGATTTTTAGTTTAAAGCTGTCAGGTCAAAGAACACCAAAGTGAGGGCGCTAGGCATGATTCCGACCTCTTCTCAGCCCCCTCTTCAGGTGTGCTTCTAGTGTCGCTGTCCTGTGTGTCTCCCTGGGGTCAGATGCGTCAGTCAAATGTGGAAGAGCCTTCACTCTGAAGCCTTCAAATCCAAAAGGAGGTCATTTCTCTGTGGCTAAGTGATTATTACATGTAAGTTGCAAACTTTTCAGAGAGCACACAGAAGGCCATTGGATCCATCAAATAGTGCCTTTGAAAAATGACAAAAAGTAGAGGTGTCGGTCAGGAAGGTTCTAGGTCTATTTAATGGTACCCTTTCTTATGTAGGCAGTGTTCTCTAGTCTGATGTGATGCGTGACACACACACACTCAGCGGAGTGATCTTTAAAGGAGTGTCTTCCCCCAGGTCTGGCTGTATAAATGCACAGGATGGCTGTTTGCCGGCTGCTGAGCCCTCACCATCCCCACCACCCGGTACATGGAACAGCGGCCCAGATCTGAGGCCCTGCTGGTAAGCAGGCAGTGGGAGCAGGCGGGCCCCAGTGGACCACGCCAGCCTCAGCGAGCCCAGAAACTGCAGTGTCTTCAATCAGCGCTTCTCAAAGTATCCGCCAGGAAGACCTGCTTTGTTTCAATTTCCAATGTCTTGCCAACTAATAAATACAATATAATGAAAACAAATCACTAGAACAATGAAGTGGAACAAAAGGACACACAAGCCCTAACTTTAAATTATTAGGAGCCAGAGATATGCATTTTTTTTCTGATCAATTGCTTTAAGTTTCTGAACACTCCCAATTTCTGTTTTCACCTCATTGCAGACTGGCTGGGCCCTATGCACAGACCACACTTGGGTAGCACTCTCCTAAATCATAAATAGAGGTCAAACCCTATATTTAAAATTGTAAGTATGGATATTTATACTTGTGAAGTTTCATAAACCTTTCAGAAAAGAAAATCAATGCACATCATATTCAATTTACATTATTTTTCATTTATTTTTAAATATTTTCCAGGGAATAAGTGCACATTTTGCATAATAATAATTCGTAATCCTTAACTGTGTTTATATTCTGCTTTTCCTCCCTGGCCCTTTTGTCAGCTGTACATCCCCAGAGCCACTGCCCAGGTCCTGGCCCTCTTCACCGGCCACCTGGTCGCTGTCCCAGCTTCTGAACTCTTTTCCCCTCTTACCTCTGTTCTCTGTTCAAGTCAAGCCCTGGGAGGTACCCAGAATGTCCACCCGGAGTCCCAGAGCTGGTCTCATTCCTCCCAATGGTCTCACGGTTCTTACAGGACGTGTCTAACTTCCCCCCACGGCCTGGTCTGGCCCCCACTTGCCTCTCCAGCTTCATTTCTTATTGATTTTCTGCACTATGACCCTTCCCACCTTACCCTAGGTGCTTCAGCCACACTGAGCTCCACGCAGTTCCAGAAGATTCCTGCCTTTTGGTGCCTCCCTCCCCGTGGGACTGATAAACCATCATGGCGCCCAGCACTCAGTGAACAGTAGCTGTTAGTTCTGATGGAGAACAAGCTTCCCATCTGCTGTATTTCCCTAGATGTTTTTCTATCATAAACAGCACTGACAAGCATATTTATACAATCTATCTGTTTTTGAATAGACGAATTAATTCCTCCCCATGGAATTATAGAGCCTGAGTTTATGGGCCCTTTATAAACATTGTTGTACGTTGTAGCCTTGTTTTCCAGAAAGTTGGAGCCACTTTTCAGCGTTCATATCAAAAAGTCCTGAACTTGAACTCAGAATTGTTGTGCCAATATTGGCCCCAACTTGAGTTAAACACTAGAGTACACAGTGTGTTCTTAGGATTGTAATCGCTGGTGTCAGACTCCTTCCCTTTTGCTTTGGATGCGGGTTCTGCAAAGGCGTGGGTCTGTCTTCCAACATTCTTTCACCCTGAGCACAATGGACACGCAATCAGTACAGCAGGTCAGTGATGCTGATGAGGCCCCGCCTGCTCTGAGGTGAGCAGGAGTTAAGATAAAAGGTTTGCTGACGGGAAGACATCGCTCCCTGGGTGTTTAGCAAAGGTGGAGATGCAAAGTAACAAAAGTAGCGGTTGGGTACTTATGACAATAGTGCAAGCACTGCAAGCACTTCACGTGTGGCCCGCTGAGTCCCCCCAGCTGTATGAGCCCGTGGCCGGGTGCTAGTATCCCTCTCCAGGGACAAGAAAACTAAAGCCTAGTGAGTCAACGACTTGCCCACGGTGGCGAGTACACAGCGCACAGAGTGAAGCTGGGACTGGATCCTGGGCAGCCAGGGCCCCAGCACCACCCATGACCACGCTGTGTTTAGCTGCTACCTTTGCCTGACTTCCTGTACAAGTTCTTCTTTGGCAGTCATGATTGTGATTGTTGTTATTGTTGTTATCATAGAAAAGTTGCAAGTTCAGTACAAGTAACTTCTTTTTTCCTGAGCCATTTGAAAGTAGTTGCCAACCGGATGCTCCGTCCACTCTTCCCTGCCCCAGATGTTTAAGTAGAATCTCTCCTTAAAATAAGGACACACTTCTAGAAAATCACAATAAAACTGTCAGGATCCGAACATCAACACTGATACGGGACTGCCATGTAATCTTGAGATTCCATTTAAAGTTCCCCACTTGTCCCACTGAGATCCTTCGTAGTACAGGGAGCCAGCTGAGGTTCTCACGTTGCAAGCGGTTGTCTCGTCTCTTGGGTCTCCTTCCGTCTAGAACAGCTCTTTCCCGGATATGCATGACCTGGACACTTCTGAAGGGTACAGGCTGTCGTTTTGTAAAATGTCCCTTAGTTTGGTTTTGTCTGATGTTTCCTTGTGATTAAATTCAGGTCACGCTTTTTTTTTTTTTTTTAATTGTGGCAAACTACACATGACATAAAACTTCCTGTCTTAACCATTTTTAAATGTACTGTCCAGAAATGTTCAGTATATTCACGTTGTTGTGCCAAAGTGTCCTTTCTTAAGTGGCTTAGACATTTCAGGTCATGGGAACACCTGGGAAGGATGCAGACTCACCTGGTACGTCCACCTCTCCGGCCTGTTCTCCCACTGGTGTGATGGTGCTGACCTGTGTGGGTGCCTCCCCAGGGCGTTCGTCTTGTCTTCAGGTACTGCCCATGTGTCAGGCTCCCACAGACAAACACACTTTCCTGGGAATGCCGGGCACGTAGCAGTATCCAATCAGTGATGACTGAATGAAGCAGAACGTTTGGGGGAAATCATGGAATATAGAGTAATTCGATTTCCAGGAGCATACTAATGTACGAAAACTGATGTCACTGCAGAGTAAATCAGAGCTCCACAAAGTCTTCAGATTTTGTAGCCAAAATATGACCTTCAGAGATGACCCCTGCGGGAAATGGAGAAAGTTGATTATTGTATGGCTTCATAATGGAATGCACAGAGCACGTGGTCAGATTTTCTTGAAGCGCTTGTCATGCGTGACCTCACAGAAAATATGAGGCCCATCTGGGAGTGCCCCTCTGCAGGTAACGCCATCACGTTTAAGAAAATGTAATTGAGAGTAGCACTAGTGCCCTGGAGTGATAAACGACCTGGAATTTTCTGGGTAGATCCCAGAACTGGAAAAGATAGGATGTTCAGGGGACTCCTATGTGCTTATGGAAAATGCAGGACTTTTGTGATCCCCTCACTTGGGGCCAATATGGACAGAATGTTTCTGAGTTAAAAATCAGGTTTGATTGGCATTGACACTGTGTATCAGCTTCTCTTCTTTTCATCAACACATTACTCAGGTAACTAACTTTTCTGTATAGTCATCCGGAAAGAAGTAAACATTTTCCAGAAAGTGCCAGTTCTTGTGTTCTGCTTTCAAGCGTTGGAACCATCCAAGTAAAACTTGCAACAATATTTTTGACTCTTGAAGGAAGATGAAGCTGTTCAAATGTATTTTTGCTCACATAGAGAGCATTAGATTAGTATTTAAAATAAGTAGGATATGCTGGCAGTTCACATCAGAAATAGTCCAACCTTGGCTTACAAGTATACCTTGGGGATTATTTTTCTTTGTACCAAAAACAAAGGCTTTAAAGTAACCACTTGCCAACAAGAGTTTCCTGGTGCTGGAGAAAATGGCATAGATTGGAAACTTTTGTCCTGTATTTACATTGATCATAATTTCAACACAGCATTATTTTTTAAGTATTGTCAAAGAGGTTTGACTGGACATTATTCTTTTTTTATTTCTTTATTTCTTAAATTCCAGGGGGAATTTCGCTTCCCCCAGGCTCTCATTGTGCTTCCTAAACAGATGTGTCACTCTTCTGACGTCTTTGTGAAATCATGTTGATATTTCCAATTTTTAACACATTATTTTCTTTTTGTTGTCACTTCAAATTTTCTTCTGGTACGTTTCAAGTTATCATGTTAAGTATTAAAATTATTAAGGAATTGCAAAATAGTTTCCATTATAAAACCCTGATTTCATCATTTGAAACCGCACAACAGTCCTCCTTTTAAAGACGTTTTCCACTAAGTGGCAATCCCACAAAAATCACCAACCTTGAGATGAATGTCCATGGGGATATTCATGATCTGCTTCTGTTCTTTTTCCTCGATTTTTATTCTTATTCTCTACTACCTGTTTATTCTAAGTATAAATGATGGAGAAATAAAAAATAAAAAAGATCAGGCTTTTAAATGTTCACAAAAGTCTAGGTTGGCATTCTTACTTGGAGCACTTTCACAGAAGGATTTCAAAATTCGCCTTCTCACAGAATCTTCCTGACCCTTCCAGCACCTTCAAGGGCTGCCCGGATCTGTGCCATATGAGCCTGTGATCAGCCACACCTTCAGACAACTCGGTCTTGTGAGAGTCATAAATCGTGCAATCTCTATTACTAATTTAGGCGGATTTGGGGTTTGTATTAGTATGCTCAAAAAATGCCCAGAACCTGACTTCCTGAATAAAAGATAAATTTGGGGAAATTTTTAATCCTTTCTAAGTTCAGAGGCTGAGACCTGAACGAGCTCACCAATGTCCCTTTTATAGGTAATGTTTACGGACTCAGCACAGAAATCTGAGGGCATGTCCATATACCTGAACTACGCCCTTTTTGGTGCAATATTAAGGATGTACAGGAAGGCATATTTGGGTACAGCCCTCCTGGGGAACAGTCAGAGAGGATGAAGGTGCACGTTGCCAGTTATGAGGTACATGACCTTGGGCGAATAATCTGAGCTCACAGAGTCTCATTTCTGCCAAGGTAAGGATAAGAATTCCTTCCCTATGTCCTCTTAAGAGTGTCAGGAAACTCAAATGAATTAATACATGTGAAAAAGACCTTGTAAACTGCAAAGTGTGGGTTGAACGTAACTTAAAATTATGATCAGTCAGAGCCTGCATAATCTAACTGGAAACCCTGAGCTCCTTTCTCAGAAAAAGGTCAGGACTTTCTATGGGACCCAGTCCAGATATTTTGACTGACTTAATCCCCTGGAACAAGGGGCTATTATTTCAGAACATGGCATTTGAGGCATTCGGCTGACCAGACAATTACCAGCAGGACATTTGTGCACCTTACAACGGGGTCCTTTATCTTCTCCCTTGCCTGTGAAGGTTATAGAAACGCCTACAAAGCAGGATTCATCACGGAATCCTACATTAAGCTGCACTTGTCTGAGCTCATTCACGAGCATGTCAGCCATTTTCCAGAACAAACAGGGTTTGATGAGAGTTCTTGCAGAAAGAATCCTGTGCTGTGAATCAAACACAGATTGTATTAAACTTCCTGACACTACTTAATTTGTCAGGCAAGTTTCCCCCCACCCCCACCCCCAATCCTGGCCTCGTTCTGAATTTTCCAACATTTCCTGGAATAAGTAGGCTCCATTTATCCGTCTCTGCATTCTCACAATTTCCAGTGACTCTAATGGGAATTTCATGCAGCTAGGATGACAGCAATTTATGATCTTTTTAGTGTGTTGATTACTGGAAGCCTGTTTCTAATATTCAGGTGAACCGTTTCCGTGGTGCTCCATTAATATTAACGTGCTCGAGTATTAGTACTCTCTCTGCCTGCTTTCCCACTGCGTCCTGCTTTAAGCTAAATTGTATTGTATGTGATTAAGATCTTTCCCGTCCCTGCTATCCTACCTTTGGGTTCTCTGGGTTCAGAGCATTGGCACTGAAAGAGGCTTTAACCACTGATTTTGTAGCATATGAGACTGACATCCAGCGAGATGAAATGCTGTGCCCAGCGCAGCATAACTAGTTTTCGCCTAGGTTGCAGCCAGAAATCAGGACTCTGACTCCTGGACCAACAAGCTCTCTAAGATGCCATGCGTGACTTTTGGGGGAACTAGAGTACAACCTCTGCTATGCAAACTCCTCCGATAGCCAGGTTTTCTGTAGAGCTGAAGGATGTATAACCTTTTGATTATTACAAGAGTAGTGTTTAACTCTTTGGGGATCAGTGCCTAAAATGGACAGTCTAACCCTGACTTCTTAAATAGGGATGCAGGTTTTTTTCTTGATAATTTCCTTTCTTGGTAATTCTTGATAATGCCTTTTCTAGATCATTCCAGCTCATCAGTCACTGTGTCTTAGCTATAGATGGAGGTGGCGTGGTGTATAAGTTTGAAAACGGCATGAGCCAGAGGGCTGCTTTCTTAGGAAAAGGTCACGTGGCCTTGCAAATCTTTTGATCTTGCCTTTCTTGAGCACTTTTTCTTTGTCAGTGTTCGTGCAGGACACCTGTACAGCGTAACATCTTCCAAATGTCTCCTGAATTGTCTGCAGCATTGAAAGAATTATGCTTTTTCCATCAGTAGTAGTTCATGGGACAACTGGCACCTCCTTGACAGCTTGAACTTGTCAACACAGTTTGTCACCAGGTATGATGGATCAGTCTTCACTATTTTAAGAATTTGTGTTAAGCTGGGTACAATTGCACTGTCACTTTGCTTCAGATTCTGATTCTGAGTCAAACATCCAAGGGAATTAGGCATGACATGTAGCCTTCCTTCCTCGTCTACAAAAAAGAAGTGGTGCCTGTCTCATAGAGTAGTTTGAGGATACAAAGAGGGAATGTGTGCAGGGTGCCTGCCTCTGTGCCTGGTAAATAGTAAGGAAGCGGTCAATTTATGCTGGCTGCTATTTCCCACCATCTTCATCATCATTGTCACGATTTGTTGCTAAGTGTATTAATGTCATCTGTGAAAAATGGACACCACCCTGCTCATCTTTTAAGTACATTAAGGTGAACGTGGTTTTAGTGTTTATTATTTTTGAAAATCATCTGGAAATTTAAATCACCTAACACTTGCTCATATGCATCTTAATGTGTCATTCAGTTTAGAATCATCCCCCAGCTTGGAAAAAAAGGACATTGTGATGGTTAATTATTAGATGCGTGCCGGGATTTCGGAGTGATGGGTTGGGTTTTGTTCCTGGCCTTCCCCTTGAGTCAGTCCTGACTTGAGCGATCACGTGATCTGTGTCAGTCTTTCCACAGGTGAAATAAAAACATACAGGTTGCCACCTCCACACCTCATCTGATTGTTGTGGGAGTTATGAGTTAAGTGTTTCTGAAACGGGTGGCTGGAATGAGCCACACCAGCACGAGGGTCTGGGTGGCATATCTGGTTGAATGGACATTACCTTTACAGATGGCTCCAGTGTGGTCTTCACAGCTTGAAAATACCCTAAAATAACCAAATGTTTCATCAACAGTGTAGGAAGAGCACCCTTGTCAGCATGGCCCTTTGAGCTCTCGGGTCATGTGATTGACTTGACACAGGTCGGTTCCACAGTAAGAAACAAAACCTTCAATAATCCTTGGTCTTCACCTAAAGGGTGGGTGGGCTGAGGCATTTCTCTACTCCAATTCCCTAGCATTTTGAAAATTGTTCTAAATGTTTTCCCTACTGACTCTGTTGCAATAATTGCAAAAATAAAGCATGTCCAAGAGAGTTCTGTGGTATATTTTCAGTGTCAGAGTATGAAATCTTTCACCAGAGACCTCGCTCTCTTGAAAAATTATTAAAAACCAAATTGTGTGTTCAGTTTGTGTGAATTATACAGTTTATTATGAAAAATCATCTTATGACTTATATATGTAGAATACGTATGGGTAGTGCTGACCTTATTTTAAATCTTTTATCAATTCTTCACTGCATTTTATTTTTTGCCTTTTGCCTTTTTAAAAATAACTTTATTATGGAGGTTTTCAAACACATACAAAAGCAGAGAGGATAGTCTGATAAATCTCATATACTCTTCCCCCAACTTCAACAATTATCAACACACAGAAGGCCACTTCCCATCCTCACACCTTGGGGTAATTTTAAACACACCCCCAAGCATCATATCATTTCAATTTTATGTCTCTCTAAGAGATAAGACTCCTTTTAAAAATAAATAAATATATAAGTACTTTTTAAATATCAAATAGCCATTTTGTTTTAAAATTTCCCCAATTGCTTCACCCATCTATTTTATAATTAGTGATTTTGAATCAGAATCCAAATAAGGTATACCCATTGCATTGGTTGACACATCTGTCTTCTGTCTCTTGATATCTGGGTTCTCCTTCCATACTCATTTGTATTTGAAGACACTGGGTCATTTATCTACTGGAAAGTTCCTTGTTGTGGAAGCAGCAGTTGCATCCTGTTAGCACCCTTTAGCATATCCCTTGATCCCTCTTTTTATTGTAAACTCATAGGTCTGGAAGATGGGTCAAAATCCGAGTGTTTTGTTTGCTTTGCTTTTCTTTATGTGAGATGTCCTGTTACTGACTACTGGCGTCCATCGAGAGGTGCATAACGACTGGGTGTCTCTCATTCGTGTGTCACATCCGTCTATCCCTGGATTCTTGTGTGGTCAGTTTGCTCCAGCTTATAAAACTCCCCATCAGCTTTTCACCTGATGGTTTTACCAGTCCTTGCCGACCCTGGCCTCTCAAGTTATCATTTCATTAGGGTTTTGGCACCTGAAGCCTAACTGTCGGCACCCGATGCATAACTCAGTTTGAAAGAGTTTCCAAAAATATTTCTTAGTGGGTATTAGAAATACTGAGTGATTCTAATAAAGTAATGGTTTTTAGGTGAAAGTGATTCAAAATGGTTTCACATTTTTATATAGAAACGTACTTTTCGGGATTCTAACTAGAAAAATACAAGTAATTCTAAGTCTCAAAGAAAGAAGATGAATATGAAAAATAATAAGTAAAGGGTTGGCTGGTTAACTCTCTTTCCATAAGCTCCATCTAAAGATCTGAAAAGTACATTGTTTCCAAGAGGTTTTTTAAGAGAACACAGTAATTTTAAAGCATTCATCTTCTTTAAGACACAAGCAAATTGAAGCAGTTTAAAGTACTCCATGTTCCTTTTGCTAATAATGTAATAATAAAAAACCCAGTGATTAAATATTGAAATGCCCCCGAAATAAAGTATTTTATAGAACAGCAGCTTCTATATGGTTTCTAACACCCTTTGCATCCTAACTTTACTTCTTGATTTCAGACCCCCTTTGGTCTGAAAAGATTTTTGCTTTATAGGTAGCTTATTTGTTTCATTACAAGTAGATCTGATTCCGAATTGAATTCAGTAAGTTGTGATCATCAGCCCAGCTCTGTGTTACAGGCTCATCTACTGGAGTATATGATGCCCATTTGAACCCAGAAACATTGGTCCATCCTATGAATTTATGGCCAAAAGTTTATTTAGGACTTAGAGTTAAGACTTTAAAATTGCACCTAGGTTTCTGGGTTTTATATATCATTCCACTTTTTATGTGGAATAACCTTCATCAGAATCATTTCAGGAAATGAGAAAAGTAGGATATGGCTATGAGTCAGCCATGGAAAACTAAAGTATGGAATGAATTAGTCAGAAGAAGGGCTTTCAGTGGCCAACATGAGCTGTGTGCTGTCAGGAAGTGCTGTGACTTTCCGTGATTTTATGTACTATAAATCATGTGGCATAACGCTGAAGACACCTGGAGTCTTTTTTTTTTTCAATCATAAGTTTTGAGATAAAATTGGAAAGTACTGTGGAGTCAAAGTGCCACAGCCCTTTCAGTGGTCAGCCATCCCTATTGTCAGCTCAAATGAATTTCTACCCCACTCCCACTCCTTCTGGGATAGGGACACTCACCTGAAAGCCCATTGAGTCTGCTAGGTCAAGTCCAAAAAACAGTTGGCCTTGACAGAGTTGATGCTACAAAAAGGGCAGCATTTGCTCTTTCTTTTGCTTGAAATGTGTTTTCTCATACCGCAGGCCTTGCTGTGTATAAAGCCCTGCCATTTCTGGTCTGCCAGAGAGTCGCTTCTCCCTGTTGTATGTTGTGCTTTAGAAAGGTACTCAGAAATTCAGAGCAAGGCAGCGTGTTCCGGTCGTCTGTTGTCCTGTTCAAGAGAAAGGAAAAACTTGTGGAAATGAGGTGAATTAAAAGTTTTGAGTCCTATGACATCTGTAAGACTGCATCTCTAGAGAAAAAGACTGAAAATATAGAGTCAACCACTAACATTGCATGTGGAGGAGAATAAGTTTGTTGTTTTATTGGTGACGCAAGTCAGTTAAAAGATAATCGAGTAATCAAGTCATCTCTTCCCTGCCTGTGATGCTTGATAAGTGCGTAGAGCATTCAGTTATAGCTCGGGAGTTACATATGTAAATCTATGCCTGTGCGTGTATATGCAGACATATTTTCAATAAGCATATCTAATGTAATAATACAATTAAGAATGGAGCCTGCGCGGGAGTACTCTGCCATTGAACATCAGTGAAATTCCAGTGGACTATGATGCCCTTGGCGGCCTGGTAAACATTGTCTCTGGGGGAATCCTGCAAAGCAGGTTTGCCTTGTTGGCTATTTGTGGCAATCTGACAAGGTTCCTATGGAGACTTCTTGGTCCACAAGTTAACCCAGGACAGTTTGATGTTCTCATTTCATGGTAATAATCTGCACCTTCTTCCTCTTCCTCTACTGCTACCCTAGACCGTGCTTCTCAGACCTTTCTGTGTGCCGCAGACTGCGTTTGTGACCCCCTCCCCCAATTCATATGCTAGAATCTACCCCCCAATGTGATGGTATTAGGAGGTGGGGCCTTTGGGAGGGGATTGGGTCATGAGAGCAGCACCCTCACATATGGAACTGGTGTCCTTATAAAAGAGACCCCAGAGGGCTCGCTTACCCCTTCTAACATGTGAGCGCACAGCTAGAAGACAGCTATCTGTTAACCGGGCAGTAGGCTCTCGCCAGACACTGAATCTGCCATCGCCTTGATCCTGGACTTCACAGCCTCCAGAACCATGAGATGTACATGTCTGCTGTCTATACACCGCCTGGTCTCTGGTCTTCTGTTACAGCAGCCTGACCGGACTAAGACTGTGTGCACAGGAGTCGCCTGGGAATCGTGTTCAAATGCAGGCTCTACTCTGGTAGATCTCAGGTGGGGCCCAGTGTTCTGTGTGTCTCACAGGCTACAGGTGTTGCCAGTGCTGCTGGCTCCGGGCCACCCTGTGAGTGTCCAGGCCAGAGCTATACAATGAACTATGTCTGCAGAGTTGGCAAGAGCCAAACCCTGAAGGGTATCGCTGCCTGCTACTGATACTTACAAGACCTCTGTGTCCACGACCCCAAGTCTCTTTACGTCACGTTAACACCCCCTGAGTGGGGCTGAGAAGCAGCCCAGGATGGAGGAGCCCTAATAGGCACATGGCACGAGGCCCCTGGGGCCTTCCCACGTAGCCCCTTGAACCATACTTTATGCTCTGAGCACATGGCCGTCTGTCCCAAACACTGCCAGCCTCCTAACGATCTGGCAATGCCTTCTCTTTCTCCTAGGGCTGGACTCTTTGTTAGCACGAAGACAATTTCTAGAACTATTGGCCATCTAAGTCTGCGCCTGGGACCCACCAGCCCTACTCTTAGGTCTTCATTCTAAGATATTTCCTAATTAGCGCACTTGACTTCACCTCCCGACGTACCGGGAAAGGGCTCAGAAAGTTCAGAAGCACAAGAGGGGATTTCAACTTTAGTGATGAAAGCGGCAGTGCTGGAAGTTCTATGAAAGGAGGTTTAAGCGCTCTACCAAGATTTAAAGATTCAAAGAAAGAATGTCCACCAGGGGACTATCCCAGCCTAGAAACTGCAGCAGTTGGTGTATTTCAGAACCACCAATTGTCAGAACACGGGTTTTGGACTGGCTGAATAACTGTGAAGCCAAAGTGACATAGCTGCTTTCTGCCACCTTCTTTTCCCTTGATTGTCCCAATGGAAATAGGTTAAATCTTTAGTTGGTTATTTTATTACCATGGAATTTTCAAATAAACCAGCAAGTCAACATCATGATTTTTAAGGCCCTAGGAAATATGATTCAGGGCTTGTCATTATTTTTTTCCAAGGAAGAAATGGTTACAGATATTTTCTGCAAGGGTAAATTTCTGTGACTTTTCCAGTTAGAAGCCAGCCAGCAGACCGTTCATACACCCAGTTTGAAAAGAAACAGTGTTCGGAATGAAGGAGTAAAAATAGTTACTATGTGTATGCACACACGACCTTGACGGTTCCCCTTAATGTAATGGGTGCCTTTGAAAGCCTTTCCTCTGTTGTCCTCGGGTCTTTGTTTAGAAAAAAAAAATATCCCATTCCAAATGATTGCCCAGAATGTGGGATTTGAAAAAGCAAGTTTAATCATCGTCATGGAGTTGCTTGTCTTACTTTATCAACATCAGAGAGTTACGTGGTTTTGCAATATGAATGACTGACTTCCAACTTGGTGTTGGGTGATGGCAGGATCTGAATCCCATGAGCTATATAGCAAAGCGCCGCGTACACCACTAAAAGTGTCTGAAGGTATCTGGGTGTGTATAGAGTGGTGGACTGGAGCAGTGGTTACGTTCCTGCCTAATTGTTTTCTTCCAGAGACTTTTCCTTGAAAACATTAAGGCAAACTATAGATAGGAATGTGTGCTTCTGCAGAGACCCTATATAAGGATGTTTAGAAAGAGCGATAGTTCAAGATGAACACATTTTATAGTGTTACCTACTCTTAAGTTGTATTATTATAGTTTCCTAGGGCTGCTGTAACAAAATACCACAGATTGGATGGCCTAGGCAACAGAATTCATTTTCTCACAGTTCCGGGGGCTGTAAGTCCAAAAACCAAGGTGTCAGCAGGATTGATTTCTTCTAAGGCCTCTCTCCTTGGCTTACAGATGGCCACTTTTTTGCAGCGACCTCGAGCGGTCTTTCCTCTGTGTGCGTGCATCTCCGCCGTCCCTTTGTGTGTCCACGTTTCCTCTTCTTATAGGGACACAGTTCTGTAGGATTAGAGCCCAGTCTAACAACCTCATTTAACTTTAATTTCCTCTTCAAAGGAAATTAAACTGTGTCCCCAAACCCAGTCACGTTCTGAGGTATGTGGGGGGTTAGGACTTCAACATGTGAATTTTGAGGGGGACACAATTCAGCTCATAACAGAGTTTCTAGAAACCACTGTAATTGCAAAACTATTAATATTTCTTCGAGTCAGGTTATTTTGCAGTTCTTCCATTTCTTTTCAAGAATGGGCCTGTCTTTCTCTTAGTGGGGAGATGGCACATCTGTCATTTTATTGTGGAAGTAAGAATTGCAACAACATGACACAATTCTCTAAAGGGTATTTTAGGCTACTGAAGAGGTTTTTCCTCTTGAGTAGACTTCTTCAGAAATGCACCCGAGACGTTCTACAGGAAACAGAGTGGACCTTTGCCACTTAGGAGCCTTGGCCATGCGTCCCCCTTTCCCACTGGTCCCTCTTTACTGTCCATCACTGTGCTGCCTACCAGCTGCCGCCACCAGCAGGGGCGCCTGGGGGCGGGGGGCTCAGAGTTATACCTGGATTCTGTGTTCAGTAGCTCCTGGGGTCAGATGGGTGGCCAGGTCTCCCTGGGGGGCCATCGGCGCCTCAAGGAACCATGGTGGGATCATTTCTGGGTCCCAGCTCCTGGCACAGTCCGTGCCTGGCCCATGGTAGACAGTCAGTGAATGGATGAAGGAACGAATGAATGAACTGATAACAACGGTAAACCACTGCACCGCTACCTCCACTCAGGAGGACATCAACCATAGATGCCCCGACCTCCTCCTCGTCCTCTGTCATCTTCCTGCACCCTGGGCAACCCATTAGGGACTGTTGCTATAGATGCCACCAGTGGATCTGGAAGTCCAAGAACAAGGCGTCAGCAGAATGAAGCCCCATTTTGCTGTGTGTATATTGGAAGCAGAGCAGGTATTGTGCAGTCCTGTTTTAATGGAGACTGAAGGGGCACCAGCACCACCCTGCCTGTGAGAGAGAATTAATTTTCCAAGTTTACCTCTGCAATCTGTCCTTTTGGGGGTCTTAGGCAGCAACCACTAATACTGGTTTCTGAGCAACCACAGTGAGTCATGTAGTAGATGCATGTTCAAACTCAAAAGCAGATTAGAATACCACCTAAACCACCGCCAGTTTAGAAAGTGAACCTTGCAATAAAGAAAGAAAAATAACAATTATGTAAAGTCATAGGTTGTCCTAGAAAGTGCCTCTATAGCATATTTCACCTTTTTGAACGCAGGCTGCTGCAACCGTGGCTACTGGCGCCCGTACCTTTGAGGTCTGTTGACAGCATGTCAGCACCTGTCTGGACACAAACAGCCTGCATGAGACATACAGCTTTCTTTCATCATGGAGGATGGAGGCCATAAGGAGCCTGAGTGACAGAAGGCAGATGAAGGAGGACATCACACAAGTCCATTTGGTCCCATCCCAGCATCCGGCAAATGAAACCTCATTGTCCCTCTCCTGGGTGTTCCATCATAAGCCGGTGTGTTAGCAGTGATGTTTAGCGAAATCATCAAACCTACACAAAATGCACACAAAACAAGCACAGCGAGGGAAAGCATGCATTTCTTTGTAATTGCTTTATACTCTGTTATAGTCCTTTGCTTGAATTTACGACATAAACTTAGAAGAAATAAAGTTTTATTTAGATGGCACTAAGACAGAGTTTAACATTCTTCTGCCAGCACATTCTGCACTAAACAGTAGATTTACTGGTAGATGTAGAATTGCGTAACCGCTTTAAAATGATCATGGATAATGTTTTTCAATTAAAACAATATTTCTCATGATGAAACCAAATATCAATTTTATCACAGAATAGTTGAAGATTTTTGAAGTGCCATAACAGTATTTAAATTATATCTCAATAAGGCTGTTTAAAAAACACTGTCAAAAAAGAAAAATTAAAAAAAAAAAAAAACACAAAAAACCACTGTGTCCTTATTTCAAAATTTTCCATATTGAAGAGAATTTAAGCCCTGAGCATGTACTGGCTTAACCTTCTTGATCATTTTCCTCCTTTTGAAACCTCCACTTTCTCATTTTAAATCTAAACACCCAGCCTTCCCAGTTTAAGAACTCCTTAAAGAGCTTTTGCAGAAATCAGAGAAGCATCATTTTATTAAGAGGACTGCTTTGATTATTGATATACTAAGTTAATTTCAAAATTCTTAATCAGCCAACACATACCTCACCATGGAAAACAAATTTCATGTGTAGCTTTGAAAACAAAAAGTGTACTGGAATGAAAATTCATTGAATGTCTGAATTCTCAAAAAGTAGTCAAGTGCGATTGTTAAGAACATGTTCTTAGAACCCATGGACTTTGGTTCAAAGTTCTGATTCCGAAGCTGAGTGATAATGAGTCTTAGTCAGCTCAGGCTGCTGTAACAAAACACCACAGTCTGGGACAGGCGTTTATTTCTCAGTTCTGGAGGCTGAGAAGTCTGAGATCGAGGTGCCGGCGCCGTCACATGCTGGTGAGAGCTGTTTTCCTGGTTTGAACAAGGCCGTCGTTGTCTTGCTGCCGACATAGCAAGCAAGCTATGTCCTCACGGAGTGGAGAGCAGGGAGCTCTGGGTCTCTTCCAATTCTTGTAAAGACTCTGATCTCATCAAGAGGGTCTCACCCTCAGGGCCTTATCTAAACCTGAACTTCCCAAAGTCCCCACCTCCTAATATCCTCAAATCTGGAGTTTGGGCTTTAACATATGAATTGGGAGTCCGGGTGGGTGACACAATTCAATCCACAGCAGTGGGCCAAGTACTTGGTCTTATTCTCCTGGCCTCTTTCTGACAGGTTTTTACTTTTTCTGCTGGGACTATTTTTTCCCCCCAAAGTCTCTGTCTCCTAGGGGTTTTTGCCTCTGTGGCATGGAGCAGATGAAGAGGGGTCGTGAGGGGGTTGCATGGTGTACAGAGAGCGTAGGCCTGAGGGACAACCTTCTGCACACGAACGGTCTTCTCTTGGCTCCACTGGAAATGCTCCGTTCTCTCGACATGCAAGGAGTCCCCAGGCCTGGGCTGGAGCCATTCCCTGGCTTCACTGCTTCTTGGTTCTGGGGGCCAGAGGCAGCTGGGCTTGAATCTTTCTATGACCCTTTGGGTTCCAAAGACAATACCACCCCCAAATCCACTGCCTTGCTCGCTTCATAGACCTTTCAAAAGTAGGGACCCCAAGCAGAGGTTTGGGGAATGTTCATTCATGCAGGTATGTTCTTGTTAGTCCAGAGAAGTCATTTTCAGTAAGTCATGCACTTATGACTAATCATTTTCTCCACCGTTTTGATTTTCCAGATAGGACACAGTTATGGGGCTAGCTGCTTATACCTTTCCTGTTTCCCTTTTTAATGGGAAAAACACGCTGTCTTTCCATATCTCAAGTGGAGTTGAACATTTCTTGTAAAATTTACATATCAGGGAAAACCCCACTGCTATTCTGAACTGCTTCCTGCTATTCTTCAGTTCCTGGTACCGTGCAAGTGGCCTGTGCCCTCTGCTGCTTTCTGAGTTCAAGAGTTCTAATAACTTATTTGCTTATTGGTATTTGAGAATACTGCGTTTGTCTTCAAATTACAAAGATGGTTTTACTCTTAAGCAAGGAGTTTTCTTTCACCCTCACGTCTGTAGTATCTCCTTTGCATCAGCTTCTGAAGTAAATAGTAGTTATACACCTGTTGACGATACATTAGCAGCATTACTGAGATTTTTCAAATCATTAGTGCTCAGTTTTACTAGTAAATGATTTTAACTTAAAGCCTATTTACTTTAAAACAAAGAAAATGGTATCTACATATAAATAAAAAAACTAATATAAGGAAGAAACAGCAAACAAATACGTAGAGTCAATATGTTTCTGTCATTTTTCCTTAGAGCCAAAATTTTAGCAAGTTCTCAGCCTGCAAATGTTTGGAGCAGGATGTTGTTATTAGGCTGGGTTTTTGTTTTTTCATTTTTCTTTTCAATGGAAAAAAGTGAATTTTTGCCTGATGTGACTTCTAGCCATTTTCTGAGTCACTGAAATGTTTGTTGTTCTCCATTTTATATCTGTAAATCACTTTCTTTTACCATCCTTCAGATGATCAAAGAGCATGTGGTATCTGTGAGGGATTTCATTTATTCAAGATGGACCGAAATCTTTCAACATTTCTGCACGTGTTTTTCAGCCAAGCAGTTGAGATTCAGACCTGTTTGAAATGACATGTTGCAAAGGTGATTTATATTAAAAGAGGTCATTCTTTCCTACTGAACAAGAAATTAAATGAATGTGTTTGGCGTGCTGGAGCTATTCTTAGGATATTAGAACAAGCCTGCTTAATTTTAGATCCCAGAGTTATCCTCCCAGGGGCGTTTGAAAATCCATGAGAGAAACTGGGGTTGTAGCAGTGACTGGTGGGGAGCTGCTGGCATTTGCGGGGGGAGGGGCAAGGAAAAAGGGACTTGCTTGCTGCTAAACCATCTAGAATGCAAGGACAGGGCTGCACAAGGAAAAATTGTTACAACCGAAATGTGATTTGTGTACCTGTTGAGAAACAGTGAGAGAAATCAGAGGCTCCTAAGACATGAGGATATAAAGGACCTGCCCATCTAATTCAGCTCCCTCACTCTGCAGAAGAGCAAAGCGAGTGTCCACACTGATTTTTTCAGAGTTTTCCTTTCATCCATGCCCCACATTGTAGCAGTTTTCATCAGAAACCACAAGAAGCCCAAGTTATACTTCCTCTTTTCTAAAAGTGACTTTCTTAGTCATGGCTCAAGTCAGTTTCCTGTGCGGGACCATATTCATCCATGTCGTCCTCTCACACACAGTCTTCGGGTAGAAAATGTCCAGCTGGTGTTCAGATTGTCCTCTGGCCGGTTTAGAAGTGTGGGTACCAAACTGCCCAAACTAGTACTAGCCCAAACTGCGCGTTGTGTAATGGTGCAATCTCCCCAGGAGAGCAAGAAGCAAACTTGAGGTGCCATGGAAAAGCGTGGGGATGGGACCTGCTCTTGTGACTTTGCTTTGCTTTTGCCCTTTGCTTTGGTTTCTCTGAGGGATCACGTCCCACTAAGAAGCCAATGGGGCTGTTGGACAGAAGATGGCCAGTCCAGCCTGCCCGAGAGTGCAGGCCTGGAGCTCAGGAAAGGTGGTCCCAGCAGCTGTCATGACACTGACAGTAGGCCAGAGATTTCTGATAAGCTTTGTCAACATAAAGTCACGTATAAATGGCGCCATCTGTCTAACGCCTTCCTGGCCTTCACGTTCACATCCACAGCCTTTAAGAGGCACTCGCTGCTCCCTTTTCTTTGGCGCACATCTTTCACACTGCTGTTTGCTAAGACTTGAAGGACAGTTACTCCAGCCTGAAGTGGGTGCTTCCAAAGAACAAGGCCCTGTCTCACTCACATGGTCCCTCTCCCAGGGACCAGCGTGGCTCCCCACACAGGGAAGATGCTCAGCAAATGCTTGTCAAATGATTGGGGAAGACCAAAATCCAAAAATCAGATTTTCTCCCACACAGTTACAAGTTTAAAAAGGTGCCAATTACCTTTTCTTTTTTATTTTTTTTTCTAAATTCTTCTTTTTAGATCAGTATTTTGGAGTTTACAGAGAGTGTGATCATTAATTCATTTGCTCATTCAGCCAACAGATAGTCATTAAGCCACCCCCTGAGTACCCAGAACTGGGCTAGATGTGGAAGTATGGCAGATCACAGCAGGGTCATTTTCCAGGCCTAAACCCAGGACCCGTAACTGTTGTCCTATGTGCCAGGAAGGAAAAGGAGTGCTTAACAGAGAACTTAACCACGTCCGAGGGGCCAGGGCCAACTTCTCCAAGGAGTGCTATTTCAGTGGATATTCAAGTGGGAACTGAGAGGTGCTTCAGGCAGGGGAAGCAGCATAAATGAAGACTCTCCAGTGTGAAAGCAGGTCTGGGGAGCACTGATGGGTCAGCACGGGGTGGCCCAGCACGGGCGAGGGTGGGACCCACACTGAGAGTTCAATGTGCTGGGTTTCTCCTGAGAGCAAATGGAGGCCATGGGAGGCCTGACAGGAAGAGAAGGACAGGCCGTTTCCGAATGCCCACGTTCAGAAGATCTCACAGAAGAGGGCTGTGTGGTGTGCTTTCTGAGGCTCACCTTCCAGAATGCATCCTAAGACACGTCTGCCTCCTGGTCTGCCAGGTCTTGTTGCCGTCAAGCAGCACAGAGAACTGGTGGGGCTCTCAGCCATCGTTCTGATAAGCAGGCTTCCCTGAGCTTACCAGAAAGCACCCGTGGCATCCACAGGGCCCTCAGGGCAGCCTCAGGTGGAGGAGTCCTCACAGGAGGAGGGATGGAGGATGGCTCAGGAACGAACCAGAGAGGTGGGAGGAAGGTTGGTGAGAAGAAACAGGCAGAGATTTAAAAAAAGAGTCAGAAACCGTCATAAATATGGTAGACGCGAATCCAACTGAATCAGTAATCTAAATGCACCAATTAAAAGACAGAGATTGTCAGAGTGGATAAAAAAAAAAAAAACACCCAACTACATGCTGTCTCCAAGAAAACCACTTTAAGTATAAAGACACACACAGATAAAAAATAAATTTATCTTTCTGGAGAAAGATAAACCATGCTTAACACCAATCAAAAAAGAGTCAGAGAACAAATTGGAAAAAGTGAGAAGTGTGCAGAAGGATGAAATGGAGGGAGTTGAAGAAGGGGAACGGATACCAGTTCACTCTGACTGTACACCTACTAAGTGCCAGGCTGTGTGCTGAGCCCTGTGTGTATGTTCTCTACATTCTCATAGCTACCCTATCAGGTAGATCCTGTTTCCATAGCTTCAGAGACTTGGGCCAACCTCTCCCTGTTTGCAGCCTCTCAGAATATGGGATATGGCCCCACCTTTCCTGACCCACTTCCATTAAACTTTTCTTCTGTAGCTACTTTATTGGTTTAGCTCTAGCTGCCTTTGACCCGTAAGTTAAAGGGGAAAAAGGGAATTTTGCGTGGCCCCCTTGTCTGGTGTTTGCAGAATGTCAGTCTTATCTTACACCTGTAAGGGCAAGCCTGGAAGATATTTTTTTGTGTGTGCTTCTTAAATTGTTTTCAAATGCAGTAAAAGAGCCAGAAGATCCTCAGGAGACATAGTGACCCAACAGCCGTAGCTGCAGTTCACCCAACCTGATTCCTCCCTTTACACACACCAGAGGTGCTCAAACTCCAGTGTGCACCCCAGTTGTCTGGAGGGCTTGTTAAAACCCAGAGCTTCTGGTTCAGTAAATATATCCCATAGTTGCCTAATGAAATACCACAAATTTAGAGGTTTAACAACACCCATTTATTAGCTGACAGGTCTTAGTCAGAAGTGACGTGACTGGGTTCTCTGCTCAGTGTTATACTAGGCTGGAATCTGTCATCAGCTGGATTGCATTTTTGTCCGGAGGCTTGGAGAAGAATCTGCTTTCACACATATTCAGATCCCCGTTTCCTTATGGGGCTACCCTAGCTCCCCCACTCACATTCCTTGCCACCACCACCACCAACCCACCCTCCATCTTCAAGCCAACAAGAGAGAATCGCTCTCACCTCCAATGTCTGACGTCAGAAAGAGTGTGGTCCCTTTCAGGGCTCAGCCTAGACAGTCTCCCTTCCACAAACTGTGCTGTGTAAAATGACCTAATCACGGGATAAATCCATCAAGTCCCCAGGCCTGGGGATTACAGAGGGTGGGTCAACCAGGGAGTGGGATCTTGGTGCCATTTTAGAATCCTGCTGACTCCAGTAGGTGGGGCAAAAATTTGCACGTCTAACAAGTTTCCAGGTCGTGAGATGCTGCTGCCCTGGGAATCACAGTCTGAGAACTACTTACCTACACTAATTCCGTAACCTTTGACTTAGACTGTGCTTAATTTACAGACGAGGAAACTCAGAATTTTAAGTCTAGAGGTAATACTCAAAACATATAGCAACTAGTACCTCATAGACACTGACCAATTAGAAGGGATGTCAAGCCAATCAGGACAGATTCTGGCTGTGAGGGACCACTGTGGCCTTGCTGGGGGGCACCAGTTGACCGAGGGCTGGGGCCATTGCTCACGGCCAGGTCCACCTGATGCGTGAGCTGGGGCCTCAGCCACTAGGCCATGCTAAGACTCAAGAGACAGTGTCCCACCAAAGCTACATCCGGAGGAGAGGAAATAGAGAGTACCTGACTGATTCTGCAAGCCATCTTTTCATTGTTCTATCTGCTCCATGTTCTATATAGCTATCTTTCTCAAGAGTAAAATCTAGATTCTTTTCCTAGTGCCGCTATAACAAATTACCACAAATTTAGTGCCTGGAGGTCAGAACTCCAAAATCAGTCTCAGTGAGCTAAAATCAAGGGGTAGGCAGGGCTCGTTCTTTCCTCCAGGCGCTAGAAGCTATGGCATTCCTTGGCTCATTGCCCCGCCTTACTAAAATCTCTGTTTCCATCGTCACATCTTGGTCTCCCACTCTGACCCTTCTGCCTCCGCCTTATAAGGACCTTGTGATCACCTCTAGCCCCCTGCCACCAACCATCCAAGGTCATCTCTGATCTCAGGTTCTTAACTTAATCATATCTGCAATGTCCCTTCAGCCACATCAGGTGACATATTCATAGGTTCCAGGGATGAGGATGTGAACATCTTTGAGAAGCAATTCTTCAGCCTGCCCCACCATGTAAGACACACGTTTGCAAATAGCAAACACTTCCCAAAACTTCCTACGTGCCAAGCCCTTTTTAGACATTAGCTCAGTAAGTGCTACAACTGTATGAGGTAGGTTCTGTTATTATCCTTTTACAGATAAAGAAACTGAAGCACACAGGCGTTAAGAACTTCACCCAAGATCACACAGCTAAGAAATGGCAGCGCCAGCGTTCAAACCCAGGTAGTCTGGCTCCAGAGTCCATGCTCTTTCCTACTCTGTTATGTTGCCTCTCATAGATGCACAGGTGAAAAGCAGCCATGCACACTATATAAAATATGTCTGTATATATACATATGGCAAGAATCCAAACTCACCAGTCCCGCCTCCACCCCTAGCCTGCCCTTCCTTGCTCTCCCACTGCCCCTATCAAGGACGCTACTCTCCTCTGGTCTCAGGTGGAAAAGCACTTAATTACTTTGGTTTTTCCTTCCTGACTTTCCAAGTCTAATTAGTAACAAGGCCTTGTCACTTCTCTCCATCTCCGAAATGTTATTCCAGTTTCTACTGCTGTAAAACAAACCACCCAAAACTCAGTGGCTTGAGAGAGCAACGATTATTTAGTTTTCTCATGAGTCTACAATCTATGCAAAGATGGTTCTTCTCCCCTTCGTGTGGCATCTGCTGGGTTGGCTTGGCTGGCGACTGGAGAACCCACTCTCAAGACGTTACATTCCCAGAGCTGGCAAGTTGTGCTGCCTGTCAGTTGGGACCTCAGCCAGGGCTTTGGGCCAGAGGCCTCAGCTCCTCTCCACGGGGGCCTCCCCGCAAGCTGTTTGGGCTTCCTGACAGCATGGTGACTGGGTTCCAGGAGAACAAGGCAGAAGTTCACAGCTTTTTGTGACCTAGCCTCAGAAGTCATGTGGCGTCATTTCCACCATATCTTATTGGTTGATGCCCTCACAAAGGCCCTCTCATGTTCAAGGACAGGGGACACACACCTCTCCTCTTGATGGGGGAATGGCAAGGTTCTAGAAGAGCATGGGGGATGGGAAATGTTGTGGCAGCCATCTCCAGAAAATACAGTCTGCCAGAATTGTCTTTATTGTAGCTCCCTGCACCCTCTCCAGCCCTCCTACACTTACTGATACATGACTCCCTGAACCCAAATACAGAAGTATAACATAACAAAAGATTTTTGTCTAATATATTCATTTACTTATTTTGATGTTCTTATCAAAATCCTAAAAATGTGGCCACATGTATTGCATGAATTGTTTGTATTTTAGAAATAAATCAAAGTATACAAAGTAGGATTCCCCGAGAAACCTACAACATCAGATTAACAAATGTTAGCATTTAACCAATGCCATGCAAAAGTACAGGCAGTCAAAGAAATTTGTTCAATATGAGTGAAGTACGTATGTCCTTAAAGCAGCTCCTTATTTAATTCTGCATGATGGTGGATGAAAAAAATGTTAACTTTCCTAATACCCTTTTTTCCAGGTAGGAATGAGAAAATACAGGGATATATCCTTTTCCTACCCATGTAAAATCTAACCCTATTTTCAAGGCCTTTATCACAGGACTAAGTGTTTATTGAGATAGGATCATTCCATACTGGACAAGTCTTCACTGATCACCACCCTGAGCTCTTTTCATCTGCAACACAGGATGGAGATCATTTCTATTATGTTGTCACTGGAGTTGCAGTCTTGTGTCTTGTCTCCCAAGCTTCAAGGTTAAGCTCATGTGGAGCAGGCACTGTGTCTGGGTCCCTGAAACCTGTGGTAGAGTACTGAGCACGTGCTCATGGCTTAGTAAGTATTTCTTGATTTATTTGACAATGAGCTTTTTGAAGGAGTGGCTATGCCTTGCTGCTCTTTGCATCTCCAGCGAAGAGTCAGATACTTAGCTGCATGCATTCATTCAACAAATATTTATGGAGGGCCTTAAGTGTTCCAGGGTCCATGGCTTGGTCTGCACTTAGTTTAGTGGAGGAAACCAATTAAAATGTGAACAATGCTAAAAACTAGAGGTTCCCAGTGTTATGAGAACGTGTAATAGGTGTAATTTGACCCAGTCATGGAGTTCAAGAAGGCACATAGCAGATCCTTCATAAATGGTGGTTGAATGAATGAACAAATGAGTGGTTTTCCTTTAGGCTTGGAAGTCAGTTCTTAACCCCAAACAGTCACCCACAAATCTGCTCATTGTAGGTGCTCAAAAAGTATGTGTCTCATCTCCAGGTAGGCAGCACCTGGCCCCACAAGAGCCCACTTGTCCAGGGAATTTTCCGCTATAACTGATTGCTGCCTGGAATTTTCCCCTCAGTGATACATTCCTTTGGGCCTGAGATTTAGATCTCCAGAATGTGCTGATTAGATATAAATTTGTTGGGAGGTCTTATCCATTAAACAGCTGTCATCGTTAATGCTGCAGTGGGGGAAAAATCATTAGATAACATTGCAGTCTTCTTAAAAGGGAGATGCAGAGGGTAGGACCATCCCAACAAGAAAAGACAAGACCTGGTGGGATCCTGGGACAGCAAGCAGAATGGGGAAAACAACGCAGAGGAGGAAGGAGTAGATGTGGGGATGTAGCAGTGACAAGAAAGAATGTGATCGTTTTGCACAGAGAAGGCATTGCACGGGGGTCATCTTCAAGACTGGGAGATTTTTCTGAAGAACATCAGATATCCGCTCCTTCAGAGCCGCCAGAATGTGCTGGGTGAGACCGGCTCACGCTAAAGCAGAACCTGACCCAGCCACCCGCTGACGGAACAGGACAGAATCACCACTGTCTCCTGGCAGGCAGACAGCCTAGTGAGAATGGCTCAGTCGACACAACGAAATAGTCGGGTATTTAGCCAGATAAACACTGTTGACAGGAGAGATTATCACAGAAAAGCAAAATAAATGTTTTCTGGTGAAATCCCTGTTTCTCAAAGCATTAGGTAAGAAAGGTAAGAAATGGAAATCTTTCAATAGTTGGCACGCCAAAATATTAATGGGTTAAAAACACCAGGATTGGGAATTGTGCAGAACAAATACAGTGCAAAGACATTAAAGGCCATGAGACCAGATCACTATGCAAAAACAGGGGTAAATTTCCTCTCCGACTAACCTTTAACCTTATGTAGCTAGTTAATAGTGTCTGTTAACTATGGTTTTTGTGGCCATTGACATATAACATAGTGGGGGGAGGGGAAAGAGAAAAGCATTTTTGTTATAAAAGGAAGAAATGTTCATTGTGGAAGTTCTAGTAAATCCAAATAAGCAAAAGTAGGCGATCTTTAATACTACCATGCATATTTTTCCTTTTCACCCAAATGGAGTCACGGCAACAAACGTTGCTTTGCAACCTGCATTTTTCTCTGAACAGCAAGTTGTGAACATCTTTTCCTGTCATTGGATAGTTTTCACTTCCTGAGTGTGAGTGGTTCTGTGGAATGGCTTCATTGTATTTATTAGCTGGCCACTGATCGGACGTTTAGATTGTTTCTAGTCCGTTATTTGCATAAGCAACAGTGCAGAGAATGTATTGGCATCTGACTCTTTGCCCACAGCCAGGAGAATTTCCTTAGAACAGACTCCTAGGAGTGAAAGTGTTGGGTCAGTATTCAGGGTTTGAGTTGAGCCGGTTTATAACGAAAGTTTAAGCTGTTGTTTACTGCTCATTTTACCATATTCCTTTGGAAGTCCCTTACATGGCCAGATGAGCTCAGATCTGGAGTGGAATCGGTAGTATTTTCGTGGGGTCCACTTCAAAGTCTGTCATATTTGGGAGACATTTTAGATGGTTAACTTGGGGTACAAATCTTCGAACTTAGGTGTGGTCGGTTGGTTGGTTAGTTGGTTGGTTGATGGATTGGTTGGTGGATACTGTGACACACCCCAGGTCCCTTCAGGAATAAAGGATTTGCCTCCCAGCTGCCCTTGGCCGTCGCCCCCACTTGCAGATTACTTCGGCTGAGGAGAGCCACCTTTCTGAGTCCTTCTCAAGGTAGCCACTGGTCCCATAGCCGACCAACGTGGGCACATCAAGGCCCAGTACTTGTGTTCTAAGTAGGGTCGTCCCATCTTCAGAACTCCCCACGGGGCCAGGGAGGCTTCCACTGGGACCACATTGTAGCTCCACTGTCCTTCTGCTCGGTTCCATTTTCTCCCCTCCCCTCGCCGTCCTTCCCTGGGTGTTATCCCAGAAGCACACCCTGATGAACCTCCTGCACAAGAACTGACCACAGTCTGGAAGCAGCCAGTACCTGTTGGGTTTGTTGATTAGTTGGAGGGTTGGGGTAGGGGAGAGCTCAGCAGACGCCAGCAGTTGGTCACTGTAGATGCCACAGAATTTCACACGAGGGCAGTAGTTTCACCATGACCTCCCTCAGTATGAAAGAGCCCAGAAAGAGCCCAAATTCACCAGGAGGATTTCTTAAAAGGATGAGGCTAGGCACCATATTCCTGACAGTTACGTCAACATGAGATTGATCAGACTATCCCAGATCTTTACAAGAGCACTTCAAAATGCTATCTTCTCAAAATGGTCTTTTAAAAAACTATCAGAAACCTCACCCTGAAAATCCCTGGATCTCCATCTACTTTCGGATCATTTTTCTCACCGTGTCTCCCATGTCCGTCGTGTCAAAACCTTTCTGCCGCCGTTCATCGTAAGCCTGCTCCATAGACATCTCTGTAGTGTATTCAGTTTCAGATTCTCTGCCATATGGTCCGCTTCCGTGGTGTGGCCCAACCACATCTTACTAACAATTGCAGGAGAAACCAACTGATTCATAAATGTTTGAGCAGAATCTAGGTCATCCCTAGAATAATGTCTCCACCGTTCACTTGCATTACAGTATAATTTCAGGAGTAGAGCAGAACATCCTGCGAGCGCTCGGGAATCACCCGTGGAAATTGGGACCAGTGAAGGGGCCACAAAAACAAACAAAAAAACCCCTAAAGAATTGCTGTATGGGGAGTGAGGTACATGGTCTTTAAATACATTATCTAAAGATTATTTGACATAGCACCTTTTGTACCATAGGGATGGATGGGTGAGCTGCCATGTGTACACCCCTACCGCTCACAGTAGGCAACTATTTTGATGACTTACTAATTCAAAACAGGGCCAAAATTCAAATGCCTTTGGGGTCAGGGAGGATGGGGCCGTGGGTGTTTGAGAGCATGTGTCTGGCCACAGGTTCATCCGAAGCCACATGGGCCTCTGAGCCCCGAATTGCCACATCTTTCTTTCTTTTCCCCAGAGCAGCTAGAAATTCTATTTGTGTGAAACCTCCCAATTTTCAAGTATTGACAACTAATGTTTTTTAATGTTGGGGGCTGCCAGTTCACAACCAGTGAACTTACCTGGCCATTCTACACCTGCTGGAAAGAGGGCCGCTCTTACTCCTCAGACACTCTGCTGCAAAGAAGTTGCCCAAGTTTAGTCATGTGACACTAGTGCCCACATTTTCCCAATGAACAAAGTTGGCACAAGCGTTCTCTTTTTTGATGGCAAGGGTCAATATCCAAGTTGTGGCGGCGTCTTGTTGGTTTCGTGGCTATAGTAATAGTTCCTTGTTTTTTCAAGTATGTTTTGAATCACTGTGTTACCCTCATGCAGCTGACAGAGTATACTTCGCATGGGACTTATCAGACTTCTAAATAATCAGCGAAGAAGGCAGTGTACATGTAGAAACAGCGTATGCTATGGCCCTGGTGATACCTTCTCAACTACAGACAAGGAAAAGGGGCCCATGGGTGGAAACGGAAAGAGTAAGAGGGCATAGCACACTCTTTTCCTGAACTTGGTGAAAAACGAGTTCTGAGCTGACTCCTGGGTTTTTTAATTGGGTGTGGATACAAATTCTGCATAGAAAAGTTACCAACAAATGTGTTTATATCTGGTATTAAAGATTCACAGGTTTCAGAGTAGCTGGGTAGCTCAGTTGGTTAGGGCGCGAGCTCTGAACAACAGGGTTGCCAGTTCAATTCCCACATGGGCCAGTGAGCTGCGCCCTCCTCAACTAGATTGAAGGACAACAACTTGGAGCTGATGGGTCCTGGAAAAACACACTGTTCCCAATATTCCCCAATAAAATAAAATAAAAAATACAGAAGATTCACAGGTTACAATTTTCCCCCATTCTTTTTCCTTTTCTCCGTGACCTTCTCATCTTTTCATCTTCTACTTAAATTTAGCCAGTCACCCTCCGGTATTGACAGGGGTTTCACGTCATCCCCAGGTTCCCTGGAAGAACCTACCAGAATGAGATCCGGCCTCTAGGCCTTGCAGCAGCACACATCCTGGCCAGGATTTAGTTGTGTCACTTCTTCCGAATATGGAATATGACAAATAAGGAACAAGGGCTTGTTTGTCAGCGTGAACGCCAGCAAGTAGAACTCATGCTTTGAATGTAAAAGGATTTACTTGATGGGAATGAATCAGTATAGGGTTGTGAAAGCTGTTTAGTGCTGGAATGAGCGCTGAGCAGGTGCTGGTGACTGATGAGCGCGTAGCCGACAGTCACCAGCCCAGTCTTGTACAACTGTTCTCGCCCAGGCTTCCAGTCACGGCAGGATTGTGCCTCTGCCTGAGAATGCCATCAAAGCAGACGTTAAAATCACTAATTAAAGCAAGATGGGTCTGGAGAGGAATAGACGAAAGAGAGCAAAGAAGGAATGATTAATTAAGGTGCTTCTGGCTCCAGTCGTCTCTACATAAATGCTGCCTCCCTCAGCCCACAGCTGCTGGTCTCCAAGTCATTAAATCCAAGTTTTGATTTGACCTATGGCTATTTCTCCATCTTAAGCACTGCAAGGGGTGTGTTTCCAAGAAGTTACAGAGCAGCGGTTAATCTTTATGTACTAAGGAAAAGCTGAGGTAATAAGGAAATGGGATTTCCAGCGCACATGGAATTTAACAAACAAGATGAAATCTTATAGGAACTGTGACCTCTCTTAAAGTATAAATCTGAGTACACACTTCCTCTTTATTTTTCCCCAATCCTTTGGTTATTTTATTTTATTTCATTATATTTTATCTCACTTCTTTTGTTCCTTCCTTTTTTTTTTTCTTTAACGATTGTAATTTTTCTTTAGTTCCACCATAAGCTTTAACAGGACACATTGCCATACTGCTAAAATACATGTTTAGCATTTTCACCATTGCATCCATCCTTTCCACACCAGCCATCAATAAGCCAACCACATTTTTTATTTAAGTAACTGAAAGTTCTGTGTTATCCCAGAAATGCATCGTATTTGTATGCTATCTTGTTCTAATCTATGCAAAGTAGCAGATGCTATTTCACGCTTTTACATGTTTTTCAAAGTACGAGAACCATGCCTGGCTAACGTTTAGTATTAGTATCATTTTTTCTGTGTACGCCTGCAAATTCAGATTAATGCTTACTAAATGAAAAGGTGACTTTCATTTAAGATGTTCCATTTTTCATTTCAGATTTACAATTCTTAGGCGTCATCCTCTGTACTGGGAAAACCAGCACGTGCCTGTTTTCTCTAGAGAGTTCTGCTTAGAACCCTCAAAGCCCATCAGAAAAAAAGATTATCTGCTTTGTGTTACATTTTCTTTGAAATGGAGGCCCCTCCCTGTGGCCAAGCAGATTTTATCAGAAATAAAGCAATGCTAAGCGTAATAAATTCCTGAGCTCAAAACTGGGTTCCCTTAGCCTATTCCCTGATCACCTCAAAAAATGAACAAAAATGGAAATTCCTTTAGAGATCAAAAAGAATAGTTTCCTGTTCTCTTTCTTACATTTGCTGGTTATGAAGACGCTATAGAAGGTTGGGAATTTAATCACACTACTGCTTAGACAAATATCTCCAAACATTTTTGATTATGGTCTTCACTGATAAAAGATTTTTGAGTACATCTGCCAGTAAAAGCATTTTATTTGTAAATTCTATGCAGTTTCTACTCTACACCGGGCACCTTATAAAATACATCGTAAAAATAGGTATTTTAAAATAGACAAGGTGAACATATATTAAGTTGAATACGTTCTGCCGACACATCAAAGAATTGTCAAGGCCCCTGCCGTGGACCCACAGGAGGAATCACAAACGTCGATGGCGTCCCATAGGGTGGGGCCTCAGAGTCTGCAGCTGATGGCGCAGCCCTGTGCCTGGGCATCTTGCGAGGCCCCACAGCAAGGACAGAGGAAGCACACCCAGGAATGTGACTGGCACCCACTGAGCAAACATGTGCTTTACCAATGCTGCAGCACCTCCTGTGACAAGTGGGAATGGCACGACCTTTGCTCAAACCAAAGACACAGCCGCCCTCCATTCAGGGACACAAATGGCCATGGCCCTTTGACGCCTTGGGAATTCTGGCCCTTCTCCTGCGTCAGACGGGCCCTCCTGGTGCAGCCCTTGAACTTCACATGCGTTTATCTGCATCTCCAGGCAGCCCCAGAGTGAGTAGCTTTGTCTTCATGCAGCTCCCACTGCGATGGGGAGATCTCCGGGTAAGAACAGGACCAGGATACCAGGCAGACTGTGGTGAGAGCCTGGGGCTCACCAGGGTTAAAGGAGGGAGAGACCATTTAGATGGGAGGGTGCCTCCTGGAGAAGTGGCATTTGTGATGGGCTTTACAGGATGAATAGGAGTTTGACAGGTAAGAAGAGACAAGGGAGGAGCCGGCTGAGGGAAGTGAGGAAAGCAGGCTGAAGCCATGCCTGGAAGCTCCACAGCTAGAGGCCTCGTGCCTCATTGGACACTGTGCTTCCCCCCGTCCCTTTGCTCATTCTGAGCCCAGACGCTGGAGTGGCTCTGTGTTAGGGAAGCCAGGTCCTGTCCCTCCTCTGCTCAAAACCCTTTGATGGCTCCCATCTCAGTCATCATACAAGCCAGAGCCCTTCCAGTGGCTAAAGTCTCATGGCCTCGTTCCCCACCACTTCCTCTGTGTCCCTCCACTGCGGCCACCCTCAGCCTGCTAGCATTCTCCTACCTTGAGGCCTTTGTCCCTTCTGTTCCCTGGGCCTGTCCCCCAGTACCCCCTGGTTCACTCCCCCACTCCCTTCAGGTGTGATACATACGTCATCGCTCAGGGACCTCTTACCTGACTGGTCTTTCAACGTCTCCTTTCCCAACGTTTCCTACTTCTCCTCTCTGCCTTATTCACAGCACTTACCGTTTTCCCCCGAAAATAAGACCTAGCCAGATAATCAGTTCTAATGCATCTTTTGGAGCAAAACTTAATATAAGACCCAGTATATTATATTATATTATATTATATTATATTATATTATATTATATTATATTATATTATAGACCTGGTCTTATTTTACTATAAAATAAGACCAGGTCTTATATTCATCTTTGCTCCAAAAGACGCATTAGAGCTGATTGTCAGGCTAGGTCTTATTTTCGGGGAAACACGGTATGATAGTATCTAAACATACTGTCTGTTTTACCCATTTCTCTTGTTTCCTTCCTTTTTCTTTTCTCCCCATTCAAGAATTTAACCTCCACGAGGGCAGGAGTTTTGTCTGTTTTGTTCATTTGGAACAATGCTTGGATGAAAGAATAAATTCGTCTACAATACCAAAGGTCATGGCCACAGGGCCGTGGTACGAGCGTGGACGACCAGGATGAGACCCGGCTCCCCTGAGCAGTGTCCCCCTCTGAACCTCAGTATGTTTATCAGTGAAATGGGAAACAGAAACACAACTAACGCGCATGGACCACTGATGGTGTCAGGGACTGTGCCCAAGCATGTCCCATTGTTCATTCCTCACCAAAACTCCGCACTTGATGCTAAACCCAGTTTACAAGGACACTCTCCTCAGTGAGTAACAGCTTTTAGACAGAGAAATGATAAAGGTGAATGAGGGAAAGAGCCCGCATGTTTTGCTTTTGAATAGCAGCGTTGATTGGGGGAACAATGCTCCAGATTATATCCGGAAGGGCTACAAATATGGTACAAATACAAAGCTATTCCATTATCTCAGAAGCTAGAAGCTCTACTAAAAAGCAAGCTTTATTAGCATTCCAGATAAACGCACTGACAACTTTTATCCCCATCAGGTCGAGTCATTTTCCTAACCAGGAGATCTTATGCACATTTCCTCATTCTTCACTCTGCTTTGGTTTGCACAACAAAGTCAAAACTCAGTTTCCCTGTCTGGTTATTTGGTAGAAAGTTTCACCGGCGGCACATTCTTGGCAAAATTGTAACATCCTTGGGGTTTCCAAATGGGCATGCTGAGGTCATCCTAACAATACTTTAGGAATGCTGTAATGGGAATGATGGACTTCAAAATAAACCTCAATTTTTCCTCGCTGAAAATAGAAACGTCTTAATGAAAATATGCTCTCACTGCTTGGAAGCAAATGCAGGTTAAAGAGATTCATTTAAAACTTTTCTGGTGTGAAGGGAAGAAATGCGAAACATCTAAAGCTTTCAGTTGACTAAAGCATTTCATTCGCCCTTTAATTTCTGGTTTCAGTCTTACTATTCTGAGTGCAATTTTTGGTATGCTTTTCAAGAGTTTTAATGACACATTGCAGTTGGCTCCGCTTCCTTCAAATCGTTCACATCCATCGAGCCGACAAAAAGCAAGAATGCACTTGTCTCCCAGACCACAAAGTATATACAAGTAGGAAAGACTTTTTATTTTTTTTTTCTTACCAACTTTATTGGGGAATAATGCATGTAAAATAAATTTCATAAACTTAAAGTGAACAATTTAGTTTTGACAGTTGTATACTCCTGTGAAATCTCCACTTATAATCAAGACAAGCTTTTCATTGTCCCCAAAAGATTTTTACTGTTGCTTTATAGGCCGTAACTCCCTCCAACCCGGGCTCCAGGCAATTACTGATTTGCTTTTGGTCACTAGAGGTTAGTTTCGACTTGTCGTTGTTGTTTTTATTATATAAGTTTCGTTGTTGTTATTATTATATAAGTTTCAGATGTACAACATTATAATTCAACATCTGTATTTACTACAAACTGATCGCCCCCAAAGGTCTAGTTACCGTCCAGCACCATACAATGGACCTCCTTCATCCATCCACCCTCAATGCCCTTTCCCTCTGGTACATCTATGAATTTGGCTTGGGTTGGTTTGTTTGTTTTAGATTCCACCTATGAGTGAAATCATACGGTATTTGTCTTTCTCCTTCTGACTTATTTTACTTAGCATTTTACTCTCAAGGTCCATCCATGTTATCTCTAATGGCAAGATTTCATTCTCCTTTATGATTGGTTAGTATTCCATTGTATATATGTACCACCTCTTCGTTATCCATTCATCCATTGATGAACACAGCTTGTTTCCATAACTTGGCTACTGTAAATAATGCGGCAGTAAACATAGGAGGCATATATCATTTCAAATTAGTGTTTCTGTGTTCTTCGGATAAATACTCAGAAGGGGAATTGCTGGATCATATGGTAATTCTATTCTTAATTTTTTTGAGGAATCTCCATACTGTTTTCCATAGCGGCTGTACCAATCTACATTCCCACCAACAACGCACAAGGGTTCCGTTTTCTCCACATCCTCTCCAACACCTGTTATGTCTTGTCTTCTTGATAATAGCAATTCTAACATGTATGAGGTCATATCCCATTGTGGTTTTGATTTGCATTTCCCTAATAATTAGTGATTCTGAACATGCGTTCTTGTGCCTCTTGCCCATCTATATATCTTCTTTGGAAAAATGTCCCATTTTTTAAATCAGGTTGTTTGGTTTTTGTTGTTGGATTGTATAGGTTCTTTACGCATTTTAGATAATAACCCCTACTCAGATTTGTCATTCGCAGATATCTTCTCCCAGCCAGTAGGTTGTCTTTTCATTCTGATGATGGTTTCCTTCACTGTGCAGAAGCTTTTCAGTTTGGTGTAGTCCCATTTGTTTATTTTGAAATTCAATTTTTTAATACTTGTTTTTGGGTCAATTTTTATTCTTGGTGGGATAAATCACTATTTACAAAATAAATTCTTTTGTGTAGAATGTTTAGAAATCCAAGTTCGTGTGTAATAGATATGGAGTCAAAGAGCGGGCATCCCTAACACAAGCTGTCAGATTAGAAGAGGAAGGGAAATCGAGAGAAGTTTAAAGCAGTGTTACCTCTGAGTACAGGGACTGGTGTCTGTGCCCCTGGCAGGCTAGGGTGTTGGAACACCATGAAGGAGCCATGTACTCAGCCTGGCGTACTTTGAAAACTCTTAAGTGCTCCATACTTCTCACACTATAGCTGAGGAAGCCTGTGCTGGTGAACACGAGGTGCCCTCTCTCCTGCCGTAGGGCCCTGGTACCCTTTCGACCTGGTGATTTTTGCCAAATAGCATTCGATCCAGGTTCCCTACAGTTGGCCACCATTTTGAACCCCTTTCCCTGATGTAAAAATGGAAGCACTTAGTTCACTAAATTTGATTCAGATGGAGTTTAAAATCAGTTCAAAGGCAGCTACAGAATATGTTTTATTAGACATTTTGGGCAGCCTAGTGAAAGAGCAATCATTTATCATTTATTTCTATGAGCAAAGACAGTTGAACAATCTTCAAATACCTCACTATTCTTTTTCTCTTTTCATCCATATAATTAAACCAACATTGTAAATTCGGGTGAGTGCAGGCCTGTTTTCTCAGAGGAACAGAAATGTTCCATATTTGCCCCCACAACTGAACCGGAGCTTCGTGTCATTTTTTTTACCAAAGAAGACAGTGAAATTAGTCTCCTCGGATCGCCTTTCAATTCATTTTGCCAAAGTGGACTCCAGGGGAAAGAGAAAAGGAGGGGAAGGGGTTGGAGCCGAGGGAGGGAGGACACTTCAGAGAGGTCCCCAGCCCCTTGGAGTGCAATGCAGTTGTGTGTCCCCTACCTCCTCCTGCCTTTCACACCCACACCACCACCACCACCACCACCAAAGTCTGTATGTGCCCTGAGGAAACGAACACAACACATCCAAGCACACACTCCCATCGCCAAGCACCATCCATTGTGGCCATTTCCCCTTGGTGTTTGATGCATATCGTATTGTTTGTGTTCCAAACATTTTTTAGAATATATGCATTTAGATCTTTGCAGGTAGGGAGTTATGGGTAATTTGGCAAAGCAAACACCATAACTGGTTTCTTACATAACTGCAGTTGGCAATATGGCACCGTGCTCTGAAATTAAGCAACGTTCACTCATCCAAGAAGAGTTCGCTTTTCCTTTTTTGGAGGGATTAATGTTCTCGTTTGTTTTTTTCCTGTTGTATGTATTCCTTTTATTATTGGCTGACTTTAATGGTTCTTTGAAGTTAATCTTTAAATGTGAATGGTAGGGTTCCATTTAACTTTTGGAAACTTATAAGGTGTCCCTGTGTGTCTCTAGACTAGAGAATGTCTTTATAAATAACTTGAGTGCTTTTAGGTGATAATGGAATTGGGGGAGGACCTAGGACCCAGACTGCCATAGGGATCTAAACCGGTAAAGTGCTTAGAAGTTCAAAGAGTTGCAGCCTTTTGAAAGAACGGGCGTCCTGCCATCCCAGGATGCTTCTCCAGACCAGACATTTTACCTGAAAAAAAGCCAGCTGAACTAACTTTTCAACTGTAGTGTACATTCTTTCCACTTCTTCCTTTCCTATTTAAAAAAAAAAAATCTTTCAGTCTTTGAGTCTAAACACGGGATGACCTCTTAATGTTTCTTTTCTCAGCTTCAGACACTAGATTCTCTAAAATGTTTTTGTCGCTTTCTCTGAATTCAGTAGCTGTGAGGAAATGATCAAAGTGTTGCATATTCCTACTTCTCAAATTATAATAATAAAGTTTTCCAATGAATATCCTGGCATTGCTTGAGGATCTCTTCCCTTGCCTGAGGAATAAATACAAGTGGAAATTAGGACATTCATTTTGGAGGAAAAAGCCATATTTCAAAATGAATTCCACTTTTTTCTTTAAAAACAGAGTTCATTGACCAAGACAAATTTCAGATGTTTTCTCTAATACCCCAATATGAAACTTTGCTTGTTTTTCAGGAAATAACAGGGATCAGACAACTTGCCAAGACTTTGGTTTCCAGGTTTCCCAAAGCCTTGAAAGTTCCCTGGAGGCTAATTACTGTTTACTGCTGCAGACCTTCCTCCTTTTTCTTTTGTAACATTTTCCATCTTAAGAAGGGTCGTCCCATTCAGCCCAGGAGCATGGTGTCTGAGTGGCTGAATGGAATTACTACCAGTGGAAACTATGCTGCAAGAGGGGTTGATAAAGCAGCTGCAAAGCAAACCTCTGCCGTTTTTTCCATCCTCCCCAAGCAAAGTTAATTAGCATAGGGAAAATGACTAAGGTGTTGACGTCACCTCTTTCCAGTAGAAACTTACACTCTGTCCCTGTCTGCCGGCAAGCATGCAGGACTTGACTCAGGAATTTGCTGTCCAAACAGGACGCGCTGGAAGCTGTGGTTTTTTTCCCAGGGGGCTGGACCTCAGTGCTTTATAAGCCTTGGCTCGAGAAAGAAACTCCAGCCTCTTGTAAAGGAACTTCACTCCGGGCTTGACTGCGTGAGTCTCTAGCGCTTTCGCTGTAGGAAAGCGAGATGCACTTTAGAAACTTTAACTACAGTTTTAGCTCCTTGATTGCCTGTGTGGCAAACAGTGATGATATCTTCAGCGAAAGTGAAACCAGGGTAAGGCTTCTAATATAATGTGACTTTAGAGAGTTTTCAAAGCATTACGTGAATTGGGACTGTTAACTGAAATATTTGAGGGGGGTGGCATGTGGCTGTCTCGTGGGTTTGGAGGTTTTGAAATAAATCCAAAATACTTGGAGTCTTAAAAATCAAAAGCAATCTCCCAAGGGATTAACTGTAAAGGGATTTTTAAAGCTCTCAGTGTTTGAAAACATCCAGGTCCCTTGATCAACTAGTAAGGCAGACTTTTGGCATTCTGTTTTTCCTTCTGGGTAAACTTTTTAGAAGGAGGTCTTTTCTGACAGTAAATAGAATGTTTCACTTTGACATCTAATGTTCAGAATAATTTGATTTTATCTTAGGAGATAAATATTGTAAAGGTATTTGTATGTTTGCAGTAATCACAAGGGCCTGTCCCCAAGTTTCCAGATTTCTCTAGCTGGAGAAAAGGCAGCAATAGCAAATAATAAAACTGGATAAATAAAGTAAGTGTGGGATAAGTCTACCTCCCGGGAAGCAGCTCTCACTGATGGTAATTAATACAATTAGTAATTTTCGTTACTATGCTTTTCTTCTTTTGATTAAGATGTAAGATTTTCATCAGTACCTACACAGCTATCTAATTGATCTTTCGCAATGTTGTATATGAATGAATCTGTGTGTGCTGTTTGGGGGTTGGTGTTTGTGTTACATGCTTTATACTCCAAGTCATATTGGGATATGTGGAGGGTTTTTGTTGTTGTTGTTGTTTTCTTAAATCAAACTTAACTCCACAATGGTGTACCAAGCTTGCCAGCTGGGGTTGTAGTTTTTGAACTCGATATTAGAGCACATCCTGTGCTTAAAAGTACATGTATTTAATATAAGCCTTATGTGAGTAAAATTGCTGATTTAGTTAAGTAGAGATGCCATTCAACGACTACAATAACTAGCTATCAGTTGTTAGAACATATAAAAGAATGCTGTAATAGTAATATGGATTTCAGATAACACACATTCTCTTGTGTTCTGGTCCTGAGCCCTGACTTGTATTCTAAAAATATTCATCAAAGTCACCTCTCCTAAATTATGAATCATAACTTCAAAACTACACAGTTTGTCACAGTGCCTATTGATGAGGTCATGCGAAATTCCAAATTTACGCAGGCACCGTTATGCCAGAAACTTGCCCACACTCAAGAGGTGGAGAAAAAAGCCACAGGTGGCCGGAGATGTGAAAGCCTCTGCTCTGTATTCCTTCTCATTTCTTGTCCCTGCAAAAGCCCTCATGGGAAAGTCACAGAGATTTCCATAACGTAAGGAAAAGCCAGGGAATTCCAAGAGAGAAAGTTTGTGGTTGTTCCCACTGCCCCTTAGCAACCCACCCGGGTGGAGACACTTCAGCGGCCGGGACACCAGACCTGCCCAGCATGCAGCCATGGGGAGCACATATCAGGAGGCCATTCCTTCCCTGCTGTCTAGCACTGAATATTCTTGAAGGTGTTCTTCTCTCTTATTTGGAATCCCCTCTCCCCTCTGCAGAAACACTGTGCTTTCCACAGGTTTCCCAGATACTTTGTGGGTCCTGCCTCCTCTTCTGCACCCCTCGCCTGTGTAGAGGGCACGCTGACCCATCTACCCTCCTGTGCCACTGAAAGTCCATGTAACCTTCCTCCAAGTCTGACTGCCATTATCTCCCTCTCTGGCTGGAATCCTGAGGGACTGCAATGGCCTCCCAGTGTCTCCCTTCCCACCGACACCTCCAGTTGGCACCCCCAGTCCAGGACCCAGCCCAGAAGGGCTCCCCTCAGAGCTTTCCCCAGAAGGCGGATGAGCTCTTTCTGGAACCTCAGCGTGTAATCATTGAACTCGGGCGTTTCCATTCCAACAGCTCACAGTGTTTCCTAATTTCCACCAGCCCCTGTAACACCAGAGCTAGAACTGTCCATACTATGTTAAAGCCAGCATGCAGAGATGTGTCTGTTTACCGTCCATTCATTTTTTTAAAATCAGTGTTATTTTAGAGAGTAAAAAAGCAACAGATTGAGTGGCAGAACAACAGCGGGAATGTTTTTAAAAACACTTCCTTTACATTAAGAAATGCAAGGCTTCTGATTAACTCCCTTGTTTTCCAATTCAATAAAAATGGTTTTCTCAAATTAGCTAAAGAAATGTTTGATGTACACAGCAACGTCCTAAGCTGAGGGGTGGGAATGGAGTTCACTAGACTGAGAAAGGTCACTGGACTAGGAACTGTCAGGCCAGAGGGGTGACAAGTGACTGAAGTGCACCTCCTTGGAAATGCTCGTTCTACTTTAAAAAGAATGTTTCTGTGAGTGTAATAAGTGTTTAAGTACTGGTAATTGTTATGCTCATTAAATGAATTTAGTCAATCAATCATACATTCTTCCTTTCTTATAAAATCATCTGTTTTAGCAATAAAAGGGAAGAAAGCAGAATCTCCTCAGAGGGGCAGGCTGGTTCTGTCTTCTCTAAGAACTTAGGTGTTCTTGAAATCATTAATAATTGATTCACTTCCTCAATAAGCAATGTAATGAAGTCGTCTAGTCAACAGTTATATACAGGTAATTTTTATCTCCTTTTATTTTTGTTTTTCAGGCCAAATTTGAATCCCTTTTTAGGACATATGACAAGGATATCACCTTTCAGTATTTTAAGAGCTTCAAACGTGTCAGAATAAACTTCAGCAACCCTTTATCTGCTGCAGACGCCAGACTCCAGCTCCATAAGACTGAATTTCTCGGAAAGGAAATGAAATTATATTTTGCTCAGGTGAGTCGAGCCGGTTGATATGCATGCTTCTTCCCTCTCCCGCTTACCCTTCTCAAAAGTAGCTTAGACAATGATAATGTTATCCATTGATTTAAAACTCCAAGAAGTCATCCTGAGGAAGGCAAAATTCATCCTCTAAAATTTCAGTGTCTCACCTATTTTAAGAAAGCATCAGGGTTTATTTGAAAGTGACCTCAGAAATGACCCCTGGCCTTCCTGGGTTGAGTACCGATGGGAGAAAGAATGCCTGTGTTCATTCTGGAAGGTGGTAGAGTGCAGTGTGTGGGCGTGGCCACTCTGGACCCCTAAGATGTGTGCTGTGGGTTTCCATGAATTTGCTGGAGGGTCCCCGCTAGTGACTCCTTCCCTAGAGAGAGGATCCCCGCTCTGTGCAGGCTCTGAGCAGCCTGCTCCATGGGGGGACAACTGGTAGTCTGCAAGGCGGTCATGCACATCAACAAAGGGCTGCCAGGCCCTGCTTGAAAGGAAAAACATGGATTAATCAGTCGGGTGGCAAAGTATCCGAAATCCTCCTGGTAGCAGGGGTCCTGCCCCCAGGGCACTCACAGGGATGGGGGTTGAGGACTGTGAGTGGGTTTGCTTTTCCTCCTGCTCACCAGCCTTCCAGCTCCCCACTTTCCATGATAGGTGACCCACCTTCAAGGCAGCTCACAAAGTTCCATTTGACAATGTAACAGGGGTCTCACAGGTTGGCGGGGGAGGAGAAGGAGCTTCTCAGAAGCTGCTCCCTGGTTAAAGCGAACCCCCATTGGGGCTATCGGGGTTCAGAGTCCCCCCACGCCAGTGTGGAAGCAGACCCCCTAGAGAGGCCACCTGACTGGGAGAAGGCTGACTGGCCAGCCCTTCAAGTATGAATTAGAGCTGGGACGTCCTGCCCTGCCCCCTAGTGGTGGGGCGAGGCACAGGCTTTGACCCTGGCTCCTTAGTTGTGAGTACACTCTTTTCTGCATTTGGTGGGGTTCCACGTAAATAATTGTTTCGTTCCTCTACCACTTTTTATGATTATTAAAGTAAATGCATTGTGAAAATTTGGGGGGCGGGTGGATGTTAAAAATACAAAGAAAACCCAAACTGGTAAGATTTTGATATAAGATCTTTCTGGGCAGCCCTGTAATCAATCACTCGTATAACTTTTAAGCCAAAACTAGGATCATAGGTTGTTTTTCCTTGTTATTTTTGTTTTATCTCCTGGAAGGTAGTTGTTTTTCCCTTCCTTGCTTTTGGCATCTGATTCAGAGCCCCAGAGGGAGGGATTTGGGGGGCTGCCCCTGGGTGGGAAGCCTGAGAGCATGGTGGGTCGGAGTCCTGGGTCCCCATCCTTGCTTTATCCCCCTATAAAAACAACATCACGTTAGAGCTGTTACTTAGCCTTTTGGAGCTTCAGTTATGCCTTTGAAATGAGGAGCCGGGAGAAAGGGATTTCTAGATCCCTTCTCACCTGGATGACGGTGACTTTATTTTTTCCATTTATACAAAAGCCATCTGTTAATTTTCCATCAGTCTAGGTCAAGAATAAGTGCTTGCCGCCCCTGTGTCTATGAGTCCCAGTCCCGGGAGGGGGCTGTAATCATGTTTGCACCATAACCAGAGTTCAAACATCCCTGTACCCCCCCCCACCCCCCTTAAAGACCATTTTACGATGCATCCTTGACCTGCGAGCGTCTGCCGGCCTGACAAGGATTTGTCCTTTCACTCCTGCCTTCTGTAACCTGTCATGAAATGCTCTTGCTTCAGGTCTTCCCTCGTGAATCATCCGCCCGTATTTGTTTCATTTCTCTCCTCAGACTCTGCACATAGGGAGCTCGCACCTGGCTCCCCCAAATCCAGACAAGCAGTTTCTGATCTCTCCTCCCGCCTCTCCTCCGGTTGGTTGGAAACAAGTGGAAGACGCTACTCCCGTCATAAATTATGATCTTTTATACGCTATCTCCAAGCTAGGGCCAGGTAAGCAGAGCTCTCAGGTGGGGAGGGGGCAGGAGAGGCGGAGAGATTGTGCTAACGGCCCAAGACGCAGACGCTCCTCTGAATCAGCGAACGGTGGAGTCCCATTTGCACTTTTCAGCTCTCGTTTCACTGATGCAAGCGTGTGTTGTGAACTATCTCTATTTGCATCTTCTGTGTCCGTGTAACTCATGTCGGGGGCATGCATGCCTGCTCCTGGCCTCATTCCTGACGGAGGTATACAAGAGGGATTGTACTTGGTCGAGAGGACCGCACACCGTGACCCCCCCTTGCCGGCATCACGTGACTCCATCCCCCTCACCCACTGAGCACAGTCTGCGTGGGTGACTCGAGACCCCAGGTCCTTTCGCTCCAAGTGGCGATGAACGACTGGACTTTGGAGAGGGAAAACAGACCCCCCCCCCCTTTTTTAAATGTTCATTTTTAGTACCAATAATTCCACCCATTCATCTGATTTTCACCTGCCCTTTTGAATGTTCAAGAGAACGGAGAACCATACATCATAGAGAAGGAAGAGCTCAGTGCATGCCCCCTCGGGCCCTATGGGGTGCTTTCGTGCTGAGCTTGCCAGAGAAAGAGGTTCCAGTCCTCTGAAGGGACCAAGCTGTGAGGACTGGGGGTGACAGGTACTCTGGCCTCAGGCTCCTCCTCCGTAAAATGGGTATTAATTACCCTATGGAGTTCTGAGCAGTAACATGAGGTTGTCCTGTAGAAAGCACTTGCCACAGTGCCTGCGTGGCCCATAGGCAGCGCTCAGGTTGTGGTTTTTAGAAACAATAGAATGTTGGTGGTCCCTGTCCTGTCTGATAGAGAGTTTGGGTGAGCAGTCAGGTGTGCAGGGTGTTGGAGTGGAGGTTTGAGCCCCACTCTTGCCCTATCCGTGCAGCAAATAGAATAAATGCTGAGACCACCCACTCCTTGTTTCTCCTTGACCAGCAATCCGATGTTCCTTTGGGCGCAGGGTTTTATTTTCTTGGACCATGAGCAGTTTCATATTGAAACGATTACATTTCTGAAAACATCACCCCGTCGGAAATTTCCTCTGTGGTAGAAAGCAAGAATCAAGAATCACATTACTTACTGCTAGTTCATGGCATGAAGGTCAAGGTGGAAATGGCCAGTCTGAGGAAGCATATGCCCTCCTGGCACACGCTGACCGACGTGCATCAGCAAGGCTGTGGGCTGGGGTGCCCTGAGCTTCAGAAAAGGGAGGAAACGGGAGTCTCCACTGGAGAGAAGTGTCAAACCTCTCCAGAGACAAGAAGTGCTGCAACAAATTCCTTCACATTGCAGAATCTGCCACTTCTTTGCAGAAGGCTTATTTGAGAAGCCTTTTTCAAAATTAGACATCACAAAATCAATTTTCCCTCAGTTTTCTCAACAATGACTTTGAATAATATTTCATATTTTGGCTGTGCTTTGCAGCCTACAAGATTGCAAGGATTTTGTAAATCTGGTCCTACACCCAGGCTTCGGGGTTGTGACTGATTGGGAGGTGGTAGTAGGCAGAGCATCCTGACCAGAGATCGAGTGAGCTATCTGACCCTCCCCCATAATTGTCCACCCCCCAAACAGCTGAGGCTCTTTCACCTTTTCAAACGCAGTTATAATAACACCCCAGTTTCACCTGTGCGATAGAGAAGGCAGTCACTTTTGTTATTTTTAATGGGTAAAAGTGCCTTCCTTCTTCCTACCTAGAACAGCAGGAGGTGGAGGCCCTGTTTATTGTTCCTTCCAGTCGAAATGGGATTCGGGAAGAGGGCACAAAACTCGGGGAGGGGGGAACCCACCTTGGGCCTTCCAGGGGCAGAGCGAGCTGAAGCAAACCCTCCTGCTCCTATTTAAGATCCTTAGCTTTTCTGCTACTCCCAGCACTCCACCAGGAACGACCGAGGCTCTGTTTTTAAAGGTAATAAAACTAGGTGGCACTGACGGGCATATGTACTGTGTGCCAGGGGCTAAGTGATGTGCATGCAGTCAACTCCATCAGGTCGATGCCTTTATCGGCCCATTTTACAGAATTGGAGACTAAGGTGCCCAGGGAGGCAAAGGACGTGCCCATATGCACCGGGTACTGAGTGACAGGCTGACAGCCCAAGTGTTGGCCACTGGCCACACAGCCTCCCTCACCTCCAAGGGTGCAGACTCCTCCTGTAGCCAGACCAGCACCAAAGAGCTTTGCAACCACTTTTCAGCTGCAGAAAGCTCACCCTACCCTTGCTGGCCCAGAGTGAGCTGAACTTAACTGAACCTGGTAAAACTCAGGCTGCCACAGGACAACCAGACACTCCTGGTTCCAGGGGGTTGATAGTTGTTACATGGAAAAGGCTGCTGTGGTCAGAAATGTAACGAGCCACCAAAGACATACCTACCCAGAGTGTGTCTGGTCTGTCCTGCAGTCCCCACTGAATGTCCACAGAAGCCTGGCCTAGCAGACCCCTTCATGCTTTTCCATTTGCTCTTGCTTTTTGCCTCTCTCTTGCTCTTGCCAGACTTACCCTGCAATTCTTTTCTTTCCCCAGGGGAAAAGTATGAATTACACGCTGCAACCGACACCACTCCCAGTGTGGTGGTCCACGTATGTGAGAGCGATCAGGAGAACGAGGAAGAAGACGAGATGGAAAGAATGAAGAGACCCAAACCCAAAATTATCCAGACCAGAAGGCCGGAGTACACGCCCATCCACTTAAGCTGAACTGGCACCTGGATGAAGAAGTATTCTACATCATATTCATGGGGAGGAATCTTTTACTGTGAAAGTGGCCGGTCACGACTTTGAAGTGGCAGCTGTGATCGCAGTGGTGGAAATTCCAGTTCACGTTGCTCAGAAGAGAATCAGGTTTTGCCTCCTGATTCTAATACTGCACATCAGTCAATGTTTGTGGCCCCTGGAAATGTCCTGGGCCAATCACTGAGTTTGGGGTGATCACACAAGGACATTAGGGGAGGTCTTGAGAAACCCGATAACAATAGTATTTTGTACTTTTTTTTTTTTTTTCCTGGTAGGTTCTGTTTTTGTCAAAGGCAGGTTGATCAATGGGTCTGGGGAGAGCCTTGTGATTCTAACCAGCCTTCCCGGGTAGACTCTCACTACTGGTGGGAAGAGGCACCACGTGAAGCCACGACGCGTCTGGTGCAGAAAGCTTGTGAGAACATAATGCAGGGTGGAAACCGTAGTGCTTCATTTTCCCCCGCTCATGTTCTAATGTTTGTGCATGTATATTACTGATTTTCAAAACTAATCTTTGTTCGTACATAGAGTTATGCCCGTGTTGTTTTACATCTTGTGGGAAGATAGGAGAAGCATTTGGAAACTGTATCATCTTTCCAGATTTCCGACAGCACTCGTGTGGAATTCTACCTGGAATCATTCACTCCACATCGTATCGGGTACAACATAAAACTTGTGCTTTTCCAAAAGAACTCAATCTGAAATTCCCATGTAGGGTTTCGCTTGTAAAATTCAGAGAATAGCAGTTCCACTGCCAACTTTTAGTGGGTGAGACTATTTCAGTTTGGCTGTTTTGGGTCGGACATCGGTTTCATTTCTTTCTTTCACATGGTGGTTTATGATGAGTCATAGCCAAAAGCCTTTCCTGAGAATTATTGGTTAAAATAGTTGATTTTTTTTTTAACCCCACTAAAACATCAAGATAAACTTGTAAATAAAGCTGATAGCATCTATTCATACCTGTTGTGCACTTGGGTGAAAAATATGGCCGTGGAAGACTAGTGTAAGCTGTGTCAACCTACCTGTGAATTGTATATTGTAGAAAACGCCGTTAAAATGTTTGACAGGCCTCGAATTCAAAGCATGTGAAGTGGATAGTAGATGTGTGGTGATATAAGGAGAGATGCAGTGCCTTCCCCCATTAATTCCTGATGGAATTGTTACCCTAGGTTAACGTTTGTAATTTTTTTCTAGTTGTAATGTGTATGTCTGGTAAATAGGTATTATATTTTGGCCTTAAAATACCATAACAAAGTTTGTCATTTTGAAATACCTAATGCCCAGGAACAATGCATGCTTTGGAAATTTGGAAGATGGTTTTAAGAAGCAAATAGGTTTGGTTGTTCTTATCAAGGAATTGACTGACTGTTCTCAAAACCCTGTTTACAGTACTTGGTAGGGGGTGGAACAGTGTGGGAGAGACCATTGCATCGCTATTCGAGTGTTCCTAGTTAAGTGCTTTTAAACTGGAGAGGCCAGCCTCAGCATAGTTTTTTTTAACTGCATTCTATAATAAATCGACCCAATATGCCCTTTGTGGGAAAGTTATCTGTTTGTCTTTTTATGTCTAATGATCGATCTGGGAACCCTTTGAGTTCTTCAGTCTCACAAGGACACTTTCCTTCATCAGTTGGAGTTTAGAAACTTCTAATTCTTTGCTGTGGGTCAGGGGTGTGTGGGGGGGGTCAGCCACTCTAACAGTGCATCACTTAGGAAAGGGGGGAATGCGCGGAACTGAAATCTAAGTCTGAGGGTGTCCTCTGTCTGGGGAGATGACACTGCGAAGAAAACCCTCTTCACCATCAGCCCCTCCACCACACAGCAGTGTTTTTGATTGTTAATTTGAGGAGTTCTCCTTCCTGTTAGAAAAGGTGCCCATGGACGATACTAAATTACAAAGGCCAGTTATGCTCAGAAAGTCTGTAAGCCTTCCGTCTGAATTTCAGGCAGCCTTTTCCTGGGAACTCGTACCACAAAGGGTGGGGAGCTTCCTGTGCCAGCTGCCAGCAGGCCTGCCTACCTAACTCACTATTTATTTGCTGAACTCTAGCTCGCAAATGACATTCACCTTAATCCAGATTCACACTGGGTGTATCTCTATGAAAACTCACATGCTCCTCTTTTCTCCTTTGGTGAGCATCCTGTCATTCCCCAACAGCATTTACGTATTTTAAAGCCACATGTGTTTGAGGGTTAAACATGTTGGAAAATCCACTTTCGGTCGGGTTGGTCGAATCAGATTATTGAGCAGATTCACTAATTGATGACGTGGGCATGGGGAGGAAGGGGGATTGTCATTTATTATCCGTTTGAATAGCTAGGAGCCCAATGATGAACAGAAGTGGATTACAAAGTGTGTATGCCCAGATCCTGTCTCATAAATAACCCTGGAATAAGGCTGAAATGTGTTGTCGGTTAAATCAGACAGACTCCCAGCAGGTGAATAGAGGTGGGTGGTCCGGTGAAGCCAACAGACCCTGGAGTAGAAATCACCAGTCTACTGAAGCGCATATCTTCACTCATGACAGACGATGTCTAAGCTGTTTTGTGGTGGGTATGTATGGCAGCCAATGCACACAGTCGCTGGGTGCCAGGGTGATGGACAGGACGGCCCAAATCAGGAGCGTGCCCAGGACTCAAGTGTTTCTTTGGCCCCGCTTAGGAGAGGGCTCAGTGAAATGCCAAACGACACAGGTGGGATCGTGCAGAACACATCTTTGCCATTGATCAAAGGTGTTCCTTAAATACATTTTGATAGAATATATTTCTGACCTGATGGTAAGTAGCTTAGGAGCATCCAGCAAAAGAAGGTCCGTCCTGCCAAATGTACTCGTACATGACAATACCGTGAAGGGTGGTGACCAGTGAGAGAAGCATAACATTCCACGCAGCTATTAGTCCTCGGGTTATAAACATTGATTTGCAGTCAGCAAGCATTAAGGATTTGGAAGTTCCAGGATGTTGTATGAATGGGTGCCCACAGGAGACTAGGGTTTTCAGAGAGCTATAATTTTAAGTGAAATGTACAGAACTCAAAGTAAATAGATTTACTACAAAGTAAATAGATTTTATCAAATATTAAATTGCAAAGGATCGAGTACCCTATATGGACACGTTATGACCAAAAATGAATTGGCAGCTAGGTTATGTCATGCTTCCCAGCATTTACAGAACCCTGTGGAATATTTACTTGCTATATCAAGTGCCTATCAAGTGACATTCATCTAAGGGTCAATAATTTGGAAGGAAACTACATAAGTCATTTACCTTAAAATTATTTGGGAAGAAGTTAGACTATAAATAAGAAATACATTCTGTCTTCCCTGATTTTCTGGTCTTCTGATATCTAAAGTAGGAACTGTAAGGCATTTTTTTCAAGTATGCCTCCACTCCTGGCAATCTTTCATTCACATCCGAAATTCTCACTTTTGTGACTCACCAAAAGTTATATGGCAATCAGGTAGCTGGATTTTGTTCTCACATACCTCCTCTTCTTCAGTACTCCCTCCCTGCTGTTCGTGAAAGGTCATTTTAATCATGGTTATGTGTATGAAAGAAGGAAATGATTTGCAAGTGATTGAGACGTGGCGTCTACACTCAGCATTTCTTTTTCTTTCAAGATTCTGATTAGGGATTTGATGACCATTCTGTACCCTGAATGAGAGCCAAGTAGTTGTAGCCACTGCTCACATCTCCCTCTTTCAAGGTCACCGGGGTCTCCTTCCTCATTGACATTCATCTTCTGGTCATGTGGAATGGTCAATGTTTCTAACTCATCATGTTCTTTTTCCCCCGTGCACCATTATGCATGTTCCTGCTGCCCCAGCCGATGGCCCCATGGCCCAGCCAAGGCTGACTCCGCAATGATATGCACCCCACATCTGTTCTACTCACCTCTGTCTGAATCACTAGCAGTTATCACTATGCTCGGCCTGCTGTGCTCAATAAATATTACTGAAATAATTAACTGACATATTGCATTTTGTCCTACAAGCTCCATCATTAATGTCCCTTCCCCTTGAAAATCATTCCAAGTTACTCCTGCTGGGTCTCCCGTTGTGTCCCGTGTTCCCCTGTTGTAATACGTGATGCCTTTTTAGCCTAATTGTGAAATTGTTTGTCTTCCCTGTTAGAACTTAAGTCAAGTGAAGGCAGGATTCCTGGTAGCCTATGGCACATAGTTGATAGTCAACAAAAGTTAGATGGATGGATGGATGGACGGATGGATGACAGATAGGTGGATGGATGGATGGATGGACAGGGAGTTCAGAGGCAGAGGAGTGAGAAATCACAGAGGAAGAATGAAAACTAATGAGGCACGACCCCGTCTCCTTAGTGAGTAGAACCATAAGAATCTCAGTGCCTTAATACAACAAATTTCTAGGCTGCTGGAGCAACAAGCATGAAAGAAAGAGTAGAAGCAGAGATAATGCCATACACTGGCATTGCACATCCATCAACACAGTGAGTGAAATGCCACCTTGGAAATAAATGTGAAGGAGGAAACGTGCTCAGAGCTGCCCTGCAGGATTTCGGGGATGAGACCCGCAGGCCCATGTCAGCTGGCTGCCACTGCAAGACGGCCCAGGAATGGCACCAAACAGACAAGCCCCTTGGCCTTTCGTGAAGGATGCAGAACGGTGTGGCCTGGAGCTCACTCAGGGGAACTGTGCTCAGGAAGAAGAAGAGTTCTGTCAAGTTCCTAAGGCCATCCCGAACCTTACGAGAACCTTACGAGAAGAACTTACGATGATGTGGACACTACAATGTGCTGGAGGGGCTTTCAGAGACAAGAAAGGAGTGAGAGAAGGGGGCAGTCCAGGCTCCTCTTCAATGAGGCACTGTTCAGCTCCTAACTCTGTCCTCACTCCCACCCCCCAGAACACAGGAAGAGATGGAGGCTCACTCATCCGTTGACAAGGGCCTGGCCATGTGAGTCCCCTGTCCATGTACTCTGCCACTCACCTGGGACAGCCTGGATCCCCTGCAGAAACGTGGGCGGTGAGAGAGGAGGCGTCAGGCATAAGCACAGCCTACCTCCTCCTAGTGCAGGGCCCTGACGACCTAGAGAGGAAGGTGAGCCAGGGCCTGGGATGTGGCTGCCCACCAGCCGAGGCCAGCAGCGCCCCCTGCTGCCTGTATTGAGCTGCACACACTCCAAGAGCACTGAGGAGAGAAATACAGCAGTGAATGGGGACAAGATGTTCTGCGGCGGAGGTTGAAGTTACATGGAAAACGGAAGGGGAGGCAGAGAGGTGACCAGGGAAGGTCATGCAAGGTCATGTGGGAGAAGGTAAGGGGCCTCAGCAGGTGGGCGTCCCTGGTCCAAAGAGATAGATCCTTTGTCCCCAGCCACCAGAGTGTTTTCAGGGTTTAGTGAAAGTTTGGCCACCGTTGGAGAGGATGGGATGGATGAGAACAAAGTTGTGAGTTTGGGTTGAGGGGTTGTGGTAAGCAGAATGGCCAAGGTGGTCCCCAAGATGCCTCCACTTCAGGTGAACAAGCCCTACATAAACCCCTCTCTTAACTGTGGGCAGGACCCGTGATTATAATGAGATATCACTTCCACGATTGCATTTTTATGTCAAAAGGGATTTTGCAGATAGAACTCAGTGCCCTACTCAGCTGACTTTGAATTAATCTAAAGGAAGATTATCCCGGGTGGGCCTGACCTAATCAGGAGAGTCCTTAAAGGAGACAAGAAGCTGGGAAGAGACAAGCTGCCAGGTTGTGAGAGGAAGGCCACCTGGCAGGCCTAATCTAGAAGCTGCGAGCAGTCCCTGCCAACAGCCTGCTAGAAAAGGGAACCTCTGTCCTACAACTGCAAGAAGATGAATTCTGCCGACAACTGCAGGAGCTTGGAGGAAGACCCTGAGCCTCGGGTGAGACCACAGCTCTGGCTAACACCTTGATTCAAGGTGGTCTCACTTGGTGGGAGACGCTGAGCAGAGGATCCCGCCAACGCACACCTGGACTCCTGACCCACGGGAACTGAGGTGATAAAAGTGTGTTGTTTTAAACTTTTACACTGGTGGCAATTTGTTGTATAGCAATAGAATACTAATACAGAAATGTAGGGTCGGACTTCCAAGGGGAGGTGTGACCTCTTCATTGGGGCCAGGCTCACAGGACCACAGGGCCAGCACCTCCCGGCAGGCTCTGAGCCTCTGGGAGCCGCCAGCCCCACATGGGCCTGGCCTCGCCTCAAACCATCCCTGTACCGCATGCTTTGGGCCATGTTGATTTTAACCTCAATTTCTTGTCTCCTTTTTAACAAATACGTTTATAACTATATTTCAGTAAGCTTCTTCCTAAGCGATTTTACAAAAAGATATGGCTATGAATTTGAGTGGGTTTGGTTTGGTTTAGCTTTATTTTGAAGCGTACGATACTCTCAGTATAAAGCACTGTTGTAAAATACACAAAATAAAATGATCATGATTTTCAAAATCAGGCTTCCCATGATTGTTTGAACTAGTGGAAGAATAGAAGCACAGAAAATGCCATACACTGGCCACTGCAATGTTGCAATATTCCATTGCACGCTCATCCAAACACTATTTATTAAGCATCCAGATGTCCCAGTGACTGCTGGCAGAGCTGGAGATGAGGTGATGAAATGGACCAATTCAGTGCCCACTCTCTCACAGAGCTTAGTAAGAGGAATTAGACGGAAACGTATAAATTAAATAATTTCAGATGAGCAATGCCATGAAAAAGATAAACAAGATGTATTCATTCCCTAGGGCTGTTGGTAACAAATTGCCACAAACGTAACGCCTTGAAACAACATGAGTGTGTTCTCTCACAGTTCTGCAGGGCAGAAGTCTAAAATCAGGGTGTCGGCAGGACTGGTTCCTTCCAGAGACTCTGGGGAGAATCCGTTTCCTTGCCTTTTTCAGCTTCCAGAGCCCACCTGCCTTCCTGGGCTGTGGCCCCTTCAGTGCAGCACCCGAACCCCTTGCTTCTGTCACTTATTTCAATCACCTCCTCGTCACCCCTTGCTGAGGGACAGATCCTTATGGGGACGGCTAACACCTGACAAAGGACACAGGAAATCAACAGCAGGTTATTCACGTATGCTTACAGCCCAGGGCAGGGGACACTGCATGCCTCGCAGGGCCACACAGGGGTCACATTAAGGACAGGGTGAACAAGCAGGGCTGTGGGAGGCAGGTTTTATGGTGATCGAGAGGGTGGGGTGACACTTGGTTGTCACAGGAGGCTTGTTTGAGTACTTCCACGAGCTGGGAGGGAACTAAACTCCACTACTCAGGATATGCAGGAATGAGCTTGGTCCCCTTGTAAGGGAGGGCCACCTCGCTAGACGGACTTCATCCACAGGAGCAGAGTGGGGAGGGGAACCTGTAGTTAGGCCATTCAAGGCCCCCCAAATTCCCCGTAGGTCAAGGCAGCACATAATATGGAGTCTTATTTTATATCTCACACCGCATTGTCCCATCTCCTACTACTAGAGTGGTAGAGACAAAATTTCAACCCTTTTTTGACTCCAGAGCTGTTGTTCTAACCACCATACCACACAGCCTCTCTTGCACTGTAGGTTGTGGCAGCCAGTGTGCAAAGATGGCCCCAAGGAGCCACACCTGCCAGCATTCATATCCTGGCAAAGTCTGCTCCCACACTGAGTCTGGGTTGGTCCGAAGACTCGATTTAATCAATGGAACGTGGTTGAAGTGACACTGTATCTATTCTGGGCCTAAGAAGGCCTGGCCGCTTCTGCTGCTGTCCTCTTGGCAGCCAGCTGCTATGGAAACAGTCTTACTACCTCCTGTGGAGAGAGACCATGCAGAGAGGCCTTAGAAGATAAGACCTCTCTGTGGAGAGAAAGGAGGCACACCAAAATACCAGCCTCTTTGGAGGGAGGCACACCAAGATACCAGCCATGTGACCAAAGAAGCCATCGTGGAATGTTCTGGCAAAATAGAGCTGCCAGAGACTGTAGCCCCAGCCAACTTCACAGAGCAGAAGAACTGCCAGCTGAAGCCAGACAACCCACAGCGTAGTGGAAGAGAATACGATGGTGGTTGTTTTAAACCACTAAGTTTCGGGGTGATTTGCTACTCCAATGGATAATTAAGAGTTCAGGGGCTGGCCCGGTGGCTCAGGCGGTTAGAGCTCCATGCTCCTAACTCCGAAGGCTGCCGGTTTGATTCCGACATGGGCCAGTGGGCTCTCAACCACAAGGTTGCCAGTTCAATTCCTGGACTCCCGCAAGGGATGGTGGGCAGCGCCCCCTGCAACTAGAAAACGGCAACTGGACCTAGAGCTGAGCTGCTCCCTCCACAACTAAGATTGAAAAGACAACAACTTGACTTGGGAAAAAAAAAAAAGGCCTGGAAGTACACACTGTTCCCCAATAAAGTCCTGTTCCCCTTCCCCAATGATAAAAAGAAAAAGAAAAAGAGTGTCAGGCACAATGGCAAGTTGAGGAGGAAAAATGTGAAGACAGTGACAGGAAATTCATAAAAAAAAAAAAAAAAAAAAAAAAGAGTTCAGTTGAAATCTTCTCCCAACTAATTTTGCACCATTAGCAAAGCATGAACCCGTTAGTGCCATCGTGAAGAAAATTCCCTACATCTATGTGTGAGGAGACACTTGGGGGAATACACTCGTATACCATTGAAGAGGGTGAAGAAAGACCTCTACTTGCATTGCATCTTCTGTCCTTCATAGTCACCTCCAGGGATGTTTTTAGAAAGCTGTCCAATGGCTGCTTCCTCGCCCTTTGCATATTTCCCATGTTTTAAAAAACACTTTCTTTCATAACACTGGATTATTTTGGAGCCTTTCAAGAGAGTTACCTCATAGGTGTTCTTCCTGAAACACCAAAAGCATGAGTTGAACAGGTTGGCTAACCTAAACCTGAGGTAAGTGTTTGGCTCCTCGTATGACTCTAAAGAAAGATGGTGGATAATTCCAAGTGGTGGTGTCATGATGCAGTCTCTGTTCTAAAAAGAAAAACAAACAAACAAACAACAACCAAAAAAACATTCTAAAAGCTAAAGGAGGTGTTTGTAAATTTTTTTCAGATGCATGCCAAAGCTGTGAGGTCACTGGCCCTCCGCCTCTCACGTGGCTTGTGATGCAGTGGCGTTTTCAGGCAAAGGCGTGGTATGAAGCCAAATATTGCCTCTCAAAGTGTCCTCATCATCACTGATTTCGGTCTTCTCCTGGGCAAGGGGAATCCTGGGAGACCCCTTCTCTCGGCCATCATTTCGTCCCTCAAGAAAGATATTTGAGGCTGACACACAGATGTGTGTTTATTTCTGTCACCATTACAGATGTGTCTTTCTTCTTTCGGAAAGAAGTTTGGAAACGCTTACGTGGGCCCACACTCACCCACCAGCTCTCTCCCAGGAACTCCAGAACTGCGTATTCAGTTGGGCACATCGATTTCCCCTCCACATTTCCAGATCTCAGTGACCGGGGAACCCTGTCCACCCAGTGACTCCAGCTGAGGCCATGGAAGGGTCCTCTGTGTGCTTGTCCCCCACTTCATTCACTTCTCAAGTCCTGGTCATTTTCCCTTCTGTCGTTAGGACACGCCTCTCTGCTGTAAGCCCAGAGCCACTTTATTCCTCCAGGCCTTCATCCTTTCTCACTTTATTTGAGCAAAGCCTCCCCTATCTGTTCTCCACACCACCGCCAGAGTGAGCTTTCTAACGTGTATGACTGACCGCCATACTTCCCTTCGTCTTCATGCGAAGTCCAAACTCAGTCTCCCAGCGTGTATCCACCTACCCTGGAATTCTCTCTCACCTCCCACAGAGACCGCAGGTACACAGGTATCTGCTGCCATGCTTCCCTCCTTCTGGGGCTGCAACGCCTGCAATGCCTGTCTCTGACTCTCCAGCTTCCAGTCATTCTCCAGATCCCTTTGCAAGCATCATGTCCTTTGGGAAAACTTGCCTGACACCCACCTGTCCCACCACACAGAGTTACATGTCCCTGCTCTGGGTTCCTGCAAAGCCACCGTGTCCCCAGCACAACGCTCACCACCCTGAACTGCACTGCAGTGCTCGGCTTCCCTTCCAACTCCCAACCCATTTACCAATTCTTGCAATTTATTTGTCTCTGATTTCTCAGCAACTGGCAGAGTGCTTACCATGAAAGAGTCACGCAATCAGTATTTGTTAGATGAAATTCTTACAACCCAACTTGATTCTTCTTTCTTTAACTCTGCATGGATGCAGATCACCCCAAACACTGGCAAGCAGGCCATGTCTGTGTGGACAATGGAACCTAAGGCAAAGCAGGTGACACAAAAATATTTCACAGGGGCTGTTTTCTCAGTGGAGGCTACATGCTCTAACATGGAAACCAGGCCTGGATTTCCCCAGGTGCTTCCAGGAGAAGCTGGTTTTCATCTCTGTGCCCCCTGGCTGTGCTCATATTGTGATGGGGTAGTGCGGGAGGGAGTTCACCCCTGGGGCTTACAGAGGTTCAGGGTTATTATGGAGCTCACTGTTCTGGGGTGCAGAGTGCAGCTGAGGTGTATGTAGATTGGAGAGTAGTAGTTGCCATCTTTGGCCTGCAGAAGCCACGGACATGCCAACTGCAGACTGGCGGCTGGGATGGTAGTTCAGGGTTCTCGTGTCTGGGCTTGTTCCTGGGCACTGGCTTGGCTTGGGGCCCACATACTTAGAGCTTTCTTCTGTCTGCCAATAATTACACGAGCTCTGCTTGCTCTCTAATATTCCCATATGCTCACCGACCATGCCTCTTGGACTCAGAGACTATCAACCTTCTCATCTACCTGCATCCAGCTTCAGAGTCCTGAATCCTATTTGTAGGCCCTAAAACCAATAGGATTGTCTCATCCTCTTTCTCAGACAATTGAGTATCTACCTGAGAACAATAACAAGATCTGGGATGAACACGTCCTCCCAGACCAATGGGTGCTTGTCCTCATTTCCCGCTGGAAACCCTTGTCCTCAAGTTCTACCTGGGGAGGATGGTCCTCCAAGCCCAGTTCTAGAAGAGCTCCCGTAGTCCAGGTGGCCTGGCCCTCCCTTTTCTGGTCACTGGCTGCTCCAAGTCTTGGGCCAGTCCAGGAGCTGCTGTCTCTTGAGCTCTCACAAACGCCCTCCCAGATTCAGGTTCCCCCATTTTTCTTTCCTCATCCCGACCTCCATCTCTATCTGAAATCTACTCTGTGCTGCAATGGAACGACCTGAGAAACAAAAGGTTTTTTCATTTTGGAGCCACTGAAGGTGTCACCAGGTCTTGAGGAACTGAACTAAAAATCCGGATACCTGGGATCCCTCCCAGACTGACTAAACGAGAACCACTGGGCATTGTAAAGCTCCCCCAGGATGTGCCAAAGGTGAAAACGGCTGGCAGGAGGCAGAACGTGAAGGGATCTTTGGTGTGTTACTAGAGAGTCTGGAATGAAGGCTTTGAGCAAATAGTTGTGGGGGGAGGAAGGTCTTTAAAACTTTGTAGGGAGAAGGATAGTAAGATTTGGGATTTTGAAAGATCCTCCGGTGGCTTGTGGAGGGTGGATGGGAGAGGAGTAAGGCCAGGAGACCAGGTAAGAGGTTGTTGGGTGATGCAGGTGAGGGCCCTCTAGGCCTGGTCTGGGGTTGGGGCCGCAGGACTAAGAAGAAGCAAAGGAGATTAAGAAGGATTAAAGAGGACCTTCGACCTCGTCACTTTCGCTCAAGGTCATCCTTTTCTACTTCTCTCTGATCTTAGGTGTGGGGACAGAATCCCAAAGAAGTTTCCAGGCTCTCGGCCTCACGTGGAAAGGTGCTGGCTCGCGTAGCAGATGGCCATCAGCTGTGACTGGTTGGCCATCAGCTGTAACCAGTTAGCCAATTAGCCACTGATAGAACTGCCATGGCTGCACTGGTTGTTTGGTTGGTTGGTTGGTTGGTTGGTAGGCAGAAAAGCAGACAGCGGATTGCAGATCCTGTGGATCCTACTTCCTGGCTGTGTGTCTCGCCTGGCCACCAGAGAGGCTGGGGTGCAGGAAGACCCTTTGTTGGGGTACTGGCGGATGTTTGCTTCCTGTGTCTCCAACCCAGCTGCCAGTGAGCCTATAGTTGGCTCTGTTGGTCCCCTATCTATGGCTCTGTTGGTGTTCCTTTTTGGCCTCACCATACCCTGCATTCTTATGGGGGGAGCGGGATTTGAGACCCCACATGACATCCCGCATGACATTAGGTTTCAGCGATCTTTAAGTCATTTTTCAGAAGAACGGGCATTAGTGTTCACACCAAATAGTGAGAGGCAAACATCTCCTCATGAAGGGGCAGAAACATCCAGATTCAACATATAAGAGCCCCCTTCTAGACTTGGACTTTGAAAGGTACTCCACACTTCACGTGTTCAGAAGATAAATTTCTTGATTTCCATCCCCCCCCCCCGCCCCCCTCTAGCCTCCTCACCTGTTATTGGCACAGCCTCCCACAGATGCTCGCGTCAACCCTAGCTGACCAACTTGACTTCTCTTCACCTCTTGGGCTCTGCCACATTAATCAGAGCCATTTAGCAACTTCTGACAGCTGCGCCTCAAAACATTTCTCAGCTCTGTTTGTTTCTCTCTCTCTCTTCCCTCTGCAACCAGCCTAGTTCAAGCCCGTCACATCACACATGGACCACGTGAGGGCTGGGTCCATGCTGCAGAGAGAATGAATGAGCAGCTGGTTTGGTTTCTCGTTGACCTCCAAGATTTGACTGTTCCCAGTGGTTCTGAAGAGCATTGTCAGCAGATGTAATTTATCTTCCAGGAGACTTTGAGATTACATTTCATGAAAGATATGATGTTAACAAGGGGCTGGTGAAATGCAAAGGTCATTCGTCTTTGAGTTAGAACTCCTCTTGATTAAAGAAAAGCCAGTGGTTTCCATATTGCAAAGGATCCATGGATCCTTTCATCCTCCGCAACATGGAGGCCGAGTATTGATCACAAAGTACTTGCCAATTCTGCAAAGCTGTTCCATGTTCTCGTAGGTATACATGTGTGTGTACACAAATACATATACATTTTTTCAAAACTAGAAAAAGAATAGAGAATAATACCATGATTACCCATGTAGCTGAACCCAATTCTACCACAACTTCACATTTTGCAATATGTGCTCCAGATATTGTATATAGGTATATGTGCGTGTATATAAAATACTATAGGTAGAAGTGAGACCCTCTATCCACTGCCCTCGATTCTATTTACCTTCCTCCCTCTGCAGAGGTAACTGTTATCGTGAATCTATTATTTACAGTCTCATGTGTGTCTTTGTACTTAGGCTACATTGTATTAGTCTGTAAGCAAGATACGGTTTGTTTTACTGATGGGAAATTTTAAAAATTAGTATTGTCACGCGGGGTGTCATGCGGGGTCTCAGCTCCCACTCCCCACACAAGAACACAGGATATGGTGAGGCCCAAAAGGAACACCCACGGAGCCATAGGTAGGGGAGTCACACCACTATAGCCTCACTGGAGGCTGGATTCACATGACGTGCGACCTGCTGTCTGCTTTTCTGCCAACTGACCGACTCCCCTCGCTAGCTGCAATCCGCCGTGCTAACTGCAATCCGCGCTTGCTAGCTCAGCCACCATCTTCTTGCTAGCCCCCGTTTTCAGCTAGCGTAGCCATGGCAGTTATATTAGTGGCCAATGGCTCACTGGTTACAGCTGACGGCCAATTAGTCACAGCTGATGGCCATCCAATCACAGTTGATGGCTATTTACTACCCGAGCCAGCACCTTTCCACGTGAGGCCGAGAGCCTAGAAACTGCACTCCTGGCTCTGTTCCCCAAGTATATTTTAGGTATTTGGTAAATTGCTTTTTAAAATTCAACATTGTTTGTTGTATTTATCCGTGTGGGTCAATTCTGATTCATTCTTCATGCAGTCTTGTCATCCTTCCTCACTGAGGTTTATTGAGTTGTACAGAAAAGCACACAAATAATGAGTGTCAGCTCAACTAATTTTCATAAAGTGAATATATCCATGTAAGCACCAACTGGATCAAGAAACAGAGCATCCATTGAAGCGCCTCCCATGACATCATCCGGTAACTATCTGCTCCACTTCTCCAAACGAAACACTTTCCTAACTTCTCACCATAGTTGCCAGTTTAAAAACTCTATATGGAAGGAATCATAGAGTTTGTAGACTTGTTTCTGGTTTCTTTTGCTCAACTTTATATTAAAGACACTAATCTATGTTATTATTGTTTGTGTATAGCAGCAGTTTGTTCATTTAAAAAATTTTTAATAGATTTTATTTTTCAGAAAAGTTTTCAATTTTCAGGAAAATTGAGAAGATAGCACGGAGTTCCCTTATACTTCACATTCAGCTTCCCCTATTATTACCATATTAAATTAGTATGGTACATTTGTCACAATTAATGAACAATATTGGTACTTTATTAACAAAAAGTCACAATTTATTTTGATTTTCTTAGTCTTTACCTAATGTCCTGTTTTTCTCTTCCAGGATCCCGCATTACATTTAGTTGTCATGTCTATTTAGACTTCTCATGGCTGAGGCAGCTTCTCAGATGTTCCCATTTTTGATGCCCTTGAGAGTTTTGAGGAGGACTGGTGAGGTATCTTGTAGGACACCCCACTGATGTTTTTCTCCTGATAAGACTGGGATTATTGGTTGTTGGGAGGAAGACCACAGAGGTGAAGTGTTATTTTCATCACATCATAGCATGTGTACATCCTGTCATAAATCATGTCTGCTCTGCTTTCTTTTGGTTAATGTTAGCATAGTATATCTTTCTCCATTCCGTTACTTTTAATTAATATCTATCTGTGTATTTAAAGTGGATTTCTTGTAGACAATATATAGTTGTGTCTTGATTTTTGATCCACTCTGACAATCTCTACCTTCTTTAAAATTTTTTATTGGGGAATATTGGGGAACCCAATATTTCCAGGACCCATCAACTCCAAGTCAAGCCATTGTTTTCACTCTAGTTGTGGAGGGCGCAGCTCACTGGCCCATGTGGGAATCGAACCGGTGATGTTGGTGTTATGAGCACTGCGCTCTAACCAACTGAGCCAACCGGCTGCCCGGACAATCTCTATCTTTTAATTGGTGTGTTTAGGTCATTGACATTTAAAGTGATTATTGATACAGTTGGATTACTATCTACCATATTTTTTACTGTTTGCTATTCATTGCCTTTGTTTTTTGTTCCTATTTTTGTCTTCCACTCTTTTTCTACATTCATGGTTTTCACTGGGTATTTTATGACTCCATTTTTCCCCTTTCTTAGTATCTGAGTTACACTTTTTTGAATTTTTTTAGTGGTTACCCTAGAGTTTGCAATATACATTTACAACTAATCCAAGTCCACGTTGAAGTAATACTATATCACTTCATGAGTAGTGCAAGTATCTTATAATAACAAAATATTCCTAATTCTTCCTTCCATCCCTTGTATCATAATTGCTATTCATTTCACCTATACATAAGCTATAATCATCTACTACATGGTTGCTATAATTATTTTAAATAAATTGTCATCTGTTATCTCAATTAAGAATAATAAAAATGTTTTATTTTACCTTCACTCACCCAGACTCCAATACCCTTCCTCTCTTTATGCAGATCTGAGTTTCTGATCTATATCATTTTCCTTCTCTCTGAAGAACTTGGACATTTTTTGCAAGGCAGGCCTACTGGAGGAAAATGCCCTCAATTTTTGTGTGTCTGAGAAGGTCTTTACTTTTTCTTTACTTTTGAAGGATAATTTCACAAAATACAAAATTCTAAGTTGATAATTTTTTTTCCTCTCCATGCTTTAGGTATGTCAATCCACTCTCTTATGTGGTTTCTAAGAAGTAAGATTTAATTCTTATTTTTGCTCCTCTGTAGGTACGGTCCGCCACATTCCCTGGCTTCTAGAAGATGTTTTCTTTATCTTTGACTTTCTGCAGTTGGAATATGATATACCTCGGTGTATTTTTTTTTTCTTTTTTCTTTTTTTCTGGCATTTACCCAGTTTGGTGTTCTCTGAGCTTCCTGGATCTCCGGTTCGGTGTCTGACATTAGTATGGGGAACTCTCAGTCATTGTTGTTTCAAATATTTCTTCCATTTCTTTCTTTCTTCACTTTCTGGTATTCCCATTATGCATCTGCTATGCCTTTGTCATTGTCGCACAGTTCTTGGATATTTTGTGTTGGTATGTAAAGTCTTTTTCCCTTTTGCCTTTAAGTTTTGTAAGTTTCTATTGATACGTTCTCAAGCTCAGCAGTTCTTTCCTCAGTCATGTCCAATCTACTAAGGAGCCCCTCAATGGGGTTCTTTATTTCTAGTACAGCATTCTTGATCTCCAGACTTTTTAAAATTATTTCTTAGAATTTTTATCTTTCTACTTATGTTACCCATCTTTTGTGCATGTTGTCTAATTTTCCCATTAGAGCCCTTTGCATATTAACTAAAATTGTTTTAAATTCCTAGTCTAATAATTCCAACACGCATGCTGTATCTGAATCTGGTTCTGATGCTTGCTCTGTGTCTTCAAACTGTGGGGTTTTTTTTGCTTTTTCGTATGACTTGTGACTTTGTTTTTTGAAAGCTGGAGATAACGTACTGGTAAAAAGGAACTTTGGTAAGTAGGCTTTTCCGTAGTGATGCAGTGGTAAGGTGTGGGGTGGGGTAGAAAACATTCTGTAGTCCTACGATTAGGTCTCAGTCTTTTAATGAGCTTATGCCTCTGGACTATAAACTTCACTAATGCTTCTTAATCTTCCCTTCACCACCCATTCGTGGGACAGGATGGCTAGAGTGCATGTAATCGGGTATTTACCTTCCCCCAGGTAGCTAGGCTTTGATAAAACCCCAGCAGACTTTGGTAAAATAGTTTCTCTAGAGGACAGACTTTGTTAGAATGCTCTGGAGTATTTCAAAATGGTTACTTTTCTCCTTCTTCTGCTGGAAGTACAAGGGAATTTTTCTCCAGTCTTCATTGTGAGAACCTGGTAGAGCTCCTGGAGGTAAAACTAACAAAATGCATGTGGTCCCTTCATGACTTACTGCCCCACCCTGGAGTTTTTAACTTTCATGCAAGTCTACACTGAGTCTCCAGCGATTCGTTAATTACAGTTTAAGTTTTCCTACCCTGACACTGGTTCCCCTTTGGGGGTTCTGTTTGTGAGTTTCCATTCCAGTAGTTTGTCATTTTCTGTACCTGCCTGACTGCCTCTCCAGTTTTGAGGGCGGTGCTTTGACCTATGACTTCACTTTGTAAGCAATCTAAAAATTGTTGATTTTTTCAATGTATTCATCTTTTTATTTGTTGTTAAGACCAAGTGGTGACTTCTAAGCTCCTTACACACTGGACCAGAAACTGGAAACCCAACACAATGTTTTCAAGGTTTGTCCATGTTGTAGATGTATGAGCATTTTATATCTTTTCAATGCTGAATAGTACTGCATAATAATAATGTTCACATTCTACATTTTGTTTATTCATTCAGTTGATGGACATTTGGGTTGTTTTCACTTTTTGCCTTATGAATAATGATGCTGTGAATATTTGTATCCAAGTTTTTGTGTAGACATGTTTTCGTTTCGTTTGAATATGTAGCCCCAAAGTGGAATTGCTGCCCTTTTTGATTTGAATTGTAAGATTTTAATTTAATTGAATTAAATGTGTTGAGGTTTGAGTCATGATTAATTATGAAAAAAGACCATATTTACTCGAAAAGAACATGTATTCTGCAATTTTGTGTTACTGTGTTGTATGTATTTTAATTAGATCAAGTCCATTAACCATGCTTCTTAAATCTGTATTTTTATTGATGAGGGTGGGTGGGGAGGTTTCGTTTGTTTAATCAGTTCCTGAAAAAACTGTGTTGAAATTCCACTCTTTATAGATTTGTCTTTTTCTCTTTTTTGTTCTATAGTTCTTGCTTTATATATTGAGAATATATTAAATACATAGATATCTAGAATTTTTATTTATCCTTGAAGAATTGAGCCTTTTATCATTACGAAATGCTCCCTCTTCTCTCTAATATGCTTCTTAGTCTATTTTGTCTTGTACTAGTGTTCTTATACCACCTTTCTTTTGTTTTATGTTTGCTTGGCATATTGTTTTCTGTTCTTTTATCTTCAACATTTCTGTATCTTTATAATTAAAAGGTGTCTCTTGTAAAGCATATGCAGCAGATCTTGTGTTCTTATCCTATGTGATAATTTTTGTATTTTATCTTTTATATATTATGTAATTACTGATGTGTTTGGGTTTAAACCTATCATCTAAATAATTGTTTGTTATTTGTTTTATCTATGTTTTTTTACTTTCTATTCTTTTCTGGATTAATGAAGTATTTTTTAATCTCTTATTTCCCCATCCTTAATTTATTATTTATACCTTTTTTTACCTTTATTTATTGACATTACCAGAGATTACAACAAGCTCATTGAATTTTTAATATGTTTATTTTGCCTTCAATTTTAAAGAATATTTTTACTGAGTATAGAATCCTAACTTCACAGTTATTTTCTTTCAGTATTTAATGATCATTCCATTTTCTTTTGGATTCTATCATTCTTTTTGAGAAATATCTACCTTGTTGATGAATCTATGAAGTTATGTATCTTTTCCTTTATTCATTTTAAGATTTTTTTTCTTTGTCTTTTTTTTGCTGCATTTTTATTATGATGTGACTCCGTGTGACTTTCATTGAAGTAATTCTGCCTGACATTTTTAATACTTCTTTAATCTGTGGCTTGACTTTTTAAAATCAGTTTTGGAAAATTCTCGGTCCCTATGAGCTAGTAAATCCATCCACTGAATTGATACTTTTTATGGATTTTGCTGAAATTTATTTATGAATTAATTTTGGAAACTTGTTTTTTTCTAGGAAAAAATGTATTTTATCCAAATATCAAATTGTATTCCTTGAGTGGCTTTTCACTTAGCTGATCCTTTTATTTTTGTCTCCCTTTTTGTTATTTTCTGCTCTTAGTTTAAAATTTAATTTATTCTACTTTCTTTAATTTATCTCATAGTTATTCTTTTGCTTTTTGAGTTCAATTTATTTTTTATAAAAATTATAAAAAGAAAAATTATTTTTAAGAATTTATTTAATGCTGTAAATATACCTCTAAGAACTACTTTATGAACCCAGAGGTTTTCATATATAGCACTTTCTGTGTCATTTAATATCTTATTATTCTACGATGCTTTTTCTTTAACCAATGAATGTAGTAGACATGTATTTGGTTTTTGGTTTTCAGATATATGAATGTTTATGGACTATACATTTATTGTTGATTTATAAGTTTTTAAAAATCAAAAGCAGAATTAATTTTTCTATCAAATCCCTAATCTACATTCCGGCCAATGGATGAAGGGTTAATAAAGCCCCATGTAGACTCTTGATAAAAACAAAGTAACTTTCTACAGGGAAAAAAGAAAATATCCTAGACTTTTTTGAGCAGATGAAAAAATGTTCTTATTTAACGGGTCTGTCCTTTCTTCTTTTGTTTATTCAAACGTTCCCTTCCTGCTGTCACTTCTACACAGATGAGGCACCAATAGTAGTTTTGCAGCTGCACCAGCAATCCTATCTCGGTGTCACTCTGTGGTTTGATAACTGAGAACCATGATATGATTTAGATTTATAATGCCTCAAGAACAATTGCAAACGTCTGAATTAAATTTTTCAAACCTTTACTGAACGTCTACTATTTACGGGACACAGGCTAGACATTGGGTAGTAATTCTGCTGGTTCTGAGAAACATAAATGGTGCTTAAAGAGGAGTTACCCTCCTAAGTGGCAGGAGGATGTTTGCTGGGGGTTAAGAGAACCAATTTCTTCTCTGTTTATACTACCTGGGGTAGGTATGAACTCAGGTCTTAGGAACAGATGTAATGCTCTCTCTTCTGACAGGTGCTGCCATGGAAGACCCGAGAACAGTTTCTAAACAGCTATGGAATTTGCTCCAAGCTCCACACAGTGATGTGTCTCAAGCTCCAGGTTGTGTGGCCAATGCATGAAATTGTCACTGAAGTTCACATGCAGACCACTCTGGTGTGCTCCAGGATATCAGGTACTATGCAGAAGAAGTACACAGGAAAACAGTCCTCCCATTTCAGCCTTCCCAGGGAATCTCTCCAGCTGCTCACTCCAAGGTGGAATGAAGGAGACATTAGCTGTCACTTATGTGCCAACCACTGTGTTCATGTACTGAACCTGACTGGACAGTCTGGTCACTCCCACAGAGTAGAAGTTGGAGTTCTGGATTTTCCCGGTGGCCATAATAGCAAGGATTACAAAGGCGTTCTGCTGATTAAATGTGACCTTTACTACCTTGATGCTCTCATCATCCACAAAGACTGAATGAAGAAACAGGAAGAAAACCAGTTAACCAGATGCCAGGAGAAAAGCAGGATGGACAGGAGAACATACTGCTCTGTTCTCTGAGGGCGCAGTCTCTGATCACTGTGTGAGGTCAAACCCACCTCCCCGTTTATTGTGCTGTTGTAATGTAGCCTGTCCTTTGACATGAGACACTGTAATGCTACCTCACCTGGTGAACTCCACTTATGGGAAGTAAGCAATGACTTCTTCCTGCTCCTGCTCAGCCTGCAAATCCTCCCCGTTGTCTCTTTTCTTTGCAGAAAAGGGGGACAAGCAGAGTTAGAAGGTCGGGACCCCATGGCTGTGATGTGCCACTTGTGTCATGTCCTACCCGTTTGAACCTCAGAGATGCACACATCGATTTATAACTTACTTGCATTTTGCTCACACAACCCAGTCTATATAAAACTAATGTTTAAAAATGTGTTGGGACTTAGTATATGGCCAATTTTTGACAATGTTCCATGGGCACGTGCAAGGAATATATATTCTCTGTTAGCTGGCTGTAGGGTTCTGTCTATATATTTACCCAATAAAGCTTTTTGATTCTGTTACTCAAGTATTCTTTATGCTTACTATTTTTTTGAAAGGGGGAGTCAATCAGTTTCTGAGAGAACTGTGTTAAACCTCTCCCCCAAATCTAATTTTTCTTAAAGTACATACCCCAGTTCCTTGTAAATCTGCCAGTATTGTTTTATATTTTTTGAATCTGTGAATTTAGATACATACAAACCCATAATTTTAATATCTTCCTGGCAGATTGTTTCCTTTTATTAAATTGTGGTGACCTGTCTATCCTGTTATCACCTGAATTTTCACTTTTTCTTATGTTAATATTGCTGCCTTAGATTTGTGTGGTTTAGCCTTAGCTAAGTATGTTTTTCATTCCTTAATTTTCAGCTGTTTGATTTGGTTTTATTTTAGATCTGTATCCTGTAAGAAGCACATAATTAGATTTTATTTTGTTTTTCAATGTGGTAATCCCAGTGTGTATATATTTTGTTAAGGGTATTGTGATTATTGATATAGTTGGATCTATTTCTACCATATTGGTTTTTTTTTTACTTCTATTTAACAGCTTTTTTTCTTAAAGTATTTTTCCCTCCTGTTTTCCATTGACATGATAAAGCTAACTTATTCACTTTTATTTTAAAAGGAAATTTATTTTGTTGCTTTGTAACTTATAGATGTTTTCTATTCTTTTCATAATTACCTATACATCTTTAACATCCTTAATGAACTGTAAATTTAATAAGTTTTCTACAAAGTCTCTAGCTATTCAGTATTTCTGCCTTCTTCCTGATCACATCAAGGACCAAAGAAAACCTCAATTATCTATTGGACTTTCACCCATGTAATTGATATTACCTCTTTTAAGAACCCCTAAATTAATCATTATTATTTTATTAATTTAATGGGTAATCAAATTTATTAACATGCTTTATAAATTTCATTACCATTTGATCTTGAATTTCACACATTTCCTCAGTCCTCTTTTCTTCTGGCTAAAATAGAACCATTAATAGTTTGTTTTAGCGAATGTGAATGTTCTTCATTTTTGAAATTCTGAAAATTTCTCTATTTCTGTCTGATTTCAGAGGGTAGTTTAAGTGGATGTAAAGGTCTAAGTCCAAGTAATTAATGGAAAAAGTTCAGTCTTTTCAACAATTGGTACTGAAACAATTGAATGTTGCCATGCGAAAACATAATCCCCAACCTTCTTTTCACTCTTTATACAAAAAATTCAGCTCAAATTGGATCATACAGTAAATATACAACCTAAAACTATAAAACTTATTTAAAAAAAAAAACAGAAAAAATGTTTGTGATCTTGGATTAGACAAACTCTTAGCTAGGATTTAAATGCATTATCATGAGCTAAATTTAATAAATTAGATTTCATAATCTGCTGTTTGAAAGACACCGTCAATAAAATGAAAGATAAACCTCACGCTGGGAGAAAACATTTGCAAAATAGCTATCTGATAAAGACTTCTACCCAGAGATACAGATGGCCAATCAACATATGAAAAGATATCATCATTAGTCCTTTGGAAAATTTAAACTAAAACCACAACTGGATACCATCTACCAGAATGACTAAAAATTTAAACTAAAACAACAACTGGATACACACCTACCAGAATGACTAAAATTTTAAAACTGATTGTACCAAATGTTGCCAAGGACAGGGAGCAACCAGAACTTTCATACACTGCTGGTAGGAATGTAAAATGGTACAGAAAATTGGAAAAACCCTTTGGAAGTTTCTTACGAACATACAACTACTTCTCCTCAGTATTTATCCAAGAAAAAGGAAAACATAGATCCACACAAAGACCTGCAAGTGCATGTTTATAGCAACTTTATGTATAAGACCCCTAAAGTGGAAACAACCTTAACGTCCATCAACTAGTGATAGGTAAATTTTAGTACACCCATAATTAAACACTAATCAACAATATAAAGAAACAAACTACTGATACCCAAAACAACATGGATGAATCTCCAAATTATTATGCTAAGTTAAAGAAGCTAGACATAAAAGGCTACATACTGTATGATTCCATTTGGCATTATGGGAAAGATGGAACTGTGTAGGCGGAAATCAGATCAGTGGTTGCCAGCAGCGAGGGTTGGGAGAATCAGTTGCTACAAAGGGACATATATATATTATATATAGTGTGTATCCACGAAGAGATCTATTTTAAGGAATTGGCTCACATGATTATGGAGGCTGGCAAGTCCAAAATCTACAGTCTATGTCCCATTTTGAGTCTGCAGGCCAGCAGGCTGTAAAACCAAGAAGAGCCTGTGTCCCAGTTAGAAGATTGTCAGGCAGGAGAATTCTCTCTTACTCAGGGGAAAATCAGCCTTTGGTTCAATTCAGTTTTTCAACTGATTGGGTAAGACTCACCCACATTGGGGAGAGCAATCTGCTTTACTAGTCTATAGATTTAAGTGTTAATCTCACCCAAAAACATCCTCACAGTAATACCCAGAATAATGTTCGAACAAATAACTGGTCACCACGTAGCCCAGTCATGTTGACACATAAAATTAATCATAACATCATCATAATAATATTAACACTACTAGTATATTAATTACATCCACTGATTTTTGTTGTTGTTGTTATTATACTGTATCAAACCAACCTGGTATTCCTGGAGTAAACCTACCTTTATTATGATATAGTGTTTATTTTAGAATTACTGAATGTAGTTTGCAAATATTTTGTCTAGTATCTTTGCATCTGTTTTCAGAATTATGTTGACTAGTGATTTTGCTTTTTTTTTTGTCCTGTCCTCATGTGTTTTGGAGTGTTCTAGCTTGATAAAATGAGTCAAGGATTTCTGACTGTCCTTAATGTTATATTTTTTTCACGTGTTTTAAAATTTTGATTGTTAGGCTTATTTTTCAGGGGGTTTTTATTTTTGTCTTTTCACTTTTCTGCCCACCTGCCCACAACCTACCCAGCCAGCCCTTCCCTGACCAGCTTCCACCTGAACTTTGGGATTCCGTCATGGACCAGATTTTATAATGGCAGTTTGGGGTTTCTGTTCCATAGTGACCTTGGGGACATCCATGTCATCAAAAGTCCAGTATGTGGCTAGGTTCAGTTTTTGACTGGGAGTTGGGTCTCCAGCTCCACTTTTCCAGACTTTCATTCTTCTAAAATCTTGGTCTCCAGGCAATGGGAAGCCATGGTTTCTTTCTTTCAGGGTTTCCACTCCACTTCCTGACTGCAAGCAATGTACTTTGTGCCAGTTGCCATCTTGTGTGTTTGCATCTTGGGTTTACCCAGCAGGAGCCAAACTCCCTGCTGATTTTAGACAAAGAGCCCAGTAGATCAGAGGCTTCTGGTAGTTTTTCTTCTGCTTCTGTTGAGCCAGACGTCACTTTTTAGAGTTCTATTTTTATCCCTTATCTGTCATGGCTTTGTGTTCATAGCTAAAGGATGGATCAGAGCATGAAATCATTGGGCTGTCTTGTCCCGAACTCTCTTTCCTATCTTTCTTATTTTCAATTCACTGCCTTGTTACACAGGGATTTAAAAGGGTATTTTACCTTATCACACTGACACAATGAATCAAATTGAGCAGATATTCTTATAACCCCAAGCGACAATTGAGCAAAACCAGAAACGAAGAGTTCAAGTGCCTCAGCTCAAGTTTAGTGAATGAATTGTTACCTGCAGAGCCTGGATGCCCACATGGAGCTCCAGAGTCTATCCCATTTTAGTTTACAGGTCCCTCTTCCCACCAAGAGAAATACAAATCATCATGGTACTTGTTAAGGTCCCCTTGCCCAAATATTCAATGCTTATGATACCTTGGACATTTTGTGATTTCCAAAAGAACAGTACCAGAGGTGAAAAGGTCTGATCTGCTATCACAACAATGATTTTAATTTAGATGCTGTCATTCACACTTCCTCCTCCTACTTAGCTTTCTAGTCCAAATGTCTATGCTCCAACATTCCATTAAGTTCAGCTCGACTCAATAAATGTCCACTGGGGTTCTGTCATGCTCAGACACCACTAGGTCTGGTCTACGGCTGGCCCAGAGAGGGGTGTCCTTCCAATCATGGGTAGGTGAGTAACCAGTTACCCAATCAAGAAATAATCTATGAATTCCTTTGTACATGCCAGGCTCCTCACTGGTCAAAATAGAGGATGGAAAGGCAAATCAGTTCACAGCGCCTGTCCACTCCATGGGAAGAGCCAATGTGGTCATCGATTACTGACGTGTAAGGTGGAAAATGAAGCATGGGAAAATGGACTACGTAAGGACAGATGAAGAGAGTTAGATTAGACCCAGCGATCAGCCTGGAAACTCTTGTTAGATTCCCGGCAAACAGTGATACCTGCTGGCCTTTGGTAGGGGCTTCAGAAATGTAAAGAGGAATGATCCTGAGATCACTGGGGGGCAAAGGACCACGGTCAAATGTGACACCCTGGTGCCGTTAGAACCCGCACAGCAGTCCCCAACAGGGAGGGAAGATCACTTTTCCCAAAAAGTCTTTGTGTGTGTTGGTAGGAAGGAGGTTGGCAAGAGAAGGGGGTGGGCATTTTAGCTCTACTCTGCAAGGTGGGCAAATCTGGACGTACTTTTGATTGTGTGCCCTACACCCAGCCCGTATAGAATCTCATTAAATACGGAATTGAATTGACTAGTCATCAAAGAAGAAATTTACTGCTTAAGAAAAATGTCAAGGAAAGAGGTGGAAGTTCAGCTTAGGACATTAGTTCGAATAAGGATTCAGTCTGAAAATTAAGGTTGTCATCAAAATCTTTTCACTGTCTACACATTTTGCACTTAAGGGTATTTTGGAAATTGCTTTCCTAAAGATTTCTTTTGGATACATTTCCTCTCATCATCCTTTGAGTCATGCCAGACACTACCTCTGATTTCTTTACTTATTCATTCGATCCCTGTGGAGAACTGCAACAACCCACATTAATCCAAACCAACAGAACAAAGGCTCTGGTTGAGATGATACAGAAACCATGAAAATGGCGGTGGACAGTCATGTTTCTAAAAAGTGACCTTCGAGCACATTCCCAGAAAAGCTGCCTGCACTGGTTTTAAACTCAGGCTTGCCGATGTCCTTCCATCTCAGGGACTCTAGCCACAACAGTGCTTCTGTGTTATCAGGAATTGGAGTTGCACCAAAATAGTATCGCACATGCAAGGAACTGAAGAGATGCTAATCTCATCCCTGCGTCTCCTTGTTTCTGGCTGCCTAAAACACCCCACATACTGTTACCTTTGTGATTTTAAATCCACAGCATTTAAAAGAATTATACATATGTCTGCGTGAACTGAATGACTTGGGTTTAAAAAACAACAACATAAGGGCAATGTTTACAATCAAATGTCAAACATTGTATGTGTAGATTTAGTGTTTTTTCTTAGCCACGAATAACATTCCAGACTGTAATTAATGTATCCATGTTCCTATCAGTACAGCCTTATTCCAGAACAAAAAGGGGTGGAGAGAGCTGGGGGAGCGGGGGGAGGAGGGGAACCAAGGCTATTTCTTTGGGAAAAGCTTTCTTAATTGGATTTGTGCTCTTTTCATAACAAGGTGAAGGTTGTGTTATGTGTCAAATGCAAGGACAGCTGTGATGCCTGAATCTGTGAGTCCATAGCCAGCTGCACTGTGTTTCTTGGGTGACTCGAGGGTACCAAGAACTAACGCAAACATCCCAAGACTGGTCAGATGCAGCTTAAATGACTATTTTAATAAACAGTCTTGCTGTCCACCAGTCAGGCAATGCTCGGTAGCATTTGATGAGCACAGTGCATAGCAGAGGACCATACAATTAATGCTATGTTTCACGGGAAAGATAGTCTTTGCCTTAACTCAACAATTCCTAACGTGGCCAACTAGGAATCACTTAGCACCTGGGGGTACCTAAATCTCCTGAATTGCAGATAAAATGTTGCGCATGGGTGCATTTGCTTGGTAGGGGGGACACCATAGCTTTTCTCGCATTCCGAAGGAGAATCCTGAAAAATTAAGAACTATCAGTCTAAAAAGATAAACAGAACAGACACATCTGACACAGCCAAAAAGCACTTGCAACACAACAAATTTTCAAGGACAAAACAATTCAGTGAGGCAATGAACTCCTACGTGTGCAAAGGGAAGGAACAGCCAGCTAAGGGGCTTTGCGGAAAGTGGGTCCTGAAAGGGAAGGGCCTAGAACAGAAGAGACAGACTTAATTTCTACAAGACCAGACGTGATGCTCAGTAAGTGGGACTAGCTCTGAGTACTTGTCAGGTAGAGTGTGGATTGGTAAGGCCTATGACAAACTCAAGTTTACACTTCTGTGAAAGGGGCTAATGCCATCCACTCCTGCCATTTTTGCTGTGCCAAAGGTGGAACAAAGTGTCAAGATCCATTGACCTTTTTTGTTTTAATTAAAGTTTATTGGGGTGACAATTGTTAGTAAAGTTACATAGATTTCAGGCATACAATTCTTACATCATCTCTATATCACATTGTGTGTTCACCACCCAGAGTCGGTTCTCTTTCCATCACCATATATTTGAAGGATCTATTGACTTCTGAAGTGAAGTCAGAAATCTAGATGTTTAGTAGGAGAGCTCTCAATGTATTAATCTTAAAACGAATTCAAAGTTGAAGCAAACCAACAGACCCTAACCCTGGAGGCTCAGAGCTGGCCAGCGGGCTCTCATCGTTGACTTTTGCTGTAAGTCTGGGATTTGAAAGAGTCCTGGGCCCGAGTTGGAAGTCAGTCGTCAACCTGTGGTTTGTAAAACAGGAAACGGGTTAGTCCCCTTGGAGAAGGTTCTGGAGGGGGAAAAGGTGGACTGTGTGCAGGGAACTGAGTGCCTCTTCAGATGACCTGAAAGCTCAGAGGAGCAGAGCAGTGGGAAATGAGACCTTGGAGCTGGCATGACCTGTTGGCCCCCAGCAGGCTGGGGGCGATTTCTCTGGAACAGGAGAATGCCAGGAGACTGCAGCGTTTGGGAAAATGCCTCTGCGTGCCGGACTCCCAGCCAAAGATGAGTCCTGGGAGGAAACTGAGACAGGCCTCTGTGACCAAGTGAATCAGAAGGGGAGATGTTGGCTAAGGAAGGGAGACAGAAGAGATGAGGGCCCCAAATGGCCATCAGAGACGACATGGACATGTCGAGTCGTCTGTGTGGGATGGTGTCGGAGCTGTGGACAACACCGGGGAGGTGGGGCATGACACCCTAGGCGGGGCTCTCTTCCATCATTCTGCACCTCATCACCTGTCACCAAGGGGCCTGGATGGGGACTTCTGTGGCCTCCCTTCTCTTTGTCCTTCTCGTGGGAAAGAAGTATTGTGATTTTAGCACACTACTGCACCCAGATTATGCTCTGCTGCTACTATAAAAAGGGTGTTTGCCTTACAAGTGTTTCTCCCTGAGAAAGACAGTTGCCCATGGGGACAGAAGCCATGGGGTAAAGGGTCAAAAAGCAGGAAGGAAGGGGGCCAAAGGGCTGGGAATGTCCCTAGATGAATACAGGGGTATCTGGAAACTAACTGAATGGCAACCAGAGGGAACAGCAAAGAAATATCCACATGATCATGGACTCCACCAAGAGGGCCTTGGGCGGGTTACACTGAGGATTGGTCCTTTCTGGTGACAGAGACTTTCTTTTTCCAGTAGTGTGTGAACACTGTGAGGACGTAAGTAGGACACCCGAGTTACGAGTTGAGATTTGGGATTTTCCCAGTGAAGATAAAGTCACTGGAAGGAGCAGGGGCCCATGATTGCCAACCCTTACCCAAGGGACAGTCCCTAGTGAAGGGACTAACAGAAATGGAGACTGTAGAGGAGTCAGAGAAAGAGAAAAAAGAGAGAAATGACCCATGGGCTTGTGCACTGTGGCTCTGTTGTTATAATTATTTAAGATCAACCATACCTGCGTGATGGGAAAAGGTGAGGATGAAAGAGGAGACAAAGAAGGACGAGGAAGAGAAAAGAAGAAACCATTTCATCATTACAAAGAGAAAATGTGGACAACAGCATCATCGCAATAAAATAATTCATCACGTGTGGGGGGGAGAGAACCAGGAAGAGAAATGGAACACCACCACTCGCATAACACTCGCCTTTTTGAAAATGCTCCCATACACCCTGTCTTCACAATACCTGGGTGACAAGTGGGCAGGCATTGTTTCACCCCAATGGGGAGACAGTGATCTCCACAGCCGGTGTGGGATTCTTCATGCATGTTTACCTGGTCTAAGAGCTGTTACTAAAATGGCTCCACATCTTTATAAAACAAGTCATGAGGATGTAATGCACAGCATGGGGAATGGAATAATATGAAAATAACTATGTATGGTGACAGATGGTGACTAGACTTATTGTGGTGATCACTTCGTAAGGTATATGAATGTCAAATCATGTGGTACACTTGACACTAATATAACATTATATGTCAACTATGATTAAAATTAAATTTACAAAAAAGAATATTTACTAAAGCCACACCAAAAATTATTTCCTGAAGAAATTATAACATGTGGAGAAGCAAAATATAAGACAAGAATAACATAAATGATAGAAAGGAATAAATAAATTAAACTGTTGAAAGCTCTTTAAAAACACGGGGTGGCTACACATACATTTGATAGAACAAACATTTTGCTTCAATCCATTATCCACTTTCTCTCCTGGTGGAATCTTTTGTGGAAAGGTGGGCAAACGCTAGTACATTGATACAGCATGACCCTGAGAAGGGAAAATCCAGGGAATTTTCAGATGAACTTTATGTATTATTTTCCTAAATATTAAAGCACATAGAGTTATTGCAGAAAAAGGCGGGGAGGACAGAATAGTATAAATAAGAAAATAAATCTCACCACTAACAGACAATATGAATACTGTGGTGTGTTTTCTTAGTCTTTTTAAATAATGCATAGAATCCTGTATGTACAATTTAGGGTCTTGTATTTTTCATTTAACATTATAATATAGGAAACCCTCATGTTGTGACAAATTATTTGTACACATTATCTTAATGATTGCATATAATAACCCACTGTACAGAATGATATTCTATCACATGTACCGTAATTTAACCATTTTTCTAGTTTGAGACACTTAGATTCTAGGTATGTAAGCAAAACTACAAAGAACTTCTCTATGCCTAAAGCTTTTCTATACTTCAGATCCTCTCCATAGAATGGGTTTCACACAATGTAATGACACATCAAGGCTATGGACAATTTAGGACTTTCCAAAGTGGCTGCATGGGTTCCTACTAGCACCCATGGTGCCGGAGAGTGCCAGCTCCGCCTTTGCCAGTGGGGCAGAGTCCTAGAATGTCATCCGATGGGCCCCTCCCTCTGAGGCCCGAGGAGAAGCGATGGGCCAGGGAAGACCCTGGGGTCCGAGAAAATTTCTTGCTCTAGGTCGGGAACCTTCCTCTGCTCCCCTCCTGCAGACCGCGAGCCTGGACCTTACTCCCAGCGCTTTCACGGAACTGTCATTTGGGAATCCCCCGTCTCACTGTTGCTTCCCAAGCCGGTGGGCAGGTGCTGTGGAATTTGCCCGAGGTCACCTGGGCCATTGCGCAGTGTGCCCCTCATGGCCAGAAAGGCTGTTCTCGCCACCCAAGGAATTTTGGGTGACAGGTCCAAAGCGTGGGTGGCTCCAGCGACTGACACCTGCGTGCAGGGACCCCGCCAGTCTGGTCCTTAGCTTCAGCCCGGGTCAGGGCCGACAAGCACTCAGTAGGTGCTCAATAAATGCCAAATAAGACAGTGACTGCAACTAGGGTGCAGGATGCAGCTAAAAGGAGTCTGCCTGGGTTTTGAACATATGGGAAGCTATCGTTTGAAGCTCTTTGCAGGCGTACCTGTCCCGGCGTTTGGCCCAGGGTGGGGTCCCCCATCGTCCTTTCCCTTAGCAGCAGCACCTTCTTGCCTGCGGACCCCGAACTCCCCCGCAGGAAGGTGGATCTGTCCGTCTGTGTAGAAGTTCTAATACGGATTTTTTGCCGGCCCTGAGCCTACCCGAAGTGCTCGGCAAGATGCGGGGGGCTGTGAGCGGGCGGCGAGGCTGGTGGGGTCGCCGGGGACGCGCGGGGCGGGGCGGGGCGACCGCCTGCTGGGGAGGCCCCGCCCTCCCGGGTCGGCGTACTTGGCAGCTGAAGGCGCCGCCAGGGGCTCGGCTGTCGGTGTCCTGCGCTCTCCAGGTGCGGATCCCGCTACCCACCCGGCTCTCTCGGCGCCCCAGACCCGGTAAGTCGAGGGCTTCTGCCTCCGGGCCCCTTGCCCGGCTCAAGGGTGCCCCAGTCAGGCGAACCTACAGGGACTCCAGGGACCTGGTCTCAGCCCACCGGCGAGCACGGGGAGCCCCCAGGCGGGAGTCGCGGCCACCCCTGTCGTGGGAGACTGGACAGATGGCCCAGCCTCAGGCCTCTTTCCCTCTGCCCTCTTCCCCTGCTGGAACTCATGCGTAGAAACTCATCTCACCACCAAACAACTACAGCATTTCTCCGTTATTAGTGAATTACAGACGCTCTTGTAGAAAATTTGGAAAATACCTAAAAGCATCCAAAGAAAACAAAAACCTCCTCAAATGCCAGTCCCCACCTGGTTTCAAAGACCTCCAGCTCAGGCAGTACACATGGGCCTCAAAGATAAGTTGTCGTTTTTGACCAGGAAGGTTCTGGGGCCTTGGCATCTTTCCGGGGAAAAGGCATGGGACATGGAGAACATTACTGATATCTAATCTTGATTATAGTAATTAGGGGAAATGTGCAACTTGCTGAAGAAAGTTGATCCAGTAGCAGCCGTGTGTATGTGCCCAATCCGGCACGTCTTGCATTGCCCCCCACCCCGACTTTTCAGACTGCTACATGTGAACTGATAGTATATTTTTGAGTCCACATTTAGGTAAGGAAGGAGCTCTCAGCTCCATTAATGAAGGGCCTTGTCAGTAGCCAAGGCTGTCATTTATGGTCACCGTGATGGGCAACTTTGCTGTGATCGTGCTGTTGCATGAATCCATGTCTAATGCCTGACTGGCCAGAAAGCACCTTGACTCTGGTCTGTGGATTTCTAATGATGGGGCAGAAACCTGCTGTTTCTGTCTGTTTCATGCTCCTCATCAGTGGTGAGCTGAAGATGGGTCTGAGGAAGACATTCTGAGCTTCTAGAATATTCAGGTATGTTTTGCTTTTGATAGGCTATTATCAAAGTAAATTGTTTTGAAAAGAAAGTACACTTTGAAGACATCAGAGAGACTCCTGTCATCTCAAGTGTCTGCAGGCAGAGCTGGTGGGACAGTTTCTGGGGGGGTTGGGTTTTCTGGTAGGTGAATGGAACATTTATTCATTCATGCATTCATGCATGCCTGCGTCCTATGAATTTTTACTGTGCTCCTACCATAAACCAGACACTGTTCTGGACCTTGGGGTATAAAGGAGAACAACACATGCAAAGATGGCCGCCCGAAAAAGCTTACATTTCAGTGGAGAAAACAAACAATAAACAACGAACATAATAAATTTTAAAAACTGTATTATATTAGCAGGCGATAATTAACGAGGGCAAAATGAAAGCAAGACATAGGTTCCCGGGAGTGGGGGAGGAGAATGAAAATTATGCTGGATTATTAGCAATTACTGACTGCCTTAAACCTTTTTAGGAATAAGCTGGATTGCAGATACATATATAATGATATTGATCGTATATTTTTCATAGTAAATAATGCTAATAAAATAAATAATATAAAAATGGTTTACATTTTATTGTATAAAAATATGCTATATTGGAAGAGGTTTTCATTTGGTTATCCCCCAGGTTCTCTCCAGAGTGTATTATACTTTATCATTTGCTCTCATGTCTACAGTGTAGTTGTCTTGAATCTAACACTTTGCATTCTCATTTACTGTGGCAAATCCGTGTTGAAACACTCTGGGTGCTGGAGTGGGGACAAGCTGAACTCCTGGAAGGAAATGCCCAGGCAAGCCAACCAATTATTACAATACAAGTAAGACAAAGTGCTATGAGGGGTCACAGAGGGTTGGGATCATTGGGTTTGGGGTTCACACACAGGTTGGCATAAGAGTGGGCTTGCCAGTAGACTTTTGACAAGCAAATATGGTGGTCAGGCGTCTCTTGCAAAGACAGAGGAAAGCCTGGGGTTTGTTCCATACCTCACAAAACCCTGTGGTGTAGTCAGGGTAGATTCCATTATTCCCAGTTTTCAGATGAGAAACTGAGACTCCCAAATTAATTTGCTGAAAGTGAGAGTCTGTCTGGCCTCCTTCTACATGACTTCAGCATCCCTCCAGAGTCTGGGAATCCTACTGTCAGTCAAAATGCTCGTCCTTTTTCTCATGTTGCGTTTGACTGGGTCCCTCTCAACACCTCGCTGGTTTGCATTTCCATCCTTCACACCCTGAAGCCCCCTCTCTATCACCTATGGAGAGGTCTCGGAAGCTCCTGGTCCAATGAACAGACGTGGCAGCCCTTTTCATGTGCGAGGACAGTCAGATGTGCCTCTGTGCAGGTTTCATCCCGATTCCTTGAGACCCTGACAACCTTAATGACTCACTGCCTCTCAGGAGAGGTCAGGTGGGAAGACCAAGACCAAGCCAGCCAACTGCCCGAAGGCTTTGGGGACCCCTGTTGGCTCCTTTTCTGAAAGGAAGTAACTATGTCTCCAGAATTTGGACACAGTGTTGTAATAATGACGCGGCTGACAAATTGCTTCCAAGGAAATTTGGCTCATTGGATTCTTGACTCAATATTGATTCTTGACTCAATAAAATCGTATTCAGCCATATTAGGTTTATCCATAATTGTTTTTACCCTGATTCTGCTTCCTGAAACAAATAAGGCCTAATGATGATTTCAAGACCTGATGCTCTTTCGAGGAAATGCTTAGGGAATGCTGTTAGGACTGATAGGAATGTTATCTGCCTCGATAAGGAAGCTAAGGTCCGGGGATCGTGTGGTTTATCTCGGACTGAGCTGGAACTCAGATCCCTGAGCTCTGAATCTGACATCCCCCCTCCCCTACTCACCCCCAGAATCTGCCCCTCTCAGAAGAAAGCTTGGCCTGTCCAGTAATTGCTGAAGAAAGAATGAAAGGTGGCAATGCTGGGAAATCTGCTCTAGGAGCTTTCAGGCTGTTATCAGTGTGGAAGAAATGCAGAAGGCTGGTGTGTGCCAGGACAGTGTGACGTCACCCGCTGCCCCCTTCTCCTCTGGGTGCCTTACAGAAGCAAGGCCCAGGTGGGTGGAGGCCCAGCTGGTGTCCATTTACAGCTGTTAGCTCAGCTAGCAGCCCAGAGCCCTATATCCTGAGTGACTTCCAACAGCTCTGGGTCTAAGGTTTAAAGAGAAAAAAACGTGTGCTAAACTTCACTAGGGGCAGTGTCTATGCCTCATGAACAGTCTCAAACCCAGGCAGAAGCAGAAACTTCTAGACACCCCCCTCCTTTCTGGACCCAATAAGGCCAGTTTGAGAATGTTCAGCCAAAGTCTGAAAATCAAACTGGTTGTTTTTAGAGTTGGACCTCCCTGGTTCCTGCTGTGTCTGTTGCCCCAGCCCCTATTCACTGTGCAAGGTACAAAAAAACCTGTGGTTTTCCCCAGGGGGAGAAGGGGTCTCCTATGGCATATTTAAATCAGAAGCTAGTCCCCATTTGGGTAGACCCAGTTTTACAAGTAGCCGGTTCCTCAGTACCGTTGAGCCTAAATAAAGAATCCATTTCCTCTCTGCAAAGACCTGAGAACTCCGTTTTCTGTGCTAATAAAATGTGAGTCCATGGCTAAATGATTCAATTTTAGATGTATTTTTGATAAGACTTGACCTTGGGCTAGTCAGCTCTCCTCTGTGGAGCCCTGTGTTCTGTAAGTCGAAATTGTTGGATCAGCTGCTCTCCAAGTCCATTTAAGTCCAACAGGCTAAACCGATGGCCACTAGGTAGCATTTTGTCCTTATAACAGAAGTGAACTTGGGGATGGGACATACGCCCCCAGCTGCCATGCAGATTGGGATATGTGCCGTTCACACCACGCTGAGTTTTAGAGGACATTGCCAAACTCATTTTGAGACTCATTACACAAAAACACCATGTGACCCAATATGTAGACCTGGCGGGGCACAGAGGGCATCTAGCAAAATCCATACAAGAAATTAAGTGTAAAGTAAGAAACAGATTATTTGTTAAAGTTGTGGACTTGTTATTTGAAAGACAGTTAATTAACTTGACTTTTCTGGCCCAGCATAAAGCTCTGACAGGCTCGTCATAATTTAAGATGCCAGCGTGAGTTAGGATGGGGGCAGCTGAGGATATAGTACAGACTTGAGAATTTCTCATGAGATCACATCAGGGGCATGTAAAGCCGAAAAAAGAAAATCTGAAAAACAAACGAGATGGGACAATTATGCTATGAAATCATGTTTCTCTTCTTGTAAAATTTCCCCCAGTATCCTGCAGCTTAAAAGACTGATTAGTCCTGTTTCCGAAAGTCGCACACCATAGCCCCAGTGGTTCTCAGTCTTGGCTACAAGTTAAGATCACCTGGGAAGCTTTTAAAAGTCCCAGTGCCAGAGAGGAACACTGACCAAGGACATCGCTGTCTTTGGAGGGGGGATCCAGGCATTGGTGTTTTTTTAAAGCTCCCAGGTGATTCTAGTAAGTCACGCACCTGGGAACTTGTTAGAAATGCAAATTCTCAAGCCCACCCCAGACCTTGTGGATCAGAAACTCTGAGAGTGGAGGCAGCGATCTGCATTTTTACAAGGTGATTCTAAAGCGTGAGCAAGGCTTGAGGATGGTTGGCCTGGCAGGTTTTCAAAGCAGACGTTTTTGGTTGCTTCCTCCAGCCACTGAGGAGTCCATCTGGTTTTACGTAACAGGTCTTCATGGTCAACTCACCAATGTGAATTGATTGCAGAAGTTCCCCTGGACGTGCTGTGGGTTCTAAACCAATTTACCTTTGGACATTGCACGCCATAATTCTAGTCTCACGTGGTGCTGAAGCGATAAGAACACTCTAACGGTAATTGGCGGAAGGATTACTTGCCAGTTGTGGTCATTCTGGGTTTTTGGAAGAAAATTAAACTATTCGCTCAAGGCCTGTTTTCTGGTGCAGGGTTCTATGTATTCATAAGTGGTTTCCGGTCATTTACAAAGAAAATATTGGACATCACATTTGGAAAGCTCAGCTGTCCAGAGCCCATATCTTGAGTGATTTCTAGCAGACCATCAGCTCTGGATCTAAGGTTTTAAGAAAAAAAAAAAGTTACCAAGTGATTCCTGCCTACCCATGGCTAGAAAGGGGCAAAATGCTGGTTTTGTATAAGCGTCTGTTGCAGCTTAGCCCCTGACAGATCTCTGGACACAGACTCAAAAGCCCCAGAGGTGTCAGGAAAGCCACAAACACGTGTATTTCTCATTCCCGACTGCTTCTCCACAATGTAAAGAAGAGAGCCAGTGTGGTCAAACAAAGGAGAGCCAAACCTCAAACCCCAAATCCCTGGCTGCTGTTCCTTAATGAGGTGGGAAAACCAGCACACTGACACTCGGGACACTCAGTAGGCACCACCGTGTGCCTCACTATGTACCTGGTGAGAGATCCAACAGCTGCAAATGGTGCTGTTTCTCCTTATTTGCCACAGGGAGAAACTTGGGACTGAGCTGGCCTGAGGAACCTGGCCAGGGTCGTGTGGCTGTGTGGCCACTGCAGGGTCAGGATCCAAACCCGGCAGAAGGTGTAATTCTAACATCTTGAGTGCCCTCTGCTCCTCCCCTCAAGGGATGCCAGGCTGTGGTTCTGGGAGGGACACAGTTGTCCCTCCTCAAAGGGACTTAGCTACAGCTGGGTAGGCAGCTCGTGGCATCTGTTGAGTAGACAAGTGGGCCATGAAGAATCAGGCCCCACCCGTCAAGAGGTATTAAGAAGTTCAAGGACAGCCCCTGTGTTGCTATGTGCCAGGCACCCCACTATGGAGGCTGCAGGGACACGGAAGGAGGACAGAGATGATAGCCATGCTGGAGTCGACAGGGGCATAGTGCCCTTCACGGCTGTGGTGTGTGTGGTGCTAACCCAGCCCCAGGCATCAGAGAGGCCTCAGGGAGGAGGTGAGAGCAGAGCTGAATTTTAAAGCATGACGAGGCACCATTTAGGAGTTTCGTGAGCCAAGAAAGAGGGGCAGCCGTCTTTGGAGACGGGCAACGATGTGCCAACATATATGGGGTTCCTCAAGTGGCCAGCAGGGGTCTAGGCCACATGGCAACAGAGGACCAGGAGAGGGAGGCAGGGCCCCTCCTATTTAGGACTGAAATCCATGTTGAAAATGGGGTACTTCACCCTAAAGGTGGGGAGGAGCCAAGGAAAGCCTTTGAGCTGAGCACTGACATGACAGGATTTGTAGTGAGGGTGACTCCAATTTGGGGTTGGCTAACGCAGTCACCCAGCTCACTGAGGTGTGGGGCAGGCTCTTCTAGGAAGGTCAGGTGTTGGGTTTGAGGAGGCTGGGGATGGCCAAAGGTAAATGAGTCCTTGGCAGGTCACTGGACATACTGTTCTGGTGCTCAGAGGGCACCTGGGGTCATGGCCATGTGCGTGAACCTGAAGGAGCAGGTGCAGTGACCAGGGCGAGGGTGGATGGAGAAGAGAGGAGGGCCGGCCGTAGAATTCTGGTGCAGCAACATTTCAGAGATGGATAGAGGAAGAGTGCCCAGGGGAGGTGCCACGCGTCTTCGCCTAGCACTGGCTTCACTACATGTTGGAAAATTAAGCCAGTTCTACAAAGAAGTAGCTCTAGGTCCAATCTGGAGGTTTCTGAGGCTGTCATTTGTCCTAGGCAAGACAATGTGTGACGCCACAGTCCCCATCCTAGCTGGGTAGGCCTGAGCACCGCCCCCCAGCAATGTATATTGAAATTTCTCTTTCCACAGCAGTTCTGCTACAGAGTATGCTCCCAAGCACACTTTTCACCCTTAGTTCCAGCAGCCACCCCAAAGGTGCTGTACTCAACTGCTTTGAAGGTCCTGAGAAACGAGTAAAACCACTTAAGTCTGATCGGCTCCTGGTGGCCCTTCCGTGTTGAATTTGGAGTGTGGCCTCATCACCTGGTCCTGAGGATTTTGTTTTCCAGCAGGTACTGTGGGTAGAGGCCAGAATTTTCTCAAACAAAAATGAATAAAGCCTGTCTTAGCTTATCGGTGATCACAAGGCCACCTAGATGGGGGTTTCAGAGCACACGAACCCACCGACAGAATGCCAGAGCTAACTTTGACAATTCCCAGGCCTATTATATAGGACAATGACATCCAGATTAAAATGGTAGGAAAACTGTCACCTTCTACTTGGCCCATGAGAGCCATTCAGGTGGGGGCAGGGGGCAAAGCGGAGGCAAACACAGCATAGGCTGGAACACTGGCCCCTGAGCGGTGAGCTTGACGTGAAATCTCACAGAATCATCCCGAAGGCTGCCATGTGCTAGGGAGGGCTTTCCATCCAAACGATGTTCCCTGGTGGAACAGACCACCCATTGCACGTTACCTCCCAAGACGCCTGACAGCACCTCAGTCTGAGCAGTAGTAGAAACCACCAGGCAGTAGCTGTATGAAATGGGTGATTTTCCTGGGTCCCTTGGAGGACGACGATGAGGCTGTTTCTTGCCCCATTGTTTAAGGAGTTAGTGGCACACCATATCCAGATCTGGGTGATAGGCAGAGTGAAGTGGGTGCATATCACGGGTACCTTGCACAGTGGGAGTTAAAGGCATGCGGGTACACATAGCAACACGAGGGGGTCATAAAGTCACAGTGTCGAGGAGAAAAGGAAAGACAGAGGGAGATACATAACGTGATACCATTTACAAAATGTGTTAGTCTGCCATAACAAAATATCATAGACAGGGGGCTTAAACCACAGAAATATATTTTCTCCAAGTATGGGAGGCTAGCAAGTCCAAGAAGAAGATTCCAGCAGGGTTTGATTTCTGGTGAGAGCTCTCTTTCTGGCTTGCAGACAGCCACCTTCTCAAGGTATCTTCACATGGCAAAGAGAGAGATCTCTCTTCCTCCTCTTATAAGGCCACAGTCTTATTGGATTAGGGTCCCACATTTATGACCTCACTTAACCTTAATTGCGTCCTGAGGACCCTGTCTCCAGGTACAGTCACTTTTGGGGTAAGGACTTCAACGTATGAATGGGGGATGGGGGACACAACTTGGTCCTTAGCACATAAATTAAAACGCACACGTACAACACAATGTCTGTATGAGAGGAACTCCTTCTGGTGGTCACTTAAGGAGGTAAGTGATGGGAGTGGTGAATAGAAAGAAAAGGGAATCAATTTATCGATTGATCAAGAGAGGGTGTTATGCGTCCCCAAGGTGGCACATACCATGGACTGAGATTAAAAAAAATTGTGTGTGTGTGTGTGTGTGTGCATAGGTGTGGGTTTTGACATACTTTTTGATTCCTGGGTTGCAATTTTCTTTTAGAAAGTTTGCCTGGGAAGTTCGCTCTCCGGTAGTGGAAGCTTGAAGTCCAGGATGATCCTGTCCAACACCACGGCCGTGACACCCTTTCTGACCGAGCTGTGGCAGGGGACAGTTCAACAGGGCAGCAACACGTCTGGCCTGGCCCGCAGGTCCCCTGCTGACAGTAACGGGGAGCTGGAGGCTCTCTACATTCTCATGGTGCTCGGCTTCTTCGGTTTCTTCACTCTGGGCATCATGCTGAGTTACATCCGCTCCAAGAAGCTGGAGCACTCCCACGACCCCTTCAACGTGTACATAGAGTCCGACACCTGGCAGGAGAAGGACAAAGCGTACTTCCAGGCCCGGATTCTGGAGAGCTACAGGGCATGTTATGTCATTGAAAACCAGCTGGCTGTGGAACGACCCAACACACACCTTCCTGAGATGAAGCCTTCATCATGACCCCACAACTGGTTAGACCTCGACAAAGCCTACTCGACAATCTGATTTTTCTAATCCTTTGCCTCTTATACTCTTTATTGTATGGATACAATTGGAGGTTTTTGCTACTGTAAAGGGTGAGGGATGGGTCAGTAACATTATTTCTCTAAAATCATATTCCTTCTATAATGGACTGTCACCTGCTAAGCAGGATGTGTCCCGGCCTTGATAATTTTAGCATAAGCCCTGAGATCATGGCCTCTGAGAATAAGAGCTGTATTTCCCAGACTCCCTGCAGCTAGCAAGGGCACGTGATGAAGTTCTGGCCAGTAGAAGTGGGAGTGATGGAGGTAATTCCCAAGTGAGCCTTGAAAAGGAAAGGATGTATCCTCCACTTCCCTTTCTCCTTTCCCAGTGGCTGGGGCATGGATGAGGTGGCAAGCCAGCTTTGACTCTGGAACCCGACAGTACATTTATAGATGGCAGAGCAATAAGAGTCTGGGTCCCTGGGCGATCCCACAGGACAGCGTCTCCCAACTTTCCTGGACACACACCAGCTCAGACTTTATAGGAAAGAGAAACTAACTCCAGTCTTCCTTAAGCCACTGTTATTTTGGTTTCTGTTAAAGTAGCAGACTCAATATCCTAACTAATATACTTCCCTTATAGGACTGAAACCAAAGGCATTATATTTCCACGTTTGTCACAAGCACAAACCCTTTCTTGTTACAGGGCAGTACTTATATCAATTCGACCCTCACTACGTGGCTCTGTTCTCCTCTTCCTTCCTGCTTCCCACTGCTCCTGTGTGCCTACGTTTCATGAATCCCCACCGCCAAACACACACACAGAAACACACACAGATACACACACAGATACACGCTCACACCCACAGATGCACATGTGCACACAGAGAGACACACACACACACGCACACTTCCAACTCATGTATCCCAGTCTCAAAGGAACTCACTCCCTACAGAACTGAGATGCAGGAGAAAAAAATCCTGGTTTCAGAATGAAAGGTGCTCAGTTATCATGGCAGGAGGGAAGGGCCTACGCATCATTTCAAGAGCCTGGGAGAAGGAGTGGGTGTAGACAAATGGAAATACATGGAACTGAGGTGGCAGGGTGGCAGGGCCTTTTGAGATAATCGGTCTATTGTGATTGAATTGTGTCCCCCCAAAAGATTCGTTCAAGTCCTGACCCCTGGTGCCTATGACTGTGACCTAATTTGGAAATAGGATCTTTGCAGATGTCATTAAGCTAAGATGAGGTCATTGGGGTGGGCCCTAATCCAATATGACTGATTTTCTTAGAAGAAGAGGGAGAGTTAGACACAAACATGTGGGGAAAACCTCTGTGGGAAGAACCACACAGACATGCGATGACAGAGGCAGAGATTGTAGTGATGTAGCCACAAGCCAATGATTAACGGCAACCACCAGAAGCTGGCAGAGGCAAGGAGGGATTCTCCCCTGCAGGTTTCTGAGGAAGTATGGCCCTATGACACTTCGGCTTCAGGCTTCTGGCCTCCAGTACCGTAAGACGATGAGTTTGTATGGTTTTAGGCCACCTTCTTCGGAATTCTTTGTTACAGCAGCCACAGGAAACTCATACAGTGCCTCTCACCTCACCCCAGCGACAGCTGCTTTCCTCTCAGCCCTTCTTCTCCTCACAAGGCAAGATTCCTTCACAGATGAGAGATGGGGAAGGGGTTGGGGGTGGAGGAAGATGGTACCAGGAGGAGTTGCTCATGGCAGTAGAAGAAAGCCTCGTTAGCGTGACCCAACCTGAGGGCGTCACAGAGCATGTGCGCCCTTGAGTTTCAGCTTCTCCAGCTATCATGGGCAGCGCTAGCTCTCTACAACATCCTGAACGCTCGCCTGCTTGGGCGTTCCTGAAGAGAGTGGAATGTTTAAGTAAAACGCAGCTGTTCAAAACCTGCACATAATATAAATTAAAAGCAACACATAGCATGTTGACCATCCTTAGATGGACAAACCGGGCCCAGCCCAACTCCAGTCCTTGTTTCATGTGACAGACAGTGATTCCCTAGGTGTGCTTGGAGCAGGGACTCAACATGTCTGGGGCAGAACCCCGACACAGATTACTATAGTCCTTGAAATGGGTGGTTCTTTTGGGTCATGGCGTCCTTTGAAAAGCTAATGAAAGCTAATGATCCCCCACACACACACCCCAAAAGTACACACACGCACAACATTTTGCCCACCATCTTGGCCATTTATGAGCCACTGGAAACCCATTTGACTGCTGTGTGAGTTCCCTGCTCTTGACAGACACATATCACCCATATTGAAGGAAAGGCAGGCCGGGCGCTGGGGTGTGGAGAGGGAGCCAGAGCACATGTGACCCACTATATGTTTCATAATGTCACCCTGACTTTGATGTTGCAGACCCAGGACTGGCTCCTTATCACCAGTTCAGTCTCCCTCACTGAGATTCCTGCAGCTTTTCAGGCAGCGGGAGCTCCCTTGAGCCTTATCCTGCCTGTCCTCGAGGGACCTGCCAGCCATGCAGCTCACTTCCCCACACCCCTCAAACTTCTTACAAGCTGCAAATTTTCAAATGCTTATTACGTGTTTAAATTATAGTTTAACACATATAAAGTGCTTGCTATGTCCAGGGGCTGTTCTGAGCTCTTTAAAAATAGAATCTCAACGTTTTGTATTCAATATTGTCTGTACGTATTGGATAGGGCAGCATGCCTTTTGAAATATTAATAAGATCTTCTTTGAAAATGTAATGTCTTTTATCATGATCTGTGGTGTGTGTTCTCTGAATATCACTATACTTTTAGAAAGTGGATGTGGGTTCTCGGGGGCTCTGATGAGGCAGCCCCAGGGGTTTGGGAATAAGGATGTCAGATTGCCCATGGATAGTCCAACCCTGTGTCGACCCCCTGATACCCACATATAGAAAGCAACAGAGCAAAGCCCCAGATGGAGATGGAGGCAGACTGTTGAGCCCCCTCCTTCCAAGGGGAAGGCACTTTTGCTGCTGAACTTAATGCATTTCCAGCTAGCCAGGAATGTGGTGAACTTAAGGGTTTGTTTTTTTTTTTTTTTAAATAAGCTGGAAATCTGGATATTTACTTGAAAGCTCCTGATTTTTAAATATGGGCAATTATTAGATTAGTGCAAAAGTAATTGTGGTTTTTGCAATTATTTTTAACCTTTTAAACCACAGTTCCTTTTGCACCAACCTAATAATTCCTTTTTTTAAAATTATGTGGGCCAGACACAATATAACCTAGAGCTGAATTCTGCCCAAAGACCACCAATTTATAACCTCTGCTTTAAAGAGAAAGAACAGCTCCAGGCCAGCCCTAGGCCATCATGCTTGATAGAAAGCAGAGCCAGAGAGGGGACGCTGTATCTGAAGGGCCGCCCTGCCTTGGTGGCAGAAGAGGCGAAATCACTGGCAGCACTCTCCCAAATGTGGTCCTAGCTAGTGGACCCTCAGGTCCCAGCCCTGCGACGAGAGGCTGCATCAGGTTGCCTTCTCCTGGCACCGTGAGGACATCCCATTCATCCGACTCTCCTTTTGGGACGTCAGACCCCTCACTCTGTCACTCTAGAAGAGTGTGTCACAACTCTGTTCCTTCGGTTTTGTTCCTTAGATTCTCGGAACTAGTGTGGGAGTCTGCCCTAGAGTGGTAGACCCACTATGTGCAGGCAAATCAGGCTTCTGAGCTAATGGTGGACTGGGGTAAATTAGCCAACATTCACACCTCGACTGTCCCAGAGGAACCTCGCCTGGCTCGGGATGGCTTCTAAACTTCTCCAGAACGATATGCAATTCACTGGATAGTTGACTTTGATGAGCTCGCTCCATCAAGTTTCACGACACCATTACCTGTCTAGTTAACTGTCACTTAACTGCTGAGGAAACAGGCTCAGCAAGGACACACTCAAGGTCATTGCTTGTTTAAAGGAGGAAGCCACCAGGAGCTCTGCTTCCCGAACTTCTGGCTCTCACCTTCCTGCAGCTGCTTTAACAGGCCAAGGGCTCCTGCAGGCCTGTGAGTGGGGAAGGAATGGAAGGCTGTGCTCGGAGGTGAAAGGTAATCAGTGTTGGCCTCAAAAGCAAAGCGTTACTAACTAACCACTGTCACTCCAAAAAATTTTAATTAAAACAAATAAATAAAGAGCAAAGACTGTCACCACTACAAAGGAGAGGGGACTGTGAAGTTACTGATTTTATTCTTTCGTGTACACTAACACAACTTGATAATTTTATAGGATATCATTTAGTAATATCAGACAACTTTTTCTCAAATAAGGTTCTGTACCATCTGCACTAGTATATATTCAGAGGTCTGCTTAGAGGGACACGAGGTAGTCCATCATATGAGCCAAGCCATTCAGAAAGAAAAGAGAAAAGAAAAGAGAGACGAAGGGAAGGGAGGGGAGGAGAGGGAGAGGAGAGCCAAAAGGAAGCGAAGTTTCAGACTGAGAATACAGTTTGATATGTTGCCTTTGCACTGGCTCTGAACTTCGTTCTCCTGTCCTGACACGATGGTAATTCCACAGTGGCCACAACAATAGTTAGAAATGAGCTGAAAAGCAGTAATGGATTTCATTATCCTTGAATCCCAGGCAAGGCTGTGTTGTGTGCAGACTAATGTATATGGCTCTCCCTCCCTCTCCCTGTCTTTAATCCACATCAGTAGCTGACTTCTCCGTGGGCACAAATGAGATGTAAATACTCCCTTAGATGTCAAGACTAAAGGAGAAAACCAAAGGTTAGGAGGGCATGAGGACAAAAGAAATGTACAGAAAGCTAGGAATGGATTGATAAGGAGTGGTAAAATTGTTAAGTAAGCAGGCTCATTGGACAGGTAAAGCAAGTCTAAGTACAAAAAGGAGTCAGGCAGTTTAGAGCAATAGTCCCCTCACCCCCAGTCCATGTGCATTAGCGCGTCTGTCTACTTGAGGTCAGAAAAGCCAGAGCCTGGTAATTACAAATATTTCCCCAACTATTGGGTTTCTTCCGCCATTCTACGTGTAGAGGCAGGAGCTCTGGGTGCGGCTGCCCCCTGGTGGTCATGTTGAGGCTATTTCTCAATGCACGTTGCGAGAGCCCTGAGCATGGGAGCCAAGGGGCTGGATGGGCTTTAGACATTCTCAGGAGACTACACTTCTATTCCCTTGTCAAGTTCAGGGAGCCAGGACGGAGTAAAACCTAGAAAGAGAGAAGCCGTGTTCTGGAAACGTGTTATGAAGCGCCTCTTCTGAACAGGGAGCTCAGAATTCTTGGGCCGTTGCTGGGACACCCCCCACACCTTCCTTTGTGCTGGAACCTGCTCATCCCCCTTCCTTTTCCGGGAATAACTCTTTGTCATCCTTTCCATCCTGGAAAACAATCTCTCACCCAGACCTTCGCGCCTCTCACGTCGGGCCCGTGACCACCATGCTGTGTGGAGGCGGGATCCCACCCCTGGACACCGCAGAGCCTCTGACGGTCTGGTCACTTCTCCTCGCCCCGTGGGTGAGGGATAGCATCCCGCTCCAGGGTGGCCCAACACACGACCCCCGACGCTGGACAGATGAGATCGATGGCAGTCTATTAGTCTCGCTCGTCCCTGGAGTAGGACTGTGGCTACCGGCAGAAGGCGTGCCTTTCTGCAGTTTGCTCAAACGACAAGACGTGGACGCTGAGGGCTCTGTAACTGCCTTTGACCTTTGTTTCTTTTGCACCCTCACACCTGCCACTGAGAGCAGACGATGCTCGGCAACCCAGCCCACAAACAGGACTGTTCTACGAGTCAGCACTGGGTTGTCCTCACGAGTGGGGACAGAGGGACATATTAGGTGCCCCAGTGGAGCAGTTTCATGCCTTCCGATGGCCTTGCAGAATCATGACAGGGAGGGAGAATAGGCAGCAGTGGGCTTTTCACCTTGTATAAGATTTAAAATCTAAGCTGCTTTCCTGAAGAGGCTCGGCAGGTGTTGGCAATAATAAACTGAGTGTTTCCTATCAGGCCTTGTCATAGGGAGGAGGAATGGGAAAAGTTGCGGCTTGTCTAGGGCTCATCCAAAGCTGGGGCTGGGTCCCAGTCCCCCCCTGCCCCAGTCTGCTCGCCCACCCCCGTCTCCCCATTGAGCATTGCCCCCTTCACACTGGACAGTCCTCAGAAACAGGCTGCTTTCTTACAGTTCTCAACATTCCCTGCACTGGGAGGGGCTGCCTGGAAGTGGGCTAGGGCTGGGCTCACCTCCCAGCTCAGGGAGGCTTCCCCCAGGACAAAGGAGGGCGCTCTGAGGTAACCTGGCAGTGAGAGGCCTGAAGGCAGCACGAAGAGTGGAGAACGTGCCCTCTTTGGGGAAAACCCAGGAGATCCATAGAAGAGAACCCAGGTTTCCAGCCTGCTTTTTAAACGCACTTTTTGTGTGAGAATTTGCTGAGTGATTATATTTGTTTCCGGTGGCTGCTATACCAATTACCATAAAATCGGTGGCTTGAAACAACGGATAAGCCAGATGTCCAAAATCTAGGTGTCAGCAGGGCCACGCTCCTTCTGGAGACCCTAGGAGAGGATCCTTCCTGACTCCTCCAGCTTCTGGTGGCTCCAGACACCCGTTAACTTGTGGCCGCGTCACTCCAACCTGGCCTTTTCCTCTGTGTCTTTGCTTCTTCTTATAAGAACACCAGTCATCGGATATAGGACTCCACCTTCATCCCAGATGATCTCATACACAGACCCTGCCTTAATTACATCAGCAATGACCCTATTTCCAGACAAGGCCACATTTTGAGATTCTGAGTGGACATGGATTCTATTCAACCCACTACAGTGATTTGAGTCCCAGGGTTTAGAACAGTGCCAGGCACATAATAAGCACTCAATATGTGATGAGTATCACTTGTTCTCACCAAATGGAAGTTGCTACTAGAAACCCAATTGTGATTTTTCTCAAGTGAGGTTTTCACTGCATAGCCTCATCCCTCAGCAAACACGCCGTATCATTGTAGCTGGTCACTCAGGGTCCAATAAGGAAAACAGAAACTCACTCTTTATATGGAAAGAGAAATTAATATCGAGAATTGGTTAAGCAGGTGTTAAAGAACTAAAGAGGCAGAAAAGGGGAAAGAGGCTGAGAAAACAGGAAGATACTAACTTCAGGGAGCGGCTAGCAAACAGAACAAAGGGAAAATGTTGAGGGTCTTATTACCTATCACTTCTGTGTCACCAGCTGCCCTATAACCATACGACCCAGCAATTCCACTTCTGGGTATTTATCTGAAGAAAACAAAAACAAAAAGAAAAGAAATAAAAGATATATGCATCGCTATATTCATTGCAGCATCATTTACAGTAGCCAAGATATGGAGGCAATCTGGGTGTAACCTAGGTGTCCATCAATAGACGAATGGATAAAAAAGAAATGGTGCATATACACAATGGAATATTACTCAGCTATGAAAAAAGAATGAAATCTTGCCATTTGCAACAACAGGGATATCATGCTCAAGAATATCATGCTAAGTGAAATAAGTCAGAGAAAGACAAATACTATATAGTTTTACTTATATTGAAATCTAAAAAAAAACAAAAAGAAAAGAAAAACACCCAACAAATGAACAAACAAAACAAAGCAAAAACAGACTCATAGAAACAGAGACCAAAGGCATGGCTGCCAGAGGAGAGTGGGTGGGAGGATAGGTGATAAAGGTGAAGGTGACTATAGCCAATAATATTGTGATAAGTTTGCACAGTGACGGATGATTACTAGAATTAGTGGGGTGATCACATAGTAAGATATGTAAATATCAAAACACTGTATCGTACACCTGAAACTAATATAACTAATGGAAGATTGTATGCCAACTCTACTTAAATAAAAAATAAAATAATAAATCCTCACACAGGCTGCCTGAAGCAGGGAAGTGGAAGCAAGAGGGTTCCGTTAGGGCTGAAGTGTAAACAAAGCCAGGGGTCAGAGGCTGTATGCTGGACACACACTAGTTTGCAGATTCCTGCCTGTTTTACTTTAAAGGGCGGCTTTTCTGATATTTGTGGCAAAGAAAGGACAAAAGAAAAATCCCAAAGTTTCAGCTATTAAGCAAGTCCCCAAGAGCAGGTAGGAGAGAACCCCATCCCGTCAGGAATTTGGGAATTCAGGGAGAAGCAGAGGGCACACACTCAAGGGCTGATTCTACATTAAAAGAGAAAAGAAAAGGAGGAGAAAGAAAAGCATCATCACGCAATCAAGTCAACGGGAAGGAGGGAGGCTACATGGGGCCAGGGAGGAAACGAGGCAGAAGACACGTTCTCTTTGATCGCAGGATCTTTGGGAGAAGTTGTAGCAGGTGTGGAAATTTTGTGTGTTTTGATGCAGCCAGATGAAGGTAAGAACATTTGATGGCTTCATTTTCTAAGTTGATAACTTGAATCAAAGACGTTGGGGCCTTATACAGCACTGAAGCAGTCAATGTTATACATTGGCTAAGGTTTTACTTGGAAGAGACTCAAAGTGGATGTGCTAACTGAGCAAACAGCAACCCTTGAGCCTGTGCATGTCCCCCTGCTGAGCTGCACAAAACTCTGTGGGACAGTAGACCACAAAACGCCACACTGACAACAAGGTACAGTTTCACTGGATTTGAGAGACAGGGATTCTAGGCCAGAGTTTGTCCAGCTACGGCCCACAGGTCAAATCCAGCCACTACAGTAGTACCTTGGTTTTCAAACGTCTCTGTTGACAAACATTTCAGTTTCCGAATGCCATAAACCCAGAAGTAAATGTTTTGGTTTTCTAACATGACTGGGAAGTCGAACATGTCACATGGCTTCCGCTGAGTGCAAGATCCTGAGGCCTAGCTGTCGGCTGTTTTCGAACATTTCAGAACTTGAACAGTCTTCTGGAACGGATTATGTTAAAAAACCGAGGTACCACTGTATCTATTTTCATAAATAAAGTTTGATTGGAACACAACCTCACACACATTTACATGCTGCCTAAGGCTGCATTCGTGTTGCAAAGGCAGAGCTGAGTTCTTGTGACAGGTCCTGTGGCTCACAAATCCAAAAATATCGAACATCTGGCCTTTTACAGAAAACAAGTGTGCTGACCGTATTCTAGAACCATCCTGAATGTTTGGTTATGTGGCCAAACTTGGTAATGTTGACCCACAATCTGGTGCACGCAACTGCAGGAGCCACAGGTGAGAGGCATTGTGCGCACCCTCTGAAGTCAAACTGAGGCAAGCGCCTGAGGAACATATCCCACTGTTCTTGGCAGGAGTTTCGTAGGTTAAGTATAGAATACTAGAATTTGGTTTAAAAAAAAAATCAGTGACTATCATTATATAATTATGTATTTTAGAAGGTTTCTTTTGTTTTGTTTTTTCAGTGCTTTTGTATGTGTAAAAGCCACATACTAACCATTGTGCTGATAATAAACGTGCATCTCCAGCGCACAAACATGACTCTCATCAGCGCCCTCTATTGAAAACGCTTGGGCTGGACACCCAGGGAGGGAATCCGTCCCTGGCAGCCGCTCGGCGGTGGCCTGGTTGTTACAGCAGCCTCTCGCCACAGCGGGGCAGAGCGTCCACGGGTATCACTGCACAAGAATCCCCGAGTCCCAGAGTCTCTGCCTTGAGGGGGCTCCCCGGAGCGCGCACAGAAAGACCTGATCAGCTGGTGTTAGCATCCGGACAGCCTACACTGAATTATTGAATCAGTAATTTCCGGCGGCACTGAGTCAAAGGGAGAACGAATTACTGAATTTCAAATGGCTTTTTTTGGCCAAAGTCTGGGCAACCTGCACGTACAATTTTCACACCTCATTTGATTCTCTGTATTGTGAGGCAGGCTATTTCTCTTACAAAGGCAAAAACATTCCCACAGGAAGATTCAAATCAGGGGCAGAGACGGAAGTCTAGGGGATCAAATTTAAAATGTCTGAAAGCAGGAATTTAAAATGTCTGAAAGCAAGAACTTCAAAGCATAGAAACGGCTGACTCCCTGCAAAGAATTAATATGTTTGCTGCAAACTCTTCACTCAAAAAACATAAATAAATAGATTTATCTTTCAATAGGTAAGAGACACATGGTAAAAAATAAAATCATTTAAAAAGGCACTGCTTAGACGCAACAAAAGGATTCTTAGGTCTCTTTTCAGAGATATTCTATGCATATACAGCAGTGTTCAGCTTTTATATATAAATTATATGCAACACACACTAATTTTCATCGTGCTCATTTTTTTTTCCTATTTAGCAATATATTGAAGATTGTTCCTCATTATTACATAGTGAATAAGATCCAATTGTATGGATTTCCATACTGTTTTTAACCAGTTCTCTCTTTTAGGTGGTTTGCAATCTTTTGCTGTTACAATGGGGCAGTGACAAGACCTGTACATATGCCCTGGAAATAGAGCTCACGTCTAAGTCCTCAAAATTCCTAGAGGATGACTGAGCAGTCAGAAAGTACGTGTACTATGAAATTTTAGTAATGCCAACTATCTCAATAATAGTAACTAACTTTCTATGCGCTGTTACTATGTGTCAGACAGGCACCCTTCTAACTGCTTTGTAGATTGGTGACACTGTGGATAGACCCATTTTACAGATGATCTTTACTTACCTACAAGTAGTAAATGAGATTTCTGTATTATTTTAATTTTCATTTATGTTATTATGAACGAGAGTAAGCATATGTTTATCTGCTTAAAAAACGTTCGTGCTTCCGAGTCTGTGACTAGGTGTTCATGTCTTTGGGCCATGTTTCTATTGAGCCACTGATCTGTTTCTTAATGTCAAAAGCCTTTTGAATGCTAAGAAATTTGACACTTTATCATGTGTTGCAAATGATTCCCCCCAGTTTATCATTTATTTACTTCTTGAGTCTATTGATAGCCTGTTGCTTTTGCCACAAATACATTTTTAATTCTTACATAATTGGATTTATCAGTCTTGTTTTTTGTGATTTCTGACTTTTATGTCATGTTTGGAGAGACTGCCACCATCTGGGATTATAAAACTATACCTCCCATGTTTGTTCTAGCTCTTTTGTGGCTTTATTTTTTTAAAAATTATAAAATTTATTATGAAATTTATTTTGGTGTAAGTATCAAAGCAGAGGTCCAGTTTTACTTTTTCCTAAATGTCTACCCTGCATTTATGAGATAACCCATCTTTTCTCCACTGATTTGAAATGTCCATTTAATTTAATTTAATTTTGTTTTATTTTCTATTTTCCTGAATGTTTCAAGTATGTTGGGACTTTATTCTGTTCCATTGATCTGTCTACCTATTTATATGCTAAGATGAAGCACTTTTAACTTCTGTGGCTTTACAATACGTTTTAATGTCTTACAGGAATATTTCATTCCTTTTTTTGCCCTGGAATTTTCTTGGCTATTCTTGTGTGTTTGATTTTCCTTATAAATTTTAGACTCAACTTGTCCATGTTAATTAGAATGAGGCAAGGCTCTCAAAGTCTTTGTTTAAATAAGAAATCCATCAGACTGATTTACCTCATACCTCCTGTGAGAGAAGAGGGAAGCCAAAGAAAGTTCACAAAAGCTTCTACCTTGGAGGAAACAGATATCAATTAAAACATTTCTGCCAGGGCCAACATAATTAAGTAAGACGACCAGTCTGGATTCTAGCCTTTGGGGAAGTTAAAGTAACTTTTCTCAGGGCATAGCAGCAACCTTCCTTTGCTGGAATAATACCTGCAAGAATGGGCTCTGGGATGCAGGATGCTATCTGCCTTCCTTTACAGCTGCCTGGGAAGAAGGAAAGTTTTCTCCTTCTGATTTTGCTGTGATTTTTCAAGCCTGAAAGCTGGAATTCTATTCATTGAAACTGAGAGAAAAAATGATAGGCCTGGAAAGTGCAAAATATATCATTGGAAAGGAAAAGAGAAGGATAAAGTCATTAACAAATGGAGAATGGGCTTAGAATACTTGGCATTCAGTGTTCTTCTCAAAACAAAACACAACATCAAAACCAAAAACTTCTGTTGCTCTTTGTTGGGATTATATTAAATCCATAGACTAATTCGGAAAGAACTGTCATCTTTACACAAGTGAGTCTAAGGATAGGAAATGTTTGCTTTTAATCAAATCTTTCTTTTTGTCCCTCTTTTTAAGATTTTCTTTATATGAATCTTGTCCATTTATTGTACTCTTGAGTGTTTTATCTTCTTGGTTCCTATTCTAAGTGGAATCTTTTCTTCAGTTATATTTACAAAGTTACAGCTGTTAGTACAGATTCTTAGATAGTGATTTTTTAGTATTTGTTTTGAACCGGCTCAGTTTACTGAATTATCCCGCTGATTTTCATCGGTTTTCCAAGCATATAGCCAATGATCATTTTTGCCTCTTCCTTTGCAGTTTGTGTACCTCTTGTCTAATTAAATCAGATAATTCTTTCAGTACAAATTAAATGACAGTGGTGAAAATGGGTGATTGTGTCTTATTCCTGTCTATACTGAAGTGCTTCTCATGTCTCACCAGTAAGCATAAGTCTAGTTTCTTACTTTAGATAGATTTAATTTAGCATATTAGAGAAGTAATCTATCTTCTAATTTATCAGGATTTTAAAAATCAGGACGGAGTTGAAATCGAACAAATACCTATCATCTATGATGGTGAACACATTCTATGTAGACTTACTCACGTGGTAAGTCACATTAATGGATTTCCTACTACTGAACTAATCTTCCATAGGTGGCATGACTACAATTGTTTGTCGCATATTATTCTTTTAATGCACTAGTGGATCTATTGGCTAATGTTGTATTTGGAAGATTCACATCTTTACCCATAAATGAAGCTGGTCTGGGGTTTCCTTTTATTATGGTGGTTTTATCAGGCGAGGTTATCATCGATCTACTGGCTTCATCAGAAAAATTGGGAAGTTTTCTTCTTTCTCCATCCTGTAGAGCAGCAAGAAAACTGTTCTCTCATTAGTAAAGGTTTAGTAGGACTCACCTGTGAAACTGTCTGAACCAGGTGCTTCTCTGGGTGGATGACTCCAGCAAGATTTTCAGCGTCTTCTACGGTAACAGATATTTTCTGATTTTTTAAATCTCTTTTGGGGTTAGTTTTGGTCATTTCTATTTTCCTAGGAAATCATTCATTTGGTCAAGATTTTCAAATTTATTTGCATAGACTTAGGCAGAGGAATTGAGGACTCATCCCTTTGATTCCCTCTGTATCTATTGCTACTCCATTCACAATCCTTATTTTGTATATATTTTTTCTCCTTTATTTCTTTATTAAGATAGTTAATGGTTTATCCATTTTATTTCTTTTTTCTTTTTCTTTTTTTTTTTTAAGGAATCAGCTCTTAACTGTATTCACTAGTATTACTGTTTTTCTGGTTTCTAAATTCTGCTCTCATCCTTTTTAATCATTTCCCCCCTGCTTTCTTTAGGTTTATTTTGTTATTCTTTTCCAAACATCTGAAATAAGATACTTAATTTAAAATTTAAAAGCAGTTTTATTGAGATATAATTTACATACCATAAAATCTATCCATTGTAACAGTAGAGTTTGATGAATTTTCATAAATGTGTACAACTGTGAACCATTACCACAAGCCAGTTTTTAAATATTTCCATCAGCTCTAAAAGTTCCCTCGTTCCTGTTTTCATCAATTCCTACTCCCACCTCTCACCCCAGGCAACCACTGTCTCTGGAATTTTGCCTTTTCCAGAAATTTCATATAAATGGCATCATGCAATATGTGGCTTTTGTGTCTGGCTTCTTTCACGCAGCATAGTGCTTTCAAAGTTCATGTGTGTGTACTGCTGAATAGCATGACTCTTTCCTCACCTCCTCCAGCTTCTGGAGACTCGTGACATTCCTTGGTTTTCAGCAACGTCACTCCAGTCTCTGCGTCTGCCCTCACATGGCCTTCTTCCTGTGTCTCCATGTGTCTTTTCCTTTTCTGTCTCTTATAAGAATATCACCTTTGGATGTAGGATCTACTCTAATCCAAGATGATTGAGCTCTTTTTCTTAATTACTTTTGCAAAGGCCATTATTCCAAATAAGGTCATACTTGAGGTTCCAGGTGGACATATCTTTTGGGGGAATACTGTCTTAATCTGTTCAGGCTACCATAACAGAGTACTACAAACTGAGTGGTTTAAACACCAGAAATGTATTTCTCATGGTTCTGGAATCTAGGCATCCAAATCAAGGTGCTGGCAGATTTCGTATCGGTGAGAGTTCTCTTCCTGGCTTGCAGATGACCACTTCACTGTGTCCTCACATTGCGGACAGAGAAGAGGAAGCAAGCTCTCTGGGTGACTTTTATTTTAAGGGCACTAATCCTATCATGAGGGGCCCCCCTCCCTATCCCATCTAAGCCTGATCATGTCTCACAGGCCCCACCTCCAAACACCGGCACATTGGAGGTTAGGGTTTCAACATAAGAATTTTGGGGGGAGACAATTCCATTCATAGCAGACATCATTCAACCTACTACACAAACTAATGAAGTTCTGTGCATTCTACTTTCTAAATATCTCTTGAATCCATTGGCTTTCATCTTTTTCTGGTCCTCCAATTTCAAAGGCTGTCAGCTTCCTTCTGCACCTCCCTGCAGATAGGCAGTGACATTAAAGTCCCTAAATGCAGAGAAGACAATAATAAAGTTAAAAGCAAGAATGACATATAAATGAAAGATTTTTAAATATGCAAACCATCTTTTAAAAGTCCTCTAAAAGGTTGTACCCCCTGCAGAGGCAGAAACATCCAGAATCTGTGTTCTTGACCAGTTGGGGCTGCGAGCGTTCTTTGTCTGGACTGGGGCAAGAAAGAAGCTTGGTTGCTGTCCACTGAACTCCTAAACGGTCATCATTTTTAATGTCCTTTTACATTGAGGGTGTCAGAGTTGGTAGTGAGGTCTACCCCGAAAATACTCCTTAGAAACAATGCCAATTGTGGATATGAGCATTTGTTTATTGATATTTTTCAATGCCAGTTCTGACACCTTGAAATTCAAAAGCCCTTGTTTCTTTTTATTTTTTCCTCTTTTTTTCAGAGAATCAAATCTACATCATTGCCACCTTTGCTTCCAATGGAGACATCCATTCAAAGCTGACTGTCTCTGGAGTGCACCAGAAATTAAAAAGTCATGGCCCTCTGGGAGAGTTCAGTCTTGAACGTCAAAGAAGCCAGGCAGTATTGGGGTCCTTTCTCCCAGAACTGTAGCTCAGACAAATATTTACTGGGTGAGTGGCTTTGCATGATTGCGTTTAGGTCAGTATTTGTCTAGACTGAACCAGAAGGCCTAAGGAGATATACACAAGTAGGAAGGAAATTCTTGGCCCTCGTGGTGGTACAAGTTGTTCCATTTCGCTGTTATGTAAGCATTCGGGAATGATAAGCAGTTCACGCCATCATACTACACACAAAGGCAGGCAGCTTCCCTGCCCTGCGACCACGTCCCACTCCCAGGGACACGGCACTTTACATTAGATGGTACCATGTGGCCGCAGCCGTGACAGAATAGAAAATCCTTTTTAAAAAGAGCATTTGTATTTTTCTATACAAACTGTAAACTTTATTTTCCTACTGCCTGTCAGGGCTCTCTGTGTTAAAACAAACAACAACAACAACAAATAAGATGAGGTTTACATTGTAGTATAGCATGCATGCAAAAAAGTCCACACACATAGGTATACAGTTCTGTGAAGAGCCCCAAACGGAACAAACCCACAAAACAGACTGTGCCTAGCACCCTCTATGCCCCTTCTCGTCACTTACCCCCAGCTGAAAGATATCCATTTTCCTGTCTTCTAACATCATAATATAATTTTGACCAACAGGGAGGGTTTCAAGGTCATGGATATGCTTCAGCAGTGACAGTCTACAATTCAACCTGCAGGGCAAGCACTCGGGATTATTCATGGGACCCTGGGTCCAGCCTGAAGGTGACATTCAGGGTGTGGAGGGAGAACGCCTTTGGTGTCAGACATTCCAGCTCTGGCACCTACGAGTTGTGTGACATTGGGCATGTCACTTCTCTGAGCCTGAGTGTCCCTGCCTTCAAGGGGAAACAATATTCCTGCCTTGCAGAGATTCTAGAAGCAGAAACCACATGGAAAGCACCTGTCACAGAACTATTCCCTAACCTTAGTGCCCCTTTCCAGGGTCGATGAGACAAAAGTCATCTTTCCTAATGTATTCCCTAGTTTTCCGGAGCTTATCACTCCCCGCGTCCTCCTGAACCGAATGCCAACACCTTACGACTTCACAGATGGCACACTCTCTGAAGCCTCCAGGTCTTGGGCACCATCTGCCTGGCTGAGCCCTTCCTCTCGTGAGGTGCCTGTGTTGGCAGCTCTCCAATTCAGACACCTCCACAAGGAGTGGCCCTTCCTCAGGCTTCCTCCCTGCCTTCCTGGGACTAGAGGCTACGGGATCTGTGGCTCCTCAATCTTACAGAGGAGGAAACTGCAACTCAGAGCGCAGGGGACTTGCCTGGGGTCACACAGCAAGGGCACGGCTGGGACCACAGCCCACTCCTAGCCCTTGTCACTGCCTTTGTCCTTTATCATCTGGGGCCTCCATTCTGCCCCTTCTCACCTCACACGGTCAGTGTTGGAAACCCCTGTCTGTATGGCAGAGCCTGGGTGCCATGGTCCAGCCATCCCATAGCAAGAGACAGCAAGAACCTAAATAGAACTTTAACAAAGATTTACATTTAATTAATGGGTGTATTTATTATTAATAGGTAACACGACACATAGTTAAAATTCTTTAAAGCATAAAGAACACACAGTGAGAATTCTTCCGCCTACTCTTGCCCTCCATCTGCCCAGTTCTTCTCCATCCCATGTAATTCCTGTCCTTACTTTCTCTGCCATCCTTAAAGCGGCTTTTCAATACCTACACAAGCAAAATCAGATCTATATGATTTTTCTCCCTACTGTTTTGCATAGATGGTAGCATACTCTTTTCTTTGTTGTTTTCACTCAACAATAATACATCTTGGAGATCTTTACACAGCAGTACACAAATAACTTCCTCATTCTTTTTCACAGCTGCACAGTACTCCATTGTATACCTATATTAAATTGTAATTATTAAAATATAATTCACATGCCATAAAATCCACTGTGACAGTGTACAATTTAGTGGCTTTTAATGCATTCGCAGAGTTGTGCAGCCAGCACCAGAATCGATTTTAGAACACTTTTGTTACCCCAAAAAGAAATCCTGCACCTTTCATTATCACCCCCCTCCTCCACCTCAGCTCTAGGCAACAACTAATCTATTTTCCGTCTTTATAGATTTATCTATTTTTGTTTGATAGTTCATATAAATGGAAGCATACAACATATTGTCCTTTGTAATTGGCTTCTTTCACATAGCATAGTGTTTTCAAGGTTCATCTATGTTGTAACATGTATCAATACTTCATTTCTTTTTATTGCCAAATAACATTCCATTGCATGGATAAACCCCATTTTATTTGTTCATTCATAGGTTGATAGGACTTTGAGCTGTTTCCACTTTTAGCTATTATGAATAATGCTGCGATGAGCATTTGTATACAAGTTTTGTCTGGATGTGTGTTTCCATTTCCCCTGAATATATACTTTGGAATGGAATTGCTGGATCATATGGCCTACTTTATGATTTACTTATCTAGTCCCCCACTGGTGGAAATTTCATCAAATTACGTTTTAAAAACTAACAATCCTCACAAGTTTGGCAGGTCGTGGTCATATTAGTGAGGATTTAGGAGAAATGGGCCTGGGAATAATGGATGCATCATGGAACTTGCCAAAATCTTCCAACCTGTCCTCCCTTAGTTCCCTTTTCTCCCAGATTCTTACTTGGGCACTGGGAAATGCTAGAACAAATCTACTTTGATTCAATCTACTTTGATTCCAATGTGGTCTGGGAGTCAGGGGTATGGGAAAGAGAAGCGCCACCCCTCACAGCCTGGCCCTCGAGCCCATCGCTCACTGACCTACGAAGGGGAACCCAAGGTCCCTCGGCTGTGTCCTCCTGCACCTGCTCCTTCCGGTCTGGGTTTCCTCATCCAGGAAATAATCCAAGAGGAAGCTGGTGACTCTTGCACATGGAGTTTCCTGGCCCTATAACAACAGGTCTCTGCACACCTGACCCTCTGCCACACCTGCAACAGATGCAAAACAGGGGAACTCAGGAACCATCCGGGCTATAAGTTGGTGAGACAACCTTGGGGAGAGCTTGCCACCACCACAAGGCTGGGTGGGACCTGGGAAGGCGGAAGAATCCTTGGTACCAGCATGTTTTTAAACAGTTCTTTTGCTTTCGATCTTCTCAACAAGCCAGAGCCAGGAAGTGTTTTTATTCTGAGCCAACAAAAGACAGATCAACTTAGATCCTCTAAGTAACTGAATGAGAGACAATTCATCCAATTGCTTTCTATTTGGTACTGCCTTAACTTTTTGGGGTATCATGTTACTCCCTGCTCAGGAACCTCAGTGCAGCCTGACGTCAGTGAGACTGTGACCATTTGCAAGGAGAAGGAGTTCCCTTTCATCATCTTGCCTTTCCATGGCAGCTGCTTAAACTTGCCTCCCCAAGAATCAAAAAAAAGACCACCTCATGGAATGTAAGTATTCTGCTATGATTCAAGGATGGGCAGTTCTAGAATTACATACACATTTCATGTCATTACAAGTGCAAAATGGCACAGATGAAAAGGTTTGCCTCTTCTACAAGATGTGTTTTATCCTCTAAGATACAACCTAAGTTACTCTTATTTTTTTAAGAAAAAATAAAGAACAATGTACTTCAATAATTAATATAGTGAGTTTTTTTAATATGGAAAATGGACTGGTTTTAAAAATAATTTAATGTTCTGTAATTTTAGTTGTGTGAATTTTATATGTGTTTGAACATATCATGTCATTCTATAACAATTCACAGAAAGTTCTCTGAGGTTATACATGTGTTCTGAGTTTAAACAAGTTCTCTTGCCATAATTAAGTTTATGATGTTTTTTAAAATAATTGTGGGAATTTTTCCCTCTCTTTACTTAAACTTCTCAAACATTCCACCAACTGTGGTGTAAAATTCCTGATTGTTGTACTGTTTCTTATGAGTGACAAATTTTATATAATTAAATCTGTTAATTTGGGCTTAGTTACATGTGGGCTTAGTGATTTTTAAATGGTTTCTCCCTTCCTCTAAAAGTAATAAGATTATGCACTCATTCTGACAATTAACTATAATAAAAAATACCAGCCTCTCTGAATCTTGCATTAGCAAAATGAGTTAGCAACAAACAAACATCAAATAGACAGCATTTATGGAGCACCTTTGGTCTACAAAGCAGCAAGCTATGCGATTTATCCTATGATATGTCTGAATACATCTGTGTTCACATAGAATAAAAATGGGGATTTGAAACAGTAAAGCTCCATGGGGAAATGTCCCACAGTTTTATGTACTACTTCTCTGTCTTTCATCATTTCATTTTCACAGGCTCCCCTAGGACAGAAAACAGTTTTGAATTAAACAGCAGTTAAGATCTTAATCATCTGGTTTTGGAAGGGCACACAGCGTCTTTACCCAAGGGCACTTCACCAAGGAGACCAGAGAAGTGCCCACTTCTATGCTTCCTTTTCAAAATTAATTTCTTTTTGAAATAAATACACAAGGTAAAAATGAACAAAAGGGCATCAGTGAAAAGTACATTCCCCTTCCCCTAATTCTCTTCCCCGGGGGCAACCACAGGTACCAATTTCTTGTATATTCTCTCAAAGAGAATACGTCTGTCCTGCAAACAGATAACGTATCCCCCATTTGCTTACATATATGATTTCACACTATATCGCAGTTGAATTACTTTTCCATTTATTAATATTTAGTACAAAAAAATCCTCTTTATTGGTTTTTATGGCTGCATAATATTCCAGTGCATGGAGGTTCCAAAATGTATTAAACCATCGCCCCAACAGATGCTATTCAGGCTGGTCTTACGCATTAGTCATCATGCTGCGATGACTAACCTCAAACATACATTGTTTCAAACATATTCCGGTGCATCTTTAAGATAAATTCCTACACGTAGAATTGCTGGATCAAAGGTAAGTGCATTTTAATGTCAGCATGCCCTTCAGATTGGTTGTATGAATTTACAATCTCACCAGCAATTAAACAAAGGCCTGATAATGCTGCAGGCATATCTACGCAGTGTATTCTAAAACATCATAATTTGGCAAAACTGATAGATAATAAAATGTTATCTTGTTGTAGTTTTAATTTGCAATTTTCTTATTATAAGTAATATTGAGAAGCTTTTTACATGTTCAAGGTCCATTTCTTTTTCTGTAATTGTCCGTATCCTTGGCATATTTTTCTACTGGAGTTTTGAACTTTTTCTTATACAACTGAAAGCTATTAAGCAATTTAGTGATATAAGTTGTAATTATTGTGATTTGTTTTTTGCTTTCACAGTAGGTAATAACTTTAACATTTTCTATGTACTTGAATTTAACATTTTCTTTCTTCTTTTTCATATTCTGAATTTTTGTATTAGGCTTAGAAAGGAATATCCCACTCTGAGATGATAAAGGAAAAAAATCTACCATGCTTTTTTCTAGTACTTTAAATTATTTCCTTTTTTTAATGTTAAAATCTTTGATTTCCCTGCACTGTTTTTGGAAATAAGGTGAGAGATGGGGACCCAATGCTATATTGCTCCAATGTTACTTATTGAATCCATCTTTTTTCTTACTGAGTAGGACTGTCCATTTATTACCTACCAAATTCCAATTCCTAATCTTTTAATGGTCTTTTACTCTGTTCCATTGGTCTACCTGTCTATGTGTCACAGAGTTTTAGCTATTGTGTTTTGATGGGGAGACTTTTAAGGGACAGTTGTACCTCATTGTAAAGAGCCCCCACACTCTTTGCAAAGCCCACTAAGCCACAGCTGGACTCTGGAGAAGACAATATTTATTCATTCAAAAAAATTTAAATTATTTTCTCTGACTGGTTAGTTTTAAGTTTCTGGCTGGGCTAATTTCCACTCATCACTCTTTTTTTCTCACATTATTCCTAATTAGTCTTGACGGCTGATTTTTCATTATGCAAAGTTTGTCTATTTCACAAAGAAATTCTACTGATTTTTATTGCAATTACATTAGTTGTGTAGATTATTTTAGGGACAACTGACATCTTTATGATGTTGTATCTCCTATTCAAGAAGTAGGTGTTTTAAATTCTTTTGATTTAAAAAATATATATATTTTATGATTCAAAAAGAAAATATATATGATGACATGTCTGTTGCTAGCCTCCTGCTCATTCAACAAAGGAAGCCTCTTCCAGCAGTTCCATGTTTTCCCACTGATGTGAGGACCACACTGTCTTTGGCTTGGCCAGGCAGCCCTCAGCCCAGGATGCTGGGTTTTATCTGGATCTTTCTGTTTCTCAGTGACCAAGTGGACTCCTCAGGGAGGCCCCAACCAGACCCACGCCAGCAATGTCCTGGGGCACCTGCTGAGGGTCTACATGGAGGGGAGGAATGGTACCAACTCTACCCGGGCCCTGAAGCTTCCAGATGGGACCAGCGCCGCCTGGTACATCCTCACCATAATTGGCATCTATGGAGTGATTTTCCTCTTCCGGTTGGCCAGCAACATCCTCAGAAAGAACGATAAGTCCTTGGAAGATATTTATTACTCAAATTTGACCTCCGAACTGAAAATAAAAGGACTCCAGAGCAAGGTAGCCAAATGCTCCTCATTGACCATTAGCAACAGAGCTGTCCTGAAGCCGAACCAGGCCAGCCTGGGGCCCACGTGTGGAAACAGTGGACCCCAAACTGAAATTCAAAGCATCCCGTGAAAGTCAAGGCAAGGAGGCCTCCATAGAAAAGGCCCAACTGTCTTGTGGCAAGAGCAGCTTTGGGTTTACCTGCAACCTTGAGACAGGAGCCAAGCACTTTCATGGGACTGGAAGGCATCACTGAGCCAGGGGCACTTTGGGCAGATGGGGGTGTGACCAAAGCCAGCATCTTGTTTCCTTCCCAGGCTTTCTGATGCTTTGAGATTAGAAAGCAGGGGCAGTGGCTTCCAGTCATACTCTCCCTTCAACGGAAAAACTTGTGGTCCGGGGAAGCGTGTGGGACATCCACGGTACTCGGAGGAATCTAAAATACTCCTGGGGATATATGAAGGTGGCCTCTTGTCATGGAAAGAAGGTTGAATTTGGAGTCAGATGCTCTGGATGAAAAATGTAACTTCTAGGGGTTACATGAACTTTGAGTGGTTAGTGGCTCACCTGGGACATGTGGGGGTTGGGATATATGGTCCAAAAGGGCCATGCATTCTAAAGACTCTGACTGGAGTATAGAACCAAAGTTAATATTGGAAGTTAGTCAGACGTTCTTCATTTTCATTGAGAGTGGGAGCTGTTGGAAAAAAGCATTAGTTCCGGAGTCAGAAGAACCAAACTCTAGTTTGGGTTTCATTATGAACCACTGTGGTGTCCTTGAACACACCACTTCACCTCTCTGCACCTTAGTTTCCTTATAGATAAAATGAGGCTAATAATGCCAGTTCTGCCAATCTTACAAAGCAGATAAGAACTAATGAGATCATGCATATGAACGTCTTTTGAAAAGTAAAATAAATATGTAAATATAAGCCTTGTGGGGATGGTGATGATGATGGCTGATGCTGGTGATGGTGTTGGAGTTGGTGGTGATGGTAGTGGTGGCTGATCCTGGTGGTGGCGCTGGTGGTGGTTGATTTTGATGGTGGTGCTGGTGGTGGTAATGGTGGTTAATTTTGGTGGTGGTGGTAGTGTTGGTGGTGATGGTTGATTTTGGTGATGGTGATGGCAGTGTTGGTGGTGTTGGTGTTGGTGGTGATGGTGGTGGTGACTTTGTGGAACAGGAAGCAACTAGTCTACTGGCAATTAGTCAGTAAGCGATGGCTGTATTACCTTGTTCTACAGGAAAAGCCATCTGTCTAACAGCTGATGCCCTGTGCTCTGAAGCAGGTTCTTGAGATTCAAGTTTCAATGTAGTCACTTTTAAGTTTTGTTACCTTAAACATTGTATGATTCATTCCAATGTTTTACCAGTATTTGTTACTTATACACTTGTCTCTACCTAAAAAATAAATCAGATCTTGCCTAGATGACTGATCAATTTAGAGAGCCTGTGATTAGCTGGGGCTTTCAGCAAGCAAAGAGAAAAATTGTATTTTGTACCAACTTCTTTGAAGTTCATCCAGTTCAGCTTTTGGAGATGTCCACTGGACTACAGATGAAATATTCTTTTCCTCTGTCTGCAGACAGTGGTCTACAACCAGACCCACAATTCCATAAAGGTCAGAATTAAACCCCAAGCTTTTATTTTTGGAGGGTGAGATACACTTCCAAGTATTTTTCTTTCTTTCATGTTTACCACATCATCTCATGGGCTCTCCGACAAAAGTTTTGGTTTGTTTATAAAGTTAGGATTGTTTCATATGCTTATAGGGCAGGATATGTTTTATATGCTGATAGGGCAGGATATCTTTTTCTAGCAGCCCCATCAAAGTACTACTTTCCATTAGCACAGTGTGGTTCTTATCTTGACCATGTGATTCTCCAGACACTTTCTAAGGGCATTCTAAGCTGTTTTTACTCACAATACTTGTGACACCAAATGTGTGGGTTTTTCACACCAACAACTAGTTCTCCAACTCTCCACACCCCAGCTGGGCATCCTACAATTCAGCTCCATTCCGACACTAACTGCTCAGAAAGGGCTCAGTCCCACAAGACTGCGCCCACTTCAGACGCCAGTCTCAAGTCCTAGGCTATCACCTGTACTTCTGACCAACTGACCATAAATCAGAGGCTCCCATGACCTCCTCCTCAGTTTCGATAATTTGCTTGAACAGCTCATAGAACTGAGGAAAACACTTTACCTACTAGATTACCAGTTTATTTTAATGGACATAACTCAGGAACAGGCAGATGGAAGAGACCCATGGGACAAGATATGTAGAAAGGAGTGTGGCGCTTCCATGCTTTCTCCAGCGGGCCAACCCCCCCCCCTCCAGAACTTTCATATGTTCACCAACTCAGAAGCTTTGTGAGTCACCCTTTTTAGGAGTTTTTATGCAAGTAAGTTGATTAAATCACTAGCCATTGGCGATTAATTCAATCACCAGCCTCTCCTCTCCCTAGAGTTTGGGGGATGGGGCTAAAATCGCCAATCCTCTAACAACAGTTTGATTCCTCTGGCGACAGGCCCCCATTCTGCAGCCACCAAGAGTCGATTTATTAGCATAAGCTCAGGTATTGTTGAAAGCACCTTGTTATGAATAATAAAAGATACCTCTATCATGCAGGAAATGCCAAGGGTTTTAGAAACTCCATGCTAAGGACTGGGGGACAAAGACCAAATACATGTTTCTTATGTCACAGACATGCAAAGGCTCAGGCACTCCCTGTACTATGGCCAAGGATACAGAGAAGCACAGTCTCCTGGAGAAGACAGTGTCAAGGGACCACTTATAGGGCAGGGTAACAGAAGCAAACCTGGAGGTGAGTCGGGGTCTTGTGGGAGCAGGTCAGGTAGCAGGTAACCCTGGTCAGAAATAGTGTGACGGAGGGGATGATGTAAGGAAGGACTCCAGAAGGATGGCTCATGAGAGACTTGGCATGAAAATAAGTGCCTCCTACAGAGGGGGAGGTTCAGGGTGGGTCACTTTCAGGAGGCATCATGGCTTCTCTTAGGTCCTGCATAGCATAGGGACATCCACCACCCGCCCCCCGCCACCCCTCCCACATAAGACTTCTCCTCCCAAACCTGGGGGAGTGACCACATCAGTGTGACACAGAAGGGAAGTCTTGCACAGGCTATGAACTCTTTATTAGAAAAGCACGCCCAAAGCGTTGGTAATTCGAAACAATATGACAGAACTTAAAAATTGATCAATAAACATCAGGTCAGGGCACAAAAATAGATTTATGTCATCCACCCTCAGCATTAGTGATACAATTTAACGCATTGGAAAATTTAATAAGGTGAAACCAACCAGCAGGATTACGTTGATGATGAGTCTCCAGTGAAAGTTGTAAATGTCAAATTAAGCCACGTCATTTCAATGTCACGGGTTTCTGCGTTGCTTTCATGTGCGCACAAATCCTAAAATTCTTTGGAGAGTAATATTATTGTAATTATTATTTGCCAGAGAGATGATGAGATGTCTGCCCCCAGTCGTGTTCTTCCTGGATTGTTTGAAACCCTGATTATCTTGTGTCTTCTGCCCGAAACTGCCATCAAAGCCCCAATAATAACTTTCATGTACATGTTGAAGTTGCCACTTCTCTATGCCTGGCAGGACCCGTTATCCCACATCCTCTGCCTTGCAAAACCAGTTGGAATGGGGTGGGGGATCCAGCTGGAGCCCAGGCCGCACCCCCTACAATTGTTGGTGAGGCTTTTTGCACAAAAGACAGAGGACAGATTTGCTCCTAGGGAAAGAGAGATACAGGGAAATAAGTTTGGCCCCCTCTTGGAGACTGGGTGCCCAGAAGTCCAAGCAAGAATCTTGAGATTTACTGGGGAACTGCTTACGTCACAAGCACATCCCTGAGCCATGCAACAGGTGGGGAGTGGAACGTGCTCACTGGCTTAAATCTGGCGCCAGAGTTGGTGTGGCTTCCTCCAAAAGAACCTGAGCTTCGTGGAAGATGGGTGAACACCTGAACCAAACTCAAGGTACTGTCAGGAAGGGGGCAGGGGAAATGGAAGCAGGGTAGGAACCATGTGTCCATTAAAAATGCAACGGGAAGAGAACAAACATAACATTTAATGAACACTATCAAACACTAGATGCTTTGACATATACTAGCCCAGGTGATCCCCTTATAAACTCCGTGAGGTGCGTATATTAGGGAATTGAGGCTCAGAAAAGCTAAGGAATCTGTATATTGTTACACAGCTTGCAAGAAGTTCAAAGCTAGGTCTATCCAGATTCCAAAGTCCATGTGATGTTTCCATTAAGTCTTTGTCCAAACTATACTTTTATTTTCATTCAAGATGAGGAGTGGGAAGGTTACTATTTTGGGCTCCATTTATTTCTCTCTCACACCACATGTGCACAGAAGCTTAGCTGGGGCTCTGCTCTGTGTCATTACTGCCCTCACTCAGACCCAGGTTTCTGGAGGAGCCACTTTGAAACATTGCTGGTCTCAGGAAGAGACCCAGAAGGGAAGAGCTCTGGAGGCTCTCACCTGGATGATTAAATGCTCCAGCCTGGAAGAGACACCATCACTTCCCCTTGCCACTCATTGGCTAGAATTAGCCTATGACTACTCCCAACCACAAGGGGGTGGAGAAGTGCCACCCTTCCTACCATGTGTCTGGAAGGTGAAGAGTCAAAAAATCTGGGGAACAGTATTAATGGCTACCAGAGTTGAGCCAGATCCGAGATTCTCAAACTATGTGCTATGGATTGGATGTTTGTGTCCGTCCCACCCTCCAAATTCATATGTTGAAATTCTAACCTCCATTGTGATGTTTTTAGGATGTAGGTCCTTTGGGGGGGGGAGTGGGGGACGGTAACTAGGACACAAGGGTGGTGCCCTGATCAATAAATAGGATTAGCATCCTTATAAGAAGAGACACAAGCCCTTGTGTCCAAGGGGAGCCTCTCTGCTGTCCACTATGTGAAGACACAGTGAGAAGGTGGCCAGCTGCAAACCAGGAAGCAGGCCTTCACCAGACCCCGGATCTATCGGCTCCTTCATTTTGGACCTCCCAGCCTCCAGAATTAACAACAGCACCCCCCGCCCCTTTCTACAGTAACTTGTTATAGCAGCCGGTGGACTAAGAAATCACGTTCCATGGAGGTCCCTCAGGCCAGCATGGAGGAGCCCAGTCCCATTCCCTACCTTCTCTGTTTTTCATTTATGTAAAATGCAAATGTTCCTATATGAAACCATCTATATACATATCTTAACGTGAGGGAAAAAATTGTTCAGTTCCTTTCACAACAAACCCTGAGGTCCCTGCCAGCCCGAATGTGCTGCACCCACAGGTCCCCACCAGGCCCTAATTAGACCTTGTTCTAAGACAGGGGTTCTCACCTTGGCTTGACCTTAGAATCACACAGAAGCTTGTAAAAATCTCAATATGCCCAGGCCTCCCCATAAACCAATTCAATCAGAAACTCTGAGTTTGGGGCCCAGACATAAGCAATTCTGTAGGGCTCCCCAAACGATGCCTCCATGTACCCAGTGGAGGATGGCTGTTGGAGGCCGACCCTGGAAGAAGCTCTAAGTTCTGTGGGCTCGTTCTTATCTCCTAGGAGAGAGCGAGAGTGGAAGCCAGAAATGGGAGTTTGGCCTCAGCCAAACAAGGCAAGAAGTGAGCTGAGAAAGGTTGAAGAGTTTTGGAAATTACCCTGACTGATGTTCCCAGCTGTGGGCAGCTGGGAACAACGTGGGAAGTGGGCTGTGAGAGTGGCCACCAGGAAGCGCTGTCCCTCGGGCCAGGCCAGGCCTGAGGAAGGCGTTCTCTGTAAGTGCTGGGACTTGGCTGCTGGGGAAGCAGGAAGCACATCTGGAGCTGGGTTCCAGGGTTTAAAATTCACACACACTCCCTACAAACACACACACACTCACACACACTCAGACACATATGCACACACACACGTTTTCACACTCCCTACACACAAACACACACTCATGCGTCTGCACTCGTGTGAATACACCCCCACATACACACTTCATACTTTCACACACATATACACTCTACCAACACACACACACACACACACACACACACAGTTTCTTGTTCCACAAGAAACAGCAAATCAAATTTTAGGGTGAATGAATCTCGCCCTTACCTGGTCCAATTCTCTCATTTTACCTGTGAGGAAATGAAGCTCTGGAGAGGGGACAAGGGATGTGAAGAAGCCCCCGTGGTCCCAGTCAACTCCTCTTACCTCCAGAAAGTCCATTAGAGGAATGTGTTTCAAGAACCTCTTTTGTAGAAAAAAGAGGTGCCTGGGGACTCTCCCCTTGGTGGACAAGGGACAATTTGTCATCACTATCTAAGCAACTTGTCTCCCAAATGGAGCGATAATCGTTTCAGCTGCATGGATCACAGCGAGGATTATCCCAGATGCTTTGCGTAGCGGGAACAGCGCCAATCCCAGCACTAAGTGCTCAGAAACCCCATTACCCACAACCGCTGGCAGAGCAGGGGCTCTGTGACCGCCCACGACAGACACGTTTCATTGGGAGTGTTATCCCACCAGGGAGTTTGGGGAGGATGCAAATGTCTGACATACACGTGCTCACACACACCGCAGCAGGGTCGTCAGTAGAGTTGTGAATTTGAGTTTGTTCTTGGCAGTTTTTCCTTCCTGCCCTGGCACCCTTAGGAGGGTGCCAGGCTTGGTGAGCATTGACTCAGAGGTTCAAGATGGCAGGCCGAAAGCCTGATGGCAGACCCTCTCCCTGTGTGTGGTGAGGTTGTACTACTTGTCCTGCAGAGGAAGAGGGAGGGCAGGGCCACCAAGGGGAGAGATTGGGCAGGGCTGTCCCCAAGTCTAGGGCCACACGAGGCTCCTGGGTTGGAGATCTGGGTGGGGGCTCCTCGGCTCGGCTAACTCACTCTAGATCCCCCTCAAGGTGACTGGGTCTCCCGAGGCAGTGGCTTTGGGGCCTACCTAGTTGGGCCAGACCTTGTCCTTAAGGTTCTTAGCCCCAGATAGAGTCCAGTGCCCGGATGATGGGAGCACAGGGTTGGATCTGGGCACCTCCACAGTGCCCACAGTGAGCAGCGTGGAAGGGTGGCCTCGGGGCCCTGCCATCACTCTGGCCGTGGGAGTGGGGTGAGGAGTCCCAACAATGCCCGAGTCCCATGTGAGTGATTTAAGGAACTGATGCTTCCTGCACAACTGAATTTGTGGAATAAACTATCACATGGACACACATATCTATTTATATGGGTGGTGACTGTTGGTGTTGGGTTTTGTTTATTTATTTATTTTTTGGTGTGTGTGGGGGTGTTAGTGTAACTAGTCTCCAAATGTTTCCCGTTCTTTTATGATGAGCATGATTTGTGCCGGGCAGAAGACAGTCCAACAGAACTGCAGCAATTACCTACACACTGAGTGAAGATTTCTGTCACTTCCTATCTTTGAACAGGACCAAATTTGATCTCCCAATTATACGAAATTAATTTAAATGAATTAAACATGTTACAGTGTTCTACCTTATATCAGTTTATATCCACCTTATATCAGCAATATCAGTTGCCTGGGCAATGAAGAAAGAAGTACTGAACTGTTTTGTAGAAAAGCAGACAGTGCTTACTCTGAGGGCTGAGAGAGAAGATTGTAACTGAGCAGGGCTATGGGGGCCGCTTCTGGGGCTGGTAAGGTTCTTTCTGTCTCCTGTCCTGGGAGGTGGGACATGCCTCCATGATGACCTGGGACATCAACAGGGAGGCATACCCATACTGCCCCCTGGTGGTCCTTCCATCACCCTCTAAACTCTCCAAAGTGGGAGGGGATACTGGTGAATCTTGGTTCTTTCTCCCAGGCCTTCAATAGCCCCCAATGGAAACCACAGCCAAGGAGAGGAAGCTGATAAGGTGCTGCATCAAGAGAAGGCGGGATGGGGAAAGGTTCTCTGAGTATCTCTGGCCGTCCGTGGTGCAATGGTGTCCTTGAGTCCAGGCCCCAGTTCACAGCCAGGGCAGGCTAATTCCTGGGCCTGCCCAGATGCTGGCGAGGCCTCTGCCTGGATGGTGAGGGTGGAGTACAATAGGGTTCTCTGCAGGGGTGGCTACTGGCTCGGCATTGAACCCTCTCTGTTGATCCCTCTTAGGTTCTGGGACACTACCCCCAGTCACCTGCAAGGCCTGGCTGGTGTCCTTATGAGGACATTAAGACAGAAACGTGCTTGCACAGAGGAAACACCATGTGAAGAGACTGAGAAGGTGGCCACCTGCAAGCCAAGGAGAGAGGCTTCAGGAGAAACCAGACCTGCCAACACCTTGATCTTGGACTTCCAGCTTCCAGAACTGTGGAAAAACTAATTTCTGTTTAAGTCAACCAGCCTATGATACTTTGTGATGGCAGCCCTAGCAAACTAATACAATTGCCCATCTCTGTCCCAGACCTATAGCAGAACTGATGTCCAAGAAAACATTTTATATGGGTAGTATTTCTCATTCTCATATCATATAAGCTAGAAGGAATTGTTCTGAGTGTGTGTTCCCTGATGCTTTGAAATCCAAAGTGTACCTATGGGACTGGTCCAGGTGTAAGAAAGCCCTTTATGAGGTCATCATCTCACTCTTGCCAGAACTCCACAGATGGAGACATGTAAACTCTTAAAAACTCTTGAGGAACCACCATGCCTCACTTTGCAAACCCTCTTTTAAGAAACATCATTATCAAAAGTCCACTTGATAATATCAAGCAGAAGAAATGCCTCCAGTATTTGAAAACCCTGAGAACCCTGCAATATGATGGATTTAAGACCATATATTTTGGGGAAAACGATATCTCTGAAAGTCTTATAACTGGGGAAGATTTTGGCGATGAGTATTTCAAGCAGAGTCCAACTTGGTGTATTTTGCACGCCGGTGGTAGTCACGGGTGGGTGCCTTGGAAATATCGGATGTTCCTAAGAGATGAGTTATGTGTCAGACAAGAAGACAGCCTCTTCTTTGAGTTCTGTGATGTGGCGAAGAAGGCCTACGGGAAGTGCGCCATTGTGGTCAAAGACGGAAAGTGGCTCCATGAGATGAGGTCAAATGAAAACAAGGAGTCTCAGGCCCAGGCCCACGTCCCATCAGTCATTAACTTAACAAGCATCATGTGTTGTCCTGAGGTGGCCAAATCCTGTGGCCACGAACTACTCTGTCTGCCTTCCCCTTACGGTTACCTGAACCCTTTAGACTCAGCCTGGTCTTCTCTGAAATGGTTTATCATCAACAACAGAAGGGCGTTTTGTTTGCAGTCCATTGATGGTGCCTATGCGTACCAGTATATACTTCTCAGCAGTTTAATTAGCAAAGGGATTGAAAGGATAAACCCAAGCAAGTGGAGAACGCTAACTAACAAAGTGCGGAGGTGGGAAAACTACTATCTTGGTAAATTTTCTTAAGGGTGATTCCTCCAACCAGCAGTGAGATTGTGCTACCAGCATGGTCTTGACCAACTCCCTGGGCTCAACGCTGGACCATTGCAGCCAAACTCCAACAGTGACCTTACAGGGGTGCTGTGAGGACTTGGGTTCCTAAGCGTGTTGGTAAAGTGCTTCAGGTTTACTGGAGGTTGCAGTAAAGCTTCTGGATAAATCAAGGATCTTGACTCCCATCTTGTTAAAGCGACGTTGAGGGCTATGTCAGCAGGAACATTAGGGCTCGTCCAGCTCAAAGGAACCTGGTGATGAGCAGGGGTGAGCAAAGCTAAAAGTTATGTGGTCAAAATTTAGGTCTGAGAAAAAGAGAACCAAGTGTGCAGTCACAAAAACGTTGAAATTAAGTAGTGTGCCAATGCTTCAGCCCACCCAAACTCACAGGGAGCCAGCTTGCCACCAGCTGGAGCTGTGGTCCAGCTGGGGACTTAACAGGTGTTCCCTCCCATGGCTTGAAGGCAAGATGGCAGAGGGTAAGAGAGAAACATGCAAGGGAAGTGAAACCCCATCCAGACAAGCAAGCTGGTGGTCCCAGTAAGGAACCTGGAAAGCCATGATAGCGATTGGTTCAAGTGGCTCGGAGTGGGTGAACAGGGAGGAGTCTGTGGGACCCACTTATCCAATCCATCTCCCATCCCAGCTCCAAGAATTCCAGCAGGAGGTAGGTCATTAGATTCCTCCATGGGGTCACCTCCGGGGTCCACAGCTGGTACAAGAGCATCTTATTCAAGTTTGGGGCTGTGGCTCGTGTAGGCTGGAAGGACTTGGGGTGGTAATATCCACTTTTATAGAAAAAGGCCTGCCTGCTATTACACATAAAGTCCACTCTTATTTATACATGTTCCGGCAGTACTTTTACAAGACAAGACATTTTACTGGGGTGAGCCAAATATAACTTAGGAAAATTTCTACCCAACTCCCCACAGACTTAACCATATACAAGATTGTGAGGCCAGGTTCCTGACAGCCATATGCAGAAAGCATCCGATTCTTGGCTTATCTTCCTGCCTTGCTTCCTTCCTGAATCTCCCTGGATTATACAGAAACACTGTCTCAGATGAAAATAGATGTTCAAGGCTATTCAACAACTAAGTGGTGGACGACTGCATTTTGTTATGATGCTTTTTACCTGGGGCTGAATCGCACCTGCAACCACCAACCCTTTGGAACCAGGCAGTTGCAGTTCTTGAACATCCCACTGTACAGCCAACAGGGCTGTTAGTTTCCTGTGGCTGCTGTGGCAAAGCACCACCAACCTCATGGCCTAAAACAACAGAAACTTATTCTCTCCCAGTTCTGGAGGCCTGAGGTCGAAATCAGTTCGAGAGTCAAAATCAAGGTGTCTGGCAGGGCCACGCCCCCTCCGGAGGCTCTAAGGGAGAATCCGTTCCTTGCCTCTTCCAGCTTCCGGTGGCAGCAGCATTCCAATCTCTGCTACCCTGGCCACCTGACGTTCTCAAGTCTCCCTCTGGCTCCCTCTTATATGAGGACACTTGTGATGGCACGTAGGGCCCACCTGGATACTCAGACTCATCTTAATTACATCTGCAAAGATCTTTTTTCCATATAAGGTCATATTCATAGGCTCCAGTGGTGCCTTTGGGGACCATCATTCAGCTGACCACAGGTGCTAACAAGTCTTCTGCCACCTGGAATACTGCATTCCCCATCAAAAATTAACCAGTGAAACAACTGTTGTGTGGTCTTTCACTATCTGTTTCATGTATGTTATAGAATTTCAGTTCCTTCCCAGCAAACGGTAAGACTCAAGCCTCCTTGGTGACTTCACGCACTGGCACTCTGCAGGCCCAAGTGGAGGTGGCCTGGGTTTGGGGCATGAACATTTTGCTCCGACATCAAGTTTATTGCACAGCTACCCAGAGTTCTGTAGTAAAAAGCACTAACAGCTACACATGCTTAACTCATTTAATTCTCGCAACAGTCTGTGATGTAGGAACTACTATCTTTTCAGATGGGGTAAACCGAGGCACAGAAAGATATGCCACTTGCTCCAGTGTGGAGGAGCTGAGTTTCAAATCCAGATTCACGCTTAAAGCCATTATTCATAACAACCCCGTCAGGTAGGGTCTATCACTTTCCCATTTTACAAATGAGGAAACTGAGGCACTGAGCGGTCCCTTGGGCCAGTCATTTTCTAAAGCCCGGGTACCTAACCACCATGCGTGGCTTAGCTATCGATGCCGTCTTTTCTTTTTCACGCTCCAGTTCAAATGGCGTTAGGCTCCCCTCTGATATGAACTCAGGCACCATCTGGCAAAAACAGCCACCTCCAACTGGACGCCGCAAGAAAAATGCGTTTCGACCCAAGACTGAGCGAGAGGCAGAATACCTTTTAAAGACACATTATTTTATAGTGAGGGGAAAAAAAAAGTTGTTTAGGTTATCAGATGAGCAAGACAAATCAACGAAGGCTGTTCCTGTTTCAAAGCCAAAACATTCTAGTAAGGCGAATTTCAAGTTCTATTCCTTTGCGGCCTTGTTTAGAAAAGCAGGGGAAAGAGAGCATCAGCATAACCAGCAAGATCAAAAAGACCACCTCTAATGTGCAATGTAGTTACAACAGTGTTGCATTCATGATTAAGAAGTGCTGCTTTACACGATGCGTGGAAACTTCCAGCAGAAAGTAATGGAAAGTACACTAGGGCTCTTGGAATGATAGACCTAGTTGGAATCTCACGTTTCCTTTCCAGCTTATTAACTGTGAGACTGTGGACAAGGCACTTCCCTGAGGCTCAACTATTAGTAAACGAGGGTGAAGGGCTTTAAAACGCTTAGGACTTGCCGAGCCACTCCGACAGTCTGCCACCTCAGTAAACGGAAGGCCCGGCTCGTCTAGTCCAGACTCAGGTTCCCGCAAGTGCCCACATGTAGACCTCATGTGGCCGACCTCATTTCCTTTTCACTCTTTGAGGGAAATTCTTGCTTTTTATCACTGGGCATAGTGAGAGGAAACACATCTTACGATACTTTGATCAAAGGAAACTTGGTTCTGGGCCTTTCTTGTAAGACATCTGCAATAGGTTAGGGAACTAACGATAAGAGGTTTCTTCTGGTGGGTGGACGGGGAGGTTGGTGAGTACAGCCCGGAATCTCTTCAGGATGCCAGTGTATGAAATAAATGGTAGGTGACAATGCACAGCAACCCCGTGAGGACAAGTCTTCTGGAACAGGCCTCCTGATGCCAGTGGCGCTGGTCTCCTGAGACGTTGGCTGATGGAAGATACCCTCCTCTCTAGCCATCACCAGCAACCACGTCCCCACTCCCTGCCCATGGGCCAGGGCGACTCCTGAGATGATGTTAGAATGGCGCTGCCCTGGAACGGGCCGAGGCCAAGACGCAAACGGAGCCGGAGGCCCGCTGGCTCTGGCCTTGTCCAGCTGAGGAAGGTCTGGGCAGCTGGGTTCCTGGAGCCACGCCTGGTCAAGCAGGGGGCTCAGCTGCCCACCCAGGCGGTACGCACTGCTCCCACTGTGATCGTTTCCGATACACAAACCGTTTTTACACACTTGACCTCATCTAGTTCAGACGAGCGCCTTGTACAGGCAGGGCAGTGACCATTAAGCTCCTTTTACGAATGGAGACAAGGCCTGGGGTACTAGGTCCGGCTATGAGTAATGGAGACCTAACCAGAAGTTTAAACAAAATGGAACGTTGCCCACCCCACCCCCCAAAACAACAAACAACAAGTACTGAGGTGGCAGCTCAGGGCTGTTACGATGGATGCATGATCGAGAACCCAGGGACCTCTCTTTACTCCACTGTCCGAGACTTGGTTCCATCCTGGCGGCTGAAGGCCGCTCCCCGCTCCCCGCTCCCCGGAGATGAGCGCACAGCCTCCCTCCACCTCAGTGAACACACACAGAAGGGGGACAGAGCTTGTAGGAGGAAAGAGGAGAAAGAGTGTCTGGGAAGACAGCAGATTAGAGGGAGGGATGGGGGGTGGGTGAAGGGGAGCAGGTCGAGCTTTCCTCCCCCACAGCAGATGCCATTCCGTGGCCAGTCCTGCGGGGCCTCAGCGATCTGGGCCCTGTAGCCAGGCAGTGCTGGGAGGGAGGGGTGTGGGTTGGCAGAGCTGTGTGTGTGTGTGTGTGTGTGTGTGTGTGTGTGTGTGTCCAGCTGGCCTAGTCCAAAAACCACAGACACCCTTTTTACAAAGGTATTTTATTTTACTGAAGAAAATACTGGTTCTTTAAAAGCGTGTAAAATGTCACATCATTTTAAGTTAAAGCTGTAGGCTGCGAACTTATCCTTTGACATATCATTCAGTAATTAAGTCTTTCTTCTCGGCTGGAGTCCACTCAAGCTGACATGTAAAGTGCAAAATCTAGAAGAGAAGAACCAGAGAGATAAATAGGAATGTCTGATAAGATAAGGGCCAGTGCTTTACTTGCTCAGCACTAAGGCTTACATTCAGCCACTTAGACTTAACAAACAGAAACTACTGAAGCTTATCTACTGGGGAATGTATTTTTAGCATCACAATTTCTCTTCCATCGAAAAATCCCTTTTGTTAAAAACAAGGCTCCAGGCTTTGATGAGCAGCCAGCCCAGGAGGGGAGAGGGAGGAAGCCCCTGGTCAGCGCTAAGCTCAGCTGTGTAAGCCCCCCTCCCCCTCCATTGATGGCCTCTGGAGCCGTCTGTGGGAGGGAAGAAGTGCTTGTGATCTCACACCGCAGCTTTTCTTCCTTGCTCGGTATCACACACAAAATGATGACTGTCTAGAATGGAAATTCAATCGACATTTCAGTGAAAACGGCCTTCCCTCACCCTTTTTAATTTCGAGGTGCTTGCTCTTCCCCACCCTAGTCTTTCTACCAAGTTTCAGTCAACGTAACTTTTTTTTTTTTTTTTTAAGGCAGGGTCCCACGCTAACTTCTTTTGCCTGGCAGAGGCCTGCAGCTCGTTGAGGACCAGTGAGTGATGGGTAACAGGAGCTCACGTGCTCTGACCGCTCCCCTTCCTGCATTCAGGACGGCAATGCAGCCGGTGCCTGAGTGTTTGACTTCAGTTCTGGTTCTGCTCTTCACCACATATGGTGGGAGCTATGTTTTCAATCTGAGTGGACCTCACAGGGTTGTCAGGAGGAGGAGTAACGGCACTGTACACGGGATGCTCGGCAAAATGCTAGCACATAATAATCACTAAGTGTTGCTATAATTACTAATACGTTTGCTTTTAAACTCAGTAAGTCTCAAAATACTACAAAAGGGTACTCGTATTTACAGAAGCATGGAATCTGAGGATGGACAGGAGTTTGGGCGGGCCCCTTTCTACAGCCACCTGCTGCTGAGAGATGCCCAGGCCCAACCACAGACATAATGGAACTTCTCAGAGGCTGGGGCCTGCATTTTAACAAGCACCATCATCAGGCAATTCTCATCTTTAGCCAACGCTGGGAACCACTGATCTAGAATCCCCTGCCACCATAGTTGAATCCTAATTTTTAGAAAAGCACAGAACTCGAGAAATGAAGAAACTGGATCAGCACACCAGAATTAAGGAAACGGCTCCATGTCGTAGGTTCGGTTTGTATGGGGGTTGAGTAACAACTTCCTGGTGCCTCATCTCAACACACATCCTGGGCACCTCCTGTGTGTGCTGTGACAGGCACTGGGCCACAATGATGCGTCCTAATTCCTGCCTGGGAGCAGGTCATCGGGACGGGTCCTCCGGGCCATGGGACTCACAAGCAAAGGCCAAGGGGCACAAAAGTCTATCGTGGTCTGCAGGAGCATGGGGAGTGGCCGCAGAGGGGGCAAATGTGTCCTGGGTTAAGGACACACACAGAAGGCATTTACAGGCCATACCCAGGAGTCAGACTTCATCCTGCAGCGATAGCAAGGTCTCTTAGTCTTGGTACAGGTAAGGGTGTCAAATGATGCATGACCCCTTTCCCCTCCCCCATCTCAGATTTACACATACTTGTGTTTCTAGTATGTGTGCTTTTCCAAGAAGGTTCACAGTTTTTATTAGCTTCTCAAGAGTCCTGTGATCCAGTACCTATTAAGCACCGCTGCTTCCAGTAAGAACCATGCAGAGGCATGGACTAATCACATGCTCCCTGACTCATCAGCAGACAGGGCAAAGGGTCAGGCTCTGCATACCTCGCCTTCCAGAGCTGCTCAGTGACAGGCGGGCCACATGCCCTCACAGCTCAGACAGACCCGAGGGATGCGGAATTCTCGAAACTATCACATTCCTTGATTGGCCACCCAACCCATGTATATTTCATACTTGCAAAGTCCCAGTACCTTTGACTTCCCTTTAGTTATATTTCTTCTCTGATTGTTTCTTCTTTTCAGCTTCCAGTTTTTGCTGTTGTGCTTCCAATCTTTTCCTTTGGTATATTTTGACTCCAGCAAATGCCAGGCAGAGAATCAATGTCTTCGCTGCCAAGATATACAGCAGCAGGGGAACGTGTTCAAGAACCTTAAAGAAGAAATGATTCTAAATGTTCTATAATTGATAAGGTTCATGTTCCTCTATTCAACAAACATTTACTACGCAGCTGTTGTGTAACAGGCATGAGGCTAGAACAAACAAGGTTCCTGTCCCCAGGGTGCTAACAGTCTAGTGTGAGCTGCGTCCTTCCAGTCCCCCTTGCTGCTGGCTTCACAGAGGTCCACCAGCGGACTGCAGATGGAACAGCTCTGGTCTCTCACAATCTGACCATGCACTTTGCCGACTACCCAGGCCCTCTGCTTCTGAGGCAGTGGCATGGTCCAGTAAAAGGAGCCAGGACCAGGGGGCCTGGGTTACAGGTCTACCCTGCCACTGACTGTGCGACCTGGGTCAGTCACTTGACTGTTCTGAGCTTCAAAGACAGGCTGGACCTGAGCTTCCTGCTAGATTCTCCATCTGTAGTATGCTATGATTTCCTTTGGTTCCCTCTACTCATTAGCTTTGGCACTTGAAAGCAAAATATAAAAACGAAATACAACTCACAATTTTATTAGCTACTTATTCACTGTTCCTGTAATTTTTTGTTGGAAGTTTTTTAACGCATTGGCTAAAATGAACTCTAGGGAGTAACTGTTGATTGGACTTACTCTTTGCACCAATAGGTTTCATTATGAAAATCTATATAGAATAGTATCTCAAGGCAAATACTATAGTAGTTTCGTAAATATGGTAAGTATGATCTGAATAATTATGAGTTTTTTATGTGATTAAAAATTAATTCCAAATAAATGAATGATAGCCTTTGCTCAGTAAGCATCATTCTAAAGGACTAGGCAGGATTTATTCCAATGAAATCATTAGGTTCAATTGCCAAACATCACTTATTAGATGTAATTCCAAAGAGACTCTATTAATACTACGGGGAGTACATTTGTCCCTCTGAGAGTTTCAAGTTGATCTGAAACTAGTCAGTCAAAACTTTAGCTGAGAACATGCTCACAGACCTGGAGGGCTAGATGGATTTTAAAGATGACTTAGTCCACCACCTTCCTATACAAACAAGGAAAGTGGCAGTTGAGAGGCCCATCCACGTCCCACAGCTAATTCATTACGAGGTCAGAGCTAGAACGGAAGATTTTAAAGGATGCCAGTCTCCTTTCCACTGGTTTCTGATTTTCAATGAAATGGAATAAGATCACATTATTATTATGTACATATACGTTCCTGTAATTTTATTCAAAATTTTTCTGACTCAGACCTATACTTTTCACATTTAGAAGACGTAGCATCAGTTACCATCCCGAGAGCTTACTGTGCGCTAAGTGTCTCAGAGACTTTTCCCTTCAGTCCTCATAATATCCTGTGAGGTAGACAGACTGTCCTAACTTCATAGCTGAGAAAACAAAGTCTGAAAAGGTTAGTGTCTGACCGAGTTCTGACTGCTCCGAAGTCTGAACTCTTCAACATTACATGAGTCTGTAACATACGTGATGCTCTCCCCCACCCTCACCAATTTTACAATTAAATTATGCGAATAAACAAATGCTTGGCTATTGAATTTACCAAAGGCAACCAAAATCATGAACGCTGAAGTTATTTAACTGATTACTTATGGATATTTGAGGAAGGTTATAATGTGAAGCAATAGGAACACAACAGATATCAAAAGGAGGAATCCAAATATTTAAATTGTTTTAATTAAAACAGTAAGAACACAGGAACACTGAGTTAACTAGATAACAGCTTTCAACCACAAAACCATTTAACAGTGAAGAAATACAACAAATCCACTTCAGAAAGATCACTCTGGCAAAAGTATAATAACTAAAAAAATTGCAAAAATGAAATGTTTTATCCTGACAAATACAAGCAGCTTAGAATACTGATTTGGTTTCCAGGTCCTTCCTCCCTCAGACTTGCCACAAACCTCTCTTATCTTCCCCAAATAATTCTCTAATTCATCTACTTTCTTGAAGGTTCTCATTTTAGAGATGAGGCTTGACTCCACATTTATAAACCAGCTAAAAAAGACAAGAATGTCAAGTGTTACTTTGTTTTGCCTCCTTGGAGGCAAAAATCACCTGTGTGTCAATACAAACCTCTCTTTAGTTCACTTGGACTTTCTAGGCTACCTGGGCACTGACTTGTACTGGGAATAGTCTCCAATCCATATCACAGCCCATGGTTCCCCATGAGCTAAACACAAAATTTCGCTGGAGCAGTTACAAGCATGATTAAAAAATACGGTGAATTTTGAAATTGAAAAAAACTTTTATTACAGTAAAAGACACATTGCATTAACCCCTTCAAAGTACTCCCCCTCGCTTTGAACACGTTTATCCCGTCGTTCTTGCCACTTTCTGAATCAGTTCTGGAAATCCTCTTTCGTGAGTGTCTTTGGTTGTGCTGTCGTGGCTGCCTCAATGTTCTGAATCATTTTGACTTTGAGGAAGAGCCAGAAGTCGAACGGTGGCAGATCCAGTGAATAAGGTGGATGAGGACACATCATAATGTTTTTGTTTGGCAAAAATTGCCATAGCAGAAGCAATATGTGACACAGAGTGTTGTCATGACGGTGGATGAAACTGCCCATTTCTCAGGCAGTTTTCTACGCACATCGTTTCTTAAATGTGCTAATAAGTCCCTATAATAATCAGAGTTCACCATAGTGTTCCTGGGTACAAACTTAGCTCGCACAATTCCATCAAGGTCAAAAAACACAATTAACATCACCTTGATGTTAGATCTTAATTGACGTGCTTTTTTCACATGAGAACTGGGCGATTTCCATTGACAACTCTGAACCTTAGTCTCAGGATCATAACCATAAACCTAAGTTTCATCTCCCATGATGACATGTCTTAAAAGCTGGAATCTGAAGCAGCACGATTGTGCACCTCCAACAAAATTGACAAACATTGTTGCTTTTGTTTGACAATCAAAACACGTGGAACAATTTTGTACTCACATGCCTCATGTTCAAGTCTGTTGTTAAAATGTTTTGAACGGAACCATAAGTGATGTTCAGATCCTCAGAAATTTCCCTAATAGTCATTTGCCTGTTTAATCAAATAATTTCACTTACTTTTGCAACATTCTCTTGGGTTTCTGATGTTGAAGGACCTCGCAATCTCTCCTTGTCTTCAATTGATTCACGACCATTACGAAATCGCGCGAACCACTTGTAAACCGTCTTTGTGGTCACTGCAGCATCACCATAAACTAATTCTAACATTTCATGTGTTTCTTTAGTACTTTTTTAGTTTGAAATAAAATTTCATGTTAATTCATTGTTCATGATCCATGATTTATGGCACACTTTAAAACACACTTTCTCTCAATCGTAGCTCACACCCGAAGCTACAACTGCACAGAACAAGCTGAAACTTGTCACACATTGTAAGTAAGGTTTGATGGATCGCTTTCCATATTGAAGATCCCTGCCTTTCCATGGGATGGCACTTAGCAGCAGCATTCACCGTATTTTTTTATCACACCATGCAACCAGATTCAGAAAACCCACTAAAATGGAAGCACATCAACAAAAGGACACAGATAAGTGGTTTCTGTATTTACTTTCTTTTTAAAGGTACTAGAGAGGTAGAGGCAAGAGGCATAAGTTTCGAGACTGAGAGGGGGCAAAGCAGTGGCAGCAGGGGTCAAGGACTCTACGAGGGCTAAAGTGAAAGATTTCAGGGGCCCGTTCCTGCCCCTCTCAAGTACTAAACTTCAGTCATGTTAAATCTCTTCCTTTGATCTCTAACAAGTTCCTCATATTAAGTCTTGAAATATGCAAACCTTCAAAGAGGTAAATGAACAAAATATTGTTGGGGTGGACTAGATCTACACCAATTGTTTTAGACAAACCCCAATACCTGTGTCATGAGAATGGCTGACTTCTTAAATAATGAGGCCACACTCATTTGCTAATGCACAGGTATGGCTGACTGTTGTTAATGACCACCGGCCCAACGTGCCAGAAAGGAAAGGGCACAGGAGGCAGTGGGCCTACATAATCCTTCAGTCTCAGGGGGCTCTGTGCGGTCAGGGTGTTTAAGGAGAGGCCATTGCTTTGATGCCACAGGGTGTCAGAAACATGAGGTTGTTCCCTGGCAGGCAGAGTGCAGTGTGTGTCTGTTCAAAGTTGGGAAGGTTTGGGCAGATTTTGTTCCTGACACAGGAAGGACTCCTTTTGTCATAAGGACTTGCCTCGGTGGTCAAGTGGGTCAGTCTACAATTAAAAGAAACCCTTGTCTGTGCACTGCCTGGTAAATCACAAAGCCCAGGCCTATACGATCAGACTCAGGGGGGTAAGGCCGCACTGTTTTCACTAATAGAGGTGGTTTCGATACTCTTAAGTGTGAGAACTTCAGGGCGTCACGCAGGACGCTCTGACACTTGTTGACACTTGTTGACGGGGCGCTTAGTACCACTTCCGTCATCCCTACTGACTTTCGGCAAGACAAAGGGTAACAGTCCTTCCCTAAACCTCAGCCCACACTGCTTTCTGCTCTTCCCCCTCCATCTATCTTCTCACTGCCTCATCTTTCCTCCCCTGCCTTTCCATAGTGAACTCTGGAATCCTGATACATGCTAAATAAACACTCCTACATTTCCAGTCTCTTCACAGAAATCTCACTCTGTCTCCTTAACTGCAACCAGGCTCTTTCTAAAGAACAGTCTCCACAGCCCTTCCCAAGCCCCATGCCCCAAGGAGCTGGGGAAGGAGGGCGGGTCAGTCCTCTCCCAGTTCCCTGATCCTTCTTCCAGACCTTTCCAGTTCTCCTTGCAATAGAAACCTAGGGGATGTCTGAAACAAGGAAATGCTTATAATAATTGAAAAAGTACATACGAGATCCTAAATTTGAAAATATACACTAAACTTACATATCTTGAAAAAATACACCAATATTGTTCAAAGTAGCCCTCTTCGGATGGTATGACGATGTGTAATTTTTATTTGATTTTACACTTTTCAAAGTATCTACAATAAAATAGGTTTTCGAGGCTGCTCTCTTAGCCAACCTTCACCTCACGCCGCCTACTGTGGGGATGTACTGCGAGCCACTCCTTTCCCTCTGTGAGAGCAGCTGGCAGGCTACTCTTCAGTTGCCCTTGAACTTCTCTCCCAGCTGAATCCAATGTTTTACTGGGGTCAGTTGTGTTTATTCCCCAGCCAGGTTAAGCTGTACGCGATGCTATAGTAATTTATTTAATCATGACACTTAGGAAATATAACTATGTAAACAAGATTGTTTCCATGAAAACTAAGTTGAATGCTTTCAATGCTTTTTCAAGTTTGAGTTGAAAAAAAAAATGTGTTGGCAACACATATGTAAAAGATTAGGGAGGAGGAGCATACAAATTTAGAAAGATTTCACATGTAAGATCTTAATCCATTTTAAAGAAACCAAAATGTGAAATTGTAGGTGAAACTTAAAAGGTGTAGTTTTTGCAAGAAAAGTGAGGCAGATCTGAGGTCAACTGATGCCCACTCAAAGAAAAGGCCTAGCCTTCCTCCAGGAGTCTGGTGAGTAAATGTAGACTTGTATGTTTTAACTTAAAATATTAAATATTATTACAATTCCTGGTGCAATTTACTTCTTATTCTGAATTTTTACAAACAGGAGAAAGAAAAACTCAAGCCATAAATGTTTAAAACTATTCTCACTTTCCAGTTCATGCTGCACCAACTGTGAATTCACTACTGCTCGACGGAGGCCCACTCAGACAAGCACATGAGAAGAAGCTGGAAGGTCAGATCTTGCTGGTCTGGTGGGGAAAAGAAGAATCAAGTCAATTCAGGTTTTCTAGAGCAGACTCCCTTTTCAGAAGACTTCCCTTTGATGAAGAGAGAGGGCACATGAGCAAAGACGGCGAGCTTTGCAGAAAGGAGGGTTAAGTGTCCGCAACAAGGTGAGCCAGAGCCTGGTGGAAAGCAGATGGCTTGGGTGAGGGCCGAGACAGGCTTGGCTCTTGGTGAGCAGAAAGATCTCTTTGGCTGATCTTTGCCGGGGATGGGAACACAGCCCCAAACAGAGGTGGCAGTGCTGCTCCTTACGGGACATGTGCTCCCTTTCCATTCATCTGGGAATGTAAGAGCCCAGATCCAAAATCGGTTCCTCCACCCACCTCCTGCTCTGAACAAGAGCTGGTTTGTGGATGAGTGAGTGTTCCTCAGGTCCTCTGAGTGTTAATTAAGCAAATCTTGGTTTTTAAAAAATATCTGGAGGAGAGTAAACGATAGGGAAAAAATTGTCCTAAGAAAGCAATTTATGTTTAGATTCCCTCTGAAATGTGAGGGAGACTCAGGGGAAGGTGAGGCAGGAAGTGACAAGGCCTCAGGGACACAGCCAGCACAGGATTTGCTCTGCGGCATCACATGTCACTATTTTTAGACTACGACACATACCCCAAGAGTCAGAAGACTTGAGCTCTGGATGAAGAACCTACACACTCTGGCAAATGACTTCCCTCTTAGGGCCTTGGTCCCATCTGTAAATGAAGAAAAGGGGTGTCAACTAGATGGGCGTTGGGCCCCTATTTTTTCTGAAATTTGGAGACTTACAGCATAATAATCACAGCTTCACTTTATTGTGCCCAACTGGGTTGAGTGTGTTAGACGCACTAACTCATTTACTCTTCCACACCGGTCCTATGAGGCACAGTCCACTCTCTCCACTTCAAAGACAAGGAAACATATGTAATGTGTTCACACACTGGGGAACTGGGATTTGACCCCTCCAAACTGGCTCCAGAATTATCCTGATGCAGGCAGAGAGCTTTGTACTCAAAAATCATAGGGATGATTTCCTTTAAATGTACTTAAAATTACAATTAAGAAAAGCAACAGAAAATTTCACAGGCCTTTAGAATGGAGATAATAAAATGAACTTCAGGGAAGATGTTTTATAAAAACTTTCACTTATAAAAGTATCTAAATATAAAAAGTTCATACCTCATCTATTCAAGGTCATAGTAGTAGCTGGTAAACAAGCTGGCAGTTGGTACAGGATAACCAAGTTTTCCCCATGACCTTTTCAAAGTCAGATAAGCTAACAAAAGGAATTTACACCACAAATCTGTTTAAATGTGATGATGAAGATTGAAGGTACTCATTACCTTCATGTATAAAGGGCCTCTGTCCTTAAGCAGCAGCAGATTCTGACCTGCACTAAATACATTCCTGTTGCTAGACTTTTCACTTTGAGTAATCTCTAATAATCTCAGGGATTAGCCATGTTGTAAATTAAATGTTTAAAGTTGTGTACATTTTATTTTTACAACTCCTGCTTTGAGTTGTGTACAAATATAGCAGGTGAGTCTGGCTGTTCCCCACTAATTTTCTGAAGCCATATTACATACCTAATGAACTGATGTAAGATATTGATTCCCAACGTCAAGGACAACAAACTGGTCCAAAAAGCTTATAGGAGGAAATAAATGAAAAAGAACCCCCAGTAGTCTGGCCCTCTGGCAAACGAGACATTCAGTTCTTGAAATGTCTTCAATAGGTACTGAGACTTATAATGAAACCAATTTTACCACAGGCTAATTGATAAAACAAGAGTTAAGTTCCTAGGACATCTCATCAACGTTATAGCGAACCTGTAATTGTAAACTAAGCGCCACGCTCAGCACATGGACAGCACTCAGTATTAACGGTTATTATCACGATCAGGATCTCTCCTTCCACTAATGGACACGCCAAACTTTAGAACATAAACAAGTCGCACCCAGGGTAAAAACAGTCATTGCAAGTCAGTAGGGCATCGTATAAAGAACCACCACCAGAGGACCAGGAGAACTGGAGATCTGGACTCTATTCTTGGTGGCACCAATGGCACATCACGTGACCTGGGGCAAGTCATGAACTTCTTTGAACCAAAGTGTTCTCGTTTTTAAAACATCAGAATCCGAAGAACAACTCTGCAACTCTGGAATTAGTAAGTCACCCTTCTCTCTGATAGCACAGAATCTTGACTTTAAACATATACTGGCAGCTGCCTCAACTTCCTACCTAGAATAATAAAATTCAAGCGCTTTAGGAGAGAAACATTTAAAGTAGCCCGACCTGCAAAGTGGTGGAAGGGGTACTGCGAGGGTGGGAGCCGAGAGGCAGATCAGTGCAGCTCATTCACACCCGCTGCCTCCAAACTCTAATTTTCCATCGCCCACAACTACATGCTCCCAGTCTGCCATTTGTGCAGCTTCCGGCAGGACTTCAGCAGCCGAGGACTCAGACAGCTAAAACCATCAGATCAGCAGGCTATTTGCTCTGCGGCCATAGGCACACCTGATGCAACATCAGAAACAAGAGGCAGCTGGTATCTAAGGGCTGAACTGCAAAAGCCAACAAGACGGGGACAATTTTGAGAGGTGTAAAATCTACGAAGTGCAGAATATTTTAAACTTACCCTGGAACTATCCAGTCTTAGCTTAAAACTCAAAAATAACAACGGCTTCGACAGAAATAATTCTATTTCCTTTACTGCAAAAATATCTTGATTTTTTTTTTTCCTTTGCCAGATTTCTCCTCAAAAACACAAAAGCTACTAGTTTCTCGTGGGCAGGCCAATTAAAGCAATATGGACAACGTACTACTGGTCCACAATTGACTCTTCCTTCTTGGCACACCTAGCAAAGCCAAGGGTGGTGTCTGAGGTCCTTAGTCTGAACTTTCCGAAGCTGTCATCGTTCCCAGCCTGTCCCTCTCTCACCACAACTCCTCACCCAATCACATTAAGCAGGGGCGGGTGGGGAGAGAAGGGGATTCCGGGGGAGCCTGGGGCATCACTTGGTCAGCACCCTCTGAGCCCCAGTCCCCAGGCGGCCGGCGAGCTGGGCCTCAGTTCCTCGGTAACCTGAGGGCCGGGCCGGTGTCCCCTCCGGCCCCAACACTTGGGGAGCAACACCTGCCCGGCTCAGACCCAATGATGAGGGCCAAGGGAGGTCATTGCTTCCCCCACCCGTCAGGGCGTCCAGACAACTCCCTCGTCCCCCAAAACCTCTCGGCGACCAACACCCTGTGGCCAGAAGCAACCCCGGGCCGCGCCCGGACCGCGCCTGCGGCCGAAACACGGCGCCTCCGGCGCGGGGGCCGCGGACTGCGCGGCGCCCGGCCGACCCACGCCCTCCGGCGGGCACGCTCCGCCAGTGGGGGCCGTGGCGCCCGTCACCCTCCGGGTTCCCACTCCGAGAGCCGGCCGAGGGCGTCTCGGAGAGACAGCGCGAACGCGGGGCTGGCCGCCGGGCACCCCAGCGCCCCCCAAAAGCCGTCGGGATTCACGTCAGGGTCCAGAAGACCCACAAGACATCCACTTACAGTTCGAAGTGACCAAGGATCCTGCGTCCGGCGGGCACGCAAACCACGATTCCCACAATGCCGCGGGGAAATTACACGTCCCGAGATGCACCGCGCCGCGCGCCGGCGCAGTAGGCCTCCACAGCCTCCGCGGGCGCCGCGCTCCGCGCGCCGGCGCAGTAGGCCCTGGCCGCCTTCGTTGGGGAGAGACGGGGGTCGCAGGTCACGATTGGCCGAGTCAGGGGCGAGGGCCGGACACCGTGGGACGGGCCCAGGGCTGGTTCTCGTTCAGAAAAGATCTGAGCTGGAGGAGGACTGCAAGCGCGGGGCGCGGGGGCGCGCGGCCCCTCCCCCGGCTGTCCCGCATTCCCTGGATTCTCCTCGCTGCAGTCTGCCGCTGAGGACCCATGGTTCCCTGAAGAAGTTCCCAAGTTTAGCATTTGTCTTCTCTGACAAAATGCGTGCAGTTTCCTTTGGGATAGCAGTAGGGCGCCCCGGGGCTGGGTTCCCCGATTCCTTCATTCAACCAACGCTTAGCGCACGCGTGCAGAGTTTGAGCAGTCATTCCCGGCCCCGAGGTACCCACCGGGCAGGGACGGTTCTGGGTGGCAAAAGATTTACATCTCCAAAGTGGAGAGAACGCATTTGTAATTGCAAGCTTTCTAAAGTCACTGCTCTAAGAGTGGGGTTCAGACGGGGTGATTTGCCTGTCGCCAGGCTTTGGCCCGAACAAACAGTAGCTTCACCTGGCCAGTTGCGCTTTCTCAGGCAGGACTGGGAAGGGCTGGGGCCCTCTTAGGGGTGCAGCCTTGAGCTGTTAGAAACTATGCCAGTATTTGTTCAAGGCTCTTAGTTTGGGGAGGGACATGAAATACTTTGTGCCAAGAGCCGGCACTGTTTATAGTTCAAGGTTGAGGCCTAGTTGAACAGAGAGCTCAGAGGAGCCCGACCGGAGTTTGGTCAAGAAGATAGTTTTTGTCACCTGATGGAAACCTTAGACCAGACCCAAGGCACGGATTTTGTAACCCGGGTCACTGCTGTGGTCACAGTGGAATGAATGTCTTGTGTGCAAACAGCATTTCTGAAAGTCTGGTCTGAGAAAGGAAGCCAGTCTTGCCACATCTGCTCTTGGAATATGAATGGCTTTTCCCTAACACTGTGTTTAATGCTTCTGTTAGCATAATTGCACACTTATTATTAGGAAACAGATACCTTGTATGTACTTCATGCTGAAGAGAGAAACCTGGTAGTCGACATAAGACATCCTAGAAGCAGGCCTTGGAGAAGGGCTCCTTCTGTGAATTTTGGCTTAGAGCCCTGAGACTTGAGGCCCTGCTCACAATTGCTCTGCCTTGGCTGAATAGATGGGGAGATGAGGGAGGAGGAAAGGGCAAGCCAGGAGCCATGAAGCTTCATGAAGCTACAGCCTCACACGTCTTGCTGGCCATTGACTTCCTGCTCTCAGCTCCTCTGAGAGTAGACAGTGACCGTTCGGCCTGCCCTCCTGTCCCTGCTCTAACTCTGCCCACTTTGTGTTGATCTCTGTTATAAGCTTGTCACGTGATAATCATCATGATGTTTCTGTCTCTGACTCCCTCTCTGCTGAATGGGTTCCTCCAGCTCAGGGAGTCTCATTCATCTCTGTACTCCTCAGGTCTAGGCCAGTGACCCAAGAAATGGATGTTAAATGTTGCTTATTAAATGAACGAATGAAGTCACCTAATCTGCAGACTGCAGATTTGTCATCTATAAATGAAATGGTCTGACAAGAATGCGATGAGCTCCAAGGTGCCTTTCGGACCTAACGTTCTCTGATTTCGTGAACCCCATGATGCAAAATATTAAGCAATTACTGTCTAGATTTTCAACAGACATAGCACTTCAGACACTTTTTGTACCTTTAGTCTCTTCAAACAGAAGTAAAGATAGGTCATTGTAAAGAGAAGAAAATAAAATTGAGTGAAAAGAATAAGTTGTTTATAAATGTTACAACTTTATATTATTTTTTTCTATAATAACAAGGACTTTTAAAAGTGAATTTTCTGTAAAACTTTAAATGTTCGTTTAAAAATGTTTGTACTGGGTAATTCTTAAAGATTCTCCGTCTCTGGCATGGACTAGTTGCCCCTGTGAAATATTTGTTCTGTTTTCAGACTTCCAAATAAATTAAATGCCAGGAAAGCAATACCCATAAAGTAACCCCATAGTTTTGTTCATTATCACTTCAGACTTTACATACATTCAGGAATTAATAAATGCTCCGATGTCAGTCTAGTGAGCAAGGGGTAGATTACCCAGAACCTCAGCTTCTGGTAATAATCTGGGTTATTTATAAACTCAGTTAGTCACATACAAAATAATGTTTCATGAGAAAGAAGCTACAGTGCTTCGTAAATCTCTCTATCCCCACTGCCACTGCCCCGGTACTTTACTTCAAATTTGGCTGTATTTTTACTATTGATTTACTATTGACGTTGATTAAAATGACATTTACAGAAAGTAAAAGAAGTCTTCAGCATAAAATATTGCTCTGACGAGCACGCATCAGTCACTGAGATTGAAATGCGACTTGTCTTCGTGAACCAACCACGTGATCTCCATGAAAATTCTCAACAGAGAGCGAGGAACTTCGGTTCTTCTAAGAAATGACAATTGGATGTGCTCCATGGCATGGACGTGGACATGGGCGTCTCTTCATGTGTGGATGTCACGGGCTGGCTTTGTGCCTTTCCCGTTTGTCAAGGAAACATTTTGAACCCTGCTGCCCCAGTGTTCTCATGGATGGTGGCCCTGGATTCTTCCAGATTCAGAATCTGGCTCTTGTACTTCTCTCGCCAGTCCTCCACGATGTACTGGTGATAGGGGTCGTTGGAGTGTTCTTGCCTCTTGGACTTCACCGTGCTTACCAAGATGGCTACGACAATGAAAGAAAACATTCCGATCATCACCATGAGGTACAAGATGACGTAGTAGAAGTTCTCGGCAGCCACTTTGGCCTGCAGAGCCTCTTGCTCGGCTGTCGTGTTCCTGCGCCAATTGTCCATGTAAGTCACAAAAATCCTTTTGAAGACATCTTCCAGTGTCTGTGTCAGATTGGACAAAGTAGGCATATTTTTCTCCTGCTGCAAATTAAATATTAAAATAGATGAACAAGGTTAAAAAAAGGGGGGGGGGAATCTTTTCCACGTTTGGCTACCTGAAGGGATGGAGGGAGGGGTATGCAAGGGGAAAATAGTAGTATTTTTTCTCAGCCTAGCTGGGGATTGCTGGAGTACACATTTTGTTATTCTTTAAACTTTTCTGTGCATTTTTTGCATGCATGCTATCAGACAATAAAAGTCTTAATAGAGGACAGAAAACTATAGTATGATCCCAATTTATATATGTGAATGTAGATATGCGTATGAAAATGGAAAAAAAGCCTGGAAGTAAATAGTTCAAAATGTTAATAGTGGGTGGTATACTTAAAGAAAAAATGTTTCTTCTTTATGCTTTTCTCATGTTGCAAATTGTCATCACAAATCTTGCATTACTTTGGTTTTAGATCGGTCAGTAACCTCATAATAGCTATTATAATGCCTTGTCCATAACAGGCCTTCAACAAACATCAGCTGAATGAAGCAATGACTCATGTATGTTCCATGTTTTTAGAGAGTTATGGGGTAGAAGATGCCTTTGCAATTTGTGTCATCTCCGATGTCTAGGCAGTGCTTTTCCCAAGGATCCCGAAGAGAGGAGTATGTACATCCATATTTGAAAGAGGGATTTTAGGTAAGTGATACAAAGACACAACCTGAGAGATCATTCCTATTTCTCAAATCCAACTCTCCTCTCCATCCTCACTATCACTGCCCAGCGTCTGTCCGCTGGATGATATCATGCAATGCAATACAACCCTCCCCAAAACCATCTCCTTGGGGTCACATCAGCCCCTCTTGGCCCCACACAGCAGTCAAAGTGCTCCTTTTAAGAGGGAACTGGGATCATTTCATTTCCTTGTTTTTAAAACGATGTAATACCTTCCTGCTGTTCTTGAAATGAAATCCTGTCTCCTTAATGGGTTTACCTGGCCTGGCCCCCGACCACCTGCCCTATTGCTCCACCCTCACGACCACCTGGCCGTACTGGCCTCCCTTCCTCTAACTCAATAAATGTTCTCTTGCTGCAGGACATTTGCACATTTTATTCTCTCAACCTGGAATACTTTTGCCCCTCTCTTCCCCCTGCCACCTCTTTGCCCTTTTGGTCCCAGCTCTGCTGTCACTTCTGAGAAAACTTCCCTGGCCCTGCTGTTAGTCAGTTCCCACCACCACTTTTCTCCAATAACATCTTATTATTTTTCTCCAAAGCACTCTTCACAACATGATAATTATGTGTATATATTGCTGGTATGTGTGTGTGTGTGTGTATGTGTGTGATTATTGATTTATGGTCTCGTCTTTCCCACACAACTCTCACCTATATGAGGGCAAGGCTCATACCACCTTTGTCCACCTTGGTATAACAAGTACCTGGCACAGAACCTGAGACATAGCAGGGACAATGGGTGTTTGATGAATAAATTAACATGCTAGGCACAGGCTAGGCATTTGGAAATGCAGAGATGATGAACGCTGTGTGTGGCAGCTCAGTTTAGTGGCAGAGACACAAACAAGTACCGATACAAGGTGCAAAGTGTTGTTACAGGTATGAACAAAGTGAAAAGGGAGGTCAGAGAATGGAGCTGAACATGGATCATAAATGGGGCAAATGGGTATAAAGAGAACTGGAAGGGATGTAGGCAGGAAGTAAACCTGTGATTGGCAGGACCTGTAGGCCCACTCAGTCAAGAAAAGACCAAAGGACCAAATAGTGGGTTGGCCTAGTACCCTTATGAAAGCAGTGTGCCCTCTCTTTAACATGCGTATTTCCTTTCCTCCTATGGAAAGAGGTGTTTCAGATCGTCCCTCCTGGGAAAGGGGTACAAATAAACTTCCAAATCTTTCTCCCACAGAACATTCCCCAAACTTCCCTCATTGAGAATTACTGTAACTAAGATAATATGCGTTTCTCAGTCTGATATTTTAGAGCTCTTATTCAAAGAGCTCTAAGATCTTCCTCTCCCTCTCCACAAAAAGCCTAGTGGGTTGAAAAGAAACTTAACAAATAGATAAGACTGCCCCAAAGTACATGCCAAGCACATTTTCTAAGCAATGTAACAGAGACGTGCTTTTCCCCCTTAAAATAATACAGTTCACTGTGGGAGAGTGTAGCAAGGCGGGCTTTCATCTGTGTCAAGACCTCACCGTTAGCTCCTTAATCCTTGATGAGACAAGACCTACCTACTCATTTGGGGAGAGTTCACACTCGTTTCATTAGTTAGAAGACAACCCGCGCCCATGCTCTGTGCTATGTCAGGGCTAGTCTTACAAATGTGATGGGACAGGATTGGGTCACCTGCGAGTGTTCTCACCCTCTGTTTCTTCCAGCCCTTCTCCACATCTCCATCCAATAAAGAAAACTGTCATTTCCCCCAGATACTCCCTTTAGAGAGAATTCAGTTTCCTTTGTGAAGCCAAATTGAAAAGTGGGGAGAACAGAGAGACAACTAAAAGACAATCAGAGCTAAGTTTACAAAATAAAGGGCTGCTGGTGGGGTACAGAAAAATCACAGGGATGGGTGTTGAGGGAAGTTGGTTATGGGAGAAGATCCTGAACGACTGTGGAGAAGGAGGAACTGAGAAGGGGAAGAAGGGAACCTCTTCTGAGTACAGAATTAGATCCCCTGTAGTGTTCTTTCTGAGATGTTGTCAAGATTGGAATTATTCTAGTTCTTTTTGCTTATTGGACAGTGCTTCTTTGAAGCAATTGCAGTATGCACTGGGCCCCATGAGAACTCTGCCTTGTATCTGGGTTCGCCCCAGGGTTGGGGAGGAGGCATTGCAAGTTCCTGAGTGATTGGAGCTCCTCTGCCTACCACCTCTCAGATATCTCCTTTGTGGGCTTTGCCACTGTGCTTGGAATTCCACCAGTGGCTCCTCTGAGAGGGGGGACCAAAGGTCTCTGTGTTACATGGAAATAGCAATTGGACTGCCAGCATCCTTCTGTGAAGGTTTTCATCAGAGGAGCTCGTCAGCTTTTCACTGCCTGTGAAAAATCTAGTCCAGTACCTGACTCATAAGAAATGTCCAATTGCTAGTCCCCTGTTCCTTCAGGACTCGGAGAGAACGGAGACATAGGAGAGGTATGTTTTGATGCTTAGCAAGGTCATCCAGAACAGGGCACCTCAAAAGAAGACTCAATTTTCCAAGCTGGGATGGGGGTGGGGCACTTGAATAAGTATTGATGGGGAGGAGGAATGGGTCCTGAAGGAGACAGGAGAGGGCACGAAGTCACCTTGACCTTCTAAATGATTTTCCCTGACTTGCCCTGAAGAAGAAGGAAAAATACAACTTCTACAGGACAAAGGAGCTGAGTAGCTCCTGACTCACACATGAAAATGTTGGGATGTTCTTGTCGTCTCAGAAACCTGGGTAGGTGGACATCTCATCCACAAGCTGTTCCTCATCCTCCAAGTCTGGCTTGGAGATCCCTCTTCTGTGCTGCTTCTACAAACCACCATTTGTTTGCTTGTTTTCAGTTACCCATGTATTGTGTGCCATTCATGTGATGCTTGAAACCACTCTGTGACATTGGGATTATAACCTCCACTTTACAAACTATAATACAAATGAGGAAACCTATGTCTAGAGAAAATAAGTTATTTGAATCATAATTACAGGAGAGCTTGAGCTGCTGGAGGGCACAGATTTCTTTATTCATCTTTGATCTTAGCCGACCTTTACTAAACATTCGGTGAATGAATGAATGAATGTTCCTCTCCTGTGTACTGTGGAATTCAACTGGAAACTACTAGAACGGTGAGTCTTCACTTATTTGTGGGGGAGTGGAAGGGAAGGGTTCGCAGATCCCTTGAAAAATAAAATAAAACAATCTGATTTTGTATTTCCCCAGAAAAATGTACTTATGCACATACAAAAGTCTGTATTCACACTCGGGACTCTCAGGACCTCTACCCATCCAACGATCTGCAACAGAATATCTGTGAGCTGAGGGACTTCAGTGCCAAATTCCACAGGAGTCCTTCGGGTTTGCTTCAAGGTATGGGCATGGCAGCGTTTCCTGGCCTGTTAGAGCTAATACTGCTGACTGTTTGTTCAGCTCTTCTAACATGGACAAAAGCCAGGTGCGAGCAGCTCAGGAGGTGCTTTCTGATAAGACTGGATCATAGAGTGAAAGTGCCTAAGTGCCTAAGGGCTGACCCCTCGGCCAGGCTGAAAAAGTCAAGTCCAAGGTGGATTCCCTTTTTTGAACACTGGGCTGAGCAGTCCGTTGTCTGTCCATAACCGCAGGAAATAATCAAATCACAGTGTGTGGAAGCAATTTCACTGACGGCTATGCTAAAACATATTCAAATAGATGTACGTTTCTGATACCCAGAATAACTATTGAACTGAGAGACACTGGCCATATTTGGAATATATATTTACCCCTCTTCTAAGTAGAAAAGGTGTTTAGTAATGTGAAGGCAACCATTATTTAATACTCTATAACCATATGAAATTACCATTTATGTTGTTTACAAAATGGCCACATATTGGCGATTTCATATCATTCAACCTACTCTCTGTGTACGTATATATTTAGGGCATTTCCAATAACCAGTTCTTGCTCAAAAAAGCAGGCTGAGCTCCTAGAGATTCTTAACGCTGGCCTGCTCAGTAATGGCAGGTGGAATGACTATAGCCCACAGAGCTTAAATCACCTATCCTAGGTCACAGGGCTTGCAAGCTGGGCACGATGCTGGAACAGGAAACCCATGTCACCCAGGCTCGCGCTTAGAACCCACGCTGTCCTAGCGGAGGTCACACATTCCAGTAACTCCCCGTTTCCATTGCCTCTGGCTGGGCAGCTCAGCTGGCAAAGAAATGAGACCAAGACCACGGTTTGAGCTCATCAGTTAGCTGTTCTCTACGTCCAGGACATGCAATGACCCCTTGCTTCCAGCTGTGCCTGTCACGGATGTCTGTGATTCACAACAAGGGCGACCTGACACTGGGGAAAACAACCACCACTTGATCCCCAAATCCAGAGTTCTCTTTTCTTAAAAGAGGATGGATCATTACCATCACCTGGGCCTACAAGAGGCAGCAAAGTCTTTCAGTTGTATACAAAAAACACTGAAAGAAGTGGCTATCTACATTTACCATGAAACTCCCATACAAAAAGTTTCAAAAATGTCACCCAAAGGCAATTATTGAAGAAATGAGTAAGGAAAACACTACTAAAAAGAGGAAGGAGGAGGAGGAGAAAAAGAGGGAGGGAAGGAGAAAGAAAGAGAGAGAGGGACGGAGGGAGGGAGGGGGGCGAAGGTCAGGTGTTAGACCAGGAAAATCATTCTCTTTATAATTTTCTGGAAAAGGAAACAGAAAGCTTTGTTACTTACTTCCTCCAAACACGAAGAACTTGCAGTGGAGACGGACCTGTGCAGCGTGTGAGCAGTGTGAAATTCCTTGCTCCAAAGCCAGGCTTTGAACCTTCTTGCCGGCGTCGGCGGGCTCTTCAGGACTGTGCAGAAACCTCAGCCTGCCGAGAGCCTTCAGCTCGCAGTCAGCTAAGCCCTTGCTAGCCGCAGTCTGCAATCCTAATGACCCCTAATGTTTAAGCTAGTCTAATCTCATGTGGAAAGTTAAATACTGACCCGCAGTTGGGAACTAACCTTGGTGCCTGACAGGGTGTGTCTGCTTGGAGTTGGCCATTGGCAGAAGTGGCACAAGTTCCCTCTTCAGGCCCCATGATGCCAGCTCCAGCCAGGACAGCGCCTGGGCACCATGAGCCACCCTCTCCAGGAAAAGTCTCAGTGGACAGCACCATTTCCTGGAAAGCGTCCCAGAGAGCTGAGATGAGCATGGCCACCTCTGTCGGGGGCGAGGGGGGGGGACTGGTGTGGGTTGAGGAGAAGGCCAGTATGATTCGAGGCAGGCATCCCTCTTCTGACCACTTCTTCATAAGCCAAATTTTGTTTAAATACCCCTCTCTGGGAAACTTTCCAAAGACTTTATAACAACACCGTTGTCTTGTAAAACAGAAACTGGCTCCAAGAAAGGTGTTGTATGGAGGAGACGGAAGCAAGTCTGGTAAAGTATGTAAAGACCTCAAAAGAGGTGAACCAACTCTATTTCCCAAAAGGTCCTTTTATATCAGAGTGGAAGTCCTTGCAGTTGGGCAGAGTGGGCCTTAATAAGAGCTCTCGTTTTTTGAGTACTTAACCCATGTCAGGATCTTTTCAAATGCTTGTATTGTATTAACGTCATGTATTAGTTGCCACAAGGCAATGGAGAAGGTATTATGAACTTTACGGCCTAGGAATCCAGGCATAGAATGGGCAAGGGATCAGGATGACGTGGAGGTAGAGCCAGGATTTGAATCTAATCCTAGATGGTGGCTGCAGAAGTAACACTCCACCCAAATCACTGGAAAGTCACAGGTTGTAATGTACTGCGTGAAGTAAACTTTGTTTTACAATTGGATGTTCTCGTTAAATAGTGCTCTGAACAATGTGGTTTGAAGTACACTGGGTGGGAAGACGAAGACGGGTAGGATTTAAATTGTCTATAAATTGTAGTAGTTAATGTATTAGGTGTGATGTAAAGAAATACAAGGATCTATATAACTCTGGTAGATTGAGTTCACGGAACAAGGTCAGGCAAACCCAACCAGAAAGGAATGGTTTGAAAGTGCCTTGGAAGAAACCGAAGCCAGTCATTCAAATGACTTCCTGTGCAATTCCACTGTGCCACCTGCTGGTGGAAATAAGGAACAGAGGCCAATCTCCCTCACTCCTAAAGCCGCTTGGCTGTTTAATCAGCAGAGTGTGCAAGTCTACACTTGGGTAACTAGAGGCAGAACTGGACACCATCTATCCTAGAGGCTGAGACCTTGGTTTTGGAGGCTGACAAACCCAGTGCACAAATTCCTTAGCGTTCCTGATCTTTGGATACCTTCATCTGTAACATGGAGAGAATACGAGTTCCTACCTCGTTAGGTTGTCATAAAAATTAGATGAGATAATGGATATAAAGCACTGAGTACAGAACATGGCACATACTAAGAGAGTCAGTGCTCTGGACATATTAGCTTTTGCTATTGTTTTTAAGAGAAATAAGTGAGAGCACATGGCAGTGAGAAGCAGAGCTTGACCAGACCTCACCAAAGAAAAGAACATTCTAGCATCTGGTGAAGAGTGGCTCTTTAATGGCTTATTGTTAGAGAGCTCCTCCCCATGTTCTGATACACAATTCCCACAACTGGAATGAGATGGGGACCTGACAAAATGGAGGCAGGAGCAGAGGGTAAAAAAGACCGAAGTCTCAGTTTCAGGCTGGACAAGAAAACAGAGCTGCTTTGTGCTTTTCCCTGACCATCAGTCTCCTTGACCTCTGCAGAAGGCTCTCAATAGCTTCTCTCTGCATCGTCCCCAACAAGAGAATATAGTGGCATCTGCTCAGAAAGCAAGGTACGCAAAAGCAAATGTTCTCTTTGAAAACCAAATTGCAGCCCACATCTTTACAGAGCTCCTCTGCCTACACGTGGATAAGTTTTTAAAACCCAGGGAGCTGAGTCTGCTTTTGGATTTAGAATTGGTCTTTAGTCCAATATCCAGCACTAACAAAACCCAACACGTCTTTAAGAGAGAAGAGCTACGGAAGACTTTCGGACTGAGTCTGCCTTTCAAGCTACCAGGGCTGTTGTTCTCAGGATACCGCTAGGGATACAAACCAACCAGTTAACAAGATTCTTTAAGCAGAACACAACTGCTAATGACAGGTAATAGGGAATGTGGAAAGCGGGGTAATTGTCTTTGGAGATCTTCAGATGGTACCTCTGCCCCCAGCCAATCCCCTAGGACACAGCTTGCATTAGCTGTTGACCTGCTATCCCCGAGTGTACTCTACAGCCACACGCTCCGCCCTTCTCCACACCTTCCCAGCATAAAACCCAACTTCAGAGTTTGCATTGTTATGATGATAGGAATGTTGTTCTTTGATGACCCAAGCTGACCCAAATAGTGAGCTGTAATTACATTTCTCCTATAAAGTTTTTCTTTTCCATGGAGCTCATAGTTATTTCATTTTTCCTTAGCTATCTTTGTACCCCTTCCTATAGCTCTCAGTGGCTCAGCATCATTTGTCATTAGGGAAATGTAACTTACAGACACAATGAGATACCACTACACACCTACTAGAATGGCTCAATTTTAAAAAGACTGACAAGACCAAACACTGGTGAGGATGTGGTGTAATTGGAACTCTCATACACTGCTGGTGGGAGTGTAAAGTGGTATAGTCTCTTGGAAACAGTTTGGCAGGTTCTTAGAAAGTATAGGGCTCCAACAATCCTACTTCTTGGTAAATGAAAAAAATATGCCCACGCAAAGACGTACATATGAATGTTCATAGCAGTTTGACTCATAATAGCTAAAAACTGGGAATAACCCAAATGTCCCTCAGCAGATAAATGGGTAGACAAATTGTGGTATGTCTAGTCAACAGAATATCAGCAATAAAAAGGAACAAACTAACGATACATACAACAACATGGATGAATCTCAAAAACATCATCTGAGCAAAAAAAGGTCAGACACAAAAGAGGTTATACTATATGATTCCATTCTAGAAATTCCCAAAAGAGCAAAAGTAATCAAAGTCTGTAGTGATGGAAAGCAGATCAGTGGTTTCCTGGGGGGATTGAGAGAGAACTTTTCAGAGTAACTGAATCTTTTTATATCTTGATCGTGGTGGTGGATAACCTGGGTGTATATATTTGTCAAACTCACTGAACTATACACTTAAAATGAGTACATGTAATTTAATATAAACCATGCCACAATAAAGTTGACTTCTTAAGAATCCATGTTTAGGTAGGTGACTTGTAAATTTAAATCTCCAGCCCACTCCTCTCCTTTAACTAAGCTTTAGACTCAAATGTGCAGATGCTTACTTGACATTTCCACTTGGATGTCTGATGGACATCTCACCTTCAAAGGTCCAAACAGAACTCTTAATTCCCCCACCACGTCTGCTCCTTCTCTTTAATCAATCACTATAAAGGGGCCCCACCATCCTCCCAGTTTCTTAAGCCAGAACTTAAAAATTAGCTTTGATCCTTTCCTTTTCCTCACCTTCCATATCCAATCTACTAGCAAATACTGCTGATTGCCTCTCATCAAAGAAAATTCTCTCGAAGTCTTAAGGATGGGTATGAATTTGCCCACTGGTGTTGAACCCACCAGAACTATAGGAACTCATCCCAACCTCTTTGGAACCTGTGTGGGCTTTTGTGTCAGAAACTAGTAGAATGGCCAGTTGCAAAGAAGAGCTATGGTCCGTCTCATGAACAAGCAGACACCTGTTCTAGGAATCTTTCCTTTGTTGTACTTTCTCGTTGTTGCCCTAAGCCTGGTTCTTCCTATTTCTACACAGGCAGGCCCTTTGAATTTGTCTCCTTTGCTTGGCAAGCAATACAGTCAACTTGTTTCTTACTGCTCTGATGGGTTTGTGTTTAATTTGACTCTTCAAAACACATCCCAACTCAGTCTATGCTCTTCAAACCTCCTTGGTTTATGGCTGAACTGTGTCATGACCTGCTCACCGTCCTCCAGTTTTCCATTGTTTGTCCCCATTCATCCACTTCTAAAAGCAACCAGCATGATCTTTTAGCAGCATACATCAGAACATGCTGTTCTCCTGCTTAAAACACTCCACTGGTTTCCCATCACCTTCAGAATAAAATCCAGCCTCCTTAGTGCAGCCCACGAGGCCATAAAGGACGTAGCCCCTGGTCCCTTTTCAGATCTCATCTCTCCTCATAGCCTGACCCTGCTTCCCTGCTCTTCTTGTTTCTGACTTAGTGTCTATATTAATTTCCCGTTGTTGCTATAACAGATTACCATGAACTTGGTGGCTGAACACAACACACGTTTATTACCTTTAAGTTCTGCATGTCAGAAGTCCAATGTGGGTCCACTGGGCTAAATTCAAGGTGTCAGCCGGGCTAATTCCTTCTGGAGACACTGGAGGAAAACCTGTTTCCTGGCCTTTTCCAGCTCCTAGAGGCTGCCTGCATTCCTTGGCTCATGGCCCCTTCCTTGTATCACGCCCATCTCTGCTTTCATCATCACATTTGTTACCTCTAACTTTCGCCCTCTTGCCTTCCTCTTCTAAGGACCTTTGTAATTGCACTTGGCCTGCCCAGATTATCCAGGATAATCTCATCTCAAAGCTACTAATTTAATCACAACTGCAAAGTCCCTTTTACCATGGAACTTTATTCACAGGTTCCAGGGATTAGGAGATGGGCTTCTTTGAGGGGCCGTTATTCATCCTGCCATAGCATCTTCGCATCAGCTGTTCCCTCTGCCTGGAATGCCGTTCCCGCAGATCTTAGCACAGCTTGCTTCTTCTTCACTACGAATGACATCTTCTCAGACAGGCTATTTTTTTTTCCCTGCCTGTGCAATCTGTAACACTGATGCCACCCCAATCTCCTGTCACCCTGTTTTATTTTCCTCAGAGTTTTAAATTACCTGAATACTGGTGTGTGCACTGGGCAGTGCACAACCAGGGGACACCATTCCCTTAGACTGAAGGTGAATGAAGTCTGAGTGCAGACTTCCCCCCGTGCAGCCATCTGGATTCTGCAGCTATCGTGTTTTATTGCTTTCTTTTGTTCTTTTTTTTCCTGTCTCTAACTACAACTTAAGCTCCACGATAGCAGGAACGTTTTGCTCTTTCTGAGTCTGGTTGAGAAAAGCTCTCCATGCTTCCCAAATTCATGGAAAAGGTGGCAATTCTAGATTCCAACTCTGATCAAGTCCCACCTATTGACACGGTACCAAGACTATTCTTCTCATGAAAAAGATGCTTGGGGGAAAAAAAAACTTGACCATTTCAAAAACATTAACAGCACTTGGATTTTCCAAATAGGGCTCATAAAAGAGGAAGTTTTCTTTGATGGTCTTAGCATGAGCATCATGGTTTTGTGAAAAGTTGGAGCTGGCTGCACTGATAAACACGGAGAGTTACACACAGCTGGACACTGAGCTTCTAATTTCTCTAGGCCCAGCTTCAGAGTATTAGAAGAGATGACAGTTCTGGAGTGGATGACATTATCTGACTGAGGAACTATTGGAATTGTCTCCTCTAAGCCACAACAAGCTCAACCAGTTCCAAAAGAAGTGGCCTCACCAAGGACTCCCCCAAATATAGGGCTTCTTTAGTTTGGCAACAAAAGTAGAAACTTGTAGGATGCTTTGGAGGTGCTGCTTTAGATGCTGCCAATTTTGTTAAAGTTTATCCCCTTCACATGGAGTCTTCACCCAAGATGCTCCCCGGCTTTGCGGGTTTCATGCTTCCGGGGGGGTGAGAATGTTAGCACCAAGAAACAGTGGGTCTGTTTTGCGACGTACAGCCAGAGGACACCTCAGCTTCATCGTGTTCCGTGTTCCTTCAGCGAGGCCCACAGTTCACGAAGGTGGATGTCATGGGCCTGATGGCAGGGTGTTGTCTTTCATTTCTGTGAGTGGAAAATGCAGGCGACGTGGAGCTCCTGAGGTTCGGATGTCCCCCCATGATCTCCAGCAGGATTTCTTCCCGGTGCATTATTCTGGAGTGAATATTACCTTCCCGTTATACTCGGGTAACTTTACAAGATGATTTTCAAAGAGGAAGAGAATCTAAAACAAAACAGAATCCTCAGTGTGCAGGCCACAGCTGTGCAGGGTTAAAAGTGGACAGAGAGGCGAGTTGGAAGGCCTGGAGCTTCAGGGATGGCCATGGGGGCTTTGTTCTCAGGAGCTGTGGGAGGCCCATGGGCCCTTGTAGGGAAACACAGCTCCACCCAGACGGGGGAACAGAGGAGGGAGTCTCACAAGCAAACTTTACCTGTTTCCTAGTTTTCCCAAGAATCAGGCCTGCCTTTTGGTCTCTGCTTAGAACCCAGGTTCCTGTTAGTGCACTCAGTGAAACTTTCCAAATGTGTCCTTGGCAAAATCTGTCCTCGTTTCCAAGCCCTTCATTTGGGCAGATGGTTGAGTGGTTTTCCTATGGAACCTCCGTGTCTGATTCAGAGACAGAAGCCCGGAATGGAGACAGGAAGAGTCCCCATCTACTCCCTGGAACAGGCACCCCATCCCCACCTCTGCCCATCACTGTGGACCCCTAGCTCTCCTGTCACCTGATGCACTCAGGTTTAGTTAGCCTCAGTGTGGGGCATCCACCAAACCCCCACACTTGTTCCCTTAAGAAATCTTTTCTAAGATTTCCCTCTCCTTGAAAATTTAGAACAAGCCCATGTTCCTTGCCTTGTCTTGGAGAAAACTCTCTCCAGGCCTCTCCTGGGTCCCAAAGTGTGGTAGCTTTAGGAGTTTGCTTCACTTCATACCTGTTAGGATGGCTGTTATCAAAGAAGGAGAAGGAGGAGGAGAAGGAGGAGGAGAAGGAGAAGGAGAAGGAGAAGGATAAGGAGGGAGAGAAGAAAAGACAACCAGTGTGGGTGAGAATGTGTAGAAATTAGAACCCTTGTTCACTACTGGTGAAATGCAAAACGGTGAGTCACTATGGAAAACAGTATGACGTTTTCTCAAAAAACCAAAACTAGAACTACCACATGATCCAACAACCCCAGTCTTGGGTGTTTATCCAAAAGAATTGAAATCGGGGTCTCAAAGAGATATCTGCACTCCCATGTTCACCACAGCCAAGATGTGGAAACAACTTCAGTGTCCATCAACAGATGACTGGATAAACAAAACGGGTATATACATGCAACAGAATATAATTCAGCTTTTAAAAAGAAGGAAATTCTATGATACGTGACAACACAGATGGACCTTGAGGACGTTATGCTGAGTGAAACAAGCCAGTCACAGAAAGACAAATACTTCATGACTCCACTTATAGGAGGGACCTAAAATAGTCAAGTTCAGAGACTCAGAGCATAGAATGGTGGTTGCTGGGAGCTGGGGGAGGTGGCAATGGGGAGTCGCTAATCAACAGGCATAAACGTCCAGTCAAGCAAAGTGAGTAAGCTCTAGGGATCTGCTGTGCAACATGGTTCCCATAATCACCAACTGTGTACTGTGCACTTAAAATTTTGTTAAAAGGGTAGGTCTCATGTTAAGTGCTCTTACCACAGTGAAATAAAATGTAAAACAAAAGAATTTGCTTCCAATTAGTGACCTCAAGGAAAGAGCCCAGCTTTCCGGAGTGTCCAGAAAAAATGATCACCCAGGAGAATCTGCTGTCCACTTCTGGAGTACTCCTGATGACCACTTTCTAGTTTACGGTCTTTCAAGCCTGACCAGGCAGGGTGTTTATAATAATAGGTTCCAGTCTGCTAGAGCTAGAGAAAGAGAAGCTAAACCAGAGCCTGCGGTGTTCAAAACGACCACACCGTGTCCCCACAGTGCTGTCAAGCGTGCACGGAGCACAGGGCGCTCTGTCCTGCGTGCAGGGTAACTCAATGGCTCTGGGCCCCAGCTCTCCCCGCTGCTGGCTATAACTGCCGACCGCCCCGAGCAAGAGCAAGGCTTCGGGCTTATTTCTTTCTTAGAGAACAATGGATACAACCGTTCTATACATTTTATTATATTATTTTTATTTTGAAATCATTTTAGACTCAGAAGCCGTTGTAAAAATGTTAAGTCCTATTTACCATTTACCCAGCTTCCCCAGTGATGACATCTCACAGAACAATAACATAATATCAAATCCCGGAAATTGACATCGGTACAGTGCTGTTAACTAGACCACAGACCTTATTCAGATGTCACCGTTTTTACCTGCACTCGTGTGTGTGTGTGTGTGTGTGTGTCTGTGTGTCTGTGTGTGTGTGATTTGATGCAATTTCATCTGATGTATAGATTCATGGAACCACCATCACAGTCCAAGTACAAAACCGCCCCATTGCAAAGAAATTCCCTTGTACCCCACCCCCTTTACACTGCAGCTCTCTCCTCCTCCTGTGCCCTGCTCATCCTCTCTATAGACCTGTCATGTTGAGAATGTTCTGTAAACGGGACTGGACAATATATAACCTTTTGAGACTGGCTTTTTCTTCCACTCAGCACAACGTGAGATCCATCCAGGTTTTTGTGTCAGGAACTAGTCTCTCTTTATTGCTGAGCACCACTCACTCCAATATGTGGATGTTTAACCTTTCACCTGCTGAAAGACATTTGGCGTGTTTTCAGTTTATTGCTATTGCAAATAGAGCTGCTATGAACATTCACGTATAGGTTTTGGCGTGGACATAAGTTTTCGTTTGTTCTGGGATAAATGTTCAAGAGTGCAATTGCTGGATCACACGGCTGATGTATATTTAGTTTTATAAGGAAATGCCCAAGTAGTTTCCAGAGTTGCTGTACCAGTTTATATTCTGACCAGCAACAAGTCAAAATTCCAGTTGCCCTGTAGCGTCACCAGCAAAGCTTGAACCCCTCGGACTTGAGAACATGATACCTACATGGGGCGCTAAAGATTGTTTAGTTCAGCCCATTGATTGTCCACAGGCAGGATGCCGAGAAGGAACCTGACCGCCATTTCTCCCTTCTTCTAATTCTCCTGTCGTTATCAGTACTAGTTTGCCTGTTTGCCCCCTCTCAGGCAGAGCTGTCTTTCCTGTATGATGTCTCTGGAACCTTGTCAAAGGTTGGGCGGGACCTAAGAGCCTCGTTCAAGCCTGGGGGAAAGCCTTGCCCAGGCAATGTGACCTTGAGCCTTGCTGTGCTCGAAGAAACCAGGCTCCATCGGCACTTTGGGATTCTCGCGCGGCTCTTAATGCACCACTGCATTGTCTTCTCTCAGGAAATTACTAATAGCACCAAAGTGCAAGTATGATCTGAAGTTACAGCCCACACTCAGCTTTCCTAGGTTCACCCTGCCCCCACACCCATCAATAATGTCAACAGCCATTGGCACTAGCTCAGCTACTCCCATTTATTGAGCACCTACAATGTGCCAGGCAGTGTGCAAGGCCCTTTATGTACCATGCCTCTGGTATTTATGCCCACCTGCAAGGTTGGTACAGTGAGCCCCATCTGACAGACGAGAAACAATGGCTACGAAAGTCATAATCTCAAACTCAAACGTTTTAGAATAAAAGAACCGGCTCTAGGTCATTCGTTTGCACAATCACTCACAGTACAAAATGCATAAAATACTGTTTTTGGTGCTCAAAGCGGACTTTCCTGTCATTTTCCGAGCTTAAATCTTCATTGTACCTCTCTTCAGGGTTTTATACCTGAAAGTTGGGTAGCTGCCACCAGGTGGCGCCAAAGCTGAGCTTTTTGCCTGGGGCGAACCAGCTGGACTTTTCCCAGAAGCCCGGGGCTGATTCTCATGGTGCGTGCTTCCACTCAACTAGGGCCTTTCCAGCACATTAAGCTCTTTATTAGAACAGCAGGCCTCTCCACTTTCTTAAAAATCCAACCACTGAATATTAACATCTGCACATCTTTCTAAAAAGGTAACACTGGACAGCAAAAAGTAAAGAAATACAACGTCGAGTTAGGCTATAGAACCTTTTCACTAAACATCAATTGTTTTGCACGGCTGCGTATTCTAACCTTGGCTTTTCCCTATAGAGATGCTCCTGAAAAATAGATAACTGGTCCAGACCCTTCCAGCATTTTGAGCGATTAAAAGCCATGAATTTCTTTGCAGGCCTCTATGGAGATGTAGTTAAATCCTATCCACACATTTGGGTACTGTGGAGTTTGTTTGAGAATAGTTTAAGAACTGAAGCCCTCTGATTTTGCTTGCCCATGCCCAATGTCTCATAACCACTATTTTCCCTGTTTCTTTCCAGGAGGATGAATTATTTTCCCCCTCCTTGTTCTCCCATACCAAAACATGAAAGGAGAAAGACAACTGCTTCATCCAGGAGCCATGTCCCAGTGACCTTTCATTTTCCTAATTCTGATATTTCCTGTATTCTGCCCAGCTTTTTTGAAGTTCTTTTCTTTGAAGCTCCAAGGAGGGTGACCAACTTGTGCTAGTTGGCCCCGGGGGATTTTTTTCCAATCCTGCTTCTTCAGAACCCCCTTAGTCCCAGGCAAAACGGGACAGTTTGTGACTTTTTAGCTTTAAGTGGAGTAAACTTGCAGTAAAGTTACGATTAAGATTCAACTTCAACCACTACAGCAGGCTTCATTCTCAACCACAGACCTATCATTCATTCATTCATCGAGCAAGCAAGCATATATCGAATAAAACTCAATTCGCTCTGCCGTCCCAAATCCATCTGAGTGACTCTTAACATTCCCACTTTTCACTGTGGTTTTTGAAGGTGACAACTTCTGTTACACATCTTCTAAGGCCCACAAAGCTGAACACAGCATCTAATTCAAATAGATGCTTCATTAAGGGTTAGTAAATCAAAGACAGGAACGAATGTCCCTCTCCCCCTCGAGCCGACCACTTCTCTGTGGTTTCCAGTAGAAACCACTGTCTTCAGTCTAGAACCATACAAGCCCTGCTCGAAGCTAAAGAGAGCTCGTAGGAGGGAGTAGCGAAGGGAAGGTCGTGATATCACAGGGGGTCTTGGCTCTGAAGGGACAGGGGTGTTCAACAGATTTTTTTAAACCTGCCTTAAACTTCAAAATCCCTTGTTACCCCTCTGGGAATAAAATCTCCCCAAATTTGGTTTCCGTGAGGTTTATATTAACGAGAAGCTAGCATTCAGGAGAGACTCATAACTCAGGAGTAGTCTTAATTTTGCACCAGACCTCAAAATTTCAGAAGACGGGGTAGTGGTTGCAGGAACGGGGGAGAGGAATTTGCCTGAGAGATTGTCCTCTATTCCCAAATAAGTTCTGTCTCTCTTTCCCAGCCAGGCTCTCTATAAAAGGGAAAACTGGACAACAGGCAGTGGGAAAGGAGCATGTCCTGGCAACTTTCTGTGAAATGCGTACACCATGCTGTTTACAAATTCTTACAGCCAGTCCCAGAATCCAAATGTAGACAACTCTGTTTATGTAACTAAAATAGACGCTTATACCGTGTGATTAAGGTAGCTACTGGGAGCTGAGCCATGGTGAGGAGACATTTGCTGCAGCTGAAGCAAAAGGGCAGCAAGGGCACAGGATCCCCTGGGAGCCTGGGCAGGTATGAAGAGTTAGACTAGTTTTCTGGCCCGGAAATCTCCCAGGGTAGGCACGTCTAACATGCACGGGAGAGCCACAGAAGTCACATCCCAGCATCCTTTGTTTCTGCCAGTCACAGAAGATAGAGTTTTTCTTCTAAGAGGGACCAGCCCAGCGCCGTTCCTTCCCAGCCAGCTCCTCTCTCAGCACAGTTTTTGGAGTGAAGTCCCCATCCTGCACCATTAGAAGACTCACTGCTTGGGTGGATAAAAAGGTTCATGTTCTAGAGTCAAGAGATGTACAGCCCAATAAAATGTTCCCTTCAAACCTGCTCATGCCCTTCACCCCTCTGAACCCCTGGCCTCATGATTGAAATGGCTTCCTCCACAAGACTCACTCTTTAAGACACAATTCAAGTTGTTGCCTGTCCAAACATTCTCCAATCCTCCTCCATCTGGAGAAAGTCATGGCTCCCTCCTCTGGGCATTTGGTCACTCATGTCTAGGCCCATCCACCCTGTCACAGGTGAGCTCCTTGGAGTCAGGGTCTGCGTCTCGTCATCTTTAGACCATCCTTAGCCTTGGCATAGTGTCCATCACGGGCAGTCAACACGGGTAAATGGCTTGTCTTCCTGTGGTATGGGAGAACCCACCTAGGGCCAATGGGGCATGAGCAGAGCAGAGGTTACTCTTGGTTAAATGCCAAGGAAGTTAGGGACAACTTCCTAGACAGCACCGCCCTCCACTCCAGATGAAGTCCCCTTGTTACACATTTGCATATATACCAGGCACTGCTATCACGTCTTACGTGTCCTCACTCCCCTATGGAGGGGCTGAGCTGGGTTTTATCCCCGGGCGCCTGGCTGTGGCTTCTGAGACATCCCTTCCTAGTTCTCATCACGATGGTCCTCAATTATTGCGCAACCTCTTGCTTCTGTCTGCTTTCCTGCTTGACTTTGGAAAACAGGAAATCCATCTTCTTCTCCACTGTCTTCCCATTGCCCAGTCCAGTTGCCCGGCTTCACAGGAACGAATGAACTAATGAAAGGATGAACTAATTAATCAACCAAACGAGGCCTGGAGGAACTTAGGAGAGAGAGCCTGGAGCAACCAAACTCAAGGTCACCTTGAGGCAAGACCAAACTCAAATTCGACCGTGGCCCACTGCAGAAGGTACTTTCAAGTAACAAAGGGTGACTATTCTCTGCCCGAATCAACAGGAGAAAAGACAACAGAAAAACCCCTGTTTTAAGCCAAATGTCATTTTCCCTTTTTCCTTGGAAAAAATAATCACAAGGATTCTTCACTGAGTTCTTAAGGGGGAGGTGGGTGGCTGTGGCGAGTAGCATGAGGAAGAAAAGTTCTTGACAGTCAACATCTCTGATCTCAGATGCAGACTCAAGGAGCAGGAGGTCCCGCTGAAGTCACACTTGGATGCCAGACTCACGGTGGAAGGGAGGGCACCGTGGCTGCCAGGACCAGCTCGGGCACACACAGAGGGCATTCACAGCCTCGTGGCCACAGTCCCTCTCACCCGCCTTGTGCGCCCCCAGCAGCAAACAGAACTCTCTGTCTTGGTTCCTGAGTGAAGCCTGCACAGAATTAACTGTAATAATTGGCAGGTGGGCTGCTGGCTTCTGGGTTTCAATTCACCAGGGGCTCATGAAAAAAAAAAAAAAAAACCTGGCTGTTCCACCGCAGCCAGTGTTTAGCTTGGGCTCCAAGAAGCTTCAGCTTTCCATGACGAGAAACAAACGGTGTGGCTGCAGCTGCCCTGGGAAGACAAGCGCTCCAGAACAGCCTTGGAGAAAGAGGCCCCCTCTGGCCAACAATCAGTTTACCCCTTGGGGAAAGAGGAGGAAATTGCCCTTGACCTGCTGCCCTTCTCGGGAGCACCAGATAATGGAGAAGAAATGAGTGTTTCTGGGAGTGCATTTTTGTTTTGTTTTCTTTCCGGGATGGAAAGGAGTGATCGTCACCTCCAGAGATTTTCCAGGGCGTGATGCCCGTGTCATCCTTTGTGGGAATACTTATCTCAACCCACAACTCAGCCACCATCAAACAGTATCTACTGCTCACAACACAGGATTCAGCCACCTCCACGGCTGTGCTTGTTGTTTGCCCAGGGCAGGCGTCACTAATCAACAGTGGTTATCTTTTCCACTGAGCTTTAGACATGGACTCAGAATCCTTCTCAACACTGTACCCCAGGAAGCCGTTACAGATCAATAGGTGTTGGCCTGAGAGCTGAAAAGTTACAACCCAAACAGGGGATCCGTATCACTGCTCTCCACAGAGCGGGTTGTCATCCTCAGGGAGAGGAACATCGTATGGGATTTCACAGGAGACCCACGCATGGTGGCCCAGGGCTGGGACAGCCAACGCCAAGGGCACATCTTTTCTGCTCATTGTACCCCCATTTGACGTTTATCCTTTGACTGGGGCTTTTGCCACCAGTTTGTTATAGCAGGGACAGAGCTGGCTGTCCTCATGAGGTCCTCTCTGGGAGGCGGCTGCCCCATCCACAGTGGATCCCTGCCATCATTCTGTCTCCCATCGCTCACTCTTAGCACGTCTGCTTGGGCCCTCTTTCGCAGGAAACTAATGAATAGTTCTGGTGTGGGAAGACTCCAGGTTACAGGGCTGGGAAATGTTGAAGAAGTGGCTTCCTCTGGGGTCAGGCCCGCGTTCTCCATGGAGGAGAAGGGTCTTCGTTCGTGCTCCAGGAAACACCACTTACTCCTTCATGGACGACTGTCCTTGTGATCTCGGACTGTTTCCAGTGGGCTTTGGAAGCGTGTCTCCTTGTAGATTGCCTTTCCCATCCCTGCTTTCCCATACATTAGAGCCTAAAACCTGAAGCAGTTATAATAGTGCCTCCTGATGCTCGGCCCAGCCATGACACTGCGGGAGGAGCTTCCTCTGCCATCGAAAGTTGGGTGCTGGGTCAGGTCCTTAGCACTCATTTACTGTCCTGAGAAGAGAGAGACTGTGGCAGCCCCTCCCTCTCTCTCACCTTGTTACTTGGGTTCTTGAGTCACACTCCCCAGGGTTTAGGCTGACTCTTTAGCTCCCTAAATCTGCTCCCTTGCCTGAAAAATGGGAATAATAACATCAGTTCCTAGGATTGCTGTGAGGACCAAGTGAGATAGTCTACACAAAATACCCAGCATGCAGTAAGCACCCAATGGAGGCAAGCTATTATTAACATGGGGTAGCTATTTCAGCTATGACACCTCCTATGGATTTTTAAAAATTGTGGTAAAATACACATAACATAAAAATTTACTCCTTTGAAGTGCACAATTCAGTGGCATTTAGTGTCTTCACAATGTGCAACCATCACCATGATCTAATCCCAGAACTTTTCATCACCCCAAATGGAGGCCCTGTACTCTTATTTTCCCCTCCCCAGCAGGGCAACCTCTAATCTGCTTTCTGTGTCTATGGATTTGACTATTCTGGATATTTCAAATAAATAGACTCATACAATATCTGGTCTTTTGTGTATGGTTTCTTTCACTTGGTACGTTTTCAAGAGTCATCCATGTCATAACATATATTAGCACTTCAATCTTTTTTATGTCTAAATAATATTCCATTGTGTGACTAGATCACATTTTGTTGATCTGTTCATCTGTTGATGGACATTTTGGTTCTTTTGACCTTTTGGCTCATGTGAAAAAGGTGTTATGAATATTTGTGCACATGTTTTTGTTTGGACACCTGTCTTCAATTTGGGGAGGGGTATTACCTAGGAGTAGAATTATTGGGTCATGTGGTAATTCTATGTTTAACTTATTGAGAAATAACCAAAGTGTTTCCCACAGTGGCTCCACCTTTTTACATTCTCATGAACAATGTATGAAGGCTCTAATTTTTCCACAGCCTCACAAACAATTGCTATTCCGAACCCCCTTTTAATTCTGGCCATCCTAGTGAGTTTGAAGTGGTATCTTGTAGTTTTGATTTGTACTTCCCTGATGACTAATGACATCGAGCATCTTTTCATGTGCTTGTTGAGCCATTTGTTTATCTTCTTGGAGAAATAAATGTCTATGAGTATTCAAGTCCTTTAGTCATTTTTTAATTAGGTTATTTGTCTTCTTGTGGTTTTTCTTATGAATTTTAGGCCATTTTCTAACCAATGGGGTCAGGAAAAAGACAGGAAAATGTGTGTGTGTGTGTGTGTGTGTGTGTGTGTGTGTGTGTGTGTGTGTTTTCAAACTTCCTGTACAAACTGGATGTACAGAGAATAAAGCTAGTTCCTTTATTTTCTCTAAAGCTTATTTGTCTTCCGTCTGGGTCTTCACTGCTGGTTGGTAGGGGAAAGATTATTTTTTAATCTATTCTGCTTTATAACTTAGGTCCTAAAATTTAAACAGCCCTGCAAGTTATGCTCAGTCTTTCTAGAAACAAAACAAACACCAATTCGAAATCTCTTCCCTGGTCCAAGGTGGTTATGGCCCTGAGAGTATGGGCTGGTAGTGGTTTTGTAACCTCAATGCAGAGGGGACATCTCAGCATCCTTGGTGTGGTGACTTCTGACTCTTGTAGACTCCTGGACTGTGTCCCTTGTCTGTTGATTGAGCCTCACCATGCTGGAAAAGGTGGCCAAATGCTGTGAACATGTGGTTAGTCTTCTCTTGGTTCCATCAGAAGCCATCTGCTCCTGGTAACTCAGCCTCCCGCCTGAAGTCTGGGTGTGACTTCCCCTGGGCCTTCCTCACTGAGAACCCACCCTATCCCATTGAGACCTTTGGCTTTTCCTGAGTCTCACTTTTCCTACAGGTAAACCAAGGACAGCCCTGGTAAGCTAAAGCACGGGGCCTTCCTGCCAAACCACCCTCCACCATGTTTGAGCAGAGAAGTGACCCTAGAGCAGCTGCTGCATCCTTCCAGAGACCCAAAGAGGGAACAGGTGGACTGACAGCTTCCTGGTGGCTCAAAAGAGGAGGCAACCAAATCAGTCCTTGGGGAAGCATCTTAGGTGGGAATTCTCTGCCTTCTGAGTCTCCTTTGCTCCTCACAGCACCTGCCAAAGTGTTAGACAAAGACGAGGCACTCCAGCCATCAATTGCTTGAGTTGGGCTGTGAGAAATGAAAGCCTTGGGAAGTTGAAGGCAACAGTTTGGTGGTTATTTCTTTTAGATTAGAGGAAACATTCAAATGTCCACCCCAAGCCCATCTCTATCATTGATCATGGACTACCCCAACTTACTGCCCACACACTGACACTTGTACAGGGTCTATTTTTTACCATGCCAGTCTTGCAGGTCAGAAGGAGGTATATTCCCCTCCTCTTTGAAGCTAATTCTCCTACCTGTGCTCATAATTTCCATCTCTCCATCATCTTTAAGATCCAGACCCTGATCCCAAAAGCTCAAAGAGAGGATGCCCTGCTCAGATCTACAAAGAAGTGGTTGACCAGTTGGTTTATTGCTGGCGCCTAAGAGCAGAAAACGCTGACCTGCCTGCTGGTTTTGCCTCTACTTAATAAATGTTCTCCTCCTGATATGCCTGCCAGCAGACTGCAAAATCAGGAGCATTTAAGGGTCTCTGTGATGAGGAGGGGAAAGACCAAGCCTCCAGCCCAAGAAGCTCACAGCAGAGCAGGACTGATGAAAAATGCTTGAACAAAAATAATGAGCGTGCTCAAGAGGACATGATTAGACTCTGTGAAAAGGACTTCCTGGAACTAAAAGAAAACTATTTTATATTTTAAAAACTTCGGTAATACGCTGAAATGAGGATGATCACTGCTGAGCAGTGAATTAGAGGTCCAGAAGCTCAAGTGAAAAAAATCGCTCATAACATGAAAACACTAATGATGGAAACCAGGAGGGAACAGTAAGAGACTTAGAGAACAAAACAGGAGACATGGCATTCAAATAATAGAAGTTCCAGAAGGGGAGAGAGAGAGAGAGAGAGAGAGAGAGAGAGAGAGAGAGAGAGAATACATGGAGGAGAAGTAATATTTAAACAAATAGCAGAAGAAAATTTCTGTGGCCTGACACAAGATTTAAGACTGGAGATTAAAAGTCCCAAGTCCCAGACAGAATTATTTTTTAAAGACACACACCTAAATATAACTTGGTAAAATCTTGGAATTCTAAGGAGAAAGAAAATTGCTTTCGAACATGAGAAAGAATGAGGAGGTATGAAGGAGATACAACTTTTTCTTGCTATATCTTTGTATTGTGTCACAGTAAAAATGAGTTCTCATTGTTTTAAAATTGACAAAGAAAACTATTTTAATACCTTTCTAATGACTCATTTGTCTATGGACCCTCTTAGCCTGGCATCTAAAGACATGCTTGGCCCCGGACCTGATGCCTAATTGTCCTGTTTTTTGGCTCTGCCTCTCGTGCCTGGTCCCTGGCCAGCCTGAGCTCTTTCAGATCAGCAACTACTTCTAATGTCTTTACTTTGAGCCTGGAACGATGCTTGACATTGAAATGCAAAGATGGATAGGCATGGTTCCTACACTCAAGGAGCGTAAGTTGGGAGTGAGCTAAATATGCTCCATTGGATCAAGCCTCTTTGCTGATTCTGGAGTAAGTGGTGATATCATAAAAGATCATGCACATTTCCTCCATTAGCCTGTTTCGCCCCCCTCAGCCCCCCCATTTCCACCTCAAAGGAAGATGGCCTGATGTGATATCCTTGTGGTTTCTTTGACAACCCCAGGATGGTATTTCCCATGACCCAGCTGAGGTTCTTCTGAGACAAAGTGGTGACTTGGCTCCTCCCCACCCATCTCAGCTCCCTTCCCCTCTCCTTGCACCGCCCCCTTCACATACATGTACCCCCTGTATCGCCCCAGTCACAATGTATCTAGGGATCCCTTTAATCTCAGGAGCATATGTTCTATATGTGAATATCGACTCACCCCCTGGGCTTGCTTTCCAAAGACAATGGAAAAAGTCCCCAAAGGTCGGCCACCTTGAAGCAGGGCCACCCAGGTTGGGCAAGGAACTGTTTGAGGTTAAGAACCAAAGAAAGGAATAAAAGAGGGAACTTCCTGAATAAGATGGTTTCCCACCTTCTTCTCTGGTGTCTTTCTGGTAAAGAGAGAGAGATGGGGATATGGAAAGCTATAAGGGAGGCTAGCAGAAGTCGCAGAAAGGAATGAAGAGGTGGCCTCTATAGGAAGAACTGTGGAGGGCCACCACCCAGAACACTGACCTGCAGTGCCCGGGTCTGCCAGAGGACAGCCTGGGAGGTCTGCGAGCGATATTCAGTGAGGCTGGAACATCACCATATTGGAAAAAGTAGGGTATCCAATCACCACACATGGTTGCAGAATTAATGTATTTATATATCTGGGGGCACCTGACCGGGTAAAAAGGTACAACTTCTCAGATGCTCAATGACTCTGAGTGACACATACACCTTTAGCACAGGGTAATAAATACACACTCTCTGCTTTCTTTTGTCATCTGCCTTCCTCCCCTTGCCATTCCAAAGCCTACTTCTCTGATTACCCCTCTACTTGTTTGTTCAGAAACTCACCAAGGCCTGGGGCTTGGGACTCTTCCTAACTGGGATGCTTCTCAATTCTGGAGGCCAAGAAACAAGACCATGGGTCACCCCTCCTTCCTGCTCCCTGAGGTATGCAGCTGAGTTGGAGCAAGACCCCTGAAGCCCAAATGAGGAAATATCAAGGCACCCCAGGGCAGCTCCAGGCCACATTGCCAACCCTGGCCAACGTCCAAGCCAAAGAACATAAAGAAACAGGCTTTCCGTGGAGAGTATCTTCAAGGATTTGCACTCCTGCCCAGTTGACAAAAGCCCCAAAGTGTTGGCCCAAGGAGGGAGTGCCAGCTTTCTGTTTAGTCTGGCACTGATCTAACAGGACTGCAAAGATCAGCAAGCTGCAAGTGTGGATTTCAAGGCCCCTGAGCACCCATGTTTATCTTCAGGCTCAGATCCAGGAGCTCAGCAATGTGCTCATTTCAAAATAATAATTACAATAGCTGTCTTCGGTAAGATGCAGACATTGGAATCCATGTTAAAGTACAGTAGAACAAAACACCCTAAGAGAAAGCAATTTTCCCTAATTATTCTGATGAATAAAGAATGGAATTTATCCTAAGAGTTCTCAGAATCCGTGTTACTTCAAACACCTCAATAAGAAGAGGATGTGAAGACATTATAATTGGGAGAGATAATTAGGGAAATGGCTGGAGCACAATGTTTTGCAAAATTGGGTGTTTCAGGTTGTTCCAGCAGTGGAAGAACCAGCATTTGGATATTCAATTACCTCCTGAAGCTGCGGACTAGTTAAATATATTTGGTTCCGGAAATGTCCCAATGAAGCAAGAGAAAAATGGGACAAGAGGCTTTGGCAAAGGCCAAGCCATTCTCACAGCTGCAGAAATGCAAGACGAATTCCAGAGCACCCTCCACCATCCCAACCCCAGACCCCACGTGGCATCTGGAGAATGCACCAAGCAAGGTTTACCAACAGCCTGGCTGGTAGCATGAGGCATTCGCCGAGCCCCCAGGAAGACTCCTTCTGTTGGCCCACCCCACACTGTGGCAACCATCTCTGTATTGTTCAGAATGAAAAATACTGAAGCAACCTTTGTGACTTCTGCTTCTGCGTACCCATGCAGTTACCAATCAGCCTCCCTGCCTCCTTCTAGAAAAACTCCCAACTTCCCAACTACACACCGATAGTCCTGGCAGAAGAAAGCCTTATTATTCCACCTGAAGCAATGAGAAACAAAGCCAGTCACAAAATTTGCCTCTTGGGACTGCAGAGCTTTGAATGCCATCAGTCATGTGGAAAATGTTGAGCCAAGCCGAGCTGAGTCCTCCAAGACCTTCATGCAAACAAGAGAAGACTGCTGAGAGCTTTCAAGCCCACGTGGAAGAGGAGCCACTAATCGCCAAACCAGGCACTGGCCTCCTCCAATGGCCCTAATGAGGACCAGGTGACCGTGGATGAACGCGACCACACTGCATATGCATTTGTCAAATCTGAGATTACTGCAAAGCCTGGAATGAGTGAGTCTACAAACAAGAAAATCTACGTGTCCAAGACCTGGAAAGAATAGCATGTGCAAAAGACAGGGGTGTCATCAATTACTTGTGGTTCTCGGAGAGCCAAGAATTATGCTTGGAAGTTCAACTTCTGAGCATCTGGAGAAGTCTTTGGTCAGCATCCTGAGTCTTCTGGATAATATCAAAGTCGTTCAGACCATCCAAGCCAGGCCAGATGGAGGCAATATTGTGAAGTGTGCAAACTTGTCTTGGGCTCCTCACTGCCCGTCTTCCTGCTGGTCCCCAGCCCCCACCCCCACCACCAGGAACAGCTTAGGGTCTTCCCTTCCTCCTTGCCAAAATCTGCTCCTAGGAAAGGATCTGATACAACTATTCTTGCAGTGATCACAGGTCCAGTATTCATGTACTTACACTATAATGGTAGCAAATGCTTTCAGGTGAAGGGTGAAGATCCTCACCGTAGAAACTGAGGGCTTGGCCCAGAGCAGAAGAAGGCAAGAGTCACAGGGACATATCCAATAATGCTTTGGAGGAGGGAGAAGGGACACTCACCCAGCGCTGCCTGTCATTTCTTGTGGGGCCTTGGGCATTGGCCTCCTTCTCTTGGTCTCAGTTTCCTCCTTGGTGTAAGGAGGGGCATGTCGCCTAAGGGTGGCACTAATGATCCTTTAATCTTGACCAGCCCATGGGCAGCTGGGCAATAAAAGCTCGTCATGAGCCCCTGAGAAGTAATCAGGTATGTTTACGGAGATGCAGAGATTCCATCACTAGTCTGCCTCTTCCATCCCAAGCAATGTTGCACCATCTTGGTGGAACCGCCTACTGCAGCCTCCAGAAAGGTCGACCTTGGGGCGAGGGTGGGGGCGGGCTCTGCTGGGTCCTGGGGATAAGGCACAAGCTGTCGTTCCCATGGGAGCATTTTGGGGTCATATCCATGGTTAGACAATACTCATGCTGGTCCTTCTCCCGGCCCCTAGGGAGGCCCCTGGGACAGGGGGTGCCCCAGTGTCACTCCCCTGCAGGGGTACCACTCACTGCACTTTATACTAATGGCTCCGCTTTGCCAGGGTGAAGGATGCCCCCTGGACTTGGGCAAGGCAGTGACCCTGCCTTGTCCTTCCAATCCTTCCCAAGCAGTATTGTGCCTCTGAGAGTTCTACAGTCCCCTGCAGACAATTCCGTTTTTGTCAACATTACTCTTGCTCCTCTCCCTCATCTCCATCTCCCCCTGAGCCTCTCACAGGACTGGACATCCAAAAATGTTCCATAAACTCCACCGACTGGACTAGACTAGAAGTCAGGGCCACAAACGAACATTCCTTGTTATTCATAAATTTTGTGGGCTTTTTATTTATAGGAGAGGTATTTGGGTGTTTGGGAAGAAGTTTTTCACATAACTTTTTATAGCTAATGAAGAATTTTAAAATATTCTTTCAGACAAAAGGCCTCTTTGAAGCCCGGTCCGCAGAGCAGGGACACAATGGACACCCTGTTTATTTGCTGCAAATTGTTTACTTTGCTACAAATTGAATGCAGAGAGAGGCTGTTTGTGCAAGATGTCAGCCTCGAAAAGAATTCAAGTAACCTCAGCCCGTTCCACATTCCCCACCTCAGCTATGTGCTTCGGAATGGTCTGTGTTTGGAGCTCCTGTGGGTCCCGATTGGGCCCTGGGGTGGGGTGAGGCGGGTGGGTCCCTCGTTATCAATGTATTTTAAGCCTTAGGGTGAAGGAAAGGAATAGAACAACTGGGTACTTTGACCTGCCGGAAAGACTCAAGATTTCACTTGAGGATGGCAAGGAGGGCATGTAGGAGGGAGGGAGGGAGAGGTGCTCTCTCTCTCCTCATAGCTTACTGTGCAAGCCCCCTGCCCCCGACCACCATCCCCCAGGGAAAATACACTTTTTCTGCTTCCGAAAGGGGTGTGACTAGACTCAACGACCATGCTAATCCCCTTTTCCCACGTAGCTCACCCTACTTGCTATCTGCCAGCTTTGGGCTGGATTGTCCCTTCCAAATTCCTGTGCTGAAGCCCTAACCCCCAGTGCCTCGGAATGTGACTATTTGGACACCAGGCCTTTAAAGAGGTGAGTCAGTTCAAATGGGGCCAACAGGGTGGGCCCTAATCCTATGTGACTGGTGTCCTCATAAGAAAAGGACATTTGGACACACAGTGACACACAGGGACGCACACGCACAGAGTGCCCACCACGCGAGGACACAACGAGAAGGTGGCCGTCTACAAGCCAAAGAGAGAGGCATCAGAAGAAACCGAACCTGCCGGCACCTTGATCTTGGACTTCCAGCCTCCAGGACTGTGAGGAAATAAATTTCTGCGGTTGAAGCCACCCTGTCTGTGATATTTTGTATGGAAACCTACCAATGTAATCTACTGTCAAAAGAACAGAGGCCCTGGAACGCTCTCCAAGCGTTCCTCATCCGTGAACTAGGAATATGTGTCCCGGCCTTGCAGGGCTCTCGTAAGGGTTAGGACTACAGATGATAAGGCACCTGGAGCAGGGTCTGACACAGAGTAGGCACTTGCTAAACAATTGTGAATGGTTACAATTGTTGTTGTTACGGTTAGACACCAATCAATGTTTATACGTCACGTATGGAGCCTCATCCGATGTCATGCCTCGAGTCTATCCCCATTGATTTGATGATTCAGTACCAAAGAATTTAGTATTTTTAGCAACCCTAAAGATTTCATCCTCCCTGGGCTACCATGTTGCTCAATTCCAGGGGGCGTATTCACAGTGTTTATTGCCCCTAAAATAATTCCCTCTTCATGACTTTACATCGCCATCAGTTTCCCAGAAAGTTAGTATTTCACAGTAGCTACTGACAAAACAAGGCTTTGCTGAAAGTCTATACAAATTATATCCACAAGGCTACTCATTTTCATGTCAAACTCGAATAAATTGGTCAGGTATGATTTTACCCTGATATAGTCTGTTTTCTGGCCCCAAAGAAAGAATTATTTTCTAAGTATTGGTGATTCTGTCTTCTCTCATACGTGTACCACGTGCCATGCTAGAGAAGTGAGACTCACACACTGAGCCTTCTTGTATGTAGTAGGGTTTCCGGGGACACGGTGACCACATGTAATGACGGGTTCCATCCTTCCCTCACAGTCCTGCCCATTGATCCACGTTTAGTTTGCTTGTCCTTGGAAATACTGGACTTTGACCACCTCTGAACTTAAACCTCCAATCTGATAAATTAGAATCTCCCTCAAAGTTCTCCCAACCAACCTTGGCCTGGATCCTGGCCACAGACCATTTCTCTATCTTAATACGTCCTTTCTAAGTGAAAGGATGTTCTGCGCCCTCAGTTTCTGATGGTCACAGATTCTCTGCCTGGGTTTCTCCTTTTGCACAACTCTTTCTTTAAACATTAATCTCTGCAAAGCTGGCTCACCACAGCAGTTATTTCTCCTCTCTATTTAAACGAGATGGGGTACAACAAATACTTGGTAAACTGCAACAGCAAGGACAAATGCATGGTGTTATGTTTAATTGCTGGTTTTTGACTTCTGATATATTCTCTCATTCCTGGCGGATAACTTCACCCCCAGGATAGTAGAGAAGACTGTGAACTTGAAAAGTGAATTTTCTTCATTTACAATCATCTGTCAACATCCATCTTTCATCACCACTTCCCTCCATGTCTGACGTCTCTTCCTTCCACCAGCGTCAGGAAAGCAGTGTCCCCTGCTCTCCTCAGGGCCTGCTGTCTCCCTGAACTCTTGTCCAGAGTCTGACAGTCAAAGGACTGTCCTCTCTCACCTACACAGTCTCCTTTGTGACATTACAAAACTTTCTTTTCCTGAGCTCACTGCCCTTCCCCAGCTGACAATTTCTCACGATCGATTGTTTTAAATTTAATTTTTATTGAGATATAATTGACATCTAACATTGCGTCAGTATGAAGTGTACAACATGTTTATTTGATATGTTTTCATATGGTAATATGATGACCACAATAGTGTTAGCAAACACCTCTGTCATGTCACATAATTATCATTTCTTTTTTGTGGTGAGAACAATTAAGATGTAGTCTCTTAGCAACTTTGAACTTTGTAATCCACTATTGTTGTCTGTAATCTCTCTTCTGTGCATTAGAGCTCTAGGATGTATTTATCTACTGGTTGTAAGCGTGTGCCCTTTAACAATGTCTCCCCAATTTCCCCAGTCCCTGGTAACTAGCATTCTACTCTCTGTTTTTATGAGTTTGGCTTTTTTATTTTTTTTTATTATTATTTTTTTATTTTATTTTATTTTTTATTTTTTTATAAGATTTTATTGGGGAAGGGGAACAGGACTTTATTGGGGAACAGTGTGTACTTCCAGGCCTGTTTTCCAAGTCAAGTTGTTGTCCTTTCAGTCCTAGCTGTGGAGGGCGCAGCTCAGCTCCAGGTCCAGTTGCTGTTACTAGTTGCAGGGGGCACAGCCCACCATCCCTCGCGGGACTCGAGGAATTGAACTTGGCAACCTTGTGGTTGAGAGCCCACTGACCCTTGTGGGAATCGAACCGGCAGCCTTCAGAGTTAGGAGCATGGCGCTCTAACTGCCTGAGCCACCGGGCCGGCCCTGAGTTTGGCTTTTTTAGATTCCACATATAAGTGAGATCAATGGTATGTGTCTTTCTCTGTGTGACCTATTTCATTTAGCATAATGACCTCAAGGGCCATCCACGTTGTCACAAATGGCAGGCGGTCCTTCTTTCTCATGACTAAATCATATTCCATCATATTATGGACCACATTTTCTCCACACCGAGATTCTTGACCCCAAGGTCTTAACCCACCACCACGTCTCAGGGTCACTTGTTTGCTCCTGAATGTCTGAAATCTGATTGCCATCCCACCCCTGACCAAATGCAACTCAGTTCTAAGGCCAAGTTCGGAGCCTCTAGGCAAACTCCTGCCTTGGGTGGGAGGCAGAAGCAGCACAAGGACACGAGCAGGAAGATGAGTGACCTGCTCTGGCTGAGACACCATTTCTCATGACGGAATCACACACAGTGAACTTCCGGGCAGTCACACGGCACCTGGAGGTCAACACCTTCTTGCTGAGGGTGTCACCTCCTTTCCTTCTCTGTGATCCGTGACCTGTGCTACCCCCACCTGTGCCAGCTCGCCCCGCTCATCTGCCATCATCTCCTAGGAGAAGTCTTCCCCGCCCCTCCCCCAGCACCTTTCTACACCCATCAGAGACCACGCAGCCGTGCTCTGCACTGGCGCAGGCACTGATGAGCACCATGGGCCAGGCCTGCACTTAGTTATTCTGTCCTCGCAACAACCTGATGGATTAGGCACTCTTGTGTCTTCATTCCCACTTCACAGGTGAGGAAACTGAGTCCCAGAGAGGATAAACTATATGTGCCTAGGGTCTCTCTGAGCAGTCTGGAGGAGACCTTCACATTTGCAGTTGAGGCTCCTGACCCTTTAGTCTCCCACCTGGATTCTGCTTCATCCCCTACCCCAAGCCAGCTATGCTATACCCACTTCTGCTGAGTTATTGTCATTGGAGAGGGACCTTTGTCCCCAAGAGGCAGAAGAGAGGAGCAGTTATGCCACAGACTCTAAGTGGACTGCCCAGGTTTAATCCTGGCCTCTGCACTTATTTGCTGTGTGGTTTGAGGCAAGTTACTGTACCTCTCTGTGCGTCAGACACCACATCTGTAAAATGGGAATGATAATAGTACCTCCTTTTTGCGAAGGTGTGAGGATGAAGTGGCACAGCATAGCAAAGAATAAGCATTTGCCTCATCATTTGCACTCATGTGGTCCTAAGGAAATATCCCTTCTCTTGGAAGCAATATCTCAGCAAGCGGCCCTTAGAGGCAGAAAACAAGGAGCTAAAGAAATACATCTCTAACAGTAGAATTCCAGGCAACCTGGAAGACCGAGGGTCTCTCCTTGCATCATCCGTATCATACCCCAAGTGCAGATGCCCATGTGTCCTGACCGTGCTCATGGCCTAAGTGACATCCATCAAGCTGGTTTGCACAAAGTGGCTGATCGCCTGTCACCACCACTGACTCAAGGTCTTCATTAGTCAGATGTGTGCAGGGGAGGTGCCTGTACTACTGAAATGAGCTCAGTGGAAGACTGACTTCTGCAGTTGTGACCATCACCCCAGACAAACAATGAGGGAGGGGCTGGGCACGGCCCCAGGCTGGCTTGCTAGGCCTTGCATGACTTCCGGCCATGGGGTGGGGAGCTGTACAGAGGAAGAATGAACAGCTATGGGCCCCCCACTTAATTTTTTTTTTTTTTTTGGCTGTGCACAATTGATTGGAGCTGTTACCTGTCCCAGTCGCTACGTGTTGTTTATTGATTCTACAAATGTCAGGACCAGAGCATGATAAATATCCCTTTTCCACTGGGGCTAAAGTCACACGGCCAAAAGAGTGAGGCAATGATCCAGAAAACAAAATTGTTTTTGTCAGAATGTGCCATTGGAGACACTCTGAAAAACAGGCTCTTCAGGTGATTACGGAACTTAAGCTAAGCCAGGCTGTTGCCTGAACTATCTGCCTAACTGCCTCAGTTCTCCGGTTCGTCTGTGCAGATGCAACCTTGTCTAAGCAAGCACATTCGAAGGAGAGTAATGATGCCAATTTAATAAAGACCGAGACTCCGCTGGGCCAGGCTGCAGCCACAGCCTGGTTTTAAGGACTGGTGTGTAAGGACTTCCTTTGGCAGTGGGTTCGATGAATGTTTTTATTGCTAGTTGCCCACAATAATTCTGGAAGGTATAATTCCTGCCTTCAATATCATCTTAGTCCCTGAACCAAGCTTGTCATCTTGGAGGTCTTTCCCCTGCTGGGAGACCCCCGAGCCCTTCACTGCTGGGGTGGCCACCACCTGCTGGTCCTGACGTCAGCCATCAGGGTCGTATTGACCAAAGTGGACACTGTCTTGCACTTTCTCTGAGACACCTTCCCTGTCCCTGCTTTTGGCAGTGCAAGCCGAGTCAACCCCCTCGGGAAGCCACAGACCCTCTCCCGCTCTCCGAAAGCCATGGTCAGGACCCCCGTGGGAAAGAAGTGGCAGAACAAACGGGACCATTCAAGCAGAGGATAATTAAAAGGTGTGGACAGCTGAGCGGGACCCCAGAGCGTGGTGCAGGGATCCCGGGCCAGTGTTGGCACTGTCCTAGCCACTCCATCCACCTGACTGGATGAGGGAAGGGGGGCTCCCCAGAACATAAAACATGAGGGTCAGGCAGAGCGGGCCCTCCCGAGAGGAGCTGTGAGGGACACAACCAGCCAAGACCACTTTATAGGGTTGGTCCTGGGGAATCAGATCACGGTGTCACCCTTCTGCCTGCCTCAGATCTCAGGTTTGGCACTCCGCTAGCTGAACCCAGCCAGAAGACAGAGCCCCCAGGAGCCCATCCATGAGCCTACACAGCTCAGGCCTCCAGGGCAGAGAGCAGGATAGAGAAAGGTGACAGTGAATGTCACAGATAAAGAGAAGATCTGCAAATGGAGCAATCAAAATTCAATTGCAAAAGGAACCCAGCTTGGAAGTTCAGAATCGAATGTAACCACATCCTACATCCCAAGTGTCAATTGGTACGGAACCTACAATCTGCTCCCTTGACTAGGCTGAGGTGTTACTTTGACTTGGGGACTAATGAACTATCATAACCCTACAAAGGTACAGAAATTACTATCTTGTAAAGTTACTGCAATTTCAGGAATGGATAAAATAAAAATAAGTAGAAAGATAGTAAAGGAAAAAATTAGGTCCCTGATCCTAGCACTTTTCTCATTGTTTTAAGTGTCATTGTAACAAAGTTTCATTATCATTGTGCTAATATTCACATTTTTGAAGCACTTAAAAAATCCAGTATAGTAGACTTGTGATTTTAATTGAATGATTGGAAAAATTTGATTAAAGAAGTCTGTAATTCGTGTTTAAATATGAGGGAATTTTTAAATTTGTAAATGCTGAAGTTTTATGTTATTGGTGTGGTAAGCGGTGTTTGAAGAACAATATGTAATAGGCTTATGAGATTAATAAATTGTTTATTAGATTAAGCAGACATGGTGCTGTGTTGCTCTTCATGCTCAAAGCCCTTAGATGTCCACGAGGGCTTCCTCTTGTGACTGTGGACCTAGTCACACAAGTCCAGCATGTCTGTGAAGCTTTCATTGACCCCTCTGGGGTTTTCTCATCTCCTGATTGGTTAGCTGTGAGACTCTTCTAGGGTCTCTGCTGTGTAAGCTACTTCTTGCTCTCTAGTTTTTTATGTAAGGTTTGACTCCCCAACTAGACGATAAACTCTTTGGGAGACAAGCCACTTGTCACCTGTAACAACCTTCCCTTCTTTTCCATTCTCCATTTCTCCAAGGTCAAGAGGTACTCAACACATGCTTATTTCAGTTTAGACATGTGCTGAATGATTCTGTTACACTGGCGATATCACAATAAATGTAACCAAAGTTGTTTGTTTGTTTGTTTGTTCTTTTTGCTATTGTTGTTTTTTGTTTTGTTTTGTTTTTTGTTTTGTCAAGGAAGGAGTAATATAGAGGACCCTGATATGGCCTGCTTGAGTATTTAGTAATGGGAATGCTTCACCAGGACTCCCTAATTTAAAAATACTTTCTCAATTCTAGGATGATCACTGTACCCTTGCCACATCTCACCATCACCATTATGCACAGAGACCCATTCAGATTCCTGGACTTTTTAGGCTCTGGGGTTCTCTAGAGGTGTAAGGCACCTCTTCTTTTGAAGAGGCTCAAACCTTGTTCACAGAACTCGTCTATTAAGAAAATATCTGATGGGTACCTAGTGTGTGCTCAGCACGGTGCTAGGGCCTGGGGATACAGCAGTGAGAGACAGAGTCTCCCTCCCTTAGAAGGTCAGGATCTAGTCAATACCTTGCAAAACAACAATACCAAGTGGCTCGTGCCGAGGGAGATGTGTGTGAGTGACAGACAGTAAGTGCCTGAAACTTGAGCAGGAAGCCATTACTGCGAGACAAAGTGTCGGAGAAAGTTCCATGAAAGAAAAGATGGGGTGGCAGGCTAGGCCTTAGGGAGTCAAGGGGGATGGAGGTGGGGGATGTATTCTTATTCTATCAGGGTGAGCAACATAATAAGAGGCAGCAATTGATTTTGGTTTGGCCCTGTTACACGTGAGGCACCATGCCCTCAGGGGTCTGCTAAAAGTGGAACCTACAACAGGAATGCGAGTGGACCAGAGCTGAATGAGAACAATCTCAGAAAGAATTTCGGAGTGTCAAGGGTTGGAAATCGATCCACAGGTAGCTGCATAACAGTGTGATGTGTTAAGAGCAGTGCTTTTAGCGCCAGACGTTCCTTTTCTGCTCACCAGCTATTTCTCAGGTCCTATAATTTGGGGGCATTCCAAAGTTAGGATTATTTTTATCTGATGCAGCCAAGGTGGCGGGTGGAGATATGTGACGGGGGTGGGGCGTGGCGTGGGAACAGGAATGTCCCAGAGGCGTGGGAGTCCATGAGCAAGGCACTGCTCTTCTTTAGGAATAATTACTTCTTGTGAGGAATCTGGGAAGGGGTGAGCCTACGAGGGTGTCTCCACGCCAAGCATGAGTACTGAAGATGCAAAAGCTGGTGGCATGTCACCTGGCAGATGGCCCAGTACTATGTCACCATTTCCCTGCACCCACATTAGTTCTGACAGTGGCTAGAGGTTTTCCATGTGCCCAGAGTAACTCAGAAGTCATAGAGAGAGACAGCCAGCTCTGATAAGAGCTCAGGGGGACGCAGGAGGACATGGTGTGACTTACATTGCTGAGAATAGGGACAGGAAGAACAGGAATGGGTCATGTCAGTGTGCGTGGAAAATGACGAGTGGTGACCAGATGCCAGTCCCATGCCCCCAGAAGGAACCAGGATCCCAGGGAAAGGGGAGAGCAAGGCAATGCGGGAGGATTTGAGATGACCCCGAGTTCACTGACATTTCAGTTCCCATCATCGGGCAAAGTATGAGCTTGAAGCAGAATGTAAAATCCGTCATTTTAAAAATTAAAATAATGAACATTTCTGAGTTCGTGATCTGAGATTTGCGCCACCTATTTAAGACTAAAAAAAAAAAAAAAAAAAAAAAAGCAGAGACACTGAAATAGACACAAGAAGGAAGGACAAAAACCAAGAATGAGAAAGAGGGGTGTCGCAGAAGTCAGGGGATAAAAGAGATCCACACAGTATGGGTGGTGCCTAAACAGCCAGGGCTGAGCCACAAGGCCCGAGTATGTCGTGAGAAACGAGGTGGTGGGCTTTCAAGGGACAGAGGCCACACACACAGTGCTTCTCTTGCCTTTCCCAGCCGCCTTTGCAGCATGTCATGCAGCTTGAACTTGAGGAGATATTGTTGCAAGCACTCTTCTTCAGAAAGGCCACTGCTCTCCTTTAGAAAGAAGGTTGCTCTGGCTCACGGACCATTTAGTCCTTCTTTAGCCAGAAACAAAGCTCATTGTGGGCAAGTTTGACCAGACTCAGCTTATATATTGTAAAGTAAGCATGATGCAGATTTGGCCCAGTTTTGGGATTCTAGAGAACTTTCGGTCACGATCCATCAAGAACTATATGGGCAGCTGCCTAAATACAATGCTTTAAAATGGAAGGTGCGGAGCCAGCATGGTGGCTCAGGCGGTTAGAGCTCCATGCTCTTAACTCCGAAAGTTGCCAGTTCGATTCCCGCAAGGGATGGTGGGCTCCGCCCCCTGCAGCTGGGATTGAACACGGCACCTTGAGCTGAGCTGCCTCCCAGATGGCTCAGTTGGTTGGAGTGTGTCCTCTCAACCACAAGGTTGCCTGTTCGACTCCCTCAAGGGATGGTGGGTTGTGCCCCCTGTAACTAGCAACAGCAACTGGACCTGGAGCTGAGCTGTGCCCTCCACAACTAAGACTGAAAGGACAACAACTTGAAGCTGAACGGCACCCTCCACAACTAGGATTGAAAGGACAACAACTTGACTTGGAAAAAAGTCCTGGAGGTACACACTGTTCCCCAATAGAGTCGTGTTCCCATTCCCCAGTAAAATCTTAAAAAATAAATAAATAAATAAAAATAAAATGGGAGGTGCCAGGAGAGGTCAGGTCAGCCTAGAATAACCATTAACCCATTGATCCACACTGCAACCAGTGTTGGTTATTGTGTTGCAGACCAGTGACTACATTCAAGCCCAGTGTCAATGAGACGCATACTGATTATCTGTATACTTTGGGCAAATCACTTATGTCTCTGGGCCTCACTTTGCTCATCTTTGTAAAGGCGCCATTCTGCATTCTCACAGATTCCTTCTGTTCTCCTGACCATTTTTAGTGCTTCCCAGTTATCTACTGGCATATTATTGTTGAATCCAAAGAACCACAACTGTCGATTTACCAGACCATAGGAAATGTTTTCCATTTGGTGTGGGTTGGTGAAATGAGCCCTCGGATCGTGAGAAATTGATTCTAGAGAACAATTTGACACTACCTATTAAAAGCCTTGTACGTTTAACTCAGTAATTTCATTTCTAAACATTTATCCAAGAAATAATCGAGGGAAAAAGGAAAAAATATGTAGGCAAGGGTGGATATTCATTGCTGCTATGAATAATAGGAGAAAATTGGAAGCAACCTAAATATCACACAATAGGAGATGATTGCATAAATTATGATACATCCACACAATAGAATATTATGTATAAAACTCAATGGTAAATGGTTATTTAGTAACATGGAAGAAAATGTATACAATATGATGATGCAAAACGGGGAATCACAATAAGATCTGATCTTTGGAACATTATTTATTCCGTTTATGTGAATAAAAATAAAGCAGAAGGATGTAGCCTAAATAGTCACAGTGCTATTCTCCAGGTGTTGAGGTTAGAGGTCATTTCAATTTTCTTCTTTGTGCTTCTCTGTCTTTCCTGCAATGAATGTGAGCTATTTTTGTGATCAGGTTTTTCCAATATATTTTTATAGAGGGTATTTTACACCCAACGCCTCTTCGTATTCTGATGTCAATTAATCTCTTAGAAATATGTCAGTAAATACCTCACCGACAAAGGGTCTTCTGTCACTGCCTGGGTCTGTAGGTTTTGGAGTATGGTCTTAATGGCTGTTGGGGAAATGTAGGTGGGTTTTGTTCAGATGGTTGGGATATTTTTGTGGGGGAAGTTACAAGTAGCTGAGATAGTTGCAGTTGACTGAAGGATGGAGTGAAAGAGTTTAGTAGTGGCTTATTCTCTTTTTCTCTCCACCTGTGATGCAAACAGCCCACAACCACGTTCAGCATAAATAAAAACTTCCAGCTGTACCAACAGGGACCAGAGTGGGTATCTGTCCATAAGGATTATGTAGCTGGTAATGTTTTTGTAAACAAAATTAAAAAGCATTATTTCCACATGCCAACCATGGAAATAGTTCCTTTCTCTAGTGGATTATCAGCTTTTTGCATCCAAGGATGTTTTTCTAGAATAAACTAGAAGAAGGAGAAATAAAACCGGTGAACACTTTAAGTGACTTCTACCCTCTAAGATCCAATTAGTTAACAATAACGAGTAACTACTCTGCTGGTGACTCCGTAGAGACATAATGTTCTAGTTCTCTATTGCTAGCTAACAAAAATCCTCATAACACGGTGATCTGCAATGATTTTATTATGCTCTGGATTCTATGGGTCAAAAATTTGGACAGGGCACAGCAGTGGTGGTTTGTCTCTGATCTGTGATGTCCTGAGCCTCAGCTGGAGGCTGGGATCACCTAGAGGCATTTTCCTACCTGGACTGGGTTGATTCAAGGCCTGGGCTTAGCTGGAACTGATGACCAAAGCACGTACATGTGGCCTGTCTGTGTGACTCAGACTTCCTCACAGCGTGGCAGTTGGGTTCCAAGAGAAAACACCTGAGAGGAGTGTCCAGAAAAGGAGTATTCCTGGAGAACTGGTGGATACCCTGTGGCCTTGCCTTTCCTAGCCTCAGAAGTCACGCTGCATCTCTTCCACTGCATTCTATGGGTTGCAAACAAATCACTAAGGCCACTCGATGCAAGAGGAGAGAGATGGGTTCAGAACCCATCTCTTGAGGGCAGGGTGGCAGCCACATTACAGCAGAGTGTGCTGGATAGGACGTGGGCTGCATCTGTCTTTGGCGTAAGGCCTTCTTAAAAGGAACAGCTGGTACTTGTTGAGTTGGGGATATTCCTGACCTTCGGATTTTTCAGGAGTGGCCTGCAAAACATCTTGATTTTTCTCTGAAATCTCATATTTGTTAATGCTGGGAACTAATTCCAAACGTTTGAAGAATCCTTCAAAGCCATTGTCCGTAAAGTTTCCCCTTACCTTTTAATGAGAGTGCCTGCCCCTTATTTAAGTGGTAGCACTTGTATTTACCCTGATAAAAACAAGTTTTCAGCCTTTGGTATGGAAGGGGGTGGTGAAAGGTGAGAAATAGGATGTCACTGAGAGAGGGACAGCACTGAGCGCAAGAGGAAGAAGAAGCTGATGGTTCTGGGGAGGAAACCAGGGATCTAGAGGAGAGAAGAATGACAGGCAGACGGGGACCATCCTTGACTAGGAGACAGGCCAGCTCTTCTTCTCCAAAGGTAAGGAAGGGAGAAGGAAAAGAGAATGCAGGAGGGCTCATCCAATGTGAAACATCTGTGTGTGCCAGGCATTGCACGGGCACTCTACCAGGCCTGGGGTCATCCACGAGCCTGGTCACGCTCCTTCGTGGGGTGTATCTTCTAGTGGGTTTCCCTGTCTTCTCATGGGGCCCAGGTAAGTGCTGAGAATGAGATGGGAGGTGGTGAGGGCACTGTGGCCCCAGGGGAGCCCCAAGGGTAGGAGTAACCACCGTGGGCAGTGGGTTGGGAGCTCTGCGGAGCTCATGATCAGCCCTGCAGAGATTCCTGAGCGTGACCTTGCAAGCAGGCACCCTGGAGCATGCCTTCTGAAGCTTGGAGCTGAGACACGGGAACACCTAACGTGATCCTGGGCCGAAGATTCGGGCAGAGGACACCAATGGAGGGAGGTATGAGGGACCTTTAAATGCTATGGCTTCAGGAGAGGGCCACTGGAACCCAGGGTGGGGACAAATGCTCTGGGTCCCAGGCTCCTCTCGGGAGGCCTGGGGGAACAGCTATGACTGACTTTCTCTCTCAGAGCCTCGCCCATCTGCCAGGGCTGTGCCTGAGCCCTGGCTGCCTGACTCACGGTCTACCTCGTCATGACATCATGTGGGTTGAGAAAAATGTGAGCTCCAAAAGTAGCCAAATCACACGTTAAGAAAATGGTACAGAATTCATGATGCTAACCAAGTCTTCATTGAAAAAGAGAAATAAAACATTCATGTGACTTTTATATGTATTCCAATTATTAAGGACCTGAAGGAAAATTAACTGCTGCAATGTAACTGAGCAGAGTGTGTGCTTTAATATTCTGTAGCTATACATGTAACAAGCAAGGGCTTTACTGAAATTCCTGTTTCTTTTCTTTTCTTTTCTTTTCTTTTTAAGAGAGTAGCAGTTAGAACCAGACTGTGACAGAACATGCAAAGATTCACAGGGAAAAATATTAGAATGCATCAGTCAGTGGATACAAAGGGCTGAGCATATACTAAAACTGCAAACCAAGAGAACCATTTTTCTGAGCCTACAGCTACTCGATAATTAAATCAGCTCTCTTGGATACCTTATGCAAGAGTATTCAGAAAGTTGCTTAGTTTCTGTGAAATGAGGCATACCTTCCCAAATTTCATTTCCAAACTTAAATTTGAACCTGGAATAAAATGCAATTCCTCACTCACCATGCTATGCATCTGTTGGAAGGAAATTTGAAACAAATTTTCTATTATACAGCAAAATCAATGCCAATTCATCCCGATGTTTCTCATCAACATGTCTTATTTTCTTCTCTGTTCCCATAACTTTTAATTATTTGTGGTCCTCTCCAAATAAACCCTTCTGTTCTTCTCCTTAGTGTCTCCTTCTGGCTTACAATTTATATATGTCATTTGAGGCTGAAGATCACTGATCTATTACTAAGCAATTCTTCGGGTTTTCAAACCCCTGCCATTAAGAATACAGAGCTCTGTCTCTTGGGATCTCATAATTCAGATAGAATATTTTAAAGAAAAGGTTAAATTCTTAAATTAGAAGGTAAACATGGATGGAGCCATACAATTTCTTAATGTGCCCTTTGAGAAAACGAGTCATTGTCTTAATGCCACCACTGTTCCCTGCTAAAATAATTTCCACAAAATGCTGGAGGACAAAAATATTTGATTCTTGCTCAGAAATCCCATCCAATAATTTAACATTGGCATACTCCCACTTGGGCTTTCGGCACGAGGCTGCCTCTTCCCCAGCCCTGCCATTTCCCCATTCTCGATCCCTTTGGGGTTGTTTAAAATACACAGGCATATTTTCAGCTTGAAAATTTTGAAAACATTTCCAATAAGTTTTTATGATTATTGAGGTTTGCGTTTTGGAGAGCTAGTTTCTCAAGTGAGACTCAGACCACGGAACTTCTTGAGAAAGCAGCCAGTCCTCATGCACCTGAAATGCTGGGGGCAGAGCTGGAGCTGTCACTCAAGGTTGCATTGATTGCACTTCCAATTCCAGAACCTTCCTGCTCGCCTTCATCCCTCCTTAATCTGAAAGATGCAAGTTCAAGGGGTAGGAGCCCCAGAACCGAGGAGCCAGGTAGTCTCCACTGCTTCATTTAGGCAATTATGTGGTTGAATCAAAAGACAGCACAAAGACCCAGAAAAACCCTCACACTGAGTCAATCCACTGCCTGTCAGTGACTGGGCTGAGTCTCTTTGCCTTTGGCTAAAGGAGACCCAGTGATGCCACTGGTAATACACTTTCCCATTATAATATTTCCCACTGCTGAGTGGAGAAATGGCATTTTGTGGTCTCTCAACACCACGGCTTTTTGGCAAACAGGAAAATGCTGCTGCCCTTGCAGCACAACTGTCTATATCCCACTGGACAAAGTTTGCACAACTAAGCAGAAAAGCCCCACAAACTCGTGAGATGCTGCATAGCCCTTAGGGTTTCATTCAGTCTTCAGTCTTTCTCTATCATATCTCCAAAAATGTCAAGGAGTGTTGTGAAATCCTCTAAACAAAATGGATTTTAATTCACCCTTGTCGAAAACAAATAAACATACAGCAATTGGGGCGGGGGAGGAGGGCGTTGTGAGGGAAAGGTTGTGAAATAATTGTTTTGCATCACACGTGGTCAACACCCCAAATCGGAGGATGCTCTCTGGGAACTCCATGTGTGAAGATTTATTTACCCACTTGGGCGATGGCAGGATTAAAAATGGAGTCACAGCTGAAATAAGGGGCAGGTGGAATCCGGTAAGGAGGAAAGGGAGGCTGCATGCTGGAAGCCGTATAAGAAATGGCCTTGAGGTAAGATGGCAACGGGTAAAGATGGGAAATGGAATTTTAAGAAGAGAACATTCTCCAAAGATGGACCAATGGGGTGTGGTGCTGTAGGGAGAGGGTTAAAGGATGCTTACACTCTCTCTCTTAACTCTGCCCCCAAAGACCTTTTAGAAGGAGCAAACTTTGTCAGTTACCTTCCTGTTTCTTGGAGCTGATTAGTTAGAGCTGTGGACAGGGCAGATATTGCTCCAGGATCTACCCATCAAGTATAGCAAGCATCATGTGTTTTGATTGGTTGATACCAGTCATTAAGTATTTTTAGTATTGTTATTCATTCCTTCATAGTCTGAGAGTGGTGAGGTTTACAATAAAACAAAACGAAGAACATTTGAGTTCCGGGAAGAAGAGTTTGAATCCCTGTTCCACTACAAACAATGGGAACTTGAGCTTCATCTGGCTCCTTTCCCCTTTCCTCTTACCCACAATGATACATAACATCTCAGGTGACCTGAACTACAGCAACCCTGTCCGACTGAGTGCCAACAACCTTTCTCGTCCATTGGTCACTTTTCAAACAGGTGAAAAAGAAACCAACCAATAAACATCAATGTAGTGGGGGACGTGTCTCCAGAGGTCTTTACCTTTAAGATAAACTTACCTGTAACAGCATTTGGATCTCTTTGTTAGCGCACATTGTCATTGACATTGGCAAGGCATTGTTACTCTCTTATAAAATATACAGGGTCATTAATAAGGAGATAATGTAGCTTCCTCTTGTCTGTTGAGGTATCAGTTCTTAACCAGGCATCCGGTTCCCCTTTGTATCTTTGCCCTCTTAAGTCTGATAAGGATTGTTCATCAATTATGTACTTCTCCCTCCCAGGGAGGACTCCTTTGCCTCCACGCCCAGAGAAAAATTCACCACCTGAGATGGGCCAAGCTCTCTGTGGCTAATTTCTTCTATATTATCAAAGAGAATTTTAAAAGTAATTTCACATCCCTTTTGATGTTTTCTGGTGATACCCTTATGTGAAGCTCACATGTTTGCACTTGCATAAAAAGTCGTCTGTCTTTTTAGATATAAAAACTTATAAATGCAGGATGACTCACATTCTTCACGTTTTGAAGACCATTTCTATTAAAGGGGTACTAGATTTATCCTCTGTTGCTCCAGAAAGAAGAAATGGAACCAAGAGCTGGAGTCTATGGGAATGTATTTCTTCTCCAAAATAAGGAAGAATTTTCTTTAATATTTTGAGCTGCTGAAAAACGGAAATCCTTGCTTCAGGATAGTGGGGCCACATACTGGCACTGGAAGAAGACACCCCATAACACAGTATTTCATGAGGGAAATAAAAAGAGGGGTTCAGCTCCAAATGACTATATGGTCCCTTCCAACTCAAAAGCCAGTGAGAGCTCTCAAGTTTGAGGAGTTTATGCTCCCAGGAAGTTGGCCCTCTCTGGATCAGAGCGTACTCAAAATTATACTTTTCTTCACTTGTTTAATCTTCCTTTACTTCCTTTAGTAGAGTTTCATGGTTATGATTTTATTTGTACAAATACTAGGTTTTTCATTGGTTTGGTTTCTGCTTTCTGAGACTGAAGAGTTACAGTAAAGTACTACCTTAAGTTTCCATATTCCTACAATTTAGAATGAATAATGCTAACTTTTATGTCTGTGTGGGGACAGAGCCCCAAAAAGCAGTTTCCAGGCTCTCGGCCTCACATAGAAAGGTGCTGGCTCAGGTAGTAAATGGCCGTCGACTGTGATCAGATGGCCAGCAGCTGTGGCTAGTTGGCCGTCAGCTGTAACCAGTGAGTCATTGGGCACTAATATAACTGCCGTGGCTAGGCTAGCAAAAAATGGGGGCTAGCAAGAAGATGGTGGCTGAGTCTGCAAGCGGCGCAGTGAGGGTTGAGAATTGTGTGGCTCCTGTTTCCTGTGTCTCCAACCCAGCCTCCAGTGAGACCATAGTGGTATGACTCCCCTACCTATGGCTCCGTGGGTGTTCCTTTTTGGCCTCACCATGTCCTGCGTTCTTGTGTGGGGAGCGGGACCAGAGACCCCACAGACCCCGCCTGACACCCCGCACGACAGTCTGCTTCTTGTCAATTTTTAGGAAGAAAAAAAGGAATAGGAAAGGAAGGAAGGAAGGGAAGTGGAAAAGAAGGGAGGGAGACAGAGAGGGAAGGAAAGAGGGAGGAAGGAGGACGGGTGAGGCAAGGAGAGATATTAGCTAACGTCCCCTAACCCTCTCACCCCCCACCCATTCCTCTCCACAGCTCCCTAGAGACAAAAATTATCCTGTATCATTTCATTTCTTAATTTTTTTCTAGATACATATGCATCTGTTAAAACACACACACGCGCGCGCGCACACACATGGTTTTGTTTTTAAAATATGCAGGCACATTATCTGTGTATACCCCAGCAATCTGCATCTTGTTTTTGATACACTACCTTATGTTTTTAAGATCTCTATTGCTGATGTGTATCAATTTTATTTGTACTTTTTAATTGTTGTATGGTATTTCATTGTAGGAGAATGCTACATCTTATTTATTTATTTCTGTATTGAAGGATGTTTCAGTCATTTCCCTTTCTTCTGTTACCATAAACAATGCTGTGACAAACACCAGGTGGACAGAATCCTCATCGAACTACACAGGAGGTTGTCTCGTGTATATCTTAAAGCATAATTTCTAGGACACAGGGTAGGCGCATTTTCCACTTTCATAAACGCCATCAAATTTCTCTCCAAGATGCCTTTACCGATTCACGTTTCCAATGACTGTCATGAGAGTACCATTTTCCCTGCAACCTTGCCAACAGCTCAGATAGCTTGACTGCTTAATTTGACAGATATAATGGTTGAGAAATTGTCTCTTTTTGTTTTTGTTTTCATTTGCCTTCTCAAGAATTGAGTATCTTTTTGTTTGTTTGCTTGTTTGTTGTCTATTCACATTTCCTCTTGGGGCAATTAATTTTTTCTGTCTACTTGGCTAGCACAGACCCTCTCCCATACGTACTTAGTATAGCTAAGTACTTAGCTAAGTACTAAGGCTGAAATTATAGGCTGAACTGTGTCTCCCGAAAATTCATGTGTTAAAGTGCTAACCCTCAGTGCCTCAGAATGTAACTGAACATGGAGCCTTTCAAAAGGTACTTAAATTAAAACGATCTTTTGGGTAATTTTAGGGGTGGACCCTAATTCAATCTGGCTGGGATCCTTATATAAAGAGGAAATTTGGACACAGACAGCAGGGTTGTGTGGGCACAGAGAAAAGACCATGTATAAACATAGCAAGAAAGTGGCCGTGTACATCCCAAGAAGAGAGGACGCGGGAGAAACCAAACCTGTCCGCACCTTGCTCTTGGACTTCCAGCCTCTAGAACTGTGAGAAAATAAATGTCTGCTATTTAAGCTTCCCCATCTGTGGTACTTTGTTTTGGCAGTCCTAGAAAACTGATACAGTAGATAATCCCCAACAAAAATGGATAAAGATGCTTGTAATTAGATACAGTTAGATTTAAATCTTTCAACATGGATTTTTCACTTAATGTGGTGAAAAATATGTGAACAATTCGTACGATAAGCTCCCCCGAACAAAGGAAGGCAGCCAAGGAAACTATGGAGGTCCATATGGAACAGTTAAGTTATTTGTCAATAAATCAGTCCTTTATCAAGATAGCAGACAGGATCTGACCAATCACAATAGGTTGTATTAGTTTCTTATTGCTGCTGAAACAAATTAACACGAACTTAGTGGGTTAAGACAAATTTATTATCTTACAGTTCTGGGAGTCAGATATTCCAATATTGAGGTGTTGGCAAGGCTGTGTTTCTTCTTGTGGCTACAGAGGACAACTCGTTTCCTTGCCTTTTCCAGTTTCTAGAAGTGACCTTAGTTTGCAGCCCCTTCCTCCATCTTCAATGCCTAGTCCTCCAATCTTTGCTTCCATGCTCACATCTTCTTTTCAGATTTTCAGACTCAGACCCCCTGCCTCCTTCTTATGAGGACCTTTGTAATTACATTGGGCCACCTGGATATTTCAGGATAATCTCCCTACCTCAAAATCCTTACCTTAATCACATCTGTACCGTCCTTTTTACCACGTAAAGTAACACAGTCACAGGTTCCACGGATTAGGTTTGAACATCTTTGGGTAGACATTTTTCTGTCTACCACAGTTACAAAACAGTCCAGTAAAATAATTTTAAAGGAGAATAATTCTATTGTGTCCAAAAGTAGAGAATTTTAAAAGAACGCAAGTATTGAAAGTCTCCCTGCTTCTTAACTCAACAGAAGAATTTTTAAATCAACTTTTTCGAAACCTTCTATCAGCACCGGAAGTTTTTCAAAATAGTTTTTAAGTTCTTGTTAAAATTAAAACGTGTTGTTTTGGTTCATTTTGTGTTTGGTTTGAGCTCTCTCTCTTGAGCATTTTTCCACATTCAGTCGGATTCCATCTGCCAATGTACAAACGAGCCTGTTTCTACTTAGAAGATCCTCTCCCATGAGTAGCCTGGAGGCAGCAGTGTCCCAAACTACTGGAAAGGCCATCCGACTGCTGATTTCTCCTTATGCAACCCTGAGAGTCAGGCTCCAAGTCAGAAGAGCAAAGCTGTCGGGGTGGGAGAGAAACGAAGGCTCCTCTCGCCCAGCTGATTCAGGTTCTTCACAGCTCCCATCATTGGCCCTCTCAGGCAGCCGCAGGCAGCACTGTCTTGCCCTCAAGACTTCCAGTATCACGGGGGGAACTGAGTGTCATCAGCTGACGGTGATACATTACAACCTGCCTTGGGTATTGCAGAGTGTGAGTGGGAAAGCCACCTGCAGGCAGACTGAAACAAACACATGTGTGCATTTGCCAGAAACCATACTAGAAGTTTCCGATACAGACAAGAGCTCCACCACATGTAGCTGAGTGATGGAGGAGGGAGCACTGATTGTTCTGGAAGGCTGTTGCACTCCCAGGGGATGTGTGTTAGAACAATTAACTCCTCAGGCTATGGAGAGAGTGTTTATCAGCAGCTACTATTTGTGTTCCAAAATGGAAAGCTGCCTTGGTCATCTGTCTGTGTGTATCTATGACAGATACGAACTCCAAATGTGCACACACGTAATTATGCAAGTGTCTGCTGGGCACGTGTGCATCAATGTGTCTCAATCTGTCTACATCTGTGCATTTGTTCTTGCATGTGTGTCTATGTGCAGGTTCTGCTTTTTCCTAAGAACAAAGAGAGGCCAGAGGTGGGATTGTCCAGGTGCCCTCCAGCTTCTCCCAGCTCATTTTGACACTCCCAGAGGTGTAGGTTTCTGCCCAGCACACCAGCCTTCCTGGAAAGCCACCCTGCCATACTGGGGAAAGCAGAAAATACCAGATGGCTTGAATTGCTCTCTGGTTCCCCTCTCACCTGTCTGCAGAGGGGATGTCCCAGGCTCATGGGAGCAGGTCCTCATCACATTCTGTATTCCCCCAGCCTGGAGACACCACTGCCTCCGTCCCGGGGCCCAGTATCACCTACCCAGCGAGGCAGCAGCACTCAGAGGAGCAGGCACGTTAGCCTAGGTCCTGTGTGTTGTTTCAGGTGGGTTGATTTTCTCGTGGGGTAACAGCTACTCCAAAAAAGCAGCTGAGGTCTGAACTCTTTATATTCAGCTCTCTATATTTTGTTAATTAATTAACTTTTTAGAGCAGTTAGGATCACATCAAAACTGAGCAGAAAGTTCAGAGAGTTCCCATATGCCGCCCCCCCAACGCCCCGACACAGGCACAGCCGCCCCCACGATCAGAGTGGGGCATTTGTTACAATGCATGAACCTACCCTGACATGTCATCGTCACCCAGAGTCCACCGTTGACATTAGGGTCACTCTGTGTATTGTACATTCTGTGGGTCTGGACAAATGTATACTGACATGCAGCCACCATGAGAGTATCATACAGGATAGTTTCACTGCCCGCCCTATCCTCTGGGCTCTGCTTAGTCTTCTCTCCCTCCATGCTAAACCCTGGAAGCCCCTGATTTTTTTCTGTCTCCATAGTTTTTCCTTTTCCAGAATGTCATATAGTTAGAATCGTCCAGTATTTAGCCTTTTCAAATTGGTTTCTTTCACTTAATAACATGCATTGAAGTTTCCTCCATGTTTTCTCATGGCCTGAGAGCTCATTTCTTTTGATCACTGCGTACTATTCCACTGTCTGGATGGACCATAGTTCATTTATCCTTCACCTACTGAAGGACATCTTGATTGCTTCCAAGTTATGACAATTATGAATAAAGCTGCTGTGAATATCCGTGTGCAGGATTTTGTGTGGACATATGTTTTCAACTCCTTTGGATAAATACCAAGGACCTTGATCATTGGATTGTATGATAAGAGTATGTTTAGTTTTGTAAGAAACTGTCAAAGTGTGCAGACTCTTTCTATCTAACTCTATTTTTCACAAAGCTATTTATTAATATGCAGTGGGTGCTTGAAATCCTCATGGGATGGCACTCTTGATTCTTCCAGAATTCCCCAACTCAAGAATATGGAAAATTTGTACAGGCTTCTGGCATCTTCCCGAATCACATTTCCTTCAGGAATTGTGCTTCCTGCACATCTACGCACACCACAATCTAACTGCCTCTTCAACTTTTACAAAACTTCTAGCTTTTACTTGACCATTCTTCACACACACACAAAAGTACTTGTTGTTTTATAATCTCAAAAGACTTAATTTCGCAGCGTAAATCAAGGAGAGGAGACCAACACACTGCAGGACGAGGGTGCTGGTGGTGAGCTAGGCACACCCATGAAGCCAAATGAGTTGTTCCCAGTACAATCCTCACCACATAGTTGCTTCATATTGGTACCTCAGCAAAATGACAAACGGCAACTTGATGTGGGCCTTTTGAACCACACAGGGAAACTCGAAACTTGAAATGATTGGTCCACAAATTCTATACAGCACTTTTTTTAAAAAAAAAACGTCCTATGAAATAGATTTCTATTACTGACCTAGTTTAATCTGAGAAACAATTCATTAGTCTGTCCTCACAATGCACAGTAGTATAATGACAGTATAATACTAAGAATGCTGAGAACAATATAAAAATCACTAATTCATTTGTTTTAAAAAGTATAATACATTGAGTCCTGGTTCTGTTGGCTTCTCTGTTGGCTTAGAGATGAGGAAGTGCAAACAGGAAGTGGTTATCTACCAGTGTCCCTGGCAACATGGTGACACCACTCCTAAACAGGCCACTTAAAATGCTGGAGATGATAGTAATTAAAATAAGTTTAGTAAAGTACAGCTTCAGAACAAGGAATTCCTAGAAAGTCAGAAACCTTGAGAAAGCATGAATCCAGGAAGGACAGCTAATGCTGGAGGCAGTGGTTGCCTATGAGGGCAGGGGTCATTTCTTGGTGGCCTAACTTAGGTTTTAATGGGTCATGCAGGCACCAGGGACATCCAGGTGCCTGGAGGGATTGGGAGATCCTTCATATAAAGCCAAGGCCACCAAAGGACAGCACCCTCAAAACTGAACCAGAGAAAAAGAGCCTGACTCTCAGAGAGGCCTGGGAGGGGATATTCCTGTCTCCACCTTTGCTCTGACCAGAAAGAAGTGTCCCCTGACATTTTCTAATAAGAACCTAAAATTTATACTATTTTGGTAGCTCTAAAGCCAGACATTTATTTAAAGTGATACCAGGATGGGAATATTCCCAGGCACTTGACAGAAATAAATCCAAGATCTTATTTGAATCTAGGTCTCAAAGAATTATCACAGATAAAGTTCTAAGGAATATGAGCTCAGCATCAAAATTCACCAAACTCATAAAGAAATAAGCCACCATGAATGACAATCATAACCACAGAGATCATAAACCCCAGACTAAGAACTGCAAAGATCACAGATATTGGAAATATCAACACAGAATACAAAATAAGTAAAAAAAAATTAATGAGGGGAGATTGAGTATATGATGAAGATATAAGAGATTATCAAATACATCAGGCAGATTTGATAAGGAGCCAAAAAGTACTATGAGAAGTGAAAAATAGTTGTGAATGCAGCACAGAGAAACAGAGGTAGGAAATAGAAAAGTGGATAAGTGGCATGGAGGGTAAAGTAAGAAAATCCAACATATTATCAGATCAGACTTTCTGAATAGATAATAAAAACAATGTGAAAAAGATAATATTTAAAAAGATAATAACCGTGAATTTTAGAGAACTGATGAAAGACATCCATCTTCAGATTCAGGAAGCCTGAAGAACACCAAATCAGATAATTAAAAAGATACATTGGTAGTGAAACTATGCAATAGGAGTCAGCAAATTATGGTCCATAAGCCAAATCCTGATAGCCACCTAAACAAAGTTTTATTGGAACATACCACACCATTAGTTTACACATTGTTTATGGCTGCTTCCATGCTACAATGCCAGAGTGGAGTCGTTACAACAGAGATCGTATGGCCCGCAAAGCTAGGAACGTTTATTGTATGACCTTGCCTGAAAAAGTTTGCCTATCTGGTTGTAGAACATCAAAACAAAGAGAAGATACTAAGTGATTAGTCAAATTTATGGTGAATTAACAGCACAGCTATGGTTTTATCTCAGCTCTCTGGACAAATAGTTCTCAAAGTTGGTCCCAGATCAAGGACCAGCAGAATCAGCATCACCTAAGAACTTGTAAAAACATGGAACAATTTTAAGAAAAGATGAAATAGGACCTTTTGTGACAACATGGATGGATCTTGAGATTATTATGCTGAGCAAAATAAATCAGACAGAAAAAGTCGAGAACCATATGATTTCACTGATAAGTGGTATACAAAACTGAAAACTACAAAAGAACAGACAAACAAAGGAAGAAACAAAAACTCATAGACACAGACAATAGTTTAGGGCCTGGGGGAGGGTAAACAGGATCAAATATATGGTGATGGAAAGAGAACTGACTCTGGGTGGTGAACACACAATGTGATATATAGATGATGTGTTACAGAATTGTACACCTGAAACCTGTATAACTTTACTAACCATTGTCACCCCGATAAACTTTAATAAAAAAATGGAACAATTTCCTGAGCCTCACAAGTTGCCCAAAAGATTCGAAGCATGCTAAAGTCTGAGAACCACTGCTCTTGACTAATTCACTAGACCATAGGTCTCAACCCTGGCTGTACTTTCAGATCACCTGTGAGTGTGTAAGAAATACCGCTGCCTGGCCTCACCGCTGACAGAGTCCCACATAGCAGATCTGGAATGGGGCATGGCCAGTGGCATTTTTGAAAGCTTCCCACGTGAGTCCAATTTTCATTCAGGTGAGAACCACTATGTTACAGGTTGCTGCATTCCTTATTTTATCACTGGCGAAGTAGACATGGAGAAAAATCTGACCAACTCCCAAAGCTTTGTCCATCCATGTTGGATATGGTATTCCTGATTCTGCAGACTAAATAAGAACAAGGGGCCCTTGAGGGGTGGGGAACACTGTTTTGCTTATTTGAACCACTCAAATAAGCCCAAGTTAAGTCTTACCCTCCCTTCCTTTCATCTCCTCATATCTCTCCTGGAGGAAGAACTATCAATAAATGAAATAACCAAATATCAAGCCATTTGAATAGATGGAGAAGCAAACTTCGTGAAGTCAATTTTGTTGTAAACGATTCTCGGATAATGAAGGGTTTGGTAATGCCCAACTATACCAACAACAGAAGAAGGATCTGAGACTTTATGAGTTGAGAAAACTTAGCCCAAATAGCTTTCTGCAGTGTGGTACATGGATGAGGCAAGCAGGGATCAGGGAATTCATGCTAAATTTCTCCTAGATATGGTGGCTAGAAGAGGAAAGCTGACGTCTTCCTCTCTATTCACCCCGATGGCATTGGCCTCTGCTGAAGGACACACCTCCTGGGCATGATATCTACTAAAGGCTTGCCCTCCCCACACCCACTCTCTTTACAGTGTCACAGCAAAGGTATCCCTCCTGGCAGGTAAGTTCATAACCTGAGAACCCAGGTGACATTAAATCACCATCATCTTCTTAGCTTTCAGGAGAAAGGGGCTATTTGGACCAGTGCTTCTTTGACAGAGGATAGTAAATTCAGAGAGACAGGAGAAAGAACTCGCATTCCTAAACTTGGTAAAATTCCACTTGTATAAGAAGAAATGCTGAGCGTTTATCAATTTTTTCACCTAAAATTTCAAAATAATGTTGAACCACCATGAAAACTAGTGGTTTTATAATAGGGAAGCCCACAAAATGGCCACAATAATTTGCATCTTCATGGTTTATAGGCAAGAAGTCTTCAACTTGAGTTGAGGGAAAAGTAAAATAAATAGCTGGGGTTCTTTTACCACTCACCAAGACACTTATGCACTTAAAAGACTGATGCTGTAAACCACATTCTCATCTATTCTGAGTTTCCACCCATTCCCTTGGAGTTATATCTGGTGGACATTATTGTAATGCCACTATGAGTATTTGTTTAACGCTCACCACACAATGATGGGGACCAGATTTGGTTCCCCATGGAAACCTTGCATGAGGCAATTGAGAAAATAATGGTCATAAGCCAGACTTGGGCAGCAGACGGAATGAGAGGGCTGGTGTAAACCGTAATTGGAAGATAGGCAGACCCACAGGGTCGGGGAAGACATGGGTCTCTGCCTGGGGACTCCATACCAGGAGTCAAACTCAGGTCCAGGAGGCCAGGGAAACTGAGTCCAGAAAACTGATCTGAAACTGAGTCTTTTTGTCTAAGACAAAGTTCAGGACAGATGCAGGATGTGTAGGGGTCATGCAAGGTGACCACTCCCTGGGTCAGGATTGGGACGTGCCCAGTGTGAGGAATAGGGTGAAGAGAGAGAACTTGAAAGTGGGCAAGGAGCCTCCCTGCACAAGGCCTGGTCAGGCAGAAGCAGGGAGTGGTTCCCAAGGATCACTGGAGGCCAGATGCCACTTGACCATTTCCTGGAAGATGAGGTACTTCCCTTGTCAACTCCCCCAGGATGCCATTCTCTCTGAGGATCAAGGAAGTCCCAACCATCATGGTCATGGACATGGAGTTCCCTTACACTGTTTCTCAGGCACTTGTATATCCGCAAGGCATTCACTGAAGACCTGATGGGGAAGTAGATAGGTGCAGAATAGACCAAACAATTGACATCATGGGGATGTAGCCACTGGGGACTGGGAATTTAATTCTGGAAGTTGATTCCTTGGGAGGTTCACATACACACTGACAAGGCTCAGTGTTCTCACCCTGCTTGGGCATTAGAATGATTGAGGGGAGCTTTAGAAAGCATGGTATCCTGGCCTCATGCCCAGAGATTCTGACCTACCTGAGAGGACCCTCTGGGGAGGGTCCTCTGCACTGGTATTTTTCAAACATTCTCCTGGTGATTCTAAGGCTTAGTCAAGGCTGGGTTAGAGGAATGTGGGAAGGGGAGATAGAAGACTATTTCTGCACTTGTTACCCGCTCTCAAGTTCCCTTGCTATGAAAAAGCCATCCTGTGAATGTTTAGTGTCTGACAGTCTTTGAGTTTTTATTCGTACTATCTCTTTAAAGAATTATATCTGTTGGGTTTATTTATTACTTTTCCACTAAATTACTCTAAAATGCTAAGGTTTAAAAAAGTCTTTTACTTAGTTAACAATGACTAACCACTATATACAAAGCACGGTTCTCCAAGGAAGAGGCACACAGTGACAGGCAATGACAGGAGTGGGAAGAAGACATGTTCAGAGCACGCGCAGCGATGCCTGTGTTCTCACCTGCCCACAGCTGAGGGGAAGGAGCAGCACTGGTCCCACTCTCACCCACAATGTCACCTACGCCACTGAAGGTGGACGTCTCCCTGAGGACTCAGCTGTTTGGTAACAAGACGCAAGAAATGGGCACCGTCGGAAAGGTTTTAGATCCAGAGCAGAACTGCAACGACGACGCAAGGAATGTTCACCATTGTCCTGAACAAGATAGTGCTTTGGAAGACCTCCAGGCTGCAAACTAGCTGCCTTTCCCAGGCAACTGTTCTCCCTCGGTGTGTTTGCCTTTTCTGTGACCATCAAGCCCACATGAAAATGAAGATGCCGGAAGAGGCCATGAGCCAAGGAATGTAGCGGGTCTGTAGAAGCTGGTAAAGGCAAGCAGCTCCCAAAAGGCACGCAGCCTGACCAACACCTTGATTTTAGCCTACTGAAACTGATTTTGGACTTCTAACCTCCAGAACTGTAGGGTAATACATTTATGTTGTTTTAAGCTACTAAGTTTGTGATCGTTTGTTACAGCAGCTATTGGAAGCAAATACACCTCTCTCCCCACACCGTCCCTAGTTCTTGCACATTATGACGTTCGTTCTATGAGCAAGCCAGCCTCCCATTCGACCCCAGGAAAATGTTACTTTCAGGTGTGTAATCAGCTCACTTTTCCCCCTTTTTTTCCACAGTGTCCTAGATTCAAAACACAACAGTCTTGTTTTTTGGGCTAAAACCACATAGAGGTGACTAGGATATTTTCTGGAATTCCTGGCTGTAGGCTTAACTTGGTGAATCAGGCCAAGTTCTGGGAGGTCTCAACACTTGTGGATACTTAGGGGAGATCTCTCTCCTCTTCTTCTCCTGCTCCAAGACACACTGCCCACACTGGCTGGTTAAATTGTATTTGAGTGTTTGTGCAAAGTTCTGGAATGTATAACCATTCCAGCCACAGAGGTGGTCAGACTCCCCAGATCCTCCCATCTCTGCCCCCATTCCATACCTTCTTTTCATTCATTCATTCATTTCAACTGACACTAATTAACCACCTCTCAGGACCAAATGCTGTACTAGGCACAGGGATAAAACACTGAACAGACACAGCCTCTGTCTCTGCATGGCAGGGTAATGGACAGTAAAATTGTAGTCTGTGTGTTCTAATAAATGGTGGGCTCCCAGAGGAGGGTTGATCCACTCTGGTGAGAGCTGGTCAAAGTTGCTTTTCGGGATGGCCTCAGAGAGGTTGGGACCTTTGAGCTAGGTCTTGAGGATCAAGAGGGTTTAATAAGCAGACAGGGAAGAAAGGAAAGGCTGGAGGCAGAGAGTAAGTGATGAAGCTATCATGGCCAGACATCATGGACTGGCTTGGCCCGATGAAGCAATTCGAGTAGCTTGGTGTGGCCACAGCAAAGAGTACAAAAGGAATTGGAAAGGAGGAGGTAGAGAGGGAATCACAGGCCCTTGGAATCTAACAGGAATGACAAAAACAGTTTGTAAAACCAAAGTCTGTTTTCGGCATATTTGAGTTGCAAAACCATGACCCATTGGTTGGATGGGGGAGGAGTCTAAGAGCACCTCATCATTGAGGATCTTTTTTGGCTGATTTAACTAATTTAAGTATTATATGTGGGGTTATTTTAGGGTTGGTGAACAGTTAAAGAGGAAAGCTGGGGTAGGGTAGTGCTTAGATCATGGGCTTTGGAGTTGCACAAATGTAGGCTATGACTTTGTAATTTGGGGCCAGTTAAATAACCCTCTGAGCCTGAATTTTCCCCAGTGAGGGTCAAAAGTTGAAGTGAGGAGTAAATCAAATAATGCATGTAAAATGCTCAGCCCTCTACCTAGAACACAATCAATGCTCATAAATCACAATTGTTTATTATCATGGCCCTTTATGTCAATTTAATGTGTCACTCTATTTTCCTACCAAAGGAAGATAAGAGGGAGCTGTCAACAGCTTCAAGATGGGATTTTAATAAGAAGCTGCAAGGAAAATGACAAAAGAGCCAGGAAATACAAATCTCCAGATTATAAGAAGATTCATGTTGAAAGCAGATGGGATTCATTGAACTGTTAGAAGATCCTTAATTAATCAGGACAAAGTTTCAAGATTCTATGACAGACCTTTCTCTGGTTCCTGTCAGGGAAAGCAAGAATACAATGGCAGAAATTTGGAGGAGAGTTGAAGTTAAATCATTTTCTGAAAGAACTTTAACTGAGGAAAGTGCGGGGAAAAGAGGAGGAAAACTTTTTAGTCAGTATTTTGTCACAACTGTCATGTTTGGTCATTGGCGGAGTCCGGGCTCTAAGTTCTTTGAGGGCAGGAAGTGGTCTTGAGTGTCTTTGTACCTACAGAGTGCCACACGGAGAACCAATGAATATTGAAAGAACAAAGGAGACATTACCAGTATTTCTTCTTAACTAGCTTATCTACCAATTCAGACATTATTCAATTGTTAATTCAGCACAGGTAAGCCAGTGCATGGCTTTTTAAACCAACAACCTCTTGACCCTTGCTTGAAGTCCATCTATCATTCAAATTCCTCAAATTGCTCAGAAACTTTGTTTTCGCTCATGACCCTACAGTCACCTGGTGAGTGATAGCAAGAGCACATGCGGTCACATGCTCCAAAGAGTTTCATAAACTGAATTAAGCATGGTCACTTGCCTTCCATAAAATATGAACTGATAACGAAAAAGTACTGAAAATGTATCATTCATGCGAGAGAAATGATGCATATACTTCATTATTTTGCAAGTCTTAGCTTTACACTTTGTGAAACAACAAAAGCCTGGTTTTAGAGATGTAGTTTTACTGGCTGCCATGGCTAAAAAAGTTACTGCCCAAATATGAGAGAACCAGGTGGAACACGTGAATATCTGTTTGTACTTACTGGGTCAGGACCCCCCTTATTCTATCTTTTATACCATCCATGACAAAGTTTCTCTTGAAATTGCACTAGTCAGTTTCTTTTCTTCCTCATCTAACAGAATTTTCTTGCAATCTAGAAGACACCGACTTTTTAATATTTTTAACAATAGGTTAAAAGCTCATGGAAATACTTTTCTGGAAGATTTCTGAGCAGGTTAAAAAAGTTTCCATTTATTTTTAATGTGCAGATATGAGTTTTTATAGGTAACACATCATTTTAAACAATACTACATAGTAGTGGACTATTTCCAAACATCTGTTTTCAAAATGCTTTCTCCATAGCGTGATTTCTCTTGAGAATTAGTAACTTTCTTACTCAAAGTTAAAATATGATCTTTACCTTTACAGTTTATGCTTATTACTTCAAAAATAACTGCCAGCCAATCACTGACAGCCACATGCCACAGAAACTGTGACACTAGTCTTGTGGTAAAAGTAACTGGATGCATCATCTCTAAGTTGGACAAACCTTTTAAGTATTTTACAAAAGATAACCAGTAAACCTCTGTGTGACATAAAATATGTTCACAATTATTTCCTTCCCATTACAGAATACTCTGAAGAGTCTTGTATATTTTAAAGTTTTTTGTGTATGTTTTGTTACCAGATTTTGTTTTGAAAGTTAGCCTCATCAATGTCGTCCCCTAAAACTTTATATCCTCCAGCAATAACTTCTTCCCAATGACAGCTTGCCTGTGAAGGGAGTAGTAAACAAATGTCACCTTTGGATCTACCTCTGTAGGGTTACCTGGAGATTCCTTTTATATTTTTGTCAAATTGGCTGCCACATCAAGAGTTACACTAATATCGTTTTTCTCCTAAAACATTGCTCTTTCTTACACTTCTTACAGAAGTCACTAGAATTAAAAATATCTTCTCCAGTTCATCTTTCTTTGAAAGGTTCACAAAGAAAGCAGTCCTGGATATATGAGGCATGATCAAAAAATGTGGTGAATATTTAAATTTTAAAAATTGATTACAGTAAAAGACACATTGCCATTAATCCCCTTCAGAATGCTCCCCCTTGCTTTGAACATACTTATCCTATTATTCTTGCCACTTTCTGAAGCAGTTCTGGAAGTCCTCTTTCGTGAGTGTCTTTACTTCATCCTCCATCATGACAATGCTCCGTGTCACACATTGCTTCTGGTATATTGCAATTTCTGTCAAATAAAAACATTATGGTGTGTCCTCATCCACCTGATTCTCTGGATCTGGCACCATGTGACTTCTGGCTCTTCCCCAAAGTCAAAATGACCATGAAAGGAAAACGTTTTAAATCAACTGAGGACATCGAGGCAGCCACGACAGTGCAACTAAAGACACTCACGAAAGAGGACTTTAGAACTGCTTCAGAAAGTGGCAAGAACGATGGGATAAGTGTGTTTGAAGTAAGGGGGAATATTTGAAAAATTAATAGCAATGTGTCTTTTACTGTAATAAATTTTTTAATTTAAACATTAACCGTATTTTTCGATCACACCTTGTATTTTGTTACTAAGTAGAATCAGTGAATTCCATAGGTTAGAGACATTTGTATCGTAAACTTCCCACATTAATTTCTCCTAATGTTTATTTCTTCAAATCTTCAGTGATGTTTTCAAGGCATGTTCAACAGTATTTGCTGACAAAGGAATGCATTTTAGTTTAGGCATCAATTTGTGTTCCATGCATTTTTTTTTCCAGCTGTTGTCACCACAACAGGAATAACAAGTGTTTTCTCCATAATGTAGCTTTTTCCTGTTTACTATTAATTAAGAAAACTACACTTAAATAAAAAACTTAAATAAGTCCGTAAGGGGCTTCCAAGCATTTATCCTCAAATTTATTGTGATTTTTGTAAAGCACTGGATTGAGTAGTGAATAGCTCTAAACACTCAAAAAAAAAAAAAATTTGTAGAAGTTTACCTTCATATTCTGGATAATAAGATTTTTTAATGTTTCGCAAACAGTGTTGATTTAATACCAGCTTTAGTTGATAATCCAACTTATGATACACATTTAGCTTGAGTTGCATTATTAATGATTGACAATGTAAATCATATTTCAAGCAGTTTTTGTGGTCATTTTAATGTTGTTATTTTTTCGTGACCTGTTGCCAGAACATATTCAATTGTAATTGTGTTGCCTCACAATGTGGCCAATAAAAAACTTGCATCAGAGGGTCAGCCCTGACATCTTTCTAATGATTCACCACTGCTTTCGTTATTAGTGTTATATGCAACCAGCAGTGTTTCTACAGGTTCATTTAAAGGCACGTGTCTACTTTGTGGGGGTTGGTTTTGTTAAAACAAAATAATATAAACCACAAACTCACTTCACTAAGCTCACATAGTTTGCAATTTATCGTGTTGCCCTGAATTTAAATGAATGAATGCGGGGACTATTGTCAACCCATTCGTGCTGGGGATAACCACTCTTCCCTCGAGATAATTCATGTATTGTTTGAGATTTGAGACTGACATAAGGACCAAATGTAGGCATCAATGTCATTTCATATACAGAATGTCAGCAAAGCTGAAGTTCTTATTATTTTAGATTTTAAGAAAAACATGTTCTAATAAACCTTTCCTCGTGCCAATAGATCATCTGTACTGCCTGAGGTGTGTGTACCCTGCTTTTGGAGACCACTGTGCTTAACTCAACCCACTTCCCTGATAAATAAATAGCAATATATTAATTAGTCATTCCACCAATTATAGACCGGTTAGCCATTCACCCAACCCATTTCTTCTCCTTCTTAGCACACAGTAACCACGTTTTCTAATTTTCCTGTGACTTATATGGCCATGAGATTGAGTTTTAGCCAATGGTATGTGTCACTTCCAAGCCCGGGCCATGAAACCTCCCATGCTATCTTTCTCCCCTTCCTCTCTGTTACTACATCTGCTATCAGTGCCCAAAGCAAAATTGGAAGCCATATGTTGAAGATGGTGGAGTCTCCCTGAATGACTTTGTGGAGCACAGCACCATTCTCAGCCCTCCATCGTCAATTGAACTTTACATGAGAGAGAAATAAACTTTCATGTAACGAGCCACTAATATTCAGGGAGTCTATCTGTTACACAGTGTTACCTTAATTAATACGCTTCCTTTGTGTGAGACATTTGATGGATGTAAGGGCTACAAACACAAATAGACATATCCCTGACCTCAAGAAGATGACTAAGCCGTGGATACAGATAATTGTATTATAAATCAGTCCAGAGCACAAGCACCATGAGAGTGGCCCAAATTAAGCACAATGAGAGTTTAAGCAAAGAGAATGACTGCTCTAGTTAGCATGGTCAGAAAATGTTCCATGGAGGACATCAGTTTGTACTAAACTTTGGAAGAGAAATAAGATTTCAGTAGAAGGAGCTAAAAAGGAGAGGAGAGTTGGGAGCTTCCTGGCAGAAGCTGGACTTTGAACGCCAAGCTAAGGCATTTGGACTTGATCCTGCAGGCAATGAAGAGGCACTAAGAAATTTTGAGTGGGGCAAGATGCAGTCCCGTTGGCTATATTAGGGAGATATAATGAGGGAGATATATTAGTGAAGGTAGACTGGAGGAAGCATAGGAAGAACTGTGTATTCGTAAGACCAATTAAGAAGCAACCACAGTGGTGAACCTCATGTCATAGTTCAAACTCGGGATGTGGAGTTGACAGACCTGCATATAAATCCTTGCTCTTCCATTTGTCAACTATACTGACCTTGGGTAAGTTAATTACCTAAGCCTTAGTTTTCCCATTAGAAAAAACAGATAATAATAGAAGGTGCTTCATAAGGTTGATGTGAAGAGTGAGATGATGCATATAAAGCATGCAGCAAATGCTTGGCAAATAGTAAACACTTAATAACCAGTCATTATTATTTGTATTCCCAGTATGAGCTAGTAAGAAACTGCTTTGGGTTTGTTACAATGATAACGGAAAAGAAGGGCTGAATGCAAGAGATATACAAGGAAGGCAGATGGATCAAAATGACTCCAAAGTTTGGTCTCAGTTCCTTGGGAGAATGCTCCCCCACTGAGAGGAGAGATTGGTTTCGTGGTGGGAAAAAATAACCTTCATTTTTAGACAAGCCAAGTTTGAGGAGTGAAAGGAAAGCCAGAGACATTTGTAGACAAAGATGAAGAAAGCAACAGAGAAGGAAAAATTTAAGAACTGGAATAAATTGTTGGAGAAAGATTCCAAGTGAGAAAGGAGCAGATGCATCTGAGACGTAGGTTAGGGTTTTATCTGTAGTGAAATGGAGACACACATCCTTCTCCCTTCCCTCTGAGATAAAAGAGAATGAGGGGGCAAGGAAAGTTCTAGAAAAACTATGATCGATAGGACAGTAAAGTTGAGGTTGCTGGTGGTACATGGCTTTGGCTTTTTCTGAAAAGTGTAGTCATCTGATTAGGGTTGAGGTGGAGAAAGAGCTATCAGCACCGGAAGCAATCACCACTTAACACTTACCATCTCCAAATCCTGTGTATTGAAGACCCAAGCAGGAAGACCCTAGGCTCAGTGCTCTGCAGAAAGAATTTTCAAAGGACATCGTTTTTATGGGGAATGGCCAACATTCCCGGCTATGCTGGAGGCTTACCAGGTTAGCTTACCAGGAGGCCAACAAGAGCAAAAACACTCTCACCATCCTAGAAGAACTGGATATTAAAGTTAAAGGTCCAAATCACCTTTCTTTGCTCTTAAGTTGTCAGACAGAATCAACCCCAAGGGCATGGCACATCAAGGTGTTTGCCAACTGGGGCCATATTGTAATTTGCTCTCAATGATCCCAGGGAAGCCCCTGGAGAACTGGAAGCTGGTTAGTGCAATTGGTGCTTAAAAAGATGGAAGCCTGGTGTGAACACTCATAGAGTAAGCTCCCATCTTCCTACTCCTCAAGCCAGGGACCTTACTGACTCCTCATCTTCCAAGCTACCCAAATGCTCCCTTTAACCTGATTTCATCTTTGGACAACATGAATGAGGAGAGAGAGAGATGCCCAGCGGGATGATATCCCTAGAGATGGCCCTGCCTGGATGCTGGAGCCAAGTATAAGCCAAAGTTGAGTCTGAGCAAACCAACTTGGAAGCTTATAAGGTGGAAGACCTCCAGCCGAGATAGGCACCCACCAGAAGGCACCAGTCACACGAGAACGTTCCTAATAAAGTGAAGCCTTGTTTATTTTCCCCTGGTGGAGGTAATTACTTGTGACATTTCTCTGAATCATTTATTTATATTTTTTCTCCTTTTTTCAGCATAAGAAACTAAACAGATGGAGAAAACTCACTTAAAGAGTTTTCTTATTACTCCTGGCAGTCTTTGGCTCCAGACAACTTCTTAGCCTCTTTCCCTGGCTAGAAATAATGGCTGGAAGTGTTTATACTGCCTTCAGATTCACAGAGGGTGAGCAGGGACCACATTTTTCCCATTTGTTCCCTTCATCAAAGTCTTCTTCAGAGCTCCAGTACAAAGATGTTTTATTAAGGCTCTGGACCCCACTCAGAAGCTTTTTCAATTCTATTCTTTTTGTTGACATTAGGAGTGCATTTAAGCATGTCTCCATCCCCGTATTCTAGCTGGAATCCAGAGCTCCTTGTTAGAAGGTTGGACATGGATGAAAACATCCATGCTGGTGAACATAGCTGGGAGCATGGGCAGCTGTGAGAACAGAAGGGAACAGATGGCAGGCAGGGGCAGGCCAAAAAAAAGGCCGGCTCCTTGCCCACTCCTCAGAGGAGGTATCAGAGTATACAGCAGGCCATACCAGCACCTTTATAGGATGGGGCAAACGGAGGATGGACCTAGGGGACTATCTAGAGGGTCAGAAGCCTGTTGCTACTTCTACTCCCATGAGGTTCAGTTTCTTCAAAGTTTAAGCCAGACTGAGCCCACAGGATCTGCAAATCTTGACTATTTATTCTCCGCTGCTCAGAGTAGAGTTTACACCCAGAATACAGGGCTAAGAAGGGGTAAAAAAGAAGAAGAAGGGGAAAAGGGATGTAACGGGTGAGGAGACTTTGAAAGCTCCTGGTGGGAGCTGAAGTTTGGGTGGAACCAGGGTCTGTAATGAGGTAGAAGTGGACGCCCCCACCCCCATCCCGCAGCCTATCTTCTGTCTGTGAAACTGGGGTTGCCCTTCCACTTCCCCATCATCTTCTGTCCCCACTGAAGGAAAGTACGTCACTCCCTGGGGTGCCCCCTTTGTCACTCCTGATACTTGACCAGCATGCCCTTTCTAGACCCCACATACCAGCCTGGGTGGAGTGCTCATGTTTCAGCACCCAGTACCTAACTCCCTCTGTATTGGCATGTGCCTGCTTCTGTGCCTCTCTCCCTCATTAAACTCCCTCTTTGAAGTTAGGGACTGTTTCTTCCTGGTGGGCTTTCCCAGGAATTAGCACAATGTCGATTCATAGTTCAATGACTGTTCAAATGAATCTGTGAATGAAAAAACAAACACGAAACAAACTCAGGAACTTCCTCACTTCCATTCACCTAATCCCAGCCTGAGACTGCCATTCAACAATACCCGAAACATAGCAGGATGCCCGCTATGTGCCAAGCACTATGCTGGGCCCTGGAAATGCCACTGTGAGCAAGAAGAGTCGGGACTTCCCAGTCACACACAGGCCTCCGAGATCACAGACAGAAGAGCCCTGGTTACCGTGTCCTGTCTTGTCTTTCTTGATACAGGGGATGCTGGGCCTCTTCCCGGAAGGTGGACACAGTCCCTTCAGCTTGGTGCACCCCATTGCTTCTCATCCCAGTCTCATCTTTGCACCTGATCCCCTTGGGCTGTTTGACGCCCTCTTTCTTCCCACAATTCTAAATGGGTCTGAACCATTGTAGAAATGTGTAGGTATTTTTGTCTCAATGACCAGGGATGTCCTACTGATGTTTATTTGGTGGAAGCCAAGAAGGTTCAACCTTCTGCAATGTCTGGGACAGGTGGTCCCCTGTCATAAAGAGTTATCCCACATCCTGCCTGATTTTCAAACGTTCCACCAGAGCTTCACGTGGGTAAAAACTCTTTCTTCTCTTTTACATACAAACACAACATATTTCTTGGGAGGCTTAAAATACGCTGAATTTTTCAAGAATGACACTCCCATGTAAATTGAGGGAAGACTATACTTTGTTCACCAAGAGTCGATCACCATTTGGGACATGTCCCCACTGGCAATGCTCCCAATGGCAGCTGGTCTGTCAAAGGCTACATTTGTATCTGCTGCTTTCACAGAGATGCTGCACAGAGAGACGCAAGTATCCGACTCAGGCCCTATATTTCTACCTTATTCCTACCCGAGCATTTGCCTATGGAAGCACATACTATTTTTTTATAAATTACTTTCCATTTATTTTCAAGTCAGAGCATTATGTTGACCTTTTAAAATATAATGCATGCAGGGAGATTATATAATTTATTTCTGTTATGGGTTGAATTGTGTCCCCTCACCCCAATCCAAATTCAGATGTTGAAATCTTAACCTTGAGGACCTCAGAATATGACCTTATTTAGAAATAGAGACTTTACAGAAGAAAAATCAAGATAAAATTAGGTCTTTAGGGTGGGCTCTAATCCACTATGATTGGTGTCGTTATAGAAAGGGGAAATTTGGACACAGAGACACACAGAGAGAGGACAATATAAAGGGACTCAGGGAGAAGACGGACATCTACTAGCCAAAGAGTGAGGTGTGGAACCGATCTTCCTTCACGGCCCTCAGAAGGAAGCAACCCCACTGACCTCTTGATCCTTGACTTCTAGCCTCTAGTACTGTGAGAAAATTAATTTCTGGTTTTTAAGCCACTCAATCTATGGCACTTTGTTATGGCAGCCCTAGCAAGCTAATACAATTTCATTGCAGAAAAGTACAGGGGGCATGAGATACATTATAAAAAGAGGGCATTGAGTATGACGGGGTTGAGAATAACTGCTCAATTCAAACTCTTAAACAGAGCTGCTGAATAGGGCCACAAACAGCAATAAGAATAATACAAAACTTAGGCTTGGTTTGGCAAAGGCAACACCTAAATGGGTAATTTTAGTGTCAGAAATAATCAAAGTATTAAATATCTAGCAAAAGAAAAGAAAAGTAAGCCTCTAACTATAAAGACTTCCTGCACTTGAGAGGAATTGACCACAAAGCAATTAAAGGTAAAACAGAAAGAAAACTTTCTATTTTATACGTGGAGAAAGCTCTAAAACTCTTCTTGCTATAGACAAATAGCACCACTTATATTTGTATGGCTTTTCAGTTTTAAAAGCACTTCATATACTTTATCTCAGTTAACAATCCTGAGAGAGAGGCAGGGCAGATGAAATTATCCTCATTTTATAAATGAGAAATCTATGGCTGTTCAAGTGATTTGCCCAAGATCAGATAAATATTAAATTTCTATTTTGACTAAAATTATTTTGGTTGCAAGAAATAGCCACCAATTTAAATAACTAGATATAAAATAATTCAATAGTAGAAATCCCCCAGCTAAGGAAGCCAACCAGCCAAGGGCAGCCCAGAACCACAGGTCCTCCCGCACCTTAACCTGCAGGGGGTTGAGGGTGGTTCATGAGGCCACCATTAAAATGACTCCACGGCCAACTTCCAAGACCAAGTCTCTGATCAAATTTCCAGACGAGAGGATCTGATTGGCCAGTTAGGTGTCCAAACCTGTGCCAATTAATTGAGTATGACGTGGACAGCATGACCAGTTCATGTAGTAACAACAAGGCATACGGAGACCCAATCTTTTAGATTAGGGGGATAATTTCTAGACAGAGGAAAATCATGATGTCGCTGAACAATTCCCCACAAGTTCCAGCCCTTGGCTGCCCAGCACCAGCACACACTCGCCTTCCTGTGCATGCAGATGTGCCCTCGGGTAATATGGCACAGAACAGAAAGGCACAAACACACATGTCCACTCCCCAGAGCAAACAACCGGAAGTCATGTCCAGCTATCAGGTTATAGATGGACTAGCAGGTCATCACACTTGATTCTTTTCTTCCTGGGCTCCCAGATTTCCTCCACTTTCCAGCTTCCCTTGGAATTAGATGTGGCATGTCACCGAGTTCTAGCCAGTGGAACATGAACAGAAGTTTTGGGTGTCACCTCCAGTTCTGATCCTCCTCGCCCTCCCCCTGCACCGACTTGATGCAGAGGAACACGGGGACGTTGGCAGCTTCCATGAATTGAATATGGAAAACCACAACGTGGAAAGAGCCTGAGTCCCTGAGTCACTTCCTGAAGGAGAGACACCAAGCCGATCAGGAACACATTTGAGATTTTAGGAGAGTAAGAAAGAAACGTCTATGGTGTTTGAGCCCTAATACATTCTTAGTGTTGGTTTCCCAGCAGCTAGTGTTATCTTAACCAATGCAGAGGGTGATGTTAAAGACACATGGTTTCAATATTCTCAAACTTCAATGGGTATTCATTCCTCCCCTTCATTTCATCACAGTCATTTCTCCCTGTTGCAAACCTTATGGACTCCACCATCACCAGCGTATGTTCTATAAAGGAGTAGGGAGAAGGAAAAAAGAAACAATATTAGATATAAATCAGACAACTGTGTTGCACACCTGATTCAATAACTCCATATCTTTGGCTCCCAGTGATCCCCTTTTCTCTGGGGAGCACAGCTCTGTTCTCTGGGCTACAGCAGCCATGTTTATACGGCATGAACTTGTCTCCTCAGGGCTGACCACAGAACTTACCTAAATGAGCCAATCAGCGTCTCTTTTCTGGGAATTGGAATTTGAGTAGGACGAGAGACTAGTAGATGAGAACTAACCACATTAATAACAACATTCTAGAGGAAAGGTCTATTAACTCCTGGAGTTGACATCAGCAGAGCAACCCAGTTCCTATCTTTCCTGAGATGACTTTTCAAGCTCTTTCCTGAATTATATGATATGTCAAGTAACCTTCCAACATACGGTATTCATCTTGATACTTAAACTTTAAAAAAAAGTTGCAACTCAAAGAACTCTAATGAAGAAGGTAGTTCCAGAAGAAGGGATTAGCTGATCTCCTCAGTAACCAAGGAGGAGCTCTTTAATTATTCATTCAATTAAAGAATATTTGTTGAGCTCCTACTATGTGCAGACATATTGTGCTACATACTGGGCATTCAATGATGAACCTAACTTCTGCCCTCCTGATGCTTACTGTCTAAAGAGGAGAAGGACATTAGGCAGGTGATCCACTCATGAACATGTAATTACAAACTGAAATAAGGACCCTGAAGGAAAGATCCAGGTCTGTGAAAGAGCAGAGCATGGGATCAAACCTTTGACTTGGGGATTTGAAGAAATGATGTTTGTGCTGAGTCTTAAATACTGAGTAGTTGTTTACTCATGGCGGAAAGCAAACTTTATGCAAATATTTACAGAACCCTGTGATGGGGCTTAAATAGAAATACACAGGGAGTTCCATTGGAGCCCCCCAAAAGTATTTTAATCTCTCTAAAGGAAATGGAAAAGGCACCTCATAGTAGGTGACACTTCAGTTGAGTCCTAAAGGATAAAAAAAGATTTGCAAAGAAGAAAAAGGAGAAAGGATATTCCAAATAGAGAGGGAAAAAGCAGAGACATGACAGCATCCAGGTCCAGAACAAATAGTTCTGTGTGACTGCAGCATGTAGGGGAAGGATGTTCGTGAGGAAAATGGTCAGTGAGGAAGCTAGAGGGCCAAGTCAGGAAGGGCCTCATCTAGGTCACGCTAGAGGGGATGGACCTTATCCTGTGGGCAGTGGCGAGTCAAAGGGAGATGATCAAAGGGAATTGTTCCAATAGTATTTTTGCTTCAGAAAGGTTTATTTTAGGTTTTATGAAGAACAGATAGGACATGGGAGGGAATGGAAGCTGAGAGGATAATTCGGAACCATGAACCACCTCTGTGGTGACAGTTATCATCTGCTAAGGGATCCGTCATAGGCCTGAGGCCTATCATAACCTGAGCATTCATGGGAGATGAAATAGTCTGAAGTGTCTCCAAAGCCCTCCCCTCCTACCTGGCTCACTGCCGCCATCTTGGTTGGCCCGAGTTGCCTCACATGTGACTGTGGCCATAGCCTCCTAACTTGTTTCTCTTCCTGTAGCGGTCCTCTTTAATCCCTCCTCCACATTGACAGCTGGTTATACTCCCTGGGACTTGCAGCTGATCACATCCTCCCCTACAGACACATACACATACACACCCACACCAGCTCAGAAAGCTACTCACTGCCTACAGTGTCAAGCCATAGTCATCTGTTCACCATCTCTAGTCTCCTCTCTCTTTACTCATTAATACTGTCTATTCAGCTCTTTATATACATTATATTTAATTTCTCCCCCCCCCAAGGTGAACATTACTGTCCTTATTTTATTGCCTCAGAGAGGTCAGGTCACAGTTCACAGGCCAAAGGTCACAGGCTAATAAATTGTGGAATCACATTTTGAATCCAGGACTGACTCCACAGCCCATACCCTTTCCATTCAGGCACATTAGTTCTGAACCCAGTAGCCTGGGCTATTTAGACCACAGTCACCAAACCATACACCATAAATCTCAGTATGCAAGATTTGAGCCGAAGTATTGCTCGTGTAAAATTGAAAAATACCAATGATATTCTATTCCCAAACCACAGTAAATGATTGCATTTTCTTAATTTTACATATGTGTAATTAAAAAAATATATCTTTGGCCCCTGCTACCACCTGTGTAAAACGCAATTTTGTATGGAAAACTGACTCTGCACTATTTATATCGTGATTATAATGGACTCTGTCTCTTAAATAAAGTTGAAATCCACTGAGCCAGACTACCCAGTTAGTGGGGAAAGTGGGAAATGCAGCTAGAAATCCTGTTTGAGGTTGATGTGTATACAGAAGGCTCTGAAAGTCTGGCCCAGTAGTTGTACTCTAAGCAATGGGAGCCCTATGTGGCTTTAGGTGGCTTTACCTGAGGCAGGGCCCCATGACAGCTATGCCATAGGAAGACCTGTTGGACTAAATGGCCAAAAAGATAAGAGCAGAACATCTCAAAACGTGGTCTCCTACCAACCAGATCAGAATCCCCCAGGAGCATGTTAAAATACAGATTCCCAGACCACACCACAATGAGAAGCCCTGGAGGGGCATCTGTGTACATGCCACCAATGAGATCACTCACCAGCAGTGAACTGTCACAGGCTGATTCAAAACCCACACAGCTGTGTTCTAAACCTGGCCAATTATATTTGACTGGAAAGTTAGTCAGAGCCAAAACCTGGGAATAATTTCAAGGACACCTTTTAAGACCAAAAGAAGGCCTTTTAGAATTGACAGTTTCTATAGATCCAAGTCACACGGAGCCTTTCATCTGTATGGTAACACATGCAGTACTCAGGGAGGGGGGCTTGTCTGAAACTCAAATCCTCAGGCTTTCTAAAACACACACATTTTCTTGTTTAGCTTCCAGTCCACTGAGGGGGTCATCTGGGGAATATCACTGCTGGAAATGCATCTAGAGGTTTTCAATTAAAATAAATTGCCTCAATCTTTGCAAATTATACGAGAAACTGTTGGTGTCATACCAGGGCCACAAACTGTTCACTCTCAGACGAGCTCCAGGCTGAACTTCGGAGGCCACAGATAAGGAAAGAAAGCCCAGCAAGGCTCACAGCCTGCCCTGACTTCATGCGTGGAGCCACAACGCCAGTTCTCAACCCCAGGAAACTCTCAGCAGATGCTGTGGAAAATCCGTCCCAGTGATCGGTCTCCCTGGCTGCTTTCCTCTCCAGCTGCCCGAGGTTTTCCTGCAGCCGCACATGGTTCAGTGGGCTCCCAGACATCCTTGCTCCACCACTGGTCAAGTCCAACTCATCTCAAGGACAGTAAGTGTCTCAACTTGCCCAGCACCACCCAGGTCCAAGCACCCCCTGATCCCCGATCTTTGTCCCCAGGTAGGTCTCATGGGCAGACAGAAGGACAAGGTTGCTTCCCACACTGGATCATAAACTCTTGGCTTGTATCATATGCTTTTTTGGAATTCCCCTCCTAGCACCACTGCCTCTAAGAGGCCAGGAAGAGTGCAGAGTTTTGCTGCATGGCACTTGTGTTGCTTACAGACTTGGCACGATGTGATTATTTAAGACAGTTCAGGCCTATTCATGTTGATATATGCATACGTCACTGTCTTAGTCTGCTAGGGCTGCCATAACAAAGCACCACAGAATGGCGGGAGGTGCTTCTATAACAGAAATTGATTTAGTTCTGGAGACTGGAAGTCCAAGATCAAGGTGTCAACAGGGTCGATTTCTTCTGAGGCCTACGTCCTGGGCTTGTACATGGTGTCTTCTGGTATCTTCACATGGTCTTTCCTCAGTGTGTCTGTGTCCTAATCTCCTCTTATAAGGCCACCAGTCGGATTCGATTAGGACATATTTTAATGATCTCATTACCCTAATTACCATTTTAAAGGCTCTCTCTCCAATACAGTCGCATTCTGAGATACTAATTGTTCAACATACAACTTTTGGAGGGGACACAGTTCAGTCTATAGCAGTCACATAGCACAGCATGTGCCCAGTAAAAGTCTGGCCCCTCCCATTCCTTGCCAGTTAGCCAGACTACCCACTGCGGCATTCCTTAAAAGCTACAGTGAGTTGGAGAGGAGGGCAGGTCCAACAAAGTCAGTTACTTCTAGTTGAAAGGACTTTAGGAGGAAGTCTTTGAAATTAGTAACAGGTGGGTCTCTGTCCTTATTTATTTAGACCCTCACCTCCCTGGGTCATGGCAGATCACTTAGTGCCTTTACCCAGGAGTACAGACCAGTTGCTCTGGCTTAGAGCCATGGCCCTCCAGCCTTCCGAGAAGATTCTTTCCCAAAGGGCTCACACCCCCGCCCCCAGGCAGCAGACATTGCCTTAGTGCCTGGGGTGCTCTAGTTACCGTTGGGAACCCAAGCACTAGGTCCAGGCCTGAAGGCCTGTGGTCTCATGGGATAGAGACCCCACAGAGGGACCCCTGTGGAGATGGCCCAAGGTGCCGGCCAGAGCCTGCTGGTGTTTCATGCAGCTGTTTGAAGAGAACTGTTTTGATCCTCACAATAGATGTGCTGAAATATTTCTGGAAATCTACTCTAAAAGGAAAAAAAGAGACACCGACAGCTACCTCAGAAGAGAAGCACTGCTGTTTGTAACCAAGTACTACACGATGAAACGATGTGTGGTACAGTTTACAGGAGGGTAACGCCAGAGGCCTGGATGAGAAAGGTTTTGGGGAGAAGGTGTGTGCTGAGCTGAGCCTGGAAAGAAGGTAATCAGGCTGAGAGCAGGCAGGACGAAGGCCCCAGGAGTGGGGGCCCAGCAGGAACAAGGACCAGATTCAGGTAGGAGCCAGCTGTGCTCGGGCCTGAGAGAATGAGCCCTGTGCTGGGGAAGCAGAGGCAAGTTTTCTAAATGCAGAAATGGGGATGCTGTGTGAATGGTATGATCTCCAGAAAAAGCAGGGGGTTGAGGCAGCGTCTGTGGCCGAAGCAGGCCCAGGAGCAGCAGGAGAAGCCAGCCTGTCCTCAGACTCAGTACCTCTTCCGCATCTAAACCAAAGCTCTGCTACGCTTTTTGGCAGGCCCCGAACTCGCTCTCTGCTGTCAGCATTATTGCTTTCCAGGAATCTCCTGTTTTTCAAAGTATTTTTGCCAAGATGTGATGTTTTGCAAGTCCCGCAGCCCATCTCCCTCCTCCCCCGTCAAACTGATGAAACCATTCATCTTCCAGCCCCAAGCAGTCTTGCCCCACCCTTCCCTCGCTCCCCAACTCACCCCAGAATCTGGCTGAGACCCAGAAGTCCCTGAGGCAGAAGACAGGCCCGTCTGTCTCAACCAGAGTTGGCGACATGGAGGGGCTGCGGTCTTCTCACTGCCCAGTAAAGACAACTGCATGTTGGCAGATACTCCCGAGGGGCATAAATATCTCTGAGGCAGCCCCTGAGTTGGCAAGAGACAGGGTAGGATTGTTTCTGAGTATAATTTGACATGAATTAAGGGTAAGGGGCCCTTTCTAAAATATTTGCTTGAGGACTGGGTTTTAAATTTATTCCACTGCTCAGGGACTCCTACACCACATAACTTAATCAATACCGTCAAATATTTATTCAGATTCCCCTTAATTGGGCCAAGGGGAACAAAAGTGCCTATGGAGAAAGTGCCTCAGGCTTGTCGATTCCTGTACCTGGAGATCATTTTAACCTAGCCTTGCAAATAAGCACTGAATTTTACCAGCCTACTGTTTTACTTCATCTATGTAGACAAAAACATCTTAAGTCTGGAGGATATGTTCTTAACATTTATCAAGCTATGAGGCAGGCATTGTTCTGAAAGTTTTGTATGTATACATAATCCAAAAGAGACTTCCGTTTTATCAGGAAAAAAAAATTCAAAATTCTACATTAAAACCACCCACAACCCTCTGTGCTTAGCCATCGATGGTGATACCCCATGGTGGTACTGAATACTGGGGTAATAGCAAACTGTGTCTTTCATCCCAGACCTAAGGATTAAACCCAAATTGTTTTACCCCAGCATTTCTGGGAGGCCCGTGTAAGCTTCCAACTAATCCAAGACTTCATTTTTCCTCCCCTACCTACATATTGTAGAGCACTCCCCGCAGCTGTTGTAGCCCTTGGTTAGCAGCTACCCTAAAAAATGACCCTGGACCTTTCCAGAAGCCTAGCCAGGGCCGAGAAGGGTCATTTTGCTCCCTCGTTTAGCCAGCACTGGGGTCATGGCTTCCCTGGCACCAAGCGTGCAGCTTTGGGGGGAACAGAAAAGTAATTCAACATGAAATCTCTTTGAGAGCTTGGAGGACAAAATGGCCATCAGCCCTAAACAACATTAGAGTGATTGTCAGAAAGGCTTCTCTGTCCCTGACTGCTGGTGTGGTGGAGACACACAAGATTGTAAAGCCATACCATGTCAAAGATGAAAAACTATTTTAGAAGTTGTGGTTTTAAAACTTCTAAACTGTTTTTACGATGGAAGTGTTCTTCAAGTAGAACCTTACACGGAAACCCAGAATATCGAGCAGGCAAGGAGGAGGCCCTGCCGCCCCCCCCCCACCCTGGCATCGCAGGAGTGGCTGGGCCTCCACCCTCCTGCGCTGTGCCTCCTCACTATCACTCCATGCCAGCCCTGGGAAGAAGGAGGAGTCACACGGCTTCTGCCAGGGGATTTACATTGAAGAAAGACACCAGATCGGCTCCTTAAGATAAGAGTCTCACAGTGGCACCAGGCAGCTGGACTCAAAGCTCACGTGCCTCCATCTGGGATTCACAGCATCTGGGTAATGTGACCTGGTCCTTCCTGCCACTCCCTGATCAGCCCCGCTTACCAGCAGTTTCTTAGCGGGGTAATCTGCCCCAGATGGTTGACACAAATAGTGTCATAAAAATCACACCTCTTCTCAATGCAGGTTCATCCATTGTAACAAATGTACCACCGATACCAAACACCAGATATTTACTTTATATAGATTTTTGTACATCTATGATATGTTCTAAAAGATTTACTATAATAGAAGTATTCTCTTTTTACTAGGCCTTAGACAGGGGACTTGCCCTAGATCAGATAACGTAGTTAGTAAATAACAGCGTCAAGATACAAATCAGGGTGCCAGCTCAGCTTTTTCCCCTTAATCTGTCTTATGTCTTTACCACCACCACCTCCCCCACCACACTTCCTAATACCTGTATCTGTCTCTCAACACATTGATTCAATAACATTTATTGCATACCAGCTGTATTCCTGGCACTGTTCTAGGTACGGGGGATATAACAAAATGAACTGGGTACAGGAGGATTCTCCCTCATAGAGTTTCCATAGGAAATAAGTAAACAAAGAAATAACAAAATTAGATCTCCCGATAACTGCAACGAAGGAACTAAACTTGATGCTGGGATGGAGAATACCTGACTTCCCACGTATAATTTTAGGGCCATACCCGTCCCTGTCCCAAACGCAGAGACCATGAAACTCTTGATATGCTCCTGATAGCTGGAGCATTTGGCCTAGGTTACTTTTACTTCCTACCCTTGTAAAGAGATGTCTGTGCCCAAGAGGGGCCCCTGGTCCAACCACCAACCCAGTTGTGGGGAGTGGGACAGAAGAGAATGTCAGATCTGCCCAGGGGAAGTCCTAAGGGGAAGCAGGAAGTGCAAGAAATGGGAAGTAAAGAAAGCACAGACCCCATCAATCCTTAGGCAAATGAATGTCTTCAGCTAGCAACAGCTTGACACTCAAATCTCCTGAGTCCTAAGCAAACACGTCAGGGAGATGCTGGTCAAAAGCTTGGACAAAAGGCATACACATGGGGGTTTCCTCATCAAGGAGCTAAGGGGCAATCATGGTGAAGGGGTGTCCAAAGCTGTCTTTCACCTTGAGGGAATATGTGATTCTAATAGTGAGAATTTCAGGAGCCCTAGCTAACCTTTGTCAGCGCGGAGAAAATGAAAACCTCAAATAGAACACAGTAATCAGCCAATTTCTTCACCTTAGCCTGGGACAGCACCACCCATGAATAGAAACACCAGTCAGGCAGTCGCCAGTTTTCAGAGAAGCTTGCAGGACGTTGAGATCTCTGTCAGAAATATTTGTTGGAGGAGAGGAGACACAGAATGCAAATATATTGAAACAATGAATTTACTCACATTACAAGAGACTCAAAGAAACGATTCTTTATTTTCTGTATAACTTCATCTGATATTCCTCACGAGTCCCCACCCTGCTGGGCAGTGTGAGCAACTAAGGCTGGCCAATTAGCAATAGTTCAGACTTTTCCAGTTTAAACGTTCTCCTTGCAATGTAAACACTCAGTAAGTTTATTGAAAGTTCAATTCTCTATAAGGCGGTCTTAACAGTCTCTATAGAATAACTCAGATTTCCTCCCCTGTTGCTCTGTTACTTTCCAATATGGCAGCTAAGCATTTGGAGGAAAGAGTTTTCATGACTTTGAAGAGACAGGGAAGGCATCTTTAAACCTCCCTACAGAAAAGCTCCCCTAGCCAGATTTGTTATCTAGTCTTAACACTCTCTATAGAACAACTATATCTAGCTTCTGCTTGCCCCTTCAAAAGCATCAGACATGTCGCTGGTCCATTCCATACTGGAGTTGAAGACAGCTGGGAGGGGCCACTCTGGTTCTCCCTCTGACCCACTTAGATGTCTTCTGCAGGAGGGCATAGGGCAGTGACACAGTCTCCTCTCAGAGCCCTGAATTGTATTTCCTTCAGTTCACCCAACAGTTTCCCCACCACCATGAATGAACTCTGGGGTTGTGATGATGAGAGAGGATTTTCGGACTGGGGTTTGGTTTCTTGCCTCCCCTCTTACTGCCAGCTATCTTCCCGTCTTTCCATGCCATTTTGAAAGTGGCCAATAGAGGGATTCTCCCGGAGGCCTGGAGCCTCCTTTGAATACACCCAGGGAAACATGCCACGAGCCTTGAGGTTTGGGGCTACCCATGCCTATCTGGATGTTTCTGGTAGCCTCATAGGATACAGGTGTGTAAGGAAGCTCCTTGAAACTCGACTCAGGCTTTTTCCTTCTCATTTCTTTCCTGCACCCACTGTTCTAGGTGGGTTGAAGTTCTTCCTTTCTACACATCTTACCTTTCCTCTACCCTGGAAAAGCCAGCCTGGAGGCCTAGTTGTCACTGGCTGAAGTCTATCTCTTTCATAATTCGGGAAAATTTCAAGATATGAGTCCTCCAGCCTTGGTTCTTGATATGTGAACGAATTTTGAAAGTCCTCTCCCTCTCTACAAAGTCTGGTTTTCAAGACCATTATCTTGCTGCAAAATTCAGTTTTGGATGTCAGAAACTTCTTTCTCTTTGCCTCCTGACATAATAATTCTGACTCTTTCCCAACTTCTTCCTGAGGAGAAATGAAAGGCTCAAACTGTGAAAGGGAACTAGGAGAAGATTCTGCCCACAAAAATGCAAAAGGTAAAAAAGAACATTAGTTTGCATAAATAAAACACAAACCAAAGCCAAAAATAAAACCCTATCTGCATTTCAGAAACCTATTACTGAGACTTAATCAAATGTTAGGCCTTAGTCTGATTTGCTCCTATTCTCAGAAGAGTAACAGAAAAACTTCAGTGGATAAAAATGCTTCCACCTTGTGTCTCCACAGGACATTCACTCATCTTTGCCTCCCCTCTTCTTCACACTGTCTAGTGAGGGACTACAACAGTCATATGACCCCACAGCAGGAGAACCAGGCCTTTCTGACTCTGACAGAAACTTGAGGAACAAGTTGATGCCTTTTCAATGTCAGAAAGCGGCAGACAAGGACAGATGGGGCTGGACTTAATAGCTTTACAAAGTTACCAACTTATGGCTAATCTCTTTTGCCAAGTGATGGAAAGGTTTCCAGATGAATTCCTACCACTGTTAGAGACTCTGTAAAGGAGAGAACACAACTGTATGGATTTTACGTTGGTCTCTGTTTGGAGGATGTAGGCAGGAAAAATGAAGGAAAACCAAAGCGAAACAGAGTACAAATGCATTGTGAATCATTTTCATTCACCAACTTCTCCAGGAGCCACTTTAAAGAGACACAGCTTTTGCTATGTTTGATTATGTCCTGCATTCGTGTGGCAACTTAATTTTGAAGCACTATTGCACGTAGGATCTTCTTTTATCTTCTCAAAGTCCCCCCACCCCACCCCATCAAAGCCCAGGGAGGTGAGTACAATGAGCACAAGTCTCGCCCTTGACAGACGCTCTGGCCTCTGAGCCACAAAGAGGTTGTTTGAGATACTCAAGTTGATCTGCTTCAAATAAACCCCATGAGTCCCCAGGCAGATTCTTGCCCTTGTGTCACAGAGAGGAGTTGGGCATAAATCTTCATAAAAAGGTGAAGTTTAAATGGTGCTGCTGAACAGTTTCGAGAGAGGTGGTGGGTACTTATAGATGCTTGCTGGACCTACAAACAGAAAACCTGGTTCTCATGCTGGCTCTGCCACTGCGTGGCCGTGTGACTGGGGAGAAGTCACTGAACCCCTGTCAGTCTCAGTTTCCCTGTCCATAAAATAGGGATGAGGAAGAGGAGGAGGAGGATGACAGTGATGATATCTGCTCTACTCACCTCACAGGATGGTTGAAAGACTAAAAAAATGACCTGTATCTACGCATTTGTATCTATGAGTGCTGTATTTATAGAGGAATGTTATGACACCACCAGCCTTCGGAAACCGTGCTATGGCGACTCAATACTGATAATTACGTGTCCAACGTCCTGCTTTTTCTAACTTCATTTTGGGTATCAACTCTGGCATCTCTGCCTCCTTCTCTTAGAAAAGAAAGAGAAAAGTGGGTGTGTAGTTCGGAAGATATAAATTAGTCCTTCATTCCTGTTTACAGGTCACCGAAGGGAAGAACATGGCATGAATATGGTAGAGGGTGAGGGTTTACATCCTTTTCTCTTTGGGGCTTTATAAAAACCAAGTAAGTAGGCAAGCAGGACAAATAGCATCACCTGGGTATGGAGACTGGAGGGAGAATGGAGCTGACAGGTAGTGTGACCATGGCCACGTGGTGCTGACCATCCCATGGTCTCTCCCCCTCCCCCGATGCTAGATTTGGGGCTAGACTTTCAGCACTTGAAACAAAAGACTCGAGCAACTTAAGCAAAGGTATTTTTTCTGAAATTCAGCGACAGTGTCCTGCGACATCCCTTGAGTATCTAATACTTGTGGAGTGTTGGATCAATTTACAGACCTATGTTAGGGACTCAGTGTTGTGCTAGGACCCAACGGGGATGTTGAAGGAAAGTGCCTGATGGCTCCCAAGATGTATGAATCTATTGGCAGAAAGAAGACAAATACATGAAATAGCAAGGAATGATTTGGGCCAGAACTAAAACTAGCACAGGGCATGGCACACACTTGGCTCTGGAACAGGATCAAATAACAAATGATTGAATCGATTAGTTAAAACTGATTAATGGGAAAACATACTATTAAATGCCAGGCTGAATGGTTCAGGATATGAAGAATGCAGGGTTTGGACAGAAAAATAGATCAATGATGGTGAGTGAGTTAGGGGAAGTGTCATGGAGGAGAGATTGAACTGAATGTTCATAGACCAGTACAGATTTTGCATTGCAGGAAAAAGTGAGGACATGCTACATAAGAGGGAAAGAAAGCAAGTTCCAGACAGAGGCGTACAGAAGGTATTGTACACTATGAGATGTTGGTCATGTTTAACATCCTTCTCTCGGGAGAAAAAGAATTTTGTAGCATTCGCCAATTTCCCTGGTATAAATCCTCCCAACTCGACAGATTTCAAGCTACCAGCATGACATCACTGAATGTGGCGTTGGGAAGAGATGTGTGTTAGCTCACTGTCCTATAGTATTTCTACCACTCAGATACAATAGAACATAAAGAATCTCAAGAGCACAGATCATAGTAAAATAATTAGGAAGCTATGAGTTTTAATCATGTATTAATTTTTTAAACATAATTAACTTAAGCGTATATAATCTACTTTTTAAATAATGCCTGTGTTTAACAACTAGCTCACAAACTTCCTGAAACTTCAGCATCGGCTCTTAGGAGCCCATACGAGACAGTTTCAGCACAAAATTGCATACACATAAAACCAAGAATCAGTCCCATGAGAATGGTTCATGTTAGCAGAGAGAGGGAAATAAAATTCACTTCTTGGAGCCAGATTGCAAAGACGAGCAACAACAAGGAACCTGGTCTGGACTGAAGGTAGTAGGATATAGAGAGACACTGGGGATACTCAGGCAAGGGAGTAAATGCCATGTTTGAGAAAGTCTGAGAGAGATGGACAGGACAGAGGGGAGAGGTGGTTGTGGGCGTGTCCAGCTCAAATATGTGTGGGAAGGGGAGCTGGAAGTAAGGATGGCGAATCGAACAAAGATAGGGAGACCAATGTGCGAGAAAATTTGAAGTAAATCCAAGCACAACTTGGCACCTGGATTTGGGGATGAGGAAAAGGGCCAGTCAAAGATTGGCTGCCAGGAGAGTTAACAGTGAGAGAACTAGCTGACCTGAGCAAACTGGGAAGGAAGATGATTTCTTGAACCTGCAGGCTGGAGGTAACAGTCAGGGAGACGTAGCAGTGGAAATGTCTTGTGGACAACTGTAAAGAGCTTTGGGACTGGAGCTTGGGGGAGAGGAATATGCTACAAAATGTTGATTTAGGAGTCTCAGCCCAGAGGTGACAGAAGAAGCCTTGAGGTGGATGGAGTACAATAGAAAAGAAGGCCTGAGCGTTGGCACTCTGTTATTTGAAAAGTGGGAGGAGGAAAAAGAGCTACAGAAGAGTCCAGATAAGAAGCCACCAGGGAGTAGAACCAGAGAAAATGGTCAGTGTTACCAAGATGGGCAGTTTCCAAAAGGGAAGAGTGTATCAAATGCATTAGGGATGTTGAGTAAGCTAAAATAGAAAAAGATAAGTTCTCAGAGAGAAAGAGAAACAGTAATGGAATTCAATTCCATCCCATGAAGAAAAATAAATTCCGCTATTTCAAGCAAAAGCTGCTTTCTTGGCCTGGGTCATCTGGAGTGTGCCTCAGTATTGCACCTTGCTCTGCTTGTGTAGACACAGGCTCTTCATTTCAAAGATGGATGCTCCCAGTCCATCAGTGTAAGTGGGTATTCGAGAATCTCACCTTGGTAAACAAGCTCTGAAAATCATGGATAACTTCTCAGTAGTCACCAATGATGAAACAGCTGAGATTATAGACGTTAAAACATTAATAAGCAACTGGAGGTAGGACACCACACATGCAGCCCGACTGACATTCGTCTCTCCTACAGATACAAAACTGCAGTTTGTAAGATAATCTGGTGGCAACATTGATTCCAGTTGCCTCCTTTGAGAAGATTCTCCATGAAACCTAAAAACACAAGTCTTGGCCCGTCAGAGGAAATTAGTTTTAAATGTCCAAAAACAACACTGTATAAATACCGCCGTCTTCTTAAAGGAATGTGCTGTATATGTCCATTGTTTGTTATGAAAGCCAGAGATATCCACACGCAGCCCATAGGGACCACTATGTAAATAACGAGAGCTCTTAAAAATGCAAAAGCCAATTCGATAGCATTTCCATGGCTCTTATTTTGGATTACAGCTATTGAGAGAGAAAACAGATCTCAAGCCAACTAGAGAGAAAGATAACATCCCACACATTGTGTTCAACGTATTGAACAGCAACACCAGAAACAAAGCTTACTCTACAGGTTTATTTCCAAAATTTAGTAATTCTTGCAATGCTTTTGCTTCAGAGAGCGCTGAAAAGAATAGGAACAATAGGTACATTCTCGTTTTCTTTTTCAATGCAGCTCATTATTTTCCCTTCGGTGTTGTCTTATTTATTTGTTCTTCTTTTGCCCCTGGCCCTTTCAAACGGCCACCTATGACCTTACATTTTTGTTTTCATTTTTGTACTTGAATGATAAAAATCTTTCTTAACTCTTTATGATATATATTAAAACCTCCCACATATTACTGCACCAGGTTTTAATTAGGGGGAGATCATTTTCTGATTCCATCTTCTTAGCTACATGGAATTGTGCTGGAATCAGGAGAACAACAGGGGAAATGAATAAAAATGACAAAGTTGTTTGTTGGCAGGGCTTTGGGGAAGCAGGCACACTAAACTTGGTTGGTGGCACCATAAACTTAAAAAAAAAAAATCTTCTTAAAGAGCAATTTTGCAATATGTGACAAGTCATAAAAATTATTCTACTCTTTGACCTGCTAGAGCCTCTTGGGGAAAAATGTCCTAAGGAATAATTCCAAGGAAACAAACATATTTGTAAAAAGATGTTCCAAGACCTGCTGTATATTAAAATGAATAATTGGAAACAGCCCAAGTACCCAACTGTGAGGAAGTGGTTTAGGCAGACTGTGCTCTATTAATATAATGGAATATGAAATGGTCACTAGGCGGACATTTATAGGGGTGATTGCGAAATCTGAGAAGTAGCATGCAAAAGCATTCTAAGTAGGAAGAGTAGAAAACAGACCAGTATACAGGGTAAAAGGTAAATTATAGCTTTTATAGGGGGGTATATGATGTAAATAGCTCGTGATACGAAGTTCAGTTATTGGGGTGTCTTAGTTTTTATTTCACCTTGCCTTTTAGATGGGCCTGTTTGACTTCATTGTTCAGTTTACTAAATCCTACAACTCTCTGTGGTAGGCAGCATACTCCCCTCAGAGGGGAGAGGCAACATCAGAAGATGGAGGAAAGGGGGGGCATACACAGTTTAAAAATAATGCAGTGTTTTGTCCCATTTTGTGTGTGTGTGTGTGTGTGTGTGTGACATATATATCAGAGACAGAGAGAGACATTATACTTAATCTAATTTGAACCTCAAATGACATTTTTAAAGAAGGTGAGCTTTGTTTGGTTACCAAAAATAAAAAGCACAACTTAAAAAGGTTGAGAAATACTAATTTCTCTTTTGCAATTTGTTGTAGGTATTTACTTAACCTATGTAATGATGGCATTTGAACTGGATCTCCAGATATTCCATTGAAATTGTCCATATTGAAACAATCTAGTCACCCACAGCTATCCTGAGGTGCAACTATCACACAAAATAATTGCCTTCTAGCCATTTGCCAGGAAGAGAGTTTGTACAAGATAAACAGACCATTGGTCTGTCTCACTGAGATGGCAGTAGGGCAGCACACTTAAAGAGAACGTTTAAATGGTCCAAGGTAAATTCTGTAAAGGGCAA